>NC_059331.1:98536226-99958726 GCF_018350155.1 Leopardus geoffroyi | reverse complement strand
TATGCGTGAAGGGGAAAGGAATAGCCCTCTGTGTTCAGGAGAAGCCCCAAGAAAGAAGCCCCATGTAAGGAGCTGCAAATTGTTTAAGGACTCAGGTTATTCAGGGCAAGTAAAATGTTGAACAGAACTGACCCTATGACATTACCATTTGGGAACAAAACCCACTCGAGGAAATCCTATTTCATATGTTTAGAGCTATAGTCTTGCTAAGTAACTTTTTAAAGTACTCCAGTTAAGGCAACCTTTAGAGATGGTGCATGTTTAGAGCTACATTTTTGCTAAATAACTTTAAGTACTTCAGTTAAGACAACCTTTGTAGAACTTGTCATTTGATTCTCCTTGAAAATGTATAATGTACATGTTAGTTCCAGGAAAGTGTTTTAAATTCTGTTAGATGGGGGCAGATGTGCTAACTTGATCTTCAATTTGAGGTTCAGAGTTCGTTATTCTGGTGGCTGACAGTTCATGACTTTAATACCTCAGAAGTTAATTGAAAGTCTTCTATCGTGAAGTGTAGGTAAATCTTTTCAGGTGGTGGTGGTAAAGATTTTTGCTGCTCCTGTTAAGAAATGATCAAGGAGATCAAGCAAAATAAATGCGCAGTCCTACTAAACAGCTTAACTTAGTAAATCTTGTGTAAAGAAAATTAAGATAAAGAGCCATGAAAAACAAAAGGAATGGTAGACTTAACAAGAACAACTTGACAAATAGTTACAATTAAACCGCCAAGTATTGCCATCTATTTTTTAGAATCTTGATCACTTCTCTAAACAAGTGTCTTCTATCTTTTCATTCCTGAATCTGATATTCATTTAATTCTGATAGTTTCATCAAGCAAAGTGTCACTTTTTAGCCGTGGCTGAAGGACTTTCTAATATTAATTCACCTGGAGGGCTGCATTCCTGTGTTTGCAACCTGGACCCTCTCTCTGACAATCTCCTCCTTTCCCAGAGCACATACAAAATAGGGTTTCAGCAAATGCATTTGACATAGTCACACTTCCTCAATGGCAGAATCTACCTGCGCTTACAATGACAAGATGACAAGACTGCATGCTCAATTACACCTTCTCTTTTAAGTAATTGCCTTAGACCTTGCCAAATTATGTGCTAGTTTTCTCAGGCACTCTAATTTAAATTAGAATGAAGTTGCTAAACTTTTGTTAATTACTGCAGCCTGATTGAAGCAGTGTCTTTTTGTTTTCTACAATTCTACTATCTTTCATGACCCAATTAGAAATAGCTAAAGATTCCTGCTATTTTGGACCCCTCTATATGTTACCATTAGGTTTCCTTCTGCATATTCTGTATATCAAGCTAGTTTCCTATATCTGGATTTTTATGTAACAAAAAATAGTGCTACTTTATGGGGTTTCTTGTGACATAGAAATAAAAGCAATAAAGGAGTTAAATAGGGCCAGATTTAGCAAATAAAAATACAAAATGCTTAGTTGAATCTGAATTTCAGATAAATAATGAATTATTTTTTAGTGTATGCCCGTATAGTTTTGGGGATATAATTATGCTAAAAAATCATTTATCCGAAACTCAAATTTAACCAAGTGCCCTATAATTTTACCTGGCAACTCTAGAGTTGGGTAAAGCCAAAATTGATTTATATATTTGTGACTTCTGTAAATTACATTTTATTAAGAAACAAAGGAATGCATTATATTTCAATTTCGGTATGGGGGAAATAATGTCAATTTAATAAGTAAAAACAAGATATTACTGGCAAGAAATATTAATCTGAATGGGGATTTCAAGCCTTTTTTCACATTCTGGTAAAATATAAAATGTGTCTCTGTGTTTATAAATATGAAACTCCATTGTTTTCTGTTTGAATTAGCATCTGTTATTTTTGTGCACGACCCTCTAAACCCCTTCCCATGACTCAAGTCATCTTCAGTCACTCAGAACTGGTGAAGCCTTATGAGAATAGCAATTGGAGGAATAGTAGCCTTATTAAAATTAGCTCAGTTCAAGGAAGAAGGAACTCGGCTTTAAAATGCACTGTCATAAGCAAAATATTAGGAAATGCATACTTCAGGTAATTTTCAGATGCCAAGAAAAATGTACTGAAGACAATTTCTTTTCAAAATTATAATTACAGCAGCAGAAATGTTCTAATTTTTATTTTTGTGGCTCATGATAATTAGCAAAATAGTTACAAAGTCAATCGAATGTAAGTTTCATGTTTTCCTCATGATTTCTTTCATCACAAATTCTATAATATAAACCAATTAAAGAATACTAATTAATGAAGTTAAGAAATATGCTACAGATATTTCAATTAATATTATAATTTTGTATATTTCAAGTTTTCTAATATGTGTGCTATTATTTACCCTATGCATAAATTGAAATATATTCCTAATCTTATCATTAAATATATTTTTTCTATAAATTATTTATAGCCTTGGTCTGCTACTAATAATTTCTCCTGTTTTTTTTTCTTCCTTATGCTTAAAATAAATAGAGTTCAAAATAGAAAGGAAAGAGTTTGGTACTTCTGTTATTACAATGGAATGGGCTTTTATTATCAACTAATACACCTATCTTGTTAAACCTAGTGTTGTTATTATAATCTGAAGTTCATAAAACGAAACACCTTTCTTTTTAATTGGCTTGATTAAATGTAAGGCAATGACGTGTTTTTTTCCAGTGCTTTCAGGGGTGAACATTGAGTTTATGACATGCAAAATATAGTTAACACGACAAAATATAGGCACTGGATCTATTGTTTTCCACAACCATCAATTTATCTAGCTTTCTGCAATGTTCAGTATTATGTGTTCAATATCTCTTCAGTGTCTGTAGGAAAATGCTAAACATATCGTGCAAGGTTGTAACATAACACATGATATATCTAATTTAATCTAATCTAAGTAAAGGATCTGTTAATTTACCATAAACTATCCAGATCTCTGGTGTTATCAAGACCAGTGAAATAACAGATCAGTTGCTTTAGGAGAGGTCAAACTGTCTATTTTTCTGAAAAACAAAAAATGAAAAAACAACAAAAAAGGAAGGTCTTGTCCTAAAGCAATAGAAAAAAGAGCCACAAAGAGTCCAAGATGCAGTGAGAACAAAGCTGCTGTCTGGCCCAGCCAGAAGCAAGGCACACTCTCAGTGTTCATGGAGGCTAGAATAAAACTCACTCTTGCCAAAATTAAGAATGAGAAAGAGATTCCCAGAAAGGAAGAAGGTGAAAACAGGAACAGGAAATTAAAAAAGAGAAGAGAAGAAGAAGGAGGAGGAAAAGAAGTAGGAGTAGGAGAAGGAGAAAGAAAAAAAGAAAAGGAAAGGTAATGGAAGGGAAGGGAAGGGAAGGGAAGGGAAAAGAAGAGGAAAGCAAAGCTCAAAAGGGACAGTGGAATGCCTGGGTAGTAATTGATCAGAAGCAGCAAAGGCACAAAATTAAGACATCTCCAAGGGAAGAGAACAAAAGCATCACCCAGAAAAGAAGGAGAATATTTTTCCAATTGGGTTCTGTGGAAATTAGTATCCAAAAATGTGAAAGGTTCCCATACCGAAAAAAAAGGGTACTTGATTAAATATACTTGAGAAATGTATATGCTTCCATTTTGGAGATTTACAACTTATAATTGAATATTATAATTTCCCAGAAGTCCTATTGTTTAAAAAAATCTTTTAAATCTTGTTATTAAGTGTGTATATGTTTAATATTAATAACTATTAATTATACAATATTAATATTTAATATTAATAAAACTTATATGACTATGAAATTATTTTTCAGACTGCCTGATAACATTCTTTATTGTATGAGTAGATGAAAAAATGAACTCTAGAGTTCATCTGGTTATTGGTTATTTGGAAACTTGGATCTGGATAATGTCTATATCTTGATGGTACCGGAAGACATTGCTTTATCACATCCGTGATGTTCTTGGTGGATATGAGAATTTCAAAGCCATTAAGAACAGAGCTATGAATTGAGAATCTCTGGGTTCAAATATCAGGTCTTCCACTTGCCTCAGCAAGGTCCCTGACTTATTTAAGCCTCACTTTCAAAGAGGAAAGAAATAACAATGAAAATAGAACTTATTCCCTAGGCTGTTGGGGGAATCAGATGAGATATTCCTTGTAAAACATGTAACTTAATGCCTAGCACTTGGAAAACAAAAAACCTTAATATGAATGATCCTGTGTTCAAATCTCTGTGAGTTCTGCAAGTAGAGTTTTTACCTGGCTACTCAAATATTTTTTGGAGGTTAGAGATTAAATTAATCCTCAGTCTCTGAACAAGGTGACTTGTTGCATGGGCCTGTGTTCAAATGTAAATAAATATGATTTTACCAGTCCCATGGTGAGTTAAGAGGATTCCATGAGATTACATGTGTAAAGGGCTTAATCATTTGATGGACAATAGCAGGTATGGCTTTTTAACTGTGTCAGGGATGAACTGATAGGTAATATAAATGAGATGAGTTGTATTTCTTCACTCCTTATGTTAGCTTGTTCACAGACTTCAATATCTGCTTTTTGGAGACATGTGCAGGCTCTAGAATTTATGTCTGCAAGCTCAGAGGGAGAAGAATCCTTTTTACCACAGGGAGTTGGCATTGTAAAGAAAAGTGGGACCAAATGGGAAAGGTGTTGAACCCTCAGAATGGAGATCAGAAGACCAAGCCTGGGGGCACCTGGGTGGCTCAGTCAGTTGAGTATCCAACTCTTGATTTTGGCTCAGGTCATGATCCCAGGATCCCATGTTGGGCTCTGTGCTGAGCATGGAGCCTGCTTAAGGATCTCTCTCTCTAAAATAAATGAAAGAAAGAAAGAATGAATGAATGAATGAATGAATGAATGAATAAATATAAATATAAATAAAAATAAAAGAAGACAAAGCCTGAACTACATTTTCCTCAGGGTTAACAAAAAAAAAATACCCATCTTTATCCTTTTTAAAATTGGGAGCTGAGGAAATAAATTTTTAAAGACTTTTTTTATTTAGAAATAATTATGGATACACAGGAAGTTGCAGGGATAATTCAGAGAAGTCCTGTGTATTTTCACCAGTTTCTCCCATTGGTTACATCTTAGGTAACTAAACTACACCAGGAAACTGAGACTGGTATAAAAGGTGTGCGTGGTTCTATGTCATTTAATCACATCCACTGCTGCAATCAAGACACAGAACTTAAGATTTTATTTTACCTGCTTCCCCTTTTCAATAGGCAAAATAAAAACAGTTCACATTATATGAGCATTAATTATTTTTAGTAATTGTATTTCAATGTTCACAACTGAAGGTAGGCATGAGCAAAAAGTAGTTACTTGAAGGTTTTGATATCACAATTCAGGATTTTCACAGGACTCTGAATATTTCTTCTATGGTTGCAATGTACTTCCCCTTTCCATTTTGTAAATCTGGTCATCATATGTAAATACTTTGTGAACTAACTTTACATTCTACTTCAGTTCTTCTCTTCTGTCATCATTTATGATTGCATTGGTGGAAATGTATGTGTCTTACAAAAAGCAAAAATGTGCTCAAGAAAGAACCAAATGGTGAAACAGACCCCATTTAAAAAGGCCATAAACAAACTTACAGCAGTAAGTGGTGACATGAATAAATTGCTTTTGCAAGAAAATTCAGACTTAATATCATTACTAAGCCACAGCTGAAAGGAATAACCGTATTTCAACTGGTGGTAATGACTGGCACCAGTGGGTTAGAAATGATCTCATGATGGCATCATAATGACTTTTCTTATTTTTAAAAAAACAATGGACCTTGGAATTTCATCATGGTAGTTAAAGAAATAAAAATTCATTGATGATATAACAGGTGTTATACTATATTCTTTGCAATGTTCTCCTCTGGTCTTTAATATAAATACATCAAGATTTAAGAGACTGATTCTCATGGTTTTGGTATAGCTATGGCTCCTAGTTTGTTACAAGGCACACTCATGATATACATAGTTTAATAAATTAATCTCCAGACCAGTGAACATGATTATAGCCAATAATTTTACCCACAAAATGAGCTCTTTACAATAAGTACAGAACAAAGTCTTGTTGAAATGTAGAGAAGCTGGGTGGGCACCTGTACTTGCTAACCATACCAGCATAGAGGCTGGCTCTGGCACCCAACTGGGATTAATTAGCAGCATTTCCCTGAATGTATTTCATAAAATAGGATAGTCTCCTAAGATGCTCTATGAAAAGAATTGTATTTTTTAACAACACAACCAAAACATGACTGTTTTTAATACAGATCTATTTACATGTTCACCAAAGTCTCCAAATTCCTTCTTGCATCTCAGCCCTTCCTTTGGGGATCATTTTTCCTTGTCTCAAAGTTCTTAGAAATTTCTTTACAAAAGAGATCTTTTAGTTTGTGAGAAATGTGCTAATTTCACATTGGAAGATATTTCACTGGCTATATGGCTAGGTTGACAGTTATCCTCTCTTAGTACTTTGAAGATATTATCCCATCTTCTGATTGTCTCAATCAAATTGTCATTCCTTTTAAGTCCGCTGTGTTATTTACACTCTAGCTCCTTTTAAGAACTTCTCTTTGTCTTTGGCAATCTGCAGTTTCATTGTGTGTTTAGGCGTTTTTTTTTTTCTTTTTCCTTTATTTTATTTGAATTTCATTGGGATTGTGAATCTGAGGGTTTGTGTTTTCTTCATTCTGCAAAATTCTCAGCCAATGTCATTTTGAATCTTGCCTTTTCCTAATTCTATTATCTCCCTCAGGAAATCTGATTAGACTTTTGTTAAACCTCCTTACTCTGCCTTCCATATTCCCGGATTTTCTCTTCACTATTTTCAATCAGCTGTTAGAGTTCAATCTATTTAGTTCACTGAGGTTCTAATTTGATTTCTAAAACGTCTTTGGAACATTTTTTATTTTGCCTGATCATTTTTCAGAGTCTTTTACATCATAGTTATACCCGAGTTTGTATTTCTTTAAGCATATTAAGCAAACCTATTTTATATCCTGTATGTACTAATTTCTAGTCCTGTAGGCTTAGTGGGTTAAACACTAACACATAGTGGGATTTTTTTGATACTATGGATTTTTGCTCATTCTGGTTTATTTCTCACTTACTATGATATAGTTCATTCAGAACTCCTGTTCCTTGGGATTTTGACTAAGAATTTTTTGAGGTTCAAGTTAGAGTGTTTTCCTTAGATATGATTTAATTTTGCTTCTAACAATCATCTGGGGATATTACCTAGCCAGGACCAGTCCAAATTAAATGTTTATCTCTGGGTTTTTCAGATCACTGAATTCTTTCAAATCTGTCTCCAAATCCATGTAAAGCCTTGATGGTGGTTTTGAGTTCTCAGGAAAAAAATTTCCCAAACTCCTCTACCCTGAACCAAATCTAAGACATCTCTTTCCTAGTTCTTTTTGCAGGGTGTTTTATATTGTTATATCAATTAGAAAATGCATTATTAAGGGGCACCTGGGTGGCTCAGTAGGCTGAGCATCTGATTTCGGCTCAGGTCATGATCTCGCGGCTCGTGAGTTCGAGCCCTGCATCAGGCTCTGTGCTGGCAGCTTCTGATTCTGTGTCTCTGTCTCTCTCTGCCCCTCCCCTGCTCACTCTCTCTCTCTCTTTTAAAAATAAATAAACATTAAAAAATAAATTACATTATTAACTAATAGACTAATATATAAAACAACAACAACAACAACAACAATATCTTTACCCTTTCATTGAAAGAATCATTTGGGGGGGTTTTGGATTCATGCAGCAGTCTCTCATCCAAAACTTCTTCCTTAGCCTTCAATCCTACAAACAGAAGTGGCCCATTAAGTCCCAAGGTCTAGGCTTCCACCAAATATAGGATACTCCCAGAGCTGCTACCAATGATAGTACTATATTTACTATCTGGGGCTATATTTTCTCATGGTTAGGGGCTCATGTTTCTACCAGTTCAGATATTCATATAAAGATTAAATGTTGTAGCCAGTATTTCTAACTGTTCTGTAATAGGAATGTTTCATTTATAATGTCACCTAAAACAGAATTCATAATACCATTTAAAAGTATTCAGAAAACTACTAGAAAACCGAAGGATAATAATATACCTAAACAAATTAAATGGTAGAGTGAAGGAAAGAAAAGTGGAAGGAAGTGAAAGTATATTTAATTCGTTTGTTATTCATAGTAGAAAGTCATGATATTGTCTTAAAAATAGAATTAAACATTACATACAACTATACTTACAAAGATAAACACTGGAAACTTTTTAAAAAGGTGATAAGCCTTTCAAATTTCAAAGGACAATACATATACAAAAACAAAGTAATTCAAACACAGACCATTGGGTAGAATGTGAAAGACAAAAGGAGAAATAGATTTAAGAAAAGGAAACCCAGACAGCATAGTAAAATAGAAAAGACAAAAGGAGAGCTAAAAGTCAGAATTAAAATACAATGGCAGAATCAAAACACACAGTAAACACAAATGTTATAAACTCACCTATGAAAAGACTTTCAAATAAATCACAAATAAAAATTCAAATATATTCTAAACATAAGAGATGCTGCTAAAACAAAGTGCCTCAATGGTTGAAAGTAAAAGGATAAACACATTGTATCATATGTATGAAAACACAAAATTATTCAGAGGCTAAGATATTAGACAAGGTTGAATTCACAGCAAAGAAACATTAAATAAGACTAAGAAAGTATTTTGTAATGACAAATGCTATAATCCATAGGAAGGTACACTTCCTTAATACTTAAATACTTAAATACTGAACATTTAAACACTAAATAACAGCATAAGCATAATTATAAAAATTTTAAAAAACTTAAGAATCTCCAAAAATTTTTAATCTTATTTAAAATACTCTCAGATGAGAGAAAAAATCAAAGCCAAAAATACTGAAACTATCCATTGAAATCTGTAGGGTTTACAAATAAAAAGGTTATCAGGAAAAAACAAGCTTCAAAGAAAAATCATGAAAGAAAGAGCTAAAATAATTAAACATTCAAAATATGAAATTATGGTCATCAACAAAATAAATCTAAGGAAATCAGAAGTAAGGAACTGAAAGAAAATGAGAAATATCTGAATAGCTAAAACAACCAAAAAAAAAAAAAGAACAAAACTAGTAAATTTAAGAAATTGTTACATATATTTTTTAATTTTTTTAATGTTTATTTATTTTTGACAGAGAGAGAGAGCATGAGCAGGGGAGGGGGAGAGAGAGAGAGGGAGACACAGAATCCAAAGCAGGCTCCAGGCTCTGCTGTCAGCACAGAGCCCGACGCGGGGCTTGAAGTCACAGACTGCGAGATCATGACCTGAGTCGAAATTGGAGGCTTAACCGACTGAGCCACCAAGGCACCCCAGCAATTGTTATATTTTAAAGTTAATAAGATTGGTAAACTATAGACATAATTTTTTAAATGGTAAGAGATGAAGAAAGGACAAATATCTAAAGGGAGTAATTAAGTTGAGAACCTAAGTGTGGTTATTGAAGGAATTAAGAATTAAGAAGTAAGATGTATCTTTGTTTAAATTTGCATATGGATTGAAAAATCTAAATAAAATGGATATTTCTAAGAAATGAAAATCACCAAAATGACTTCAGAAAGTATAGAAAGTTTAAATAGACCATTCAGAGTAATTATGAAAGTTGTCAAAAAGTGCGGGCATCAGGCCTAGATTACACTGTATGTGATGCCTAACAAAAACTTTAAGGAACAAAAATTCCAATGCTGTTGAAATGACTCTAGAGCAGAGATTGAAGAAAACCCATTTTTTTATATTATCAATCATAATAATCATACCAAGATGTGATAGCATAGTATAAGAAAACTATCTATTAATCTTTCCTGTGAGTTTTGATTCCAAAACCCAAAAGAATACATTAGCAATCAGAATCTGACATTATTTTAAAATTTTTTTTTTCAACGTTTATTTATTTTTGGGACAGAGAGAGATAGAGCATGAACGGGGGAGGGGCAGAGAGAGGGGGAGACACAGAATCGGAAACAGGCTCCAGGCTCTGAGCCATCAGCCCAGAGCCTGACGCGGGGCTCGAACTCACAGACCGCGAGATCGTGACCTGGCTGAAGTCGGACGCTTAACCGACTGCGCCACCCAGGCGCCCCCTGACATTATTTTAAAAGAATATATCATAACTAAAGAGAGGAAATTAGCAATATTAGGAAAATTATTTATATTAATATACTATAATATATAATTTGAGTTACTATTATATGAGAAAAATGATATGACCATACTCAGAAAGGCTATAAAGGTATCTAAGTTTGATATCCATTGCTGATAAAACCTCTACAACAATAATGAATAATAATTGTAATAGTAAACATTATAATATTTGCCACTTTGGGTGTAAATATTTACATTTACAGCCCAAAGTGTGCATGTCCTAAATTGTGAAACTGCTAGAGATATTTTCAAAAGAAAAAATATTATAATGTTTACTATTATAATTATTATTCATTATTGTTGTAGAGGTCCTAGATTTGCATTTAGAAAGGAGAAACAAATACAAGTTTGAAGAGAAGACCTAGAACTATCATTCTTTAGGTATGATTAAATTGTATAGCTGGAAAATGAGAACTTGCAAATATCATTATCAACAGTAAGTAAAATAGCTGGCTATGGTATTAATACACACAAACCAGTTATTTTCATATGGTCAAGTGAGAGCTGAAATATAAAGGAATAAAAGTAGCATTTATTATAAGAAGAAAATGATAAAATATAATAGGAACGACCTTAAGAAATGGTCAACATAGATATATAGGACATTAAAAGAATATAAAGGGACAGATTAAGAATTGAACAAATGTAATTATATACTTTTTTGATAAGAAGATTTAATATTTTAAAGGTGGCAATTCTCTCTTTATTAAGCTTTACATTAATATTATCCCAGTGAAACTAATGCACAAATAATTTTTAGAATGGACCATGTAGAAACAGAAGATTTTTAAGGTGAAATTAGTTCCACAGGGTATTGAAATATAATGCTACATGAATTAAAATACATTTTTACTAGTACATAAAACACAACATGAGAGGCACCTGGGTGGCTCAGCTGGTTGAGCATCTGACTCTTGGTTTCAGCTTAGGTCATGGTCTCAGGGTTCATTAGTTTGAGCCCCACCTCAGGCTCTGCTGCGCTGATGGCACAGAGCCTGCTTGGGATTCTGTCTTCCCCTCCCTCTCTGCCCCTTCCCACCTCTCTCTCTTTCTCTTTCAAAATAAATAAATAAACTTAAAAAAATTTTTTTTTAATGAATGGAAGAAATGAAGAGTTGAGATATGTACCAAAATCCTCTTCTTATAAAAGTCTTTTTTTTTTTTAATTTTTTTTCAACGTTTATTTATTTTTGGGACAGAGAGAGACAGAGTATGAACGGGGGAGGGGCAGAGAGAGAGGGAGACACAGAATCAGAAACAGGCTCCAGGCTCTGAGCCATCAGCCCAGAGCCCGATGCGGGGCTCGAACTCACGGACCGCGAGATCGTGACCTGGCTGAAGTCGGACGCCTAACCGACTGCGCCACCCAGGCGCCCCTAAAAGTCTTCTTATAAAAGGCTTCTTATAAAATGGCTTCTTGTAAAAGAAGCATTTCAAATTCATCCCCCCCACCCAAAATGATTTATTGAATAACCAATGGGGAACAATTGCCTAGGCTTCTGGAAAATAATAAATTAATTCCTACTCCTGTCCTTGTGCCAAAATGAAATCCAATAGGATCAGAAATGTAAACTTTACAAAAGGAAACTCTAAAGGTACTAAAAAAAATTACATGAGAATTTTAAAATTAATGTTGGAATGAGATTAAGATGACACAAAATCTTGAAGACATAAAGGATGATAAATGTGTCTACATAAAAATTAAATATTTCTGCATTAGAATACTGTAAAATCAGTGACAAGCGGGGAAGAATATATGGATTTTGCTTTTTCAAGTTTTTATTTAAATTCTAGTTAGTTAACATACAGTGTAATATTATATTCACCTGTAGAATTTAGTGACTCATCACTTACATACAACACTCAGTGCTCATCACAAGTGCCCCTTTTAATCCCCATCACCCATTTAACCCATCCCCTCTCCTCCCATCCCTCTAGCAACCCTCAGTTTGTAATAAAATTCAATCAGTGACAAGCTGGGAAGAATATTTGGAAGATATTATAGCACAAAGGACTATCTTTCTCAATATATTGATGTTCTTAAGGATCAATTAGAAAAAATATTTTAAAACTAGCAGGAAAATGGGGAAGGACACGAGCAGGCAGCTTATAAAAAAGTAAAATTCAAGCAGCTTTTAATTTAGTGAAGATATGTTCAACCTTGTCAGTCATTAAGAAAATGTTCATTCAAATAACAATAATATATCATTTAAGCCTATCAGATTGAGACATACTAAAGTATGTATGCATGTATGATTGCGTCCACGTATGATCTGTCTGGGGTGGATCATATGAGATGTCCTCTGTGGAGGACAGCCAAGGGTCAAAGAAAGGTGAACATACACATTTTTATGTCACACTATATTGCATGTTTAAATTTTTAACTGTATGTATATTACTTTTAGGGAATAAAATAATTACTTCAAAATATAAATTGAAGCCAGAGAAATTAAGTAAATTAATTAATGTAATACTCTTAATAGAATATGTCACACAGTTAAATAAATTCAAATAAATACAAGCCCAGGACAACATGATTTCTACAAAACTGCATAGGCATACTGTTGACATTAATTTGCATTATCATTTTCAGAGTTTTTGTCCACTAATTCAACTGTGTATAAAGCCTCTCTCTTGAGGAAGCACCAAATGAACACTTGTTGGGAGGTTGATATTTTTCCTCTCTTTGTACTGTTTTCTTTTTAAATTTTATTTTATAGAGATGGGAAACAACTTGTGACATACTCATTTTTAATGAACACATCTAACAGATCTGGGGTCTTTTTTTTGGGGGGGGGGAGGGGCAGAGAGAGAGGGAGAAAGAGAATCCCAAGCAAGCTCTGCACTGTCAGCACACAGCCTGACATGGGGCTCTATCTCACGAACAGTGAGATCATGACCTGAGCCAAAATCAAGAGTTGGATGCTTAATCAGCTGAGCCATCCAGGCACCTCTTGTCTTCTTTTTAAGGTCTTTTTAAGCCTTTTCTTCATTAATAAAATTAGCACTGGTGTGTGTGTGTGTGTGTGTGTGTGTGTGTGTGTGTGTGTGTGTGAATAAGTGTGTGTAATCATAACTATTTTTAAATAGTTTTAGACTATTAAATTCCAAAGCCTAGATTGAGAATAGAAATACTTTTGGTATCCTATTTGGCTAGATGAGATAAGTGGCTCTGAAGGAATTTACCTTTGGAGTAAATACTCCAAAGTAAATACTTACACAGTATTGAACTAGGAGAATCTCCTCCTCCTCCTACCCCTTCCATTCCCATTCCTCCTCCATTCTTTCCTCTCCCTCCTCCTCCCCCTCCTCATCCCCTTCCCTCTCCTCCTCCTTCTCCTTATTCTTCTCTTTTTAATCACAAACCCACTTATTAAAATTGTGCTTCATAGAGCATTGACCTTTACTATAATGGCTTCCTTGGGCTATTAGAGCTTGTAGGGCAAATGTCTTCCAGTCTTCCAACCCTCAAGTAAAGTTTACAAAGTTTTAGAGTACCAAGTGCCTAACTCTCCACTTGCAAATTCGATTTCCTCACCCAAAACCAAAACCATTAGCCCACTCTGGGGACTTTTAGTGTATGGAATGACATTCTTAAAAGTCAAATTTATCTTTGAGTAGAAAAGGGTTTTTTGTTTGTTTGTTTTGTTTTTTAAAGTATAATCTCCTAAGATAATAGGTTTAACTGAAACCCTAAAAAACACTGAATAAAACCTCCTGCTCTGATTTAGGATTCCTGGGCTATTTCTGACTGAATTTGTAAAGAGAGAAGACTAGTTTTTATTTCAGTTAATGTTTCTTTGTAATATACACCAACATTTAAAGTAATTATCTAAGTAGTGAGATTATCAGTGATCTTTTTCTTTTTGTTTATATATTTAAATGTTTAAATCAATAAACACATTAACTATGTTTACAATTTAAGTGCAACATTGTGAAATCTAGAAAATACAAACATGAATAAGAATGAAAAACAAAATTGCCAAATAAATTTTGCTGCTTATCCTATCAGTATTTTCTGTGTAGTATAGTGTGTGTGTATATATATATATATATATATATATATATATATATATATATATACTTGTATTATGAGTAGACTAATTAGCAAGTACTTTAAAAACTCCCAGTAGCTGTGGTATTGGAAAGAAAATAAGGCTTTTCTCTCTCATGTTAAAATCTAGACATAGAGAGTCCAGGGCTACATTGCATCTCTGTTCCATAAAGTTCTCAGGGAATTAATCCCTTCCACCTTATGGTCTTTCTGTGCATGGTTCTATTCCCAAGGTCATTTAATGATCCGAGATAGAAGCTCCAGCCATCACATTCACATTTTAGCCAGTAGGACAGGAGAAGGTGTAAAGAAAAGAACATAACTTTTATTTTTATTTTATTTTATTTTATTTATTTTTTATTTTATTTATTTATTTTTTAATTTACATCCAAGTTAGTTAGCATATAGTGCAACAATGATTTCAGGAGTAGATTCCTTAATGCCCCTTAGTTAGCATATAGTGCAACAGTGATTTCAGGAGTAGATTCCTTAATGCCCCTTACCCATTTAGCCCATCCCCCCCACACAACCCCTCCAGTAACCCTGTTTGTTATCCATATTTAAAAGTCTCTATGTTTTGTCCCCCTCCCTGTTTTTATATGATTTTTTGCTTCCCTTCCCTTATGTTCATCTGTTTTGTCTCTTAAAGTCCTCATATGAGTGAAATCATATGATATTTGTCTTTCTCTGACTAATTTTGCTTAGCATAATACCCTCCAGTTC
The DNA here is from genome assembly GCF_018350155.1 of Leopardus geoffroyi. NCBI lineage: Eukaryota > Metazoa > Chordata > Mammalia > Carnivora > Felidae > Leopardus > Leopardus geoffroyi. The sequence goes on along the minus strand of NC_059331.1, from coordinate 99,943,775 downwards.
CATCCACGTAGTTGCAAATGGCAAGATTTCATTCTTTCTGATTGCCAAGTAATACTCCATTGTATATATATACCACATCTTCTTTATCCATTCATCCATCGATGGACATTTGGGCTCTTTCCATACTTTGGCTATTGTTGATAGTGCTGCTATAAACATGGGGGTGCATGTGTCCCTTCAAAACAGCACACCTGTATCCCTTGGATAAATGCCAAGTAGTGCAATTGCTGGGTTGTAGGGTAGTTCTATTTTTAGTTTTTTGAGGAACCTCCAGACTGTTTTCCAGAGTGGCTATACCAGCTTACATTCCCATCATTGTGGTTTTGATTTGCATTTCCCTGATGATGAGTGATGTTGAGCATTTTTGCATGTGTCATTTGGCCATCTGGATGTCTTCTTTGGAGAAGTGTCTATTCATGTCTTTTGTCCATTTCTTCACTGGATTATTTGTTAGAACATAACTTCCTTTTAATGAGAATTCCTGAAGCTAAACATGCCACTTGCATTTACTGGGTAATGCCTATAGCACAGTCTCATGACTGTAAATATCTCCTTGCATGAAGGGCTGGACAATATAATATTTTTTTCTGGATGGCCATGGGTTTCCTGCTTACTAAATCCCATTGTTTCTTTTAAATGGTACATATCCTACCTACCACTCCTAATATGGGAGATAAATTTTTGAGAACTTAGATTTATTCACTCTGATGTATAAAAACAAGAAATGAAGATCAACTTTAAGAACATACAATGGGAATTTTTAAAAAAATAACGTAAATCATCAACATTAACTTAAGGTGAAGTAGGATATAATAATTTGTAAAACAGACAAGCTCTCATTGCGTATTTATCTCCAACTTTCCTACATCCAAGTAAAGACATTCATCCCAAACACGTAATTTTACCAAACTCTCAGATTTTAAATAAGTTCTATTTTATAAAAACTGTCTTAGAGACTACGAAAAGAAGAAAGTTAATCCACTTATTTTATGAGGCTAGTAAAATCTTTATAGCAGGATTTATTAAAGAGAGCATAACAAAATAAATTCAGAATTGAAAGGCAGTTATGAATTTAGCTTAAGCTTGTGATATATCAAAAAATTGAGATGTTTGCTGGGTTTATATTAAATGTATAGATTAATCTAGGTGAGTTTCTTTTCATGTATAGGGAGAGGGTTATTGACAGATTTGAATTATTTTCTTATGCCATTTTTTATCCTCTACTATTCTGGAAATTAGCCACCATATGTTTATTTATTTAATGATTACACCTGCTGTTTTACACGAATGCTTAACAAAGTCTAACATTAATAAAGGTACTGGGTGAAATTTTCTTAATTTATTCATCTTATTGAAAAAGTTTTGTTTGGTATACAATTTTAGATTGAGACTTAATTCTTTTAATGTACTTAATATACTATTCTACTATGTTCTGCCTTCACTATTGTAGAGAAGTCAGTTTTCAGTCTAAGTGCAATTTTTTATATGATCTCTCTTTTCTTCCAGGCTGTTTTCATATGTTCTGTCTCATTCTTTTCATTTGTTTGTTGTTTGTTGTTTTTGTTTTTATTTTCTGTAATTCAAAGCTTATCTATAATGTGTCTAGGTGTGAGTATAATTTTTATAGTGTTTGGAATTTATTGGACTTCTTGGATCTAAGATGTGGCATCTTTTCACAGTATTAGAAAATTCACAGCCATTTAACTCATCAAATATTCTCTCCTTCTTGCCTTCTGAAACTCCAATCCAATGTATGTTAGATCTTCACAGTAAATTCTTGATGCCTTATAATCTACTTTTCATATTGTTCATATCTCTGGACTGTATCATAATAATTTCTTTGAAAATGATTTCCAGATAATTGATTCTCTCCACAGCTGTTTAATGCTTTCACTCAGTTTTTAATTAGCTATAGTATTTTTCATTTCTATAAGTTGTATTTACTTCTTTTTCACATCCTCTTCATTATTCTTTAAGGTGTTATATTCCCTACTCATAATTTCGTGATACTTAAAAAAATATCTTTGATAATATTAAACATGATTATTTTTATACTCTGCGTCTGATAATGTTAACACCTAAAATCTTTCTACATCTATTTATTCTGTTTTTTTTTCTGCCAGAAAACCCAGAGATTTTGATTTTCAGATGTTTTATAATTTTTACTAAGAGTAGCTTATTTTCCTTTGAACTTGGAGTGGGAATTCTTTGAATTGGGGTTGAAATTGAGTTCCTCCAGAGAAGATGTGTATCCACTACTGACATAATCCCCTTAAATTAAGCTTCTTAGCTTTGGTTGTTGTATGTGGGTTTGGAGATGAATTTGGTTGTTTGTTACTGTTTTGGGTAATTTGGGTGTTTTTCATTTGGACAATACATCTTCTTGTAACATGAATTCATAATAAAAATCAAGTCTATAAAAGCAGACTTACAACTAAAGATTCTCAAGAGAGATTAGTTTTGTGTTCTTCACACAATGCCAACTTCAAGACAGGCATGATTTCTTGCCCTTTATGTGAAGTGGGATTTTATCATGTACCCTTGTATTGAGGGTGTGGCCTTAAGGAAGTATCTCTTTGTGGAGATGCCCTTTCTGTGGGATTCCCCACTTAGGGCTGGCCTCAGGCTTTGCTTTTGTTTCCTGCATCTCTTATAGCTATCAAAATGGAAGTGCAAGGTATCCAGGGTGTGTCAGAATTCCTTAAAGAAGAGGCAGCTTTGAAATTCACTCATCTTCCTGCTCTCATTTGTTTTGGAAATTTATAGATTCCTTATTTTCTTGTTAGGTCAATAATTCATTTAAAGGTATTGTTAAAAGCTTTCCCCAACTAGCTGTTCCTCTTGAGGTCTAATCTGCCATATTTCAGGAAATAGAAATTATTCAATTATGTCTTTATTTAATGTTTCTGTTTTAATTATGCTTGCTCTTTATCAAGCATATCAATTATATATATGAACAACCTCAATTCTCTGCTTCCTAGCAATGACTTTTTTCATTCTCCTGTTTTTCCTTTCCCCACTGTGTTTTATTAGAGCTGTTTATATGCTTGTCCCATTTCTCCTCTCATAATTCTTGGCAATTTCAATATCCAAATAGAAGACACTTCTAGCACCCTGGACTCTGAGTTCCTTACTCTCCTCTCCTCTGTACCTCAGTCAGTCACTCTGTTAGTTCTATCTTAGTCCTTGTCATTACCAATAACTGAAATTAGTCCGTAATCTCAATTTCAACATTTCCCCTCTGCCCATTGCCTATCTTTTTAGCTCACTCCTTCTAGGATTTTAACACTAGTAATTCTTCTATTCCTCAAGAATCTACAAGCTAATGATTGTACAGCCTTTTAGTCTCTCATGTCTATCCTCACTCCTACACTTACCCAGTTTGTATTCCATGGTCTAACATTAAAATCGCCGTCTTGCATAAATCAACTCCCTGGTTCTTCTCTGGTTTTGACAACTGTCAGTCTTGGCAAATCCCGATTTTTCTGTATTCACCATGTACCACTGTACAGCTGAATTTGGCTGGAGAAAAGCACATTCATATTGACTGGCTTCCCTTAAATTTATGGCCATTAATGTTAGGATTTTTTTGTGCTGCCTGATATTCATATTGCATTTCTCATGACCATTTATGTCTGGGATCAATTCCTTAATTTCTCTTTCTGCTGCTTCATCATTGGTGTATAAAATGCAACAGATCTCTGTACATTGATTTTCTATCCTGTAACTTTGCTGAATTCATGTGTTAGCATGAATTCAACAATTTTTTGGCAGACTCTTCTGGATTTTCTACATAAAGTATCATGTCTGCGAATAGTAAAAGTTTGAAGTCTTCTTTGCTGATTTGATTACTTTTATTTCTTTTTGTTGTCTGATTGTGGAGGCTGGGACTTCCAGTACTGCATGAAATAAGAATGGTGAGAGTGGACATCCCTGTCTTGTGCCTGACTGTAGAGGAAAAGCTCTCAGTTTTTCCTCATTGATGATGATATTAGCTGTGGGTCATTTGTATATATCACCTTTATGATGTTGAAGTATGTTCCATCTATCCCTAATTTGTTGAAGGTTTTTATCAAGAATGGATGCTGTATTTTGTCAAACATTTTTTTCTGCATCTATTGAGAGGATTATATGGTTCTTACCCTTTCTTTTTTTAATGCAGTATATCATGTTGATTGATTTGAGAGTATTGAGCCACCCTACAGCCCAGGAATAAATCCCACTTGATCATAGTGAATAATTCTTTTAATTCACTCTTGGATCTAATTTGCTAGTATCTTGGTGAGAATTTTTGCATCCATGTTCATCAGGGTTATTGGCCTGTAATTCTCCTTCTTAGTGGGGTTTCTGTCTGGTTTTGGAATCAAGGTAATGCTAGCCTTAGAGTTTTGGAGTTTTCGTTTCATTTCTCTTTTCTGGAACAGTTTGAGAAGAATGCATATTACCTATTCTTTAAATGTTTGGTAGAATTCCCCTAGGAAGACATTTGGCCATCGACTTTTGTTTGTTGGGAGACCCATTCTCACTCTTAGCACTAACTTTGCTTCCTATTTTGCTGAGAAGCAGTTAGAATAGACTTTCCAAACTCTTCCAATGCCACTCTACTTACATATTTGAACCTAGACCAGTCTGTTTTTCTTCCTTTCATGAATGAACATTCTGTTTTAAGGCCATTTTTTACATGTCACATCTTGTCTGCTTGGGAGCATCATTCCAACAAAACTTCCCTCTCCTCAGCATCATCATTTCCTCCCTGCACTTCTCCATTATTTCCTTCTTACCTCTATTAATCAGTTCTTTGTTAAGCAGCCATAGTGCTAAAACATTCTTTGTTTAGTATATAAATGTAAATCAGAACATTTCATTCATCTGCTTATAATCCTCCAGTGGCTTTCGTTCATACTTGGGATAAAATTTAAATTCCTTAACCCAATTTGCAAAGCTATCTGTAATCTTGCCCCAAACTATCTATTGAAACCCTGTTGTACTATGTTCTGTCTTGTTCACTATATTCCAGTCACAGTAGCCTTACAATACTTCCCACCCTATAGCTTTGTTCCAGTTTTTCTGTCAAGCTGCAAGTCTCTTTCCTTGATATTCATGAGTATCTCTCTTTACATTCATACTTTTGCTTGAAGTTATGTTCACAGAGAAGTTTCCATGATCATCTAATCCAAAGGAGGCAATGTCTATCACATTACTTTTAATTCTTAGTACAGCACTTATCACTCAGTGTGTGATATTTTCTTATTTATTGCTTATTTACCAATTGTTAATCCCTTCCTTCTAAATTTTTACCTCCATTATAGTGAACTTCCCCCTGCTATATATCCCTAGTACACAGAACAGTACTTTATATTAGACATTCAATAAATATGAATGAATGAATGAATGAATGAATAATAAGTGAATGAGTGGAAAGCCTTCTAACTTACTTTTAACAAATTCCAGTGAAGGTAAGTCAGCCTTCTTACTAAGACATATGTTACATTGCCTTATTTTAACACATTTATGTAATTTTAAATTCATTTTGTATGTATTTTAAATTCATTATAACAAGGGAAAGATGGGTTTCCATTAAACTTTAGTTTTACTAAAGGAATTACATGTGGCTAATAGGAATCATAATTAACAGAATTACTTGGATTTCTTCCATGCTGTGGATGTAAAAAGAAACCAGTGGTAAATGTTCTGCCCTTTTAGTGAATATGATAGAAGAAATGTACCAGACATAGTTAGAAAGATGGAGTCCTCACTTTTCCATCTCAGGTGCTAAGGACATGTAAATGTAACTTGAGAACTTCAGACCACCAGAGCTTTCTCCTTTTACCCAGGGAAAGTGAGTCTCTATGTACTTGTCACCTCTCCATCTATAGCACATCTTTAATGTTTCACATTTTATATTTCCTTCAGCTGAGTATGGAAATGTTTAGTTACTTAAATGGTTCCAAAGCTACTGTTAAGTGAAAATACTTAAATCTGGAACAGATGTTCAAGTATTGGGGTAATAAAGATATTATTTAGGGCAGCTGAAAAGCAGATAAAAGGATAGGGAAGATCAACTCATGATGGATGAGCACCTGCAGCCAAAGCAACTGCAGTAAGAAGCAGCAGGCTGTCGGCATCCAAAGGTGTGGGAGCCTCTGCCATTTTGTGAGGGGACAAAGGCCATCAGTATAGAAGAAAAACCATGAGGCTCATCTGTTTCTGTTTGCCTCATGACATTTACTGATGGGAGAGAGTGTGTTTTAGAGCATGAGGAATCCCCAGAGTGGTGGTTTCTCAAATTGTTCCCCAGAAGTTGTAGCAAGAATCCTGTGGGTGGATGAGTAGATAGGACTTCAGCTCCCCCATCCCCACCTCCATCGCTTCAACCTAAGCAGTTCTGCAGAAGATTTCATTTGGATAATAATATTTTGTTGTATGGAAGTTTAAAAATTTATTCTAATTTATCTCAAGGAGTTAATGTAGAAATATAGCTACAAAAGTCCTATATTTCTTTTTAAAGAGTAATGGGCAAGAGGCTTTGCACTAAGTTCAGTTATTCTAAGCCTGTAATAAATAAAATGGCATATATTCTAAGCCTGTAATAAATAAAATGGCATATACTGGCTTAGTAATAGACAACTAGATCAACTAAATAAGAGGTACACAAACATATTAATAATACATAGAAATTTTTTATATAATAAGGTATTATTTCAAATCAAATAGAAAATGATAGGTCATTCAATATATGATGTAGGAGTCCTATCACACAATTACCGGATAGGTTAATAATTTAACTATGAAAAATAAAATCCTATAAGTACTTGAATAAAACATAGCTGAATGAATGTATTTTAAAACTTGAGATGGAAAGAAGTAAACAGCCAATCAGGACACCAAAACCAGAAATGATAAAGGAAACTTTTTAAAAAATGTTTATTTATTTTTAAGAAAGAGAGAGAGAGAGAGAGAGAGAGAGATCATGAGTGGAAGAAGGGCAGAGAGAGACAGAATCTGAAGCATGCTCTAGGGTCTGGGCTGTCCACACAGAACTCGATGATGCAGGGCTTGAACTCAGGAGCCATGAGATCATGACCTGAGCCAAAGTCAGATGCTTAACCAACTGAGCCACCAGGGGAACCCCCATAAAGGAAACTCTTAATTTTAACTATGTAAAAAGTAAAGATGCCTATATGGCAGAACACTAAAAGGAAGATTAAAAGATAAAAAGCAACTTGTGATGAGCACTGGGTGTTGTATATAAGTGATGAATCACTAAATACTACTCCTGAAACCACTACTACATATATATTAACTAACTTGAATTTAAATAAAATCTTGTAAGAAAAAAAGACAAAAAAAAAACAAGGAAAATATTTGAAACATACAGGCAGATAGAGGATTGATATTCTTGACATGTTAAGTACTATTACTACTATAAAACAGCCAAATAGAAAAATATACTATAAGATGTTAATTCTACTTTACTAGAGAATTTAAATGGCCAATAAATACATGAAAAAATTTAACCTCATTAGCAGTCAAAGACATTAATTTTAAAAACTTTGGTTGATAATGTACAATTTTGTCAAACATATATAATAAAAAGTACTCTAATATACTCTAGGTGGCTTTACAATTTGGATACAACCTCTGTTGGGGTACAATTAAGTCAATTTCTATTGTAAGTTAAACTACATACCTTTTAGCCCAGAAATTATATTTCTAGGAATTTATTCTAAGGAAATAATCAAATAAATTTGAAAAAAATAATATAATAATACAGAATACATATTAATTATATAACTATATTAATAAATAATATCATATATATTCTAAGTATATTATATATATGTGTGTGTGTGTGTGTGTGTGTGTGTGTGTATATATATATATATATAAATATATATATATATATATAAAGATGTTCAGGGGTGCCTGGGTGGCTCAGTCGGTTGAGCATCCAACTATTTTTTTAAATGTTTATTTATATTTGAGAGAGACAGACAGACAGAGCGGGAGCAGGGGAGGGGCAGAGAGAGAGGGAGACACAGAATCTGAAGCAGGCTCCAGGCTCTGAGCTATCAGCACAGAGCCTCACGCGGGGCTCAAACCCATGAACCCTGAGATCATGACCTAAGCCAAAGTCGGAAGCTTAACCAACTGAGCCACCCAGGTGCCCCTGAGCGTCCAATTATTGATTTTGGCTCAGGTCATAATCCCAGGATCATAGGATTGAGTGTTGCATCAGGCTCCATGCTGAGTGTGGAGCCTGCTTGACATAGTCTCGTTCTGTCTCTCCCACACACTGTCTCTCTCAAAAAAAATGTTCATTGCAGACTTGCTTGTAATAATGAGGAATTTGAAATAACCTATGTCCACATATGGACTATTATCCTGTATGTTAGTCAGGATAAGCTAGACTATGTTGCTGTACTAAGCAAATTCTGAAATCATGAAAGCTTTATATATAATTTTTTTTTCCTTGCTCACATTGAGTGAGTGCATTGTAAGTCTGGTAATCTCCTCAGGGCAGCTTGTCCAGGCTATCTCCATCCTGTAGCTCCATCATTTCTATTAATGCCACTGTGGCAGAGCTGACGGGCAACACAAAGGCTCTTCACTGCCTCAGCCTGTAAGTGACGACATCATTTCTACTTACAGGTAATTGGCCAGAACTAGTCACATGGCTCTGCCTAACTTCAAGGCAACCGGGATGTGTATTCTTCAGTGTGCCTGGAAGAAGAAAATAGGATATGGGTAAGCTGTAATGATCTCTACCATATTTGGCATTAAAAATGCTATAGATCTTTATTTACTAACACTAAAGGATGTCCACAATACATTATATAGGAGGAAAACATATTTTGGATAATTCATTGGTATAGGGGATGGGGGTAAATGGCAATGCAGACTGGAAAAATGTGGCAGTATATATCTCCACATACACATTGAAAAATGTGGAAGGAGTTATATACTAAAAAGTTAATAGTAAAGGTTTTTAAGTGATGGGATTATGGATACCTAAGTGTATTTAACTCAGATTTAGATGATAGCAGCGGTCTCAATCAAGCATAGTAATAACTAACACTGTAGACCACTTTAGTTTACACTGTGCATTAACATATTCTGGTTCACTTAAGCCTCTCAATAATTACGGCATTATCTATGTTTAACACATGGAAATCTACCTCAGAATTTGAGTGATTTACCCAGTATTAGTAAGTAGGGTTACAAGGATCCACCAACTCTAAATAGCATGCCCCTTATTTATTTATTAATAAATGTAATAATTTCTTTTGGATCCTGATTGAATCTGTTATTCCAGCAGACTAAGGCTCCTGGATTCTTTCTATATGGATTCTGCTCTGAGTCGGAGGTTAGCCGAGAAATGTATTTTTTTAATAAAATAAACAAATGTGGGGTTCAGGAAGACCTTATATCTTTATGTTTCTGCCCACTTTCCTTCACATTCATCCCATGCTTGTGAAATATCTTCCACATTGATCTCTCATGTAGACAGTTTTTCAAGAAAGAATTAGGTCAAGGTCTTCTCTTTCTTTTCTTTTTTTAAATTTGAATTCCACTATAACTAACATACAGTGTTATATTAGTCTCAGGTGTATAATATAGTGATTCAACACTTCTATACATTACTCAGTGCTCATCATGATAAGTGTACTCTTCATCCCGCCCTCCAATCTCCCCCTACACCTTCCCTCTGATAACCATCAATTTGTTCTCTATACTTAAGAGTCTGCTTTTTGTTTGTCTCTTTTCTTCTTTGTTCATTTTGTTTCTTAAATTCCACCTCTGGGTGAAATCATATGGTATTTGTCTTTCTCTGGATAACTTACTTCACTTATAGCATTATACCCTCTATATCCATCCATGTTGTAGCAAAGGGCAAGATTTTATTCTTTTTTATGGCCAACTAATATTTTCTCTCTCTCTCTCTCTCTCTCTCTCTCTCTCTCTCTCTCTCTCTCACACACACACACACACACACACACACACACACACACACCATGTCTTCTTTACCCATTCATGTATCAATGGACACTTGAGCTGCTTCAGCAATTTGGCTTGTAAATAATGCTGCAGTAAACATAGGGGCACATATATCTTTTCAAATTAGTGTTTTAGCATTGCTTGAGTAAATACCCAGTAGTAGAATTACTGAATCATATGGTAATTCTGTCTTTAATTTTTTGAGGATCTTCCATACTGTTTTCCACAGTGGCTGCAACAGTTTGCATTCCCACCAGCAATGCACAAGGGTTCCTTTTTCTCTACACCCTCGCCAACACTTGTTGTTTCTTGTTGTTTTGATTTTGGCCATTCTGACAGGTAGGAGGTGATATCACATGGTAGTTTTGATTTTCAGTTCCCTGATGATGAGTGATATAGGGCATACTTTCATATGTTTTTGGCCATTTATATGTCTTCTTTGGAGAAATGTCTGTTCATGTTTCTGCCCATTTTTAAATTGGATTATTTGTGGTTTTTTTGATGTTGAGTTGTATAAGTTCTTTATATATTTTGGATACTGACCCTTTATCAGATATGTCATTTGCAGATATCTTCTCCCATTCAGTAGGTTGTCTTTTAGATTTGTTGATGGTTTCCTTTGCTGCACAAAAGCTTTTTATTTTGATGTAGTCTCAATAGTTTATTTTTGCTTTTGTTTCCCTTGCCTCGGGAGTCATATCTAGAAAAAATGATGACACTATAGCTAATGTCAGAGTAAATACTGCCTATGCTCTCTTCTGGGATATTTATAGTCTAGGCCTCACATTTGGGTCTTAAATCCATTTTGAGTTTATTATTGTGTATGGTATAAGAAAGTGGTCTAGTTTCATTCTTTTACATGTAGCTATCCAGTTTTCCCAACACCATTTGTTGAAGAGACTGTCTTTTCCCGTTGCATATTCTTGCCTCCTTTGTTCAAAGATTATTTGACCATGTAATTGTGAGTTTATTTCTGAGCTTTCTATCCTGTTTCATTGATCTATATGTCTATTTTTGTGCCAATACCATACTGTTTTTGACTACTATGACTTTGTAGTATATCTTTGAAATCTGGGATTGTGATACGTCCAGTTTTGTTCTTCTTTTTCAAGATTGCTTTGGCTATGCAGGGTTTTCTGTGGTACCATACAAATTTTAAGATTATTTGTTCTTGTTCTGTGAAAAATGTTGGTATCTTGATAGGGATTGCATTAAATCTATAAATTGCTTTGGATAGTATGGACATGTTAGCAATATTTGTTCTCTTGATCTATAAGCATGGAGTATCTTTCCATGTCTTTATGTCATCTTCAATTCCTTTCATCCATGTTTTATAGTTTTCAGAGTATAGTTCTTTCACCCCCTTAGTCAAGTTTATTTCCAGATATGTTATTATTTTTGGAGCAATTTTAAATGGGACTGTTTTCTTAATTTCTTTTTCTGCTACTTTGTTAGTAGTGTATAAAAAAGCAATGGATTTCTGTACACTGATTTTTATATCCTGCAAATTAACTGAACTCATTAATCAGTTCTAGTCATATTTTGATGGAATCTTTAGGGTTTTTTATATATAGTATCATGTCATCTTCACTTGTCATGTTTTTCACATGACATGTTTTACTTCACATGTCATCTTTTTTTAACCTTACTGCTGGTCCTCTGCTCTATGCTGTCACCCATTCAATTCATCCTACTTCCTATTCAGTGATCTAAGTGTGCCACTTTCTTCATCTAAGGAGCCTTCCCAGATTCAACTCATTCTAAGCTGACCCTTTCATGGTTTTGGATTCCCTTAGAATTTATGTATAAATAATCCTGCTTTATAAGCTATATGCTTGTATTTCCATGTGTGTAACATCCATTACAGAGTTTTGGACAGAGACCTTTATACTTAATCCTTTTTCCCTCTCTCCTTTCATATGTGTCAGACCTGCATTTTTCTGAACCCCCTCTCTCTCTATTCCTACTCCCTTTCTTTTTATTCTTCATAATCACTTCCCCCAATAAATCTCTTGTATGCCTATTCCATCTTGGCAAGTATGTCTTCTTTTTATTATTATTATTGTTATTATTATAATTCAATTTATTTAAACTAAAGCGAAATAAAACAGAGCTCTGAATGTCAAAGTGAAGTAATTCATTGAAGTGTGGGTAAATGGTGAAATTACCATGACTCTCCTAAGATGAGTGCTTCTTGAAGGACCTGAGCTGCCACACATAGTGTCTGGTAAATGCCTAATAACTGTTTTTGAATGAACATTGGTGAAGAGTTTCTTCTGTCCACTGCACTTCAGTGTAGGAATAAACTGGATGTTACGTATAACATCCTAATTTTCTTGCTTTATGATTCTTTCTTTTTGACAGTGTAGACCAGTCACTCTTGTTTTTTTTTTTTTTTTTTGAAAGAGAGGGGTGTGTGCCCGAGTTGGGGGGGAGGGGCAGAGAGAGGGCGAGATGGAATCTTAAGCAGGCTCCACACCCTGTGTGGAGCTGGACATGGGGCTCTGTCTCACAACTCTGAGATCATGACCTCGGCCAAAATCAAGAGTCAGATGCTTAGTCAACTGAGCCACCCAGCCATCCCAAGACCAGTTTTTCTTAAGTTTTTTTTTTTTTTTTTCTACCCAGGACAGTTATTCTTAAGTTTTTTTTTTCTACCTTTCCATGTGTCACACTCCCTAGACAACTGTACAAGAATGTAGAGTAAGCTATGGACAATCCTGTCCTGCTAGTTCAAAACTCATTCCTTTTCTCTCTCTCAAGAGAGCACGGCATCATAAAATGACCTGGGTAATCCAGAGCTACTTTAATTTATTTTAAAAAGTAAATGATTTTTAAGCTTTGGACCCCTTCCTATTATTAGTTACAACTTCTTTCAACATACTTCATAATCAATTCTGACATACCAGTGTGTGTTGCAACATCACAGTGAGGATATTGCTCTAATCACAAGAAAACAGTCTGTAAGTGTCCAACAGATGAGTGAGCAAGAATAAAATCATGCTTTGTGAATGAAATCATAAAACATTTTGCAATCAAAGTAATAAATGTAGTTCAGAAGATATTAATGCACTTCAATTGGTAATTGCGTTTGTCATTATCAAGTGCTCTATAATATCGTACTTAGTTATTCCAGAGTCACTCAGGTATATTAAACAATTAAACATGAGTCTGGGGAATAGCTTTGTTTAGTCTTTTTCAATTATAGAACCATGTATCATGTTCAGTGTTTTCTCTATCAAGTATATGAGACAATACTATTTTAAAACAGAGTTTAAAATATATAAAAATATATACAATTTTTGTAATATAACAGTTGTTATTTCAAATGATTTTTACTCATCTCTTTTCCCCAAACTTTCTATAATATCTTGCTGGACTTATTTTAAGAAATAAAATATTTAAATCCTAGATATTTTTCACTGATAAAAACCTATTTTTAAATACAAGAAAGTTTAGGGGCTCCTGGGTGGCTCAGTCGGTTGAGCATCTGACTGGCTCAGGTCATGATCTCATGGCTCATGAGTTTGAGCCCCACGTTGGGCCCCGTGTTGGGCTCTGTGCTGACACTCAGAGCCTGAAGCCTCCTCCACATTCTGTGTTTCCCTTTCTCTCTGCCCTCCCCCTCTCACGTTCTGTCTTTCCCTCTCTGTCTCTCTCTCTTTCAAAAATAAATAAACATTAAAAAAAATTTTAATGCAAGAAAGTTTAGCTTTGAATAGTCTTGTGGTCTTTGAATGGTGACCACTGGCCACCATGGCAACAGCCTCATGACAAAAATATGAAGCTCAGATCATTTATAAATTAAATTAATAAGTAATACTATTTCATTACATAGCTAAATATTATTGTATACATGTAAAAGCGTTCCAACTAAACAAAGCATTTTATGATGAAATAATCAGGTCCTGGATTTCTAACACCACAGTCCCACCCTACCCCATCCCATCCATCTTTTTGTTTGTTTGTTTGAGGAAAGGATAACTAAATGAGTACATTTGGAAACAGCAGTCATAAAAATTGTATCTGGAAATGAATTTAATTTAGGAAAATTACTCTATAACTTTAATGCGTGAAAGTTATTTCTGGTAAGGTTCTGCTCAGGTCTTGGGGCAGTGTACTTTTTTTTTTTTTTTTAATTTATTTTTTTGAGAGAGAAAGACAGAGTGAGTGGGGAGGGGCAGAGAGAGAGGGAGAGGCTCCGTGCTGCCAGCACAGATCCAGATGCAGATGCAGGGTTTGAACCCATGAAACCGTGAGATCATGACCTATGGAAACGGAAACCAAGAGTCAGATGCTTAACAGACTGAGCTACTCAGGCACCCTGGGACAGTGTACTTTTAAGATAACTCAAATATTAGCACCTTTGGGGCAGCTTCTGATGAAAAAACTTTTAGTGAGCCATTCTCTTTTGAGGAAAAAAAAATACATATTTATCAAAAAAGACAAAAATAAAGGATTCCTTTGTGAAATTAGTGGGATTTGAGCCACTATTTCATGGGTGGACCTGAGGGATCCACGTCTAGGTAAGTTTTTGCTTTGGGACATTCTTGGTTGAATCACAAAAGTCCAAGTCCTCCACCCTTTGACAGAGACTCACAGCAGATATGACACTCCAGTAAACATTCAAGTAGGGTGAGAAACTTTCCCAGTTTGCCCTGGGACTGAGGGGTTTCCTGAGACATAGAAGTTTTCATTCTAAAACCAGGACAGTCCCAGACCAACAAGAATGAGTTGGTCATCCTACCAAGGCTCTGGTTCCTGAACCTCTTCGGTAGTTTTTCCAGCAGTCCGTGTTAGGTAGTACTCTTAAGGAATGTTTTGGCTCAACTGGAACACATTACATCTTGCAGCAATTCTGACAACTCTGCCATTCTCCAAAAATCTGGGGGAGGAAAGTTGGAGACCCCCACTTCTTCCCTAAACAGTCAAGCTTTCCTCTGGGACTAGCAAAGCAGTATGATCTATGAACTCCTAAACTGCCTGTCTCAATTTCTCCCTTATCCACATGGCCCAGGTATGGTATACAGGGGCATTGAGGTTCTGAGGCAACCCCATGGGATTATGAAACTTGATATGCCAGGCCTTTGTTACTACACACACATTTTATCCACAGTGGGTCATTTATTCATTCATTTAATTCAACGAATATTTGTTGAATGTTAATATGGGATGGCACTATTCTACATGCTGCAGATACTGTAATAAACAAAGCAGAATAAGTACCTGTGCTCAAAGGGCTTGCATTTTAGAGGAAAGAAGTGGTCAATAAAAAAATATAAACAGATAAAAGAACCAGATATTTCTGTTGATCATAAGTGCTGCAAGATGCTCATTAGCAACTACTAATAAGTAGCAAATAATAAATTTCTAAAGCAGAGCTTCTCAAAGAGCTTTTTAAACTTTAATGTGCACATGAATTGCCTGAAGATCTTATTAAAGTGCAGATTTTGATTCAGTAGGTCTGGAGTAGATCCTGTGCTCCTAACAGGTTTCCTGGTGATGCTAATATTCCTGGTCTGTGAACCATACTTTGAATAGCAAGATTCTAAAGACATGTTAGGGAATTATGCTTGGAGTTATACTTGGAAGGGAATGCTCAAACTACCAACCCTATTTAAGGCAGATAGGCTCAGAATGAGCATTGCTCTAGGTTTCTTAGCAAATCCCAACTATCAGATGGGATTTGAAATTGAAAACAGAAAACATGGAAACTCTAAGAGGACAGGATGTTTTCCAAAGAGCAGTGGAAGCCATAGCATACTATCACATTCCATCTAGCTATAAACATTAAATGCAATTATTTTTTTTAATTTTTTTAATGTTTATTTATTTTTGAGAGAGAGGCAGAGGGGCAGAGAGAGAAGGAGACACAGAATCCAAAGCATGCTCCAGGCTCTGAGCTGTCAGCACAGAGCCCGACGTGGGGCTTGAACTCACAGAGTGCAAGATCATGACCTGAGCTGAAGTCAGAGGCTTAAATGACTGACCCACCCAGGAGCCCCTAAATGCAATTCTTATATTGTTCATATACAGACATCTGCTGTGTTCAGACTTCATCTTAGTTCTTTAAAACCATAGCTCAGTGTCAGAAAGTGAGCCAAATACAACCCTCTTATTCTGCCCACTGTCCCTCCCCACCTCAACTTCGACCTAACATATCACTTACAAATAAACAGGATTGTAGGGGGTACAGGTGGACTGATCATCTATTGCCACAGGACATGCCTCGCAAGGAACAACTTCCTTTGCAACCTCCTTTTTAACTGAGCCGTGAGAAAGGGCAGTGGAGTAGCAGTGAGTAAGCAAGAATCCTATGCGTGTGGAAGATCTGGGCCCACTGTGGCTCATCTAGGTACCACTTTACAACTCCCATCATCACATCAGTGGAACCACAACAAGCTCTGTGCAAGCCAAAGGGGAAAGTGTCATTGTGTAACTAAAGACAGCTGCTTCCATAATAGAACTAATTGCACACTGCATCACAGAACTAAATTAGTAGTGAAAACAGTTATAAAACCCGACAGACAGTGAAACATGACTCACTTAGGAACTGCTGCCAGTCAGGCACATTGTCATTGGCCACTGTTCAAAAACCCACACCTGCATTTTTTGAATAGTAAACATATAAGATGTAATTACTAGTAAAACATATGCCACTTTTCAAATGTGACAACGCTATGTTTTGTCCTTGGGACCATGAGTGGCATGGGACTAAACTGACCACAGTACTCATTCATCCCCAGGAGTCTTAGTAGATGAAGTAAAGCATAACCAAACGTTCTGAGCCCCTATTCATACATAAAAGGCTGTCTTTAGATTAAACAGTCCTAAGGGATCTATGCCTTCTGGGCTGTCAATCAAGGAAAAAATAACATGGAGATATAAGAAATATCAATTCTAAAAAAGTGTGTGAATATATGGCCCAACTTAAATATTCAAGCTTCAGTGAGTTGGGGTGTCTTCCGTGGCTTCCCTCACAGCTACACAGTAATTGCTGTCTCAATAAAAACCAGATGTTCCGAGAAGACTTCATCTGTTCTTGCAGGCCAAACTCCCATTTCTGACTTCTCTGCTGCAATCTGCTGTAGTACATCTATACTTCATGCCAGATACAATTGAGAGGATGTTACTCCACAATGGGTAGGTGGTTACTAGTGATAGCAAACAAACTCACTGGCTTCTGACCAACAAGGTGGAGGGTAATGACCACCGGAGAAATGCTTTGGGCTAGGGCATGGCAATTTATCTTTAAGCAACAGTTCACACTTTCATCTGACGTTTTTTAAGTATCCAAATTGTGTTGAACTACACATGTCAGCTAAGAAGGTGAGTGGGATTTTATTCTGAAACAGTTCACGGAAGAAAATCTGTTCAATGTCCTGGTGAGGATTCTGCCTGTAGAATGTTCCTGCTTTCGCTAATGGAACCCTGGTGTTGCTGATGAGTTGTAAAACCATATAGTGACTAATCCTTCTTTTACCTACTAATTAATTAGTCAAACCTAAACAATAAATACAGAAACACTTAAGAGAATTCTGCTGGGGTTTTTTTGGCACATAAAAGGTGGGTACTAAAAACGATCAGTGTTTTCTTCATGCGAAAGACAGCAGAGAATTATGTAAATATTTTCCAAAGGTCATAATACTTTACGAGTTCTAGAGATGGTTGTGTAAGCAAAAGGAGAGATGTGACAATTGATTTGAGGGTGTGAGGGTGTGTATTCCGTTTTATTTATTTATTTATTTAGTTAGTTAGTTATAAAATTTAATTGTAAAGATCAAGCAGTGGTTATTGGTCAAACCAATCCACATTAATAGCTCTGAAGTGTACAGACATTAGTTTTTAAATAAAGGTGACAAATACCAATCAGATTCTTATAACACTGTTCAGGATCTAAATAAACGTGATTCTGGACATAATTGAATCCACAAGGCTAGTTGAGTGATAGTGCAATCATCAATAATTAAACCAAAAGCATAATTTTCCAAATCACTTTTAAACAGAATAAATTCTAGCATTTGTAAAGTCTAAAGCTACAAAATACTCAAAACAATGTAACTATTTTTCTACCTGAGATCAAAACAAGCTTCTTTTTTTTCGATCTAAACATAATTCTTGGCATTGAGGTAAATCTGAATTCACGTGATATACTTTGTCGAACTTTTCCAAAAAATTTAAGCCCTGCTTTAGAGATAAATCCTCATGTTATACATACATATTTACATATTTTTTCTTCAAAAACTAATGACAATTTTATGAGGTTAACAGGCATGTAATGGGACCATGATAGTACTAATAATGTGAAAATAAAAAGCCATTCTTTTATACAAAGTGTTCCTATATGGTGCAATATAAAATGCGATCACAGAATCTATGTACATACATGAATCACCAAAAGTTCAGAAACTAAGCTTACTTTAAGAAAATTAATTTTGTTTTTTTTGGAGTAGAGGTTGCTAAAGTTGGGTATAACAAAACTTTTGTGCATAAAAGCTCTGAAACCAAGTCTTAGCCTAAATTGGCAATAAATGCAACTTAAGTTAAAAACTAAACCGAACTAAATCTTTACTGTGGCTTTGCAACTTTTGCTTTGTGGCCTGCAGGTTTTCCTGAGGTGACAACCTCTTATCTCTTGCCTCTCCTTCTTGCTGCCCCCTCTCCCTGCCTCCAGCTCCCTTTTTCATGGCTGTCTTTGGCAATGCTTCCAAATCTTGAAAGCAGAAGAACCTGCTAAAGTAAATGGGAAGGATGAAAAATAATACTATATATGATGTACAAAAACCAATCTAAGAGAATAAACCGAGGGAAAAAAAAATACTAGAAGGAAGGCTGAGCAGTTGTATTCCGTTTTAGATGAGGAACCTGTGTGTAGCATTTATAACTTGTGTTGCAATTGGTTACTTACTTGCTTCTTTTCAAATAGTGAGTTCCTTGAATATAGGAACCATCTTATTCATCTTATTTTTCTTAAATATGCAAAGCCCTGGATTAGGCCTTATAGGGGAGATAAAGATGAACGAAATATAGTACTCTGCCTTTAAGAAGCTTACCATGGAAAAGATAACCTCTCCTACTAATGTTCTCTGACATGTAAAATATTTCCCCCAACCTTTCATTGCTCTATCCTAAACTTCCAATCTTTATTTTTTAAATTGAGACATAATTGAAAATATAGGTACCAGTGTATTAGTTTTAGGTGCACGACATAATGATTTGATATATGTATATATTGTGAAATGATTACCACAATAAGTTTAGTTAATATCCCTCCCAACACAGTTACAATTTTTTTCTTGTGACGAGGACTTTTAAGATCTACCCTTTTAGCAACTTTCAACTATTCAATGCAGTATTATTAACTATAATCACCGTGCTGTATATTATATCACCCAGAACGTTTTTATATTACAATTAGAAATTGTACCCTTTGACCATCTTGACCCAATTCACTATCTTCTCATTCACTTTATTTCTAATCTTATTTTTTTTTTGAATCTCCAGTTAGCAGTAGGTCACAATCAATCTTGATATTTGTTGGGTCCTTCTTAGGCGAATTTGCCTCATTGGTCACTCCCAGATTCAAAGTGATTGACAGGCGTGGCTAAGAGTAACTTCTGCCCCAGAAGCCAGAGCATGCTGCTTCTCCTCAGAGCACCAGAGAAGTCTGCAGAGCAGCTGCTCATCCTACAGGCTGATTCAAAGGGTAAGGCACGAATGTTCAAACTAATCGGATTCTCAGGTCTCACCCTTCAGGGGCCATTTCTGAAGAAGGCAAGAAGAGGATCTGTTAGGCTGAAGTGTCTCCTTAGTCTATAGCATTGCTAGACCAGTCATTGAAATGTAAGCATGACGATTTGGATCCCAAACCTCTTTTCAGCTTTATCAGTAGTTACAGAGTCAAAATGTTAAACTGGCGGATTTACAGCAGAGAATAGAAACTTTCATCCTGTTGTTGGCAATTATCTGCATGAGCCAAATGTGGATAGCTTTGGAACGTGTAAATATTAAATAGTGAAGGTTCAGGGCTGTGTGCGTAGCTCTAAAATAACTAAGGTAAAATGTTTAAGAAGCCTAGATTTTCTGGGAGTATTTACCATTAAAATATAAAACACTAAGGAGTAAATGTATTTGTCAAGCATTGAAAATCTTTCAGAAATCATGTTATCAGCTTCTTGTTAGCAATAACATAAAACATGGTGCCAGCCAAGTGCTAATAAATAGTCTTTTATGCTGGCAGCACACTAATTCCTCGGTCTTAAATTTTTTTTTCCCTCTCATACGGCAATATTTTAGCAAGCTGTTGAGTTTTACTACTTCAGCTTCAGGAACTGTAACTTCCAAAGCATTGGGAGCTTGTGATTTCCTTCATTTAATCTTACTTAAAAATATATGAACTGTTACTACTCTTTAAATAAAATTGGTAAGGAAATTAGAAAACATTGGTCTAAATTTTTGAAATATCAATTCACTAAAAGACTAGCGCCTCTACAATCCCAGGATGTGGGAGTCAGGTTTCCTTTTGTATCATTAAAAAAAGTCCCAAATGCCATGAGTGGAAGGGCTGAGAAAAGAGCACATCTACTTCCTAATTCTCCTCCCTCCCAGACTTCCTACAAAGAGAATGAACCCATGGTAAGTTATAAAACAGACCCAAGAGATTCTAAGACTAACATGGGGCTTGGAATGGAGACAAGGGTGAGCCTAACCACGTAGCCTGCTCAGCAGAGTTTCTGAAATCTGTCCTCTCCATTCTTTTCCTGCCATCATTGCCCTAGTTGAGTTATAAGATCCTTGCATACCATTCCCCTGCCCTATTCTCTACTATGCCACCAAACCAATCTTACAAAAATCAAGTCTGACAGTGTTTCTTCCTTGTTAAAAACTCCTCTGTGGCTCCTAATCACCGAAAAGGAAACTTCTAAGTTCCTTAGCATGGTGTAAGACTTGTCCAGGACTCCCCTTTTCCCCGGTGCCCAGGTCCTTTATGCTTTGGTGGTATAGGTCTGCAGGCTGTCCCCAAATTCATTGTGCTTTTCAGGTCTTCAAGGCTTCTTAATGCTGTTTCCTCTGCCTAGAAAGTCTTTCCTCAGGACTAATCTCATCTGGAAGTTCTTGCTGAAACACATCCCCTTTCCTATCTTCCACCCATGTTCCCTCCCCCACCTAATTAAATTAAACTCCACCTTTGGATATCTCTCTAACTGGTAAAAGCTTCAACTATTCCACTTTATTATTATTACTACTACTACTAACATTATTAGTGTTATTAGCAGATTGTCTTCCTTTTCTAGAATAAGTTTCTGGAGGGCCTTGGGAGCAGGTTTTTTTTCTTGTTCTTCCCTATACATCCCCACCATACCACAGTGCATGGTACATGCTGCAGCTCAGTACATGTTTTAATAAAGTCCCAGAGTAACTGCGTGGTAATCAACTATCTAAAAGAATAATCTTAAGCCATGCTATGTGCCATAGAGACTTCTAGGTCAACCTCACATTACAAAATGAAACTTCATGTTTTCTTTGTTAGCTGATGCAAATGATCTAACTCAAAATGCCCTTTTAAATTTGACTGCCTAGAAACTCAGTCATTAATTTCATTTCTCCAGGATTAACTGAACCATCTTTAGCCCTTCATTCTGTTTTCCATCCCCCAGCCATCTTCATTATCTGGTTCTTGTTTTGCTTTTGTATTGGTCTGTACTTCTTTACTTATTTTTATTATGATGTCTTAAATATTTTGAAAGTAAATCATAACAAAATCTCAGAAAAGAATAAAGAAATCAAATAAAATTTCCCAAAAGTTGGTTTACTTTCAAATATATATTAAGTATGGGTAAGAGTTAAGAAAGACAAATGAAACGAAGTTGAACAGGACAAGGAAAGGGAGAGAGGGGAGCATAGGGACAGACAGAAAGCAAAGGCAAAATGTTTATTATTCCAAGTATGAATGTTTGTCTTCCATGGTACAGTCAGTGTGACTGTAAAATAAATGTGACATAGAAGATTTCTTAAGCACCATACTATGTAGGAAATGCTAAGAGTAGGAAATACCATCTTAATTGTTCAGATTCCAGAATGATAAATGGAAGGAAATTTATGTTCCCTCTTTGTCAATTAAGCAGGTAGCACATGTAGCTAACAAGACTAACAGGCAATTCTTCCCATCTGTGAAATTCAGGTCTTGAAAACTCCTTTGGTGAGGTTCAGTAATTATTTTATGGAGAAGTAGTTAAACGTAAAGTATCATGAATAAGCTTTTAAAATTTGATCAATACTAATCTTAAAATTAAAGATAGTTTGCTAAATAAAGGAGTATTCAATACTATTTTTAAAGAATCTATTAAGCATCATTTATAGGGAGAAAACAAAGATCTTTTATTTAAACAATGACTTATTTCTCTATAGCACTTTCAATTTACATTATACTTATCTGATCCTTATAAAAATCCTATGAGAGGGGCGCCTGGGTGGCGCAGTTGGTTAAGCGTCCGACTTCAGCCAGGTCACGATCTCGCGGTCCGTGAGTTCGAGCCCCGCGTCAGGCTCTGGGCTGATGGCTCAGAGCCTGGAGCCTGTTTCCGATTCTGTGTCTCCCTCTCTCTCTGCCCCTTCCCCGTTCATGCTCTGTCTCTCTCTGTCCCAAAAATAAATAAACGTTGAAAAAAAAATTAAAAAAAAAAATCCTATGAGAGAAGCAGAGCATACGTTAACAAATTTTAAAGAGACAGAAGCATAGTAGGTGCTTAATACTGTAACTGAATATAGAATGTTTCTCTGTTATTGGTGGAGATGATTAAAAAAATGGATTTATTTGGAACTGAGCTATTTATGTTAAACATGAAAAAATCTATACTATGGAAAATTATGAAATAAAGGGATAAGCTAGCAAAGGTAGTTGCAGGATTGTGTTTCTCAGAAGCCTTTAAAAAATAAGGGATTCTCATTTCATGGTAATGGTTTAAAACTGATGAATCCAGGGGCGCCTGGGTGGCTCAGTCGGTTAAGTGTACTTCTTCAGCTCAGATCACGATCTCATTGCTTGTGGGTTAGAGCTGAGTGTCAGGCTCTGTGCTGACAGCTCAGAGCCTGGAGCCTGCTTCAGATTCTGTTTCCGTCTCTCTGCCCCTCCCCTGCTCGTGCTCTGTCTCTCTCTCTAAAATATAAAATAAAAACATGAAAAAAAATAAAACTGATGAATCCAGAATATTGGAGCCAGGAGTAATTGGTTTCCTGCGTTCTATGCTATGGTGCGTAAACCATTATATTTAGGCAACAGTGGCAAAAGAAAAGAAAAACTTCAAATCCATGATAAACATAAAATGCAATTTGCATTTAAAGACTTAAAATTTATTATAAAAGTGATACACATTTTAAAGAATTTTAGAAATTAGCCTAAATAGCAAAAAACATAAATCACTCATAATTTTACCATCCAGAAGACCACTGGCAGCATTTCGGCTCTTGGAGGATTTCTTTCCTATTAACCTCCGTGTGTGTGTGTGTGTGTGTGTGTGTGTGTGTGTGTGTGTGTGGCATATATATATGGCATACTGTAGGAAGAGAAAAAAGCTGGTTGAATGGATATATTTACTTTATAATTACACATGTAAATGGATTTTTGTCCAACTTTTGATTTCTGATACATGGTTTATTACTTATCTATTACTCCATACCAAATTACTCCAAATCTTAGTTGCTTAAAATAACAAACAAGTATTATTTTACAGTTTTGGTGGGCAGGGAGTTGGCCATGGCTTAGCTGGGTTCTGTGCTTTATGCTCTTTCAAAATCCTGAAATCAGCAACCAGCAACTGTGGTCTCATCTGAAGTGTTCACTAGAGAAAGATCAACATTCAAGCTCATTCACTTGGTTGTTGGCAAGATTCAATTCCTTGAGGGCTAGAGTTTACCTTTAGTACTTTGCCAGAGTCTCCAACCTGGTAGCTTGCTTCATCAAAGAAAGCCAAGGAGAGAGTCTGCTGGCAAGAAGGAAGTGGCAATCTTATGGAATAGTTTTAAGGGAATCCCCACACTTCCCTGTGTTTCAAGGAATCTCACTTGGTTCTATGACTGAAAATGTGAGAACGATCCTTCACAGTTCTGGGAAGAAAAATGGAAGAGTAATCATTTGGAAATATGACCAGTGTTCTCCATAGCAAAAGCACACTCTCCAGGGGTTAAGACTTGACCAGAGCTTTATCCCAGCTGAGGGGCATTTCTTCTGCTCTCCTCTCCTCTAGCCTTTCTGTTGCACCAGAGAGGGGGAGGGAGAGCTATCCCTTGGAAGAAACACTTGTGAAGTTCACAACTCAAAGACATAGGTCTAAAAAATAGCAGTTAATCATAAGATTTTAGAACGTTCCCTCTCCCCCATATTTTAGCATCAAACCAACTGATCCGCCTCCCAGATGATAGTGGATTACCGCTGAAATTGGTGTAAGAAACAAATGTGCTCTGAGAAAGAGTGTTTAGGAAACCCAAAGGGAAGAGGGGAGACAAAACTTTAACATGAAACACAGCCCAACTCTTAGTCAAATTAACATAAATCCTCACACTAAATTTCTAGTGTTTGCTTCAGTTTCTGTGTACCTCAGTTTCTATTACTTAATATAATATGTCTGGCCATCAGCAAAAAATTACAAAGCATCTTAAAAGGTAAGAAGAAACACAATCTGAAGAGACAAAGCCAGCCTCAGAATCAGACTCAGAAATGACAAAGCTTTTGGAATTATCAGAGAATTTGAAATAAATGAGACTAATAATCCAAGACTTCTGGGGTGCCTGGGTGGTTCAGTTGGTTGAGCATCCAACTCTTGATTTAGGCTCAGGTCATGATCCCAGGGTCATGGGATCGAGCCCTGTGTCGGGCTCTGTGCTGAGCATGGGGCCTGCTTAGAATTATCTCTCTTTTTCTCTCTCTCAGTCCCTCTTCCCCTCTCAAGTGCTCTCTCTCCCTCTCCCTCTCTCTCTGTCTCAAAAAAAAAAAAATAATCTAAGTCTTCTAGTAGAAAAAGTAGATAGCATGCATTTGGTAACATAAGCAGAGAGTAGAAAGTATAAGAAAAAATCAAAAGGAAATGCTAGAACTCAAGAACACTATAACAGAAGTTAAAAATGTCTTTGATGGGCTTATCAGTATACTCAACACAACCAAGGAAAGAATCAGTGAGCTTGAAGATAGCCCAATAGAAACTTCCCAAGCTAAAATACAAAGACAAATAAGAAAACAAAACAGAACAGAACCTAAAAGAACTGTGGGAAAAATTAAAGGTGTAACATCATCATAATTGGAATACTAGAAGAAGAAGAAATGAGGATAAAGCAGAAGAAATGTTTGAAATATTAATGGCTGAGAACTTTCCAAAATTAATGACAGATACTGAACCATAGATGCAGGAATGTCAGAGAATACCAAACAAGAGAAATACAACAAAACAAAACAAAACAAAAAACAAAACAACTCCCCTCCCCACCAAAGCACCTAGGAATATCATATTCAAACTTAAGCAAATCAAAATCAAAGAGAACACTTTGAAACAAGCCAAAAAGGTAGGGGAGAAACACCTTACTTATAGAAGAATAAGGATAAAAATTACAACATACTTCTCATCAAAACTATACAAGCAAGAAGAGTAGAATTAAATATTTTAAAGTGCTAGAACAAAAAAAAAATCACACCAACCTAGAATTCTATAGCCAGCAAAATTATCCTTCAAAAGTGGAGGAGAAACAAACTTTCTCAATCAAAACTTGAGAGAAGAAACTACTAGTATACCCATCCTGCAGGAAATGTTAAAGGAAAATTTTCAGGAAAAAAAAAATTACACAGGTCAGAAACTTTAAGATATATAAAGAAAGGAAGAGTTTCCAAGAAGGAATAAATAAGGAAAAAATAAAATATTTTATTTTTCTTATTCAAAATGCATTTAAAAGAACTGATTTTTAAAAACAACTCTAGTAACAATGCATTAGGTGATTATAGCATACAGATAAGAGAAATGAATGGCAGCCATGTCACCAGGGACAGTAGAGAGAAATTGGAAATAGTAGTCTACTACCAGACACCTCCATTAAATGTTGGTGTATGATGTTATTTATTTATTTATCTTTATTTTTGGGAGGAGAGAGAAAGCATGTGAGTGGGGGGAAGGACACAGAGAGAGAGAGTGAGAGAGAGAATCCCAAGCAGGCTCTGCACCCTCAGTGTAGATCCCTATGTGGGGCACAATCTCATGAACGTTGAGATCATGACCTGAGCTGAAAGCTTTAAAGCATCTAGGGCAACCCATAAAATTTTTTAAAAAGAAATAAATTGATACATTAAAGGATGAATTAAAATGGAATTATATAAAATTCTCAAATAAAACCAGTCAAGTGGAAAAAGAGGGGACAATAAACAAAAAAAAAAGCAATAATAGAAAGGTTACAAATACAGTAGATATTAATCCAACTCTATCAATAGTCACTTTAAATGTGACTGGGAAATTGTCAGAGTGGATAAAAAAAAAATTTAAAAAAAAGGACCCAACTATGTTGTCTATGAGAAATCCACTTTAAATACAAAGACTCAGATACATTTAAAGGGATGAAAAAAGATTCTAAGACTAATAAAAGTAATCTGGGTAGTGATACTAATTTCAGACAAACCTAACTTTAGAACAAGGAAAGTTATCAAGGGTAAAGAATAGAGTGGTCAGTTCTCCAAGAAGACATAACAATCCTTAATGTGTATGTACCTAACAAAAGAACATCAAATACAAGACAAAAACTACAGAAGTTCAAGGACAAGTAGACAAATCCATTATTAGTTGGAGACTTCAATGCCCCTCTGTTAGTAATTGATGGATCAAGCATTAAGACAATAAAGACTAAATTACTGGAATAGCATGATCAATTCACTTGATCTGATTGACTTATGTAGAATGCTCTATCTAACACAGTCTTCTCAATATCACATGGAACATTCCATAAAAGATTTTAGAGCCATAAAGAACTTAGAAGTATTGAAGTCATAAAAATTATGTTCTTGGGGCACCTGGATGGCTCAGGTGGTTAAGCATCCGACTCTTGGTGTTGGCTCAGGTCATGATCTCATGTTTGTGGGTTCGAGCCCTGTATCGGTCTCTGTGCTGGCAGTGTGGAGCCTGCTTGGGACTCTCTCTCCCTCTCTGGCTGCCCTCCCTGCCTCTCTCTCTCAAATAAATAAATAAACCTAAAAAATTTTAAAAATATGTTTTGGATCACAATAGAATTAAATTAGAAATCAGTAACAAAAAGCTAGCTTAAAAAGTTCCTAAATATTTGGAAGTTAAGTAATACACATAAATAATACATGAGTTGAAGTCACAAGAGAAAAATTTTTAAATATTTTGAATTAAATGAAAATGAAAACATGACATCAAAATTTGTGGAATGTAGCAGATGTTTAGAGGATGATTTATAGCATGAAATGAATATATAAGAGAATAAGATGGACCTGAATTTAGCCAGATCTGCCTAAATGTTTTGTTTATAAGCAAGATTATTTAACATACTAACAAATTTAGTGGTCTAGGGTTATACAACAAAAGATTTCACAAATTCAACTTTACATAGATTATTTAGTAAGGCACATAAAAATATTATTGAAATTTAGCCTATTTTTTGCCATACATGCAAAAAATACAAAACATTTGTTTGCAGATAGCTATCTTGAAGTGAGAATATAAGTTAAGCAATAGCCATCATTATTTTCTATACAACCTATGGTGTGACATAAAATAGACGTCTTCAAATTTTGAGGCTTAGGATTTCTTTTGCACTTTTGAAAATTATTTGTAACCCCAAAGAAATTTTATTTACGTGGGTTTTATCCATTTGTATCTACCACATTAGAAGTTATAACAGAATTTTTTTTTAATTTTTTAAAAATATTTATTTATATTTGAGAGAGACAGAGACAGAGACAGAGACAGAGCACAAGTGGGGAGGGGCAAAGAAAGAGAGAGAGAGAGAGAGAGAGAGAGAGAGAATCTGAAGCAGGCTCCAGACTCCAAGCTGTCAGCACAGAGCCGGATGCAGGGATCGAACTCATGAACTGTGAGATCATGACCTGAGCCAAGGTTGGATGCTTAACCGTCTAAGCACCCAGGCACCCCCCAGAAATTTTTTAAATAATTATTTATTCATTTATTCTTAAATAATAATAATACCCCAGATGTTAATGTAAAGAATATATTTTAATGCCAAGTAACTATATTTTCAAAAGCAGAAACAGTAAAAGGAGTGACATTATGTCTGTTTTTGCAAATCTCTTCAATATCCAGCCTAATATAAGGTCATTAGTTTCTCATAGCTGTTTCTGCATTCACTCTCTTGTGGTATATTATTTTGATCAAAGTATATGAGGAAAATCCAGCCTCATTACAGATGTGTTATAGGAAAAGGGAGGAATATTTCTTAAAGAATAATTGCAAAGTAGAATCTGAAACTGTATCAATGGACTTCCCCTGATTTTCATACAATAGTAATACATTAAGTGTATTTTGTACTTTTTCTTATACCTCATATCTTTTCCCCCTATTAATAACATCTTACATTAGTTGGTATATTTGCTGCAATTGATGAACCAATATCAATACACTATTATTAACTGAATACGATACTTACTCAAATTCCCTTAGTTTTTACCTAATGTCCTTTTTTCTATTCTGGGGTCCTGTTGAGGATCCTATGTTAAATTTAGCTGTAACATTGGATAGGCTCCTGCCTAGACAGTTTCTCTGACTTCCCATGTTTTTATAACCTTGACAATTTTGAAGAATTTTATAGAATAACTTTCTCTTTTTTCAAGTTTATTTATTTTGAGAGAAAGAGAGAGAGAGAGAGAGAGAGACTGTGCACACGTGAGCGGGGGAGGGGCAGAGGAAGAGAGAGAATCCCAAACAGGCTCTATGTTGCCAGCACGGCTTAATCTCATAGATCACGATATTATGATCTGAGCTGAAATCAAGAGTCTGTTGCTTGATTGACTGAGCCACCCAGGTGTCCCTAGAATGACTTTCAAATGGAATTTATCGGATGTTGCCAGGATTCTCTTCTTAACCCCCTTTCTATACTGTACTCTTTGGAAGCAGCTCACTTTGCAAGGCTTATCCTTCAAGAATGAGGAACTTGCTCAATCTCCAGAGGGTAGAGTGGTTTAGTTTTTTTAAACTGAATTCCACTTAAATCCAGGACAACTCGCTGAGAGAAGCCTGAAGTAAATCCTCTGGAAACGTGGACTCTTCTTATTCTGTGAATAGCTATAGTTCTCAGAAAAGTGTGGAATATGTAGCATATGTTTAGATTTTCATTTTGGAGAGAGGGCGCTAACAGTTTTCCCTGGTAACAGTTCTGTTCATTCGTGTGTGTGTGTGTGTGTGTGTGTGTGTGTGCGCGTGTGTGTTGGGGGTGGAAGGGAGTAGAGGGTGTTTATGAAATCCTTCTAGGCTATTTTTTATTTTTTTATTTAAAAAAAATTTTTTTTTCAACGTTTATTTATTTTTGGGAAAGAGAGAGACAGAGCATGAACGGGGGAGGGGCAGAGAGAGAGGGAGACACAGAATCAGAAACAGGCTCCAGGCTCTGAGCCATCAGCCCAGAGCCTGACGCGGGGCTCGAACTCACGGACCGCGAGATCGTGACCTGGCTGAAGTCGGACGCTTAACCGACTGCGCCACCCAGGCGCCCCAAGGCTATTTTTTATTTTTAAGCATGATTACAAAAATAAATCAAACTATTCATTTGAGTTGATCTTCAACTCAATTTTTTTCACTAACTGTATCATGGAAATCTTTCCAAGTCAGTG
Source organism: Leopardus geoffroyi (assembly GCF_018350155.1). Classification (NCBI taxonomy): domain Eukaryota; kingdom Metazoa; phylum Chordata; class Mammalia; order Carnivora; family Felidae; genus Leopardus; species Leopardus geoffroyi. Next base: position 99,913,945 of record NC_059331.1, on the reverse strand, counting down.
GATGAAATGGAAAACTATGACTCCAAGAGAATGGATAAAGAACTTGGTCTTTGACAGAAGGAAAACCAATTCCTTCACATCCTGAAATTGAATATAGTCTTTGGTTTACCTCTGAACTTTGTTTTCCTGACTCTATTTCTACTTTGCAATCCATACTATCTTCTGTTAATTTTGTAAACTTAGGTTTTTTTTTTCTTTTTGGTTTTAATGACTGGCAGTATGAATCTCAACTTTTATTGAAGATTTTTATGCTTATTCTTACCTACTTATCATTCTAGATTAAAATTAAAATTTGATTCATATGCAAAAAATTAGAATCCTAGCTGGAATTAAATTAATTTCAGAAATTTACATGGGGATTTTCATTTTCCTTCTCTTTTGTGGCCATCAGGTACAAAGAATTGAATTTATATTACTTCTCAGTTCGTAGCATATTATTATTATCAATCACATTTTACTTGTTTGATTTCATGGTTTTTTTCTTCCTTCATTCCTTATTGGTATTTACATTTCTTTTTCATGATAGGTACCCATTTTAGTATTTGAAATACTATCTCAAGTACATGTGCATCCTTATATATTTCTAGTGACTTTATTGATGTATTTTTGTAAGTGTATTTTTTATTTCAATGTATTTAAACTAAAGAAAATATTCACCCACTTCTACTACGCCCCACACCCACCTCTAGCAACCACCAATCTGTTCTCTGTATTTATGAGCTTAGTATATATATTTAGATTCCACATATAAGAGAGATCATGAATATTTGCTCTTTCTCTGCCTGACTTGTTTCATATAGTGTAATGCTCTCTAGGTCCATTCAAGTTGTCACAAATGGCAAGATTTCATTCTTTTATGTGGGTGAATAATATTCCATTGCATATAATACTACATGTTTTTATCCATTCATCCATGGATGGACACTTAGGTTATTTTCATATTTTGGCTATTATAAATAATGCTGCAATGAACATGGGGGTGCATATGTATTTCTAATTAATGTTTTTGTTTTCTTTAGAAAATACCCAGAAGTGGAATAGTCAGATCGTATGGTAGTTCTGTTTTTAATTTTTTGAGGAAACCTCATACTGTTTTTCATAGTGGCTGCACCAATTTACATTTCCAACAACAGTGCATGAGGGCTCCTTTTTCTCCACATCCTCACCAATGGTTGTTATTTCTAGTCTTTTGAGTCTAACAGATGTAAGTGATACTCATTGTGGTTTTGATTTGCATTTCCCTGATGATTAATGATATAGAACATCTTTTCATATATCTGCTTCCCATCTTCATGCTTCTTTGAAAAAATATTTATTCAGATCTTCTGACTATTTTTTAGTTGGATTGTTTTTTCTTTGGGGGATTTAAAAATTTTTTTGCTATTGAGTTGTGTGAGTTCTTTATACATTTTGGATATTAGCCCCTTTTCAGATATTTGATTTGCAAATATTTTCTCCCATTCAGTATGTTGCCTTTTCATTCTGTTGATGGTTTCCTTTGCTGTGCATAAACTTTTTAGTGTGATGTAGTCCTGCTTTTTTATTTTTGCTTTTGTTACTTCTGCTTTTAGTGTCAGATTAAACAATCCTTACCAGTACCTTTGTCAAGGAGCTTAATGCCTAAGTTTTCTTCTAGGAGTTCTATAGTTTCAGGTCTTATGTTCAAGTCTTTAATCCATTTTGAGTTAATTTTTGTGTATGGGGTAAGATACTTTTTCAGTTTCATTCTTTTCAATATGGCTGTCCACTTTTCCTAGCACCATTTATTGAAGAGGCTGTCCTTTGCCCCATTTTATATTCTTGGCCCCTTTGATGTAAATCAATTAACCATATATGTGTGGGTTTATTTCTGTGTTCTCTCTCCTGTTCTATTAATATATGTGTATCTTTTTATGCCAATACCACATTGTTTTGATTCCTACAGCTTTGTAATGTAGTTTGAAATGAGAGTGCATGATGCCTCCAACTTTGTTATTCTTTCTCAAGATTTCTTGGGCTATTCAGGTTCTTTTATGATTCCTTACAAATTTTAGTACTGTTTGTTCTATTTTTGAAAAATGCCATTGGAATTTTGATAGGGATTGCATTAAATATGTATATTGTTTTAGGTAATATGGGTATTTTAACGATATTAATTCTTCCAATCTATAAGCACAGAATATCTTTGCATTTATTTTTGTCTTCTTCAGTTGCTTTCATTAATATCTTGCAATTTTCAATGCTACACTAGAGGTGTTTAACAGCAGACTAGATGAAATGGAGGAAGGGTTCAATAAACTTGAAGACAAAGTAGTGGAACACAGAGCAGCAAAAAGGAAAAAGTATGAGGAAAAGTGAATAAAGCTTAAGGGGTTTGGGGGAGAAGAGAGAGAGAAAGGGGAAGAGATCACATTTGAAGAAATAATGGCTAAAAAATTCCCTATCCTGGGAGTGCCTGGGTGGTTCAGTCAGTTAAGCGTCTGACTTCTACTCAGGTCATGATCTTGCAGTCAGTGGGTTCGAGCCCCGCATGGGGCTCTATGCTGACAGCTTGGAGCCTGGAGCCTGCTTCAGATTCTGTGTCTCCCTCTCTCTCTGACATTCTCCCTCCCTCTCTCTCTCTCTCTCTCTCTCTCTCTCAAAAATAAGTAAACATTAAAAAGAATTTTTTTTAATTCCCTATCCTGGAGAAGAAAATGGATATCCAGATCCAAAAAGTCCACAGAGTTCCAATTAAGAGGAACTAAAAGAGATCCACACCAAGACACATTATATTTAAAATGCCAAAAGTTAAAGATAAGAAGAAAATATTAAAAACAGCAAGAGTAAAACAACTTGTTATGTACAAGGGAACCCCCGTAAGACTATCAGCAGATTTTTCAGTTGAAACTTTGCAGACCAGAAGGAAGTGACATAGTATATTAAAGGTGCTGAAAGAAAAAAAAAAACAAAAAAACTGCGGAGCAAAAATACTCTGCCCAGCAAAGTTATAATTCAGAAATAAAGGAGAGATAGTTTTCCAGGCAAGTAAAAGCTAAAGGAATTCATCACCAGCCTTACAAGAAACGCTAAAGGGACTTGTTTAAGTTGAAAAGAAAGAGCACTAATTAGTAGCAAAAACACATATGAAAGAATAAATCTCACTGAGGAGGTAAATAATATAGTAAAGGAAAGTGGATAAATTACTTATAAAGCAAGTGTAAAGGTTAAAAGACAAAAGTAGTAAAAATAACTATGATTAATACAATTAGATAAAGGATACACAAGATTTAAAAATGTAAAATGTGACATCAAAAACATAGTACATGGGATGGGGTGAGTAATAATGTTGACCTTTATAATGTGATAAACTTAAGTTCTTATCAACTGAAAGACTGTTATAAATATAAGTTGTTATATGTAAGTCTCATGGTAACTACAAAGCAAAAACCTATAGTAAATACACAAAACATAGAGCAGAATATAAGCATACCACTAAAGAAAGTCATCAAACCACAAAGGAAGAGAAGAATAGACCACACTACAAAAACAGCTAGAAAACAATTAACAAAATGGCAATAAGAACATGCCTATCAATAATTACTTTAAATATAAATGAATTAAATTCTCCAATCAAAAGACATACATACATAAAGAAATAAGAATACATTAAGAAATAAGACCTGTCTATATGCTGCCTACAAAAGACTGACTTCAGATGTGAGGTCACACAAAGACTGAAAGTGAAAGGATGGAAAAAGGTATTCTATGTCAGCAAAAACCAAAAGAAAGCTGGAATAACTTACTTATATCATAAAAATAGACTTTTAAACAAAAACTGTAATAAGAGATAAAAAAAGGGTATTATGAAATGATAAAGGGGTCAATCCAACAAGAATATAAACACTTGTAAATATTTATGTACCCAATATAAAGCACCTAAATATATAAAGCAAATATTAACAGACCTAAAGGGAAAAATAGACAGCAATACAATAACAGTAGAGGACTTTAATATCACACTTACACCAAAGAGTAACCATCCAGAAAGAAAATCAATAGGGAAACATTAGCCTGAAATGACACATTAGATCAGATAGACTTAACAGATATTTTGCACTTTGAATGGATCTTTTACTCATGTCTAATTTTATAACATGATGCATTGGTCATTTGGAAAATGTTGCTTCATTGAGCTATACAGAGTTCCTAAATGTTGACACCTTTTATAATACAGTAGCAACAAATCACATTCATTAATATCACACCAGTCTTATCCAAAAAGCCTGTGAGTATTGGGAAGCTGTCAAGCTCACAGTGGCAGATACAAATTTTCCAAAATTCTAATTTTTGCTTGAAAGCTCAAATTTTATTGTCGGCAACAAATACTGTCAGTTGTTTTCCTTGAAGTGACAAGTTCACTTTGTTCATTTTTGACAAAATGTCTGCCAGATACCCAAGTCTGAATAACCATAGTTTGTCAGTCATTCTTTCAAGCAAAAATGGCATTCTATTAAAAAAAAAAAAACAGGTAGTCTAGCTTTCAACTCAAATATCTGCACAGATGCATATAATACTTCTGTATGCGGCAGAAGTGATTTATATGTACTTTCCATTTTGTCATACTGAAAAGAAGCAAAGTCATGCATTGAGACTTAATAAAATAATTTTTAGTACTTCATCAAAGATATCCTGGAGCAACTCTGACTTTTTTCCCCTACAGGTGCATGATGATGAAAAATATCATTATTAGTTTCATGCCACTGCCTCTATTTGGACTAAGGCAATGGCACTAATGCCCACCATTGCTTTTGCCCCATCAGTTCAAATGTTAAGACAGTAAAAAAGGCAGATATTGCCTTAGTATTTTTATGAAAGTAGTTTTGATCCAGTGGGCTTCTTGACGCGAACCTCACAGACTTCAAAAATTCCTATAAGATATATGAGGAAAATAAAAAGGCCCATGCCATTCACATCCAGGTAATTCAGTGCCTGTTCTGTCTGTTGCCATCACAAGGGCATGATAATCTTCTGAGGGAGCATCTATAAGCATGTTAGAATGAAAAAACTAAAGTAGAAGTAACCATAATCCACTAATGTGAGGGGTTTTAATTTTATCAGAGAGAAATTGTAAATGAGGGTAGTAATCTAAACAGCCTAGAGATTCAGGGTCACTGTACAGTATGGTCATTTTGCAGGTGACTGTTCTAAAAAGTAATTATAACATTTCACTTTTGTCAAATTGACGTAAGATTGATGGAGATGGTAGGGGAAGAAACTGCTTTTTAGGGGAAATGTGGGAAGAATCAGTTATCAATAGAGCTCAGGCCATCACAGGTCCTGTCATTCCTGAAAATGCACAAAGCTAGCAGTGAATGAAATGTTGGGCCCAACTTCATTTTGTTGAAAACGGAGGAGAGCACATCTGAGTTGACATAGCAGTGTTAAGAATGTGGCTTGTTCAGATATCTGTGGTTTTGGATATCAGCTTGTTTTGCCCTTACAGTCATGTTTCTCTATCTATAAGAAACATAACCTCTGCTCAGGAAGTGGTGAGTTAAAGGCAAGTGAAAGACATCCGTGCATTCTGGATGTCTAAGGAATGCATTAGTACAAGTAGTGATACCAATCTATACCAGGAGGACAGGCCTTTTCTTATTAATAAACATGTTTCAGGGGATATTAACTAATACCACAGCCTCCTCCAGTCAACTGCTTTAATCCTCCTTCTCAGTTTTATGGAAAAAAAAATCTACTGGGGGCTGAAGTAAAAGCAGAAGTGGATGTAAACAAAATTAAAAAGTCAGGTTTTCAGGCTGTATCTGTAATAAGCTTTCAGCTGAAATGAAATGTAATTAGTAAGCACGATAATGCAGTTTGCTTCATTTAGCTCTTCAGTGGGTTTATAAACAAATTCTATCGGTTAACTTGTAAAGCAGATGCATCCACTTACACTCTGGCTAAGCATGTTAGAGAAGACAGACTCATGCAGGTGCAAGGAAAGCAATGGGATGATCCATTTTTCAATTTACCAGTTGGGAATGTTGGCAGCAATGACCATGCACCATTTTTAAATGCTCCCCAGTAAAGAAAGTTAAGAAATATTTCATCTGAGGGATTAAGAAAGAAAAACTGGGGAGCAGCACTCAAATTCTTAAAATAAACATAAATGTTACTCAACTGTCATTTGGGGTCTGAGCGTATATTTAGTAACTGACTACTGTTTACTCCTACCAAAATTTATCAGTGAGTGTGAGGTGGGATTGAAATCTTTTCAAACATTTCTGTACTTTTATATTTTACTCACATTACCTTTTTGATGCAAAAAAAATTAATTTATTTGAAAAAGTGAATAAAAACAAAACTTTGGGCTCATCCCAGAAAAGATTTTTAAAATACTAATGAATTATTCTTTTAAATAACTTTTAGTCTGTTTGGATTTGGGAAAATCAAATCCTTTCACTTTGGGATGGTCACATGGAAGCCCCTGAAAAAACCTATGCTATTTTTGATTCAAATTATATGATCCACATGCTTAATTAACATGAGAAGAAGTTCTAGTTTTCCCAAATTAGAAATTTGCATTTTCATTCATGTAAAACAAATTAGGGATTCAACACATTGAAGGGCAGAATATACTCCTAGCTATTTTGTAGGGAAAAAAAATCAAGAAATATTAAGAGACTTAGAATTCCCCCCCCCCCCGCCAAAAAAAAATAGAAGACCAGTTAGAAGATATGGCTGGCCTAAAGGAAAAACTCTTCAATCTTTATTGTGCCAAATTTTCTCAAAATTTAGATCAAATTCTAACTCCTCCAATATAACCTCCACTAATTCTCATTCCCACTTCTGTGGAAATTCTATGGCTCTTCCTATCTGTGCTATTTTTGTGGCCCTCAACCCAGCTGCCCTGTGCCCTGTGCATGTCCCACCCCCACCCCACCCCCAACAAGATGGAGCAGAAACCGTGATTTATCTCTCTTGGCATTCTTAGAGGCTAGCACCATGCTCTATGGTTGGGAATCACATATATAGTGATGCTAAGAGAAAAGAGTATGTGTGTATCTTTAGGAGTGGCTCAGACACAAGGAAATGATTTTTGACAGAGTGGACTTCTTTAACAAAATTTCACAACAGGTTAGATATTATAAATCAGGTCATATCTCTTTGTCTTGATGGATTTAGCCTCAATAATGGCTCTAAAACAGCAAGTACTGAAAATGACTACATTGTACTTATGTAAAAGCCTTCAACTAAAATGAAAAAACATACTTACAAACTAGGGCACCCTAGGGAGTCAGCCTAAAATTTGTTCATCAGAAATAACTGTGATTGGGTTTTTTTTAAAGCTTTATTAGGACTGGCTCTGTCCTATGAAACATCTTTATCAGAATATTTTGCATTAGACTTGTAATGTTTAATGGTGGATGAATCTTATATTCTGACACTTGATGCCCACCTTGAAGGTTGTAAGATAACACTATCCATCTTTTTTGTAACCTACTAATGTGCAGATCTGTGAACTCACCTAAATCTTTGAGTCTACTTTTCCCAGTGAACAAAATAAAAAAACAGATGTTTTTGACAGGTTCTCATTCATTAATACATTTATTCAACAAATATGCATTGACCAAATACTACATCCCTGCTTCTGTTTTAGGCATTCAGGATATAGAAATGAATGAAACATGAAAAAAACTTCTTGCTTTCATTATGTTTATGTTCTATTGAGGAATAAAAACAATGAGCAAACATAATAAACACTGATGGAAAAAGAGAACAGGATAAGAGAAAAATGGGAGTATGAAGCTGGGATGGGAGGTTCAATCTTAATGGTGTTAATCAAATTAGTGGGATAACGACATTTAAGCCAGCACTTGAAAGAGATGGGAGTTAGCCATGAAAATATCTTCTTCAATTTTCTAATAATATTTGAAATTTTACATTTGGTTCATACATTTGGCTCATTACATTTGGCTCAGACATACATTAAGTCTGTGCATTTGGTCTTAGCACACACATCTCACATTCTTAACTTGCTTTTTTATTCATTTAACAAATATTTACTGATTACATAGCATATGCCACATACTACCAGGTTTTAAGGATATATTAACATAGTCCCTGTATCAAGGAGCTCAAAACCTAATGGGTGAAGCAGACAAGTGTATAAATAAATTATAATGCTCCAAGAGGGCTGAGTAGAGGCTATGGGATCCTGAGAAAAGGGAGAGTAACTAACTTTCCAGAAAAACTAGAAAGTCTTCTTAGAGGTGATGGTGACATTTCAATGAGATCTATAAAAACACTTGATAGGGAAAAAAATCCAAGATGATAAAAATATTGGGAATTAATAGTACTATGATTCTTATACACATAGAAAGTACATAGGATTGCCATTCATAATATTTTCTGGAAATACACAGAGAAATTCTGAAATGTCTAGATTCTTGCCATATTAACCATCAGTAATAATAGGGTAAATGCTAACATTTCTTTAACACTGAGCATCTACGTGTTTTGATCCTTGTCATGTATTCTTATTTCAGCTCTCAGGAAATTTTCTTTCAAAGATTGATAGACATATGAACAATTATTGAGCATTTTCAGTGCAAAGCCATTAGACTGGATCTCACACACAAAGAATCTTCACTTACATTTTTCCTATCACAGGATAAGTTTTCATATATATATTATATATTTATAATTTTAAAAGTGCTTTCATGCTGTATTACATGGTCATCTTTCTATATCTATGACCATTTTATCCACAATATCTCCAATCTTTTAGTTCTAAGATACTATAATCCCTAGAAGATAGGCTTTCTTCCTGTCATCATAGCTAAATTATATAATACAAATCCAGATTATTACAATAGTTCTTTTTATTGTGGGCATCTAGCATAATGCTTAATAAGAATCTGTGAATGTAGGGGCACTTGTGTGGCTCAGTCAGTTAAGTATCTGACTCTTGGTTTTGGCTCAGGTCAGGATCTCATGGTTCATGAGTCTAAGCCCCATATCAGTCTCTATGCTGATAGTGTGGAGGCTGCTTGGGATTCTCTCTCTCTCCTCTCTCTCTGCTCCTACCCTGCTTGCACTCTCTCTCAAAATAAATAAACTTTAAAAATTAAAAAAAAAAAGAAATAAAAATCTGTGTGCTAGATAAATGTTTCCTTTTCCTTCCTCCCTGAAGGAAATGATCATATCCTTTAAGACCCAACTTTGCTTATTAGAACTAGGAATCTTTTTGCTCTACTCCACCCCACGTGGATTGTTCTTTTAATTGTACATAGTTTCACCTCTTTTCATCTTCTCTTGCCCATCCCCTGTCCATCTCAGCTTTTTAAATTCTACTCTTAGGTGTCTTATAAGCTCTATAATTTTTCTCCAGTTCTATCAAGATTTCTGATGGAATTCAAGAGGTGACACCTGCTTAGAAATGTTACATTGAATCATTTTCTGGCCTTTGGCCCTGGAGAGGAGTCACTAGGAATGATGGACCACTGGAAATTTTTGTCCCTGATTGGGTCACTGATACTAGAAGGGTGGTCATGACTTCTGAGCAAACTTCTGGGGCTTGTCATTCTTTCAACCAGCACTCAACTAAGGACATGCTCCAATCTCCCTACCATGTTCTTGAACAGACTTCTCAGAGCCACACTGGGACCATGACATTCATTCCCACTCCACCTGGACCTGGTTTCAGCTCCCAAGTTCCCTAGATGTAACCTCCATGTTGCCTTTACCAGACAAGCTCTGCTACATCCTGGGTACTGTTTTATAGCCTATCCTAACCCCTATTAGAGCAACAACTCTTTCTTCATATTCCCTTAAGTTGTTGCTAATTCTCTTCCTGCTTCTTCCTTCTACCACCATCTATCCACTGCCATGCTACCCCTTCCTCCCCTCCTCTCATCTCCAGGCTGTTTTTCTCAGTCAAGATGATCTATAAGATCAAGTTTTGATCTTATAGACCCTTTCCTCACACTCATCTCTCTCCTCAGCATTAGAGCCAACCCTGCTGTGGTCTTCATCTTTCCTTATTGCCATGTTATAGCTGTAACACCAACTGGAGCCATAAAGAGCAGCTGCCCTAGAACCAACTCTAAAACCAATCAAAACATGACATCTACAGAGATCCATGAATATTAGTTGAGAGTTTTTGCATTACTAAAATACTGTCTTCTGCAGAGTGTTTCAGGAGGAGCAGAACAACTATTTTTATGCTAGGAGTTAGGGATTCCCAGAGCTGCTCCACAGTAATTCAGAATGCATTAGTACCACAGTGAAAGCTCTTCCTGTACGTATCACCAAGGGGATTTTTAAACTCAAAGTGTGTATTTGTTTTTAGAAAAGAATCACAGTTACTATACATGAAAAGCATTTTATTTGTATCTCCCCAAAGATGGTTGAAGTTAGTGTAAAACACCTGGAAAACTATTTCTGTAAAGTGATGGTCCTTTTTAGAAGTGCTACTTTTCTTTGCTCAAAATAATTCTAAGTGAGAATGCTTCTCCAAGAATTACAATTTACCTTTTTTCTTCCTTCCTTCCTTCCCTCCTTCTTTCCTTCTTCTTTTTTTGCCAAGAACTACAGTGATGTGAATGCTTTCCTAATGCAAAGAATTTTGCCATACTTGTGATTATTGCAGTGCCACATTATTTGGCCTGAGTAAGAGGGAGAAAATTGATTTTTCTTAATTTGAGATGAAAATTAAAAGAGAAATGGAATTATTATATGCAAAAGTTACTTGTAACTGTGATCCACCAAATAAATACCCAGTGGTGTTATCAGTAGAAGTAGCACCTGAAATAAGCTACATTCAGCATGTTATGAAATTCAAGGAGGACTTCATGGTAGGGAAGAAAGTGGATTTGAAATTGGTTTTAATTTTAATTTTATTTTTTAATGTTTATTTATCTTTGAGAGAGAGAGAGAGAGAGAGAGAGAGAGAGAGAGAGAGAGAGAGAGAGGAAGGGAGGGGCAAAGAGAGGGAGACACAGAATCTGAACCAGGTTCCAGGCTCTGAGCTGTCAGCCCAGAGCCTGATGCGGGACTTGAACTCATAGACCACAAAATCATGACTTAAACTGAAGTCAGATGCTTAACTGACTGAGCCACCCAGGCACCCTGAAATTGGGATTTTTACTTTACAAATTAATATTTTTTTAAATTTAAAAGTGTTTATTTTATGTACTCTTTCATCTTTTCCTTTTCTAAAATTCTTTTTTGGGGGAAGTGATGTCTGCAGTCCACTATATCCTGGTGACTTTTTCATTACTTGACATTAGTAATCTCTAGAGCATGGAGTAAAAAGGTGATTGAATCATAGAGGATAAAGTCAGTTATTTAGTGACCATCTAACATATTTTTTTTCCTCTAAACTAATATGAGTTGCAGGATAGACCATCTTGGTAATAGATATTTTTGTGTTGTTCACTTTTTGAGATAGATACTGGATAAATTGCACTCAATTTCTTCAGAATGGGAATATATATTAGAATATATTTTCTAAGTGTGTCAACATAGTCTATTTCAAAGTTTTGTACAGAAAATCATGGTGACAGGCTGCTGCTGGTGGGGTTGGAAATCTCTACTCCATACTTGAGCAGTGTTCCTCAAACTTCAGTGTGCATACAGATCAACTGGAGATGTTAATAAAGTGCAGATTCTGATTCAGTAGATTTGGGACAGGACTGAGATTCCGCATTTCTAACAAGCTATTAGGTGATGCCAATGTTGCTGATTCAGAGACCACACTCTGAGTAGTAGCAAGGCCTAGAAGTCAAATTGTTTTATACTAGAGATAGGAGGCGTCTTGCACAAATTTGGGAGACTGGAGACTCTTGTTGAATCAAGAAGACTTGGCATGCTTGCCTAATATATCTTATAACTAAAATTTTCTCCTTTCAGTCAAGTCTTCTCATATTTGCCCAAAATTATTGGGCAAATGAGCATATACATATGTATATGTATATATATACACATACATATATATATAACTGGAAATTAATTTTTGATAACATGGGGCCAATGTGAGTGTGCAAAAACTCCCATCCATATACCATAAATTGTCCCTGAGGGATAAAAAGCAATTCCTATCCCACTAGATTTAAACCTGGGATCTGAGTTTTACCAAATCAACTAAGTGCAGGGAAACTACCCTACAAGGACCTGACATTATGACCCACACTTACTCTTATTGTGAGAATTACTGGCAAAAGCAGAGGGAAAGGAAAATTTCTTGTAGATTTTAATTATTTCCAAAGAGTAATAAACAAAAATAACTCAGAACATGCCATCTGGGGCATGGGACTTAGGACAAATAGGGTTTGCTTTCCAAGAATGGTACTCAGGAGAGAAACCAACAGCTAAGCAGGGTATGTCTGAGAGCTAACAGCCTGCACATTTCACTATCTCATGAAAAGCATAATTTACAGAGTTGTGGTAATAATAACAATGATAACGATGTGAATTAATAAACTCACCAGTGAAACCACCATTCAGATACATTTTCAGTAATTTAATTAGCCTCAGCTGCACTTTCTCTGTCAATCCCAAACTTACAGGGATTGAATCGTTAAGTACATTTTTCACTCTGTGATTCTGAGAAGTTTATTTTTACCTGGCAAATTATTTTAAATGTGAGACAAAGCAGGGCCACAGTAGTGAAATCATATAGGAAGTCTGCGTTCCTGCTCCCTGGGCCTGGGCCCTGGCTGCCCCCGGACTCTGGTGCACAAAGGGCTGGTGTGAATTTCAGATCCTGGGTCTGCTCTAAATCACAGGAACTGGAGAAATTAGAAATGACACCATTTACCCAGGGGCCTTTGCCGAGGAGTATTTTTTTTGGAACTTTTACATCAGTCTCAGAACTCACTGGCTTCATTAAATCATGTGTGTCATTGTGTTAGGAAGGAAGGAAAGAACATGTTATTAGCTAGGGATTTTTTTTCTTTGCCCTCCATCAGGCTCCTTTCTCATTTCATTTCATTGCATGTGGTATTTCCCTTCCCTCCCAAGATATCTTTTGTATCTTTCATCTCAAGATTCTTGATGAAGTAACCTATGTTCACTCTCCTGGTGCACGCTCTGAGGAAATAGATTTCTTTATGTATACATAGTTTTGGAAGTAAACTCCACAGCATAACTTGAGAGATGGTTCTATGGGTCATCATTTAACTTCACTGTTGATACAATCTTTTTCTTAACCACATCTTTTTTTTTCCCTTTCCCTTTAAAACTTGCATATGCAGAGAGCAAGGGAAGAAATCGTGAGAAATAACGTTTGTGTCCACGTGTACGTGTGCGTGTGTGTGTGTGTGTGTGTGTGTGTGTTAGGAGGATGATTGTCATTGAAACTGATAGGTCTAGTCGATAACAAAAGCTGTCCTAGCCTCCCACGGAACACAAGCCCTAAGGGCTGAAAGAACAAAGCCATTCTCAGAGATGAGTGGGAAGGGATGTGGGGTCAGGCACAGCCTCTCATCCCTGTGGCACCAGCCAGAGCCCACAAACCATTTTATCATCCTCTGGCCCTAGGAGATCAAGGAAGGCAATGTTTGGAAAGTTCACTTCAAGGCTGAGTTAAATATTCCAGTCTTTTGTTTGTCCTAGTGGCTTTCCCCTGACTTTTCCTAGGATACTCAGCATAGTCTGAGTCAAAGGAAGCTTCTAGGCACCCCCCCCTTTTTTTTCATTTTTTTTGGCTTGGTTTGGGTAGAGGCCTTCATTCAGCATTCCCTGATTTGCTTCCATGCCTGCCCCTGTATAAATTTAGACCTTTAACTAATAGTTGGGAATAAAAAGAAAATATTTTCTCTTTACATTCAGGACCCTGTTCACTTATATGTCAAAAGCAGCTTTGACTATTGTTTGTTGAAACTTTGCATATTTTATGTTTTTTGAAAAGTTTTTTAAAAAAAAGTTCTAGGCCTAGAGAAGTACTTTGGACTCAGAGAGATATTTTATTGTTAAGATTAATATGTCTGAAAAATATTCTTTGCATAAGTATATCATGCTTAATGATATTATTTCTGAAATTTCTAGTAACAGAATGTCCATCTAAAAAATATAAAAGTCTGGGGGTGGTTGAGGGCAGTGGGAGTGGCTATTAATAAGTATGGGGTTTCTTTTGGGGTGATGAAATTGTTATAAAATTGGGGTGATAGGTTGTACAACTCTGTGAAAATACTAAAAAAATATTGAAGTGTGTACTTTTTAGAATCACCGGGAGAGCTTTTAAAATTTACCAAGTTCCAAGCCCAACCTAAGACCAAAAGAAACAAAATGAGTATGGGGAAGAACCCATTAGTATATTATAAATATCTTTTTATTTTTTAAAACTTTGAGTTGACCATTTAAATGATTCCAAAGTTGTAACAGTGTAAAGAGTCTCACCTCCAGCTATCTCTCCATTCACTTTTTCGCCTGCCCCCCACACTAGAGGTAACCATGTTTAATAGTTTTTGTGTATCTTTCAAGTGCACTTTTCTATAAACTAGTGGTTTTCAAACTGTAGCATACATAAGATCACATGGAGGGCTTGTGAAAAAGACAACTGGGCCCCACCCTTGGAGTTTCTGATTCAGTAGGTGTGGGGTTAGGCTGAGAATTGCATTTCTACCAAGTCTTCAGGTGATGCTGCCTGTAGAACCATGCCCACAAAAAAAGGAAAGGAATCACAACAAGGAGAAATCACTGATGGGAGTAAGAAAAAGGGGGAGGGGGACTAATAAATGAAACAAGATTCTGAGGTTGGTAGGGAAGGTTTAGAAGAGCAGTGTAGATGAGATGAAGATGGTTAAGGAAGACGTGTCTTCCTTAGACAACCTAGTGAAGGAAAAGCACGACTCAAAATATTGAGAGACCTGAGGCTGGAGATAACATCACACCATCCATTCAGCACTATCCAATATGGCAATCACTAGCCACATGTGGCTACTGAACACTTGAAATATAACCGATGTGACTGAGGAAATAAAAATTTTAATTTTATTTAATTTTAATTAACTGGAAATGAAGACAAAAAGCTGATACTTGATTCAGGTAATGGCAAACTTTTAAATATGTTTAGGACAACTTGGTATATGAATCTGTATTTTTAAAAAATTTTTTTTCAACGTTTATTTATTTTTGGGACAGAGAGAGACAGAGCATGAATGGGGGAGGTGCAGAGAGAGAGGGAGACACAGAATCGGAAACAGGCTCCAGGCTCCGAGCCATCAGCCCAGAGCCCGACACGGGGCTCGAACTCACGGACCGCGAGATCATGACCTGGCTGAAGTCGGACGCTTAACCGACTGCGCCACCCAGGCGCCCCATGAATCTATATTTTTAACTGTACATGTTATGAAATCTTAATACAGTAAAATATTTCTTATGAAAATCTAGTGTCTGAACTGATATGTACTGGAAGCATAAAATATATACCAGATATTGAAAACTTAGCATACAACACAATACAGACCTCAATAATTTTTATATTGATTACATATTAAAATGATATTTTGATATATTGTGTTAAAATATATTGAGTATATGGAAGTAATATTATTAGTTATATAAAATTAATTTCTACTATTTCTTTTTACTCTTGTAATGTAGCTTTTAGAAAGTTTGGAATTATATACGGACAGCACTGGTCTATACGGTATCCAGTAAAGTAACCACTAATTGCATGCTGCTATTTAAATTTTAATTAAAATGAAATTTAAAAAATTCAGTACCTCTGTCCCACTAGCCCCATTCCAAGTGTTCAACAGCTGTACATGCTCAGTGACTACCATATTGGGCAGTGCAGATATTTACATCATCACAGGAAATTCTATTGAATGGTTTTGGTTTATACCTTTTCAATGAATTAAGAGATCCTTTCCCAAGGGTGGTGTTGGGAATTTTGAGGAGAAGAGTAAAGGTCTAAAACAGTAGATGTAGAAAATGCTTCAGGGAATTCTCAAGAGATGAATAAAGGGATTGGAAGACTTCACTGAAGCAAGGCAGTTGAAGGTTGACAGAGATATAATGGCAGTATATCAAGGGATTCTACCTGGGAAGCAAGTGCCTTGTTTAACAGGCTAACTAGAACTCCGGACCAGGAAAGAGAATAACTAAAGCCAAAATTGCGTTGGAGGTAGTACAAGATTGTTTAGGATCAAGGTACAGAATGAACATCAAAATGCTGACAAAGAACAAAAGTTAGTTAAATATAAGATGATAAGAGAAATGGAAGATGGGTGAGGTACATCACCTGACAGAGAAATTTCCAATTTGCATTATTGGCATAGAAAATATCAAGTGGTGAGAAAGGCTAAAGTTTCACTTTTTAAGTGTGTAGCTGTGTTTAGAGTCAATAATAAAGGGTGCAGCCAGCATACTTGAGTGTTAGTAATGTGGTTATTAGAATTTCTAAAGATGATAGCTGGTAAGAAAGAGAGAAGATCTGCTAGGTACTGATATTGGAAGAGTGGCCAGGAGTTAGTGGGTGGCTGTGGTCAGAAGAGGGAAGAGTTGAAACAAACTGATGGTCAGAATCCCAAAAGAGAAGTTGTGGAGGAAAAATATGGGAAAGATGATCGGAAATCGTAGAAAGCAAGGAATATGCTGCTTCATAAAGCCACTCTTAACTTCTACCATCAAATGTGATCTTTCCCTCTTTTGAACCCTGAGGCACTTTGCACTTCTTTGGTAAATGTTTTGCATTCTTTGAACTGTGGCTATTTATATACTCACTGAACCACTCCTCCTACTCCTCATCTCCCTAACTCCCCTATCCCTTACCCTTTATCTGATACACACACATACACACACACACACACACACACACACACACACACACACACTTCATCTGGCTATCTGACTGGAAGTTCTTTGAAAGTTGGAACAATGTTTTTCCTCTTTTATTCCAGTTTGTGGATATCAATAAATTCATACTGAATTAAGCTTGATTGAGATTCATATAAATCAAAAATATAGAGGCTAGATGTACAAATTTAGGTGGAAATCAGAAGAATATCTGTAATGAAACATCACAAAGCTCTGTCCTCTATGTCTTCTTGTTCATTATTTTCATCAGATGTTTGAATGAAGACATCCTTAGGCAAATAACACAAAGCTGAGCCACAGTACATCATTACGGAATTTATTTTATTTTTTTTTTATTTTTTTTTTTTTGCAGAGAGAGACAGAGCATGAACGGGGGAGGGTCAGAGAGAGGGAGACACAGAATCGGAAACAGGCTCCAGGCTCTGAGCCATCAGCCCAGAGCCCGACGCGGGGCTCGAACTCACGGACCGCGAGATCGTGACCTGGCTGAAGTCGGACGCTTAACCGACTGCGCCACCCAGGCGCCCCATTACGGAATTTTTTAAAGTTCATTTATTTATTTTGAGAGACAGAGAGAGCATGAGTGGGGTAGGGGCAGAGAGAGAGATGGAGAATTCCAAGCAGGCTCTGTGTGGTCAGTGCAGAGCCCAATGAGGGACTCAAACCCACAAAACTGGGGCATCATGACCTGACTCGAAATCAAGAGTCAGACACTCAGTTGGCTGAGCCACCCACGTGGTCCACATTACGGAATTTTTAAGCAGAAGAAATCTAGTGCCAACATGCAGGACAGATTCATGATAAAGATGGGACCCGGGAATAAGGGTGTGTAAGCATCTCAGTATAATTTACTCAGCATCTTTTTGTAAGGTACTATGCTCAGCTGTGCACGTGTATGTGGCTATGGCAAAAGTCCCAGGATAGAGTGCTCATGGTGCAGGTGCAGTGTAGGAAGTGCAGTGAGATAAAAATGGGGAGGCAGAAGAGCAGTGACCACAGTGTTCTGGTCCTCAGGTCAGTGCCAACTAGTTGACCTGCATGTTACACTTAGAGCAAACTAAAAGTCCAGGGACACAGAAAGCCAAATAGAAGAAGTTAACATCCACCTACAAAAGGACAATAGTTTGAATCCTGTGACTGATATTTTAATCCCCCAGCACCCAGAGGTCAGGGCTTTATGTGCCAGGAATGGATCAGTTACACAAATATAATGGTAATGCAGAGCATGTGCTTGGGGCAATGTGTCAGTCTATGTCACCTTGGATGTCCCGAAGACTGCACATGACATATGCCAGGATATCCAAAATGCTAACATTGACTTCCTTCTTACATCACTTCACATCCTTTCATGGATAATTAACAATTTGGCAAAATTGATTTTGAAAAGAGGGGAAACAAAGACAAAATTTTATTTATTCTTTTCCTTCTTTTCACTTAAGATCTGTTTCCCTCTGTGCTCCTTGCAGTTCAAGTTCATTCCGTAGACAATTGAGTCTCATTTTGCTCTGGAATTTTGGATAACTTTATAGTTTAAGGGCAATCTGTGAGTCCCCTATCTACGTTTGCTTAACCTGGACCATCAACAGGAAAATGAAGCCTGGTGAATTCTGCCTCAGGCTCTGGAAAGAGCATGGCAGCCCTCTGGAAGTGAAATGGAAAAACTTAGTTGGCCCAGGGAGGCCTCCATTTTGGGCTGCAAATTTGGATATTTGGAGCCAAATCCTCATTCCATGTGACTCCAGGGGAGCTTTGGTCAGTGTGTAATTCAGTGTGGGTTGGGCAAGGAAAAGACAGGAGAAAGTGAAACTGCCAAGTTTGAGGCCTATTACGCATTTGTGACCTGACCTAGAGTATGGTGCCGAGTTGTGTGTGGGTAACTCAACCATAAAAAGGCAGCTGTGGTCTTATTAGTCGTGAACTTGAGATCATTTTAGTAGAAGACGAATTGCCCCTAAATGATTGATCTGGTATTCAGAGGAAATGCTGTTCTCCCTGCTTCTCCCAAGTGGAGACACTAACCAGACGCTTGTCCCACACCCAGAATGTTATTTGTGGTGTGGCTGGTACTGTGGCCTGCTGGGGATGATGACCTTGGACTGACAGTTTCCCCTTAAGTAGCAAACTTATGTTTTTCATCTTAACATGATATGCCAGAGGCACTGAGTAACAACCTACATCCTTTCACACACCTCATGTCTGTGCCAGGTTTAAGCTGATAAAAGCTGGAGGGTTTTTTTTCTAAGTAGCCTGACTGAGGCTAGAAATGGGGACATTCAATAAGAGACAGAAAGCCCTCTCTTTTTTGCCCGTAGGCCCCCTTGAAGAAAATCACAGAGACATTCTGTGAGCTTGGACTCAAAGTGGCTTAAAATTTCAAGCCAAGGGAAATGTCCCTCCCCTTTCTTTGTGAGGTTTTGCAGCAAAATAACCTGTTTGCTTGAGAGATTAGATTTGTCAGCTTCAGCGCTGTATGGGAAGGTCTGACCTTGAGTATTACGGGGCTCTCAGGAAAATCAGCAGTGGAGGAGAAAAGCAAGCCTGCGGCCAACATCACCTGGCCCAGCTCACATCTGATAAGAACCCGGAAGAGGAGAGCCAGGGCAAAGGTGAGCCCAACCTACCAACCTCTGTCTTCTAAGGCACAGAAAAATAAAAATCTGGGAGCAGATGCTGGAAGATTTTCCCAAAACATAGACATGGCCCCCTTTTATTTCTGTTCTAGAAGAAAAAGTAGAGCATGGATTTTCTTCCTATGCTGCTTCCTAATCTATGTGATGGTGCTAGATTTTCTTCTGAACCTTTTTCCTACCCTTTGGCTGTTACAGCCATTGTTGTTGGGGGTGGAGGGACAACTGGACAGTAAACCAGCAGGACTGAGGTTACTTTCATCCTGAAAATGCAGACTATTTCCAGGTGTGAACTAAAAGGAATCACACATTATATCAGGTATTGGATGAAAATAAAAGCCTTGAGAATAAAAATATCTTCTGTTTGGATAGCATTTGATTACTTACAGAACAGTTTCTCCTATAACCTCATTTGATTCTCACAAAAAGCCCTATAAAGTAGGTTGGCCTTGTGTTATTTCCCAATTCCACAGATAAAGAAACTGAGTCTCCAGCTGATTCTTTAACTAGTCAGAAATCACAGAAGTATGGAACAGAGTAGGCGTGGTCTGGGGATCTTGTCATTTCACACTGTCCTCTGCCAAAGTCTTATCTTAGGCTGCAAAATAACAGGTGATGATGAATGACCTGTGGCATCCTTTGGTGTTATGCTTCCACTGTGATCCCCTCTACTAGGGTGATTATAATGTCTTCCTTCTGGTTACATAAAGCCTTACCTCCAGAGATCCATCAAAACTCTTTCTAGTGTCCCCTTTTCCCCCTATCTCCTCTTCTTGAAAGTACACAACTGTCAGATGATCCTTTTCATTCTCAGTAACCAAATAACCTTGCTCTTTTTAGTCTCTGCATGTGATTTAAAACTCCAGGAATAAATATTCATTACTTTTACCGTTTTGGCCAGCATAGGGAGGCTTTGTGGATCTTTACAGAAGAGTTTGTTTGTCTGTTTGTTTTAAACACAGAAAACTTTCACGATGGCAGATATGCGAGGGTCTTGTACTGGTGGCTGTCTCTTCCTAGAAGGTTGTGCCTCCACATACCCAAGTTTTCCTTCCCTCACCTCCCTCAAGTCTTCACCCAGTCTCCTGAATGGGCCCCTCTTCCCTACCACCAGCCTATTTAAAAATGTCAACCCACACCCCACCCCTACACTGCCAGCCCCACTCACATTTCTTTTTCCATGGCATGTATCACCTCCTAAAATATCATATAGTTTATTTCTTCACCAATCACATTTTCTTAATACCAAATAACCCCAAGCCACTGATTTGCCTCCACTTATGAATATTACCATATGTATTATATACATTGATATCTATCTTGATTTTAGCTCAGGTCATGATCTCACAATTCGTGGAATTGAGCCCCACATCAGGCTTTATGCTCACAGTGCAGAGTCTGCTTGGGATTCTCTCACCCTTTCCTTCTGCCCCTTCTCCACTGGTGCATGCTTGCTCACTTGCTCGCTCTCTCTCTCTCTCAAAATAAATAAATAAACTTTTTAAAAAATAAAGCTATTCAGTCTTTGTTAGCATAAGGACAGAATAATATGTGATGGAGCCATATGGATGATGGAGGCACATAATGTACTATATGGGCCCTTTTTCATACCAAATAAATCTGTGAGTATGGGAACAATTGGTGGAGGGGGGAAAAGATGATGTAAAGCATCACCTCCTTTACTAAAGGACTGAATAATTCACAAAGAGACATATGTCTGCCAAGCTAATCAGAATATTGATTCTGGTTAAGTTGATCATTGCCTTCCCGATAAGATAATCTACTTAGGAAACAAAATTCTGAACTGAAGGTTGCATGATGAATATAGATTCAGAGCAAAGGAGCTTGGTTGTATCTGATGGGCAGCAATGATATCCCAACTCCAGTAACTACAGATCTGAACAGTGTACACTAGAGCTACAGAGAGTGGGCCAGATATTCATACCAACAATCACTTGGTTATATCTGCAGCTACCACAGACACAATGACATTGGCTACTGGCCCTAATTCTTCTGTTCTTGACTTAATGATGACATTACCCTTCTGTTGTACTCATTAATCTGTCACTCTTTCTCATCCTAATATGTACATGGATTTCACTTACATCTTTCAGTTTACAAGCTCCCAGTTTACTGTACAGGTTGGTATCCCTGTTACTAACTGGAGACAATGTGCAAACCCTTTCCTTCCCAGACTGCCATTTGAGTAAGGGGGATACAAAGTGAATTCATCTCAACACACGTCTTCAATACATGCACCCAGTAGCATTAGGGAATGGATTGTAATACACACTATACAGATTAAGTGAACTGTGATTTGCCTCAACCAAAAAATTCACCAGTCTGGCACTAGCCTATACTGTTTCCTCTAATTTCTAACACCATCCTACATGATAATTATTCCTGTACCACCTAGCCTAATGCCTTCAGCTCCTTAAATATAATACAAGTACTTACACATTTAAGATCTATGCCTTTGACTCTATATGTATCTGTCTAAAGCTGAAATATACCACCATGAATGAAAAGATTGACGGATGTGACTACTGTCAAATTAAATATACTAGAGGCATGTTATAATAAACATAATAAAAGTTACCAAAACCTACTATTTGATATTTAACAGACTAAACTTAATAGATGTGGGGGAAATATTTGTCATGACTATTTTGTTACTATCCCAAACATACAAAATACTTAGTGTTATTCGTTAGGAAAAAAAAAAAAGACAGCCATCAGAGATGAGCAAAGGACATGAATAGGCAATCCTCAAAATGTGAACATCAAATGGCCAGAAATTAAAAAAAAAATGTCAATCTTACTGGTGACCATGGTCATATTGGTGTTAAAAATAATGACATTCTGGTTGTTTATCTTCCAGGTTGGTAAAAATTTAAAAAGATTGGTAATATGTATGTTGAAAAGAGTGGAGAAGGAGACACTCTCATGCCACAGCTGGAGTGTAATTGCAACATTTTTAAAGAGAAGTTTGATAAGATCATTAAGCACAGGAATCTTTGCTTTGCAATTCCACTTCTATATCTTATAACAAGACTCTCAGAAGAGCACAGAGATATTTGAAAAAAATATATTAATGGCAGGATTGTTTGTAATAGCAAATTCTTCTTCCCCTAAATATATATCATAAACTATATGCAACACCCACAAAATGAAATCTATGCAGCTATTAAAATGAAAGAGCAGATCTATATGGACTGATGTTGGAGAATGTCCACAATATATTTATGAAATGAAAAAAGCAAGTTATAGAGTAATATCTACAGTGTAATCTAATTTTTATAACAAAGATTTTTAAAACTTTATTTCTAGTATAGTTAACATACAGTATTATATTGGTTCTTAGGTGTACAATATAGTGATTCAGCAATTCCATACATTACTTAATGTTCATCAAGATAAATGTACTCTTAATCCCTTTCACCTATGCTTCCCACCCACTACCCTTCTGGTAACCATCAGTTTGTCCTCTATAGTTAAGAGTCTGTTTTTTGGTTCATCTCTTTTTTTTTTCCTTTGTTTATTTGTTTTGTTTCTTAAATTCCACATATCAGTGAAGTCATGGTATTTCTCTTTCTCTGACTGGCTTATTTCACTTAGTCTTATACTCTAGATCCATCCATGTTGCAAATGGCAAGATTTCATTCTTTTTTATGGTGAATAATATTCCATTACGCACGCGCACGCGCGCGCGCGCGCGTGTGTGTGTGTGTGTGTGTGTGTGTGTGTGACATCTTCTTTATCCATTCATCTATCCATGGACACTTAGGCTACTTCCATAATTTGGTTATTGTACATAATGCTACAACAAATATATGGGTGCATATATCCCTTTAAGTTAGCGTGTTTGTGTTCTTTGGATAAATACCCAGTAGTGTGATTCCTGGATCATAGGGTAGTTCTATTTTTAGTTTCTTGAGGAAACTCCATACTGTTTTCCACAGTGGCTGCACCAGTTTACATTCCCAGCAATAGTGCATGAACATTCTTTTTTCTCCACATCCTCACCAACACTTGTTGTTTCTCGTGGTTTTGATTTTGGCCTTTCTGACAGGTGTGAGGTAATATCTCATTATGGTTTTGATTTACATTTCCCTGGTGATGAGTGATGTTGAGCATCTTTTCATGTGTCTGTTGGCCACCTGTATGTCTTCTTTGAGGAAATGTGTGTCATGTCTTCTGCTCATTTTTAATTGGGTTGTTATTTTGGTGTTGAGTTGTGTAAGTTCTCTATATATTTTGGATACTAACCCTGTATCAGATATGTCATTTGCAAATATCTTCTCCCATTCAGTATGTTGTCTTTTATTTTTTTTTCAATGAAAGAATTTTATTTATTTATTTTTTATTTATTTATTTATTTTTCAATATATGAAATTTATTGTCAAATTGGTTTCCATACAACACCCAGTGCTCATCCCAAAAGGTGCCCTCCTCAATACCCATCACCCACCCTCCCCTCCCTCCCACCCCCCATCAACCCTCAGTTTGTTCTCAGTATGTTGTCTTTTAGTTTTGTTGGTTGTTTCCTCTGCTGTGCAGACAAAGATATTTTTTTAAAATTTTTTTTTCAACGTTTTTATTTATTTTTGGGACAGAGAGAGACAGAGCATGAACGGGGGAGGGGCAGAAAGAGAGGGAGACACAGAATCGGAAACAGTCTCCAGGCTCTGAGCCATCAGCCCAGAGCCTGACGCGGGGCTCGAACTCACGGACCCCGAGATCGTGACCTGGCTGAAGTCGGACGCTTAACCGACTGCGCCACTCAGGCGCCCCAATATTTTTATGAACATAGAAAAAAGGCCTGAAAGAAACGGCATCAACTCTTTTGATAAGGACATTAGTTTCTCCTTTTATTTCTTTACTTTGTACTTCTCTAGTGTCGGATTTTTTTTGTATAGTAACATATATTACTTATAAAGGTTTCCTGGGGCTACTATAACAAAGTTCCATAGACTGGATGGATTAAACAATAGAAACTTATTTTCTCCCAGTTCTGGAGGCTGGAAGTCTGAAATCAGCATGCTGGGAGGGTCGGTTCCTTCTGACATCTGTGAGGGAGAATCTGTTCCATGTCTCTTCTCTGGCTTCTGGTAGCCTCAGGCATTCCTTTGCTTATAGATGGTGCTTTTCCTGTGTCTTTACTTCATCTTCTCTCTCTGCATCTGTCTCTGCATACAAATGTCCCCTTTTTATAAGGAGACAAATTGGATGAAGGCCCACCCTAATGTCTTCATTTGATCATCTGTCCTCAGTTTGTCTTAATGTCCTTAATCTGATCATCTTCTAGGATCATGTTTCCAAATCAGATCACAAGTACAGGTACTAGGAGTTAGGATTTCAACATCTTTTGGGGTGGACACAATTTAACCTATAGTGCTAATTATGTAATGAAAGAAATTAAGAAAACCCAGTTTATGCTCTTCACTTCCACATTAACTTCTTCACCTTCCTTCTGTATTTCTGTCAGTGACTCCCTTGTGAGTCAATATCAAAGTCTGGGCTTCTTCTCTGATGCTTTCTCCTTTCCAGCTTCCCATCCCATCAGGGGTAACAGCCCATTGATGCTTTTTAATAAGTGACCGCTTGATCACAAACCCATCAGTACACAGGACACAAAGATTTTTATCAACAATAAATAGGGAGTTTAGAGCATCTGCACTTCTACTAAGGATATCAGATCAAGAAATAATACATGTATTACAGCTCTTGGGAAAGCTTTACTCAAGCCTCTTTCCCTTTTCTCACTAATCCTTCATAATGCCCCAGTTTCATAATGTGATTTAGTGAAATTAAACTCAAACAGCCCCAAATTATATAATTAATTACATTTGGCTTCAATTACATTGACTAATTGATCCAAGCCTGCTCCAGGCTACCTGCAGCCTGAGGTGGAATGAGGCAGGTGGTGAGGGCTCATTAGCTTAGTAGTTCATGTGTGCTAGCTAATTTGATTTTTTAAATTGTTATAAATCTCAGACAGATCATACCATAAGTCAGGTGAATCTCACTTATTCCAAGCACTCCATGTTATATATGTTTCTATGATTTCTCATCAAGGGGTTATGTGGCCCATGGGTACAACCTCCAAAAGTTGTGTCTGCTTATCAATTTATAAGGGAGTATGTGGATGAGATGGTTGGGAACTTTAGATGCTAATGATACAACTTTAAAGCCTGGCTACTCGACATGTCAATGCTTGAGCCATAGCAGCAGCACCTGAGACCTTTCCAGAAATGCAGACTCTCAGGCCTTGCCCTACTAGACTAATGAATCAGAATCTGAATTTTAACAAGATCCTTGAGTGATGTATTTGCATTTTATTTTTAATTTTGAGAAACCCTGTTTTAGAGGAAGTTTTGTGAAAGCAAGGGTCAGTCTGTTCAACACGTAATTCTCACATCAGTGGTCCAACTGTGAGACCCAGAAAGAAGGCAATCAAAAAGAGCAATGGTCATTTTACAAACTGACTCTCCACACCACCATCTTTTTACAACCCCTCTTTCAGGTTTTCTCCCTCATGCAAGAACATGCCTATGCTTCTGACTATAATCACTCCCCTTGGGGCACCTGGGTGGCTCAGTTGGTTGAGCGTCGGACTTTGGCTCAGGTCATGATCTCACAGTCCGTGAGTTTGAGCCCCACATCACACTCGCTGCTGTCAGCCTGCCAGCACAGAGCCCACTTCGGATTCTCTGTTCCCTTCCTTCTGCCTCTCCTCACTCGCACTCTGCCCAAAATATATTAAAATTTTTTAAAAATCCCTCCTCTTTTTCATACTCCTGAAAAATCTTCAATCTGACATTCTATATTATGTCCCCAACCTAACTTTCTTGTCGTATTGTCTCTTCCAATTTTTACTGTATACGTCAGCCTATAGGTATATTCTTTAGACAACTTGGACGAACACCATGTATTCTTTATTGGATTTGTTTGCATAGCCTCTCACACTCTCTTCTAATTGCAGTGTCTCTTTCCACAAAACGTTTTCATAATTCCTCAGTCAAAAATGATCTCTTTGAGGGGCTCCTGGGTGGCTCAGTTGGTTAAGCATCTGACTTCGGCTCAGGTCATGATCTCACAGTTTGTGGGTTCCAGCCCCGTGTCCAGCTCTGTGCGGACATCTCAGAGCCTGGAGCCTGCTTCAGATTCTGTGTCTCCTCCTCTGGCTGCCCCTCCCATGCTCATGCTCTGTCTCTGTCTCTCAGTAATAAATAAACATTAAAAATTTTTAAAAATGATCTCCTTGAATCCTTATCAAATGTTGTACCTCTCTTTAACTGGTTATATTGTCTTATAATCATTATCTCCTTACAAAACTGGACCAGCACGATGCCCAATACATAGTAAGTGAGTAATAACAATCAGATGACTGACTGAATGAGTGAATGAATCTGTGAAGTCAGGACTTATCACATTGTTTCTTAAGACCAGTTACATTCTAAGAACTATGATTCTATTTGTTTTCTAACTTCCGAGGTGTTAATATTCAGCTCCTTCTCACATAATATTCTCAGACAGGAATTAGACTCTACCAAGGACACTGGCCTGAATCAAAAACACAAGACAATACCATATGTTTTCACTCGTATGTGGATCCTGGGAAACTTAACAGAAACCCATGGAGGAGGGGAAGGGGGGAAAAAAAAAGAGGTTAGAGTGGGAGAGAGCCAAAGCATAAGAGACTCTTAAAAACTGAGAACAAACTGAGGGTTGATGGGGGGAGGTAGGTGGGGGGTGATGGGTATTGAGGAGGGCACCTTTTGGGATGAGCACTGGGTGTTGTATGGGAACCAATTTGACAATAAATTTCATATATTGAAAAAAAGAAAAACAAAAAACAAAAACACAAGACGATGTCAGTCTTCCTCAGTCTACATGAAGCCCAGACTGATGGTGGCTCCAGTGGCTACAGGCAGTTACAGACAGAGGCAATCTTTGCATGATTTGTGTGCTGACAGCCCTTCTACCTCACCCAGTTACTGTGAGCCATTCAGCTTTCAAGGCATAAATTTACCCAAATAATACTCTTGTTAATTTAGAAAGGATCTCAAAGGAGCACTGATGGGAAGAAGACAAGATGTTTCTAGCCAGAGCTAGAAGATGAAGTACCTGAACTATTTGCAATGACCACTTATAGAACTTCTCATCTGGCTTTTTAAAATAGCATTTTTAGACATGAACCTTGGAAACAGACCTTATTTTACAAAAGTACATCACATTAATTTCACCTTCCTTGATATTGGCATGCTACATGGTGGTCCGGATTATACTATTTGAATTCTGATCCAAGTTCCAGCTTCTCCTTTGAGAGTTGTTACTTTTGATTTCCTTTGCTTAAGCAAAAAACTTCAAAGGTAGCCATGAAGAAACTATTTGTAATGTGAATATCAATGTTAAGAATAGGTAAATCAAATTCCTTGTGGACAACTCCAGAGTTTATGTGTTTAAATTAAAAGTAATTGATAGGATTGGTAGGATTTTTTATTATGGTAACCTATACATAACATAAAAATGTACCATTTTTTTAGTATTTATTTATTTATTGATTGATTGATGGGAAAACTGATTTTTTTAATTCAATTTTTTAAATTTACATCCAAATTAGTTAGCATATAGTGCAACAATGATTTCAGGAGTAGATTCCTTAATGCCCCTTACCCATTTAGCCCATCCCCCCTCCCACAACCCATCCAGTAACCCTCTGTTTGTTCTCCATATTTAAGAGTCTCTTATGTTTTATCCCCCTCCCTGTTTTTATATGATTTTTGTTTCCCTTCCCTTATGTTCATCTGTTTTGTCTCTTAAAGTGCTCATATAAGTGAAGTTATATTTGTCTTTTTCTGACTGATTAATTTCGCTGAGCATAATACCCTCCAGTTCCATCCACGTAGTTGCAAATGGCAAGATTTCATTCTTTTCCATTGCCAAGTAATACTCCATTATATATATATATATATATATATATACAAATATATATATATATATATATACAAATATATATATATAAACTATATAATGTTGATAGTGTTGCTATAAACATTGGGGTGCATATGTCCCTTCGAAACAGCACACCTGTATTCCTTGGATAAATACCTAGAGTGCAATTGCTGAGGCCTAGGGTATTTCTACTTTTAATTTTTTGAGGAACCTCCAGACTGTTTTCCAGTGTGGCTACACCAGCTTGCATTCCCGCCAACAATGCAAAAGAGATCCTCTTTCTCTGCATCCTCGCCAACATCTGTTGTTGCCTGAGTTGTTCATGTTAGCCATTCTGACAGGTGTAATGTGGTATCTCATTGTGGTTTTGATTTGTATTTCCCCGATGATGAGTGATGTTGAGCATTTTTTCATGTGTCGGTTGGCCATCTGGATGTCTTCTTTGGAGAAGTGTCTATTCATGTCTTTTGCCTATTTCTTCACTGGATTATTTGTTTTTGGGGTGTTGAGTTTCATAAGTTCTTTATAGATTTTGGATACTAACCCTTTATCTGATATGTCGTTTGCACATATCTTCTCCCATTCTGTCAGTTGCCTTTTAGTTTTGCTGATTGTTTCCTTCACTGTGCAGAAGCTTTTTATTTTGATGAGGTCCCAATAGTTTATTTTTGCTTTTGTTTCCTTTGTCTCTGGAGACGTGTTGAGTAAGAAGTTGCTGCGGCCAAGATCAAAGAGGTTTTTGCCTGCTTTCTCCTCGAGGATTTTGATGGCTTCCTGTCTTACATTTAGGTCTTTCATCAATTTTGAGTTTATTTTTGTGTGTGGTGTAAGAAACTGGTCCAGGTTCATTCTTTGCATATCATTGTCCAGTTTTGCCAGCACCACTTGCTGAAGAGACTGTCTTTATTCCATTGGATATTCTTTCCTGCTTTGTCAAAGATTAGTTGGCCCTATGTTTGTGGGTCCATTTCTGGGTTCTCTATTCTGTTCCATTGGTCTGAGTGTCTGTTCTTGTGCCAGTACCATACTGTCTTGATGATTACAGCTTTGTAGTATAGCTTGAAATCTGGGACTGTGATCCCTCCTGCTTTGGTTTTCTTTTCCAAGATTGCTTTGGCTGTTTGGGGTCCTTTCTGGTTCCAAGCAAATTTTAGGATTCTTTGTTCTAGCTCTGTGAAGAATGCTGGTATTATTTTGATAGGAATTGCATTGAATATGTAGATTGCTTTGGGTAGTATCAACATTTGAACAATATTTGTTCGTCGTATCTAGGAGCATGGAATCTTTTCCCATTTTTTTTTCTTTGTGTCTTCTTCAATATCTTTCATAAGCTTTCTATAATTTTCAGTGTATAGATTTTTCACCTCTTTGGTTAGATTTTTTCCTTGGTATTTTATGATTTTTGGTGGAATTGTAAATGGGATCAATTCCTTGATTTCTCTTTCGGTTGCTTCATTGTTGATGAATAAGAATGCAACTTATTTCTGTGCATTGATTTTATATCCTGCAACTTTGCTGAACTCATGAATCAATTCTAGCAGTTTTTTGGTACAATCTTTTGGATTTTCCATATAGAGTATCATGTCTTCTGCGAAGAGTGAAAGTCTGACCTCCTCCTGGCTGATTTGGATGCCTTTTGTTTCTTTGTGTTGTCTGATTGCAGAGGCTAATACTTCCAATACTATGTTGAATAACAGTGGCGAGAGTGGACATCCCTTTCTTGTTCCTCACCTTAGGGGGAAATCTCTCAGTTTTTCCCCATTGAGGATGATATTAGCATTGGGTCATTCACATATGGCTTTTATCATCTCGAGGTATGCTCCTTCTATCCCTACTTTCTTGAGGGTTTTTATCAAGAAAGGATGCTGTATTTTGTCAAATGCTTTCTTGCAACTATTGAGAGGATCATATGGTTCTTGTCCTTTCTTTTATTGATGTGATGAATCATGTTAATTGTTTTGTGGATATTGAACCAGCCCTGCATCCCAGGTATAAATCCCACTTGGTCGTGGTGAATAATTTTTTTAAATGTATTGTTGGATCTGGTTGGCTAATATCTTGCTGAGGATTTTTGCATCCATGTCCATCAGGGAAATTGGTCTATAGTTCTCCTTTTTAGTGAGGTCTCTGTCTGGTTTTGGAATCAAGGTAATGCTGGCCTCATAGAAAGAGTTTGGAAGTTTTCCTTCCATTTCTATTTTTTGGAACAGCTTCAAGAGAATAGGTGTTAACTCTTCTTTAAATGTTTGGTAGAATTCCGTGCTCACTTCAGCAGCACATATACTAGATGTTTGGTAGAATTCTCCTAGAAAGCCGTCTGGCCCTAGACTCTTGTTTTTTGGGAGATTTTTGATTAATAATTTGATTTCTTTACTGGTTATGGGAAAAATGTACCATTTTTAAGAATACAGTTCAGTGGTATTAAATACAGTCACATAATTGTACAGCCATTGCCACCATCCATCTCTAGAAGTTCATCTTTTCAACTGAAACTCTGCTTGTTAAACACTAACTCCACATTCCCTGATTCCTCACTTCCTAGATAACACCATTCTACTTTCTGTCTCTATGAATATGATTACTCCAGGTGCCTCATATTAGTGGAGTCATACAATATTTGTCCTTTTGTGATTATTCATTTAGCATAACATCTTCAAGTTTCATCCATGAAGTATGCATTAGAATATCTTTGCTTTTCAAGGCTGAATAATATTCCATTGTATACATATATACCACATTTTGTTTATTCATTTATCTGATGAATGTGTTGCTTCCACTTTTGGGCTATTGTAAATAATAATGCTATGAATACGGATGCACTAATTGTAGTATGGGTTTTTAAGACAATCTAGCATTTTGAACATGGAGCCAATGTGTTTGGAGGGAAAACAAGCTATAGGTTTATTATCCCATTAATTCAATGTCAAAATTTGCGTCTGTGCTGATCACTCACCATGCATTAAGTAACTAATTCTGACCATCAGTCACCAGCTTATGTAGCATATAGTAACTATTAATGTGAAAAAGAAATCTAAGCAATATAAATGAGCATTGTATGGATTTCATTGAGCAGTAAAGATTATCTTTTATAGTAAAAATTGGTATTCAATTAAACAATAAATTTCTAATCAAATCATTATACTTTTTAAAAAATCCCACATGATTTGGAATTACTAAAGTTGAACAAATCTTAATTTAAAATAAATTTTTCCAGTTTTTCCCTTTGACTCTCTGAAGATTGTCTACAGTAGCACTACCTAGGAGCTTCCTCTCATGTCTTCTGGTATTTGGAATGAGGGTGATTTTCCTTGACCACATTCTATATTGTATTTATCCACCTTATGCCACTAGATTTGTTGCCAAAAGTGAATGTGGTATTAATGGGATGCAGTCCTATTGACAATAATAACAGCATGGATTGCTAACCACATGATAAGATCAAGATGCATTTTTGAATTGGCTGTATTTATGTTCCAGATGCAAGATGATTATCTGACAGCAGAGGCAACATGATTTAATAGTTAAGGCCCATGGCCAGGAATCGGGAAATCTGGGTTTTATTCCTGGCTTCATCACTTAGGCCATGTATACATGAGTGGAGTATTTTGTAATTGTGCTGTTCTTCTTGACCCCAAATTGTTTCCCACCCTGCTCCTGCCACCAAAAGTGTTTTACTATGTTCAGTTATAATACAATTGCCTCTCTTCCTGTTCCTTCTACTTCTTTTTCTCTTCCTTTCTTACTAAATTGTATCAACTTTGTATTATATAAATACCACATTAATACATTTTATTATTGTTTAAAAATTCACAGATGATGTTGACTCTTCTTTAATATTCATTTTTCCAATCCCAGGCACCTCTCCATCTCTTGTTTCCACTGTTGTTCCTTTTCCCTCTTGCTTTTATTTAATTCCTTTTCTGGTTGTAGAGACTCATTCCATTTCTACCCCACCCTCTTTTCCATATTTACACTAGTTTGAGTTCTACATATCACCATAAAATGCTCTTCTAAAATACATCATGGTGGACATTCAATTTCTAATCTGACATGTAAGAAGCCTGGAAGTTGCCACTCTATCCTAACAAGTCAAAAGCTAAACAAACTGAAAAATCAACAACTCTTCTTAGATCCATCAGAGAGGTGAGGTCACAGGGCAAACTGTTGCCTCCCAAATGGGAGAGATCAGCAGGTGAATACAGAGAATCCCAACTTACTGAAGTAGAATTCCACAAGTAGCAACCTCCAGGGGAACCATGGCCAGGGTAGGGAAATCTGTACTGTAATTGATGAATCGCTGGAGGCTCAGTGTGGACAATTCTGAGAGTTAATCTCCAAGGAGTCTGAGTCATAGGAGATCCTCCATTGTTTTGTGAGTTTTATCCCCAGGAGTTCTACCAAGTCCTCACAGGGAATTTTAGAGAAAAAATTTCCTCATGTTTCCAGTAGGGGAAGGGAAAAGGAACCATTTTGAAATATGCCAGAGCATTCTTTTCTTAGCAAGGTCTGCCCACAAGAGAAACTAATTAACCAGAGCCTAACCTGCTGTGGTTTTATCAGGGACTAGCCTGCCTGGGGAAAAGGAAATATTCAAATCCAGCTGGATCTAGACTTCTATGAAAAGTAAGGGAAGTACTCAACTCCAGCCCCTTCTAGTCTTCTATATGGGGAAAGGGAAATAGCCAACTCAAGCCCACACTAGGCATTCTTTACCACATAAAGGGAGTAAGAGAACTGAGAAGCACATGTAGAATTTACGATCCAGAAGTATAAACTTACTGAAAGACTGGGACCTAATCATAGGGCTGTAGAACACTTCCCCCTCTTCCACACCTCATATTAATAAAGGCTTATTAACAGCAATTTCTTTTACCCAGTATAACATGTCTGGCTATTAAGGAAAAAAATTACAATATACAAGAAGGCAAAAAAACAAAAAAACAAAAAACCCAGACGCTGAACAGATTCAGCATCAAAACCAGACTCAAATATAGCAAGTATGTTGGAATTATCAGATCACAAATTTAAAACCACTATGATTAATATGCTAAGGGCTCTAGTTGATAAAGTAGACAGCATGCAAGAACAGATGGATAATATAAACATGAGAGGGAAATTCTAAGAACCAAAAAGAAATGTAAGAGATCAAAAACACAATAATATTAATGAAGAATGCATGGGCTTATGAGTAGACAGGACATGACTTTGAGGAAGATCTCTGAGCATGAGCATATCTCAGTAGAATCCTCCAAAACTGAAAAACAAAGGAGAAAAGGACTGAAAAACCAGAAGAGCATATCCAAGAACTGTACCAAGAACTGTGGTACAACTACATACACATAATAGGAGAAGAAAGAGAAAAAGAAAAAGACAAATTATTTGAAACAATAATGATTAAGATTTTCCCCCAAATTAATGTCAGATGCCAAACTACAGATCGAGGAAGCTCAGAGAACACCAAGTAAGATAAATGCCAAACAACAGCAACAACAAAACTACACCTTGGCACATCATCTTCATATTATAGAAAATCAAAGATAAAGAAAAATCCTGAAAGAAGCAACTCGTGGGGGAGCACCTGGCTGGTTCAGTTGATAGAGCATGTGACTGTTGGTCTCAAGGTCATGAGTTCAAGCCCCACATAGAGCTTA
The DNA here is from genome assembly GCF_018350155.1 of Leopardus geoffroyi. Classification (NCBI taxonomy): domain Eukaryota; kingdom Metazoa; phylum Chordata; class Mammalia; order Carnivora; family Felidae; genus Leopardus; species Leopardus geoffroyi. The sequence continues at coordinate 99,879,924 of NC_059331.1, read as the reverse complement.
CTTAGAAAGAAAGAAAGAAAGAAAGAAAGAAAGAAAGAAAGAGAGAGAGAGAGAGAGAGGGAGGGAGGGAGGGAGACACCTTACATATAAAAGACAAAAATTGGTATCTGACTTCTCTTCAGAAAGCATGTGGGTAAGAAGAGAGTAGAGTGAAATATTTGTAGTGTTGAGAGAAAAGACTCAACAACCTAGAATTTTGTATCCTGTGAAATTATCCTTCAAAACTGAAGATGAAATTAAGACTTTCTCAGACAACAATAGTTGAGGGAATTTGTTCCCAGTGGACCTGCCTAGCTAGTTGAAATGTTAAAAGAAGTTCTTTAGATTAAAGGAAAATGATATAGGTCAAAAACCTGGATCTGCATAAAAGAAAGAAGTGCATTAAAGAAGGGATAAATGAAGATAAAGTGAAAAATTATTTTTCTTCTTCTTAATTGGTCTAACAGATAATAGTTTGCTCAAAATAATAACAGCCATGTATTTGATTATTATGCTTATAAATATGCTTATGTATGTTGATATATAAGCAAAATAAGAGACAAAAATGATACAAAGGATGGGTGAGAGGGATTAGGAATATTTTGTTATTATAAGGTATTCACACTACCTGTGAAGTGGTACAGTGTTGTTTGGAAATGGACATAGATTAGTTGTAAATGTATATTGAAACTCTAAGGCAACCAATAAAATAATTTAAGAAGAAGCACAACCAACATACTAAGAAAGGAGAGGAAATGGAATCATATAAAATGCTCAATGTAAGGGGCCCCTGGGTGGCTTAGTGGGTTAAGCGTCTGACTTTGGCTCAGGTCATGGTCTCACAGTTTGTGGGTTTGAGCCCCGTGTCGGGCTCTATGCTGACAGTTCAGTCTCTCTCTCTCTCTCTCAAGAATAAATGAAACACTAAAAAAATTTTTTTAACTAAAAAAAAATAAAATGCTCAATGAAAGCTATAAAAGGCAGAAAAATATTGAAGAAAAAATAAGAAGAAAGAAAAAGGGCAACTAATGGAATACAGTAACAAATATGGTAGATATTAATCAAACTCTATGAATTATATCACTTTGAACAGCATTGGTCTAAATGGACCAATCGAAACACAAACATGTCAAAATAGATCAAAAAACAAGATTCAACTATATGTTGTCTACAAGAAACCCACTTTAAATGTAAAGACACATATATATTAAAAGTAAATGGATGAGAGAAGATATACCATGCTGAAACTAATCAAAAGAAAGCAAGAGCTATATTAATTTCAAACAGAGCAGACCTCATAGCAAAACAACGAAAGTTATCAGAGTAGAAGAGGAGCACTACGTAATGATAAAGATGTCAATTTTCCAAGAAGACATAACAAGTCTTAATGCGTATGCCTGAAAGATGAAAATGAAGAAAGCTCTAAGCATATACCAGTGGGCTCCATGGCAGACCTAATAGGAAGTGAGCAGTTGTGGGCACTGCGGGATCCTTGGAAATAAGATTATTTGGCAGTACCCACAGGCAGTATTAATGGTCAGTCTGTCCCTTACTCTTCTTGCTGAAAAGATCATCGTGAATCCTGACCCAATGCAAGCCCACCAATAATCGTTGTCAGTGTCTTTACACTGTAACATCAGCAATCCTCATTTAAGGGAATTATGAGGTAAACATTTTCAGTTTAGAATATCTGTTGGCCCTGGAATTTTCTAATACTTCATAAAGACCTTGATCATTAAGAGTGCTTCTAACACTAAAATATGATGCTAAAAATTTAGGAAACACTGTGTTATTTCAGCACACCAGACATCTAAGAGCAATAGATGAAATAGAAACCTCTGGGGACATTTACTTTGGCTAGACTATCTCAATGATTTATCTGTCTCCATTATTCATGCAATCAGTGATATACTGTCTCCCAGATGAAAACAAAAGTGATGAGTTTTCCTAGATTAATCCTTTTTCTCTTACATAGTAACCAAGGCTTTTTGTCTAGTTGGAAAAGAGTGGCAGTGGGGATATGGGCAACCAGCATGAAGATGCTTTCAGAATAGCAAGCAGGTTTTCACTTTCAAGTCTGTGCTATAACCAATGGACACAGAGCTCCAGAGCTCTCTTACTCACCAAATGTTCATAGTTCAAGAACAATAATAACTATAAAACAGAGTAGTACATAGATTGTTAAGTCCTTGGAAGTTACAAGTGGGATCAAATAGTTTAACAACTTATTAGGCATGTTTTTAACAAGTGAACTAACTGATTACAGCCATTGGGGACCTTACTTATCTAAAGATAAGCTTAGGCTTCTAGTAGAGAAATAATGGCCAGCACATTTTGCTGCTGACTCTCCTGGGTTATTTTATTCAGCATTTGATCAATACTTGATTGTTAGAAGACTTTGCTAATCCATTATTTAATAGTTAGGACTGCTGAGTCTTAGATTAGCCTGATACAGGGGGAGGCCCCTAGAGAAACAGAGAAATCCAAGCCATTTCTAGGGCTGAATCAAAATGAATTACCTACTATGAAATGTCTCTTATGGTGAAGTTAGATAGCTAGTCCACATTCATTTGGCCGCTAACTCAGAACACAATGGCCAGTTCCAAGCACAATGCTTTACACACAAAAAGCCCTCAAACACATGTTGAATGAATGACTGCAACATGTCAATGAATTTGGGCATGAAATCATTTTCTGTTGGCCTGGAATTTATTCTTTCATTGGAAAATACAGGAGTAGAAAATATATCAGAATATTTGATATACCCCAAATAATAGTAGCTTGTGCTTTTTTGTGTGTTTTTTTTTTTTAAATATTTGCTGTAAACCAAGTGCTATCCTAAACATTGTATATGTGTTAACATCTTACATGTGTTACATGTGTTTATATGTTTGGGGTTTACATGTGTTAACTCATTTTACATATTAGATATGTAAATATCTCACAATAAGTCTGTGATATACTTTTACAGATAGAAAGCTGAAACACAGAGATTTTAAGTCATTTGTTCAAAGTCATATAACTTGTACATAACAGAGCCTGGATTCAAACCTCGGCTGTCTCTTTACAGAACCTGCCATCTTAACAAGTATTCCAAACTGCCACTACTTATCCATAACAAGTGAATAAAAGCCTTATTAAAAATCTACATTTATTTTGTGAGGGCATTTCATGGAAAATTTTCTCTGTGATAGATATGAAATATAGTAGAGTGGCTTGAAACACTAGCATTGGAATCAAAAGTTTGAATTATGGCTCTACCAGTTACCCTAAGCAGGTTATCCAGCCTCGTCAAGCTGACTTTAATTTGGAGCTAATAGTACTTGCCTCAGAGGACGTTTCTGAGGATTAAGTGAAATAATTCACATAAGGCACTTAGTACAATGTTAAGTACACACACAAAATAATAATGTAATAATAATAATTTGCACTTTTTGAGCATTTACTATGTACTTTGTAAATATCCAATAAACTTTAATTAAAATAGTTAAGTGTGCTCAGTGTAGCTCAATGTCCACCATAGTTGGATGATTTTTAATCTTTTCTAACAATGAGGGTACACTTTTCATCACTGATTCAAGGACTTTATAGGACAATCCTTATTAGCCCCAAGCTAATAGTTAATCTAAAATGATGATTCTTTCTATGAAAGGTCTATATATTACTAAGATGCCCTAATCAGAGAGGTGAAGAAGGCTAGGCCATTAAACTTTGCTCAGACCCACTCCCTGTTGCCTATGAGTTAATGTTACCAAATGATCAGTGAGGAAACATTTCAAGACCTGCCTTGACCATTTCTTTCCACACAGAGAAGTGGACTTTTATGTCGACTCTGATGTTGTCGTAACTCTTAGGCATGCTTGGCTTTTGTGGTAATGCAGGACAGTGAAAGGTAAAAGTCTGGACTAGCGGGGATAAATTAGCTCTACCAAGTACATAATGATCTTCACTGGGACTTAAACTTAGGATGTGACAGGAGTAATGGTGACCTTAGGTATGATTCCAACTTCCAGTGATATTCAAGAAGTCTGATCTCAGAGTAGGACACCATGGCAATAGTCTTTAGACAGCAGTAATAGCTAAAGGTCAGCTGATAACATCTTGGTTCCTTGAGTTTCATAATAAGAGGGTGCTTGTTCTTTCACACCATCCAGTTGAAGCTGGATGTAAATGTATGGTAAAGAGAATAGGGACAAAATCCAGACCTTAAGAAAAAGGTGTAAGAGCTAGATGGGTTGTCAGGGCCCTCACCAAATGCAGTCCAGGCATGGTAGGGAGCTGGATGGAGAGAAAACAAGGAGCCAAGATGAAACTCCAACCTCCAGTCCAAGAACATGCCTTAGGGCATATGAGGGAAGGCTGCAGCAAAGATGGTGAAAAGAGCTTCCTGGGTATCATATGGAAACTAACAGTATAGGGAAACACAGATGACTTGGAATACTAGTGGTGAATACTTTGAATCCCCTCATCCACTAAAGCTGAAATCTCTACTGGGATATATTTGTGGGCTTCAGGGTTTTCCCTGGAATATGTGCAAAATACTTGTGTATGTATGCAAATTTGTAGTCTTAGGGGGAGAAAGAGTCATAGATTTCATCTGATTTTCCAAGTACTTTGTGACCCAAAAAAACACTTATAACCACTAGTCTAAATGAAGTTCATATAGACTTTGTAATTTGGTAATTACACTAATGAAAGAGAGATATACCCCACATTTACCTACTTTTTACCCTCAAGAATAACATAGGTGGTGAATAATAAAATCATAGCACTTCTCTATGTTATTTATCTTTATTTTCAAAGAGGACCCACCTGGCAGTGAGAGCTACCTGCCTTCAGTGACACATACAAAGAGGCAACACTCTGCATCCTTCAAGACTGCCCCCTGGCACGTGGCTGCACCTCTCTTTTCTTCGTTCAATGTTGTTTATATCACTGATACTAAAGTGCATCCGCAGAAATTGTTCTTAAACCCCTATTTGCAAGGGAGTGCCAGTGTACAAGGTTTTCACTGATCCATGATGAAATGAGAACAACAGGGAAAATGTGATGGGTTTTCTTTCATAAGGTTAAATTTATTCAATTCAAAGAACTATCCTTTACTTTGATATGGACAAAAGGCTGTGTTCTTATGATTTATTCTATGTTAAACAAAATTCTTGTATGTGTTGATAGTGATAGTCGATGGTAGTCTGCTCTCTGACTTTTTTTCTGCTTGATCTATGTTTGTCCTCAATTAAAAAAAATTTAATCAAAGTGTAGTTTACATGCAATACTATATTAGTTTCAGGTGTACGACATAGTAATTTGACAATTACAGACATTGCAAAACGCTCACCACAATAAGTATAGTAACCATCTGTCCACCATAAAAGTTATTACAATATTATTGACTAGATTCACTATCCTGTACTTTTCATCCCTGTGACTTATTTTATAACTGTAAGTTTATATCTCTTAATCCCTTTCACCTACTTTGTGCATCCCATCACCTTCCCTTCTTGGCACCACCAATTTGTTCTCTGTATTCATGAGTCTGTTTCTGTGTATTTGTTTGTTTATTTGTTTTGTTTTGTAAAAAGATTCCATATGTAAGTGCAGTTTTATGGTGTTTTTCTTTTTCTGTCCAACTTATTTCAGTTAGCATAATACCCTCTAGGTTCATTCATATTGTCATGCATGGCAAGATTTGATTCTTTGTTATGGCTGAGTAATACTCCATTATATATAAATATATATGTATATATATATTTATATCATTATATATAAATATATATATATATTTATATCTTTTTTTATCCATTCATCTACTGATGGACACTTGGGCTGCTTTTATATCTTGACTATTGTAAATGATGTTGCAATCCACAAAGGGGTGCGTGTATCTTTTCAAATTAGTGTTTTGTTTTCTTTGGGTAAATACCCAGAAGTGGAATTGCTGGAGCAAATGTTATTTCTACTTTTAGTTTTATGGGAAACCTCCAGATACTGTTTTCCATAGTGGCTGCAACAATTTACACATCTGCCAATCATGCATGAGGTTTCCCTTTTGCTGGTCCTCAATTAAAAATATATACATATTTCTAGCCCATGAAATGAAAATTGTGGGAATCGGTTCCTGATTGATTCAACAGCAATGCATCTAGCCTAAAAGTCAGTGCCACTCTCAGATCAAGTGGTTGTTTTTTCTACTCTGTGACTTGTGATTACTCATTTGATGGATTTTCCAGAGGAGAATGTGAACTAAAATAGGAACAATAGCCAATTTATTTATTTGTTAAGATATCTGGAGTAGACAACTAGAATAGCTTCTGGAACTTTGTAAGTGCTCAATAAATGCTCATTGAAATGGAATGAAATTTGAAATTGTGCAAGGTATAGAAGAAAGCCTCATCCAGTTCTCTCCTAAGCACTGGGAGTCATGCCACATGACTGCCAACGATGGAGGGCTTCTCACCTCCTGTGAGTGGAAAGTGGCTTTTATGAAGAGGTGAGGTATTACAACAACAATCTATTTATGAGAATCTCAGTTCTGATTTTATTCCTGACTTACTTATTCAGTGGCATGACTTGAAGTGGACTTACCATCCTACTTGCAAGGAGAGAAAAAAGATCAAACTGCCCCTGTGGTCTAACAGTCTTGAGATGAGGACATTAAGGATAAGTATATGGACATTATTTTATTTTATTTTTAATTTTTTAATGATTATTTATTTTTGAGAGAGAGACAGACAGACAGAGTGTGAACAGGAGAGGGGCAGAGAGAGAGGGAGACACAGAATCGAAAGCAGGCTCCAGGCTCAGAGCTGTCAGCACAGAGTCCGACGTGGGGCTTGAACTCACAAACCTTGAGATCATGACCTGAGCTGAAGTCATATGCCCAACCGACTGAGCCACCCAGGCACCCCGGAAGTTATTTTTAAAAATTCCTTGATATCATCGTGGACTTCAGGAATTGTGAAGTCAAAACATTTTTATCTTAAGATAGTTAGACCCATGTATTTAAGTTCATGTAATTTTGAGAATAAATGTAATTATTATTGATGCCATTTATAGTAGTATATTAAGACATTTTCATTTTTTAAAACATCCATGTGCCTTCATTCTTTATCAGGTGAATAGTGTGTTGTCTATAGTTAAGGCTAGCTTATTAAATAGTCTTTTTATAAAGTTATATTATATGGAAAACATTAAAGTAAATGTCTTATACAAAAAAAAGTTGTGATTGGGGCGCCTGGGTGGCGCAGTCGGTTGAGCGTCCGACTTCAGCCAGGTCACGATCTCGCGGTCCGGGAGTTCGAGCCCCGCGTCGGGCTCTGGGCTGATGGCTCAGAGCCTGGAGCCTGTTTCCGATTCTGTGCCCCCTCTCTCTCTGCCCCTCCCCCGTTCATGCTCTGTCTTTCTCTGTCCCAAAAATAAATAAACGTTGAAAAAAAAAAAAAAAGTTGTGATGGAACAGAAACTATCATTAAACTCTTTCAAAGATGACTGTATGTAAGAAATACTTTGAATGGTCTTTGTCCATGTAACCTTGGGCAGATCAAGTACCTCTCTCTGCTCCTCAACTGTATATATAAGAGTAGAATCTACCCAAAAGGTTTTTTGTAAGGATTAAATGTGGTAATACATGTACTTTAGTACAAAGCATGACAATTATTAAGTAAACTTTACCTACTATCATTATATTCTTATAGTTATTGCCATACTTTAATTGAAGTACCAATTGTAGAATATTCTAACAGGAAGAAAAAGAGCTGTGAACAATCTTACATTATTTTGTCCTACTATTAAGTTGCAAGTTCCCTTCCACTCATTTCTATCAGAACTTCCTGAGAAAATTCAGGATATAAATACATTCAATCATTCTCCATCTCAACTCATAACAACACTCTGAGAAAGATCTATCTGATCTCCAACAAAATGTACACCTAAATCATGTAAGCATGCATGTATGTGTGTGCACACACACAAAACAAAGTATCGTTTTTAATGATATCCTTTAAAGAGTTTCAGTAAACTTCCTCATGTGAGGTTTATTTTTTAAACTGGCTTATATTTTATTGCACACAGTGCTATAAACAATATAGAATGTTGCTTAAAAGCGTGAGCCTTGGAGGTGGACTGCCTGGCTTCAAGTTTCAGGTCTACGATCATATACAATTAGTTATCCTTTCTAATCCTCAGTTTCCTCATCTTTAACATCTGCCTTATAGAGGTGAGGCTAAAGATAAATGAGATACTGCATGTAAAATACTCAGCCTCATGCCTGGTGCCCAGTAAGTGCTCATGAAACTTTAGCTATTATTACTTTTCATTGTAGATGTTGTATTTTATTTTTTCTTAAGTTTATAAATATTTTGAGAGAGAGAGAGAGTGAGAGAGAGAGAGCAAGTGGGAGAGGGGCAGAGAGAGAGGGAGAGAGAGAGAATCCCAAGCAGGCTCGGTGCTGTCAGCACAGAGCCAGATGCAGGGCGGGGCTTGATCCCATGAACCATGAGATCATGACCTGAGCCAGGATTAACAGTCAGACGCTTAACTGACTGAGCCACCCAGGTGCCCTTAGATGTTGTATTTTAATTTCTAGAAAGTCTATCTGGGTCTTTTCATATCTTACATTTCTGTTCTCACCTGTTTATGTTTTCCTCTAAATTCTTGAGCATATGGAGAATATAATAGTTGGTTAAAATCCCTGTCTTCTAGTTCCATCATCTTTGTCATTTCTAAGTCTTTTTCTAGTGATTGATTTTTTCCTAGTCACAGTTCATATTTTCCTGCTTTATTGCACACCTGGTAAATTTTATTACAGGCTAGGCATTGTAAATTTTGCCTTTGATTGCTGGTTGTTGTTGTATTCTTTAATTAATGTTAGATTTCAATATGACATGCTGCTAAGTTACTTGGAATAGATTGTTCTTTGCAAAGCTTGCTTTTAAACCTGATTAGGGTTGGTTCAAGAGACTTTGGGCTACAGCTACGTTAGCCTCCTACTGAGACAATATCTTTCTAAGAATTCTATCTCCTATGTTATGAGTTCTTTCCATTTTGGTTGATGGGAACACAACTATTCCTATCTCCGTTGATCTCCCTACTCCTTTCCGGTGGTTCTTTCTTTGGTGTCAGGTAGTTTACTCTTGTGCATGTACAAATCCCTTCTCAGCCAAAGACTCAAAGAGACCCCTCTGCAGATCTCCAGAGCTCTCTCCCTTTCTTCCCTTCCTTTCCCCACCCTTGTTTCCCATCTCTGCTCCCCTGTCCTTTTTTCTTCTCTCTTTGCCTATATAGCTCCCTCTCTCCAATACTCTGTCCCACAAACTGTATATGTTTTGGCCTCTCTGAACATCAATTAGTCTCCTTCAATTCACTCAGACCACCAGATCCTGGGTTGCCTTTCTCTGTGCCACAGCTTGAAAACCACTTTATTCACTAAGCTAGAGGACTCAGCTTGTTTGCTCCCCTTCTCTCGGGGATAACTATCCTGTACTGCCTGTTGTCCAATGCCTGGAAATTGTTGTTTTACATATTTTGTCCAGCTTTCAATTGGCTCAAGGTGGGAGGTACATCCAATCCTTGTTACTCCAACTTTGCCAGATGTGGAAGTCATTGGTCGTTATCTCTGTGAATGCCAGTTTTAGGAATAAAACAATCCTTAGGCTCAAGTCAAGTTATAAGGAGTAACAAATGTGAAACATCACAGACTGTACACGTTTATGCATGTGGTTACAGGCTGTTATCAAATACATGCACAAATCTAGATCTGCAACATCTTGTTTTTCTTTTTGGTTTTTACTTCTTTTAATATTTGGCTTTTGGGTTATTGGTGATGACCCAGTCATGAAAAAAACACAAATTAGGGAAGATTTATATAATTTAAATCCTGTTAAAAGTATGATTAAGGCTTTTATGAGTGACTTGGTAAATTAAAATTTTCCATTGGAGAGGAAAATTTGATTTTTAAAAATTTTGATTTTACTCTGAATATTGATACCATGCAATCCTCTGATTATTGAAAGTTAGACTGCTCTGACATAAATACATTATAATAATTAAGCATGAATATGGATCTAAAGTATGGAACCCACCCATGCAAGGTTTAATTTTTATTATACAAATACTAATATTAAGCAAAATTACATTGTCCAATATTAGATGAGCTTGTAGGGTGTGTGTGTGTGTGTGTGTGTGTGTGTGTGTAAGAGACAGAGAAAAAGCATGCACATATGACAGGAGTGAATTAAACTAAACTTCTTGCTTAAATAAATATTTTATTCTTGCATATATTCTTGCATGATCTTCAGACTGAGGATTATAAATCCATAATGGAAAATGAGGAATTAAGACTTCACAAAAATTGCCCTGGGAGTTTGATCACTCTATTTTTAGGCAAATTAAATGTACTACAATGAGTGAGATGGCTCTACAAAATATTCATTACATAGAAATTGTTCAAACGAGAAACACCTCCCGGATCCACAAACTGTGGTAAAAATGTCTTATAAAAATTACTCTTAAATCTTACATTTCCCCTTTGAGACAATATTGTTCCTTGAGAAAGTAGTATTTTTTTTTCTTATTCCTAAATCTGTCTTCGATTAAACTGGAGAACTCTATAAATCAATAATAACCTTTTAGATATCAACCCCTTCATAATTATGCCCTCCAAATCCAGGGAATTGTTTGCACACTTTCTACAGAAATAAATGGAGGAGAACATATGTTCCGTTGATTGGGGCAGTACGAAGATGGAGATTATTTTCCAGGACTTGTGAAGTTTGGCTTTATTCTCCTTTATTTGACATTTGAAAAATTAATTTATTTCACACAGAGAAACAACAGGTCAGGTGATGCTATGCAGTTCTGGAGGGAAAAAAAATTGCCTGTTAAAAACTGATAGGGTTTTTATGATAATAAGGCTTTCATTAAATCTAATACTATACACCCAGTGAGTTTAAAGGAATTCTTTATTTTAGTCAATTCAGTCTCTGGGTATCTTTCTGATGCTTCTGGTACATTTCCCAACAGGAAGCGGCTAACAACCCAAATAAGAGTGATCTCAGATTAAGAAACAACACAGGCATCTTAAAGGCTCTCTATTTGTAGGATGAAATGACAGCAAGCAGAGAAGCCTGAGGCTGTTTTCCTAGATGCCTACCCTGGGTGCCAGCCATCTGTGTTCATTTAGATGGAGTGTGTGTGTGTGTGTGTGTGTGTGTTGCGCACACGCCCGTGTGCGCGCATGTGTGTGTGCATGTTGGGGGAGGGATCTGGAAAGGGGGGCGAGGGACAGATCTCAGGTTGCAGGTCTGAATGTGGGCTCTGATACAGAATGCAACCTTCTGCCTGTTGCTTCTCAAACAAGACCCCTCATCTGCTGTTCCCTCCAGAGAAGTAATTTCACCAGTACCAGCTGCAAGGGGAATGTTTTGTGTTTTCTTTATTCAAACTGAAAGATGTTAAACAGAAATTTTCAGAAGCACTTTTGTTTGGAAAAGGGGAAAGGAAGATCATGGAAACTGGAAAACATCCATGAAATTAGCCCCAACTCATGGCCAATACTGATCATTTCCTGACAGGCTGTCTATCAGCAAAGCCACAACAATAGTTTATTCAGGATCTTCTGGTGCCAACATTTATACCAGTACTAAATGTTGGTACAATTGTGAATGTTTTTAACTTTCATAACTGCAACAGGAGGGAGAATAGCACTTTACTGTTAGGAGTCCTCCAGATGCTTTGTGAATAGTCCTCTCTAACAGACTGCGTTAGCAGGAATTGGAGGAATATCAGGTTAAGCCAAAGGCCCCACATGCCTATTTAACTTACCTGAGGATAATGAAAAGGAAGAGAATAGAAAGTAGAGATGCACTTGGCTGTGTTAGCTACAAATTTGTTATTTGTGAAAAACCTATTTAAATACAATGTCTATAAATAGGAGATGGAAATGAGCTAATTTGACTGTATGATTTTATTTATTCATTATTCATAACCAAAAAATTTTAGCTGCCATGAGTTGATGTACTTATCTATAAAATTTCTCAATATTTCTATGGTCTGAGATACCATTGCAAATTTCTTCCAATGTTATATGCTCTCTATTTATCTCCTTATTTCTCTATGTCTATCTCTCAGTTTCTCTAGTTCTTATTTATCTGACCTTTTTTTTGACTTATTCTGTTTTTAAACATGTTTTAGTCAATGTTGCAATTCTAACACTCATGCATTGATCAATGTTGCAATTCTAATGCAAGAGGAGGGCATATCAAATGCTAGGATTAATCTTCTGGATGTCACATCTGCTTACACAGGAATGATTGGTATTCCCAACTTAGTGTGAACTTACCCATTTATGAATCTGTTATAAGGTGTGAAACTGTCCCTTATAAGCCCTCTTCAAGGAGAAAAAATTGTTTATTAAAGGGACTTAAAAGCTTATTTTGAAAATAGCTCCTAAATTTAGTAGTAGAAAGAACATTTTATATGTCCTATTCTGGCCTGTATTTAGGGTTTGGACATCATCTGGACCCTTAGGAGAAGAGAGGGGACACTTACTATTTCATGTATTTTGAGAATTATTTAAAATGAGAAACAGACTCACCTAGGTAACATTTTGCCTTGAAAATTGACTAGCCGTAGTATGCACACAACAATGCAAAAAATACATAAGGAACTATTTTAAAAGCTGCACTCTTGCTATTCTGATAGTGGACAACTTCTCTGAGAGATTTCTTCCTGAGTGCAAAGTGTTTTTTGTCTGAGGGCTCTGGTACAAACCTGTCTTCACATTTTGCAACCTGTGCACTCCTGTTACTTTGTCTTATTTCATAAACCAGCAAACACTTACCTGTGAAAATCCTAAGATTCTCACAAAATTACAGGGCAAACGTTTTATATCCAAGAAACTTAGCTTGTGGTTGGGGGAAGCAAAAACTAATAAAGATAGGAAATAAATAAAGACCATATATGTTTTGCAATAGGAAATGACTTTGCAAGGGGATTAGGTGAATGGAAAACAATGGCATAGATTGGAGAGAAAGCTTGCCTTGTAAGGCTAACCTTTTTTTTTATATCATTCCAAATTAATTTATTCATATTTCTTGTTGGCCTTAGAAAAGGTGAATCATAAATGAATGAATGACTTGTAAATGAGTAGATGCATAGGTAATTCACATAGATCTAGTTTCAGATTCTTGCAGAACCATCAATGCATGTTTAGAAGTACCCACAATGTTTTGGGTAGACACTTTGCAATCTCCTATGAGTTAATGCTATCTTTTCTTAACTGACCGTGACTTTAAAACTAAGAAGGTCTACTACTCAAAAGCACTAAAACAGTCTTAATAAGAAGTAATTGAAGTGACATGTTGTCCCTTTTAAATAGCATATCAGTCACATAATATAGAAAACAAATATGTGATCATTGAGCATGTCTAATTATACCAGCTGAGATAAAATGTAAAACAAAAAGAAAGTTTGATTTTAAAAGAAGAGTAAAGTGAACTTAGTGTAAGGCTAACACTGAAGATAGTCCTTGGAGGAGAGAAGAATTCAGGGAAAAAGCATAAAATAATGTTGCATAGATGAGAGGAAATCAGATAATTTACTGCTTTTAAAGGCAGACAAAGCAGCCTTAGTGTCTGCTCAATCATTTAATGCAATATTTGAACTTGAACTTAATGCCACTTAGAATCTTTAGCAGGGAGTGTCATGATGAAATTGTTGTTTGTTTGTGGGTTTTTTTGGGGGGGGATCATTTCTTTGACAATGATGTTGGAGGATTGGTGGCAGAGTGGTCTGGTGTTGGAGTGATCCACAGTGGTCAGACCTGGGTAAAGTTCATGTCAGAGTTAATGAGAAGAATCCAATCTGTGGGAATTTTGAAGGAATGCATCATAAGATATGATAGACTAACTATAGGAGGAGATGAGTGGCAGAGTCCAAGATGACATCAAGATCTCGAGCTTGGGAAATTAAGGAGAATGGTGTTATCACTCAAAGAAATGAGAAAGTTGGGAACATGGTCAGGAAATGCATTTTTTAAATTGTAAAATATATTGAGGCTATGGTAGCTTCGGTTAACACTTAAGTATTTTTTTAACACATGTTTTTTTGTTTTTTTTTTAAAAAAACACTGTAATGGGGGCACCTGGGTAGCTCTGTCAGTTAAGCTTCCAACTCTTGATTTTGGTTTAGGTCATGATCTTACGGTTTGTGAGTTCAAGCCTGCGTGGGACTCCATGCTAACAGTGCAGAACCTGCTTGGGATTCTCTGTCTCCCTCTCTTCTCTGTCTCTGTCTCTGTCTCTGTCTCTATCTCTGTCTCTCTCTCTCTCTCTCAAAATAAACTTAAAAAACCCCTCTAATGATCTAGAAATTCCTCTTCTGTATATATACCCAAAATAATTGATAGTAAAGACTTGAACACATACATATATGCCCATGTTCATAGCAACAGTACTCATAAGAACCAAAAGGTGGAACAACCCAAATGTTGACTGACAGATAATAGATAAACAAAAGGTGATACAGGCATACAGGGGGATATTACTTAGCTTCAAAAGGAAGGAAATGCTGGTGTATGCTACAACATGGATGAACCTTGAAGACATTATATTAAGTGAAATAAGCCAGACGCAAAAGGATAAATATCACATGATTCCGCTTATATGAGGTACCTGGAATAGACAGATTAGTAGATACAAAAAGTAAAATAATGGTTACCAAGGACTGGAGGGGATGTTAATGGAGAATTATTTTCTGATGGGTACAGTTTCAGTGTGGGATGATGAAAGAGTTTGGTGATAAACAGAGTGATGGTTGCACAACAATGTGAATGTACTTAATGTCATTAAACAATACACTAAAAATGGTTAAAATGGTAAATGTTATGTTTTGTACACTTTACCACAATTAAAAAAAAAAGTCACCATATTAAAGAAAGAATGTGCAAACATTAAGAATGAATGATGGAAGTGTTTCCAGAAAACAAACAGAATCTATTTGCCTGGGTTCAAGTTTAGATTCTGCCCCTTACTAGCTGTGTGCCTCCTTTTTCTCATCTCTGAAATGGGGACAATAATGAAAATTAAAACCAATAATGTATGTGAAGCTCTTTAGCACTTAGGTGTTCCATAAATATTATTTTCCTTTTCAGTTAAAAAAAATCACTCTACAGTTTGAACTTTTACCCTCAACATAATTAGACTTAAGATGTTTTAATGTACATCTTTCTTGCCAAACAGAGACTAACTTAAGAGATAAGGTAGGATGGCTCTCAGGGAATAAAGAAATGCCATGCTTATATGGGAAAGGCACCCTCTTTCTGATGCAAAGACTGAAAATGCATGAAATACGTGGAATGAACCAGTAAATACAAGACTATCTGTGACTGGCAACTACCCCCACAGCATAAACCACCTGTCCTGATCCCAGAAACATCTATCACATAAAATTAATTATGTTTGATTTTTACTTTAAAAAATCTTTATAAGGGATTTTTATGAAGACATAAAAGTATTCAGTATTATAATAGAGATGTGAGAACTAAACTAGAACTTCCCAGTCCTCTGAAAGCTCGCGTGGTCTACCCTGAAATGGGTAGATGGCTCAGTCTTTCTCAATGGAGTTCATTAGCAGAGAAAATGGGTTAAGAGAGAAGTAAGACAGTGTTCTGTTGAACAGCTGTCACGGCCAGTGCTTTAAAAAGGAACTGGAAATTATTATAACTATTACGTGTGTGGCTCTAAAGATTTTTTAAAACATCATAAATGTTACAAAAGCACTTAGATATTCTCATAACTTCCAAATGCTCCATGTTCCTGGTTTATTTAAGAAGGAATTTTCTATCGTAAAGGGTGTCAAAACCAGGAATACACTAATGGAAAAATACTTTTGAAAATCTAAATAAGTGATCAAATCTCCTAGGTTATTTTTTTCAGACATACCTGCGTTACACAGACACAGTGATACAAAGCAGGATATGTGGGCTTAGATATGTTATTAATTACATTGTATCCCCCACATCAACATATTTAAAAACTGCAAAGAACTTCAGAGATCATTTGTGATAGAGCTGACACCAATTCTCAGTTCATTGCATATCCCACTCTATACACAGCTGCTCCAAGGGATCACAGGGCAGGGTTCATGGAGCCCTGTTAAGGCCCCATACCCTATATGGGCACACACTCAGAGCCATTTTGACAACTCTGCCTGTGACCCTTAGAAGCCACCTTATCCAAAACTAGCCATAGTCACTTTCTGATTTCCAACTGTACTTGGAACACCATCATACCTCCCAACATGTGGCCACATTCTTCTTGGCCTTGTGGCCTGGTTGTTAGCCAATGCCCACCTCAACCCTGTGAATCACAGCCTCTCCTGCACTAATGTTCAGACAAGAGGTGTCTTTTCTCCTGCTTTGCATCACAGGTATTCTGAAGAGACACCCCTGTAGTCTTAATTCATGGAAAACAATCATTTTACTGTACAAAATTCAAAACCCTAGGGAGGCAGTTTAGTAATTTAGCATTTTTGTTTCATGTGAAAATATTATTTCTAGTTTATAATGGGAAGTTCAAAAACATTGTTTCTTATCATTAAAAGCTTTCAGCAGTGTGTAATCTGGGCTCTTTATGGGTAAGTTTCCTATAAAATGCCCTGAGGAACAGCATACCAGTCTTTTACAAAGAGATACCTTCAGTATCTTCTGTTGCTTAAGGAAAAAGTCTTTAATTTAGAGCTGAATTAGTCATACAGATAAACACTTTAAAGTCCTTGAAATCTGCAGTTAGTTTTAACAAGCTTTTAAGATAAATTAGGAGTGTGTTGTATCTGTTGTGTTGTGATGACTGTGAATTAGAAGAAGAAGAGAACACACAGCCTCATCCATTCAAGAACTTTTTTTAACTTTGGCATCATACTCCGTGCTAGACTGTTTATGGAAGTTGGATAATATATGGATATTGCCCTTAGGGATCTTCCAATTAAGTTAGGGCCCTATAGTGAGTGGAATATGTTCCCCTTCCCCCAAATTCATGTCCACCCAGTATCTCAAAATGTGACCTTACTTGAAATAGTGTCTTTGCAGATACAATTAAGATGTAAGTTAAGATGAGGTCATATTGGATTAGGGTGGACCCTAAATTCAATCATTTGTGTTCTCAGAAGAAGAGAAGAGGACACAAACATAGATACACAAAGATATATGGGCGACAAGGCCATGTGAAGGGAGAAGGCAGAGACTGGAGTGATGCATCTACAAATCAAGGAATGCCAAGATTGCTGACAACAACCAGAAGCTAGGAGCCCCCACCCTGGATCCTGTAAGGCATCATGGCCTTGCCAGTACCTTACCTTAGTACTTCTGTCCTCTCGAACTGTGAGGAAATAAATTTCTGTTGTTGTTTTTTTTTTTAATTTTTTTTTTCAACGTTTATTTATTTTTGGGACAGAGAGAGACAGAGCATGAACGAGGGAGGGGCAGAGAGAGAGGGAGACACAGAATCGGAAACAGGCTCCAGGCTCTGAGCCATCAGCCCAGAGCCCGACGCGGGGCTCAAACTCACAGACCGCGAGATCGTAACCTGGCTGAAGTCAGACGCTTAACCGACTGCGCCACCCAGGCGCCCCTAAATTTCTGTTGTTTTAAGCCTCCTAGTTTATGGTAATTTGTTACAATGACCATAGGTAACTAATGTATGCCCCATCTTCAAAACAGTCTGACTTCATTGGTCTGGGGTGGACTTGGGTGTCAGTATTTTTATAAAAGCTCCCAGGTGATTCTTTATTTGGAAACTATCACTGTAGTTTGATACATTTCGAAGTTTCCAGGGTAGTAGCAGCAGCAACTGGAAACTTAATAGAGATGAAAATTCTCAGGCTCCAGACAGCCCTATTGAATCAGACATTCTGGGGGCGCGGCCCAACAATTTGTAGTTTATCAAACTCTCCAAGTGACGCTGATGCCAGTATTTGTGAACTCTGGTTGAAAAGGGAGGCTTCATATGAAGCAAAGGAAGGTAATCAACAAGCAGGAATGGAGAAAAGCAATAGGCAGGGACATTTTATAAAGTAAGGGAAGAGTGTTTATATGTCATGGGTGGTGCTAAGAGAATGCACCTGAGAACCTCAATGCCAGGCATCGCCTAGAGGCAAAGGTGTGTCTCAACAACCATCTTCTAAGTTCAGTTTTTGAAGACAAACCTTTCAAATCTGGGGACTTTCCTTACAATGTTATTACTATTAGGGATTAGGATATATGGCCACCCAGACTCTACATTAAATTTTTTTCTGGACCAAAAATGCCACAACAGGAAACCCCAGCCTCCATCATCAACAATGATCAACAATTAGAGAGCTACCCACAAACAAAAACAGTTCTGGGAGAGCTCAGGTAATTGCTTCAGAAACTTCAGCAAAGACACAAATATATAGACAGATATCCGGTGCTCATGTGTTGGAAGATTTAATGTTGTTAAAATGTCCATACTTCCCAAAGCTATCTACAAATTTAATGTAATTTCTATCAAAATTCCAATGAAAGTTGTTCACAGAAATAGAAGAAAATATTCCTAAAATTCATGTGGAACCTCAGAAGACCCCCAAATAGCCAAAGCAATCTTGAGAAAGAAGAAAGCTGGAGGTATCATTCTTCCTGATTTCAACATATATTACAAAGCTAAAGCAATCAAAACAGTATGATACTAGCATTAAAACAAACACACAGACTAATGGAACAAAATCAAGAGCCCGGAAGTAAACTTACATATATATGGTCAACTAGTATTTGACAATAGAGTCAAGAATACTCAATCAAGGACAGCCACTTCAGTAAATAGTATTAGACAACAGGATACTCACATGCAAAATAATGTGATTGGACCCCTATCTTACACCATTTACAAAGATTAACTCAAACTGGATTATGGATTTAAGCACATACCTGAAACTGTAAAATTCCTGGAAGAAAACATAGGAGAAAATTTCCTTGACATCAGTCTTGGCAATGATTTTTTGGATATGACACAAAACACATAAGCAACGCAAGCAAAAAAGTCAGCAAATGGACTACATCAAATTAAAAGCTTTTGCACAGCGAAAGAAACAAGCAACAAAAGTAAAAATCAACCTATAAAATGGGGGGAAATATTTGCAAAGATATATTTGATAAGGGGTTAATATCCAGGATACATAAGGAACTTATACCACTCAATAGCAAAATAAACAATCTGGTTAAGAAATGGCAGAGAACTTGAATAAACATTTTTCCAGAGAAGACATACAAATAGCTAACAGGTACATGAAAAGGTGCTCAACATCACTAATCAAAAAGAAAATGGAAGTCAAAACCACAATGGGATTATCACTTCACACCTGTTAGAATGGCTATTACCAAAAGACAAGTGATCTCAAGTGTTTGTGAGGATGTGAAGAAAGGAAACGCTTGTACACTGTTGGTGAGATTGTAAATTGGTGTAACCACTATGGACAACAGTATAGAGGTTCCTTCAAAAATTAAAAATAGAGAAAAATGGGAAGATGGCGGCGTAGGAGGATGCTGGGCTCACCGCGCGTCCTGCTGATCAATTAGATTCCACCTACACCTGCCTAAATAACCCAGAAAACCGCCAGAGGATTAGCAGAACGGAGTCGCCGGAGCCAAGCGCAGACGAGAGGCCCACGGAAGAGGGTAGGAAGGGCGGCGAGGCGGTGCATGCTCCACGGACTGGCGGGAGGGAGCCGGGGCGGAGGGGCGGCTCGCCGGCCAAGCAGAGCTCCAGAGTCTGGCTTGAAAAAGCGGAGGGGCCTGACGGACTGTGTTCCAACAGCAAGCGCGACTTAGCGTCTGGGAGGTCATAAGTTAACAGCTCTGCTCGGAAAGCAGGAAGGCTGGAGGACAAAGGGAGGGAGAGCTGCTGAGCCCCCGGACAACAGAGCTCAGTTTGGTGGGGAACAAAGGCGCTCGCCAGCTCCATCTCCCCCGCCCATCCCCCAGCCAAAATCCCAAAGAGAACCAGTTCCTGCCAGGGAACTTCCTCGCTCCGCGCAAACACCCAACTCTGTGCTTCTGCGGAGGAGCCAAACCTCCGGCAGCGGATCTGACTCCCTCCCGCTGCCACAGGGCCCCTCCTGAAGTGGATCACCTAAGGAGAAGCGAGCTAAGCCTGCCCCTCCTGCCCCTGTGCACCTTGCCTACCCACCCCAGCTAATACGCCAGATCCCCAGCATCACAAGTCTGGCAGTGTGCAAGTAGCCCAGACGGGCCACGCCACCCCACAGTGAATCCCGCCCCTAGGAGAGGGGAAGAGAAGGCACACACCAGTTTGACTGTGGCCCCAGCAGTGGGCTGGGGGCAGACATCAGGTCGGACTGCGGCCCCGCCCACCAACTCCAGTTATACACCACAGCACAGGGGAAGTGCCCTGCAGGTCCTCACCACGCCAGGGACTATCCAAAATGACCAAGCGGAAGAATTCCCCTCAGAAGAATCTCCAGGAAATAACAACAGCTAATGAGCTGATCAAAAAGGATTTAAATAATATAACAGAAAGTGAATTTAAAATAATAGTCATAAAATTAATCGCCGGGCTTGAAAACAGTATACAGGACAGCAGAGAATCCCTTGCTACAGAGATCAAGGGACTAAGGAACAGTCACGAGGAGCTGAAAAACGCTTTAAATGAAATGCAAAACAAAATCGAAACCACCACAGCTCGGATTGAAGAGGCAGAGGAGAGAATAGGTGAACTAGAAGATAAAGTTATGGAAAAAGAGGAAGCTGAGAGAAAGAGAGATAAAAAAATCCAGGAGTATGAGGGGAAAATTAGAGAACTAAGTGATACACTAAAAAGAAATAATATACGCATAATTGGTATCCCAGAGGAGGAAGAGAGAGGGAAAGGTGCTGAAGGGGTACTTGAAGAAATAATAGCTGAGAACTTCCCTGAACTGGGGAAGGAAAAAGGCATTGAAATCCATGAGGCACAGAGAACTCCCTCCAGACGGAACTTGAATCGATCTTCTGCACGACATATCATAGTGAAACTGGCAAAATACAAGGATAAAGAGAAAATTCTGAAAGCAGCAAGGGGTAAACGTGCCCTCACATATAAAGGGAGACCTATAAGACTCGTGACTGATCTCTCTTTTGAAACTTGGCAGGCCAGAAAGAATTGGCACGAGATTTTTAGTGTGCTAGACAGAAAAAATATGCAGCCGAGAATCCTTTATCCAGCAAGTCTGTCATTTAGAATAGAAGGAGAGATAAAGGTCTTCCCAAACAAACAAAAACTGAAGGAATTTGTCACCACTAAACCAGCCCTACAAGAGATCCTAAGGGGGACCCTGTGAGACAAAATACCAGAGATATCACTACAAGCATAAAACATACAGACATCACAAAGACTCTAAACCCGTATCTTTCTATAATAACACTGAATGTAAATGGATTAAATGCGCCAACCAAAAGACATAGGGTATCAGAATGGATAAAAAAACAAGACCCATCTATTTGCTGTCTACAAGAGACTCATTTTAGACCTGAGGACACCTTTAGATTGAGAGTGAGGGGATGGAGAACTATTTATCATGCTACTGGAAGCCAAAAGAAAGCTGGAGTAGCCATACTTATATCAGACAAACTAGACTTTAAATTAAAGGCTGTAACAAGAGATGAAGAAGGACATTATATAATAGTTACAGGGTCTATCCATCAGGAAGAGCTAACAATTATAAATGTCTATGCGCCGAATACCGGAGCCCCCAAATATATAAAACAACTACTCATAAACATAAGCAACCTTATTGATAAGAATGTGGTAATTGCAGGGGACTTTAACACCCCACTTACAGAAATGGATAGATCATCTAGACACACGCTCAATAAAGAAACAAGGGCCCTGAATGAGACATTGGATCAGATGGACTTGACAGATATATTTAGAACTCTGCATCCCAAAGCAACAGAATATACTTTCTTCTCGAGTGCACATGGAACATTCTCGAAGATAGATCATATACTGGGTCACAAAACAGCCCTTCATAAGTTTACCAGAATTGAAATTATACCATGCATACTTTCAGACCACAATGCTATGAAGCTTGAAATCAACCACAGAAAAAAGTCTGGAAAACCTCCAAGAGCATGGAGGTTAAAGAACACCCTACTAACGAATGAGTGGGTCAACCAGGCAATTAGAGAAGAAATTAAAAAATATATGGAAACAAACGAAAATGAAAATACAACAATCCAAACGCTTTGGGACGCAGCGAAGGCAGTCCTGAGAGGAAAATACATTGCAATCCAGGCCTATCTCAAGAAACAAGAAAAATCCCAAATACAAAATCTAACAGCACACCTAAAGGAAATAGAAGCAGAACAGCAAAGGCAGCCTAAATCCAGCAGAAGAAGAGAAATAATAAAGATCAGAGCAGAAATAAACAATATAGAGTCTAAAAAAACTGTAGAGCAGATCAACGAAACCAAGAGTTGGTTTTTTGAAAAAATAAACAAAATTGACAAACCTCTAGCAAGGCTTCTCAAAAAGAAAAGGGAGATGACCCAAATAGATAAAATCATGAATGAAAATGGAATTATTACAACCAATCCCTCAGAGATACAAACAATTATCAGGGAATACTATGAAAAATTATATGCCAACAAATTGGACAACCTGGAAGAAATGGACAAATTCCTGAACACCCACACTCTTCCAAAACTCAATCAGGAGGAAATAGAAAGCTTGAACAGACCCATAACCAGCGAAGAAATTGAATCAGTTATCAAAAATCTCCCAACAAATAAGAGTCCAGGACCAGATGGCTTCCCAGGGGAGTTCTACCAGACGTTTAAAGCAGAGATAATACCTATCCTTCTCAAGCTCTTCCAAGAAATAGAAAGGGAAGGAAAACTTCCAGACTCATTCTATGAAGCCAGTATTACTTTGATTCCTAAACCAGACAGAGACCCAGTAAAAAAAGAGAACTACCGGCCAATATCCCTGATGAATATGGATGCAAAAATTCTCAATAAGATACTAGCAAATCGAATTCAACGGCATATAAAAAGAATTATTCACCATGATCAAGTGGGATTCATCCCTGGGATGCAGGGCTGGTTCAACATTCGCAAATCAATCAACGTGATACACCACATTAACAAAAAAAAAGAGAAGAACCATATGATCCTGTCAATCGATGCAGAAAAGGCTTTCGACAAAATCCAGCACCCTTTCTTAATAAAAACCCTTGAGAAAGTCGGGATAGAAGGAACATACTTAAAGATCATAAAAGCCATTTATGAGAAGCCCACAGCTAGCATCATCCTCAATGGGGAAAAACTGAGAGCTTTTTCCCTGAGATCAGGAACACGACAGGGATGCCCACTCTCACCGCTGTTGTTTAACATAGTGCTGGAAGTTCTAGCATCAGCAATCAGACAACAAAAGGAAATCAAAGGCATCAAAATTGGCAAAGATGAAGTCAAGCTTTCGCTTTTTGCAGATGACATGATATTATACATGGAAAATCCGATAGACTCCACCAAAAGTCTGCTAGAATTGATACATGAATTCAGCAAAGTCGCAGGATACAAAATCAATGTACAGAAATCAGTTGCATTCTTATACACTAACAATGAAGCAACAGAAAGACAAATAAAGAAACTGATCCCATTCACAATTGCACCAAGAAGCATAAAATACCTAGGAATAAATCTAACCAAAGATGTAAAGGATCTGTATGCTGAAAACTATAGAAAGCTTATGAAGGAAATGGAAGAAGATTTAAAGAAATGGAAAGACATTCCCTGCTCATGGATTGGAAAAATAAATATTGTCAAAATGTCAATACTACCCAAAGCGATCTACACATTCAATGCAATCCCAATCAAAATTGCACCAGCATTCTTCTCGAAACTAGAACAAGCAATCCTAAAATTCATATGGAACCACAAAAGGCCCCGAATAGCCAAAGGAATTTTGAAAAAGAAGACCAAAGCAGGAGGCATCACAATCCCAGACTTTAGCCTCTACTACAAAGCTGTCATCATCAAGACAGCATGGTATTGGCACAAAAACAGACACATAGACCAATGGAATAGAATAGAAACCCCAGAACTAGACCCACAAACGTATGGCCAACTCATCTTTGACAAAGCAGGAAAGAACATCCAATGGAAAAAAGACAGCCTCTTTAACAAATGGTGCTGGGAGAACTGGACAGCAACATGCAGAAGGTTGAAACTAGACCACTTCCTCACACCATTCACAAAAATAAACTCGAAATGGATAAAGGACCTGAATGTGAGACAGGAAACCATCAAAACCTTAGAGGAGAAAGCAGGAAAAGACCTCTCTGACCTCAGCCGTAGCAATCTCTTACTCGACACATCCCCAAAGGCAAGGGAATTAAAAGCAAAAGTGAATTACTGGGACCTTATGAAGATCAAAAGCTTCTGCACAGCAAAGGAAACAACCAACAAAACTAAAAGGCAACCAACGGAATGGGAAAAGATATTTGCAAATGACATATCAGACAAAGGGCTAGTATCCAGAATCTATAAAGAGCTCACCAAACTCCACACCCGAAAAACAAATAACCCAGTGAAGAAATGGGCAGAAAACATGAATAGACACTTCTCTAAAGAAGACATCCGGATGGCCAACAGGCACATGAAAAGATGTTCAGCGTCGCTCCTTATCAGGGAAATACAAATCAAAACCACACTCAGGTATCACCTCACGCCAGTCAGAGTGGCCAAAATGAACAAATCAGGAGACTATAGATGCTGGAGAGGATGTGGAGAAACGGGAACCCTCTTGCACTGTTGGTGGGAATGCAAATTGGTGCAGCCGCTCTGGAAAGCAGTGTGGAGGTTCCTCAGAAAATTAAAAATAGACCTACCCTATGACCCAGCAATAGCACTGCTAGGAATTTATCCAAGGGATACAGGAGTACTGATGCATAGGGGCACTTGTACCCCAATGTTCATAGCAGCACTCTCAACAATAGCCAAATTATGGAAAGAGCCTAAATGTCCATCAACTGATGAATGGATAAAGAAATTGTGGTTTATATACACAATGGAATACTACGTGGCAATGAGAAAAAATGAAATATGGCCTTTGGTAGCAACGTGGATGGAACTGGAGAGTGTGATGCTAAGTGAAATAAGCCGTACAGAGAAAGACAGATACCATATGGTTTCACTCTTATGTGGATCCTGAGAAACTTGGCAGGAACCCATGGGGGAGGGGGAGGAAAAAAGAAAAAAAAGAGGTTAGAGTGGGAGAGAGCCAAAGCTTAAGAGACTGTTAAAAACTGAGAACAAACTGAGGGTTGATGGGGGGTGGGAGGGAGGAGAGGGTGGGTGATGGGTATTGAGGAGGGCACCTTTTGGGATGAGCACTGGGTGTTGTATGGAAACCAATTTGACAATAAATTTCATATAATAAAAAAAAAAAAAAAAAAAAAAAATTAAAAATAGAACTACCATATGATCCATCAATCCTGCTTCTCAGTACGTATCTGAAGGAGATGAAATCACTCTCCCAAAGGGATATTTGCACTCCCATATTCACTGCAGCATAATTCACAATAGCCAAGATATGGAAACAACCTACATGTCCATCAGTGGCTGAATGGATAAAGAAAATGTGGTGTATATATATATACAATGTAATATTATTCAGGCATGAGAAAGAAGGAAATCTTGCCATTGGTGACAACATGGGTGGAACTTGAGGGCATTTTGCTAAGTGAGGTAAGTCACGTGAAGAAAGATAAATACTTTAAAATCTCACTTACGTATGGAATCTAAAAACCTCAAACTCATAGAAACAGACAGCGCATTGGTGGTTGCCAAGGGCTGGGGGGTGGGGGAAATGAGGATATGTCGGTCAACTTTCAGTTATAAGATGAATAAATTCAAGGGATCTAACATACACATGGTAACTATAGTTAACAATACTGTATTGTATACTTGAGAGTTGCTATGGGAGTAGAATTATAGTATTCTAACAACAACAAAATGATAATTAAGTGAGGGGAGGGATGTGTTAACAAATCTTATTGTGGTTAAACATTTCATAATATATAGGTATATCAAATCATCATTTTACACCTTAAATTTATTCAAGGTTATATGTCAATTATATCTCATTAAAGCTAAAAAAGACCAAAAAAAATGCATCTGTACCCACATACCTGGAGGTAGAGGACAAAAGCAATCTGAGCACTTGAACACTGGCTTTCTTTGCCACTTCTCTCACCCACAGCCCAAAGAAGAGACAGGCCAATACATCTCACTTAGGCACAGAATTCCATTCTTCACAATCAAGCTGTGCAAGGGTAAAGTAAACCACTAAGGTGGGGATGGCTGGAAAACATGTACCTGGGTGAAAAGCTTTGGAAAATCCACTTGGCCAGCATTTGGTAGAAAAAAAAAAATGTCATCTATTTTGGGGGGAGGGGGCGGGTTTCAGAGATGAATAGTTTAAGAATCCAGTTTAAATATTTTTATTTGTTTGCTTGATTTTCATGCTTTCGGCCTCAAGCAGAAAGCTTTCCCTGGCAACACTGACAAGATTCCTTCTCAAGTTGCTTTCATTGTATCCACATATTCAGCCTAACTTTTCTTATGTCTTTATGGCCGGGTAATATGCTTGCAGCTTAAGTTATTGTTTCTACAAGCACCAAGGTAAAAAATACTAATTTTTTTATTGGTCTTTCTCTCACTTGATCTACAACAGGGGTTAACTTCTCCTTAGCCCTAACCCACACTGGCAAAACTATTCAGTAGGCAAAGTTTATCTATGAGGTCATGATCCCTCTCCTTTTGGGGCGCTCATCCCAAGTAACCCATACCGTCAAGAAGACTCATGATTGCTCAGGGTACCCCATCTAATACGGGAGGTCCCCATCTATCTGCCATGCCTCAAAGTGCATCAGTCCTGTGGATGAAGACCCTGCTTTCCTTTAATTAACAATAGTGATGATGGGTTAATGGTTGTTATTTGTTAATTGCCGAGGTTACTCTTACTAGAGAAAAGTAGTATTTTAACCAAAATGAAGTGCAGGTATCTTGTTACCAGCAGAAATGTTAATAATCAGAACTTCAGGCTCTTGCAGTCATGCGTATGCAGTCACAGCCTAAAGCCCTGAGAGTTGCCCAAACAGTGGTGCATTGCTCACTGACACCAAAATCATCTCATGTGAGTATCTAAAAATGCAGATTCTCGTGTTCTACCCCAGACCTCCAGAAACAGAGTCTCTGTGGTTGGGAACTCAGGATCTGGATTTCAACAATCTTCCTATATCATTGCTGGTACATTGGAGATTGAGAATCTCTGGCATCATAGGAAGAACTCTGGATTCAGAGTCAGCAGGCCTGAATTTTAATCTCTTGTTCAACAAGTACCATGTGGTTCTGAGCAGTCTGTGTCACTCATTTTGTGACTTAGTTCCCTACTATCAAATGCAGACGATAATACCTGCCTTGCCCACCTTATAAGGAAGTCATGAAGCTCAAATAAGTTAAAGCCCCAAAACTGCTGTATAGACTGCAGGGCTGGGAGTAGGGGGGAGGAGAGTGAGACATTTATCCCAGGACACAAAATTTAAAGAGGCACAGAAAAATTCTGTAATCAAGATAAATATTTTAATGCAATATTGTTAAAAATAAGAATTACTGCACCAAATCCATGATGAACAAAATGCGAACATTGTCAAAAAGACAGGATCGGTGTGTCTGAATTTTCCTTTGGCTTCAAGCTCTAATATGCAATAGCAATGACATCCTTGATGAGCCGATCTTTATTTAAAATGTTGATGTTTTGGGGTGCCTGGGTGGCTCAGTCGGTTGAGCGTCTGACTTGGGCTCAGGTCATGATCTGTCAGTTGAAGAGTTTGAGCCCCGCGTCAGGCTCAGAGCCTGGAGCCTGCCTCGGATTCTGTCTCCCTTTCTCTCCACCCCTCCCCCGCTCATGCTCTGTCTCTCTCTGTCTCAAAAATAAATAAACATTAAAATGTTGATGTTTTGTTCATTGTGGGGACTTTTCGTATTAATTTTGATTTTTAAAAGATACTCCATCAACATATTATTTTCTTGATTACTCAATTAAATTTTGTGCCTGAGGCAAGCACCTCACGGACCTCACTGGTCTCACCCTAGTCTAGGCCTTAGAAGCCAGAATGGGTTGTGCATTTGCAGGTTATTTTTATCCGACTCCCAGTCTTCCAGCTCCAAGTTTCTCTCAAACAGTCGCATGCACGTGTTAACAGATCATCCTGGCATCTTGGCTGAATTCTGACTGAATGGTGGGAACAGGGTCCCAAGAGCAGAGGACTGTGCTCTCAGTGCTTTTCAGGAGGCCTTCCTTCCCAGCGGCACTGGAGAACTCTTTGTTGGGATGTTTGATGTGTGAACCAGTCTAAGTCGAGTAACTAGAAAATCTGCCCTTGTTTTGGAGGAATTCTTCCAGCAGTTACACACCCATACCAAGGAAGTTTAGATTTGCAAGTTCTCTCACCCATAGCTTTCTACTTCAGAGGCTGTTGTTACGGATCAAGGGCTGGCTTCCATCCCCTTGAACTGGAGGCAAAAATAAGTGATACCTGGCCTGGATAGCTGGTGACCAGGGATTGGAAAGATAAATAAGGAGCCTGAAGAAGAGGGAGTGGTGTCTGTGATCTACTGAGCAGAAAGCAGCCCCCTCCTCTTCATGCTGCTGCTGGTCTCCCACCCCCATCACTCAATTGTAGCAGCTTAAAATCTGGTGATAGGACAGAGGTCAAGGTGGAAGTCTCCAAGGTGGGTGTCTCCTCCTATCAGCCTAAGAGGTCAGGGATAATGTCTTTAACTTCTTTCACAGGACCCTGATATTCATGCAATGTCTGTGATATAGGGATGAAAAGGGAGGGCAGTGATAATATAAAAAGGGAAAAGGCCCAGCATGAGAAACCCAGCTGGGCAAGCCCCCAGGACTCTGGGACCGTAACAGTAAGCATTAGGCCTCTGCAAAGCAGCAGATATACTTGGAGATGCTTAACTCCACAGCCACAGTTGAGTGAATGTGGTTCTGAGAACAAGAGGATGACAGCCGCCAGAAGGCAAAGAAAGTAAAAAAACAAAAACAAAAACAATTAACTCTTCAAGTCCTTGGCACTAGACTCTGAAACTAGAGACAAATAGTGTTACATTCTCAGTTGTGTGACCTTTCCATCTGATATTTTCCTTTCTTGCTGCCCTGGTCCCCATGTAGTGATTTGTTTAGGGTAAAATGTTACGCATATCTGAAAAACTTCAGTGGGTGCGGTAGGCCAGATAATGCCCCATGAAAATATTCAGGTCCTAATCCCCAGAAACTGTAACTATGTTACCTTACATGGTAAAAGGGATTTTGCAGACGTGATTAAGTTAAGGATAAGGAGATGAGTAAATCATCTTTAGTTTCTTGGTTAGCCACTTCTGTTTTCCCTTTGCTTTGCTTTTCCTTTTTGCTTGCACTTTTTTGTGTGAAGATTTATCCTTTCCAGCTGCATTTTTTTTTTTTTTTTTTTTACTATGTTGCCACTTTTGCAGAAGCAAGTTTAGCTGACAACTTTGCTGATCTCCTCTTGGGCCTCTCTGTCACCACCTGTTCGGTGGGGCTGACCTTCCTCTTTGGCATTTGGCAGCAGGTAGTACACAGGCTGGGTGCCTGTAGGCTGCAGCACAGGACAGCCTTTGCAAAGCTGGACTGCGTGGCTGTGCCACCCCTGTCACCACCAGCCAGGTCTTTATAAGAGGGCGGCAGGAGAATCTGAGTGAGTGGGAGGAGATGTGAAGACAGAAGCAAGAGGCTGGACTGATGCACTGGAAGGGACCTCTAAAAGCTGAAAAAGTCAAGGAAATGACTTCTCCCCTGAAGCCTTGCGGAGGAGTGCAGCCATGCTCACACCTTTATTTTAAGTTCTGATGTCCAGAACCGTTAAGACAATATATCTGCATTGCATGAAGCCACTAGTTTGTGGTAATTTGTTACAATAGCAATTGAAAACTAATACAGTGGGTAATTGGTTGACACTAATCATTCTGATTTTTTTTAATTGTACCTAGATTTAAGCAAGCAATGATTTTTTGCCTTGGGAATAATTTGGTAATATAGGCTCAATACTGGCAGAATATTTATTTTCCTTTGTACCTGGAGGACCTCAAAGTTTGTAGGGGCTGAACATGGCATAGCGCTCAAACCTAACACTTCGGCAGAACACAGGATGATGCTATATGCAGTTAGGCACCTAATGCATGCTTTTTGTCAGTCATAATAAAAATAACAACTGATTACGGCTCAACTGATCTTTGCCAAAGGAGCAAAAGCAATACAATGGAGCAAAGATAGTCTTTCCAACAAATGGTGCTAGAACGATTGACATCCACATGCAAGAAAATGAATCTAGACAAATACCTTACACCCCTCACAAGAACTAATTCAAATTGTATCACAGGCCTAAATGTAAAACACAAAAATAGAAAATTCCTAAAAGATACTATAGGAGAAAACCTAGGTGACCTAGAGTTTGATGATGACTTTTTAGATCTACTGCCAAAGATAAAATCCACAAAAGAAAGAATTGATATGGTAGACTTCATTAAAATTAAAAACTTCTGCTCTGTGACAACATCAAGAGAATGAGTAGATTAGCCACAGATTGGGAGAAAATATTTGCAGAAGACATAGTTGATAAAGAACTGTTATCCAAAATATAAAAAGAACTCTTAAATGTCAACAATAAGAAAACAAACAACCCAATTAAGAAAATGGGCCAGAGATGATAGCAAATACCTTAACAAAGTCGATAAACAGATGACAAATAAGCATATGAAAAGATACTCAATATCATATGTCATCAGTGAAATGCAAATTAAAACAACAATGATTAGGGGCACCTGGGTGGCTCAGTTGGTTGAATGTCCGACTTTGGCTTAGGTCCTGATCTTGTGGTTCATGAGTTCAAACCCCACATCAGGCTCTGTGCTGACAGCTCAGAGACTGGAGCCTGCTTCGGATTGTGTCTACTCTCTCTCTGCCCCTCCCCTGCCTGCACTCTCTCTCTCTCTGTCTCTCAAAAATAAATAAACATTAAAAAAAAATTGAAACGACGAGATACCACGACACACCTATTGGAATGGCCAAAATCCAAAACACGGACAACAACTAAATGCTGATGAGGATGCGCAGCAACACTCATTCACTGCTGGAAGGAATGCAAAATGGGCCAGCCACTTTGGAAGATAGACTGGCGGTTTCTTACAAAACTAAACTTACTCTTACCATATGATCCAGCGATTGTGCTCCTTAGTACTTAGCCAAAGAAGTCGAAAACTTGTCTACACAAACACCTGCATAAGGATGTCTATAGCAGTTTTATTCCAGTTTCCAAAACTTAGAAACAACCGAGATGTCCTTCAGTAAATGAAAAAAAGGTGATACATAAATTTAAAAAGGTGATGCATTCAGACAAGGGATAATTATTCAAATAGTACTGAAATGAAATGAAATACCACGCCATGGAAAGACATGAAGGAAACTTAAATGCATATTATTAAGTGAAAGAAGCCAATCTGAAAAGGCCACACACTGTAGGATTCCAACTACATGACATTCTGGAAAAGACCAAAATGTGGGGACAGTAAAACGTTCAACGCTTGCCAGAGGCGGGCACTTAAGGAGGATAAATAGGTGGAGAACAGAATTTTTAGGGCAGTGAAACTATGGACTTGGGGTAATTATAATATGTCAGTGTAGATTCATCAGTTGTAACAAATGTATCACTCTGATGAGGGATGTTATTAATGGGAGAGGTTGTTCATGTCAGGGAGCAGGTGTCACATAGAAAATCTCTCTACCCTCTGCTCAATTTTGCTGTGAACATAAAACTGCTCTAAAAATATAAAGTCTTTATTTGAAAAATTGGGGAGTAAATAGGATTGTCCTTATATGGTTATTGATCAAAGAAAAATAATGAATATTCAAATATCAAATTCAAATGAAGCTTCAAATTCACATTTCAATGTCAGTTTTCAAATAAAATAACAAGTATGAAGTCATGACATCCTTGGTAAATTTTAGCTCCTCAAACTAGCACAAGGGAAAGAAACGAAGCCATGACATCCTCCTAAGCTGTTTCTAGGACTGTATTATCTCTAAACTGTTTAAAATGTTTATTTATTTATTTAATTTATTTTTTTTAATGTTTATTTATTTTTGAGAGAGAGAGAGAGAGAGAGAGAGACGGAATATGAGTGGGGAAGGGACAGAGAGAGAGGGAGACACAGAATCCCAAGCAGGGTCCAGGCTCTGAGCTGTCAGCACAGAGCCCGACACCAGGCTGGAACTCACGAACTGTGAGATATGACCAGAGCCGAAGTTGGACACTTAACCACCTGAGCCACCCAGGCACCCCATGTGTTATCCCTAAAAGGTCCAACTTACCATTGTAAGTTTCTGCTAAAGATTAATAGCTCATCTGGAAAACAGACTAGTCCATTCTCTCCTTCTATTAATTCTTCTTGTTTAGCATTTGTCCTCCAGTCATCTCTTTGCTTAGAACAAAGCCAGGCAGCTTGTGTGTAAGCTATCCATCATCAG
The DNA here is from genome assembly GCF_018350155.1 of Leopardus geoffroyi. Classification (NCBI taxonomy): domain Eukaryota; kingdom Metazoa; phylum Chordata; class Mammalia; order Carnivora; family Felidae; genus Leopardus; species Leopardus geoffroyi. Next base: position 99,847,321 of record NC_059331.1, on the reverse strand, counting down.
GACAGAACCTGTTTCATAATTCTTAAATGCCCTCTACTGTGTCTAACACAGTGCTTTGAATTTTATTTCTGGATTTTTATTTAATTGCTTTGACTGGTGTCTTAAGTTTAATTTCTGCACTGTACTCACCAAAATGAAAAAGAGATCATTCCACCAACTCTGAGGGTGTGAAATTCCACGATGGGGGCAAGTGCTTATAGTATTTAAAGAATGCAGAAGCTACACTGGTAACTTCTCATATGTGAAAACAAAGTATAGGAAATAACTGGAAGGAAATGTTACAAAATGTTAGCAGTAGCTTCTCCTGGAGAGTCTGATTATAGCTGATATATATAGAACCTCCCTCAGACCTAACTAAGCAAGAGGTATTTTAGAGTGGTCCGCATATCACAATCACACACAAATAAATTTATTAAAAATACATGGGTGCCCCTATCACTGAGGATCTGGTGCTCAAGCTGGCACAGCACAGCCCATAACTCTTAACATCCACCTTCATGGCCCCACTGTTCAGGCCCCAGGGAAATGCATTTTCACATCTCTCACCCTGTATCACTGAAAGAAAAGGTGGCGGGGATTGAAAGCTATGAAGGATCATGGGTTATGATGCTGACATTGCTTTGGAATGGGTTACAAGGAAAGTCAAGCTTGTGAATTAGTCCTCTAAGGTAACAAAGTATTATTTCTCATAATGCCAAGAATTCTTCTGACTTCTCTTGTTTTAATTTCTGGTTCCCATGGTATTCAATTAGCACAATATTTCACAAAAGCTGTAAATGGTGGCTTAAGAACATTTTTCAGTTTTAACATTTCATATTACTCTTAAATTTGCCTTCATGTATCATGCATGTGTCATGGTACCAATTGTCTATATTGGCAACTAGATGGACAATAGAATGTTCAAAATGTGAATAGTTTTATTTTTATAAAAATAATAAGATTGAATTTAAATGTTAATATAGTCAATACAATTTTGTCATCTATTAATTATAATTTGTATTTTACCTTTTAAAGTTAGTAGACAATTCTGAATATTTTAAAAGAAAAAATTTTAGAAACATATAAAATAAATTTTAAATTTAATTTATATGTTCTCATAAATATGTTCAATTGTGTATACTTTGAATACAATTATAATTTTTGAAACACTTTAGACCAGCACCATGAGTTGAAAACTCATGATATCTATCTTGAATATAACAACAAAATCAATGATTTTGCTGAAATAAAAGCAAAAAAATTAATTTTATGGAACAAATACATAATCTAGAAATTATATTAATCTTTATCACTCCTTCAACTATCACCAACCTAGTGACAGATGAGTTGGATATGTACAATAATAATTAAATTTAATAGATTGATATTTTGCCAGACCTCACATACATTAAAACCATAGATTTATACATATGCTTTGGTTTTTATCATTGTGAAAGTATCTTTGTCAAGATAGGAAGATATAATACGTTTTCTTTACCAGTTTGTATGAAATCCCATCCAAGGTGTCAAAAAAAATCCCTTTGGGTCTATGACTGAGGGAGTGTCCATTCAGTCTCCCATGCCATACAAGATATAGGTTAAAGCCATGATGGATTGTCCTCAAATGGGAATATCCCTGGCCTGTGGCAGAACAGGAAGAAGGTGGCCTGGAGTAAGTGACCGATTCACCCTGAAACAGTGGTTTCACCAAAACAGAGACTTCCCAGCGACTCCAGACCAGGATTATAAAATGTGTTAGGAGCCAGATCCACTGGGAGAGGGCCACTTATTTCCCCAGACTGACATAATGAGAACGATTCACAGAAAGATAAAAACCTGGGGGAAATTGATCCCCACAAATAATGTGTCTTGTGGTGAGCTTCCTTCAGTTGTTTCCTTCGCCCCAACACTCTGATATGTTTAAGATAAAAAGTGCTTGAACTTGACAGACAGCTAAGAGAGTACCGATTGTCTCAAGAGCAGAGATTCTTTGGAAATGATAAGGTGCAAACACTGTCAAATGGCTCCCTTTGCATTGCCCTGCAATCTCCAGCCATAAAGGCTGCCGGGACCAGCGGGGGCAAAGCTCTCAGCCATCCCCCAAACACCAGGCTCCAGCTGTCTGAGGGCTCCCTGGACTACATAATGACAGAGGCCTACTAAACAGCCTGGCCCTGGGATGTGTTTGTTGGGGGAATACTGGTCCTGGTAGACAGAGGGAGAAGTGACCCTTAGAGGATGCTGTGTGGTCCTGGTGGGGAAGGCTAGTAAGCAAGGTAGCCCCAAGATGAAGCCAGCTGGGAGCCTCCTGCTCTTCATCTCTCCTTTCTTGTTTAGCCAGGAAGCAGGTTCACTGCTGAAGCTAGGTCTGGACCCATGGATCTGTGTCTTCTGGGACCAAGCTGCTGGAAAATATGTCCCTTGAGAGAAATGATAGATTTTCGGCACTCCTCAGGATTCCAGATTGTACGTAAGGTGTCAGTACAACCTGAGGGGATTCTTGTCTCATGAGCCCAGACAGAATTTGGTCTAAGAGGCTAGCATTAAGGAAGAGGACAGGAGTATTGGACTAAGGACTGAATGTTGTTTATCCCTCATAGTGGCTCATACACTTGAGAAGGCCTGCCAGCCTCTACCCTGAAGCACCGTATATGTATCTTCATAAAATATCTGGGTATTGGTACCTTTGTTGTTCAAATTCTTCATCCCTGCACCTATTTAACAATTATTGTTTAGAGTCAGCTATGTGCCAAAAGATTGAAACACAGTAATGTGAATAAGCACAATATTGTTGAGCCCCTTGGATTTCTTTAGAAATGTCATTCTCAGGGCACCTGGGTGGCTTAGCTGGTTGAGCGTCTGACTTTGACTCAGACCATGATTTCACGGTTCATGAGTTCAACCCTCGCATTGGGCTCTGTGCTAACAGCTCAGAGCCTGAAACCTGCTTCAGATTCTGTGTCTCCCCTCTGCCCTCCCCCGCTGGCTCGCGTGCGCACTCTCAAAAATAAGTAAACATTAAAAAAGTTTTTAAAGAGCAGGGGCGCCTGGGTGGCGCAGTCGGTTGAGCGTCCGACTTCAGCCAGGTCACGATCTCGCGGTCCGTGAGTTCGAGCCCCGCGTCGGGCTCTGGGCTGATGGCTCAGAGCCTGGAGCCTGTTTCCGATTCTGTGTCTCCCTCTCTCTCTGCCCCTCCCCCGTTCATGCTCTGTCTCTCTCTGTCCCAAAAATAAATAAAAACGTTGAAAAAAAAATTAAAAAAAAAAAAGTTTTTAAAGAGCAGAAGCGCATTTTTATCTAGATGGAGTAGTTAAGGTATAATTTGGTTTGAAGGGGGAGGGAAGGCTTAACCTCTCTATGCCCCAGCTCATCAAATCTATTAATTTAGTATTGTAAATTTTAATATGGAAGTACTGTCTGTCAGGATCCTCTAATTTGTGTTACTGTTTTAATCTAATCCTTCTGGAGCAGCATTCCCCAGCAAAGGAGGCCTTCACAAGTGAGTGTGTTTGAGCAGTGTTCCCCCAAGAGAGAGAAGGAGACTGTGAGGATAAGGTGTGAGCAAACCCACTTTTGATGATGTATTTTCTTGGGCAGGGTTCACCAAGAAATAAAACCGGTTCTTTGCAAATGTCCTCAGTTTTGATGTTACAAAACCACTCTACAGTGCACATTTTCCACCTGAGAGGCTCGGTCTGGCCCTGTGCATCCTTTGCTCACACATTTGCTCTGTGCCTTCTTTCCCTGCGCAGCCCCAATTCTTGTTCTTGACACTCTGTATACACCAAAGGCCAGTAGATTTCCCAGTGGTACTGCTTTCTGATAGTAATGATAGAATAAATAAATAAAAATTTACAGCTAATTTCTACTTTGCTTTTGTGTGCCAAGTACTTTTCTATTTCACTTATCTTCACCATCTATCATTTTCCTGATGAGACCCTGCCATAAGGAGACTGGTCCAAGATCACATCGCGAGAACACAGCAGAAAGCAGAGCCAAATCTGTTTGATCCTCAACCTGTGGTCTAGATCAAAACACTGTGTGCCTCCTCTCAGCCCCTCCAACTCCATCGTGTCCCCTTTTTCATTCCTTATATCATTGATCTGTCTCCTATTTGGTTTCTTTAAACCCATTACAGTCTTTTGTCCATTTTCGAAGTGTCTTCAGGGAACCAACCTTGACAGCATTGATTTTTATTTTCTATTTTCTTAATTTCACCCTATATTATTTTTTCCATCTATTTTCTTTTTTATTTTGCTGTACTTTTTAACTTCTCCTGTCTGGTGATTAGTCCATCCATCTTTAGCTTTTGTCAATACAGGGCTTTAGGGAATACATTTCTCTCTAAGTACAACTTTTCCACAAGGTTTGATATTAGTATTTTAAATGATTCAGTTCTGAGTAGCTTCTAGTCTCCATTATATCAGTTCTCTGATGCATATGTTATATGAATTGCTTTTTAACTTACAAGTGTACATTTTAAGTTGTCTTTCCTATGTCAATTTCTAACTTGATTATACTATGATCAAAGAGTACTAACTATCTGATACTAGTCCTTCCTGTTCCCGCTCATGGTCACTTTTCAACATTTCCTGTGTGCTTGGAAAGAATGTGTATTTGCCAACTGTGTAGCATGGTGTTCTATATAAATTTATTCTATCAAATGTGTCAATGTGTTGTTCAGTTCTTCTACATTGTGACTTTTTATTTTTTTATCTGTCAGTTGCTGCAATAGTTGTGTGTATTACATCTCTCACTGTAGTGGTGAATTTAACAATTTCTCCTTTTAATTGCATAAAAAGTTTCTTTCAATGAAATGAGACTATATTTCTAGGTCTAGATATATCTGAAGTGGGTACAACTTCCTAGTGAATTGCATCAGTAATCATCACGTAACAACTACCTTCAATAATACCTTTTTTAAACACTTAAGGCCTATGATGTCTGATATTAATATTACACTTGTCTTCTCTTAAGCAGTATTTGTCTGGTATATCTCCCTCTATTCTTTAACTTTCAACATTTCTGGTGAAATGTCTCTATGTTATAGGAGTGCTTTTGGGAATGCATTACTGAACTGGGTTTTATTTTTTAATTCAGTATAATAGGAGAGTCTAACCTATTTACACTTATTTTGACTTGTGATGTATTTAGACCATCTTCTCATTTGTTCCCTCTTATCATATTTTTCTGATGTTGTTTTCTCCTTTTCTATCTGAATTTAAATTTTTTCCATTTAATTTTTTCTATTGGTGTAAAAATTGTACATTTGTTTTATATTATTTTAGTAATTTTACAAATATTAACATGAATAATTTAAGCCAAATATAATATCTTTGTTTTTTTCAGAATACAAATCCTAATAACGCTTCCATTCCTGACTCACACCACCTCACACACAAATGATATGCAGTTGTTATTACCTTATTTCTCTAGCTCTACATGTTAAACATTTATTATCATCTTGTATAGTTGATACTTATTTAGATATGTTGACATGTTTGCATTTTCTTTGCTTAACATGTCTTCTTTTAGGCTTTCATTTGAGGCAGTCTTCTACTTATGAATTTTTAGAAGCTATCTTGTATGACCTCTACCTAGAACAGAGAAAAAGTTAAGCAAGTTTACTCACTTTCTTCTTCTAAGGAATGTTTTCTCTATTCTTTACCCAATTTTAAGAGGTCCATGCTTTATACAGTTGGTATCTGATCATACCTTCCACCTTAGGTATGCTCTTGACTTTGTCACTTGCCCCCCATTACAGCCCTTGGAAAACTAAGCTCTAGGCTTCTGGGCAACTACCTACATCCCTCACCTCTCTGGACTTCTATTTCCCTCTAAGAATTTCCTTTATGGTTTGGCCAGTTTAGCTATGCATTTAAAATTATTTTCTTTTTAATAATGGCCACCAGAAATAGGTAACAATCAACTTACAGATGGAGAAATTACAATGCAAAAAGAGATCCAATTTGATTTAGGATCACACAGCATACCTATGTCATGGATCTTGAATTTACTTATGTTGTACCAATCTTGATGCATTCCAGAGTCATCTCGACAGTACCTATGAAATGTGAGACCATTTGACGTTGGTGGGTACTTTTCCTGCAGAAGTTGTATCGCCTACTACAAATCAATTACTTAGGATGAAATGGTGTGTGTGTGTGTGTGTGTGTGTGTGTGTGTGTGTGTGAGAGAGAGAGAGAGAGAGAGAGAGACAGACAGACAGACAGAGAGAGAGACAGAGAGGAAATGTGCATTATCCTAGAGATCTTTTTCTTCTTAGCATTTAGTTTACTGACTAGTGTTTGACTGAACAGGAAGCATAATTTTCAATCTGCAAATAAAACTTTCGTTCAGCAGACATTTTGCAAGCACTCAGGTTACAAAAATGGCTAAAACATTATTTCCCTTGAAAAACGCTGTGTACTGAAAGAGAACACATTAACAATTATATTGCAATGTGATTAGAGCTATAATATTAAAATATATCAAGTACTGTGAGAATAAAGTGGACAAGGAGTTATAATGGGGTGAGAAGGGAACACAGAAATCTTCATGGAGTCCTGAAGGCCACAGGGGTCCAAATGGGGATGGGGAGGGAAATCAGGGCAGAAGGCATGGAAAAACACATCTTATTGTTGAAATGCAAATAGTTCTACATGGCTTAGGTAGAAAGTAAAATGGAGGGCATTCAGGTTAAGAGTAGTTCTTGTGGAAAGCAGTACAGACAGAAAAACCTAAGTTTTCATTAGGAGATGGTAAGAAAACTCAGTTCATCTAGAGAAGATGGTTTGGGGAGAAATGTAGAGTTAAAAAGATGTTAGAAAGATAGAAGATACCATATTGCACATGATTACTGACAAAGAATAAAGATGCAAAATCTCCTGTGTCACAGATTTACTATTTAGACTAATGCTTCCAAATGTTAATGTACATACAAATTTGCCTTGGGTCTTATTAAAATGCAGATTCTGATTCAGTAGGTCTGAGTAGGGCCTGAGACCCTACGTGTCTAACAAGCTCTCAAGTGATGCTGAGGCTGCTAATCCATAGACCCCACTTTGAATAGCAAGTATTAGAATATACCATGGTTTGGCCCAAGTCACTTATATAATTTTAAAGGTAGGTTCTAGTGCTATCCGTCCAAACTCACGGCATATTACTAATATTTTCTAATAACCTATTTTTTAAAGCTTCATATGAGATGTTCCATATATATTTTATTGCATTTAAACTTTAGAAGTAGAGGAGAAGAAAAATAACTCCTGTATATCTTTCTCTTCTTTCAGGATGCATATGCTTCTGGGATCTCATTTCTGATTTTACCAAATGCAAAATCTCTTCCAAAAGCATATTTATTAACTTAAGATTTCTCATTTTATGAACACTTTATGTCTATACCAGATAGTCCCTTTAACAGAGAAGTCTTAAAACTAACTAGAAATTGGGGCACTGGCGTAGCTCAGTTGATTCAGAGTCTGAGTCTTGGTATTGGCTCAGGTCATGATCTCACAATTTTGTGAGTTCAAGCCCCATGTTGGGCTCTGTGCTGACAGTGCACAGCCTGCTTGGGATTTTCTGTCCCCCTCTCTCTCTGCCCCTCCCCCCCTCGCACTGTCTCTGTCTCTCTAACAATGAATAAATAAACTTAAAAAAAACTAACTAGAAATTTATTGAAGTCTGTAACTAGATCTCAGAGAATTTTATATGTCTCACAGTACCTAGCATAGGATTTTGTACTCAGTGCATGCTCATCTGTCTATTGAATAACTCACATATACCCTAAGTTGTTTCACAAGAATTTCATGACTACATGGAAATAGATTGTACACATGATCTTTTTGCCTCACATTCATGTAAATTTTGCATTTCAAAATACTGGGCTTCCTTCACTTCCAATGTGAGTTTTGCACACAGTCTATAAATCTTGCTGTTAAGACATTTTCCTTCATTATCCTAAATTTATCTTAATTTCAATCCAATTAAAAACTGTTTACTAGGGTTTCCCCCCCGTATAATTGAGCACAGTATAGTTGATTTTTTAACTGTAAACATACATCTGTGAATAATTCCTAAATGCCACAGTGTATGGGAGATCCTGCAGCATAATGGAAGTAATTTATTTCCAAATTGCTCCCATTTCTCTTATGACTTGTTTGCAAAGCTTTAATAAAATCAAGTCCAGCAGGTATGACAAGAGGTTGACCTCGTTTCCTAAGCATTATGCATGCTGCCCACACAAAAGACTCTTAAGGGCCTTACATAGCCCATAAATTCATACATCCCAAAATTTGTGTCCTGAGTTAGTCATCACAGCCAAGGGTAGTGGCAGTACAGCATGGTACTTAGATGCAGGGAATCCAAAATCAGACTTGTGAGGTTCACATGCCATCTCCACCACTCTCCAGTTGTGTGACTTAATTTTTTTTTAATTTTTTTATGTTTATTTATTTTTGAGAGAGAGAGAGAGTGTGTGAGTGGGGGAGAGGCAGAGAGAGAGGGAGACACAGAATGAGAAGCAGCTCCAGGCTCTGAGCTGTCCGCACAGAGCCCAACACGGGACTGAAACTCATGAACCGTGAGATCATGACCTGAGCTGAAGTCAGACACTTAACTGACTGAACCACCCAGGCGCCCCTCCAGTGGTGTGTCTTTCAGCAAGTTATTGAACCTTTCTCAGTCTTAGTTACCTCATCTGTCAAGGAGGATAATAACAATATCCACTTCGCAGCATTATTGTGAGGATTAAATGAGTTGGTGCATGTAAAGAATGAGAAATGTCTATTAGTAGCCAACCTCTATAGCAACCAAGTTCCATCCAGGCAGCAGATGGAGTTGCCACACAGACAGTAAAAATCAAACATAAACATCTACCAAATGATTATGCAATCATATCTACATGGTGTGATTATTCTGATTACCTTAGTGGTCTAATGTCATTGACTAGCAGAGTCAAAAAACCCCATTTTTCAGCAAAGAACCTTTCAGCAAAGAACCTGTTTAGTTCCTAAACAAGCTAACTGTGGTACTCTGTGTCTCAACAGATCTGCATTTTCCATAGACACTTGAGCAATGTGCCAGTTTGATTTGATTCATCAAATTGGTGTTGAACTTCCACTTTGTGCAAGGCACTAAGTTAAGATGTGTGGAAGGATAGAGAGATGAATATTGATGCCTATTAAAATGCCTTTCCAGGTGCCAGGCACTGAGCTAGGTGATGAAGATATAAAAGAGAGCAAGGTACATACAGTTTCTGTCCTTGGGGAGTTTCTAGTTTAGAGGGTGAAAAAAAAAATAAAAAATCATAATAAAGTCTGCATGCTGTACTGGGGAAGACAAAGTGTTATGTGAGAGAAGAGTGAGGTAAGGAGGAGGTTAGGGATCATGTCCAGATGGAAGTGGCTTCTAAGTTGAGAACCAAAGCATGACTAGGAATTGCCCAGGTGAAAAGATAGGGGGCGTACCAGGGAACAGCATAGGCAAAGGCTCAGAAATAAAGAAGGGCCCAGCAGTCTTCACTGGAGAAACTAACAGGAGTTAAGTATCTCTGGAGTGTATAATCCAAGAGTTAGAAGAGAGAGATGCTGGTAGAACATTGTAAGCCATCGTAAAGAGTTTGGATTTTATGTTAAGGGCAAAGGAAAAATATTAACAGTTTTAAGCAGGGAAACGAGATGTTCAGATAAATAGGCATTTTAGAAAAAGCCCTCCGGGGTGCCTGGGTGGCTCAGTGGGTTGGGCATCCGACTTCAGCTCAGGTCATGATCTCGCGGTTCATGAGTTCGGGCCCCGAATCGGGCTCTGTGCTGACAGCTCAGAGCCTGGAGCCTGCTTCAGATTCTGTGTCTCCCTCTCTCTCTGCCCCTCCCCTGTTCACATTTTCTCTCTCTCTCTCTCTCTCTCTCTCTCTTTCTCTTTCAAAAATACATAAACATTTAAAAAAATCTCTCTGACTGCAGAGTAAGGAATGAGTGGACAAGGCTTGAGTCAGGAAAATCAATTAAATTGTTGTGATGATAAAAGCAAGACCTGGTTGTGGCCTAGACTCAGCACTGTGGAAATAGAAAGTAGTGAATGGTTTCAGGCGATATCAAGAGAGAATCAGTAAGAGTTCATGATTGATGAGACGTAATGAGTGGAAGAGAAGAAAGACTCAAAGGCGACTTTGAGATGAGATAGATGGAGGACACACAGTAGAGATCAAAGCTTCCTGTTCCCCGTCGTGTGCAGTAGGAGTTAGGACACAATGTGATCACGGACCTGACAGAGATGCAAACATGCAAGAAAAGTGTGAACAAATAATTGTTTAGGGACAAGGGGCTTGGAAACATCTTCAAGGTTAGGAGGCATTGGAATTGGATTACATTTAGCAGGGACTATTAGTTTGGAAAGCTCAGAGATATTTTCATTCTTCAGTGATGTCAGTCCTATAGCTTGGATCCTTTGCAGTGGCCAGAGGCCTCAGGGCAGGCCAGGCTTTCATGAAAAAGCACTGACAGTCAAAAGTCAGAGGTACCTCGATCTCGTCATCAGGACCTGGAATTCCTGCCTGAAAACGTCTGTGGCTCCATGTAGCATTTCTCAAGCTGCAGATATCTGAGGTCATGTCCAGGTCTTTGTCAGCTGTGGAATTGCTGCTCTAAAAGCGTGCTTAGCAAAAGCCTTTCCAAAGTTGTCGGAAACAAATCACTCTCCCTACCCCCTTAATATTTCTTTTTTTTTTTTTTTAAGACAAAAGCCAAATTTTGATGTAATTTTCAAAGCTTTGCATACCACATTCTGTCCTGGTGTGGATGTTAATGTAACATCAGATCTCCAAGAAATAAGCATTGCTCTCAACCTGGAATCTGAACACTGACCCTTTCTGCTTCAGCCCTGCAAACCTGAGCTCTGCAATCAGAACTTTCAGCAGCACTGTGAGGGCTCAGAGAGGAGTTATCCGGCCTTTTAAATTGCTAGCCCAGCACATGTGGGATACATCTTTAACCACAAAATATGTTTCTTTAAGGCCTTTCCTCAATTGTGAAAACTTAAATTTAATAAGGACTGAGGAAGCCTATAAATCAAACACAATAAAATATTAAATTATGCACCTTACTCCAAGTGGGGTACATATATTTTATCATTGAAAAGTATGGGTCTGGGTATTCTGGAAATTCTGATTTCTTGGGCAGTCTGGGGGTTGGGGAACAAAGCTGCATTAGTTTTCAATTTATAGAACATGATGTTAGTGATTACATTAACTTAATCTAATATTATTTCCCATATTTAAAGACAGAATGAGAACCTTGTGTTTAGATTGTTGTTGGCTTTAAAAACATAAATGCGAATGTACATGTGTGAGTGTGTGTGTATGTGTGTGCATACATAAAGAAATAAGGGCCTGGCTGGCTTTCCATATAATGGGCTGAGTTATTAGTACAGCTGCACATTCTGTGTCTCAGGGGATTAGAAGTGCAGCCTGAAATCTCATTTAATTACAGAGCATTGACTACCATGGACCTCTTGCATCTGGACCCAGGAATAATAGAGAGAATTTTCTTTGAATGGTTTGTAGTGTTCAGGATAGAAACACATGTAGCTCAATTTCTTACATTTGGTTAGGAACAAAAAGCAAAAGTTCACAGATGGTTAGCTCAGCCTATTAAATAATTTTACTAAAGTTCCTTGACTCTCTTCTTTGGAGGCTTAAAAAAATGCAGTTCTATTCTCTTTTAGGTATGGAGGTAAAAGGACACAAAATTCCTCAGTTGACCTGTAAATGAGTGTAACAATAATACTTATGTAGCAGGTTATCATGGGGACGACACCTTTTCAGGTAATGAAAAGGAAGGACACCACAAAATAGCAAGTGCTATTCAATGTTGGTTAAACACTACTTTACTCGTTCATTCCTTTATGCATTCAGTAAAAACTTTTGAGCACCCACAAGTTACCAAGAACTACTTCAGATGAGGGAAATAGAGTAGTGAATATGAAAGACATGATTTCAGCTCTAAGGCAGTTTACATTTTGATGGGGATAACAGATGATAGGATTCTAGAGAGTAATAAATTCTGTGCAAAATATGAAGCAGGATAAAAAGATAATCAGCAGCTGTGGGGTTCCTTTGGGAAAGACCCTTTGTAAAAGTAACATTTGAACTAGAGACTGAGTGAATTAAATGACAAGAAGCCAGCCACTGGCAGAATATTCCAGACATAGAGAAAAACAAACACAACAGCCCTACGCTGGGCCCATTTGAGGACAAGAGAAGACCACAGTGGCCAGACGGTACTAGGCAGGACAGTGGTACAAAGTGAGTCTTGAGGGAAAGGCAGTGGCCCAGCAAGTAGGGGCAGCCTTGTAGGCCTTTCTGGAGTTTGGACTTTATCATCAGAGTTTTGGGAAGGTATTGGAGGATTGAAGCAGGTAAGGGACATGTTCTGGATTGCATTTGAAAAAGAAAATCATTCTGGCTACTGTGTGGAAAATGGATGAGAGGTGGGGTGGGGGATGGCCAGAGTTGTAATGGAGACACCAATTAACAGGCTATTATAAGAGCCAGAGTGAGAAGAATGATGGCTGCATGCTGATGGTTACATGGAGACAGAGGAAAACAGGCATCCCAGTGGGTACATCAAGCAAGAAGCTGCATCTGTGACTGGAGTTCAGGGGACAGCTCTTAGAATTGTGAACATGAGGGTCATCAGCAAACCGAAGATTGATAAAGTCTTGGGGACTGATTGTCACATGGAGAGATGATAAAAGGAGGAAAAATGGGCAGCGATGTACTTGGGAATCCCCAAAAATATAGTGGAGGAGGAAAAGCCAGCAAAGGAGTGACCAATAAACAAGGCAGGGAAAAGTGTGTTGTTCTGATAGCCAGAAGAAAGGATTATGAGAAGGAAGTATGGTCTATGAACCAAGTGCAGTTGAAATGAAGACGAAGATAAGTATTGGAAAAACTCAATGGATGTGATGACCTTGACAAGGGGACTAAAACCTGATTACAGTAAGCTGCAGACTTGAACCTGAGCGATGTGGAGAACAATTTTAGGCCACCCTTCTGCAAAGTTTTATAGGAAGGATCAAAGAAATGAGACTTGGGTCAAAAAACATTTCCTTTAGTAACTAATACTAGGTACTAGCTACCATTTTTTATCCACTCACTATGTACCAAGCACTATGTGCTTTATTTCACTGACATCTTAATCCTTAAAATTCTGTCAGATAGATTTTATCATTTACTTTTACATGAGTCAACTGAGGCAGAGAGAGAGAACTGGCCCAAGACCTTGCAACTAGTAATAAAAAAAAAAAAAAGAGCTAACATTGGAACTCAGATCTCTCTTATGTTAAGGCCCCTGGTTTTTCCATGAAACCGTAATGGCTGATGACACATTGGCTAGTGTATGTCAGTGTGTGCGCGCGCACGCGTGTGTGTGTGTGTGTGTAGGTGTATATGAGTGTGCACGCTCCAAGTGTGGGTGTATTTGGGTATCAGTGGTCACACAGGTCCTGGATTGCAGACAGTATGAATGAAGGAAGCTCAGGGGGACAGGGACCAGCAGCTGTCACTGCTGTTCTCAGGCATTTTTACTCTATTCTTTGTACACCTTCTCTACCTCTTCTTCTTTATTTTCCTTTGTCTTTCTCTGGATTTAGCCTTATAGTTTTTTGATTGTCTGTTTGGTCTTCTTTTCTCCCCTTTCATCTTTCTCTTTGTGTGGGACCAGGCTCCCTGCCTTCGTTTTCTCCAGAGTTACTTCAACAAACAAATCAAAGCACACCTGGTTGAAGGTCCAAACACTCCACCACTACAAGCAAGGAGGAGCTTTGCAGAGGACTGACCAGTGGGATAGAGCAGCCAAAACGCAACAACAGAGTGCTCTCAACACACTCCAAAAACACTTCCTGAAGTGCCAGGCCCTGTGCCATGTATGACCCCTTTTTAAAAGAGTAGTACTCACAGGTGCAGGACACATAACAAGCTATTAAAATATGCAAAAGACAGAAACTTACCCAAATTAATAAAACAGAAGAATTCTCCCCAAAAGAAAATTCAGGAAGAAATCACAGTCAGAGAATTGCTCAAAACAGATATAAACAATATATCTGAATAAGAATTTAGAATAATAGTCCTAAGACAAATAGCTGGGCTCGAAAAAAGCATAGAAGACAGCAGAGAATCTATTGCTGCAGAAACTGCAATGAATCCATGCATACACTCTTACCCATATTCTCCAGCAGAATGTGTACACACCAGAAGCTGAGGATATTGACTCGATATGTTAGCTAATATATTCTTCGTCTGTATGAAACATATCTGATACCCACTCACACTGGCCAGTGATCTCATGTAACTGGAGCTTCAGAGGTGAGGCAGGCCTCTGAATGATATGAACCGTGGCTCATCAAGGAGCCCTCCTCCTTCCTTCTCTGTGCTCTGCAGCCCTCAGCCCTGGCTTCGTCTTCATGCACACTGGATACCTTCTGGTGTAAACATGCCATATGTTCCATTGTTTAAATCCAGAACAGATAGGAAAACCTCTTTTCAAGCATAGAGTGTAACTATGCTCTACTTGAGACAACTACAACCATGTTCATCCTTTTATCAGTCATTGGAGAGTTGTAAGACAGTGACTGGCTTAGATGAACCAGAACCTTTCTTTGGAGCTCAGGCTCAAGGATAAACTGTCAAAATCTGGCTCTATTTGGAAACAATAGGAGATAGATATTGGATACAGAATGCCCAGTGTCTGCCTGTAGCTGCAAACCTGTGTAAGTAATCTGTGAAGGGCCAGTTTACATGTGCCCACCCCACAGGATCTTAGGAAGCACAGCAACACAGGCTGGGGAGTTACTAAAAACTTTGCCATATTCCTTTATGATGTTTCTGAAAAAGGAATTCTGCCATATTCCTGAGTTTGTTCTTATTGGCTATTTTCTTCCACTCTAAGATCTGCAAAATTAACTAAATCTACCCTTGTCATTTTGTCCTTTTCTGTCTCTGTGGAACAACTTCCCCTTCCAAAGCTAGTCCTTAAATTTATGCTTTGACCTTCTAACTAATCCACGGCAACCACTCTTACCAGTTACCCACAGCCTCCTTGCTGTGATTCAGTGGATGGGTTCTATCCTTAGTTTATTTGATCTCCATGAACATCTTTGTCCTTCCTGAAATACTTTTTTCCATTGATTTCCCTAACACTACACTCTCCTGGTTTTCCTACTGCATCTCTGTCCTTCCCTCAGAGTACCTTCCTCTACCTACCCAATAAGTGTTCTACTATGAATCTCCATCCTTGGTTGTCTTCTCACTTTACATAGATCTGCTGAATAATTCACCCATTCCTGTAATCTCATCCACCATAAATATCAGTGCTCCTAAACCCTTTTGGTTCATGGGCCCCTTTGAGAGTCTTATGAAAATTCTGGACCTTGTCTCTAAGAAAAAATGTGCAGGGACACCTAGGTGGCTCAGTTGGTTAAGCATCCAGCTGTTGATTTTGGCTCAGGTCATGATCCCAGGGTTGTGGGACTGGGCTCCACACTCAGGGTAGAGCTGCTTTAGATTCTGTCTCTAAAAGAAAAAAGAAAAAGAAAAAATATGCATAACCACAATTTTTTCCACACCATTTTAAGAGGTTCATGCTTCAGCCCATTAATGGATTTTTTCAAAAGGTAAATCCTGATCTACACCACCAACAATCCCGAACCTTTGTCTCTATCCATCTCTCTTGGTCAAGACTCATCTATCAAATTGCCTAGTTGATATCTCTAATTGAATATTCCACCAGCACCACATATTCAACAAGTTTAAGACCTACTATCTTCTTCTTACCCTAAGCCTGACCCTTACAGATTTAATATTTTTATCCTCCAATAAGATTTTATATTTTTCCTTGTTGGGTCTTGTGCAATTCTTGTTAAGTTTATTCGCAGATATTCTGGAAGTGCTTATATTCTGGAATGACATATATTTACCATTTCTATTTTTAGGTACTTACTGCTAGCACAAAATAAAAGCTATTTTTGTATATTTATCAAATATTCAGGCACCTTATTAAATTTTGCTAGCCTTTTCATTATAGTCTCTTGGATTTTCTAAATATAAATTCAAAGAATTGGTAAAAAAAAAAAACGACTTTATTTTCCTTTTCTAATGTTTTTGCTGATTATTTAATGTTGTGATCTTACTGCATTGGCTATTCTTGCTACTAAAAGTGTGGAATCAATAGCATAAGCATTATCTAGGAGCTTGTGAAACGAGGAAGCATCTCAGCCCCATCTACAGACCTACTGAGTCAGAAGCTGCATTTTTAAAAGATACCTAGATGACTCATGTACAGTAAAGTTTGAGCAACACTCCTACATAATATTCAAGCATTATTGAATAATAATGATGATAGCAGGTAGCATTATCTAGTTACTAATTTTAATTGAAATAAGCTCTATGTTTCATCATTTAAATGATCTTGGTAAATAATTTTTGTAACACAAAAATAAATTCCTTCTCTTGCTATTTTAGAATTTTTTATTTAGAATGACTGCCTAATGTTATCAACTTTTATATAAATGATAATAGCCTTTCTACTTTAATTCTATTAGTTTAATATAATTAATCATATCAACAAACGGTGCAGTTCGTTATACCAACAAAGTAAATGTATCTTTTGACAATTACTTGATCTTATTTCCTAATACTTTAATTTTTTCTACATCCGTAAACAATTAGTCTCTAGTTTTCTTTATTGGTTTGAGGTATTAAATTATAGCTGATTTTATAAAATAATTTGGGGACTATCTTTACCATCTTTGTCAATAGACTGGCACAGTGGTTGACAAACCTAGTTTGCACAATATAATTACCTGGGGAGCTTTAGAGAAATATTAATTTTCAGGCCCTGGCTCCTAGAGATTCTAATTTGAGTAGTCTGGGACTCACCAGAAAACAGTAATTTTTAATTAAATTAAAATAATAGTAATAATAATAACAATAACAATAATAACAGCTCCACAGGTAATTCTAATGAGTTTCTAGGACTGAGGAATACTGGTCTAGAATCTTTTAAATAACTTCAGAAGTTGAAATGCAATTTAACCATTATCTTGTCAATGGACGCTATTTAGTCGCCTTCTCAATTTCTTCTATGGTAATTGTTCCATTAAAGTTTACCATTTCTTTAGGAATGAATTTTAATAAACTATATTTTGCTCTTTATTAGGTTAAGGGCATTTCCTTCTATTCCCATTTTGCTGAGAGTTTTTATTATGAGTGGGTATTCAATTTTGTCAAATGCTTTTCCTGCATCTATTGAGATGACGATGCATTTTTCTCCTTCAGTTTGTTAATATGGTGAATTACATTGATTGATTGTGAAATGTTAAAGCAGCTTCTCATGCCTAAGATAAATCACACTTGATTGTGAGATGTTATCCTTTTTATGTATTGCTGGATTCTATTTGTTAATATTTTGTTGAGGGGGGAAAAGACAGAAGCTCGCCTTTACTGGTCATTCCTCACTTTCCTTCCTATAGGTCTGTTATTGTTTACTTCTCAAATTCTTCAGATAGGTGTACTCTATCCAGATTTTGTACTCTATCCAGATTTTCAGTTGGAATCACTAGAAGAGATAGGTTGTGGCAGGTTTACTCCATCTTTACTCTCACCAGAAGTCTGTCACTCTTTTTGTGTATTTTTTATAAACAGTACCCCAATCTGTTAGTCTGTTTTTAAATGGGAAAATCGAGCCAATTTACTCACATGGCTCACATTCTTGATTTTGTTTCATCTTACTTTGTGTGTGTGTATATATATAGTGTATATAGTGTGTATAGTTTATTTCCAGACTAGACATATCTGTTTGCCTTACATGACCTCTATTCCAGGATCATTGTCTTAGCCTTGCATTATGGGTAATGATTAAGCACTTAGATAGATGGAAAGATACTTTATACTCCTTTGCTTTTCTCTGTGTCCTCTTTCTTCATCTTCCCTTATCTTGAATTCTCTGTTCTGTGATTTTATTTTGGTTATAGTCTCTTCTCAAGTATTTTCCTCAGATTTGATAAAACGATAATATATTCAGTAATTCTTTGTGCATTTGCAAACAACTTTTTACATCCCAGTAGTTGAATCTCAGAAACCTAATAAGCAAAAGAAGGCAGACACAAATGCATATATGCTGGATGATTCCATCTGTAGAAGCTTAAGAATAAGTAAAATTGATCTATGTGGCAATGATTAGAAAAATGGTTACTTTGGAGAGAGGAATGAGAAAGTCTATTGGGGTGCTGGAAATGTCTGTTTCTTGTTTTATGCGGTGGTTACATGTATTTATACATAAGTAAAACTCACCAGGCTGTATGCTTAAGATTTTTGCACTTTACTGTATATGACATATACCTCAATAAAAAAATAACAGCTTTGAAGGGAATGAAAAACATTAATAAATCAATAACTTAAGTATGAAAGAAAATTGAAAAAGAGAACCAAGAATGCCTTTACTCCATAAAAGGTACCAGACTAAAAACTATTAAAGGCAATTTCTAGCATAACTCTCAGGAACGAATATATTTAATGCTATCTAAAATGTTCTGATTTTTAAATATAGAAAATAAAGATTCCCAAATCATTCTGTAACATGAAAAGATGACTTCGTATTTTTGTCCTTAAACTGGCTAGAAGAAAGAAGCATCAAGTACCCATATTCTAAGGAAAGCCACAAACATTGGAGACATCTGGACTTGTTAGGAGTGGCTGAACTAGTCTTCCTAAACCAATCCTATCTCCCCCCATTTAAGAGTAGTAGAACAAGGGAAAAGCTGAAAAGGCAGCGAGGCCTCCTCATTCTTACCCCCTCCTCATTTTGCCACTCCCCACCGCCCAACCCCAGGACACTTTGGCTACAGGTTAAGCTTTATCTGGAGGAAAACAGATTCAAACAATTAAGAATGTACATAGTTGACATCTATCCTGTCAAGTTCCTCAAAGATCCATAATACCCAGTCAGAATTTCCATCAAAAACTGGTCTCCACGTAAATAAGTCAATAATCCATGAAACATGACTTTTTAAAATTTAAATCTATTTAAAAGCTAGAAATCAGTTGGAAAGCATGACATACCAAGTGCATGCTACTCTTTTACAGAAGATAAACATGAATTTTAAGAGAACGATCAGTGAAGACAAAATCTGTTTATGTCAATCCAAGTTCCTCCTATTCTAGAAAAAAGCATCTTCTGTAACATGCTTACATTTCTTCACTAAGGGCCCACTTTCATCCTTTCTTTTTGAACTCTGTGCAAATGAAATTTCTGAAGCAATCATTGCATTTGCTGGAGCTGAGGGTCTGTTTGCGTTTCCATTCATTTCCTCATTTCTGGGTTCTGCATTCAGGCATAGGGAGAAAAAAAGTTAATAGAGCAGCAGGCCTTGGTCTGAAATCAGCACTGAGAATATCAGTGCACGTAGAAATAGATCTTTTTGTAAGGTTGAATGGGGCTGATAAAATAATAGATTGTCCTGCTGTGTGGAAGCGACAGGGATGCAGCTAATGGGACTCACACAGGTTCCCAGGACCCACCTAATAGTTGCACGGTTGCAGTGAGAATCCGATGAAAAAGCAAGCTCTAAGTAAGGTTCTAGAGTTAAATTAACCCAATATATAAAGTCTCTCTCTCTCACTCTGTGTGTGTGTGTATTGGGAGGCAAAATTAACCATTAACATACACTAGTTTGATATATCCAGCTTCTGTTCCGAGTTCTAGCAATGTTTTAGCAGTCCTTTTGGAAACACACCTCATGTTTCAACCATATCCTGCTGAAAGAACAGGCTCCCAGGGACATGGGGGTGTATATGCCATTAAAACCCATCAACTGCATTGTTAAATTATACAAATATCTCCATGCAGTTATCAACAGAAGTGTAATCTTCTGAACAATATCACACAAATAAAATATTTCAGGAGACACGGCAGAAGTCAAAATGCCCATTTGGAATCCCCAATACTTAGACTGTTCTTGGTGATTTCTAGCTTATTCAGCATCTTAAGAGCCAGAGGGACATATTCTGCAACTAGAAAGGGCAACATATCAGGGCAACTTCATTCTCTCCCCATAGGCTGACCTGTGGCTTTTGGCTCTGTCACTCCTATCTTGACAGAAAGAATGCACAAGGAATGTGTCATTTGGATTTGGGAGGTAAAGGTGGTGGTAAAAAAGAGTTGGTAACCATACAATGAGTACTCATCAGTCAAATTAAGAAGTGTGTGTGGTGGGTTTTGGGGGGAGGCACCTGTTTTAAGAGGAAAGAATAAATAGCTCTAGCTAATAAATGCGTTCTCACAGTAAAGCAAAGTATGCACATGTTATTTCCTTTTGTAGGGTTAGTAACCACTTCCTTTAGCTTTGTTCATTTTTACCAAGAATAGAATCTTAAGTTAAATGGAAAGAGCTAAAATGCTGGAATATGGAATCTTGGGATTAATGAACTAGTAAGGGACACTGCCCTTCCAGGGGCCTGGGGAGGCTGTACTGTGTAGCTTTCCCTACACCCCTGAAAATGCAATTCCTGACCCTACCTTATTTCAAGGTCCTACCAGGATACAGGGCTATGTGTGCTTCTCCAGTCCCTGTATAAAGAATTAGAATATTAGGACATAATGCAACTCCTCAGTGTAACTCCATGTTAGGTCCTGGAAGAGTCAAACATTGAGGTATTGAGGAGGCAACCAGGGACAATCCAGCAGGTCCTAACACATGCCCCTGTGAGCAATGTTGCAATCAGCTCACAAGCCAAAAGAACTTGAGTTTATAGAGAGCTGGGAACAATAGCATAGACTAGGCAGGCTTGGCCTTGCAAAGAATCTGTGAGACACCCTCAACATTACCTTCCTCTGAAAGGCTTGGAGACCTGGGGGACGTTAAGAAGACTAGTAGTCATTCTAGATGCTTGGAACTCGGCCTTTCTCCTACATGCACTTCTTGTCTGGTCGCATCAAAAAAATGTAAGGTTGAGGAATGACCTGAATGTTAGAAGATTTTGCTCCAGATAGGAGCAAAGGAGCAGAGCCCAGCATCCACGTAACTGTATGCTCTATCCACTTCAGTTGCTCCCTGAGGTGTATCTATGTCCTCACCAATGCAGCGTGACCAAACTCAAATTCTGCCATGGGTGCCTCTGAGTGACATGGGTAGTGCTACTTCTTAGAACTGTTTCTGAGCTTATCACGCTACCCACGGTAGGTTTTCAATAAATGCACTGAATGATAATATTCCATCTTGAGTTGTTCCTTACCTATGACTTGTTTCCCCAATAGGATCATAAGCTGGGACAACATGTTACATTTCATCACGTGCCTCACAGTTCCTCAGCGAGCACCACACGCAAGAGTGCTCTGTAGAAACACTGATTCCTTAATAGTTTTCTGTGCTTACAAATAGATGGACATTTTCTATTTATGCTTATTTCTTCATTTACATTATTCAATGTGTGGCCTTTCAAACTTTCACCAGCAATGACTGCTAGTCTAACACACCAGCCCTAAGTGGATTTAGTCTTCCCAGTTCTGGTAGAGAAATGCAAGAGACAGAACATCTCATCAATTTTATATATTTTGGTAATTCATATCCTCTTACCGAGAATTACAACCAAAAGAAAAAAAAAAAAAAAAAAACAGTCCGGTAGGTAAATATAAATTTTCTCTCATTCCTTATATTTATCCATTTTCAAGACCACTTTCCATTTATTTAGTTCTTTTTTTCTGAAGTGTTTCTAAGGAAAAATAAAAGCATATTTCCCTTGAGGTATACTGTTTGGAATGAATTATTCAAAGGGCAACCCAGCAATGTGTGGGTTTCCATAGGTAACATGGCCATCCACCACTTTAAGGAAACACAATATAAATAGATAAAGCAGTTAGCAGGTAATTACATGCATTAAAGAAAGATTTTCCACTTTCCAGAGAATTACTGCAAGCTCCCACATTGCACTGAACATGAATTTCAACTTTTAAATTCTGATTTGCATAAAACTTTTCATAACAGAGGAGTACCTATCACAAGAATTTCTCCTTTACTAGGATTTGGCTTGGCCCACACAGACTCGTTAAGTGGCAGCAGATATGCATTTCAAAGCTTTTTTGGAAATGCCAATCCTACATTGAAAAACCTGTGTGAGCTGCAATTAGGAAAGCCAGACCTAAGGATGAACATTATCTGCTAATTATAATGAGGAGGAGCCTGAGGGAGAATCTTCTAAGCCCGTGAGATTGCATCTGCATTTGAAAGAGTGATGTCAGACCCCTCTACAGCTGTGACCCTCAGGTCTAAGCCAATCAAAGGCTCAATGTGCAGCTGGGCTAGGTCATTTGTTCTCCTAGATCTTATCAGACTTGACTCCTCCCGTTAGAACTCCCCTTTCTCACTTTCAGCCTCAATTTTCCTCTCTTCACAAATACTCAGAATAGAAAGGAGCTTAAAGGTCTTCTAATCCACTGATTTTCAAACTTTTTTTTTTTTAAATCAAGGAATCCTTTCCTCAAATGAAGGTTCACCCAGAAACCCAAGAGGTAAAACAGAGACACCTGGATGTGCTCTGGTTGATGAGGGGAGCCGGGCCAGCAGCCCACCTGTGGCACTGACCTGCCCCCTCCCAATAAAGACTTCAAGATAGAAATGCCACTCCCTCCACATACAAATGAAGAAACTGGAGGTTGGATTCAGTGTTTCTCAAGAGGGGCATTATTGGCACTTGGGGTCAGAAATAACCTTCCTGTGTAGGATTGATTCTTCATAAGTCACTGAGCTTCCCTCAGTGACTACGTGCCTGTAGTGCCCTTCCATACTTGCTTTGACCAAAATCAGGTCTGGTTCTTCCTGGGCTGAGAATCACATGACCCTGGTATGATTTGCCCATGGTTAGTCAGAGGGCAAGGCCAAGATGAACACAGCTTTCCTGATTCTCAGCCTGTTGTTTCCTCTCTAGCATGTGGACTTTACTGCCATCAACAGATTTCCCTCCTTCACCCCTTTTGAAATTTGCCCTAACAGGCCCCTGTCTACTGAAGTCTGGCTTCTACTGGTCCATGAGGCTGCCTTATTGTACCACTGCCATTGTTGCTCCTAGTGTGGAAGCCAGGCAGGCTCTCCCATCTAGAATAGAGATTAACGTAGACAAAGAAAAGATATCCCCAGCACTTTCTCAGTTTATAATTAGCACAGATTTAACCCCTGTCCCCATGGCCAATACAGCTTCTTAGTGAGATGTGCTTTTCAATTTGCTAGCCCAGAACTGATTTTTTTTTCTTCATCCCAAATTGTACTGTTGATTCTGAATCATCTGTATTTTATATAACCTTGATTCTAGTAGATCATTTCTTGGCTGCAATCCTCACCAAATAGCAAAGGCTTTGGACCAAAGAAAGCTGGTTTGATTCTTATCTTCTCCATTTGTCAGCTGGGTGACTTTCTAAAGGACATCCAGATTTTCTGAGCCTCGGTTTCCTCATTTGTAAACTGGGGAGAAAATTTCCCTTGCAAGATCCAATGCAATAATGCACATACAGTACTTAGCACTATTAATTGCTTGTTAAATGGCTGGTGTCACTGTTAAGATTATCACCTTCACCATTTCACCACCTTGGTATAATTTGTTGAATAAAGTAAATTCCCCCTAAGGTAAATTTCATAAGGTTGTCACATGGAGGTAGTTAAGCACCCTCATCCTAGATACCTTGCTCAGAGTTTCCCCATCAACTTTCAAGCTTACCCAGTAATGTCTGCCTGTATTGGAGGAGAGCGATAGACTCCCGTCCTCCTCCTACATTAAGACTGGTAGATATCCCTGTAGTCACCCAAGAGATCTTATTTCCCACTGATAGAGGGGTCGGCAAATTTCCAGACCTTTTAAAATGGGTTTTTACCAACAGTCTATCAAGTCTCCAGAGCGAACTATCATGTCTGAGACAGCCAGGATCCTTTTATTACTGACAGTTTGAGCTGTGTGGTTGAAATCATTTTTGACAAGAAAAAAACAGGCTCAAGTACAACGAAAGCACAGACTGTCCACAGTGACCAATTTTCAAACTTCAAAATCTGCACAAGTGCTTAATTATGCCACACAAAAAAGAATTTCCATCAAAGTTTGATGTAAATTTTTGTCTTTTGCACTCAGTGCTCAAAAACAGTTGAACAATTTCAAAAATCACAGCTATTAAGTCATCTAAACCAAACACATTGTTCTGAGATATTTGCCAAAAGTTGTTTCCGCACACAATTTGCTTTGCTGAATCAATTAGTTTTTGCAAAGTTTTATTTGTGTAGAGCATTTGTTAGATGCCTGCTTAAAATCTATCCATATGGTTAGCGTTTTAAACAATATGTACAGATGTTAAGTGTGTTTATGAAAATGTACGCTTTATTGAAAATAGTTAAGACTCAATAAATCATAACAAATTGAATATTACATTCCATGTTGGGATTCTTTTCATAGAACAGATTCAGCAGCTCTTCTTAATAGAGAGACTGCATGTGTTTCTGAGGAAATTTTGCCCAAGGAAAGACTGGCGCAGATTCCCTAGCTACATTTCCTTGCTCTTTTTATTCTCAATGAAACAATAATTATTCAATTAATCTTGTCAACAAGTGGAGGCTGGATTCATTTCAGTTGTTTACTAATTATTGTTGGATAGATCTTTAGATCCTTGAAAATGTTGTCCAATTGCGACAAACTACTAATGAAGCAAGACTTGGTTAATTACGGAATAAGAGCAATTAGCTTGTCAGCAGTTAATTCCAACCGTCCCTGGAGAAATGCTACATTTAGGGATACGTACCACAGGAGCTATTGACCTCTAAACCTTCCTCCTTTTCTGTCACTGCTGTTTAATGGAAAGTCACTTATTTTGTCAGGCTAATAACTGAGATAATGAAGTAGCCTATGGCTCCAGCTTGCTACTCTGTTTTTCTCTTGCTAATTTTAGAAAGTTTAAAAATAGATGAATGGATCTATTTTGGACATTATTTAAAAAGGAAAACCAAGGTGGGACTTCACAGAATCCATTCAGGCCTGTTGCCCACCCCCAAAGTTATCTGGATCTCATTAGTCCTCACAGAGCTTTCTCTGCCAAGACAAGTTGGTTGTGAAATTTTTTAATTAAAAAGCTTTTTTGATCCAAACCAGTTGTGTTTGAAAATTTGATTTAACGGGATGTGGGAAGATGATTCTAAAAGATATTCTCTTGTTTCCATGTTTACTGACAAAAACTATCTTTAAAAAACAATGGAATTAGGTAATTCAGCTGTAGCTTTTGTGTGTGTGAGGGGAAGGTGGGTGAAGCTGGAATGAGGGTTACTTATCATAATAGATCTTAAAAAATATCCTAGGACAACTCGACAAACTTGACTTTACCAAAGAGTAATAATTTAAGCCAGAATGATTGTTCTAATCTTGGACCTCCCAGTTTCAGTGTAAATTCTCTGCAGAACATTCCCTTCACATCTAGACTGTGGCTAAATCTGGCTGAGACTCAGACTGAAATATTTCACTGAACCAATTTGCTGTTTCCTGTCTCCCCATTCTTCCAAAAGGCTGGGATGGGAAAGTGCCAGCCGTGCCTCTTGGAAGACCAGTCAGGGCCATGTCTGTCTTCCCCATGGTCTGCTTCAGAACTTCACTTCCCTCACCATTACCTTTCTCCTTGGGAGCAAAGGATACAAAAGTAACACAGAAGAGGAAATGAAATGGAGGCATTTTAAGACATTTCAAAACACTCAAAAAAAGACTATGCTAATTATAAAATATTGTTATCTGTTGATGTATCTTACATAGCGTATGTATTTTGTTCTTACTAGAATAGTGGATATGCAGAACAAAACTAACTCAATTATTTTCATCTGACTTCTTGATATGCACATATTCCACCAATATACTGCACCTTCAGTTTAGTGATGAGTAAAGAAAGACTGAAAGGAAAAGGAGCTATGGGCTGCCTTATCTTCCCCTTTCCTTTATGTCATCATTTTCAGCATAAGTGATTGACTAATACAGCAGAGTGATACAAGTAAGAGAAGATAGGCCTGGGTTCCCTGGTATTTGTGTGTCTTAGAACACTAATGCTTTTCTCATGTGTTTGAAACAAATTCTGGTCTGAATAGAAAGCATGGTCTTTTGGGGCTGTTAATAGTAGCCCACACTCACTCCTAGATGTAACATACTTACTTTGTACTTGCTTTCAGTGTTGCTGAACTCTCACACATGGTAGGTTCACCGGAACTGAGTCCTTACAGGGGCATTGTGAATGCTATCTGCGAATGGGGCATCTGGGAGGAGACGCAACTTTATTGCATGTACCTTCTCTGCTCAAATGCATGTTTTTTTGTTCCATTAGACTTCATGCATGAAACATAAGTTCCAAGACAAAATTACTAAGAATTTCAAAATAGAGACAGCAGAGAGATAAACCAAGCATGGGGGGCTTTCCAGCACAAAGTTCTGTGCAATGGCACAGGTCACATGCCCATGTAGTCAGTTCTGGGTAGGTGGTTGTACCAAAAGGAATGCAGGCTACAGAATGGAAGGCTGAATTCCAGGATAGGGAAAATGAGGAACAGGGGAGGTGAAACACCCCTAATTCTTGCTTTAAGCAATTGCTCTCACTTTTGCCAGGAAGTGAGAGTACCAACAACAAATGGGCCTTGTACCAAGAGAACACCAGGCTGCAGGCTGTTGCTGGCAAGAGTATCAGAGGTGACTTACCCCTCAATAAATACAAAGTAATTCCTCTCAAGTTGTTATTCAGCATTTTATGGACCCAATTTAGCCTTTGTGCTAAATTACCTTCTACTAAGCACAAAAGTATGTGAATTTTTGTTTCATTTTTGTGGGCATCTGGCAACAACCAGTCTGGTTAAATAAAAGTTTATTATAATTTTTCAACTGATTTAGTAAAATTGGTATAAATATGTAGGTTTGGTAAATTAAACAGCTTTCAAAGTCCTTTAAACTCATTACATTTGCAACCACTTTAGAATTTACAAAGTGCTTTTACCTTTAGAATCCCCATTTAACCCCCATAATAACTCTGTGAGGTAGAATAGGCAGACGTCATTATTCCTGCGTATGGGCACGTTTACCAGGCCTCTGAATTGAATTCCATGAACCTACAGCTCTCCATGGCCTCGGCTGATTAGAAAGGTGGAGATGCTTAATGCAAGGGAAATCAGACCATAAGCTAGACAGTGAAGGACCTTGTGCGACCAGACTCTGAAGATGAACTGAGTCAATTGGATATATCTCTCAGCAGAGGTAAGGTAATTTGTGCAATACAGACCTCTTTATAAAGCTCATACTGAGTCGCAAATTTCTAAAACAGATCTATTGAGACACTTTCTCAAATTGCCTCCTTCCTGGTATTCTCCATTTCAGTAAAATGCACTTCTATCCACATATTTGTTTGGCCAAAGCCAAGGAGTTTTATCCTTGAGTCCTCCTTTTCCCTGCATCCAAACTCTCAGCAAGCTCTACCAGCTCTGTTGATAAATTCAGTCTATCTGCTTCTTTTCATCATGGCTGCCCCCCGTGACACCAGCTACAATCAGTTCTTGCCTACCTTTGCAATAGCCACAAAGCCGGTCTCCCTGCTTCCATTCTTGCTCCATCGTAATCCATTCGCCACACAATAACCATGTATAGACCCTTATAAAATTCAAGTCAAACCATTTACATGCTTCAGAAGTTTCAAAAGTTCTTTATTCTTCAAGAAATCATTGCCCTAACTTCCAAGGGTCTGCATGATCTGGAACTTGTATCCCTCTACAAACCTGACTCATACCAATCAGCCACACTGGCCTTCCTTTGGTAATGGGAGCCCATCAAGCTTTCTCTCCCTCAGAGCTTTTGTACTTGCTAGTCCCTCTGCCTGGAATGTTCTTCTGCCAACCCTTTGCAATGCTTATTTTCTAATATATTCATTTAAAACTTATTTATTTCTTTTGGGGGGGAAGGGCAGAGAGAGAGGGAGAGAGAGACTCCCAAGCAGGCTCTGAGCTGTCAGTGCAGAGCACAAAGCGGGGCTCAAATCTACAAACCCTGAGATCATGACCTGGGCAGAGGTCAGATCCTTTACTGACTGAGCCACCCAGGTGCCCCTGCAATGCTTATTTCGAAATCATTTGGGGGGCGGGGATTAATTTAAATATCACCTCCACAAGGAGGGCCTTCACTGATGTCCCCATCTGAAGTAATTCTCCACCCCCAGTTATGTATGCCCTATCCAGCTCCTATTTATTCCCATCATAGAATGTGTCACAATCTGTCTTATTTATCAGTGACTTAATTTATTTATTGATCTTTCCCCCATGAAAATATAAGTTTCATGAAAGCAAGGACCTTGTCTAAATTGTTTATCATTGTGTCCCTAGCACATAAAACAGTACCTGGAATATAACAGGTGCTTAATAATTTTTTTTTTATTTAAATGAAGAATAGGGAAGTAGCCAAATGGATATATCAAAGTTGCCTGATGTAGTGGAGATTGGGGCAACATGAAATATATTGAAGGCTATGTGCAGGTGGAGGAAATAAAAATTATGCATCAAGAAAGGAGAAATGGAAAATGAACATGATTGCAGAAATGAGCCAAAATCTGAAAAAGAATGAATACATGCCCTAGAGCTGCCTTCAAGTGAGAATAATGTCTTAACTCAAGCACGGGTGTGTCCTAATAACAAACTCCAGACACCAAAGTCCCAAGATTTTTAAAATAGAAAACTAAAGGTAATTCTGCAATCTTTTCTTCTACTACTGTGGATTTCATCAAGATTCTTTTAGCTACAAGTAAGAGATATATAATTCAAGCTAGCATGAAGAAAAAAGAGACTTTTATTGACTAATAAAACTAGGAAGTCTAAGGACATGGTTTAGACTGGTTTAGGCATGGCTGGACCTCGAAGCTCAAATTCTATCATTTACTCTCTCTCTCTCTCTCTCTCTCTCTCTCTCTCTCTCTGTGTATATATATATACAGATTATAATCTAATATATATATATACAGATTATATATGTATATAATCTAATATATATATACAGATTAGATAGATGGATGGATAGATAGGTGATAGATAGATAGATATCCATCCCCGTTTCTTAAACTTGCTTCCCTCGGTGCTATGGATTCACTCTTAGACAAGTTCTCACCTTTTGGAAGAAAACATAGCCATAGTCATATCCAAATCCATATTCTTACAAGTCTTGATACTCTCTCTCTCCCAATGAATTTCACAGGACTCTTTTAGCTGACTCAATTTGTGTGAGTCCAGAAGGCTAAGTCACTGTGAATGGTGACTTGTGAAATCTTCAGGCCAGCAAGCCAGGCACAGTGACAACCCATGAAGACCACATGGAATAGGTGACATGTGGCTTCCCCAAGGAGGAGATGCTATCAGACAAAAATGACACATTTTCTACTATTGTACTCGGACCCCCTCCCAAATGCCTTACAATTCTCTCCATATCCCTGCTCTTCTATATGACAAGGGCTTTGCCTTAGATTCCCTTCTCTCTCAGCTGTCTGGTGAATTCAGAATGAGATGTTACTCTGAGAGTACTTCATGCACACCTCCACGATAGCCAATTCACCGCTCAGTGTTCTTTACCTTTGTTTACATGTACCTTTCTTTGTCAGACTGTGAGAGTCTTAACTTCAGGATCAGTGAATCAGTGCTCAGCATCATAGATGCCCCATAAACAAATGGATGTGTGACTATTCACATTTAAAGGTCACACAACTAATGAATTCTTCAAAACTTACGTGACATTATAAGACTTATGGAGAAGAGCTGTGACTTTTTCAGCTACTGCAGCAAAAGCCTTAATTTGGGAATTAATGTTGAAAAGAAGCAAAACAATTCTCCACTGAGTAAATACAAAAGGCCTTAGAACATTCTACTGAAGTAACTTGCATCATTTGAGTTCTGGAAGTTCAGGGTACTTTTCAATTTTTGAGTTCCTTTCACAGTCCTTCCAACTGTCAGTATTCCAAACAAGCAGTTATCCAGTGCCCACCTAGTTAGTGGATGCCATAGGAGTCTGACTGCACCAGTGCCTAGGGACAGAAAGGTGAGTGAGACATGTTACCTGACATTGAGGAGATGCACTATAGTCCATAAAGCAGTCAGACACATCAGCCTATGTGATCCTTTAACATCAGGTAAATCATGTCACTTTTCTGGGCAAGACCCCCACTGATTTCCCTTCTCACCTGTGATAATCTCCAGACTTCTTACCATGACCTACAAGACCCTCACAGCATGGCCTTCGCCTACACTTCTGACCTCATCTTCCACCACTTCAGTACAACCAGGTTTCTATCTTAAGCCCTTGAACAATTTCTCTGCCTGAAACACTCTTCCCCAGATATCCATAGTTCAGTCCCTCACTTCCTTTAGATCTATGCTTAAATGCTTTCTTTTTTTAAAAAAAAATTTTTTTAACGTTTATTTATTTTTGAGACAGAGAGAGGCAGAGCATGAACGGGGGAGGGGCAGAGAGAGAGGGAGACACAGAATCGGAAGCAGGCTCCAGGCTCTGAGCCATCAGCCCAGAGCCCGACGCGGGGCTCAAACTCACGGACTGCAAGATCGTGACCTGAGCCGAAGTCGGATGCTCAACCAACTGAGCCACCCAGGCGCCCCTTAAATGCCTTCTTAACGAAAAAGACTTTCCTGTCCGGACTACCCAACACCCAGTTCCCAGCACCATTCCCAAGCCCCTGTCCCAGGCATTCTCTTTTTTTCAAGTACAGCTAATTGATGCATATATTTTTTGACAGTATCTCTGTCTCTCATACACACACACAACTGTAAGCTCCATTAAATAGGAACTTGCAGTTTTATTCATATTCAACAAGTAGCTGTTGAGTTAATGAGTGAATGAATGAATATTTTAATACAAACTTTTTCAATGTATATTATATACAATTACAAAAATTATTCTCTTAATACTGCACTGATGATAACTTTTGCTAATGAAAACTGAATCCCAGTGTTTAGTTAGTGCCTGGCTTTAGCTAGTGAGGCTATTTCTTATTTCTAAAGAACCATTAAAAGCAAAACACTGAACCAGATAATGTGAAGGGCTCATATAGGGTTAAAATAAGATTCAGACTTTCAGGAGACTGACTTGGTAGAAAAGAGAAAATCCACACCTTGTCATACAAATGCAGTCGGCAGGGGCGCCTGGGTGGCGCAGTCGGTTAAGCGTCCGACTTCAGCCAGGTCACGATCTCGCGGTCCGGGAGTTCGAGCCCCGCGTCGGGCTCTGGGCTGATGGCCCAGAGCCTGGAGCCTGTTTCCGATTCTGTGTCTCCCTCTCTCTCTGCCCCTCCCCCGTTCATGCTCTGTCTCTCTCTGTCCCAAAAATAAATAAACATTGAAAAAAAAAAAAAAAAACAAATGCAGTCAGCAACAGGAGTCTAAAGACAGACTGTGAGGGCTCAGAAGAGAGAGAGGATTTTTGTGGGGAGGATTAGAGAAGACTTGAAGGAAGAGCTGGTGTTTCAGTTAGAAACTGAGGAATAGGTAGACATACAGGAAAGACAATTACCCACAGAAGAGACTTGGAAAACAAAGTTATGATCCCACAGGAGAAAGTCCAGTCTAACTTGACTAACACTTCTGGGAATACAGGAGAAAATATGAAATGATCCATTGAGGTCATAGGAGCCTGTGAAGATATGAAGTAATTTAGGCTGTGGGAGGCTGGTGTGTAAACCTGTGCTCAAATATACACTGGGCCTGTTGGACAAATGTAACATTTTGAACCTGGTTCTTTAGCAAAATTCAAATATCAATGCCTCCTTATCAGAGTTCTAACAAAAGAGCATAGTTGAAAGTACTGCCACACGTTATATTTCATTAATGTGGGGTTTTTGTGTTTATTATTCAGACGACATTGCCTAATCATGGAAGCAATTTGAACAAAGGCATGACACAGTTAGAGCTTTTCCTTATTATCAAATTACTTGACAATCTAGTGTGATTTGGTTTTCTTGTGAACCAGCGTTTTTGAAATGCCAAACACAATTTCCTATTCCCCTATGTCAGCCAAAGACATAATGATAACATTAGCCCCTTTTTTATACATAGGCCACAACATGGGGTATCTGAACTTAAACATTCAGAAAAAGTTGGAAAAAGTTATGATGTAATACAGCCTGACTACAAGTTTGATGCTGCCTCTTCCAGTCACTGGCTGTGTGACCACCCAGGACACAATTTCTCTGTGTCTAGGGGTTGGTGTTGTGAGAATGAAATAAAATAATGCATTAGAAGTACTTAGTATAGAGCTGGGCATATAGTGAGTACTTAACAAATATTAGTTATTGTAATGTGATTGAAGTTTTCTTAGATCCTAGCCTGATGAGGATATAAAACTTAGTAAATTGGTTTTCACACTCCTTGTTAACAATATGAGCTATAAAAGTTGGAGTTTGGAACAGTAGTAAATTTCATAAGTTTGAAAGGTATGAAAAATTAGACTTCATCAAAATCAAAAACTTTTGTGTATCAAAGGAAACTGTCAAGAAAGTAAAAAGACAACCGGTAGAATAAGAGAAAATATTTGCACATCATACATCTGATAAGGGTTTAATATCCAAAACATATAATGAACTCTTACAATTCAACAATAAAAAAGACAAAGAACCTTATTTTAAAATGAAAAAAATACTTAAATAGACATTTTAGACATTTCTCCAAAGAAGACATGCAAATGGCCGACAAGCACACGAAAAAATGAATGTCACTAGTCATTAGAGAAATGGCAAATCAAAACCACAGTGAGATACCACTTCACACCCACTAGCATGGCTATAAAAATAACACACACACACACAGACACACACACACGCGCGCGCACATGTGCGTGCACACATACACATACACACAAAGCCAGAAAATAACAAATGTTGGCGAAGATATGTACCTTGCCGGTGAGAATTTAAAATGATTCAACTGCTGTGGAACACAATTTGGTAATTTCTCATGAAGTTAAATATAGAATTGCCATATGACTCATCAATGCCACTCCTAGGTACATACCCAAGAGAATTATAAACATGTACTCAAACAAATACATGTACATGTATGTTCATAACAGTACTATTCACAACAGCCAAAAGATGGAAATGGCCCAAATATCCAACAACTGATGATTGGATAAACAAATTGTGGTATATACTTGCAATGGAGTATTATTTGGCCATAAAAAAAAAAGTATGGTACATACTACAATGTGGTTGAACCTAGAAAACATGGTAAGTGAAAGAAGCCAGACCCAAAAGATCACATATTGTATGATTTCATGTGTATGAAATATCCAGAACAGGTAAATTCATGGAGACAGAAAGGAGATTGGTGGTTTCCAGGGCCTGGGAAGAGAGGAGAATGGGGAGCTGCTGTTTAATGGGTATGGGGTTGTGAAATGTTTTGGAATTGAATAAAGGTGGCAGTAGCAAACACTGTGCATATTCTAAATGCCACTCAATTGTCAATTTTTAAGTAGTTAATTTTATGTAAATCATACTTTAAAAATACATGAAAATAAAAATATTCCTTCTGTAAGCAAATGAGCATTATAGCCTTTCCTAGTTAATCTCCCCTGCTTTATACACCCATAGCATCTGTTTCCTCCATCATAGCATGCCATTCCAACGTGTCCTATTGGTTTACATACACATCTACTCCGGGGGTCAGTAAATTATGGCCCACAGGCCAGATTTGACCGACTACCTGCTTTTGTGTGACCCACAAGCTAAGAATGGGTTTTATGTTTTTAAATGGTTGAAAAAAATAAAAAAGAATAACATTTTGCAACACATAAAAATTATATGAAATTCAAGGATCAGTGTCCATTCAGAAAGCTGTATTAGAACATGGTCACTCTTACCCTTTTATGTATTGTCTCTGGCTGTTTTCATTCTACAATAGCAGGGTTGAATGGTTACAACAGAGATTACATGGCCTACAAAGTGAAAACATTTACCATTTGCTCCTTAACAGAAAATGTTGTTGACCCCTGATCTACTAGATAATAAACTTCTAAGGGGAGGGAATCTCTCAAGCACTCAGCCTTATAGTCATCTATTAGAGGTTTGATAAGTGGCTCTTGCTTTAACACCAGTAAATTTTTTAGTATTCAAATGTGTGCCACGTGATTCCTGCTTCTATGTGCTAATAAAATTGAAAGCACTAATTTCTTTATATTTCTACAAAATTTGACACTCACTTAGTTTGGTATTTAGCATATGAATTCTACCAAAGATTTTTTTAACAGAAACTCATGCTGCAATAAGAAGTTATCATTCCCAAAAAGAGAAGTAATTTTGCAGTCTTTTTAAAAATATATAAAATAGATGTTCATGTTGAAATCTTGAAAATTACACTAATGTACCATTCAAACTTTAAATGTCAGTACATAAAACTATGTTAGTTTTCTAGCACAAAAATAAATTAAGGATTAAAAAGTTCTGATCCCTAGCATCACTTCTCTTGGGGATAAATTCATAACTAGTATAACATTAGTTTTTAAAAACTTCTATATTTAATATTTAATTTATTAGGACAAATTGAATCCTATAATTGGTTTTACAAAGTAAGACTATAGGTAAAGTGAGAATATAGGTAAATATGTAATCACTAAACATTCCCGGAGTAGATTTGGGGAGCAAAAAGAAGCAAAAAAACTCCAAAAGTGAAAAAACAAAAAAACAACAAAAAAAATCCATAGAAACTAGGTTTTTTTCCTTGGTGTAGGTGACACATGAGCCAGAATCTTTGTAAGATAAAATGGTACTGAATAGAAATCTCTTATGTTTCTCAGACATTTTTCTAGCAATTTTTTTTCTGTCTCTGACTTTTAATATCTTTCATTACTTGTATCTCTCTATTTTGCTCAGAAGATTGTCTGGGTTGCATGGGACTGTCGGTTTCATCAAACAATCAGTTCAGTAACATCAATATCATACGAAGAGTAGCTTATTGGGGGTCTGGAGATCTCAGTGTGAAGCCAAGTGACCTTGGGTCTGTCCTTTCAACCTCTTATCGTCCCTGAGGAAGAAGGTGACTCCATGGTCTCCGAGAGTCTTCCATCCTAACATTCTAGGAAGCGAAATAATAAGTTAAATTTATTTTTGACACTGTGATTGACAAATTATTCAACAGATATAGGTGAATCACATTTTTATAGCAATATATAGTTTGGGTCTTTTGATTTCTTATTTCTCAAATATTCTACATGTGCCTGTTAGTGAAGTAGTCCTATATTTAACAGGGCAATATGAGTTTTCAAAGTATGAAAAAGCTATATAAATGTAACTTATTGCTATTAAATAAAATCACACATTGTTAGGGCTAGAAGGGTCTAGAATTCACCTACATGACTTCTTATTTCACAGATGAGAAAACTGAATGAGGTCCAAAGAGACAAAGTACTGGAGATTCGAGCTTTTCCATTACTCCATTGTTGCCCCATTTATGGTTAGGAATTGCATTCCAAATGTTTGCAGTTCCTGCAATATTTGCCTATATTGGCTTTCTCAATTATAATTTTTCAGGCAATAGTCTATTTTCCCACACTTTTAACTTTCCTATTCCCATGGCTTGATTTAAACCTAGTCTGTATGTCTGCAAAACACTGCATTCTCTGGCTGGGCTTATCAAATAGTGACATCTAAGTAGTGTATTTATATTTCATCCAAGCATAAGAAGTATATCGCTGATTAGAATTCAGGGCTAATAATATAAGATGAAAAAAAAAGAAACAAAGATGAAGTAAGGGGGAAATTTTTGCCTTATTTGGACCATTTTGATGTCAGATTTTTCTTCAAAACTATGGTTTTGTATAAAGGGACATAAATTAATCTGTCAAATTATACCTTGTTAATAACAACAACAACAACAACAACAACAAGAATCAGCAGCAGTAGTAAGATACTCCTGGCAAAAGTCCATTCACTCAGTCATTTAAATATAGTGGACCTCTGTAAATAGCAAGGCATTGTAAGAGACTCTGAATGAAATGAACAGAGAGAGTCCCTTCCTTCCTAGGAAGGAATTTAAGAAATAATAATAATGACTTATATTTACTGAGTTCTTACTATATGCCCTATGCTATGTGTCTGACATGAATGATCTATTTTGATTCGTCTTTATCATAATATGTTATATCCTATTAGGTTATATTGATATCAAGTTTAAATGAGATCCTGGATAAAGCTTCTAGGACAGTGCCTGGAGCATATTAGATTCTCACAAAATATTAATTACCTCCCTGTCCTCCTTTTATTTTACAGAAAATATCACCATTTTTCCTTCTAAAAAATATACAGTGGATTTCAGGGTGAATAAATGATGTGACCAAAAGAACCAACTGATTGAACATAAGAAAAAACCCCAAATCCAAGGTGCAGCTTGGGCAGTACAATGAAGTTCAGCTGAAGGTAGAAATGGAAGAAATAGCCATCTGAAGGAGACAAAGGCTGATGCACACAAGAGATGCTTGGAAATTGGAGGTAAACATAGTTGCTGTACCATAAAGAGTTGAGACAAGAAGAGGTCTGGGCTCTGCTTAGTCATGGAAAGGTTCCTGCAATCGGGGGAGGCCCAGGTCCAAGGAACACACTGAAGAAAATGTGGGCAGAGGCACAAATGACAGATTGGAGCCTGTCTCATGATGCCCCAGCCTAGAGCCTTAACAGCATGGCTTCCAGAACCACAATAGACCAACATTTTCCACAGAGATGGGGAGGAAGTTGCTAGAACAAACACTATCCTGAAACTTGCCCCAAATCTGAACCTAATCAAACCCCAATGTTTTCTTGAGGTTAGAAAAGGCCTGGCTTAGCATTTTTAAAACAATATCTATTTGCCTTTTGTCTCCCATTTGCAGCCAGAAGTGGAAGTTCTAAAAAGCCATTAAAAACTTTGGGTTTTATTTTGTATTTATTTCTTTACTATATGCATTGCCTAGCCAAACCCAGAAAATGCTGGAATGGCACAAGTTCATTCTCCTGAGATATCTAGATCAAAGTCATTTGGAACTGCCTTGGCTAAGCAACTGAATTTTTCCATTCTTATCCAAACCAGTGCTTTAATCCCTCATAATTTACTCATATGCATCCACCTTCTCAAGTGATCTGAGGCATTTCTTTCAGCACACACGTTGGCCTTCAAAGGCTAACAAGCAATTGTGTGCTGGCTAAAGCTATATTTTCAAGTCTGTACCTACTATCATCCAACAAAGAGAACAAGAACTTCTGGCAACTTTGTCCACTCTCTATATATTCTATACAGAATGAAAATACAGGAAAGGCAACGTCAAAGCCCCTCTTGCGTAGAGATTTATTATTTTTCCAGTGTGTTTTACACTGCTAAATTACCCTCCCTCTTATGTTTAAAAATCACTTTGACCAAGTAAAATTTTAAGGCAGTTCATGTCATTCAACCACCAATTTACTAGAAAACTGGTCTCGTTTTTTTCATAAGGTCTTAGAGAGGTATCTCTTGGGTGTCATCCAAATTTGCCCTATCAAAAAAACGGCATTTCTGTTGGGTAACCAACAGAAATTGTCTCGTAGGTCACCTTATTGCCTCATAGGTCACCTTAATTCTAAATGACTTTGATCTACAAATGCATTACCTTTCAAGAAATTTATTGAGAGTGTAATGTGTTGCATGTCACAGTCTTAATCTTGTCTTCATAAAAAATTTTCAGTTTATGGTAGATTTTTGCTGTGGAATTTCTTATTTTGATGTTTTTCCCCATGGACCACAATAGCCAACTAGAGTTTGTCTTACCAAAATGTCAATTTTCAGAGAACAATTCCGCCTTTTCAATAAGGTGAAGAAAATTTATGATGTCCTACTCAAATCTGCTGAGAAAACATCACAGTAATGCCCATCCTTGCCTATGACCTATTTTAGCCTCAGCTCCTCTTTGGGTACGAGTATTTCTTCAAGGATTTTATACAGCCTTGGCTATTCCAGCCTGTGTATTTGAAGCCATGTTCATTAGCACAAGCTTTTTCTAATGCTAAATGAAAAACATGTTTATGATCAGATAGATGAACTTCTAAGGTCAGCATCCCTGTGTCAATTTCTGATGTTTCCAAAATATACAAGTGATTCTTAAGCTTTATAAACCTCCACCTGCTTCTTCCTTTCATGTAATTTGCCTTTGTTCAGTTATTTTGTGCCACCCCTGGAGTGTTTTCAAATATATTTCAAACCCCCAAGCAACCCCATTTCAGCTGATTGACTTCAGAGAACTCTAATGCTGGCCAGGCATTTTGCTGCAACCCCATTTAGACTCAGCAGGAAGAGCAGATTTAAAAGGCAGATTACGTTTTTAGCTTTTTAAAAACTGCTTTATTAGAGAGGCTAAAAGCCACAGTGGTGGTAAGCTGAATTCTTTTGAAATACAAGCAACTTTAAGACATCTAGGGAGCAGTTCCTCGCCCGTGGAGCTCCTCCCTTTGGGTTTCAATGATGGCAGGGACTAGCTGATTTCAGGCATTTTCCTTAAGGGTCCTTGTAATTCCAACAACAGAATTCATAAAAGCACCAAAGAGGTTTCATTTAAGGGTCGGAGACCTTTGAAAAGCAGCTCACCGAGGCTCCCACCCCTGGACTTCTGGCAGGCCATTTTGTGTGAAAGGGTTGGTTACATACTGGCCTCCATTAATTGTAGGGGTTGGCCAAGGGACAGTAGGTAGGGAACCATGGTGAGGATGTAAAAAGTCACTTAGAGAAGAAAAGTGAATATACTTGTAGGTCTGATTCCTATGGCAGGCAGCTAGGAGCCTAAATGGATAGATATGTAGGTAAGTAGGTGGTAGATAAATAGATGATAGATAGATAGATAGATAGATAGATAGATAGATAGATAGATAGGAGGCCACAGTAGTGACTACTGCTTCAGCTGTCATCTTAAAACATGTGCTACAGGTTATCAATGCTTTCCCTTTCACTTATTTAAACTGTACCAGGAGCTGCTTGTAAAGTGGTTGACGGTCCATGCAAAGCAGGTGGGTATAATGAGATTTCTAGAATCAATGAGATCCTATATGGAAGATTCGTTTCGAGATTTGGGCATCAAATGAATAGTAAAGGGCTTCAAGAATGTTTATAGAGAAAGTGCACTAAGAAACAGTGGATCCTATTTAAAGGTAAGATACAGGCTTAGACCAGCGATCTAAATAATCAGAGAGGGCAAATATTTGGCATCTGTGTCACCACCCACTCCCTCTGTGCCCAAATAGAACATTAGCAACTAATCATAACTTGTATGCCAAGCTCAGACACAGCCTTAGAATCCTTCTCACAGGCTGTTGCAATCTGGATTAAGCAGGGGGTATTGGGAAAGATGCATATGGGATCAGATGTATATAGATCAGCCAACAAAAATTCCCGTGGGTAAGGCAAACAGGTGACAGAATTGAGTGCCGCTGGCAGGCTGGGGACTAACAGAATGTCAAGTGCAAGCCCCATCTGAACAGGGCAGCAGGTACTCAGCTTCAGACTTTACCCCATAGGAATCTGGGACTCATGCCACCAGATTTTTCAAGAGTAAATAGATATCCAATTTTGACTTGGAATATCTTTAATTTTAAATGTTGGGTCCAAAAAGCAGGGGAAAATTAATGCCATGTAAGCCAAACCAAATACAAATGCTGTAAAAAGTAAATTAAAATACACCTGCAGACTAATGTAGCCTCCAGGCTTAGAAGAACTGAAGGAAGATTCCAGTTTGCTCTTATCTTGCCTGAACAACTTTACTATCATCCACAGCTTAAAAACAAAAGAAAACCATCTCACCAGGGCTTGAAGAGGGCATGTGACAAATTGCAGAAAATTATAGCCAACGTTTTGTGGTTGCTGATCTCCCCTGGGTTACATACTAGCAGACTCCTGAAAAAATAGGCAAACTTCAAAGATCAAAGTTTCATGACTGTAGAGGGGACCTTTTAACCAGCTTGCTTTTGTCCAGATCCTCCCCTTCCCCAACCCCTTTTTGTCAATCACAAAGCAGTTGTCTCAAAGCTCAAATTCTGACATTGTCAGAGACTAATGACAACATCAGAGCCCATTTGCTTGTTGCTTATTTCAGTATTCCAACCCTCTCTTCTTGGTCTCCCTTTGGGTTGTTTACATACAATTTCCTTCTGGGTGGAACTTTGTTTTTCCTTTCCTTCTTTTGAGGCTGTTGTTTTTTCTTAAAATAGGAGGTCATTTCAGGCAGAAATGTGTTTTCGTCTCCTTGCTTCCTCTATGGCTGGGACTGGGGCCCTTTTGGAAAGAAGGAAATTTCCACTTTGTTTACAAGGAGGGATTGGTTTTCTTTGGATATGCCGTTCATTTGCTGGGTAGGGAGCTTGGAGTTCCTAGGATTATCTAAGGAGATCAGCAAAGTCATTTTAAAGGCATTTGTTTGTGTTTTTTTAAATGTTATACACTCTCCTTTACTTAGTCTCTAACGGGTTCAGGTTTTTCCAATGAATCTAAACTTCCCATATGTCTGTCCCTGCATCTCAGCTCTCTACGTTGGCTTCCCAAGATCTTTCTGCTTTACTTGTCAATCTGGATAATTTGACCAACATTCTGGACCAATTCCAGCATGAGTCATAGTTTTATATTTTGAGTTGGAAAAGTAATTTTCCCTTTCCCTTTAAAATGCAGCCATGACCCATGACTATTACTGGAAAAGACAGACTTGATCACGCATACCTTTCTCCATCCATCCTCCATCTTCATGGGCCATATCTGTGAAGCAATCAATCCATCATTTGCATCAAATGATGTCAATATGCACCTAGATGGGTGTGGAATGTTTAGGCACCATTGAGGGTTTACCTTGGACCTCTGGAAGAATACATTCTAAGTTAGAACATTAACAACAACAACAATTTCAAGCATTTCAAAGTCAAACAGAATCAAATCCCTCTAGGTAAGTCTTGTGATGACTTTGGTACGTTTGATGCAAAAGAAATATTAATTTTAAAATAGTGTATTCAAGGCCACTCCCAATATATGACTTATTTAAAGGACCATGTTCACTAACAAATAATACTCAAAAACCTCAATTAAATGGATTCAAGCAGTCAGATCTCAATTTTGATTGTTCGGTGCCATCCCATTCTATAAATGCTTGTTGTTTATTCTAACCCTGAGAACAGAGGTAAATAATAAACAATAAGGTGTTGATAAGAAGGACTGAAATCAGAAAATATGTGAGCAAAGCAGTTTAGGATGGTGGTTAGGACAATGGATTTAGAGCCAGGCAGATGTGGGATGGGCTCTCAGCCATGTTGGTACGAGGTGAGTGGCCTCAGGCAAGTCATTCACTGTCTCTTATTCAATTTTCTCATCTGTAAAATAAGGATAATAATAGTACCTACTTCACAGAGTTGTTGTGGATTAATAGGTTAAAGACATAGTAAGTGCTCATCACCACCTCCATCACAATAATTCTAACCTTTATAGGGTACTTACTATGCATCATGCACTGCCTTCACTTGAATAACTCTGTGAAG
Source organism: Leopardus geoffroyi (assembly GCF_018350155.1). Classification (NCBI taxonomy): domain Eukaryota; kingdom Metazoa; phylum Chordata; class Mammalia; order Carnivora; family Felidae; genus Leopardus; species Leopardus geoffroyi. The sequence continues at coordinate 99,805,766 of NC_059331.1, read as the reverse complement.
TAGGTATTATTATTCCTCTCTTCCTTTTACAGTGAGGAATTTAGAGGTTCAGTTAAGTGACACAGAGCTACTAAGTACCCAAGCCAGGATTCCAACCCAGGTGAGCTGGCATTGAGTCTGAGTCCTTAAACATTATGTTGCTTTTATTATTAACATCTTTTTAATGTGTAATGAGTCTTTATTATTCTGGGTGATGTTTAAGGTTATCTCATCTTTGACTCAACCTATTATGTTGCTCGTGAGTGCATATACAGTGTTGTACACTGAGCAGAGATGTTAAAAATGGCAGTTCTGTTCTCTATTATATAATCAGTTCTCTCTGACACACACACACACACACACACACACACACACACACACACACGACCTCTACTTCCTAAGTCAAAGGAGTAATTGGTGTAATTCAAAGATATTTTCTATGGTATAAAAAGAGAAAGAGGTTTCTAATACATTTTGCTTTTTTAATTAACCAAGAATTAGTAAACTAAACTTCTTGCTCCACTTAGCATTCTTGTTAACTGAGGTTTTCCTGTATAATAAAATAAATACACATGGTTGAAATTACACAAATAGCTTGTATTCCAAAAGGTACAAAGTGAGGTGCCTGGGTGACTCAGTCAGTTGAGCATGACTGACTCTTGATTTCGGCTCAAGTCCTGATCCCAGAATTGTGGGATCAAGCCCCATGTCAGGCTCCATACTGAGCATGGAGCTTGCTTAAAATTCTCTCTCTCCCTCTCCCTCTCCCGCTGCCCCTTTCCCCCACTTGCACACTCTCTCTCTAAAATAAGAAAAATTTTTTAAATTCAAAAGGTACAAACAGCTCTAATTTATCTAGTTTCTAAAGAAGTAAAAATTTTAAAGCAAATTGTTGGTGAAAGTCCAAATAACATTTTCATGGTTCTGAGAAATGAAATTTGAAGAACTGGAAGGAGAAGGAGGGTATGACATCAGAAACATAGATATAAAACAGGGCCATAGGTTTGTCACAGTAATAATATTCTAATAATCAAGAAATTAAACATCACAGGATATGTTTACACTTTTATAACAATATGCTATTTTTTAATAGAGGTTGCATTTATTTTATCATGTGTGACCTTATTTGATTTGCACAGGAGAAACAATATTTACTATTGGATGAAGTAGGTATCAGAAATAGTATCAATTCATTTTATGTAGGAGGAAACTGAGGCTCAAAGATCAAATGGCTTGACCTAGATCACACGGCTAGTTATTTGCAGAGCCAGGACTGATCATTTCCTGCTATTTCTACTAAATCTCAATTCTCACTGGCACTTTTTCTAACCTTAGTTTGATAGTTTACTTAGACCAAGATGGCTGTTCCCCAAGGGTTGGGAATCAGGAATGATTTGTGTGGGGAAAAGCCCAGAATAAGAGGTGGTTATGCATATGGGTATGCCCCCCCCCCCCCGCAAACAACCTCCAAAAGTCCTAGGCAGTGTTGGAGGAAAAGAGGTCATCGGCCGAAAAGAAAGAAGTTGCAAAGAACAAATGTCCCGGTTTTCCTACATTTGGCTATGCTCATCCATATTTTATTTTGTGTAAAAACTAGTGACTCTCCAGTTAAACTGCAGTGATTGAATCCTGGCTCCACTATTCACTAACCTCTTTTTTTTTTTTTTTCGGTTTATTTATTTATTTGAGGAGAGAGAGCACAGCATGGGAGTGGCAGAGAGAGAGAGAAGGAGAGAATCCCAAACAGGCTCCAAGCTGTCAGCACAGAGCCCCATGCAGGGCTTGATCACGAGCCATGAGATCATGACCTAAGCTAAAATCAAGAGTCAGATGCTCAACTGACTGAACTACCAGGCCCCCTGCTGTCACTAACCTCTTTATGCCTCATTCCTTTGTTGGTGGTATGGGATTTATAGTAGTACTGATTTTGTAGGGTTGATGTGAGAATTTAACAAGAGAGCCTGTCTAAAGGTTTAGCATTGTAACTGACTTATGGTAAACACTTACTGAACATCAACTATTATCATCATGATTATTTCATGCAGAGGTGTAAGTGGCAGAGAGGATTTGAGCCTAGCCAACCAAACTCTAGAGACCAGTTTCTTTTTTTTTTTTTTTTTTTTTTTAATTTTGTTTTTTCAACGTTTATTTATTTTTGGGACAGAGAGAGACAGAGCATGAACGGGGGAGGGGCAGAGAGAGAGGGAGACACAGAATCAGAAACAGGCTCCAGGCTCTGAGCCATCAGCCCAGAGCCCGACGCGGGGCTCGAACCCACGGACCGCGAGATCGTGACCTGGCTGAAGTCGGACGCTTAACCGACTGCGCCACCCAGGCGCCCCATAGAGACCAGTTTCTTAACCACAATCCCATACTGGCTTTGTACTCGTACTGCCTGCCCATATGGAAAGCACTTTCCCTGGATACCCATCAGCATGGCTCACTTCCTCTCTGGATGTAGACCACTGCTCAGATGTCACTTCCCTTCCTGGCTGTCTGATCTAAAACAGTACTCCTTGCTTTATGTGCTGCTGCAGGTTTTTCATAGTACTCATAGGAACTTGATAATATATTGAATATATTTATTTGATTTTTCATGGATTGCTCTCTCTGCCATTAGAAAGCAAACTCCATGAAGGTAGTATCTTGGATTTGGCTCACATCACTATCGAGTCTAGTACACATTCGATTGTTTGCCACATCAAAGTATAAATTAATGAGGAAAACACTCGTTAGTAGCTAACATATTGAACCACTATCAACAAAGGAACCAAAATATGAATAGAATCTAGTTCCTTCTCTAAAGGACTTGCACTTTAGCTAGGGAGGGGCCCTGGGAAGGTGGATAGAAACACACCTAACCACTCTGATGGAGTATGACAAAGTTGGACGAGTGTTGCCAGGCTTCTGGGCACTCATACTCTGTGTCTTATCTTCTTCCTAAGGTGCTGACTTCTCCACCAAGTCAGTCTGACTCTTTAACCTTCCCTAATGAAATGTTCCAGAAGTAAATCTTATAAAATCAAATGATACAATTTCAGAAAGCTGTTTCAAGAGAGTTTAAATGCTCCACCCCACTATCTCTATAAATCAGACATAGCATTCTCTCAAGGGTGACATTCCCCAGAGAGTATAAGAGAAAGCACATTAAGTTCTACTCAAAGCACATTTCTTTTTGGTATAATCTACTCCCAAGAGTAAACTGGGGAAGTGGATACTTTACAATTGTTAAAGATCATGGGAGAATGAAAAGCAAAATAGGCACTCAGCCTCATTCAGCCAAACTACTGGACTGTGTCTCCTGTGTGTGAGTCATTAATCAATCCCATTAAGTTATAATTCTTTGCCAAGCTAAGAAAACACAACCCAAACAGTAGCGAACACTTCCTCCCCTTGCCACTTACCCCTAAATGTGAAGAGCAGCCTTCTAAAAACTTCAGTCTTCCTGAGATTAGCAGGTCTGCAAAATGTCCATTGGATTTGTCCAGAGAGAAAATGTGCCAGATTTGATGAAGTGAGAGAACACTGCTTGATTCTGACCACTCACACTCAAAACTATTTCCATAGCCCAGATAAAGCAGTGCAGAACTACACAGGATGACATGACTGAAATAAAACAAATCATTTACAACATGACTTCCTGCTAAGCAGTGTTCAAGAAGTCCCATGGTGGATAGTTGTTAGCTAACACAGAACAGACCCAGGGCTCTTGAATAGCAAATCCTTTTATATGACAAATGACATTGTGTGTGTGTTGATGAATGGTGACCACAGGAAAATGGCATGATATAATAGAAACATCAATGGTTACAGCTGAGGAAGAGTAAACTGTACTTCATCAGAGAAACTCACCTTGATTGGGTATGATAGACCAAAGGGATATATAAGCCACTGGGGCAGTCAAATCCACGTTCATAAATAAGGACATAGCAAGTGCCTAGTGTGGCTTATTTAAAGGGCAATACAGGTGAGCATAATTAATCAACTGTCTGGTATATATAATATTATGAGTTAGGGGTTAAAGAAATTAAGGAGCACAAGACACATTCCTGCTGCTAAGGAGGAGGAAAGTACTAACTTCAATGTGACTCATTTAATTTGATTCTCTTAAGAATCTAGTCGGGTAGAAAAGCTATATAAAACCCTGTTCTATAAAGCCCCGTTTTATAGATAAAAAAGCTAAGGCTCAAAGTGGTAAATGACGTGCTCAAGTCTTAACATGAGTGAAACTCCACACCCGAAAAACAAATAACCCAGTGAAGAAATGGGCAGAAAACATGAATAGACACTTCTCTAAAGAAGACATCCGGATGGCCAACAGGCACATGAAAAGATGCTCAACGTCGCTCCTCATCAGGGAAATACAAATCAAAACCACACTCAGATATCACCTCACGCCAGTCAGAGTGGCCAAAATGAACAAATCAGGAGACTATAGATGCTGGAGAGGATGTGGAGAAATGGGAACCCTCTTGTACTGTTGGTGGGAATGCAAATCGGTGCAGGCACTCTGGAAAACAGTGTGGAGGTTCCTCAAAAAATTAAAAATAGACCTACCCTATGACCCAGCAATAGCACTGCTAGGAATTTACCCAAGGGATACAGGAGTACTGATGCATAGGGGCACTTGTACCCCAATGTTTATAGCAGCGCTCTCAACAATAGCCAAATTATGGAAAGAGCCTAAATGTCCATCAACTGATGAATGGATAAAGAAATTGTGGTTTATATACACAATGGAGCACTACGTGGCAATGAGAAAGAATGAAATATGGCCCTTTGTAGCAACATGGATGGAACTGGAGAGTGTGATGCTAAGTGAAATAAGCCATACAGAGAAAGACAGATACCATATGTTTTCACTCTTATGTGGATCCTGAGAAACTTAACAGAAACCCACGGGGGAGGGGAATGAAAAAAAAAAAAGAGGTTAGAGTGGGAGAGAGCCAAAGCATAAGAGACTGTTAAAAACTGAGAACAAACAGAGGGTTGGTGGAGGGTGGGAGGGAGGGGAGGGTGGGTGACAGGTATTGAGGAGGGCACCTTTTGGGATGAGCACTGGGTGTTGTATGGAAACCAATTTGACAATAAACTTCATATATTGAAAAAAAAACACATGAGTGAGATGTGGAGCTTGGACTTGACCTCAAGTCTTGGGCTCTTACTGCTTATATCACTGTGCATCAGGCTCCATCTTTAGACAACTGGAAAAAGCAAAGCCTTCCTTCAAACCTAATCCTGAGGTAAATTAGAATCTAACTGATAACCTTAAATTTTTAGTCACTTCAATATATCCTTGCAAACATTGTTTAACTTTCTTTTATAAAACTATTGTATGCCAATATGACCAAAATAGCCAGATGATCTCAAAACTGAAGCTCTGCTTCCACCTGTAGTACCATTCAGGATTCAAGGGTGGCAGGCTGGATGTGAGGTGCTTGGGAAGATAGACAGTCCTGAAATTCGGATTTTGCTCTGTATTGGATCCTGCACTGTGTAAGTGGACCAGAATTAGTGTGTTTACTTTCTATGACTTACAGTTGAGGCTGTCTTTCCCTTCCTTCACTTGGCTTCCTTTCAGGGAGCTCTTACTGCACTTTTGGTTCATATACCACCTCTGGATATTTTTGACCATCAGAAGGTATTGTGCCTTCATCACTGTGATTATGGTAGCACTTTTACTTCTATTTCTATTCCTAATGGAACAATGTTTTCTACTCTGTGTTACCATTACTTATGTATATTTTTATGTCACATCTGCACCTAAAAGCCCTTTAAGACAGTATCTATAATCATATATTATCTGTTAAGAGATGACCATCATAAAGTCTTAAATTTGATAAGTTTCAAATTCAACAGTTTGTTGAATAAATAACTGAATCTTTCTCTAGTTTTCACTCAGCCTTCTTTTATCTTCCAAGGATTTCTGCTTGACTTCAGTCTTGCCTACAGAAGGTCCCTTTTCACCAGTTGTCTTTTTATATTGTTTGAGTTCTATGGTATTTTTTTGTTTATTTTAACCATTTCTTGAACCCATCTTGAGACAAAGTTCATAAAATTTTCAATTCTATCAAAAATGTTACTAGTGATCCAGTCAAACCAGGTTCATCATAGAGGAAGAAAAATTGCTGATCGGTATTTGAGGGAGAGGTACTTTTCTTTTTCCCACAGCTTTGAAATGCCCCAGTGAGCAAAAGTGTTAGATTTACCTTAGTCCTGAAATCTTTGGATCTTCTGTCAAATTAGGAATTCCTGACAAAGTATGTCTTAAAGAGAAAGATGGGAGTTGAGACAGATAGTAGATCATGTAATTCAAGTCTCTCTATTTTACCTATAAAATGGAATCCCAAATGGTGACGTAGTTTGCCTGAACTTACCCATCTGCTTAGTGAAAGCCCAAAGTAAACCTAGGTGTCCTAGTTACTGGTCTTTGAGGTGTTTTGTTTTGTTTTGTTTTGTTTTGTTTCTACCAATATGAACTGCCTCTTTTAAAGAAAATAAATCCTACTGATATTTTAGTTCCTGTTTTTATTAGATGGTTTTGTTCCTTCAATCTTCCTCCTGTCCTCCTGCCTATCCAGAGTGCTAGGCCACTCTGAACTAAGACCTCAGTTCCCATGGTTCCAAGAGACCCAATGGAGAAGGCACTCCCAAGTGTCCATTGACTAATGAATGGGTAAAGATGTAGTGTGTGTGTGTGTGTGTGTGTGTGTGTGTGTGTGTGTGTATAGATATATATGCTGGAATATTACTCAACCACAAAAAAGAATGACATCTTGCCATTTGCAACAACATGGATGGAGCTAGAGAGTATTATGCTAAGTGAAATAAGTCAGTCAGAAAAAGGGAAATGCCATATGATTTCACTCATGTGTGGAATTTAAAAAGCAATACAAATGAGCAAAGAGAACAAAAGAAAGAGAGAGAGAGGCCAAGAAACAGATTCTTAACTACACAGAACAAATTGATGGTTGCTAGAGGGGAAGTGGGTGAGAGGATAGGCCAAATAGGTGATAGGAATTAAGGAGGGCACTTGTTGTGATGAGCACCAGGTATTGTAATAAAGTGTTGAATCACTATATTGTATACCTAAAACTAATATTACACTGTATGTTAAGTAACTGGAATTCAAATAAAAACTAAAAGAGAGAGAGAGAGACAGATTGAAAACACTCATCTCACCCCTTGGGCCATGCCACTTTCCGTATTTAGACAGAGGATCTTTGTTTTAAATCTGTCAGCCTAGAGTTCTTCAGTAAATGGCAGAACTAAGAGATCATGCCCAGACTTACCTTGGTTGGTAGAAACTAATCTACAACTTATGAGGTGAGTGATATTATACTCACTGTAGCATACTTTGACTTAAGAAGCAAACGGTTTTATTAGAGTCTTTTGTTATTATATTATCATCTTAGCTACCTCATTTTCTAGTATGACCTTCTATCTTTTTTTTTTACCTTCTATCTTTTAATATTTTTCCTTTGTCATATTTATTCTTGTTTGTTTTGAGATGTGATTATTTTGTAGGATATTACTTGAATTTGAAAGATAAAAAAATTATATAAAAATGAATTTATCAAGTGCAATGTATTAGCATAAGCTCTAATGGAAAGAGCCCTAGATGTGAAATCAGAAGATTGGAGTTCAAATCTAGCCTTTCACCAACTCTATGATGGTTGCCAATGACAACTTCTCTGAGCCTCAGTGTGACCACTTGTAGAATAAAGATAATAATCTATAATACAGACTCTGGGGAAAGATGAGCAAGAAGTCATTAAACGGGTCTGGTGTGGTGCCTGTTGTGGTCCATAGGCTCTACATGTTGACTCAATCTGAAACGGAATGATTTTCAGGAACGTAAGAGCAACTTTGTTTATCAGAGTTTCTTTCACCATTGCTCTGGTTTCTCTTTTCTTCTAGTATCAACACTGTCTATTGTGTGTTTTAGAAATGCCAAATTAATTTTTAAAAATCCAATTTAAATGAAGTGGAAAGATATCATGGTCCACATTACTATACTACTTATTACAAATGTACCTCTTAAGAGTGTAGAAAAGTGTTTATTTAGAAGTAGAGAAGTAGGGGCGCCTGGGTGGCTTGGTCGGTTAAGTGTCCGACTTCGGCTCAGGTCATGATCTCACAGTGCGTGAGTTCGAGCCCCACGTCGGGCTCTGTGCTGACTGCTCAGGGCCTGGAGCCTGTTTCAGATTCTGTGTCTCCCTCTCTCTCTGCCCCTCCCCTGTTAATGCTCTGTCTCTCTCTGTCTCAAAAATAAATAAACGTTAAAAAAATTTTTTTAAAAAAATACAGAAGTAGAGAAGTAGATAAACAGTTGTTAAATTCAGGCAACATTGCACTTAGGAGGGCAGCAGAAGTGCGAATGTCATCCAGAGGAAAACATTAAACAGGGAATGCATAATCTTTCAGAGTGTACTAGAAAGTGAGAAATCTGCCCTAAATGAAACATTGAAGAGGTCCTGGATTTTTCTTCTTTTTTATGGAAATTGAAATGGCAATCTGAACAACCATTTTTTTAATTGAAAAAAGCAATTGATGTTTTTAAATGCAATTCCAAAATAGTGTTAAAACTAGTAAGTTATCAGCAAGCACATGACCCCACAATCCAGATATTTTCTTACTGCATTTTACCTTCCACATATACACAAGTTTCAGATAAGGTGCAATCATATTTTGAATTCTACTAACTCTCCCTTATATTATAAACATTTTCCATTTATTTAAATGGCAGCATGATATACTTCACTGTGCTGTTAAATCTAAATTTAATTAACTCTTCTCCTAATCGTAGACATTTATTTGGGAGTTGATTTAAATTCTGTGATTAAGAGGTTTTAAATAGCTCCTATAGGGGCGCCTGGGTGGCTCAGTCGGTTAAGCATCCGACTTCGGCTCAGGTCATGATCTCACGGTCTGTGGGTTCGAGCCCCGCGTCAGGCTCTGTGCTGACAGCTCAGAGCCTGGAGCCTGCTTCAGATTCTGTGTCTCCCTATCTCTCTGACCCTCCCCTGTTCATGCTCTGCCTCTCTCTGTCTCAAAAATAAATAAAAAACATTAAAAAAGATTAAAAAAAATAAATAGCTCCTATAGTTTTCATGTCAGAGTTTTCTTGCTGTCTCAGTCCCAGGGATCATCTCAGTTATGCAAAATGTGAAACACATGTATAACAAAGAGGTGAGTAGGAGATAATCAAGCTCTCCAAAGTACTCTTATGGGTGAGGGAGGATAGTGAGGAGCAAGGAAGGCACAAAAACATCTTGTTGTTTGTTTTTTAAATGTTTATTTATTTACTATCAGAGAGAAAGAGTGAGAGAACATGAGCAGAGGAGGGCAGAGAGAAAGGAAGAAAGAGAATCCAAAGCAGGCTCCATGCTGTCAGCAGAGAGCCCAGCGCGGGGCTCAAACCGCAAACCATGAGATCATGACTGGAGCTGAAATCAAGAGTCAGAGGCTCAACTGACTGAGCCCCCAAAACACCTTGTTTAATGTTTGTCTTTAGTGATTAGATTGAATGATTATTTGGTTCCCTTATGTGAATTTGTTTCACCAGCCGCTTATTCTAAAGTTGTATTCCCTTTGGCCAGGTAGAGACAGCCTAAAAACAGGTGTAGGAACGAATTCTGGACATATTCTAATGTATATATCTGAATTGTTTTATATCCTGTCTTGTTATAAATAGGATTTAGGAAAGTTCTCTTTGGGGATTTTCTGAAGGACTTAAGGCCTTTAACAATGCTTTTTTCCCACTATTCTTATTTCCACCAGCTATAGAAGTTGAATTATATTTCTTAGAGTTTTACTTCATATTACAGGTATATAATATCTTAATCCCTTTTTATTTACCCTCTGTAGCACTCATGAACAGTTTCATATGAGCATTCAGGGGTTATTGACAAATGGTGTCACATTTGTCTTTGTTGTATCTCTTGTGTAATTACAACCTGGATAGAGTATTATTTGTTCAACCTTCTGAGGGCACAGAGCAATTTTTTCTGGTTCATATCTGTGCTAATCAGCTAAAAGTAATGGGTTAGGTTATGAAAAAGCTAAATGTTGAAGATTTCTGAGTATAGGCTTCATGATCATATGCAACTAGCACGTCTTTGGAACCCCAGCTGCATAGGACCAGGAACGTCCCATCAAATTTCTATATTTTGTGCAGTGCCAGGAAGGCGTTTTGGAAATACAAGGAAAAGGATCTGAGCACTAACAAATATAAATCTTTGCCCTCTATTGAACTTTAAAATTGAAAGACTTGTTTTCCACATGTGGCCCTCACAACAACCCAGTGAAATAGGACAGGAATGATTATCCCCATTCTATAAGAATGACACTGACACTCAAGATTTTGTGACTTGCTCAAATCCATCAGAGCTAGAGAATGGAAGACACTGGGTTCAAACCTTGATACTCCTGTCCGTAATCCAACCTGCTTTCCATCATTCACAGCTGTAATTAAAACATTTACTAAGTAATTCTTCCCTTTGAGGGTTTTCTGTAATTCCTAGTTGCAAATTTCTTTTACCACAATCAAAGTCAATGAGAAATCTGTGCTTGTGAAAAGACTTCTTCTTTTGATGTGCTTTTACTCCCCATGAAATGGCCCCAACAATTCTCTCCCCTACTTAAGAGCTCATTTTATTTGTTGCAATGGTACCCAGTAGAGAGTGGGACTTCTCAAAGCAGCTAACAGACTGGGGCTTCATATACCACATCTTGAAGGACAAGATACATTGCCCTCCCTGGCTAGCGGTAAATCTTCAACAAACCCAGGTTGCTTTTCTCCTGGGTTCCCATATTTCCTGTCTTCACTCAGCCAAAGTCCACATTCCTTTCCCTGTCACCACACACAGTTTGACCCCAGGCCAGTGTGGCAGCTTCCTCCATCCCTTTGAGGTCACAGCCAGTGCTGCTCTGTGGACTCCTTGGCAGTGGGCATTTGGGGACAGCTGCTGCTGGAGACTTCTGCAACAGCCCCTGCACCTTACTTGACAATGGCCTTGTGTTCTCCCTGACTCCCTGAGTGGAAGATCCATTCTGCTCAGTCTAGGCCTCCCACCAAGTGTGTTACTTGGGGCTCTCAACTGAAACAGGATGGTGGTTGACTATTGGAAGTTACTTGACCACCATTACCTCCTCATCACCCTCCAGGTGCTTAATTCAGCCAAAGGTGTCAGGACTCCACCTTAGAGAGGTTTGGGATTGTGGTGAAAAAAAAATGTGAGTATCTTGTAAGTCTCCACCCCTCCCCCCCCCACCCACACACACATATACCACCATGTTGCTTGAAAAGATGAGAGGGGTGGCTGAGTGCAAAGATATTTTTGCATCTAGTTTGAAAAAAAAAAAAAAGTCCTTGCCCAAAGATCTGAGAACATTTTTATTATGAAAACCTGGGATGAACCACTATGAGGAAGATTGATGCTCCCATCAGCAAGGTCAGAGAACAACAGTACCGTCTACTGGACAGAAGACTGAGTTTACTGGTGGTGCTCTGTGTAGTGGCCCCAGGAAAACATGGATGTAACTGTTGGCTAGTGTACAGAAAGAGAAGTCATGACAGAGGACCCACCATTTCTACACTCAGCAGATCCCATGAAAGGCCACTGCTATGGGGGTGGGTCTATTCCCACAAACAAGTTCCAGGTCTTGAGAGTCACCCTTAAAAAATAATTAAAGTTATTCCCTATATATCCACACCACCCCCAACTATCTACTGTAATTTTTATGAGGCTGCCTCCACCATCAACACTTATTAAACACCCTCTCACCTTGACACCCACATATTCATTCCTTTATTCATTCATTCAGCACCAGACCTGTGCTAGGCAGTAGGGATAAGTAAGACCCAGCGTCGTTGAGCCATTCTGTGAGCATCCAGGACTGGGCTGGGCAGGAACCTCTATTCCCACACTTTCTCTATTAACTTCCTATTAATTCTTGTCTTGAGTCCTGTTCTTTGCTAAGTGGAATGTTGGGAGTAACCATATAAATTAACCAGGCTGCCATACTAACCAGGTAATATGTTTCTTCTCCCCTGTAAATTCAAACATTTGGGTTCTTAAGAAGGTTATTCAAGAATGATCCTAATGCTGGGGATCCTGGGTGGCTCAGTCAGTTGAGCATCCAACTCTTGATTTTGGCTCAGGTCATGATCTCACTGTTCATGAGTTCGAGCCCTGCATTGAGCTCTGTGCTGACGGTGGAAAGCCTGTTTGGGATTCTCTTTCTCCCTCTCTATGCCCTTCCCCTGCTCATGCACGCTCTCTCTCTCTTCACACACAAAATAAATAAATAATCTTAAAAAAAAAAAAAAAGAATGATCCTAATGTTAAGTTCTTCAGGCAATTTGACCAATAAACACAGAGGGTAAAGGGACTGGTGTGTTAGTTATATGTCCCTCAACCAATCACTTATAGTTAGTGGCTACCTTTTGGTTTGTTTGTTTTTAGTGGCTACCTTTTTAATTGATGCAAATACTAGCTCTGGCCAACAGGTTAGAACACAAAGAAAGCTTGAATTTCCTTAGGCAGAATTATTTGGTATAAGTATGTCTTTTTAGAATTTTTCATTACTCACTAATGTGTGTAAAAAATGTGTAGCCAAGTCTTTAAAAATCAAGTAGGCTACAATGATATCATCAGGAAGAGAAAATAAATAATGTTAATGTTGAGTCAGAATACTTCTTTGTACATGTTGGAGAAATGAAGGAAAATAAATAACTGAGCCATATCTACTCATCATTAGAACAAATTTCCTCCTCGATAGAGATTATTTGCAGGATAACAGAGGATAATTGCCCAGGGCTTTCTAACACTAAGATGAGGCAAGACCCAAGGTATGGTACAAACTCAAGGGACTGAAAACGTTTTCTGGATTCCCTCCTTCACCTCTCTCTCTCTCTCTCAAAAAGAGAGAGAGAGAGCACATGCACACATGCACATGTGTGTGGGGAGGGTCAGAGAGAGGGAGAGAGAGACTCTCAAGTAGTCTCCACACCCAGCCCAGCTTGATGTGGGGCTCTACCTCATGACCCTGAGATCATGACATGAGCAGAAGTCAAAAGTTGGTTGCTTAACCGACTGAGCCACCCAGGTGTCCCCATCCCTCTCTTTGAAAAGCCAAACAACCCCAGACCAATAATATCAATCTCATTATTAAAAATGTCTTAGGAAAATTTATTTTTTTATGGTACCACTGCAGTGGTTAAAATATATGTGTCAGGCACACCTGGGTGGCTCAGTCAGTTAAGTGTCCAACTCTTGGTTTCAGCTCAGGTCAAGATCTCATGGTTTGTGGATCTCATGGTTTGAGCTCTGAGCTGAGCATGGAGCCTGCTTGGGATTCTCTCTCCGTCTTTCTCTATGCTCCTCCCTGACTCTCTCTCTCAATATAAATAAGTAAATGTTATATATGTGTGTGTGTGTGTGTGTGTGTGTGTGTGTGTGTGTGTGTAATCCAAAAAATTATCTAACATTTAATTTAGAGCTTTGAATTAAACTTAAACCCATATTCTGGGGGGAAGAGAAGATGAGAGGAGGTAGAACAGAATGGAGAACAATAAATCAGATTTTTCTTTGAAATAGTACTTGTATTCTTGAAGCTCATGTCTAATTTCATTTATAAACATTTCTTTTCCATTGTAAACAATTCCAGGTCGATGGGTGGTTTCAAATAAGCCATAGTCTCTTCAAATTTTCATTAAATATGTTAATAATAACTCATGGAGTTATGGCAAATTGAACAGAGACCTTCTTAGGCTTTGTCTGTTGTCCTTTCTCTTTATTCAGGAAATAATTATGGGTATTGGAATACTTATAGACATCTGTTAATTAACCCTTTGCTAACTTGTCTCATTAAGAATCACAAATTTCTGGGGCGCCTGGGTGGCGCAGTCGGTTAAGCGTCCGACTTCAGCCAGGTCACGATCTCGCGGTCCGTGAGTTCGAGCCCCGCGTCGGGCTCTGGGCTGATGGCTCAGAGCCTGGAGCCTGTTTCGATTCTGTGTCTCCCTCTCTCTCTGCCCCTCCCCCGTTCATGCTGTGTCTCTCTCTGTCCCAAAAATAAATAAACGTTGAAAAAAAAAAATTAAAAAAAAAAAAAAAGAATCACAAATTTCTTTTTTTTTTTTTTTTTTAATTTTTTTTTTCAACGTTTATTTATTTTCGGGACAGAGACAGAGCATGAACGGGGAGGGTCAGAGAGAGAGGGAAACACAGAATCGGAAACAGGCTCCAGGCTCTGAGCCATCAGCCCAGAGCCCGACGCGGGGCTCGAACTCACGGACTGCGAGATCGTGACCTGGCTGAAGTTGGACGCTTAACTGACTGCGCCACCCAGGCGCCCCAAGAATCACAAATTTCAAATTAAACCAAAAGCCCTTGGTTTAGATTTCTAATTACTGAAAAAAATGGCAAATTTTGAAATTATGATAACAGAATTTCGAGAAATAAGACTTTGCAGTCACCCTCACATATGTTGAACCGTGTATTACATAAAAGACTAGTTTCTGCTGAAAGTAGCTCCCCCATTTGTCATAGGATAGGCTTTCCTCCTATCCAGCAGTTCGGTGTGTTAGAGTTTGGACATAGGAAGGAACTCTCATTCACACTAATTCCTGCCTGCAACTTTAACTTTCCAGAGATCAAAGTGAATCTCCTGTGGATGTTGTCACCATGACAGGACAGCATTGTGCAGTGCAGTAGATCCATTCACAGCACAAAAATAATAGTACTTCTTCTTTAACTGGCTCAGTAAAATCAAAGTGATGGTCTTAATTTAATTTCATCCTTCAGAAACAAGTCATTCCTGAGCCTACTGTTACTTAAGAGAGGGATAGATTGTGTATAATTGCTTCCTAGTTAAACGTTTTACTGCTATCCATCAACTTTACCCTACTTTTGTCTGCATCTAACCATCACTTTAAAATATAGGTCATGTGAATATTTAAAAAATGGAAGAAGAGAGGGGGGATCATTCACAATGAGCAAAGATAAGGAATCTGTATTCCTTGAGTTTCAAAATAATCATGAGTCTTGGAAACCCACTATTCCAGCTAAGAATCTGGTCATGTGGTTGGTTGTCGAGCCATTTTTCTTGAATGAACCTTTCTAGTCAACTATTACTCTTTTCAGAGCATTCAGTTTTGTCTTTTACTGACAAAGACCCAGCATTTTAAAATCAATAAAAAAGCATTTCCAGTGCTGTTCTATTTTCTAGTAGAATCCAAGAACCTTTCAGAATTCCCATGCAAGATAGCACATTTTACTAATACAAATTTATGCAGCCTTTCTGATGGCCAATATTATGACTGTAAATGTGTGTATAGTATGACTGAGTTCCACTTTCAGAAGTATATTCAATGAGATAACTGAATACATACAGTAAAATATATGTACAAAGATGTTCATCACATTGCTGTTTATAAAAGTACTAGGAAAACTAAAAGTCCATCAGTGACCAAACTGATGATATATTCATGAACTGGAATATGCTATAACCACTGAAAATGATGAAACCTCTCTGCCTCTATGGACGGTGAAATATGTGTGTATTTTTTTTCAGTATGTGTATGTATTCAGGTTATCTATAGTTGTATAAGCAAATGTATGAGGGCATGTTTAATTTTTTTTTCAAACAGTGTTTTATAAGATGTGTAAGAGATTCTGTGCATAGAAAAAGCCCTCAGAGAAATATGTCAAAATGTTAACAGTTGTACCTGCTTGTACCTGTTACACACCAGCAGTTGTATCTGGGATCACAGGTAAATTTATTCTTCTAGTTTATATGTTATGTAATTTTTTTTTAGCAAGCATGATTATCTTTCACAGTTTCTTAGACCTATGTTCACTTTAGAGGAAAAATATCTCTTAACAACAGAAAATATTTTATCAGGGTTTTGTGTTCCTTAAAGGAAACCACTCATGCGAGGAAAAAATTCTGTGCATAAATATAGTACATTTTATTCATCAGGAGTGATTAAGGAATGGGGTGTTATAGTTAACTGAGAGTAACTGTATGAACTTATGTGGGTACAGGTCAAGGACACATTAAAAAAAGTACTACAAAGTGGCTTTTATCCAAACTTTTAAGACCTTCTATTTTTAATGACTGGACCCAAACCAGAAATAGGCATCTCTGGATCCAGCCACCGTCACTCACCTACATGCTTGGCTGTAAACATACCCAATTCATCCTCCCTCTTCTCACTCACAGACTCACATACAAAACAACTTGAGGGACTCTAGCCAGTGGTATTCATGCTGGGTTTCACACAGTTGCTGACCAGGGGCTTATCAGCAGAAGAGAGACTGAGGTCCCTCTCCTCCACCTTTTTAATCCTGGAATGATGCATAAAGCATCTTTTGAAAGAAGGGTTCCATGGCAACAGCAACAACAACAGGCTGTAAGGCACACCTTATTTTACGAATAGGGAAGCTGATGCCTAGAGGGAGTAAGTTACTTACTCACCAAAATTTAAATGCCAGGACCAGAATGCAGGTTTCCTGACACTGTTCTGTTAGCTACAGTTTTCACAGAACCATCCAGGCTCCTCACAAGAAAGGATATTGGATAAGCAAAAAATCAGACCCAATGAAAGAAGAATGTTCTTGTCCCAAATCTGAGGTATTTGGTTTCTGGCTGAAAAGTAATTAACAGTGCTTCAAATTATTATGGCTTTTATGGAAAGCAGCAAACCAAAATATAAAACTCTTTAAAATATCTAATGCAAGGCCTCTGAACAGCCATTGTGTTAAATGTCACAAGAGATTTTCATCTTAGTATTTAGTGGCTGGCAGGAGATGACTCAGGACCATGGAATTTAATTTTAAATTGTTTTCAAATAAATTCACAGGGTCCAATAACATGAAACTTTGGAAGGTGACAAGGTGGCTTTGGAGATTTGAAAGTTTTTGGAGCCATATATCAAAGGCTACCTCTGACAGTTATGGGGATTTATCGTGTTCTCAACCCCAATTGTTTCTAAAAGCTCTCAACCATGCTTCTCTGTGCAAGAGAATTAAATTTGGAATTCTTGCTGTCTTCCACTGCCTGGGACTTCAAAATCTCTAACCTCATGTACCTAGAAACGGCTCAAACATTCTTTTCCGGGGCTGTCATTAAATCCCCATTTTCTGGATGGGGACACAGAGGGTGCAACCATTGGTCAAGGTCACCCAGTGAGTCAGTGGCAAAGCTGGGAATGCAACCCAGACTTTCTGACTCCCTCGCCTGTCCTCTGACCATTAAACCACACGCTCCTGACCAGGATGAAACAAGCTTGTCTGTGTCAGTGTTTGGAGGGAACTGAGTGAAACTGCAATTTTTAAGCATTCGTATTCCATTTATTTCATCAGCTAATGGGCAGATTGCTCCAGATCATTTTTCACTCTAAAAAACTTAGTTTTATTAATTTTTCAAGAAAATACCATCTTAATTTGGAAGAGCAAGAAGGACAACTTTTTTTCCATTGTATCACACTGTATAACACTGGCAGTGTGGCCACTTCGAAAACCCGCAGAAGCTGCCTCCTTTTCTCTGCCGACGGCCGGTTCCTTTGCCAGTTTCTCCATATGGCCTTCCTTGTACTGGGGTCGGGCGTCCCGTGGTTTCTGGCAAAGGCAGGTCCCATGGACAAGCCAGGCCTTGACGTGGCTGTTCCTTCTCCTGCTCTCTTGAATGCTCCTTGACCACAAGAGAACCCAGTTCTCCTGCCAGCTACACCCCACATGCCACTTGAAATGTAGTCAGTGGTGATGATCCAACAGGGCGCCAGCCAGAGTCCAGAGCAACTTTACTAGGGACAAGGGAAAAGCAATACAACCAATTCTCCTGCCAGTGAGTACCATCTCCTGCCAAAGACCACAGCGGGGAGAAAGCTTTTCAAAGCTGAGCAATGGGACCAGCCCCTGGGTAAACTCTCCCTCTATTTCCCAAAGCCCATGAAGTTGTTTCTCCCGGTGTTGTATACCTGTCGTGTTTGATCATAAATATTTCTTTCTCAAAGTGAACTAAATTGTTTATTCTCTAAGACCTGTTGCCATTTTGGGGACAACTTTACAAACTCTAGGCTGGGGTTTTTTACCAGCTTGCTCAGTGTCCTCTCCTTGTGTTGGCCATTAGTTCTTGTGCTCTGCGATGACTTCCCTCCCACGAGTTGTCAGCGGAAGCTGGAGCAGCAGAGAAATGGAATCAGGGAAGGAAAGGGTATGCCATTATGGGGCTATCCAGAATCCTCTTTCTTTTCCCTGTGCATTTGTTAAACCTGCTCAGTCCAGGCTAACCATGCAGTGGTCAGGTGACTTTGCCCAGAGTGTGCTCAAAATTTAGTGCTACCCCCCCAGGGCAAGTGCCCCACCTGCCTCTGTGCCCAGCCTCCTGTCCTCTGCTCAGTGAGAGACTTGAGGACTAGGGCTCTCCCACTACATTTTGGAAGGGAGTCCCAGCTGACACACAGGGTGGCCCCAAATCAATTTCCCTAAAGGTCTTAAAATCACTAATACTGAAAAAACTGATTCTGCGTATCTACCCATCACACATGGCTCCAAACACATCATACTATCCTATTCTGCACTCTTTCTGCAGGAGCTGTCAAATGTTGTGTTCCCATGAGAAGAAACAAGTTTGCTTAATGTGACAGCACTGGATGTGCTCCAGGGAGAGTGACAACATAATTTTGTTTACTATTCACTCCAAGTTCTAAAGAAGTAAACTTCATTAACTTTTCTGATAAAACACAAAGACTCTATTATTTGCCTTACCCATAAAATTAAAAAAGAAAAAAAAAAAAACAACTTTGATGTCCTCAAGAAGGCAGGGTTTGTTTTGTTGGGTTTTTTTTGGGGTTTTTTTTTTTTTTTTTTTTTTGGTTTTTTTTGAAGTTTCTATTGCTCTACCCAGGTGATCTAGAGGCTGATACTGCTTCAGTTGGCCTCTGACCTGTGATGAAAACGCCCAGGTCGGCAGTTCTGTGCAGTGCTCAGCATAAACCTGTCTGCCCATCATGTGTATTTAATGGTCTACCTGGCAATGTGACGGGTAGAACAGAGAAGTGATATATCTCTGGCTAATGTTATATAGGTATACATTTTTCCTTCACAGGGCAACAAAACTATGAAGGTAAATATCTTATTCAAAGTAGTCTCTCAACCAAAAAATAAGAAATTTGAAAATAAAACATAGCCACAGAAACCTGACTTAAGTCACAGATGGGTTTAGAGAGACTGAGGTCCCAGGAAGAGAAAGTGGGGAGAGCAAATCAGCCTGGTTCTCCACCTTCCAAATCTGATAGAAAAGCTGATGGGCCCTGTTGAAGACTGTGTCTGCTTGAGTCTCTGTCCACAGCGTAGAAATCTGCTCCTAGGATGAAAATTGTAAGGAAAAGTATCTGGAAAAATAATTTTTAGAAAACGGCTTTCAGTTCGAAAAAAAAAAATTAGCTAGAAAACCAAACCAAAGCAAACCCCCAAATTAGATATTGGAGCAGATTACCTTATTTTTTTATGCCTTTTTTTTTTTTTTTTTTTTTTTTTTTTGCCAAAAGAAAATGGTCATGTGTAAGATTGTGTTAGCAAGCACAGGCCCCAGCCTCCGACTGCTCACAGAAATTAAACTGCTTTCAAAGGGAGTAGCAGGCGAGACGGCCCAAGAAAAAGAGTTTAAGGCCTTTTGCATTCATTAACATTTATTTGGAGCATGATAAATCTTCCATATATGTCAACCAGTCGTCTTTTCTGCTTTGTTTTAAAAGTGGCATTTGAAGATCTGAGAGTAAACAACTATGTGAAAGTTTCCTTCACAAGACTTTCTTGTTCTATTTTTCCTCCCCTAATAAAATGGTGTTTATGGCTTAATATACAGAGTTAGAAAGAACTTGAGTAGGAAGGCATAAAGATTTAAAAATCTACAGACTCTAAGAATAGAACTGTATTTGGAGTAAAAAAAAAAAAAAGGCAAATTATGGCTTTTAATTTAATTTTTTATTGTGGTAAAATATATATATACCATAGCATTCATCATTTTAGCCATTCCTAAGTGTACAATTCAGTGGCATTAAATACATTCACAATGTTGTGTAACCACCACCATTACCTATATCCAAAACTTGATCATCTCCGGTAAAACTCTGTCCCCATTAAATAATAGCTCCCCATTTCCTCTCCCCCCACAGCCCCTGGTAACTTCTACTTTTTTAATATAAATTTACCCATTCTGGGTATCCCATATTAAGTTGGATTCACATAACACTTGTTCTGATTTTTATCTGTTTTATTTCATCAAACGTAATCTTTGAACGTTCATCCATGCTATAGTGCGTATCAAAATTTCATCTCTAAAAAAGACAAAATTTTACCGTAAACAACCAGGATTTTGAGCTATTTTCTTCTTATCTGTAGCCCTTCTGCTCCGGGGCTTGTTAAGTCTCTGTCGAGAAAAGCAGAGGTCTCTGGTCTTCCTTGGCTTTGCTTCACTTTCAGTGTCCTGAGCACTTGGAAGTTTTTCCCTGTTGCCAGAGAAGCCCAAAGAGATGCTGGGCTTTGTTTTTATTTCTCTTTCAGATCATCTGGTATTGTGAACAGACAAATTCCTGTCTTAAAACCAAAGGACTAAAAATCTCATGTTGAGGTACTTATGGTCAACCCCAAAAACATTTTTTGGGGGCCCTCTTTGACCTGAATACTTGCTGTGATTTTCCTTTAGTTAAACTGGGGAGAGATATAATGTGTAGGCAATGGACGTTTAACACAACCCACATTCACGACTTCTCCCCCCTTTTTTTATTACCTTTTAGCCTAGTGTTTCACAACCCCGTTGGGCCTGAGTATCTCTTTACAAATATTTTGTTAAGTCCCTTTTAAAGTCCTAAAATGAAATTCATAGGCAATATAACTTGTATACACCTATTTTTAAAACTCAAGATAATGCCTTAAGCATGATATAAATTAGATATAAAAGGAGAATGATTTTTAATAAAATAATATATATTCCAATAATATGTACCCCAATTTTCTTGGGAATAACTACATTGAAAGACAGGATGAAGTAGTCAGAAGCTGGCATTTAGACAGAGAACCACCTTTGACTTCAACAATTATAAATACAAAGCAAGACAGATGTGTTATATAGACAACTAAATCCCTTGAGCAATGTTGCAGTTTTCCAACACTTACATAAATTTCCAAAACAATGAACAACATTTTTTAAAAAGTTCTGAACAAAGCACAAATTTTTAATCCTAGAAAATTTAGAGTGTGATAAAGCTGTGCAATAAATGCATTGTACTTGTATATAAAATGGGATGGGGGTGCCTGGGTGGCTCTGTTGGTTAACATCCTCTGACTCTTGATTTTGGCTCAGGTCATATTCTCATGGTTCGTGAGTTCAAGCCCTGCATCAGTCTTTGCTCTAACAGCGTGGAGTCTGCTTGGGATTCCCTCTCTCCCTCTGTCTCTCTGCCCCTCCCCTGCTTGCTCACTCTCGCTCTCTCTCTCAAAATAAATAAATAAACAAGTAAACTTTAAAAAATGGAATTGGATTTTTAGTTCAAATAGTAAATAGGTTTATCCAAATTCATGACTGTCCAGTTGGACATTCAAAAGTCATATGGGGTACAGAACAATTCTTCATTGTGCAGGACTGTCCTAAAGGACATTATTTTCTATACAGCACTGTGCCAGGACTGTGTTGCATAATGTTGACATCCCTAACATTTGCCCAGTAAATGTTAATAATGGTCTCTAATCAGTGTGATCATCAAAAACCAAACTCACAAATTTTTGCAATAACCCAGAAGTACAGGTAGAACTGATCTAGTCTTCTAGAGGAGGAAAGCCAGCAGGTGATTCTAAGTGCCTCTAATAATTCCCAGGTATGTTTGTATGCCCAATTTCCAGAGGGGTCTGGAGAGAGAAAGGCTCCAGGGACAAGTCAGGCAGGAATGCTCCTTAGATGGTTGCAATTTTTTTAGTGATTTTTTCGTGTCCTTACCCATGCCATGGGCCTGAGATCTTATCCTCTGCCCTTTTCTTCAGACACTCCATCCACCACTACCTTTGCCAAAGTTCACAAAGATAGGAAAGTACATAAACAATTTTCCTGTGGTGTAGTGGAACCTCTGGGATGAACATGCAAATTATGTTGTTAAAGCTTCAAAAAAAGTTTCAGGTTCTTTCCTCCATTTCATTCTTCCCTTCTAAGCTCACTCCTAATTGTAGCCTCCAGACTGATGCTGCAAGTCTTGGCATGGCTCCCATACCATTCAAAAATCTAATAATTCCTTTCTGTATGTGTCTCCAGTCCCACCTCCAACTTGGTTCCTTGCCTACAATGTTCTCGTAGTTTGCCCGAACCATACTTGGTGGCTTCCTGCGTTCTGTGGCACAATCACCCTGGAAACTGAACTTTCCACTTTCCAACATTTTAGTGTTCCAGGTCCTCTCTACTGAGTGGCCAGTCTTGCCACATTTCAAAAATATGTTCTAACAGAGCAGATTCCTTGTATGCCTCAGAGAGTCTAAAATTTTTCTCCATCCCAGCTCAGTTACGTTGCCTGCTCAGATCCCAAGATAATCCTATCAAGTAGATCAGGAAAGTGACATCTTATCACTGAGGTCACTGAGATGGGGAGATTTATTGACTTGCCAAAGTTACATAACTAATAAGTAGCAAAAGTAGGAAAATAACAGATTTTGGTTTGCTTATTTGATTTTGTCTTTATTTTCTTACTTTAATTCAGTAGACTTTTTAGGGATTAGTATCAACCCCATTAAAATAGAAAACCTCTTTGGTGAACTATTTCAAATTTACCCTTTCTACTCTACTTCAAGATTTTGCAAGCCTCTCAAAAAACCTTCTTGCTTTTCTGTCAGTACAGTTAGAAAAACCCCTCATTTCCTAGTCTATCATCATATCCCCAGAAGTGCTTCTGTCCTTCAGATGGTTTAAGGTGCCCTTCCTTTGACCCCTTCCACCATTCTTATTTTTTCTGGACCCACAAAAGCCAGATTGCCACACCAAAACATGTTTGTCCTATATTTTGGGAGCAAAGGTGTGATAATATTTGACATTTTTCCTCTTGCACTGTTGGTGGGAATGCAAACTGGTGCAGCCCTCTGGAAAACAGTGTGGAGGTTCCTCGAAAAATTAAAAATAGAATTATCGGGGTGTCTGGGTGGCTCAATCGGTTAAACATCTGACTTCTCAGGTCAAGATCTCGTGGTCCATGAGTTCGAGCCCTGCATGGGGCTCTGGGCTGACAGCTCAGAGCCTGGAGCCTGTTTAAGATCCTGTGTCTCCCTTTCTCTCTGTGGCCCTCCCCTGCTCGTGCTCTGTCTCTTTCTGTCTCTCAAAAATGAATAAACATTAAAAAAAAAAATAAAAATAGAATGACCCTATGACCTGGCAATAGCACTACGAGGAATTTATCCAAAGAATACAGGAGTGCTGATTCATAGGGGCACATGTACCCCAATATTTCTAGCAGAGCTATCTATAGCCAAATTATGGAAAGAGCCCAAACGTCCATCAACTGATGAATGGATAAAGAAGATGTGGTTTATATATACAATGGAATACTACTTGGCAATGAGAAAGAATGAAACCTTGCCATTTGCAACAACATGGATGGAACTGGAGGGTATTATGCTAAGTGAAATAAGTCAGAGAAAGACAGATATCATAAGTTTTCACTCATATGTGAAATTTGAGAAACTTAGCAGAAGACCATGGGGAAAAGGAAGGGGGGGAAATAGCTTCAAACAGAGAGGGAGGCAAACCACAAGAGACTCAAATGCAGAGAACAAACTGAGGATTGATGGGGGGGGGGGCAGAGGAGGGGAGAAAATGGGTGATAGGCATTGAGGAGGGCACTTGTTGGGATGAGCACTGGGTGTTGTATATAAGCAATGAATCATAGGAATCAACTCCCAAAGTCAGGAGCACACTGTATACGCTGTATGTTAGCTAACTTGACAATAAATTATGTTTAAAAAAAATATTTTCCATTTTAGTTTTGAAGCATACTGTAGGTAGAAGAGCACTTTGGGCTTGGACTTTTTGGAAGAGTAATTGCTGAATATTCACCATTTGCTGAGGTGCCAGCTTCCCATGGGTTTTGCCCTGGCCCTGATCCCAGGACTGCTCTTCAGCCCCTTCTTGCCCTAATATCCAACCCAGTTTTCAATGCTTTGCTTGCGTGCTGCCTCCTCTGTAAAGTTTTCTTTAAACTTGCAGAATAATTTATTTCTCCCATAGCATGTCATGTGGTACCTGCTTAGCACCTGTTTCATTCTGTGGGATATTATAATTAAATGCTCACAAATATTTGTTTTATATTCCTTCTTATTTATGCTTTGCATTAAATTTCACTCATTTCCTTACTCATCATTGTTATTGTATCTCTTGGTTTTTTTCTAGAGTTTCTTCTTTCTAGAGTAAACTCTCTCTGAAAGGATCTGTGGGTGTTAAATGTCTTGAGTGCCATATGTTTCAGTTAAGAAACTTTTGACTACACATAACACAAATCCCTACTCAGATGATTTTAAAAATAAAGGGATTCAATTGTCTCACCAACAGGTCCTGAGATAGGGCAGCTGCAGCCACAAAGACACCATGGAAAGGAAGAGTTCTTCTCATCCTCTCATGCTGCCATCCTCCAGCTTTCTCTTCCGCTCTGGAATTAACCCTCTGATTGACAATGGTTACAATCCCAGGTATCATAGGCAGACATGACAATGTCCAAGAGAAGAGTACACTGCCTCTTCATCTCTTGATCTCTTGAAAGGAAAAGAGACCTTTCACAGAGTCCCCTGGCAGACTTCTCTCCACATCTAATTGGCCAGCACTGAGTCACCCAGCTCTTTCTATACCAACGACTGTCAAGGGCAATGGGATTACTATAAGTGGCACAGACTAATTAAAATTGACCCTTTATTGAAGCAAAAATAAGATAAAAACAGGGAGGGAGACAAACCATGAGAGATTCTTAAATACAGAGAACAAACCGAGGGTTGCGGTGTTGGGGGAGGTGGGTGGACTAAATGGGCGATGGGCATTAAGAAGGGCACTTGTTAAGATGAGCACTGGGTGTTTTATATGTAAATGATGAATCACTAAATTCTGTTCCTGAAATCATTATTATACTATATGTTAACTAACTTGGATTTTTAAAAAAGAAGTAGTTAGTTCTATGAACAAAATTAAATGGGAAAGAGTGATATTGGAGTAATATTTCTGCAAATATGATGCAAATGCAGCAGCTGCATGAAGTTCTAGCTAAAATGTATTTTAGTATATATTAAATAGCCATTAAATAATTGCTAAAGAAAGTATGTATATAAACTGCATAAAGCAATGATTGTGAAAAGATACGGATAGATAGGAAGGAGCAGATTATGTTCATTAGAATATTGTGATTTTTGGAATCCAATAGAAAGTGATTCAAATAACACCGTAATCTCAGCTTCTTCTGTAAAATAAGAATAATATTTACATTCATAGTATTATTGTGAGCCTTTAGTGGTTTTAAGAATATAAACAGAATAACTTGCATATACTAGGAATTGCTAATGAATATAATCTCTCCTTTTCTTTGGGTTAACTGTAGTATAATATCACACATGGTACAAATATTGAATATTTTCTCAAGGGAAAAATACGAAAAATATAAATTAATTTCTGACTCCTGCTTTTTAATAAACGTTATAAATAAACTAGAAGAAATTTTTTCTTAAAAAAAAAAAAATTTATCCTTTTTGGGCCAGAAGGTGAGGGCAAACACCACTATCAACCTGAGACATGGATAACACTTGGTTTGTTGGAAACATTTACAGGAAGGCCTTCCAAGAATGTGCATGCCCTGAGGAAGAGATTTCAGGTCTGTGCTGCTTTAGCATGTATGAAGAAGTGAGGGCAGCAGAGATACTGTTGACAATAAGAGTTCTTAGTGAGGGCAGCAGCCTTGCTGGAGAGAATGATGGGAAGTGGGACAGCAGCTACCTGCAGGACTTTCTTTCTAGCTCTGGTGTCAGCTAGAGACTTCATAGGTCTCCCCATTGAACCAGCTTGTTGCTAGGTTACCTAGGGAAACAGGGACAGAGTTCCCAGGATGTGTGATAGAGTTTGTTCTGCCTCATCCTTAAATCAGATGGAGGAAGAATGAGCGTCTCAGAAAAGCAGGGCTCTACCTGCAAGAGAGAAAGTTTTTAGAGTAGGCTACTGAATGTACTCTACACCTGCAGGTTTGAAACCCTCACCAATTGTGGTTGAATCTTAATTCTAGACTCTAAGGTTCTTTTTCTTTCAAAACTCTGAAGATTTTGCTTCATTGTCTAGTCTCATCTAGTACTGCAGGTGAGAAATCTGTGAGTTATCTGTTTTGATTCTCTAGAATAGTTTTTGCAATTTTTTAAATCTTTAATGTGCCAAAATGTCATAATTTTGTGCAAATATGTGAAGTTGTTTCATCCTGTTTGGCGCATCGTATTCCTTTTCAATCCAAGAGCATGTTTCTTTTTTTTTCAGGTATTATTTCTTTTGTCATTTACTTGAGGGTTTCCTCCATTATCTCTATTTTATTCCTTCAGACTAACCCAGGAGACCCATGCATCATTAAGCAGACTTTAGAACTTGCAAATATCTCATCCAGGTCTCTTAACTTCTCTTGCTCACTTTTCATTTACTTATTCCTTGTGCTCTGTTCTGTAAGGACACTTGCCCCAATTTTCAGCTCACTCTTCAGCTCTTTCGCTTTTCTTTTCTCTGCTCAACCCTCCACTGAGTTTGTTTTCCTAGTAAACTTTATTATTGAAATATAACACATATAGAGAAAAGTGCATAAATCCTAAGTGTACAGGTTGATGAAACTCACAAAGTGAGCACACGTTTGTAATCCTCGCAGACAAAAAAACAGGACAGCACCAGGAAAGTTGCCTTTGCTGCTTTAATATATAAGGTGTATTTTTCTGTTGTGGTAACTTAGTGAAGTGAAAGAGTAAAAATAAAATGGAACTGCTGTACACCTCTTTAACTTAGTTTGCTATTCTGGCCAAATGTTCCTTCTGTTAGTGCCTCCATTCTGTTCCTAAGGCAAAGAAAAGTTTTGTTCAAATAAGATAAATATGAGATCTCGATAAACATCTACTTTACTCTGGATGCCTGGGTGGCTCAGTCAGTTAAATGTCTGACTTCTGCTCAGGTCATGATCTCATGGTTTGTGAGTTCAAGCCCCACGTTGGGCTCTGCATAGACAGCTCAGAGCCTGGAGCCTGCTTCTGATTCTGTGTCTCCCTCTCTCTCTGCTCCTCCACCACTCATGCTCTGTTTCTGTCTCAAAAATAAATAATCATAAAATTTTTTAATTAAATAATAAAAAAAAGATCTAGTTTACTATGATATTGCTGGCAAAATTCCTAATTATTCCCTCTTGCTCATATAATCATTCTCCTCACACTTCCACTCAATATCATTCATGACTTTTTATGGCCAAACCAAACCAAGTGGAATTTTTTTCTGAGCCACACCCTCTCCTAGAAATCTAAGAATGGCTTATTACACAAGAGCCCTGCCCTAGCTGGGAGGGTTAAAAGGAAAGAACTGTTTCCTCTCAGTAAGAGATGTATGGAAATGACAACTCTCCCTGGACCATCAAATCAATGTAGACTGGCCTGCCTGTTTCCTTAGGAATGATCTGGAAGAGGGTGCTTCAGAGATATACTATCTTCCTAGCTAATGCTAGGAAGCTAATGCTTCCTTCCTAATGCTCTGCCTGCCCCTCTCAAAGTTATCATTCATTCTTCTTGTGGAGGACTGACTGTTTTAGCAGATACTCCCAGAAGGAGAAAAAGCTCAAGAAATTGATCACAACTTACAGCTCCCATGTGGGTCCAATGAACTCTCAAAAAATATCTAGGTCATTCAGTGGCTGGAAATTTCTGTGATTAGTTCAATTCAGCAGATGTTTATTGAGCACCTACCTTTTTTAAAAAAAACTCATTTAACAAATATTTATTGATGAACTACTCTGCAACAGGCTCTGTTTTAGGAGCTATAGCAGATACAGAAAATAAGATGAGACCTGTGTTGAAGGAAATTGCTGTTTAGTCAGAAGGAAAAGGCATACAGAAATAATGAAAACCTATAACAGAAAAAGGCACTGCCCTGGAGCAGTATAAGCAAATGACCTTGGGAGAGGAAGATCGCACTCAGATCATCAGTAAACCAGGAGGGCTTCATGGAAGATAGCATTTAAGATAAACTTTGAACCTAGGTAAGAATTTGACAGAGGTGGAGGAAGGAAGAACATTCCAAGAGAGGAAACTGATTAAAGAAACACATGGGATTAAAGAAAGGCAAAGGAGTTGCATGTGCCTGGAATGACAGTAGAAACAAGTAAGCAGAAGTTGTTTTTAAAAAAGAGAAGATATTCGTTTATGGGTACCATACGTCTAGATGGCAACTCTAACCAATAGCCAATAGAGGTTGTAACATCCAAAACAAACTATTTTATAGAAAAGGATAGGGTTTCTGAATAAAAATAAATGATATTTTTGTTAATCTAGTATAGTCTGGATTAAGAGCAAAGTGTTAAGATCAACCTTTTCCTTAAGGAATCTTCTTTTTTTTTTTTTTTAAGTTTATGTATTTATTTTGAGAGAGATAGAGAGAGTGTGAGTGGGAGAAGGAATAGAAAGAGGGAGAGGGAGAATCTCAGGCAGGCTCTGTGCCTTTACTGCAGAGCCCAACACAGGGTTAAATCCCACAAAACTGTGAGATCAAGATCATGACCTGAGCTGAAATCAAGAGTTTGGGCACTTAACCAACCAAGCTACCCAGGCACCCCAGGAATCCTCTTTTTAATAAATGGACTAGAGGAACGAAAATGTTGCCCACTTCCCCTAGGTAAAATACATGGATAAGCTAAGTTAAGCATTATTAAACAATTAATTCCAGCTAAAAGGACCATGGAAGACTTTGTAGAAAATACAGATTTAAGCAGGGTTTTGAATGATGGGGCAGGGGCTGGAGAAGATGCACATGGGAAGATCAAGCTCCCAGTTCTATTTATAATGCTCATGGAAGAAAGCACGGAGATCATGGGCAGTTGGTGCCTATGGAATCACTTGCTCTCCATAGACATAAGCTACGGGAGCACTCTGGTCCAATTAACTGTGAATATCAAATGAGCTTCCCATTAGCTTCAATTGCTATGATTGATAGACATTTTGTGAATCCTGTGCAATCCTCCAGGCATTTAAACAGGGCTTTCTTTATCTTCTGTAATCATTATTACAAAATAATACCATGTGTGGCCCCTATCCCTATAATGTGGGGGACAAAGGAGAGAAGGTGGGTTAGGTTTCTGGGAGAAGTGGATGATGACTTTAAGATCCCAAGGTCAAGATGAAGGTGGAGAGAGGGAGGGCATCCCAAGCAAAGAGACTGGCAGGTAAGAGTGGCAAGACAGAATTTGGTAGAATCAAGAAGTGTCAGTAATTCTGGAGGACTGAGGTAAAGGAAGATTAAATAAAGGGAGTATGAGCCACATCCAAGGTCTGGTATCCACCCTAAGAAGTTTAGCTCTTATCCTAAAGGCAATGGGAGTCATCAAAGCATTGTCAATGGAAGCAAACTTTCACTTCAGAAAAACCCTTCTGGCATCTGGAAGAAAGAAATGAGTGGTAGGAGGAAGGAGGAAGGAGGAAGGAATGCACCTTCCATTGCAGTTTCACAGACGCAGCCGAAGCAAGGTGGGCCCACATCAGAGTCTGGTAACGAAGACTTGTTTTTAAGAGCTAGAGAACACACTTACATTTCAACCGCCTGGTTATGTCGTTACGGTCTCTCAACACCCCTGGTTTGTCAGATCATTGCTCAAGCCAATTTCTTAAACCAAAGGGCTTAGGAATAAGAATATCACATACACTGAGGAAATTTTACTTTAACTTTCCTGAAATTGGGAAACCAACCTCTTGCACAGTTCAGCACATTCCTCAAAGCTGCTCTCACTTTCCTGCCTGGCTGCATCAGGCAGCAAAGAGGGCTTCGTTGCTAAGACAACCCCATACAAGGCCCTCCACACTACGCTGCCCTCTGCTGTGCTCTCTGGCTTAAACCCTTTGGGATTGCTTGGAAAATTACAACTAAAACTAGCGATGCTACTTCTTCACTTACCTTTCTCAGAAATCCTCCTAGACATCCTGTTCTATCAACCATGTTATTTCTGTGTCTGTCTCTCCAGCCCCTAAGTCTTTTTCTTTGAAAGGAAACATGCACTTTCCATTCAAATTAGGTTTCATTTTCTGATATTTTCAGACCTTAGTTGCTTTAATTCTGTTTGTTTCAAATCGGTCCAAGGAAGGAGTGGAAAGGGAAGGGGAGAGGATGCATCTGATCTAATATATGTTGCCCAGGCCTAAATGTTATGAGGCATCCAGGTACCAAAACTAAATGCACTTCCTTGTTAAAACATATGACACCATATGTTAAATAAGAGCAATATAGTACATCTGGATTCAAAAAAGGTATTTGGCAAAGTTTCAGTATAAGGAACAAGGTGAAGAAATGGGGAATAGGTAAGTTTGTGTGGTTAGCATGATCCAAATTTCACGACACCCAGAGCGTGTTGATTAATGAATTGCTGACGTTTTGTAGGAAGGACTCTAGTCTTAACCCCATCCTATTTATCAAATTCATAATCACTTGGATAGCAACATATACTATTAATTTCTTGAATGAGCCAGTGCAACTGGTGCAATGCTAGGAACTTAGTAATTGCTCAATCGATGTTGAATTTAATGGAGAGGAAACTATTGATACTTTACCTGACAGAATCACAACTGGGCTGAAAGAAAGTAAAAATACAAATATAATAATATTGAAAAGGGATAGATTAGTTTTGTGCTCTTGGGCTCAAATAATCAATGGTACAAGTATATGATTGAAAAAGCCCAATTTAACATGTGATTTAAAAATTAGGATTTAGCTGACTACAAGACATGCATTAATAGGTTGCTTTTCTCTCATTACAAAACTAATGCAGGCTACATAGCATCATATACAGATCAAGGGAGGTAACAGCCTATTTGCCACTGAGCTGTTTAGACATCTTGAAACTGTGTTTCATACTACACTCTGCATTTTAAAAAGATTATTAATCAAGAAACTGTGCCCAGATGAGAATATGTACAGTGGAGGTCCTATGAAGAAAACGTAAAGACATTTGGATTATTTGCCCATATTACAAAATAAAATTTATGCCAGAGTTTGATGGGAGTCTTCATGATAGCTACCTTCACATGTTTAAGACTATCGTGTACAAGCAGGATTCAAATTATTCTTCATTGCTCTAGAGAGCTTAGCTTAATTTAGCTTAATTATGAGTTTGAAAGAGGGAAAATAAAGTAAATTTTGGCTGTAGATAAGAAATAATCCCTTAGCAAATAAAATGGTCAACAAATGAAACAGTGAGTGTTTCAAAGTAATACTGAAAAGCATGTTTCTTTTAGAGAGAATTATTACATGAAATAGATTGTTGGATTTTAAAAAGTACTTTATATTTTGAAGTCCCTTTCATCTCTAAGACTTCCTGATTATGATCATAGTTATGTTGTCTGAAAGGAAAAAACCAAAGTGTTAAACCACCACAACCAACTAATCATCATGCAGGCCAAAATGATGCTCAGATTTAAGAAATCCTAACTCAGAGGAGCCTGGGTGGCTCAGCCAGTTGAGCATCGACTCGGATTGCAGCTCAGGTCATGATCTCAGGATTGTGAGATTGAGCCCTACATTGGGCTCCACACTGAGCATGGAGCCTGCTTAAGATTCTCTCCTCTCCTCTCTCTCTCTCTTTCACTCTCTCTCTCTCTCTCAAAAATAAAAATAAATAAATAAAAGGTGGGGGAGACACCTAGGCTACTTAGTTGGTTAAATGTCCGACTTCAGCTCAGGTCACGATCTCGCAATTTGTGAGTTCGAGCCCCACAACAGGCTCTGTGCTGACAGCTCAGAGCCTGGAGCCTGCTTCAGATTCTGTGTCTCCCTCTCTCTCTGACCCTCCCCTACTCACTCTCTCTCTTTCTCTCTCTCTCAAAAATATTTAAAACTTTTTAAAAAGAGAGAAATACTAATTCAGTTAAATTCCACAAGTATTTTGGGATTACTTCCTTTGTACTAGGCACTTTGTAGGTGCTGACTTTATAACTCAAGCTTACAATCTTGTGGTGAAGAATGATCTAAGTAGATAACTTCAATATGTTTCCCATAACAGTGCTTGCACATAATAGGCACTTTTATTAGTTTCCAAATACTACTGTAAGAAATGATCATAATTTAGCAGATTAAAACATCGCAATTTTATTAGCTAATAGTTCTGCAGGTCAGAAGTCTGAAATGGACCTCACTAAGCTAATATCAAAATGTCAGCATGGCTAGTTCCTTTTGTAGGCTCTAGGGGAGAATCTGTTTCTTTGCCTTTCCCAGCTTCTAGAGACCACCAGTATTCCTTGATTTATGGCCCCATTCTTCCAACTTCGAAGCCAGTGATGTCAAGCACAGTCGTTACACTGCCCTCTGTCTGATTCTCTATTTCCTACCTCCCTCTACCGTACTTGAAGGCCCTTATGATTATGTTGTTCCCACCCAGATAATCCAGGATAATCTCCCAATTGCAAGGTCAATGGAATAGCAATAATACCTTTGCCACTGTATTAGCCCAGGGTGCCCTAATGAAACACCACAGACTAGGTGGCTTAAAAACAGAATTTTTTTCTCATAGTTCCAGAGGCCGGAAGTCCAAGATTAAGGTAATAGCTTGGCTTATTGAGCTAAGAGTTGGTTTCTGGCGAGACCTCTCTTTCTGGCTTGCAGACAGCCACCTTCTTGCTGTGTCCTCACATGGCCTTCTTTCTATAGACACGCAAACTCCTGGTGTCTCTTCCTCTTCATAAAGATACCAGTCCAATTAGATTAGGGCCCCACCATTATGACCTTAATTGCTTCCTTAAAGACCCTATTTCTAAATATAGTCACATTGGAAGTCAGGGCTTCAACATATGAATTTGCAGGGGGACACAATTCAGCCCATAACAACCTTGTAACCTAATATATTCCCAGGTTCCAGGGATTAGGGAATGCATGTGTTTAGGGGGCCATTTTCGTGCCTACCACACTCAATGAATGTTTGTTGAATGAATGACTGAATGAATGCAAAGGCAGGAGTTCTCACAGGGAAGCTCAGAAAAGATCCTTAGGTCAACTTGGTATCTAAGGGAAGGATTTCTAGAAAACTAACTGTGGATGAATATAACGTCAATAGGGAAAAGAGTAGGAAAGAATATTAAGCATCACACAGTCCAGTGCTCAATTTACAAACAAAAAGTGAAGGGTAAGGGAGGTTAAATGATTTGCTATTGGACCTGTTGATGAGAACTTAGACAAGGGTGTGAGCCTCTGTTTCATCATCTACAAAATGGGGTAGTAACAGCTTCTACTTCATATAATTATTGTTGAGTTCAAAAAATAAGTGTGCTTGGAATAGTCTCTTGTGCATAATAAATACTCAGTAAATGTAGGTAACTACTATTATTATCATTATTATTACTATTACTAGCAACTTCTAATGCTCTTATTATAAAACGGTTGAAGACCTACCCGCTGACTGGTGCTGAACTAGTACCAAGACACAGAAATAAACAAGAGTTTCCACCACTGTGGACTTCAGTCCACAATGAGTCACAAGCCTAAATGCCTATGATGGCCACACAGGCATCTGTGATCTCTGTGAGTGAAGTGAGCCAGCTGGGCCTATGGCAGGAAAAGGGCCCATGTCTGATGTATGTGTAGCACCTACTGAGTTCCAGCCAACTCTTGCCTCATAGTGCCTAGCCCAGCACTGTCAGATATACCATTTTTTCAAGGGAAGCTGCATATCTGAGTATATATATATATATATATATATATATATATATATATATATGATAGCAACTCTTTACACTGGCGACTCCTATCACAAACATCTGTGGACCAGATTTGGCCCATAGACTACTAGTTTGCAATGTCTAAGGTGAAGAAAGGACTTGACTGATTAACCAGCAGTTCTTAACCTGGAGTCCTAGATAGAATTCAGAGGTCTGTGAGCCTGCGTGGGGGAGGAAAAAAACCTATATTTATTGATGTAACAATTTGCATATCTCTTATATATCTATTTATGTTTCTTTTTATTAAATAACAGAAAATAAATTACATATTTTTCTAACCCCTAGTGGAAATTTAACCTCTCCTTAATTACAAATATCAACAGACCACAGGAGTATTAGGAGTACCTGTAACTATCACCCTTGGAAACCACAAATATTTTTACATCACATTGCAGTGTTGTAGCATCTCAAAGTATTTTCTATGCTCTTCACAGCTTTGCAATTACAACAATTTATAGATCCACTGTAGGTCTTGTTGTTTAATTGATAATGTATTTAATATATGTGTGTGTACATATGTATACATGGCACATATAATACTGTATCACGAATTTGTTTTTATTCTAATATTTTGATAACTATTTCATCATGTTCGTTTATCTTTGCAATACTTTTTCATTTTATGAATTGAGAAAGATTATTCTGAGAAGGGTTCCCTATGCTTCACCAGACTACAAAGGAGTCCATGACACTCACTACACACACCCCTACACACACACACTCACACACACACACCAAGAACCCTTGAATGAGGGCTCAATGAGGGAAATGAAGGATAAAGGCGAGACAAAAGACTTCTCCAAAAGCAATACTCATAATTGTGCATCTTGGTTTGCTCTTTGATAAAGTGTTAGTATGTGGCCATGTGGCAACTGCCAATCCCTAACTGTCACTTCAGCAATAACATTAATTCTTTTAGTCCTCTCAGGTACTACAGTTAAGTCTAACTTCAGCTACCGGGAGTGACTGAGTCTTGGTGAAACCCAAGCTTACTGTTGTCAAACTTGATTATTAAAGTGTGCCGCCTTAGGAACTGCATCTTGTTCACTAAACAGGTCATGCTGGAACTTCAGCAGTAGTTACAGATAAACTTTTTTTGTTTAGGTCTTGCTGGGCTGAGGAGCTTTTGATTGTTTGCTTGCCATCCCATTCAACCAAAGCCTCTCTCTGCTGGTAGATGTGGCTGGTTACTTTCCCGGTCTGCGAAATGTGTTTGGCCTGCTCCAGTCTGGGCTGTCTGCTCTGCTTGCTGGGTTTTGCAAATCTGAGCTCAGTTGTGGGTTTATTTAGTTCCAGGAGAGTGGGTTGGCTTTTCACATTCCTAGGTCTCGTGTGTCTGAAGACCTTCAGTTTGGCTTTGCGAATGATCCTATGGTGTAACCCTAGCTCCTAAATGGTAACATAAGTTTGGTAATAATAATAAAACAGAAATAGGGAGCTATCAGAGATTATTAGTACTGGCATATGAATTAAACCATATTGTAACAAATCTGTTTCAAGGGTAATAATCTTAGTTTGGACAGAACTAAATTCAAGACCTCAGCCTCGCTGGCATTTTCCACATCCACTTCCTCTAAATATAAAGCTTTCCAGCTAACCTTACATGATGCATGCTCTCAACTAGTTTTCAGATAGTCCTCTAAAAGGAAGTCATTTCTACCAAACTCTGCTTTCAAATGTCCTGATTTTTTTTTTTTTTGAGTTCCAGGCAGCCGAATGCTCCCAAAGTCATAAATAAGAGGGCCCCCATACCTATGTATGGTCCCCAAGGGCAGAAATATTTGTTTTGTTCATCGTGGTATCTCTAGCTTGGCACATGATAGGTGTTCAAAAAATATTCATTGGTTTAATAAGTAAATGAATCAATGCAACATGAATTAAGCATAATTACAATGCTTATTTCAATAGTTATTGAAATGATTATTTAAGACACCATTTAAAAATATTCATAAACTCCTAGGTCCTATAAAAGTGAATAAACTGGTTTCACTAGTGCCATAAACCATGGTTAACCTCACACCCTCCTTCATGTTATATGAACTCTAATAGTTTCTTAGTTATATAAAAGCCTATTGCTAAGCAAAACTGTGTATTTGGTATGTTTTTATTGATGCCATTCCATTCTCCTTTTATCAATGCTGCCCTATCTTGGGGGTCCCAATTTCCAGTGGCTCAGAATCCTTACAAAATCTGGTACATTTGATATAATTCATTTAGAAGATAGTTCCGTCCTTACTTCAGACACTGAACATCTCCAAGCATTGCTTCCCTACCATCAAAATTTATCTTTTTTTTTTTAAATTTTTTTAACGTTTATTTATTTTTGAGACAGAGAGAGACAGAGCATGAACGGGGGAGGGTCAGAGAGAGGGAGACACAGAATCTGAAACAGGCTCCAGGCTCTGAGCTGTCAGCGCAGAGCCCGATGCAGGGCTAGAACTCACGGACTGCGAGATCATGACCTGAGCCGAAGTCGGCCGTTTAACCGACTGAGCCACCCAGGCGCCCCAAAATTTATCTTTTTATGTGCTATTTATTCTCCACAGTACAAAGCTAACGTGAAAAGCTTTATATATGTAGGTATGTCTCAGCATGTTATTATTTAATGTAATATCCTTCTTGGTTGGTGCACGTGTCTTTCATTAGGGGCAAATACTTCAGCCATCCTGGCTAAATGGCAAGAGAATATTGGCTTTTCTGGGACCATTACATATTATAACACATTGGCAGCTACCTACTTCATCTGTGCATAAATCCAGCCCTGGTAATGCATGCAAAGGCTTATTTTGCCTCTGTCCCACCCAAGCGTGCTGGGACACTTGGGCGAATTGTTCACTGTCTCTTGAAAAGGGAGGATAGAAGTGGCCCAGATAAACCTAAGAGAGCAATGGTTCTGGTTGTCTAATATGCTTCATATGAAATAAAGCAGGTTAAATGAGAAATCTGTAAGAGATGCTAATGTTTTCTCACCTCACTTGACATCAGACTTTGACAATAATTTAGGAGCCAAAATAATTTAAGAGCCTATATATATATATATATATATATATATATATATATAATCCCACAGCTCACAGTATATAGGATTTATGAAGACAATAAAATGATGACTGAAAAATGGCCAAACTCACATCTACAAGGACAGCTATGTAAATCTTCCTGAACCAGAGGTTATATATGGCATAGTGTGTTCTGATAACTATTTCTACTTCCTCCACTGTCAGGATCTTTGACATCTACAATGACTTTTCAGGCCACTTATTACTGGTCATACAGTTCTGATGCAGGTTTCAATACGTCTAGCCTGAGCTGTCTGAGTCTTCAGTCTCATCAGGATTATCATCTTCACTACTCATTAATGGGAAGGAAGTTCTAAATTGACATTTGTTGTAGAGGAATTACTTCCTACTTGCGATTCCTTCAAAATGCAAAAGTATGGACATCAGGATACTGCCTATGTACTAACATTAAATATGCCTGTCATGAGCTTGGAATGCTATTACCCAATCATTCTCTGTCCTGCCTAGTGTAGGCACATATACACATCTTTGTTGGTGAAAGTAATGCTAGATTGCTACAGCAAAGAGACCTCCTCCCCCCAAAACTTACTGGCTTAAAGAAACAAATAAATTGACTTCTTGGTCAGGTACCAGCCTGAGGTCAGAATTGCTGGCAGGTATTTCTGCTGCATGGTGATCATTCGGGAACACAGGCTGAAGGTGGCCCAAGAAACCTAGTAACACCCTAAATTCCATGTACGAACTTAAAAATAGACCAAAAACTGGTAGCTTTATCACTTTATAATTTAAAACATGATTCATAAATTGACTTATCTCTTTACTCTATAAATTTGACTCTAAAAAAGAATCATGGCATGGTGACTATTTTTAACTTCACATGTAGTGGGCAAACTTGATGAAACCATACAGAATTGTCTTTTTTTTTTTTTTAGCTCTACTGAAAACCAAATAAATGAATCAAAAAACTTATTTCTTGTATACAATTCTTCTGTTTAATACAAAATGCCAAGGGTTGATAACAAAGGTCTAGGTTTTTAATGTCTTATTTGCCGTCATGTTACTATGCCACTGCCAGGTTGTCCATTTTGTAGAGGGAGCTAAAATTTAAAATATAAACAAAGGCATGAGTTCGTTTGTGTTCCATTTTTGTTGACACTGGATTTTTCTTCTGAACAAAAATAAAGTCTTTCCCCCCATCATAAGTAGTGACTTTAAATTGACCAAAAAGGAAAAATAAAAAGACAGTAATGTGTTGTCATATGCCAGGAGACAGTGGTGACAGTTTTTATTTTTATAGTGCATTGTGAAAGGCATCTAACAAAAGAAGTTTGAGGGACTGCTAAGAATAAAATACATTTAAATGTCTCTGGCTTCCTTTTAAAATATGACTAGAAGGATGATCAGCATTTATCTCTGAGGGATAAATAGAAAGTCAAGAAAAGGAAGTCAGCTGACAAATGAGCATATTTACCAAACCCAGAAAATAACAAAGTCATGCTCTTCACCTTCATTGAATACAAATTTGCTTCTGTCTGTGGAGAGTCATGATACTCTATTCGCTAGAACTGTCACGTGGTTTCTCTCCTTGGCTAGATGTTTTGGGCAAGTAGACCCACAGCAGCTGAGCAAACACACTGGAGTTATATGTAGCTCAAGACCACCGCAAAGGCTGCTGGAGGAGGGCAGCACAGCCACCCTGTGGAATCTGGGGAGTGGCTTCTGAGAATGAGGTGGTCTCAGGGGCATCAGAAGCCTGTGATGGACGCTGTGCCAAGATGCTGAGACTCCCAGATCAGCAAGGTCCCCCAGATCAGGTTAAGTCTGGGGTCCCCTGCCTGCTTCTGTCAGACAGCCAACGACTCTTGGTGTTAAGTCCCAGGGAGCTGCTTCTCAGCCCTCCCACGGCTGTCTCACAGTAGTTTTGGCCCAGATCATTTCCTGCTACATTTCCTTTCTCCATCGCCATGTAGAAACGTGTGATGGGGCATGAAAAGTAGTATTGCGAGCCAAATAACACACTCTATTTGAAAAGATTGGTTTGGTATCCTCAAATAAAAAATAATTTTGCTTGTAATTTCAAATGCTAGCCTACAAACTTGAAAGAAACCCAAATGACCACAGGATGGGGTGGTATAGAGTACAATGTGGTAGAGAACATTAAAAGGAGATATGGTAAGAGCCTGGGAAGAAGGGTCCTTAATTAGAAGGTGTGGCTCTGGTGTTGGGCTTGAAGGCATTTGACTATAGTCAAGGCCTTTCCATGACTCAAAAGTCTGAGGGGAGGTTAGTTATACATAAAATCTCTGCTTACACTGTCTCTAAAAATTAATTATACCAAAGTATACTTTTTCATTTGTATTGTTGACAGTCAGGATGTGGCCTCATATCTTGTAGTATATCCAACATTACCAGAAATAGTTACAAACTAAGGTTATCAAATATACACATATATAGCTAATGCAAAATATTCTTGTCAGGTAATTCCGTTGGAAAGCATTCTCTTCTTCAATAGCGAGTGCATACGTGTGCACACACACAGAGCACTCAAGGAAGGACTGAAAAGAGAGAGATGAGTAAGGAAAAAGAACGCAGAAGTGGGGCAAAATTGGAAACCCAAACAAATTTATACCTGAAATGATGTGATTAATAAAGTAGCCAAGGAATTGTCCTCCAACGTGAAAGTAACACAAGAACAGAGTCATTTTCCAAAGCTCCATAGAGAATAAGAAAGTCATTTCACTGTGTGAACTACAACAATATACACAACACTAGCTCTCTTTTCTAGTCATAACAAAAATTACTTGAAACATATACAGAGTGAAGGAAAGAATTTTGGTTTTGAATATTGAGAATTTAAAA
This sequence comes from Leopardus geoffroyi, assembly GCF_018350155.1. NCBI lineage: Eukaryota > Metazoa > Chordata > Mammalia > Carnivora > Felidae > Leopardus > Leopardus geoffroyi. The sequence goes on along the minus strand of NC_059331.1, from coordinate 99,765,916 downwards.
AGAGAGAAGTTATTTCCTCCAAAGGCTGAAAATCTAGCCATATGTATATATATACACACACACACACATATATATATATGTATATATATATGCATATATATGTATATATGACTTTATAAGTTAAAATTATTTTTTCCTCTTGTACTTTGAAAGCCTGAAATAATTTAATCTTCTTGCAATTTTTTTAAAAGAATAGACCTAAACATTCAATTATTGAGCATATATTTAATGGAGATGAAGAGCAAGAAGAAAATTTTTAATGGAGGCATTTTTGCCAAAAAAAGATTTGAATGAATTTCATGATGGTTTAGAAAAATAGAGTAGGGCATGTTCCATGTAGATTAATGCTGTTTGGAAAGTTATAGGCTAGATTTTAACTCCATTTTATGATAATGACAAGTTATTTTAAGTATTGTTATTATATGCTGTTAATAAGGTAAACAAATTCATAAACTGAACTTTCCTTCTTTCATCATAGAAGAATTCAAAAATGTTAATGCCTTGAAAGACAAATAGGAAAGGAGATTAGTCTAGATTAAAGGAAACTAGAGAGACATGACAATCATATGTAACGTATAATCCTTGATTGTATCCTGAAACAAAAATAACTGCAGTTAACTCTATTTTGTGGAAAATTGGAGAAATTTGGATACAGACTCTTTATTAGATATTTATTGAATTAATATTACATTTTTTGGATGGTTTTGTAGAGTATCTTAATTCTTAGAAAATACATGATGAAATATTTATGAGAAAAGCGTCAAGTTGCTTTCAAATATACCTACAGATATAGACATATGTGTGTGTGTGTGTGTGTGTGTGCGTGTGTGTGTGTGTGGAGAGAGAGAGGTAAAAGCAGATGTGGTCAAATGTAAACAATTGGTGAATCTGGATAAAGAATATATGGGTTTTCATTGTACTATTCTTTCAACTTTTCAGTTGATTTGAAATTGTTCAGGACAGTGGCTTACTAAATAATAGATGAGAGCTATTTCACTTTCTAGCAGTATTTCAGGTAATAAATGAAGAAAGGATGATAGAATTAGTCTGTCTCCATTTTGCAATCCCTAATGTACTCATGAATCTAAGCACTGAGCATCAATGGTCATGAAAGGAAAGACAGTCGGATATCATGTGCCTTTTAAGAGAACACACCACTAAGATCATACCACTGCTGGGGCACTTGGGTGGTTCAGTCGGCTAAGCATCCAACTCTGGGTTTCAGCTCAGGCCAGATCTCACAGGGGATGGAGACCTGTGTTGGGCTCTGCACTGACAGCATGGAGTCTGCTTGGGATTCTCTCTCTCCCTCTCTCTCTCTCTCCCCCCTCACTTGCTCTTTATTACTTTTTCTCAAAATAAATAAATAAACATTAAAAAAACAACACACACCACTGTTGTAAAGTGGTCTTGACAAAAAAACAGGTATCAAACCTGAGTTAAACTTCTAGGTTAGCTTTTCTCAAACATCAGCAAAATCAGAATCACCTAGAATCATGGTTAAATCACAGATAACTGGACTACAAGCCCAGAGTTTCTAATTGGACTAAGGCTTGGATGAGGTTTCAGTGATTTGCATTTCTAACAAGTTCTCCAGTAACGGTGAGACTGTGGTCTGGGACCACCCTTTGAGAACAACCTTTCTATATCAACACATTAATTTACAAGAACTACAGATGACAGAGGGATGTGAAATAATACCATAGGGATGCTGTCACAAAAGGGGACTGTGGGTAAGCAAAGGAAAAAACAATCTGTGTTCTTAAATACATTGCAATTTAAGCACAGGCAAAAGGGGAACCTGTAGGTTAAAAAAGATTTAAAAAATGTACCAATCAGGGGCGCCTGGGTGGCTCAGTCAGTTGAGCGTCCGACTTCGGCTCAGGTTGTGATCTTGCTGTCTGTGAGTGCCAGCCCCATGTCCGGCTCTGTGCTGACAGCTCAGAGCCTGAAGCCGGAAGCCTTTTTTGGATTCGGTGTCTCCCTCTCTCTCTGCCCCTCCCCCGCTCATGCTCTGTGTCTCTCTCTGTCAAAAATAAACATTAACAAAATTTTTTTAATGTACCAATCAATTGCAATATGTAAAATTTCACTTGGATTCTTATTTAACTGTTTTTTTTTTTTAAACGTTTATTTATTTTTGAGAGACAGAGACAGAGCGTGAGCGGGGGAGGGGCAGAGAGAGAGAGAGGGAGACACAGATCTGAAGCAGACTCCAGGCTCTGAGCTGTCAGCACAGAGCCTGATGCGGGGCTTGAACTCACAGACCGTGAGATCATGACCTGAGCTGAAGTCAGAATCTTAACCAACTGAGCCACCTAGGCACCCCACTGTTTTTTTTTTAAAGCATTTCTTAACATTTATGAGACAATTAGAAATTTGACCATTAACTGGATAAATTCTGGTTAATTTTTTAGGTGTGTTAGTGGTATTATTATTATTATTTTTTTTTTTTGCAAAAGAAAGTTCTTTTTAGGTGTACTTCTTTTGAAGTTCTATTTAGATGAAAATTTTAAATGTACATATTCAAATATTTACAGATAAGAAAAGTCAGAGGGGAAAAATGAAATAAATAAATAAATAGCTTGGTAGCTTCACTGATTTTTATTCTCCACAAGAATGTTTTTTTAGTCTTGCTTGTTTCATCATTAATATTCCTGTCTAGCTTTTTAAAAATCCTCCTTTTCCCCTATGATGACTCAGTTCTTGGACATCTGAGATGGCCCTCACAATTATTTTCATGGGTAAATTCTCTTTGCATTGGTGCCAGTATAAGTCTTTCCTGAATCCAGAGTACACATGTATTGATTTCCTCATTATTTTGACATTTTGAAATGTCAAAATACTAAAATACCAAGCATACCCACATTCAATATAAGTTCCATTTTAATTGCAAGCAAAAATATGAAAAATTATGTTTAGTTTTATTGAAAATACCATATATAGAGTATATGACGGATGTATGCATACCTTAAACAATAACAATGAAAACCACCCATCAACCACCTTCCAGCTTAAGAAATAGGAGACTGTTGGGGCGCCTGGGTGGCTCAGTCGGTTAAGCATCTGACTTTGGCTCAGGTCATGATCTCATGGCTTGTGAGTTCGAGCCCTGCGTCGGGCTCTGTGCTGACAGCTCAGAGCCTGGATCCTCTTCAGATTCTGTGTCTTTCTCTCTCTCTCTCTGCCCCTCCTCTGCTCATATTCTGTCTTTCAAAAATAAATAAACATTAAAAAAAATTAAGAAATAGGAGACTATCAGTACCCTAGAAGATCCCTAAGTGCCCATCTAAATCACATTCCCCTCCCTGCTCCCTGAAAGTAACCACTAGGCTGAATTTCATGCTAATTAGTCCTTTGCCATATTAGAGTTTTACCATCTAACACTATAGTTCTGTCTGTTTTCATATTTATATAAATAGAATCATACTATATGCATTCTTCTGTGTATTGTTACTATTTTACATTATGTTTTTGAATTTCAGTCACATAGAAATGTACAGCAGTGGGGTGCCTGGTGGCTCAGTGGGTTAAGCAGCCGACTTTGGCTCAGGTCATGATCTCACAGTTCATGGGTTTGAGCCCCATGTCGTGCTCTGGGCTGACAGCTCGGAGCCTGAAGCCTGCTTCAGATTCTCTCTCCCTGTCTCTCTGACCCTCCCCTGCTCATGCTCTGTGTGTGTGTGTGTATGTGTGTGTGTGTCTCAAAAATAAGCATTAAAAAATTTAAAAAGAACAAAAAAAGAAATGTACAGCAGTAACCCATCCATTTTAACTGCTGTATAGTATTCATTTATTCATTTGTATAGATATTCCAAGATTTATCAGTTCTTGTGTTGATAGATATTTTACTTCTTCCTTTCTAAATTTTAAACTTTTTAATTTTTTTAAGTTTATTTTATTTTGAGAGGGAGAGAAAGAGAGAAAGAGAGCAGGGGAGGGGCAGAGAGAGAGAGGGAGAGAGGGAGAAATCCAAGCAGGATCCACACTGTGGGGAGCCCAATGTAGGGCTCGAAACCACGAACCCGTAAGATCATGACCTGAGCTGAAACGAAGAGTCGGATGCTTAACCAACTGAGCCATGCAGGTGCCCCCAAATTTTAAACCTTTTTATTTGATAGCACTATTACCTCAATTACAAAATTACAGTAAAATGGCAATGGGTAGCTGACTTATTGAAGTCAATTCTTGCTGACTTTTGTGGAATGACTCCAGTGTTTCCATTAATCCCGGCGCTGGCTTTTGGAACCTTTCTTTATTCATTTACTCTGTTTCTTCTGAGGACATCATTTTGTCTTGATTTTTCTGTGTCTTCTGATGTCACTTTTGGTATGTTATATTTTCCTAGTTAAAAGTTATTCTATTCAGCCAGATTTTCAAATATATTTTCAGAGCTGAGTGTTCCCTTTCAATCTTTTTATTTCCTCTGTTTCTGCCATTATTTCCCTGTTAACATTTCTTCTTTCTTTCTTTATTTTTTTTGTCCTTTTTAAATTAACTTTCCTAATGTTTTATCTGTTTTATACTTTTAAAGGAGTTTTTACATTTCTGTATTAGTACTATATTTTCTATATTCTAAATCATGAATTATCTTGTTTTTAATTCCTTCCATTTGCTTTGCTTTGCTTTTTTCCAGCCAGGTACCAAAACTTTGTTACTTATTTACTCTTTAGATTCTTCTACTAAAATTATTCAGAGTTATTGAATTTTCCTCTAAAGACTGCTTTAGCTGTATCCCATGTTTTGATAGCTAGCATTCTCATTATTGTTCTTTTATAGAAAAATTCTGTGATTTTAGTTTGAATTTCTTTGTTGACCCAGAAGTTGTTTAAAAGAGAACTTCTAAAATTTTAGGCAAAAGAAATTTTTTTCATACTTAGTTGGGGGTATATGATTTCTTTTAAAAATTATTTTAATGTTTATTTATTTTTGAGAGAGAGAGAGAAAAGGGTGTGAGCAGAGCAGGGCAGAGAGAGAGGGAGACACAGAATCTGAAGCAGACTTCAGGCTCTGAACTGTCAGCACAGAGCCTGATGTGGGGCTCAAGCTCATGAACCTTGAGATCATGACCTGAGCCAAAGTCACATGCTTACCCGAGTGAGCCACCCAGGGGCCCTTGTAGTTTATGATTTCTGGTGTATACTCAGAAAGCAGCTGAAAATATTTTCTATTTTCAGGGTGCAGCTTTTGTGGTAATATATGTATCAGATCCATCTTATTCACTATTGTTTTTAGGTCTTTATATGCTTACATACAGATTTCTCATCCATTTTGCCTGCCGTTAACTGTGTCTTCTTTCCAAGCAAATGGCAGAAGTGTTCCACCTGCCTCCTTTCAGTTAGAGATGGTTGTACTGATTGCTCTGGATAATAAAATGTGAGCAAAAGCAGCATGTGGCACTTCCAGGGAGGGGCCTTTAAACACTGGTGCACTATTTATTTACCCATTAGCTTGCCACAGAACCAGAAAAGGAATTTGTAATGAAGGAGACTTCATCAGCCTGTGTCCCTCAGTGAAAAAGGCATTGAGAATAGGCCCCTGTTCACCCATGATGGACATGTCGTATAAGCAAGAATTTAATTTTATTAGTCTAAGCTGTTGAGAATTGGGGACTGTTTGCTATTTAGCAGGATACGCATAACCCAATTCACATGAATACAGCAAGTATACAGCAGAGTTCAAGGTAGATTGATTAAGCAGCTCGGTATGTCATCAAAGGCTCAAATATTTCCACCTTTCACTCTTGACTTCAGCTTCTCACTGATAACAAGAGGTGCAGCAGTTCTAGGACTTATACTCAGAACGAAATAGCAAAAACAAGAAGAAAAAGCATATTTTCTCTAGCTCTCTCTTCGGAGACGGGAAACTCCCTGATGCAATCCAGCAGAGGGCCCTTTATACCTCATTGACTAGAACTGTGTCCCAAGCCCATTTCAGAACCGATCATTGGCAAGACAGATGGAATTTTCATGACTGACATAGACTAATGGTCTAGGATAAAACAGATGCTGGGGTAACAATCAGAATGTCTTCTACTGAAAGCAAATAATCTGTATTAGTTTGTTTACATATGTAGGAACCATTATTTTTAAATATTTTAATAGTTAAAAAAATACACTCTAGAATTATCTTGATAAATATAAAACACAAGAAATGTAAAACAGTCATTAATTTTCTCCAAATTCTGAATTTAAAAAATTTTGTTTCTTTGGTGATAGTTTATATATTATCATTTTTATCTCACATAGGCCTTTTATTTATAAAAATATCTACTTACATGCTGTGAATAAAAACAGAATTAGTAAAAATATGTAAATTTATAACCCAGGATAAGCAATGATCAGAGTGTATTTGTATATTGGCAAACATATATTTCATGTTACCTGAGAAAAACAAGTATCACTTTAACCAAGGTTCCCACACTTTCTGACAACTCAGCTAAGTTTGGCTCTTTTGTTTTACTTGGCTAAAATATTTATTCTTGTCCAGACATCAATCAATTACCATGTTTGTTATCTCCTCAGACACTGCTTATGTTCAGTTTATTTATTTATAGCAAATGGTAGATAATGTTAATGATACTGTGGAATTTTTGTAAGTTAATGACCTTAGATTTCAATTTCCTTTGAAGTTTTAAAAAATTTTAGGGGTGCCTGGGTGGCTCAGTCAGTTAAGTATCTGACTCTTGATTTTGGTTCGGGTCATGATCTCACAGTTCGTGAGTTCAAGCCCCACATCTGGTTCCACCTCCTCACTGACAGTGTGAAGCTTGCTAGGGATTCTCTCTCTGCCTCTCTCTGCCCCTCCCAGGTCACTCAGTGTGCACTCCCTCTCTCTCTCTCTCTCAATTGCTCTCTCAAAATAATAAACTTAAAAAAATTTTAAATCAAATTAACAAAGATTTTACATTTAAATTAGTTAAATTTTTTTGTTTTATTACCTGAAGTGTAACATGGGCATTAACAATTATATTTTGGTTTTTATTTATTTTTGAGAGACAGAATGAGAGCAGGGGAGGGGCAGAGAGAGAGGGAGACACAGAATCTGAATCAGGCTCCAGGCTCTAAGCTGTCGGCAGAGTCAGATGCGGGGATGGAACTCTGTGAACCACTGAATCATGATCTAAGCTGAAGGAGGACGCTGAACCAACTGGGTCCCCCAGGCACCCTGTAACATGGGTATTTAAAATTACAGTCTTTTCATTGGTGATATATTCCCATTGAATGAAAGGTAATTCAGAAACTTTTAAAAGCATTTAAATACAATGGGTTCATATTAGAATCTAACAAACAGTTGGCAAAAATCACTCCCAAACTAGATTATAAGCTCTTAGAGGATAAAAATCAAGTCATAAAGCTGCTGCATCTGGTATACTAAGGCTCAAGAAATACCTATTGACAATATGATGAAATGAGAAATAATCAATTTTTTCAAATTAACTACTTTTTATTGAAATAGCTATCCATATTCATGTTTTTAAAAAATGAGGCAAATATTACCATTTTCTTTCGATTTACTTAGAGACTATGCAAACAGGTATAGGCTAGTAGTTTACAAATGGGGATGTACTATACACAGTGTTTTACAACTTTGTTTTTCACTTGGTAAGATATTTCAGAGATCATTTCCCATTAGTACATAAATCTTTTTAATACGTCATATCTTTTTGTATGAATAGATCTTAATTTAACCTGCACCCCATTTATATGTGTTGAGGTTATTTCCAGTCTTTTGTTTGTATAAGCAATGTTGCAATGAGCATCTATTTTTGCACACTTGTATACGCATATCTGTAGGAGAAATTCCTAAAAGGGAGGTGTGTGTTTTCACCACTTTACAAGGCAATGATATGAGTCAGACTTGCCATTTTTAAGACATTATTCAGAGGATATATCCACAAATAACTAACTCTAAAAACATTACTTGATTAGTAGGAAGATATAAATGTTGAATGAACCCTGTTCTTGTATGAAAACACATCTCTATTTTTATCTCACCACTTTTTCTGGTGAGTTCAACCAGTTGCCATTACCACAGGATGATTTACTCATGATTTTCAACATGACTTAATTAATTTGGGAGGGTTTAGAGATATTTCATACACTTACAAATATGAGAATAAGTGACTATTAAAAATAACAAAATAAATACCACTATCAGGAATGTGTGAGAATAAAAAGAGTAGTCTGAAAAATAATGTTTTTCAAATGCTCCTTGTATTTCCTTTGAGGCTCATCTCTCCTAGGATTACTTGGTTATTTGTTTTAATGTTTTATGGGTCCTTTGTGAAATACTGAAGGTTACTGGATGTATGACTTAAGTTTTGCAAATCAAATGTTTCTTTAAAATTCAACAAATTTTCAATGAGGTTTAATTAGGCAGAGAGATGGTTCAGAACTCATTTTAAAACATGCATGATAATTAGGGAACATCAAAGAGTATTGTTACATTCTAAACAGTAAACAACCAGATGTTAATGATTTAACAAATTCTAAACATTATCCCACAGTACAGAGAACTGAAGCTTTGTTTTTTTAAGACAAGTGTAGATTAAGTAGATGATTTACTCAATTCCTCTTCTCAAAAAACAGCTTCACCAAAGACAGCATCTATCATTGCAAGGGTCGAAGTTCATGGAATCTAGAGCTGAGAGACCATAGGTATCTTCCCATCCACCAGCAAATGAGAACACAGAGTTGGCCAATGTCATATTTGGTTACCAACAGTCGGAACTAGGACACAGTTTCCCTGGCTCTTAATCTATGTCACTTTCTACTATATTGTGCTGCATCTGCGTTGAGGTATGTAAAAGACCTCCCAACACTAAGTTTACTGTGGTATGTAATTTTTCTAAATCGATTTAAAAAAGTCTTTATGTTGAAAATCATGGATAAATTATAGAGATACACCAATGAATTAGGGAGAAAAAGTTTCTCTCAGGAGCCCATGTTCTGGTGGGAAAAGGGCATACCCATGATTAGAAAACACACTAGGGAAGAATTAGAAATCCTGCTTGGGCTGATTAGCCTTTCTCCCCTGGGCTTGCTAGGAGTGATGACATGTGTGTCCCATTATGTCATTGTTGCCATAAGATCTACCACATTTTAATTGCAATCATAATCTCTTACACCCTTTACAGATTTTAAAACATGTCTCCATTGCTGTGTCCGATCCTCACAGTAAATTGTGAGGCAGACGTTGTTATCTCCACTTTCTAATTAAGAAACCCACCCTTACAAGGGAATGACTTGCCCCAAACCCCCCAGCCAGAAAGAGGTAGAAGTGGGACTGGAACCTCAGGCTTTCTGGTCTTTGGTCCAATGAGTTGGCCAATATAAATCAACCTGAATTTCCCAAATTCCAAATATTTAGTTTTCTGGGAATTCTGAGGTTACTTGAGAAGGGAGATCCTTCAGTGGAAGTTTGGGTAACCTAAATTTCCAAATTATAGCGTGCGTTCTTGGAAGAGGAAAATAGTAGCGCCCAAAAGTTCCATGGAAGTGCTTGTGGCTGTGAGTGAGCTGTGAGGACTACATTTTGCTAGAAGCATGAAACCACAGTCAGCTTTGAGCTCCTCAGTTTGTTTGTTCCACTCCTTGTCATGGGGATAAGGAAACTTGAAAATAAAATATCACTGAAATTGAATGTGTCTGGAAAGAAGTTTACCAAAATGTTACCAGTCTCTGGGTGGTTGGGTTACAAGTTAATTTTATTTTCTTTTCTGCATGTTCCCACATTTCCTACAATAATTACATTACTTTTATAATCAGAAATTATATAATTCACTGATAGCTATTTAGAATTCCCAACCTATCCAAAAGGGAAATTTGCACTTTCTTGAGCTGGATACTTAGATGGACAGATATTTGGAATCTCTACTGACAAACACATCCTTTAAAAAAATCAATCTGTGAGTAAGCTATAGAATTCATCTAGCTATCCACCCATTCTTCTAACAAATATTGATTGAGCACCTACAATGTGTCAGGCATACTTAGACACTGGGACAACAGCACTGAACAAAACAGATAAAAATCCTTGCCTTCATGGGTCTTCCATTTCAGAAAGGGAGAGAGACCAAAAAATGAGTATGAAATGAGTATAATATAATATGTTAAATGGTGCTAAATGATAAGACATAAAATGAAGCAAGGAAGAAGAAGGGAGTGGTTGGGTGGGAGCATTTTGGATAAGGCATCCAGGGAAGGCATATCTGAGTTGGTGACCTGTAAGAAATGAGGTAGTGAGCCTGATGGATTTCCAGAGGAAGAGAAATCCAGGTAAAGAGAGTAGCGACTGCAAAGGTCCAGGACAGGAATATACTTAACATGTTCTACAAAGGTGGCAAGGATATCTAGAAGATAGTGAGGAACAGGCCAGAGTAGAAGATGCCATCATCAGCCAGAAGGGAATACAATCTGACTTGTATTTTAGGATCATTTTGGCTGCTGTGGTACCGATGGGTGGAAGGCAAACCCGAGGCAGAAGCAGGGAAGCAGATCGGAGGAATACCGCAAACCTCAGCAAGTGGAGTCAGTGGCTTGAACCAGAGTGGCAGGAATGAGGGTCTTCAGAAGTAGAGAGCGCCTGGATATGCTTTGAAGGCAGGGCTACTGGGATTTGTTTATAGATTGAATGAAGGTTGTAAGACAGTCAACAGTGACTCAAAAGTTTCCAATTGAGCAACTAGAAAATTGTGTTGTCATTTCCTAAAATGAGGAAGATCATGGGAAAAGCAGATCTGAGGTGGACAAAATCAGGAGCTCACTTCTGGACATGCTAAAATTCAGATGCTTATCCTATATCGAAGTAGAAATATTGATTTGACACTTGCGTATACTGTCAAGTTGGGAGTTTCCGGGAGTTGAAGGGAGTGGTTTGAGCTAGAGATATAAAGTTGGGAGTCATGAACATCCAGATGACATGTGAATCCAAGAAGCCAGATGGGAGCAACCAGGAGCAAGTGAGAGCAGATAAGAGCAGAGACCCAAGGAGAGCCCTGGGTCCCAGCTACATAGAGAGAGCAAGGAAACAAGAACCAAGAGACAGCCTATCCTGGCCACCAAGGGAAAACCCAGTTTCAACAAAGAGGACATGCATCAGGTGGTGATAAGTCATATGTAGCTTAGAATTACTGTGCCTCAGTATTCAGTTATTTCTCAGATAAATTTGAGTAGTGTTTGTTCCAGGGATTAACAATTCTTAATGATTCTGCCAGAAGAAAAACATTTTAAAGCCCATAGTATCACTTCTTGGCATTTTGGCTAAGATCGAGTGTAGAGGCCATGGTAAAATGAAAAAAAAGAAAGATGGGAAACATGGATGGGAGGACCAGCTCCACCATTTATTGGCTGTGTGACCTGAGAGAGTCATTTAGCTACTTCAGTTCTAGTTTCCCACATCTGTAAGATGAAAGCAATACTAGCTATCTCTTTCCATTACTATGAGGAATAATGGGGATAAAATCTCTATCGTTGTTTCTAACAAACAAGAGACACTCAATAAATGTTAGTTTCCTCTTTGTTATTAAATGGCATATTTGTTGAGGGCAGTGTGATGGATAGAAATATGGGTAGACCCTATACTATATTTTAGACTCTACAAAATTGGTCCTTGGTGACCCAATTCCCTATTGTCCCCTCTTTCTATATTACTCAGGTGCCAAATATATGTCCCTTGCTAAACTTTAAACTTGGCTTCTCAAGCTAACAAACACCAAGCTGAGGAAGGTTTATAAAATAACTAGCTCATGTTCTCCACATTCTTAACATCACCAAAGCAAAGAAAGGCTTAGGAACTGTTCCAGAGCAAAGAAGAATTCAAAGACATGACAAACACATACAATATGTGCTGCTGGACTGGATCCTGGACTTTTGGGGGCAGGGGGGCTGCTGTAAAGGACATAATAGGGACAACTGACAAAATTGGAATATGGACCATATACTTGAATATATATTGTTAATATATTAATAATATTAAATTCCCTGAATTTGATAGCTGTGCATGGATGTCTAAGGGAATATCCTCTATTTAGGAAATGTCACTAAAGCATTTCAGAATAAAAATTCATCAAAAATTATTATATATAGAACAGAGAGATAGAAAATGAAAAACAAACCTAACAACATGTTAGAAGTTGGTTAATCTGGGTAATAGGTATACAAAGTATCTTTGTATTATTCATGCAACTTTTCTGTACATTTGAAATGATTTCAAAATAAGAAGTTGAAAATATTACTTTCTGGGGTATGCTGTTAATTACTTCATGCAAAAAGCTTCTTTCCCAGGGGCACCTGGGTGGCTCAGTCGGTTGAGCCTCCGACTTCGGCTCAGGTCACGATCTCGCAGTCCGTGAGTTCGAGCCCTGCGTCGGGCTCTGGGCTGATGGCTCAGAGCCTGGAGCCTGCTTCCGATTCTGTGTCTCCCTCTCTCTCTGCCCCTCCCCCATTCATGCTCTGTCTCTCTCTGTCTCAAAAATAAATAAACATTAAAAAATTTTTTTTTTAAATAAATAAATAAAAGCTTCTTTCCCAGATTGGGTTTGGGGCAATTTTTCTTTCACATACATTTTATATGTTCTTTTGTATATGTGGCACATTTCACAACAAGAAATTAAACAAAAATAATGAGGAATGTCTAAATGTCTGTATTTCCACAGAAATATGAGGGATGAAAAATGAAACTGCAGGCCTTTGAATTACAAACACCTTTGGTTATGGAAACATCACACACACACACACACACACACACACACACACACACACACATGCATGTTATACTTCGTTTATGTCTGGAAGATACAAAACAAAACAAAAAACCAAACACTTAAAAAGTGATTACCTCTGAAGAGTCCAATTGCAAATTTTTCTAATAATTTCTTTCCTGTTTGAATTTTTTAAAATGACTGTTCTTCTAATTTAAAATATATTTTAAGATGGATAATAAATGATACTGTTAAAACTTGAGACTCAGATGACACTTTTGGAATTTGTGGTCCAATAACGAGGGAGTGGATTTGAAAGAGAGAAGCAGAGAGTTTCTCCTGATGCAAATATACAGATGAGAAAAACTAGAATTTGTCAGTCTTCATCTTTTGTCTAGGATCTTCCTACAGCAGGAAGCAGAGGTATCACTGAGCATGGACAAAGCAGCTGTTGTTTAAGATCTTACTGGCCTGCAGATATTTAGGTAAATTATTCTTAATCCCCAGTTCCCTGGCTTCTGAAAATCAGAACTTCCTAAGATTTCTGCTAACTTCTGATTTTAGGATTCTGATTTTTTTCTGCTCCTTCATCATCACGAACCAACTTGTTGCTGCCTAGATTTGCTCTGCTGCCTTTCACAAGGAATCCAGGTACACTGCTAGTTTACAATTGAATAATTTAAATAAAAACTTGAAGAGTGGTTGAAGTACCTTCACCAGACATTGCCAAACCCTCCACCCTCTCCCTCTTTCACATTTCACTGACTCCCAAAAATGGATGCTCCCACCCTATGAGCCTGAAGTTGTGTGCATACCCTCAGAAATGTAGTTAAATTCTATCCTAGCAGATGTATCTCCAGTGGACCAGCTGGGCCAATCTCCTTGCCCAACTCCTCTTGGAATTCTGGTGAATAAAGTGCTCCTTAATAAAAGTTTGTGGTTATGGTTTACACATGAAACATCCAATCACGCACAGTTGTGGCAGGAAGTGAAACGGATTCATAGAAGTCAATAGGTTTTTGAATGATCAAAACACTTGCCTGAAATGCCCTGATACCCCCTCTGCCCTTCCCTCATCCCTCCTCAATCTTTAAGACTTGATCCTGGGATCACTTGGTGAAATTTTTTTTTTAACTCTCTTCTCCATCTGCTGATGGAGGCTGATCATCTTTAGACACACACTGTAGTTGAAACCGTGCAAGTAAGTGAGGTGGTCCAAAGCGTCTGTGGAATACAGAACAACAACAGCAATAAAAATAAATAACTTCATGATTAGAGATACAGGCTTTAGATGCTGGCTGCCAGAACCCAATCTTTGTTCCTTTACTGTCTAATTTCATCATACCAATACTTGCTACACTAAGTGAAGGGAAAAGAGAATGATACAAATTCCTTTGAAGATTTTGGGGAATTTGTCTCATTTATTTTCATGAAAATGAGGACATGTAGGGAGGTGAGAAAAGTTTATAAGGAAATCTACTGACAAAGTTTAATAAGTCTTCCAATGAATTGCTGTTTTGCTTCTCACCTTCAAGTCCGTCATACCTTTCCTTCATTCTTTTCCTGGTTATTGACCAAAACATTTGTGTTTGTCTTTCACCAGAGCAGGAAAAAGGTCATGAAAGGTCTTTAAAGACCTATCCCAGTAGGAATATTGAAGCTAATTAAAATCCAAAATAGAAGAGTAACGTTCATCTCTAAGTTAACATCTTTCCTAGCCTTCTAAGCTATAGAACTCCTCACAAAGTGTGACAAGCAAAATAATGGCTCCCCAAATATGTCCTCATCCAAATCCCTGAAACCTGTGAATATGTTACCTAATATGGAGAAAGAGACTTAGAAGGTGTAATTAAATTAAGGAGATGGAGAGATTATCCTGGATTATTCAGTGGGTCCAATGTAACCATAAAGGTCCTTATAAGTAGACACAGGAAAGTAGGAGTCAGGAAAGAGGTTTACAGATGCTGTGTTTCTAGCTTTAAAGATAGAAAAAGGAACTGTAGGCCAAGGAACACAAATGGCCTCTAGAGGCTGGGAAAGACAAAGAAGCAGACTCCTTGCTGGGGCCTCCAAAGAGAACAAAGGCCTGCCAAAACCTTGACTCTAGCCCAGTTTAGACTCTTCTGACCTCCAGAACCAAGTCATGATAAATTTGTATTACTCTAAGCTACTAAATGTGTGTAACTTGTTACAGCAGCAGTAGGAAACTAATATACCAAGTCACCTACATTTTCTTCTTGTACTTCCCTAACTGAAATTCTGTTGTTCAATTGATTTGCTTGTTAGTTGTCGCCTCACTACTCCACTCCCTTAAGAATGTAAGCTGCACAAGATAAGGAGAAATCTCATCTCATAAGATGAGCTTCAGACTGAGCCCATTGCCTGTCCCTCTGAGTGACAGAATTACTAATAACACTGTTGAAATAGTATGACATTAGGCAGTAACACCAGAGACCAGAAACCAGTATTCATTGTGATGTGTTCTTAGCAATCTACTACGTGCCAGGTACTTGGGAAGTGTTGGGATGGAGAGAGCTATAAATGTAGCTCCTGACACCTGGGACATCTCAATCCAATCACATAGAGTGACAAGGTAATACTTACTGTAAAGTTGTTTCTTGAGCAATTAAGATGCAAATAGAAAGCAATGTTTTAGAAGTCTATGATTTACAAGAAAGACATGGTGGCATCGCGGTGAAGAACAGTGGCTTTAGACTCAAGGCATTTAGTTGAAAATCTTGACTGTTACTTCTTTCCCCCAGGATGACCTGGAGTAGTTAATTGACTTCTTCAGCCTTACCTCCTTGTCAGTAAAATGGAGACAGTGAGATTTATGCCACAGATTATTGTGATAATTAAATTAAATGACAGCATCTATACAAAAGCCTTTAGTGTAATGGCTGGCACAAAATAATAGCTCAATAAATGACAACTTAAAAGTACAATTAATTTGTCAATATCCAGAAACAATATTTACAAAAGTAGATGATTTCCTAACGTTTCCTCACCAGGAACCTCCAGAACTGAGTTATTTTACTTTGAAGAACTTTGCTTACCATATGTTCCCACTCCTTTCCCCATTCCCAAATCCATAGTTTCTGTTCAATGCCGAAATGAATTGCCCAATCAGATTTGTCAGCTAGGATTTCCCTATGCCTACTTTCAATTGATGGACCCCAGCCAGAAAAAGGATTTTATTCTCCAAATAAAAACACAAATGTGGGTTATGGGCCACCATAAGAAAGCAGAAATCTATAAGGACACCAAGATTCTTCCTTTAGGGTCAGGATGGATGAGGTACATTTGTTAGGGAAATTGTGTGTGTGTGTGTGCGTGTGTGTGTGTGTGTGTGTGTGTGTGTGTTTATACCATAAAATCCCTCATTGTTCATTTTGTGCTGGACCATTCTCAATATGACTTTCACTGTTTTCTTTCCAACACCTCACTGCCAAGCTGATTGGAAAGGCAACTGATTCTACCTTTCAAAGGTTAAATTGTAAAGTTAAACACATATGCCAGATTTTCTCTTTAACACATAAAAACGCTTTGTCTTATTTATTTTCCATCTAACTCAACACACAAAAATACTCAATCTTACATTCTGAATTTTCACCAGCTAATGCAAGGAATAATTCAGAATAATCAACAGACAAACAGACCAGTGAAATAGAATGGAGACCCCAAAAGTAAACCCAAGTATATATGGTCCACTAATATTTAACAAGG
Source organism: Leopardus geoffroyi (assembly GCF_018350155.1). NCBI lineage: Eukaryota > Metazoa > Chordata > Mammalia > Carnivora > Felidae > Leopardus > Leopardus geoffroyi. The sequence continues at coordinate 99,749,487 of NC_059331.1, read as the reverse complement.
GAGCCAAGAATACTCAGTGGAGAAGAGATAGCCTTTTTAATAAATGGTGCTGAGAAGATTGGATATTCACAAGTAAAAGAATGAAACTGGATCCCTATCTTTCATCATACACACAAATTAACTTGAAAGACTTAAATGTAAGACCCGAAACTATGAAGTTTCTAGAAGAAAATGCAGGAATAAAATCCCCTTGACATGGCTATTGGTAATCTTTTGGAAGTCACCCCTAAAGCACAGGCAACAAGATCCAAAATAAGCAAGTGGGATTACAACAAACTAAAAAATTTCTATAGCAAGAGAAACCATCAACAAAGTAAAAAGACAACCTACCAAATGGGAAAAAATATTTTCAAAGCACAAATATGATAAGGGCTTCATATCCAAAATATATAACATACTCATACAACTCAAAAGCAAAACAAAACAAAACAAAAAATAGAAACAATCCAATTAAAAATGGACAAAGGTCCTGAATTGACATTTTTCTAAAGAAGATACATGAAAGGCCAACAGGTCCATGAAAAGATGCCCAAGATCACTACTCATTAGGGAAATGCAAATTAAAACCACATTGAGATATTACCTCATACCTGTTAGAATGGTCACCATCAAAAAGACAAGAGCTAATAAATGCTGATGGGGATTAAAGACAAAGAAACCCTTGTGCACTTCAATGGGATTATAAATTCGTATAGCTATTATGGTAAACAGAATGGAAGTTCCTCAACAAATTGAAAATAGATCTTCCTTATGATCCAGAAATTCTAATTCTGGGGGTATATACAAAGGAAAAGAAAACACTAACTTGAAAAGATATCTGCACTCCTATGTTCATTGCAGCATTATTTATAATAGCCAAGACATGGAAACAACTTGTGTCCATTGATAGATGAATGGGTAAAGAAGTTGTGATATACATATACAACAGAACATTATTCAGCCATAAAAATTGAGGAAATTCTACCATTTGTAACAATATGGATGGACCTTGAATGTATTATGCTAAGTGAAATACGTCAGAGAAGGGCAAATACTGTATGATCTCACTTACATGTGGAACCTAAAACAAAACAAAACAAAATCAAAAGAAACCCACACCCAACTCAGAAAAAGAGACCAGATTTGTAGTTACCAGAGGTGGGGGGTAGGGGAGGAGGAATTGGAGGAAGGTAGTCAAAATGTACAAACTTCCAGTTATAGGAGAGATTAGTACTGGCGATATAATGCACAATGTGATGGCTGTAGCTAACACTACTGTATGGTACACAAGAAAGTTGTTGAGAGTGTAGACCCCAAGAATAGTCATCACAAGAAGCTAATTTTTGTGATGAGTATTCTTAGGATCTATTCTCTTATCAACTTTTCTATATATAATGCAGCAATCTATGTGTGATGTTGTTAACTTTTTTCTTTTCATATTGTATCTGTATAAGATGATGGATGTTAATTAAACCTATCATGGCAATCAGTTTACAATATATTTAAATGTAATTCTCATGCTGTACAACTTAAATTTATGAAATTATATATGTCAATTATTTCCCAGTCAAGTCCCTTGATTTTTTTTTTTTACTTTTCATTTTTTTTTAAGTTTTTATTTTAATTCCAGTTACTTAACATTGATTAGGTCTTAATTGGCGTAATTACAATGTGGAAGCAGATGTGTCTCCTTTCCTTTGTTTCCCAAATATAAAAAAAATCAAGTAGCAGTCCCAGTGCTAAAGCCAGAGCTGTGGAATGAGGGTTATCACCTGTAATCTCCTCATATGTGGGCGTCTTTCAGAAAATCCAACCTTCCCACTGAGTGAAGGATCTCGTCAAATATGGCACCTTTCCTCCATTTATTATGGCAGCTACCCAGGAATCTATGATAGGGTCATTTTCCTTTTGGAGAGGTGGGAAATTTGAGGAGAGTCGTCTATGGAGTCATGCTTGGACGCATATACCCCTGGAAGAGCGCTTGTAATTTATGATGGGCAGTGGCTGGGAGCTGCTGTTAATCAGAGCACAGTCTCCCCTAGAGAACACAGTGACTATTGAGTCTGCCTTTCTGGCTTGCCTGCTGAGACCCATGTGGAACCTCAGCAGGCACAGTACATGGTATGTAATTCCTGGGCTCTCAGAAGGCAACAGAAGCCAACTTCAAACCATTGCAAAAGAATTCAGGCTGTTTAACAGTGGGGATCTTCCAATCAAGGCACATGAATGAATGTCAGCCTCCCCCATTCAGAAATATAAAACATGGCATATATTTTGCCAAGTGTGTAAGTGTGTGTAAAGACTGGAATCTCTCCCTAGCTCAGCGTACTGAAATCAGTTCAATTCGTCAAAACTACTTATTGAATTCCTTCTTTATGTATAGCTCTGCATACCACATTGGTCTGTGGTAAACAGAAATGAGTGATGAAGTCAGAAAGAAAGCAAAGTCATGTTTGTAGAGTCCATTCTAGGTATCTGCTTTAATTGTTTCTTAACTGTTTCTCACAACACCCCTGAGAGGCTGTGCAGTTTAGATGAATGGTCCAGCCTTGTGTAAAGGAGAGTCAAAATACTGCAACTTATGTAAGATAGAAATTTCTTTTTTTTTTCCTCATCTAACAGTCCAGAAGTGGGTGCTCCAGGCACTCTCTATCTTATGCTCAGCCATCTCTAGGGTGTTATTCCCATCCACATAATCCAAGATGGCTCTGCACCTCATCTACATTCCCTCCCGTTACACCTATCACTTCTGCTCACAGTCTGTTTCAAAGCTTACCCTCATGGCCAAATCTACCAGGGAAACATAGGCCTTCCTAGGGGCAATCACATGCCAGTCTACAAAGCAGAAATTCATTTACATGAGCGATGAGGAAGAAACAGATCTTGTAGAATTTAGATTGTTATAATGATTTCCATTTCACAGGTATGCTGAGATGCATACAGGTTAACTAACCTTCCCAAGATTTGCGGGCTTCACTACATTATACTGCCTCTCTGTAATGTCATACACTAGTTGCTTTAGACTTGTGGCTAAGCTGTTTCTGTCAGAATAGAGTCCTGGATGCCAGAATTATGCATTTCTGAAGTTCTGCATCCTTTATGTAAAGGGAAATGAGACTGTGATGAAAACTATTTAAGGTAGAGAATTTTTTAAAGGATTTGGGGATTAATTGTTTTATGGGAAATTGGGAAGAAAGGTTTTTTTTTAATGTCTATTCATTTTTGAGAGAGAGAAAAAGAGAGAGAGAGAGAGAGAGGGAGAGAGAGAGAGAGAGAGAGAGAGAGAGAGATTGTGAGCAGGGGATGGGCAGGGAGAGAGAGGAGAACAGAGGATCCGAAGTGGGCTCCATGCTAACAGCAGACAACCACTCAGGTGCCCCTAAGGTAGAGAATTTAAGACATTCCAAAGCTCTCATTTAGCAAAGGAAAGTCAGATTTTGAGTAAATGGCAAGAAGTCACACAAACTAAGCAGCTAGGGTAGCAAGGTAGAAAATAGGAAAGACTTATCTAGAAGTCAAGGCAGAACCCTCCTTCTCTCTGGCTTTATACCCTCCTGACAGTGGTAACCGTCACAACTGTTCGTCTGTCATTGTAGCATGAAAGTAGCCATATATTAGAGAATACAAAACAAATGGACATGGCTGTGTTCCAACAAAATATTATTTATGGACACTGAAATTTGGCTTTCATGTGTGAAATAGTTTTCATGTGCCACTAAGTATTATTCATCTTTTGATGATTTTCAACCCTTTCAAAATGTAAAAATCATTATAAACTTTTAAGGTATTTGAAAACTGTTAATGGTTACATCCATACCATGGACTACTACTCAACAATAAAGGAAATAAACTTTTGATACATATGACAACTTGCATGGGCCTCAAGGGTGTTAAGCTGAGTGAAAAAGTCACTCTCAAAGGTCACATCCTTTATGATTACATTAAATAACATTCTCAAAAAACACAAAATTACACAGATGGAGAACACATTAGTAGCTAGGGATGAGGATGTTTGGAGATAGCGGTATGGTTGTGACTACAAAGAGGTGGCATGAAGGAGATCTTTGTGATAATGGAATAGTTCTGTGTCTTGATGAGGTGGTTTCTACATGAATCTACACATGTGATAAAGTGGCAGAGACATACACACACAGGCACATACGTTGTGCCAATATGGATTTCTTGCTTTGACATTGTATTATAATTATGTAAAATGTAACCACTAGGGGAAACTGGGTGAAGACTATGTGGCATCTTTCTGTACTGTCTTTGAAATTTCATTAAAATCAATAATTATCTCAAAATTTAAAATTAAGGGGCACCTAGGTGGCTCAGTCAGTTAGTGTACAACTCTTGATTTCAGCTCAGGTCATGATCCCAGGGTCATAAGACCCAGCTCTGCCTTGGGCTCTCCACTGAGCATGGAGCCTGCTTAAGATTCTCTCTCTCTCTCTCTCTCTCTCTCTTTCTCTCTCTCTCCATCCCTCCCTCCCTCCCTCCCTCCGCCCCTCCCCTGCTCATGCAGGTACACATGCCGGTGTGTGCTCTCTCTCTCTCTCTCAAATAAATTAAAAAATAATAAGAAATAAAATGGACAAGGGACATAAGTAACTTGCAAAGAAATACAAATGGCCAATAAGGATATTTTAAAAATAACTAAGTCCAGTAATTAAAAATTGATGGCAACAAGCATTTTGCTACAGTATCAAAAACATACGATTAATATTATCAAGTGCTGGCAATGTTATGGAGAAATGGATAGTGTCATACATTTTTGGTAGGACGGTAAATTGGTGAATAAAATTTGAAAGATAAGTTGGTGGTTTCTGTGAAAATCTTAAAATAGGCATGTCTTTGGTCCACCAATTATTCATCTCAAAATTAGTTCTATGGATATACTTATAAGGGACCACAAAGATGAGTATAAGAATGTTCACTGTAGTTTAGTTGGGTTTTTCATCTTTTTATTTATATAGAATAAAATTATCTCACTTAAAATAAACAAGTCAATGATCTTTAGCCAGTTTATAGTCACACATTACTAAAATCCAATTTTTAACCATTTCCATCACCCCCAAAAGATACCTCCTATTCATTTGCAGTCACCCCCTGTTTCCATCTCTAGCCTTTGGCAACTACTAATGTACTTTTGTCTCTATATATTTGTCTTTCCTGGATATTTTATACAAGCGATGCATTTTAGTTTTAATTGAGACATATTCAATATTCAACAACATAAAATTTCTTTCACTAATGCTCTGGTACCTATGGACCAGTAACTATGGACATAATTTAAAATCCTGCTTAAATTTAGCTTAAAAGCATCAAGCATACAGCTTCAATAGGAAGGAGATTGAAGGATATTAAATAGTATGTAAATTTGCATGTATACGGTCTTCCTTCAGAATTTGATAAGCAAAATCTGTTGAACTTTGTCACTGAGTAATGCCATGAAACTGTTATATGGTTCCCCTTCCATAGGGAATACAAAATTGATCTGTGTATTTTCAAAGTGGGAGGCATTGATACTTTGACAGAGTTCTATTACAGTGACAGTATTCTTATTATGCCCAGTGTCTAATGTACACCTAATTGTATTATACCCAGAGAGCTGTTATGCACTGATTACCAACTGCTGTTTATAATCTTTTGAATGCATTTTTCTGATGCTGAAAAAATTCATGGGAAAAGTCACAAGAGGGAGAAAATGGAAGAGAAAGTGATCCATAAACAATGGGGCTTCATATAGCTCCATGTGGCTACATCAAGCCTCATGATGTCTCAGAGTCTCTGACAAGTTCTAGGAGCATAATAAAATTCTAGGCTTAACAGCAATAAAGCAAATGGTAGCTTCTGACTTAATATGTACATGGGTGTCAGGGTTATGGTAACACTTGATACCATGAGTCCTTTGAGAAGTAGGCCCAGTGGCAACTGCTGAGCCTACTACACCCCAACCATAAATCATCAGTCATCCTAATCAATCAGAGATCAATTTTCCTGTAGGGAAACTGCTTATTTAAATGTTCAGGGCTATTTTCTATGTTTGTTATGATCCAATTACATTTTCAAATATTTGAGAGGTTCAGTAGAGAGAGAAAATAAAAGGATTTGGTTTCTTTGAGCAGCGTAGGTGCTATTGATACCTGCGAATTGAGCCATCGTGACAAGAAAGCAGGAAGCATTGGGTTGTTCCCAATTGGGACCAGATACTGAAAGTCTGCTATGTCCTTTCCATGTGGCAATGATTTGGGAGGAAAAGTGAGAGACTAGTGACAATAGTAACATCTTCCCCATGGTGGAATGAACAACATTGGAAAAGAGAGTGGGAGAAGAGTTTGAGAAACTGAAATGAGTGCAGCTTGACTAAAGCAGAAGTTGCAGGGAGGAAAGTGGCAAAAGATGAGGCTGAAGTTGTATACAGGAGCCAGCAAGCAACATTATGTTCTTGGGAATTTCAGGACAACAGGGAACTATTGAAAGATTCTGAATAAAGGAGTGGCCTGATGAGGTTTGGTTGCAGGATGAAGAACAGTGTGGAGGAGAATAAAGTGGGGCAGGGAGATCATTTAAGAGATTATCAGAATTCTTCAGGAGAGATGATCCTGCTTACATTACCATAGTGGTGGTGGTAGAGAGAAGGGGTATTTACATGATAGAGTCTACAGTACTTGAATCTACAGTGATTGAAGTGATGTGGAGTGTGAGAGAAAGAGAGGAGTCAAGAGTGACCCCCACCCACAATTGTAGTTTGGGCAACAAGATGGCTGATGGTGCCATTTGTTGAAATAGAGGTCAAAATGAGGAGGGGCTGTTTGAGATAGTGTCCAATTTGGACATATTAAAAAAGTACTTATGACCAGAAGATAAATACATACATAATTAGTATGAGTCAGAAGCTCAGGAAGAGAGATAAGGAAAGAAATAAATATTTGAGAGTGAGACATTGAAGCTATACAGATAGATGAGATGGGGCAAGACTATGGAGAAACTGGGACCCAAAGAAGGTAACAATATCCCAAAGATAGTATTGTTGGAGCTGGGATCACCATCCTTGTATAATGGCCTTGCCTAAGGACCAGAAGAGAAAGTAATCCAGCATGGTAGTTGAGAGCCTCAATTGAGGAAAAAGAGAGTAATTTGAATCCCAACTTGGTCACATATAAATCAGTGATATTAGGCAAGTGACCCAGTCTCTTTATGCCTTACTTTCTTAAGGTGTGGTAAGATAATAATAACAGGAGCTTCAAGAGTATTGGAGACTGAATGCAAAAGCATATCTAAAGCATCTAGTTCAAGGTACGACATATAATTGGGTATCAATAAATGGTAGTTCTTACTATCATATTCAATAAATGGAATGAAAAGTTCCTTTGAAGATCTTTACCTATAGATTATGTTGAATGATATTGTCTTTAATATTTTAGTTTAAATTTTGCCAACTTTTCCCTTTAATTCTCATTTAAAATTGTTAATTGTAATTGACACAAAATTGTCACTTTTTCTTTAAATGGTAGTTGTACTATTGGGGATTGGTTGGCCAAAGACCAAATTTTATGTGCTAGAGATGACAATTTACAGTCTCTTTTGAATAGGTCTGCCTAAGGTGGAGAAAGACACAAGAACCACTCACAGTGTCACACTTATTTCCATTAGGGGTATTGGTATTACATATAAAAACAGTAAATTTCTCTATAAATAATAGAGTACCATACGTGGAAGGGAAAGTGCCTACAGTATAGACAGTACTGCTTAATCTATTTTGGGGAAGAAAGAGCCCATACAAAAAGAACATGATAAATATGCTAAATTTATACAATATGTGCTCAGTGATAAATATTCTAAGCATGTACTTCAATAATTCTCTCATCAGTGCAGCCTTGTTACCCCCACCATCAGCAGATACTGATAATTAATCAACTGAAATGAATCTTTACAGAATAAACAAATCTGTTATACATGAATGATGATTATGTCTCTTTCAGTTGTGAAGGCTTTTCATAACTTATTCATGCCAGCGTTATGAAGACTTTTCCCCCAGGGAACAAATCTTTTTGGTGAGGCCTCCTTTTAGACTATTACTGGTGATCAGTGGCATTTCAGCCATATTCAGTAGATGTAGGTAATTGTAAGGAGCATGTGGGTGTTACTCCATCCCGTTCTCTGGGAGGGAGAGGGTAGGCCCCTTAATCTGTTTCCTAAGCACTTGCAGTCTTGCTGGCAGAGCTGGGATGGCTTGCTGTGACTGCACTCGTGGAAGTGGACATGATAGCTTTGTATCCAAATCTGGATAAATATCTATAGAGGCTGCTTTACAGCTTATGCATACACACGTTAACTTCTGTGGACAAGGAATATGGAAAGAAAATACAGTATGCCAGACAAAAAGAGGCCTTGGCTTGGTCCTGATGGAAATAACAACAGTCTCATGAATAAGGTGTCCAGATACATTCCAACCAGTTCCTAATACCATCTTCATGCTCCTATTAAAGATAATTCTTGGGGTGCCTGGGTGGCTCAGTCTGTTAAGCATCTGACTCTTGATTTCAGCCCAGGCCATGATCTCATGACCCGTGAGATGGAGCCCCATGTTAGGCTCTGTGCTGACATCACAGAGCCTGCTTGGGATTCTCTCTCTTCCTCTCTCTCTCTGACCTTGCCCTGCTCTCTCTCTTTCTCTCTCTCTTCCCCTCCAAAATAAATAAATAAACTTAAAAAAATTTATTCTTTACAGGTCTCTTGCATGTTTGCACATCTAATTAGTAGAGGCTCTATGGTCTTTGCTCCAAATTATGCAAGGACATTTGTATAAGAAACAGCCTTGGAAACTCCTGGACACAGAACAGCATGCTTACTGTCCCTTACAAAAGATTTAGGTTTCCTAACTCAGGGTTCCTCCCCTATAATGCAAATAACTGCATGTACAAGTATCACCTGGCCCTCTTTGTGCTGCCTTGTGGGAACTAAGGCTTAGGGAAATCAAAACTGATACCCTGGCTATCGCTATTACTGTGAACAATAATCTGTTCTTTATCTTTGACCCCGGAGTCTCATGTCTTTTGCCAGCATCCATGGAAACTTGTTAGCTTGCAAGTAGACTAAAATCTCAGAGCCCTTTACAGTTTTTGACAGTGGATTTCAGCATGTATGATATTTAATATGAGTTATTTTCAGTTTTAGTGTACCTTAAAAGTTTGTCTGTGTTTCTAATTCTTCTAAAATAAATGTGGGATAGAGAGAATTGATTTGTAGTCAGTACAAAGAGAAGATATTTCTGAAAGTCATGTGGAAAGCTAAATGGTCAAAGCATGTTCTAAATCATCGCAGTATAGAAAAATTATAAAATGCTTTTCTGTATTTTAATGACAAAACCCCTCAAAGAATGAAAAATTAAAATGTTTTTCTAAAGAGTCAGACACAAAATTTCAAAATAGGAAGAAAACTTAAAAATGAGTTGATTCAACTGACTCCCTCTATTAAAAAAAAATAAGGCATATGAGGACACTCATTGACCTCCTTTGCATTCTCCATAATGGCTTTTGTAAATAAATATTCTAAGCATGTGCTTCAATAATTCTCTCATCAGCACAGCCTTGTTACCCCCACCATCAGCAGTGGGGGTTAGACAATTAGAACAAATATGTAGAAAGATATTTATCATATTTTACCAATGATAGAGAAAAATGACAAATGACTTAAAACTCCCAACCATTAGAGAATGGTTGAAGTGTTGACAAATTCTTGTGATGTAATATCAGGTAACATTTATAATTATGTTTTTCGAGTGTTTTAATTAGTGACACAATATAATTTTTATGACATATTGTTAAGTGAGACAGTAGGATATACAAATTGTGTAATCCCAATAATATGACACATCATTATAACACACACTCATGCATACAAAGAAAAGAACTGGAAGAAAATTGCTTTAAAATATTCAAGTAGTTATAACTGGATTGGGGAAATATGGATGATTTTATTTTTCTTCTTTGTTGTTTTCTGTGTTGTTAAAACTTCCTGTATCGAATCAGAATTTTAAAATAAATGATCCTTTATGCAACAAACTCAGTCTATGTTTAGTCCACCACCAGGCTTATTTTAGCCTTTCTCCTTCCCATTTATAACTCTCTTTGCCAGTGTGCAAGTGTGGGGTGTGGTGCAGTTTTGAGGGCTGGGTGGAGTAATAGAATTGTATTTCATTTCTCAGCCTCCTGCTTCATCCAGTTCATCTTATCCTATCTTCGCGTGAAGTCACATATCCTGAAAGTCCCTCAACTTTTTACCTCTGGGATTCCAACCCCATGCCCTGGCATTGCCAACCTTTTCTTAGCTTGCTGCCTGATGGTGTGCTTGAGTACAGACTGGGGACACGTTAGGCAGAATGTCTCCTTGACCCACTCCCATCTCCTCCATCAGTGTTCCCTTTGCTGTACCAACTCTTCCACCCTCTCCCTCTCTCTACCTGCCCCTTCCCCATGCATGCCTGCATGCACACACACACACACACACACACACACGCACACACACACAACTAGCTCTAGATCAGCACTATTCAATAGCAACATTATGTGAAACCCTCAGTAATTTAAAATTTTCTATTAGCTACATTAAAAGAAACACATAAAATATATTTTAAGAATACATTTTATTTAACCCAACATGTCTAAACTATTGCTATTTCGACACATCATAAATTTAAAAGTTATTTAGGGAGACATTTTATATCTGCTTTTCTATACTAAAATCTTTGCAGTGCAACAGGCATTTTATATTTTCAGCACATCTCAGTTCACACTAGCCCCATGTCAAGTGCTCAGTAGTCACATGCAGCTTGTGTTACAGCATTGGGCAGCAAAATTCTGGAGGGATCTTTCCCCCAACAACTTCTGTTCCGTGTCCCATTAGCCTGGGCCTTCCAAACGTGTAAATGGCTCTTTGGCTGGCTCTACTGGGACAGCTGTCTACATTAACCAGGGGCTTTGGAGGAAATACCTGTCACAGTTTGTGACAGGAGATCATGTACCTTTGGTGGTTCTGCCTTATGAAGTAGGCAGTCACCTATCCAATCTATGAATCTTGCCAGAGTGTGTGACTAGATCAATAGAGATCTGTTCCCTTATTAAAGGACAGAGGCCATCACTGTCCTTGATACATCCCATCCCATCCCACTCTCGCTAAAGTATGGCTTCCTATTCCACCTATGTCTGAGGTTGGCAGACTGGCTTTCTGTTTAAATGAATCGGGAGAAGAAAGGTGATCGAGCATCTTCAAAATTAAGCACATTCATTTCATCGGTAAAAATACTGAGTCCTGGAGGCGGAGAAGTGATTTGCACACAGTGATAAAGCCACTTAGTGGCAGACTTGGGTTGGAACTAAAATCCAGGTCCCCTCTCGGTCCATCACATGAAGTCTCAAGTTATTTACTTTTGGTGATGTTGATCAAGTTATTGAATCAGGTCATTTACCAGGAGAAAGGTCCACGATCTACCCCAGAATTAGAGCCCATTAGTCTGATCTCTGTCTAGCTCCAATCTTTTTGTCCCAAGTAACTTTTCACACCAAAGCCTAGAAAACGGACAAGCAAACAAACACAAGCGATTAACTCACTGTCACAAAGTGCTAAAAAGACCAGAAACGGGATGCAGACATAGAGGGTAACAGGAGTTCCTTCTTTAGAAAGGAGGTCAGAGAAGGCACCCCTGAGGACCTGAGGATGAAGAGGATAAGGGAGTGGGACTGTGGTGTTCCTGGCAGGCCAAACGGTCAGTGCAGAGGCCCTGGGCCGGGAAAGCTCTGCCCGTAGAGGAACTGGAGGCAGTCAGGAAGTAAGGCGTGAGACAGCCTGAGAGGCAGGAGGAGTCACATTACGTGGAGTCTCATGGTGAAAAGCTAGACATTTCACTAAGAGTTTGAATTCTCCTGCCCCTTTTGGTATCTGGTGAGTTTCTTCTTAATTTTAACTGTTGATATTTAAAGATCTTGGCTGCATTACGACCTTAAGAGAATGAGCTCCACCACCTACAAGAGTCCTTGGAGGGTGAATGCGCTGGCCTCTCTTTCCAGCAGCAGATCCCTAATGGACTCAGGCAGTGACAGCAGGAGGTAAGATAAAGCACTGTAGAGGCTGTGGCCCTGAGGCTGGAATTGTGATTGTATCCAACTGACAAACAAGTTCGGACATGGACCATCTGGTCCAATATCCTTAAATTGGGAACCTAGGGCTAACGTTAATAGGTTGTTCATAAATACTCAAGTGCTCTCCTGTTCTCTGCCTCATTGCTGTTTCAATTTTCAGCTTCCAAAGTAGATTTTCCAATACTTCTAAATGGAATGAAATATTCTGGGACAGTGAGCCTAGGAAGAAACAGTCTTCATCCGCGTAACAGAATACTGGAAGCAGTAATGCTAGAATAGAATCAGAGAACATCAGAACAGCAAGGAGTCAAGGAGGACAGCTGCTCTGGCCCTTTCATTCTAGTGTGACTATTATTTATAACATATTTTTACATGCCAGATGATTTATACATTCAGTTCAATAGCATAGCAACCTTGCAAAATGGGTATTTTTAAAAATTTCATTTACAGATCAGGAGACTGAGGCTCAGAGAGGTTTACTACTGACCTGAGGTTGCACAGCCTCAGTTGCACAGCCAGTTTACAACTGACTGAGATTGCACAGCCAAAAGTGGCAGAGCTGGGACTCAAATAAAGGTCTGATTTTTAACTCACCATGCTATCTGAAGCTAGTTAAACAAATAGACAGATGAGAATATAATAATAAGAGCTAGTGGTAGAATCTACATGGCCCAACTAGTTCTCATTTTTTCTACATCTTGATTAGCTATAAAGAAGAGTGCAAAAGAGATAAATAATACCTGAATAGAGTTCATTGCTGTTGTTGTTGGTGGTGGTGTTTGCGTTTTATAAAAATATAGGTCTCCTTAAACCAGTTTTGGTAAGATTGTTTTACTGAGTATTTTCTTCTTCTTTTTTAAATTTTTTATGTTTATTTATTTTTGAGAGAGAGAGAGAGAGAGAGAGAGAGAGAGAGAGAGAGAGAAAGCAGCGGAGGGGGAGAGAGGGAGGGAGCCACAGAATCTGAAGCAGGCTCCAGGCTCTGAGCTGTCAGCACAGAGCCTAACACAGGGCTGAAACCCCTGAACTGTGAGATCATGATCTGACCTGAAGTCAGATGCCCAACTGACTGAGCCACCCAGATGCCCCCCAAGTATCTATTTTCTTAAAGAATTATAGAGCTCTTGATTAAGAGTTTTAGGAATTATTGCCAAAGACATGGCTACACTAAAAGAAATGTTCCATACTACAAATGGCCAGGGATGGAGAGCTCCCTGTGCATATTACTGGCTTCTGCTCCTTTGTGCTGATCTGACGCTGGCCTGCTGAAGCACTTGACTGTTCTGATACACCCCTCCTGAGTGCACTGAGGGCCCAGGGTAGCCTAAGCGTGATTTGCCACTGCTTTGAGTAGCCTGCTGGGCTCAGGGGATCTCAGCCAGATTCATAAGCACAGACTTGGACCTGGTGGAAGATTTGGGGTATTCTGGTTCCAGGCCATAGAAACAGAGCTCAGTCTCTTCAAAGACTTGACATAAGTCCTGTGAGTAATTACTGGGATCTTATGGAACTATGGTTAAACATATTAAATATTCTACTCTAAGAACTATGACTTCTCTAAGATTTGCTACACCAGTGATACCATCTTCAGAACCAGGTGTGTTAGGCAGAATAATGGCTTCCCAAAGATGTTCACGTCCTGATCCCCAGAACCTCTGAAATATGTTACCTTACATTACATGGCAAAAGAGAATTGAGGTCCGAGGTGGAATTAAAGTTGCTAATCAGTGTGAGCTGAATTGTATACTCCTCAAAATTTATATATAGAAATCCTAACTCCCAGTACCTAAGAAATGGACCTGTATTTGGATATAGGGTATTTAATTAAAATGAGATCCTTAGGATGGGCCTTAATCCAATATGGCTGGTATCTTTATAAGAAGGAAAGATTAGGACACAGGTATGTACACAGGGAAGACCATGTGAAGACACAGGCAGAAGACAGTTGTCTGTAAACCAAAGGGAGAGATTTACTAACCCTGCTGAAGAAACTAAGTTTGCTGACACATTGTTCACAGACTTTTAACCCCCAGAATTATGAGAAAATGAGTTTCTACTGTGTAAGTTACCCAGTCTGTGGCACTTTGTTGTGGTAAGCCCTAGCAAACTAACACACTGATCAATTGACCTTAATATTGGAAGGTTATCCTGGATTATGTGGGTAAGCCTGATGCAATCACAAGGGTCCTTAAATACAGAAGAGCAAGGCAGAAGAAGCGATCAGATTGATGTGGTATGAGAAGAACTGGACCCACTGTTGCTGGCATTGAAGATGGAGAAGGAGGACCATGAGCCAAGGAGTGTAGGTAACCTCTAGAAGCTGAACAAGGAAGGAATAAATGGATTCTCTCCTACAGCCTCCAGACAGAGAGTAACACAACCCTGCCAATATCTTGATTTGACCCATTTGGAACTTCTAAAGTGTAAGATAATAAATTTATGTTGTTTGCAACACTAAATCTGTGGTAACTTGTTCCAATGGCAGTAGGAAGTCAATACACAAGGGTTCTGAGCATGGTCTGTACAACACAGCAGGTTACAAGGCATGACCCTTACTTCAGCATGGTTTGGACATCTGTTGCACTCATACCATTAGATGCTCTTCAAAATATTCCTACTATTTCTTATTTACCTACTTCTTTTGTCAGTGTTGTATAAGATATTAGTGAATGGTGCTGGAATAAGGTACTGGGACAAGCAAATGGTCTGGTCTAACACCTTCACATAGGAAATTTTGAACATGCTTTGAAATTGTAGATGAAGCCAGGTCACCATGGTGTCCTTAATTTAAACTTCTACTCATTGGCCCTTGTCGGGTGATCTTCCTCAATCCTTAGAGGTATTGGTGCTCTAGGTGTAGGACTTCATGTTTTCGAAGCATACATTAAACGGATTTTTACTGAGTGCCTTGTACATACCAGATAGTGTTGCAGACACTGGGCATGCGGCAATGAGCCAACAGAGATACAATCTCTGCTTTCATTCCAGTGGGGGGAGGGAGACAACAAATACCTAAATAAATGTATGTCAGGTGATGATAATGGATAGAATGAAAACCTAAGCAGGAGGTGAATGGAGTGGGGGCAAGAGATTTCTCTGATATGACATTCGACGAAGACCTGAATGGTAGATCTGTGAATTCTCTGAGGGTCAAGACTGTGTCTTCTTCACCTTTGTTTCTGTGCACAGGTCAAGTCCTTATAATGTAGGACAGAGAAATGATTTAACACTAGAATATAAGACCACTCTGGCAGGGGCTGTAATGATCAACGCTCACCCCATGGAAGTATAAATAATGTATATAGTCCCATGAATACTGGTCAGCATCAGCTATCTACTCCATTTCACTCAAGAGTCCTTTATGCTCTTGAGATACACAGCAATCACATAACTCAGAACTTTTTGGGGTACTATGTGCCATCTGTTGTCCCAATATCTTATTTAGATACTCTCACCAGTCAACACTGTACCCTGGGGACTTGAAACTAGAAATTTAAATTCATCCCCAAATTTGTAGCTGCCATAGAAGACTTTAGAGGTTTCCTATGCCTCCTGCCAAGTGTATAACTTCAGTGCTTGGGAATCTAATCATTTATGCCTGAATTGCAGTATTTGGCCCTTGACCATTAGGATGAATTCTGTGTAAAGTTAGTAATTGTGATTCCTTTTCCCCAGCAGAAGGCTGGTTGCTATTATGGCCCCTATTTCCATTTTTGGATAACTTTTGATACTCACATCTTGCATTTGGTGAAACTGAAGGTCTACCTTCAGGGCAAGGTCTACCTTCAGGTCTACCTGAGGGCAAGTGTTCACATGCTTGTGTATACCTGTTCTGCTCCCAGAAAGTAGCTGTTCAAGGCCTTGCTTTCAGAGCGTATCTCAAAGCTTTGGGGATTTGTTTTCAATCACACTTTTCTCAAGATGTGTTGTTTCCTTATCTTGACTACTTCCTCCCTCCCTTTCTTTCCTTTTTAACTAAAAAAATGTTGACATAGCTTTCTCTGTTGGATTTACTAAGAAGCTAGGTCATATTCATTTCTGACCTACCTTTAGCCCACTCTCGGGGAAGGCTCATCATGCTTGATCTGACACGTGGCAGGATTCCAAAAACAAAGGACCGCCACAGAAGGTCCTGGAGCCTGTGCAAAGTCAGAACTTGGGAGCTCTTCATTTAGTTATGTCATGGTGCTCCTTTTGCTCTGTCACACATGTCCTTTACCAGCCTGGCATTACCTTTGCAAAACGCAATCCATACAAAGGATCATACTGCAGTTTGTAATACATGGTCAAATTTCCGGTAGATGATGTGTTTTGCTGGAGTACCCTTTCCAGCATGCTGTAATCTGGTGGTGGTGGTGGCCACAAGAGTGGCCTCTTGTTTGCTTGTTTGTTTTTCAGGGAGCTGAGGAAAAGAGCATGGTCAAAGGGCACCAACAAAGTGTGGCTGCCCTGGGAAAGGTGAAAGCTCAGAGCAGGACACACTGTTCACTCTTCTGAATTCCTGGGGCTTGAGCTCATGCTCAGGCTGTGTGCCTTCGTAGCCCATGAGCGTCCCTCATGATTTGGACTGGCTGATTTCCTGGCCGGCCAGGTTGGCGTCTGGTGCTTCAAGACTGATGGCTTTGGGACCTGTATTGGTTTCTTTGTTGCAACAAAGTACCGCACACAGAGCAGCTTCAAACAACAGAAATTTATTGTCTAATAGTTCTGGAGGCCACAAGTCCTCAGGGGAGGTGATTATCAATCAAGTAGAGCCATGCTCCCTGTGAGACTCTAGGTAAAATCCTGTCTTTCTTCTTCTTGGTTCCTGGTGCTGGCTGTTGATTGTTGGCATTCCTTGGCTT
The DNA here is from genome assembly GCF_018350155.1 of Leopardus geoffroyi. Lineage (NCBI taxonomy): Eukaryota > Metazoa > Chordata > Mammalia > Carnivora > Felidae > Leopardus > Leopardus geoffroyi. The sequence continues at coordinate 99,732,524 of NC_059331.1, read as the reverse complement.
ATAGCCCCGTAACACTAATCTTTGTTTTTTTTTGTTTGTTTGTTTGTTTTGTTTTTTATCATCTGGCCTTCTCCCTGTGTGTCTCTGTGGCTTCTTTTTTTTTTTTTTTTTTAACATTCATTTTTGAGACAGAGAGAGACAGAGCATGAACGGGGGAGGGTCAGAGAGAGAGGGAGACACAGAATCTGAAACAGGCTCCAGGCTCTGAGCGGTCAGCACAGAGCCCGACGCAGGGCTCCAACTGACGGACCTCGAGATCATGACCTGAGCCGAAGTCGGTCGCTTAACCGACTGAGCCACCCAGGCGCCCCTCTGTGGCTTCTTATAAGAACACCAGTCATAGTGGATTAAGGGCCCACCCTACTCTGGTATGACCTCATCTTAACTGATTACATCTTCAATTTCCAAATGAGGCACATTCTGAGGTAAAAGGGATTTGGACTTTGGGGGGACACAACTGAACTTCCAACCCATAATTTTTGGTCAAAATTTAGTGTCAGCTACTTTTAAATTGTAGGAAAGAGGATAGTCTGGGGGCAGAAAGAAGGGGTGAGTATGAGACATGTTGCTTACCAGAGTGCTCCTCAGCCTGTCAGGACATGATGAGTGGTAGGAGGCAAAGTGGCAGGTGCCCAGGCGACTTTATCTTCCTGGATAATGTTTCACATCATGCTAATGTTTAAAGGTTATGTGGAAATCAAGGACCATCTTTCCCATTTCAGGGCTTGTGATGGTTAAACTTCTTTAAAATTTCATATTTTGGATAATTCCAGAATGAAGGAAGAAGCTTAATAACTGAGTCTGACTCAGTTGAAGTACACTTTGTTCCATATGTGGATATACCTGCACCCACAGTGTGGTAGGCTTGGTAGGTGGACTAATGGCTCCCCACCCCCAAAAAGATGTCCACATCCTAAACTCTAGAGCCTATGAATGTTACCTTATATGGTGGAGACTTTGCAGATATGATTAAAGATCTAAAGATGGAGAGATTATTCTGGATATCTGGGTTGGCTCTAAATGTCACAGTAAGTTTCCTTATAAGGGGGAAGCAGAGGAGATCTCAGACAGAAGATACCATGTGAGGGAAGCAGAGTCAGAGACAGAAGATACTATATATGTTAGCTTTGAAGATCAGGAAAGGGGTCATGAGCCCCTGGAAAAGGTAAAAAATAGATTCTGCCCTAAATCTTCTGGAGAGAGCACAGCCCTACTGACACATTGATTTTAGCCCCTTACAGCTCAGTTTGAAATTCTGGCCTCCAGAATTGTAAGAGAATACATTTATGTAATTGTAAGAGAATACAAGTATGTGGTGGCTTTGTTAGAGCAGCCATGGGAAACTTATACACAGAGTATGATTCCTTCTATTTAAATTTAAAAATGCAACTCTCTCTGAAAACTTACCATGATGAGCACTGAGTAATGTAGAGATTTGTTGAATCACTATATTGTACACCTGAAACTAATATAATGCTATATGTTAACATACTGGAATTAAAATAAAAAACTTAATAAAATTAAAAAAATAGATCTCTCTCTTTCTCTCTGCATAAACACATAGATATATCAAGACTTGAAGAAAATACAGTAAAATGTTACCAGTGGCTAACTCTGGGGGTAGGATTATAAGTTATTTTTTTTTTTGGTCATTACTATGATTTCTTAAATTCTTCGAGACTTCTAGAGAAAATCAAACAGATTCTTGATTCTTTTTCTTTTTCTTTTTCTTTAAAAGTTAAGGAACTATTACTCAGTCTTAAAAAGTCTTAAAACTCTGGCCCATGCTGCCAGATGGATGAAAACTTGCAGACATTATGCTCATTGAAATAAGCCGGTCACAAAAAGACAAATACTGTGTGATTCCACTTTTATGAGGAACCTAGAGTAGTCAAATTTATAGAGACAGAATGGTGGTTGCTGGGGGCTGTGGGGGAGGGGGCCTGGGAGTGTTTGTTTAATATAAAGCAAAGAGTTTTAGTTTTGCAAGATGGAAAGAGTTCTGGAGATTGACTGCACAACAATGTGAGTGTGCTTAACATGACTGAACCATACGCTTGATATTGGTTAAGACAGATTTAAACCACACGTAAATTTTTTTTTTTTATTTAAAAAAAATTTTTTTTTTCAACGTTTATTTATTTTTGGGACAGAGAGAGACAGAGCATGAACGGGGGAGGGGCAGAGAGAGAGGGAGACACAGAATCGGAAACAGGCTCCAGGCTCTGAGCCATCAGCCCAGAGCCTGACGCGGGGCTCGAACTCACGGACCGCGAGATTGTGACCTGGCTGAAGTCGGACGCTTAACCGACTGCGCCACCCAGGCGCCCCCACACGTAAATTTTTTAAAGTTCATCTACATTATAAGAGGAGAGCTTCAGTGATGCCCTTAAAAACAAACGTGCACTGGACGATGTGTTTTCTGTTACGTGAGGTTGCGTTTTCTCTGTTAACTTTTAAATTCTTTTACAGCAGCTGGAGCCACCTCTCCACATGAGCTTTAGGTTCATCCCCTGCCATTCTTTTCTGTGTCAAATCTCTTGTTTTTGCTTTTGTCTTTATTCTTTCACTCTTTGCGTGGTTTTTCTCCTCCACCTATGAACATGTTCAAGTTTTGGGCGGCTTTGTTAGATCTCTTAAGTGTATGTTAATCAATTGCTCCTTTTTAAATGCTTCTTTTTCTGGCTTTTACAACATAATTTGTATATTGTACATCCTCTTACAGACACACACTTGTATAACTGATCTTCTATTACTGATCTATGGTGTCTTTCCAACATCCATACCAGGGATGTATGTGCAAGGCAGGGTGACTCCCTTTCTTTCTCTTACCCCCACATATAATTATTCAGCACCGGTGACTAATTTTATCTCCTCTGTATTCTTTTAGCCCTATCCCATCTCTGGTTTCAGGCCCTCAGCCTGTCTTGTCAGAATGTCCCAATAGTTCAGTCTTGCCTCATCTTCCACACTGCAAGCAGAGTGATCCATCTATATTGTAAACCTTCCCATGCTTCTTCCTGTCTAAAAGCCTTTTGGTCATGGTGCCTACCCTTCAGCATGGCACCCAACACCCTCATGACATGGTCCCTAGCTGTCCATCCAGACTCTTCATCCACCAGTTCCACAGCTCATGTCACCTTTCATGATCAATGACTTTCATAACTTGCTGTGGTTCTCCAGCAATTTCTGGGCCTCCTGCCTCTCCTTATTTTCTCTGGCTGGGAAATCTTTGCCTTCCACTTCGTTGGCCCAAGACACAGCCACTTTCCTACATTCAGCTTAGGCACCATCTCCCCTAAGGGACTTCCAGAGTCCTCAATGTCCCTACAGTGTCCTGGGAACAGGTTGTTGCCTTAACAGGTTGTTTACATAGAAGTTAACTATCTATGTGTCTGCCTCCTCACTAGCCCTTGAACTCTTTAAGGGCTGAGTCCATCTCAAGTCATTTAGGTGTTTCCAGCACCTAGCACACTGTAGGCCCTCAATCAGTGTTGATTAATTAACATAATTATGTAATAAACACTTCTGTTGAAAGGTTATATCCGTAATTAACAAAATATTTAAAGCACTTTTCCCTGACCACCATTGCCTTAATTATAAATTTTGATGGCAGAGATAAATGAACGGAATTTTGATGAAGAAAGCTAAGATCTCTGGAGGTTATACATTTAATTTTTCCATTATAATTTTGACCTATTTTAGCAGGGCCTATCTGGTCGGGGGCGGGGGGATCTTTTGACCTCTATGATCCTAATAGGCAGCGCTGAAATCAAATAGCCTCACAAATATATGTTCTGCATTATACATACCCATTTGGTACTTAAGAGTTTACAGATTTGGCCTAAAAGTAGATTTGCTAGTGATACTACTTTTCCTATCTTCCCACTGACTGGCCAGTGCTTTTGGATGCATTATAGCATAATACAGAGTGGAGTCCCTTCAAAAGGGAACCTACGAGGAAATCTGGCTGAACAGTGACCCAAGGGGACTTCCCACCCGGGTGCGTGCCCCTCCTTGCGGGTCTCAAGGGCCCTGGAATGAATAGCCCCTGGTATGGCGGAATCCGGCAGCTTCCCTCGCAAGGCCAACTACCCCTAGGAGGGCGGATCGCACCCCACCACTGCCCCACGGCCCTCGCCGCTGGACAGCGCAGCCGGGGTCACGTGCGCGCGGCCGGTCCACCGCCCCCGGACCCGCGCCCGCCCCGGCCTCAGGGCAGAGGCCGTAGGCTCACGCGCGCCCGGGCGGCTTGGGCCGGGCGCAGCCAATGGGCTGGCGGCGCCCGTCTGACCCGCGCCGGCGGGAGGGCGTGGGGAGGCAGGCCGGGCGCGCACGCTGCCGGGCCGTATCGCCATCCCTGCTGCCGCTGGGACGGGAAGTGAGCCGCCGGGGCCCACAGTGAGATCCAGCGCCGAGAGGGTCCTGCAGGCGCCCGGACCCGCACCCGGGGCGAAGCATGGCGGCCGCCAAGGTAAGCGTAGGCCCGTTGCCCCGGGGAGCGTGCCGGCCGGCCGGGGCCCGAGGGCTCGGGCGTTCACGTGCCGCCTTGGTGCAACGGGGAAAGCAGATAGAGAGGGGCCCGGGGCAGCTGTTCCACCTTGCAGCAGCGGAGGAGGGAGGTGACCGCTTCTCCCGGGCAGCACATGTGGCCCATGCGGGGACGGAGGCCCGACCTTGCAGTAGAAACTTTGTCGGCTGAACCCTCCCACTTGGCCCGGGAGGGAAGTCGGTGCCGGGCTGGCGCTCGGCGGGCTGAGCCAAGGTCGGCTTAGGGAAGCCAGGTGCGCCCGGGGCGAAGGAGGGCCCGGGGTCATCAGGTCCCCTCGGCCCCTCAGAGCACACCTGCTTGTGACCCCGGTTGTTATTGACTCGGGCTTTTTCCCGGCGGCACCGCCCGGGCTGAAGCCAGATCCTATTAGGTTTCAAAGGCTCCGCCCTCCCGAGGGTGGGGAAGTCACCTTGACTTCCGTTTTAGAGACTGTTCGGAATAGTTGGCCTGCACGCGTGTGGGTAAAAATGGAGAGGGTCCCCGCCCCCCCCTTCTCATCTTCCAGCCCCCTCTCCCCATCTGACAACACTTACGTACCGGCCTCTGAGCATTTGAGAGGCTTCTTTTTAGAAATGACAAAACAGATTGTCCTGGGAGCCTGTAACTCTTGTGAAGTTTTACTTAAAAGGAATTCTGCGTAATGTGAATCATTCACTAACCCGGAGGAAAGGCAGCTCCGACAGCTTGACCTTTCCTCTTTTCACCATTTTTTGAAACCTGGACACCATTTCAGTCTCTTTGGACTCCATTTCAACTTTTCTGGCAGAATACCATACTTAGTCCCAATCACTTGAATCATCGGAATTTATTGCTTTTAATTTTAAGTTCACGAAGGCAGCCCTTTAATCAAGCCTATACAACTTCTTAGTTCATTTTAAGTGCAATGAACTTAAATATACCCAACATTTCAAACATTTGTCCTTAATCAAAACTCTGTGATAACCCTCAAGAGGAAAACATGGCCAACACATCATACTCCTATTTATTCAAGCAAACTAATCACATTTGCAATGGAAATTGTAAGCAGACAAATATATTTAAATGCTGTTCTATGACTTAAGTTTCTCCAGACTCCCCAAATCTGCAGGCTTCTTCATGTTTCTAGACTATGTGGCCTAAGTGGCCTTTTTCTTTTCTGTAATGACTCTTGAGTTCCATCCTCAGGAGTGTGTTCTTGGGTGTGTGCATGAGTGTATTTGTGTGTGTGTGTGAACATATTGGTATATGTAACTATTTTAGGTAGATTCTTTGAGGATCACTGGTATTTATTTTTGGTAACTACATTAACCCTTTCAAACCCAATGGCTCTTGACCTTTTCTTTGCATTAAATTTGTATCCAGTCAAGATTTCAAGGCCTGATATGAATTCGTTCCTTCCAAGTGACTTCTTCCAGGAGACAGGTGAAAATAGATTCCCATGCTCTTATTATTTTTTATATCTGCATGTGAACTAAATAATTATACTTAATTTGGAGATAAAATAATTGAGGAGCCCAAACTGATGAATGTACATGTAATTTGAGTATAAGAAAAGGATCATGAACTAGTATGAAGTAAAATAAGTGACATGGAAGCAGATTTAACTTTTTGGTTGTATATTAAGCTATCACATCATATCAATAAGTGCGGTTGAATTGTAACCAAGTAGTGAGGGGGAAGATGAAACATTTCATTTTTACTCTTTGGGAACTTGTGTGTTTGTTTATTTATTCATTTAGCCTTGCCTCTTTTCAGGATTTCTGATGGCTCATATTATATATACATATATTTACAATCCAAAAAGATATCAAAATCAAGTCAGAGTAGATGAGAAAAGACAGGATAAAGGGAAAGGAAGATGCAGCCATGACTAAAATTAGTGGAAAATAAGGAGGTACTTGCTAGAGGTGACTGCATTTTCTAGCAGCCAGAGTAAAGAGGAAATGATCAGCAAGGTCAGTCAGTTACTTGGGAGAGAAGTCTCCTTGTACTGAGGGCAGTTTCTCCCCATGTCCTTTTATGTGCTGTGAGCAAACTGCATTCAGAACTAGCTCATGACCACAAATATATGTCTGTGGGTTCCATAAGGCCATTTTTAATAATGTCCCTCCTTGTAGCTCCAGGGCAGTGCAGTAAGTGTAGTCTTAAAAGTTCCCAAAACGAGCTGTGCTGGTCTACTTTAGTCTAAGAATGCCTCTTACCTAGTGGCCTTTGGGCACTATCCTTGTGAGGTGATTCTGTCAGTTGCGGGTCAGTGCTGGGTGGACTGAGTTAAAGGCTGCGCTGTTAGCCTTTTGCTGGCATGCAGTTAGTCCATGTTGCTGCATTGAACACAGAGCCATGGGTTTAACAGTCTCATTTACAAGCAGGATTGACATCCCCTCTTAAAACTTGAAGAGCCTGCCTAGGAGAGAGCCCACTCCAATGGAATGTCCCAGAGGTTGGGCCAAGAATCTGAAACTCAACAATTGTAGGTGAATTTCAGCACTCACTGTGGAGAATTGTTTGAATATTTAATTAAGCAGGTCTGATATTTTCTGGATGAACTTAACCACACCTAGCAGTTTCTTGATCTCTTGATCATTTATTCTGAGTTTCCTTGTTCTTTTTTTTCCCCCTCCAAGTGTAACTATTCATGTCCCTCTTCCTTTAAATAGTTCTCATAGGAAGGCCAAGAGGCCAAGAATCTAGTCTTTGGTCTGCTTTTATTTTGATTTCTGCATGAAGACTTCTGCATAATGATGCAAAAGATATTTGTTTTTTCATGAGGTAACATTGATCTAAAACTCTTATTATTTTGAGACAGACTCAAAAAACTTCCATTCTCTTGCTGCCTACTTTCTTAAGGTTCCCTTCCTATATGGTAAATGGTAAGTGGTCTGCCTGTACTATTTGTGTCGTTTTCAGTATTTCTTTTAAAACCTTCCAAGCACTGCCCTGCATGTATTAAAATGTAATTGAGTTTTTTAAATGGTATTTCATGCAACTTCACAAAAAATGCATTTTTAAAAAGTAGTAATAAGGGGAAACCTCCCCTTCCCCTTTGCCCCCATTTGGTTGTAGCGAACATTCCCTCTTGGTCATTGGTTGAATTTGTACATTAATAATGATGAAATGAAACTAGATGAAACTTAAAAGTTAGAGAATGCTTACTTGAGTTCAGGCGTGAGAAATGTTCAGATATAAAACTGGACATGGACCGATAATTTGGCCTAGAACTAAAGGAAATTTGGAACAAATTGAAGCATTAATAATAATGAAAATTTGGTCTGTAGGACTAGAACACTTAGGATTGATACTGCATTCTTGGAGGAGTTGTTGCTACGATCACTGATCACTGACTGCTTCAGAGTTGTGTATCATGTTCTTTCTAATGTTACAAATGGGACTAAACTGAGGATGTGAAAATGAATTGGTCTCCTTTTGGGCCTTCTAGAAAACCACAACTATACTATAGGCTGAATCCTGTCATGGAAGTGCCCTAAGTAGTGGTTAGTGCCACAAAAGGGGCTATGGAAGCACTGGGGAAGGAGATGGATTCTGTGGGGGTGGAAGGAGGAAACCTCTCAAAAGTGGTGGTATTTCAGCAAGAATGGCTGGGGAAAGAGCGAAGACCCGTTCCAGTGGTAAGAAACCACAAGTGTAAGGCCGAAGTGACAACACTTGCTACTTGTAGGGGATAGGATAGCAGGTAATGAAATCCATAAAAGAGCAGCAAACCCTCCCTGAGTACTTACTAGATAAGAGATTTGGTCTAATGCTTCTTGTTAGTAACTTACCTATATCCTGTAGCAGTCCTATGAGTTACATGCTATCATCCATGATTTACAGATGATGACTCTGGACACCAAGAGTTGATGTAAGTGGCTGAAGAGCAGATAATTAGGAAGTGAAGGAGCTGGAGTTCAGGTCCAGCCAGTCTGGCTCCAGAGTCTGCTGTTACCCTGTGCTCCCTACGGTCTGCCTGCGTGGTAGTTTGGGTAGAGAGTAGAGTGCATAAGAGAGGGGAGATGGCTTAGGAGGGAAATTAGGTGCTTCAGAGTAAGCCAGATTTTTATGTAAGAACCACTTACACAGTGTCTGCTATGTGCCAGGAACTTTCCCAAGTGCTTTACAAATAATAACTCAATTACTTTTCATAATAGCAAGAAGGGTGCTATTTTTGTCCTTATTTTAATAGGTGAGAAAACTGAGGTCCAGAAAGGTTAAGTAATTTCCTTAAAGTTATATAGTAAGTGATACAGCCTGGATTTGAACCTTGCCAGTATTTTTTCAGTGTCTTTGCTCTTAACCTGTCTCCACCTCTCCCAGGCCTTAAAAAGAGTTCTGTTTGCAAAGGTGCATGTGAAAATTCACATGTTCTCACTTATGGACGTATGTATTTCCTGGTCTTCCTAGTCCAGTAGTTTGTAGCACACTGTGACACTCAGTGTATGTTTCATTGCAGTGTTGATTTGCTATAGCTTTCTTTAAAAAAAAATTTTTTTTAATGTTTATTTTTGAGAGAGAGAAAGAGAGAGGGAGGCAGAGCTTGAGTAGGGGAGGGGTAGAGAGAGAGGAAGACACAGAATCCAAAGCAGGCTCCAGTGTCTGAGCTGTCAGCACAGAGCCCGATGCAGGGCTTGAACTCACCAGCTATGAGATCATGACCTGAGCCAAAGTCCGATGTTTAAATGACTGAGCCACCCAGGCGCCCCTGGCTTTCTTTAAAAAAAAAAAAAAAATTATTTTTGAGAGAGAGAGCGAGTGAGCACGGGGGAGGGGCAGAGAGAGAGGGAGCCACAGAATCCGAAGCAGGCTCCAGGCTCTGAGCTGTCAGCACAGAGCCCCACGTGGGGCTTGAACCCACGAACCAGGCCGTGCCCTAAGCCAAAATTGGATGCTTCACTGACTAAGCCGCCCAGGCACCCTGATTTGCTATGGCTTTCAAACCACATTGCTGAGGCCAAGAATTGTCATATACTTTTTTTTAAAAATAGCTTTATTGAGAATTCATGTACCATACAATTCACTCATTTAAAGTGTACAATTCAGTAGTTTTCATATATTCACAGAGTTGGGCAACTATCCGTGCTGTCATATGCCTTTGTAAAAATCTTAATCCACTGTTTACTACTAAGGACTTGGACTGTATTTTTAAGCTCCATGCTTTTCTCATTTCTCATCCTATAACAATGCCCTATTTAAACGTTTGTTAATGAGGATGAAATGAGATTTGGCCTTATCACAGATATTCTTTAAATGGGAAGTTTCTTTCCCTTATGGTAAAACCACTAGGTATTTAGTGATATCACAACATCATAATAAAGCAGAGCAGTTTTTGTGCTAGACAGGAAGGAAAAAAAGTTTGAATTGTTTTTATGCTACCACGATGATGGTAAGTTTCTGTGGTTCTGCTGAGGTTTGGATTTAGAGTTTCTTAAATTGATGGAGCTGGTGAGGAATGGGTTTAAATAACACAGTAGTCCTCTCTCCTCCCTACCAGTCCTGTCCCCTCTTGCTAGGTAAAGAAACAGAGTCCCAGAAAAATGTGTAATTGGACCAAGTCCCCTGATAAACCCTTTTGCTTTTTGCACACAGGCCACATGCCTTCACCAATGTTGGTCAGCAAATAGAGAACTGGGGTGGGTGGGAAGGGTTCAAAGCCAAGCTATGGTGTAAGAAAGTCAGGGAGCAGGTCTTTTTGGATATTGAGTTCTTCATAAGATTGGTGGAGGGGCTCTGACTCCTTCTACTTCTTTGACCTGTTGTCCTGCGTCCAGCCTCTGCTTTTGTTGAGTTCTCAGATGGAATCATTCCTCCCTGAGTTTTCCACTATCTGTGAGGATTAGGCCTACTGAGCATGGCTTCTTCCTACTCTCCTTGCCCAGCATTTGCTGCTTCATAAGCACCCATCCTTCCTGTCATGATGCCTTGGATGCCTTTGAGTGAGTCTTGGAACAGAGGAATGTGTGAATCTGCAGACCTGTGCTGGTTTTGCTGGGGAGTAAGGAGGATGTGCCCTTGCTGCAGTGATATAATTCCCTTAGCAAATGTATTTAACAGCAACTGAGCAAGCACTGTTTTCATGGCCTGTTTAACCAGACCTTCTTGTTGGGTTAAATCGCCCCAATTTATGGTGGCTCTGGTCTGTTACCTCAGAATTATTCCCAGTGGTTTATTTGTAGCGTGGTGGTCTGGTTTGTTGATTAGAAACGTTTATAAGATAGAGTACTCGTACTCACCATTTCCTTTGGAAATTTGCTGTGCAGTTGCATGAGTGAAAATAGGCCCTGATGGTTCCTTTTGAGTTGAGGTGCTGACAGCATAGCAAAGTTGGCAGTGTTGAAATTTTTAGTAATTTAGCCTAAATAAACCACTCTGTTTAATGACTGTTATTAGGCTGGTAGCTTTGTCTTGGTTTCCACACGTAGTCACAGTTTCCACATGTTATCCATGAAAATTGTTGACTTGATACAAGAGTCAGATATTTCAAGATACACTTATTGTTCTATGGTAAAACATCTTTTGCGTCAGACTTATGCAGTACAATTTGTAAGAAAACTGTAAAGTGTAGGGGAGGGAAAAGTTCTCCCGGACTCTCCTAGGGTCCCTGGCTGGATCTGAAAATTAAACTGACAGAAACAGATGGGAGAAACGTATACAGGTTTCATTGAATTTTTACATATACATGGGAGGCTTCACAAGAGAATGAAGACCCAAAGAAGGGACCAGAGTAGGAAGCTTTTATTCCTTTTAAACAAAGAAAGAGTGGATTTGTGAAGAATTGACAAGACAGAGGCATTTGGGCTAGGAGTAGTAAATGGTGAAGAAGTAACTAGGAGATAAGGGTTAGTTTAATGATGTTTAATGATGTACAGTTTAATGATGTACAGCTTTCTGGGTCCCCAATTCCCCATCTCTGGTGATAAGAATGTCTTTTCTCCTCCTAGTGCAGGGAGGGTACCCTGGTACCCTTCACATGGGGATTCTATGACTGATTTCAGGAAAGAGGGCTGTGGGGAGAAGGTCAGAGTGACTTTCCTCCTTTTGCTGTTTTCTCAGACTCCTTCAGCTTAAGATTTTCCATATGCCAAAATGCTACGTTGTGGTGCAATATGTCCTGAACTCCATCATGAGCCTGATTTGAACAGGCTTGTAGCTCCAGGTGCCTGTTTAGAAGTTTCTCCAAGTTAGACACGTGATTTTTATATTGTCTGATTCTGGTCACAGTTCTAGACTGAGCAGTTGAGGAGCTCAGAACTGCTTTCTTATATGGGAAGAGGCTGCAAGAATGTTTTGTTTTGTTTATTTATTTATTTTTAAATCAGTAGCTCTGGTTTCGTGAGGAGCTAGACAGGCAGGAGTGGTTATATGCCCCCTTCTTCCACTAATGGTGAGAACTTGGACAAGTCTGACTTCTCTGGGTACTTAGTGTCACCTTATGGAAAACAGGGACCATCTGTGATGTGCGTAATGAGCAAATGCAATGTAACATGTGAAACCACTGCGAATTATCAAGGAATGTCAAGAGATGTTGTTGCGGGCTGTGGGACATTTCCACCTAACTGAAAACCGGGGCACAAATATTATTTGACATACCTGAACAAAACGTAGCGTGCTTTTCTTAAGCTTGTGATCCATTTTAGTATTCACCATAATGGCTAGCCTCTGTGGCTGCTTAGCCAAATTCTCTGAGTGGTCTACCTGGAGCTTGGCTATTAGAAGTTTTGGTCCATGGACCCGCAGCATTGGTTTACTTGGGAGCTTGTTAGAATTGCAGCATATTTTGAGGAATCTCCATAATGTTCTCCAGAGTGGCTGCACCAGTTTGCATTCCTACTGGCAGGGCAAAAGGGTTCCCCTTTCTCTGCATCCCCGCCAACATTTATTGTTGCCTGACAACAATGTTATTCATTCTGACAGGTGTGAGATGGTATCTCATTGTGGTTTTGATTTGTATTCCCTGATGATGAGTGATGTTGAGCATCTTTTCATGTGTCTGTTAGCCATCTGGATGTCTTCTTTGGAAAAGTATCTGTTCATTGCCTGTTTCTTTACTGGATTATTTGTTTTTTGGGTGTTGGGTTTGATAGGTTCTTTATAGATTTTGGATACTAACCCTTTATCCAATATATCATTTGCAAATATCTTCTCCCATTCTGTCAGTTGCCTTTTGGTTTTGTTGATTGTTTCCTTTGCTGTGCGGAGGCTTTTTATCTTGATGAGGTCCCAGTAGTTCATTTTTGCTTTTGGTTCCCTTGCCTCCGGAGACATGTTGAGTAAGAAGTTGCTCTGGCTGAGGTCAAAGAGGTTGCTGTCTGATTTCTCTTGAAGAATTTTGATGGTTTCCTGTCTCACATTTAGGTCTTTCATCCATTTGGAATTTATTTTTGTGTATGGTGTAAGAAAGTGGTCCAGGTTCATTCTTCTGCATGTCTCTGTCCAGTTTTCCCAACACCATTTGCTGAAGAGACTGTCTTTTTTCCATTGGGTATTCTTTCCTGCTTTGTCAAAGATTAGTTGGCCATATGTTTGTGGGTCCATTTCTGGGTTTTCTATTCTGTTCCATTGATCTTTGTGTCTGTTTTTGTGCCAGTACCGTACTGTCTTGATGATTACAGCTTCGTAATACAGCTTGAAGTCTGGAATTGTGTTGCCTCCAGCTTTGGTTTTCTTTTTCAACATTACTTTGGCTATTTGGTATATTTCTGATTCCATACAAATTTTAGAATTGTTTGTTCTAGTTCCGTGAAGAATGCTGGTGTTATTTTGATAGGGGTTGTAAACTACCCTACAATCTACCAATTGCACTGCTAGGTATTTATCTGAAGAATACAAAAATGTTGATTTGAAGGGGCACATGCACTCCAATGTTTATAGCAGCACTATCAACAATAGCCATATTATCGAAAGAGCCTAAATGTCCATCGACTGATGAAAGGATAAAGAAGATGAGGTAAATGTATATAATAGAATATTACTTGGCGATGAAAAGGAATGAAGTCTTGCCATTTGCAACAACATGGATGGAACTAGAGTGTATAATGCTAAGTGAAATAAGTCAGTCAGAGAAAGACAAATACCATATGATTTCACTTATACGTGGAATTTAAGAAACAAAACAGTGAACATAGGAGAAAGGAAGAAAAGATAAAAAGAGAGAGGGAGGCAAACTATAAGAGACTCTTAAATACAGAGAACAAACTGAAGGTTGCTGGAGGGGTGTTGGGTAGGGGGATCGGCTAGATGGGTGATGGGCATTAAGGAGGGCAGTTGGGATGAGCACTGCATTTTATATGTAAGTGATGAATCACTAAATTCTACTCCTGAAATCATTATTACATTATATGTTAACTAACTTGGATTTAAATAAAATTTAATGATTTAAAAAAGAATTCCAGCATTTTTGGATTTATGCCAGGCCAAAGATTCTGTTGCATTAGAATCTGCCTTTCAACTAGATCCTCACGGGACTGCATGCACATTAAAGTTTAAGGAATATTGGTCTGGAGCTCTCATTACTGTGTAATTAAATGTAGCTACCTTTCTAAACCAAGGGTGCAGCACCTTTTGAATTGGTTGTAAGTTAGTCCAACTTTTTGCAGAATTAAATACATAGTGATAAAATTCAGTATAAATTTTAGGGTTTTTAGGGATTCATTTTGATTCCACATTGGGGTCAGGGTATTATTTTTGGAACACATGTCTGAATTATTATTTAAGGAAATGTATGATTATCATACAAGGGTTGTACTTTTCTCCATTTCTTAACTACCCACACGTACTTAAAGTTCCCGAATATGAACTTACATGTATTCTCTTTTTCGATATTCTCTCCTAAAGGTCACCAGTGACCTCAGTTCTGAAACTGTTGCCCTATCTTCTTTATTACTGGCCTGGTGGGACCCCCCCCCAAGTCCCACCCCTTTCTTCCTATAGCACCTTCTGTCAGCTTTTATAATGTCCCCTCTCATGGGTGGCCTCTTAACTCATATTATTGCTTTATTCTCCTTTGTGGGCTTCCTTTCGTCCTTCTTTTCCCCCCAAAATGTTGGTGTCCTGAGACTGTCTTCCCCCTGGAGGGTGATGGCTCCATGTAACTCAGTCTGGGCAGCTCTCTCAAGCAGCAGCCTTGCTTTTTCAGCTGTTTGTTGGATATCTCAACTTTTCTGCCTCAGAGATAATTCAAACTCTGCTTACCTAGAATTGAATTCATCTTCTTGGTCATTCCTGTCTTTCAGTCTGTAAATTAACTTTCCTGCTGATTAAAATGTCCGATTAGTTCAATTGAGTACCTGATGTGGTCAGCCAGGAGAGACCATCAGCAGTAATTTGGATGTGGACAAAGAGATGGGTCTGTGAAACCCTTCTGCTGCCCTTCTTGTGTCCTGTCTCTTCCATTTATGCCCAGGTCTTCATTACCTTTTAGCCACAGCGTTTCTATAGCTTCCAAGCTAGTCTTGCCTTTGGTCTGTTCCCTTTCCTTCTGTCTCCATGCTACCCAGAACCGTCAAAGGCAGCTTCTAAGATGGGCTCTTGTTCCCATGCTAATAGCAGTACTGTGTTCACATGGACAGCACCTAACAGTTTTTAAAAGATGTATTTGTGTGTGCGATTGATACCAACTATCTGTCAGCTCATACTGTACTGGGCTTCTAAAATGAGTCAACTATCAGACTTGTTTTCAAGAACTCACAGTCTAATGGGATTAAAATAACCAGATGAGGAGGGAGGAGGGAAGATGGCGGCGTAGGAGGACACTGGGCTCACCACGCGTCCTGCTGATCACTTAGATTCCACCTACACCTGCCTACATAACCCAGAAAACCGCCAGAGGATTAGCAGAACGGAGTCGCCGGAGCCAAGCGCAGATGAGAGGCCCACGGAAGAGGGTAGGAAGGGCAGCAAGGCGGTGCGCGCTCCACGGACTGGCGGGAGGGAGCCGGGGCGGAGGGGCGGCTCGCCGGCCAAGCAGAGCCCCCGAGTCTGGTGGGCAAAAGCGGAGGGGCCTGACGGACTGTGTTCCGACAGCAAGCGCGACTTAGCGTCTGGGAGGTCATAAGTTAACAGCTCTGCTCGGAAAGCGGGAAGGCTGGAGGACAAAGGGAGGGAGAGCTGCTGAGCCCCCGGACGACAGAGCTCAGTTTGGTGGGGAACAAAGGCGCTCGCCAGCGCCATCTCCCCCGCCCATCCCCCAGCCAAAATCCCAAAGAGAACCAGTTCCTGCCAGGGAACTTCCTCGCTCCGCGCAAACACCCAACTCTGCTTCTGCAGAGGAGCCAAACCTCCGGCAGCGGATCTGACTCCCTCCCGCTGCCACAGGGCCTCTCCTGAAGTGGATCACCTAAGGAGAAGCGAGCTAAGCCTGCCCCTCCTGCCCGTGCACCTTGCCTACCCACCCCAGCTAATATGCGAGATCCCCAGCATCACAAGCCTGGCAGTGTGCAAGTAGCCCAGACGGGCCACGCCACCCCACAGTGAATCCCGCCCCTAGGAGAGGGGAAGAGAAGACACACACCAGTCTGACTGTGGCCCCAGCGGTGGGCCGGGGGCAGACATCAGGTCTGACTGTGACTCCGCCCACCACCAACTCCAGTTATACACCACAGCACAGGGGAAGTGCCTTGCAGGTCCTCACCACTCCAGGGACTATCTAAAATGACCAAGCAGAAGAATTCCCCTCAGAAGAATCTCCAGGAAATAACAACAGCTAATGAGCTGATCAAAAAGGATTTAAATAATATAACAGAAAGTGAATTTAGAATAATAGTCATAAAATTAATCGCCGGGCTTGAAAACAGTATAGAGGACAGCAGAGAATCTCTTGCTACAGAGATCAAGGGACTAAGGAACAGTCACGAGGAGCTGAAAAACGCTTTAAATGAAATGCAAAACAAAATGGAAACCACCATGGCTCGGATTGAAGAGGCAGAGGAGAGAATAGGTGAACTAGAAGATAAAGTTATGGAAAAAGAGGAAGCTGAGAAAAAGAGAGATAAAAAAATCCAGGAGTATGAGGGGAAAATTAGAGAACTAAGTGATACACTAAAAAGAAATAATATACGCATAATTGGTATCCCAGAGGAGGAAGAGAGAGGGAAAGGTGCTGAAGGGGTACTTGAAGAAATAATAGCTGAGAACTTCCCTGAACTGGGGAAGGAAAAAGGCATTGAAATCCAAGAGGCCCAGAGAACTCCCTTCAGACGTAACTTGAATCGATCTTCTGCACGACATATCATAGTGAAACTGGCAAAATACAAGGATAAAGAGAAAATTCTGAAAGCAGCAAGGGGTAAACGTGCCCTCACATATAAAGGGAGACCTATAAGACTCGTGACTGATCTCTCTTTTGAAACTTGGCAGGCCAGAAAGAATTGGCACGAGATTTTCAGTGTGCTAGACAGAAAAAATATGCAGCCGAGAATCCTTTATCCAGCAAGTCTGTCATTTAGAATAGAAGGAGAGATAAAGGTCTTCCCAAACAAACAAAAACTGAAGGAATTTGTCACCACTAAACCAGCCCTACAAGAGATCCTAAGGGGGACCCTGTGAGACAAAGTACCAGAGACAACACTGCAAGCATAAAACATACAGACATCACAATGACTCTAAACCCGTATCTTTCTATACTAACACTGAATGTAAATGGATTAAATGCGCCAACCAAAAGACATAGGGTATCAGAATGGATAAAAAAACAAGACCCATCTATTTGCTGTCTACAAGAGACTCATTTTAGACCTGAGGACACCTTTAGATTGAGAGTGAGGGGATGGAGAACTATCTATCATGCTACTGGAAGCCAAAAGAAAGCTGGAGTAGCCATACTTATATCAGACAAACTAGACTTTAAATTAAAGGCTGTGACAAGAGATGAAGAAGGACATTATATAATAGTTACAGGGTCTATTCATCAGGAAGAGCTAACAATTATAAATGTCTATGCGCCGAATACCGGAGCCCCCAAATATATAAAACAACTACTCATAAACATAAGCAACCTTATTGATAAGAATGTGGTAATTGCAGGGGACTTTAACACCCCACTTACAGAAATGGATAGATCATCTAGACACACGATCAATAAAGAAACAAGGGCCCTGAATGAGACATTGGATCAGATGGACTTGACAGATATATTTAGAACTCTGCATCCCAAAGCAACAGAATATACTTTCTTCTTGAGTGCACATGGAACATTCTCCAAGGTAGATCATATACTGGGTCACAAAACAGCCCTTCATAAGTTTACCAGAATTGAAATTATACCATGCATACTTTCAGACCACAATGCTATGAAGCTTGAAATCAACCACAGGAAAAAGTCTGGAAAACCTCCAAAAGCATGGAGGTTAAAGAACACCCTACTAACGAATGAGTGGGTCAACCAGACAATTAGAGAAGAAATTAAAAAATATATGGAAACAAATGAAAATGAAAATACAACAATCCAAACGCTTTGGGACGCAGCAAAGGCAGTCCTGAGAGGAAAATACATTGCAATCCAGGCCTATCTCAAGAAACAAGAGAAATCCCAAATAGAAAATCTAACAGCACACCTAAAGGAAATAGAAGCAGAACAGCAAAGACACCCCAAACCCAGCAGACGAAGAGAAATAATAAAGATCAGAGCAGAAATAAACAATATAGAGTCTAAAAAAACTGTAGAGCAGATCAACGAAACCAAGAGTTGGTTTTTTGAAAAAATAAACAAAATTGACAAACCTCTAGCCAGGCTTCTCAAAAAGAAAAGGGAGATGACCCAAATAGATAAAATCATGAATGAAAATGGAATTATTACAACCAATCCCTCAGAGATACAAACAATTATCAGGGAATACTATGAAAAATTATATGCCAACAAATTGGACAACCTGGAAGAAATGGACAAATTCCTGAACACCCACATTCTTCCAAAACTCAATCAGGAGGAAATAGAAAGCTTGAACAGACCCATAACCAGCGAAGAAATTGAATCGGTTATCAAAAATCTCCCAACAAATAAGAGTCCAGGACCAGATGGCTTCCCAGGGGAGTTCTACCAGACGTTTAAAGCAGAGATAATACCTATCCTTCTCAAGCTACTCCAAAAAATAGAAAGGGAAGGAAAACTTCCAGACTCATTCTATGAAGCCAGTATTACTTTGATTCCTAAACCAGACAGAGACCCAGTAAAAAAAGAGAACTACCGGTCAATATCCCTGATGAATATGGATGCAAAAATTCTCAATAAGATACTAGCAAATCGAATTCAACAGCATATAAAAAGAATTATTCACCATGATCAAGTGGGATTCATTCCTGGGATGCAGGGCTGGTTCAACATTCGCAAATCAATCAACGTGATACATCACATTAACAAAAAAAAAAAGAGAAGAACCATATGATCCTGTCAATTGATGCAGAAAAGGCCTTTGACAAAATCCAGCACCCTTTCTTAATAAAAACCCTTGAGAAAGTCGGGATAGAAGGAACATACTTAAAATCATAAAAGCCATTTATGAAAAGCCCACAGCTAACATCATCCTCAATGGGGAAAAACTGAGAGCTTTTTCCCTGAGATCAGGAACACGACAGGGATGCCCACTCTCACCACTGTTGTTTAACATAGTGCTGGAAGTTCTAGCATCAGCAATCAGACAACAAAAGGAATTCAAAGGCATCAAAATTGGCAAAGATGAAATCAAGCTTTCACTTTTTGCAGATGACATGATATTATACATGGAAAATCCGATAGACTCCACCAAAAGTCTGCTAGAATTGATACATGAATTCAGCAAAGTCGCAGGATACAAAATCAATGTACAGAAATCAGTTGCATGCTTATACACTAACAATGAAGCAACAGAAAGACAAATAAAGAAACTGATCCCATTCACAATTGCACCAAGAAGCATAAAATACCTAGGAATAAATCTAACCAAAGATGTAAAGGATCTGTATGCTGAAAAGTATAGAAAGCTTATGAAGGTAATTGAAGAAGATTTAAAGAAATGGAAAGACATTCCCTGCTCATGGATTGGAAAAATAAATATTGTCAAAATGTCAATACTACCCAAAGCTATCTACACATTCAATGCAATCCCAATCAAAATTGCACCAGCATTCTTCTCGAAACTAGAACAAGCCATCCTAAAATTCATATGGAACCACAAAAGGCCCCGAATAGCCAAAGTAATTTTGAAGAAGAAGACCAAAGCAGGAGGCATCACAATTCCAGACTTTAGCCTCTACTACAAAGCTGTCATCATCAAGACAGCATGGTATTGGCACAAAAACAGACACATAGACCAATGGAATAGAATAGAAACCCCAGAACTAGACCCACAAACGTATGGCCAACTCATCTTTGACAAAGCAGGAAAGAACATCCAATGGAAAAAAGACAGCCTCTTTAACAAATGGTGCTGGGAGAACTGGACAGCAACATGCAGAAGGTTGAAACTAGACCACTTTCTCACACCATTCACAAAAATAAACTCAAAATGGATAAAGGACCTGAATGTGAGGCAGGAAACCATCAAAACCTTAGAGGAGAAAGCAGGAAAAGACCTCTCTGACCTCAGCCGTAGCAATCTCTTACTCGACACATCCCCAAAGGCAAGGGAATTAAAAGCAAAAGTGAATTACTGGGACCTTATGAAGATAAAAAGCTTCTGCACAGCAAAGGAAACAACCAACAAAACTAAAAGGCAACCAACGGAATGGGAAAAGATATTTGCAAATGACATGTCGGACAAAGGGCTCACCAAACTCCACACCCGAAAAACAAATAACCCAGTGGAGAAATGGGCAGAAAACATGAATAGACACTTCTCTAAAGAAGACATCCGGATGGCCAACAGGCACATGAAAAGATGTTCAGCGTCACTCCTTATCAGGGAAATACAAATCAAAACCACACTCAGGTATCACCTCACGCCAGTCAGAGTGGCCAAAATGAACAAATCAGGAGACTATAGATGCTGGAGAGGATGTGGAGAAATGGGAACCCTCTTGCACTGTTGGTGGGAATGCAAATTGGTGCAGCCGCTCTGGAAAGCAGTGTGGAGGTTCCTCAGAAAATTAAAAATAGACCTACCCTATGACCCAGCAATAGCACTGCTAGGAATTTATCCAAGGGATACAGGAGTACTGATGCATAGGGGCACTTATACCCCAATGTTCATAGCAGCACTCTCAACACTAGCCAAATTATGGAAAGAGCCTAAATGTCCATCAATTGATGAATGGATAAAGAAATTTTGGTTTATATACACAATGGAATACTACGTGGCAATGAGAAAAAATGAAATATGGCCTTTTGTAGCAACGTGGATGGAACTGGAGAGTGTGATGCTAAGTGAAATAAGCCATACAGAGAAAGACAGATACCATATGGTTTCACTCTTATGTGGATCCTGAGAAACTTAACAGGAACCCATGGGGGAGGGGGAGGAAAAAAAAAAAAAAAAAAAGAGGTTAGAGTGGGAGAGAGCCAAAGCATAAGAGACTGTTAAAAACTGAGAACAAATTGAGGGTTGATGGGGGGTGGGAGGGAGGAGAGTGTGGGTGATGGGTATTGAGGAGGGCACCTTTTGGGATGAGCACTGGGTGTTGTATGGAAACCAATTTGACAATAAATTTCATATAATAAAAAATAAATAAATAAATAAAATAAAATAACCAGATGATATGAAGACCCAAGCTTCACTATTTTATCTTTATTATCAACAGGGTAGCTGGGAAGGTACTGTAGCCTCATTTGACAGGGCAACTTAAGGTTCAGAAAAGTTATGCAAATAACAATAACAACAGCAGGTTCCATTTATTTAATACTTATAAAGTCAGGCACTGTTCTAGGCACTCTGTGTATATGAAGGAATCTAGTCTTCTCAACAGTTTTACGACATATAAGTGCTGTTCTTATCTCCATTATAAAGATGGGCAACTGCATCTGAACAGAGTATTTAATATTTAAGTCTCTTGAGGACAGAGAGGTTAAATGATTTGTCCATGGGCACAGAGTTTAGAATTGGCAGATTTGAAGACAAGCAGCCTGGGTCCAGAGTCCACGTACATAACCACTGTGTGACATTGCCTTCTTTAATTTACCTTGTCACACAGTGTAGTTTCATGTTGCCTACAGAATAAAATTTAATCTCTGTAGCCAGCCAATGCCTCTTTGATCTTGGCTGTTGTCTAGTTTTTCCAGTATTACTGCATACTCATTCCCTTCGGATATCCTTCACAGTGGTTTAATAATGGGACCCCTGTTTGCATTGCTGGCCAGAAAGCTATGGCAACAGTGTAGCAGGGAAAAAGGGAGTCTGTTTGTTTGTTTGTTTGTTTGTTTGTTTGTTTGTTTGTTGTTTAACTTAGAGCTCAGTCAGAGACAGATATGTTTCTTGTCATTTCTCTATGTTGATCGGCTGGGTTTTTTTCAGTTCTCTTTAGTTCTTAGGAAAAGGGGTCTTAGTTTTATTTCGCCATTCATTGAAGCACCTGTCAGGATGTTAAAATCCATGTCCTAGGTTTATAGTTATTATGGCTGGTTTGTTCTAATCAAGATTCAGGCACAAGCCACACATGGCATTTGACTGATACACCTTTTAAATCTCGTTAATCTATATGTTCTCCTACCTCTCTTACTCTGTTTCCTTGAGGTTTATTTGATGAGGGAATCGGGTCATCTTTCCTATAGTTTCCTACAATTTGGATTTTGCTGATAGCTTCCCCCTGGTGTTCCTCTGGACCCAGTGTTTTCAGACAAGTGATAGATATGGAGGCTTGATCAAGTTTAGGGTTTTATTTATTTTTATTTTTTGTTTTGGCTAGAGTACCTCCTAAGGGGTGCTGGGTGCCTCTCTCAGGTTATGGGGTACTTGGTACTGGGTACAGCTTCAGGGGGCACATAATTCTTGGTTGTTTCCTGTGTTGTTATGTTTGATCAGTGGGGCTTGGATGTTGCTTTTCTATGCCAACAACTGTTTGCATAATGGCTTATTTTATTTTTAAGGTTTATTCATTTATTTTGAGAGCAAGAGTGAGAGAGAGAGAAATATCCCAGGCAGGCTCCACACTGTCAGTGAAGAACCTGATGCAGGGCTCAAACTCATGAACTATGAGATCATCACCTGAGCCTAAGTCAGACATTTAATTGACTGAGCTACCCAGGTGCCCCAGAATGGCTTATTTTAGTTGGCTAAATTTTAATATTAACAGTCATTCTCATGTATTATGATTTTCATTCTTGAAACACACACGTGCATGTATATATGTATATATATTACAGTGAGTGTGTATCACAGTTATTACAAAAAATAATGGCTATTAAAATCATTTGGATGTTAATGGCTGTAGAGTTTGGAATGGTGAAAGGATTATTGCTGATGGTTGTCCAACATTGTGAATACATGAAATGGCACTGAATTGTACACTTAAAAATGGTTAAAGTGTTAAGTTTTATGTATATTTTACCATGATAAAAACAAATCAGTTGTAAATGGATTGTAATACATTGAATTAAAGAAAACAAAACAAAACCAATACCATCATTCTATGAGTGAATAGTATTCATGCTCCAAAAAGTGAAACTGAGGTAGAGGGTAGGAGGTAAAGTTCTTATTTAGCGAAGAATTGCCAACCAATAAAGGTAGAAGGCTTGACTGAATTAGAAAAAGGAAAAAAAATCATTTTGCAACCTGCAGGTAATAATGGATTCGCACAGGGGTCTCCAGTGGATGCCAAAAACCATTCAGTGAAAGACAGTTGGAA
Organism: Leopardus geoffroyi; assembly: GCF_018350155.1. Lineage (NCBI taxonomy): Eukaryota > Metazoa > Chordata > Mammalia > Carnivora > Felidae > Leopardus > Leopardus geoffroyi. The sequence continues at coordinate 99,709,255 of NC_059331.1, read as the reverse complement.
TTCCTATGGTCTCAAAGTATCTCCTTGTAAATTACTTACTAATTACAAAGGAGGAAGAAGGTACCTTTACAATGAAGGACTCTGCCGCAATCTGTGATCCAATTTAACATCATCAGGAAATGGGACAAGCTATCATCACTGATGTGATGTAGTAGGAAGTACCCAGCACATGCATAACTTTTGGAGACTTCTTGCTAACAATGTTGAATCTGAATCTAATCATGGAGAAACAGTCAGACAAATTCAGAAAGTAGGACTTTCTGTAAAACCTCTGGTCTGACTTCAAAAATGTCGGTGTTATGAATGAAAAGGCTAGATTAAAGGAGACCTCCAAAGAGATGTGACAGCCAAATGCAGGGCTTGGGCTTGGATCCAAAATAAATAAGCAAAACAGTAAAATAAGTAAATGAAAGAATGCCCAGTTGGCGTAACTCGAATAAGGAGAATATATTAAGCGATTCTGTATTAGTTTACTAGGGCTGCCGTAACAAAGTACCACAGACAGAGTGGCTTAGACAACAGAAATTTATTTTCTCACAGATTTGGAGGCCAGAAGTCCAAGATCAAGGTGTTGGCAGAGTTGGCAAGATGAGAGAAGATTTAGAATTAGCTCTTTGGCTCCTAGGTGACCTTTTTGACCCTGTGTCTTCACATGGTCTTCCCATTGTGTCTGTGTCCTAATTTGGTTTCTTGTGAGTGTTCACACACTTATTTTATTGCAGGTTGATGTTGACTCTGAGTTTGCAGATTCCTCTTCTTTCCGTTGCCCACCGTCTCTGTTCCAGAAGTAAAAAAAGCTCAACCCCTGGTTCTCTTTTTTGGTGGTTCTTGAAGATTTGTTAGCCCTATTTTGGTGTCCATCGGCAGGTCGAGAAGAGCCTGGTCTTGACCTTTGTCCAGTTTTCTGTTGGACTATTTGTCTTTTCACATTGATTTGTTCTCAGAGCACTTTTAAATTAAGAAACTTGGCCCTTTGTCCTATCTGTTGCACATTTTTTTTTGCAGTTGTTTGATGTTTAACTGGTTCATACTCACTTTTGATTTCTTTTTTATGTTACATATTTATTAATCTTTTTGTTTATGGATTCTGGGCTGTCAGTCATGTTTGAATACAGCTTCCCCACTTCATATAAGAAACCACTTGTGTTTTTCTAGTACTCTTTCTCTCTTTTGGAAGATTATTTACTAATTATCGCAGTTATTTTGATATAAGATGAAAGGTGGGGAACCAGTTTAATTTTTGTTGTTGTTGTTCGACCCCAGGGGGTCACGAACTTTCACTAGTGCCACATCACCAGCTGCATGACCTGTTTCCAGCCCAGGCCAGACCTTCTGCTGGCTTAGGTTCTAAAGGGAAAATACCGTCAGTTCAGAAAGCCAAGAGAGCCTCCCTTGGGGGTCAGCTGCCTTCCGATGACTCAGTCAGCTCTGCCGCTGGGAACATGGAAACGGTGTCAGTAACTGGGAAGCAAGGCACTGTTAGATTCTGCCCCAGCATCCACCACTTTCATTCAGTCCTTCCTTCCCCTGTCTCCTCCACACTCATGGATAACACAGGAAGTCACATTGCTGGTTAGTGATAGGGTGAGAATTTAAATGTCCATTTGCAAAGCCCATAAAATAGGGGCAGATAGCATTCTGTGAGGGAAATCTGGTTGGACAATCTGAAAAATCTTCCCAGAAGAATTGGCATTTGACTTAGGTCTTGAAAGAACTGTGGCATTTTTAAATTTTCCAGAATGTGCAAAAAAAATATAGAAGAATATAATGAACCCCCCCCCATGTTCCTATCTAGTCAGTTTCAGGAATTATCAGCTTATGGCCAATACTGTTGCATTTATATCACTGTCTCTCTTCCATCCATCCCCCTGGTGTTTTCAAAGCAAATCCCCAACATATTGTATATGTAAATATCAGTGTTTATCTCTAAAACAGATTTTTTTTTCAACATTTATTTATTTATTTATTTATTTATTTATTTATTTATTTATGGGACAGAGAGAGACAGAGCATGAATGGGGGAGGGGCAGAGAGAGAGGGAGACACAGAATCGGAAACAGGCTCCAGGCTCTGAGCCATCAGCCCAGAGCCTGACGCGGGGCTCGAACCCACGGACCGCGAGATCGTGACCTGGCTGAAGTCGGACGATTAACCGACTGCGCCACCCAGGCGCCCCTAAAACAGATTTTTTAAATGAACAACCAAAATACTATCATACCTAAAAAAATTCGGTGATTCTTCAATATGATCAAATATCTGTTCTGTACATGTTTTATACATTTCCCCCTTTCTTAATAATTTCTTAAATAGTTTTTTTTATTGTTACCTAAATAAGGCCCAGGCATTGCAATTGGTTGATGTGTCTTAATATTTCTTAATGTCTAGGTTCTCTTGCTCTTTCGATCTTGTTTTCTCTCTTTTTTCTTCTGAAAGCCAGTATAACATAATCGTTGAAATCCTGGACTCTGTGTTCAAAGTATGGCTCTGGGCAAGTTACTCTATTTGTACCTCTTTCTCCTCATTTATGAAAAGGGGCATAGTTGTATTTCTTTACTGGGTCAATGTGCTCATGTTTGTGAAGCTCAGAGCCAGGCCTGGGACATAGTAAGCTTTACAGAAGCGTGAGCTGTGGGTTTGGAATCAGAGAAGTTGCTCAGAGTAACATTGCAAGTCAGCGGACTGTGGGAGAGAGCAGAGGAGGGCTCATGTGAGTGAAATTTTGTGCAGTCTTGAGGATGCGAATCCTGGCTGTGCAGAGGGCTCCTATTTCTTTTTCTTTTGGCTTCCTGCTGGGTTCTTGATATTTCTTCAGTTCTATGATGTTGATGCACGGAGGAATTTTGAACAGGTAAGGTATTATTTAGTGGAAGCAACTTTTCTATTGTCCTTTTGATTTGCTGCTTTCCCTTCCTCTGCATTTATTAAGTTCGCTATTCTCTCGCAGAGCCATTTTAACTTTCTCTGGCATTATCTGGGCTCCAGCAACTTGTGATCTCCTAAGTAGAACCTTTCAGCACTTTATAAATATGTCATATACTTTTTATATTCCTTTGTTCCCCATCAAGAACATACATCCCAGTCTTCAGAACAGCACAATCAGTTTTTATTCATTTAAGGAGCAGTAGTAATTTGACACTTGCTAATATGTAACAAATTATATTGGGAGCTGTAATTACAATTGCAGCTGGTTCCTAATTATACTGTAACCTTGATGCTTTAAAAAAAATTAAGACTGAGTTCAACCTGTAATACTGGAGAATAATATTCTACATTAGGCAGGTCTGCCTTCTACTGAACCATGGGCACTTATGTATCATAATGCCAAATTAAAAATACTTTTTTTTGAGAGAGAAGGCACAAGTGAGTGAGGGGCAGGAAGAGAGAGAGAGACAGAGAGAAAGAGAGAATCCCATGAGGGGCAGAGAGAGGGAGAGGAAAAGAGAGAGAAACAGAACTCATGTTTACCCAAGGCGGAACTTGAACTCGTGAACCGTGAGATCATGACTTGAGCCAAAGTCAGATGCTTAACCCACTGAGCCAGCCAGATGCCCCTTAAAAGACTTTAATTTGAATTACTTTCACCTACAGTGTTGTCCAGAAGTACCCTTCATAAAGATAGCTTGAGGTCCCCATCCTGGCTTGCCAAATTCTTGGCACATCCTCCCGGTATTAAAATTAGTGTCAAAACAACCTGGGCTCTTGGGTCATTTTTGACTCTGTGATTTACTACTACTCACTTAAGAGTAAGAGTCTTATATCCTCACTTTCCTTATGTGAAAAATGGTGATGTTAATGACTCTTCACCTTAAATAGTTTTAGTGATGTTTAAATGAGGTCAGATGTGAAGCCTTCTAGCATCATGCCCAGCATAGAGTTAAGGACTCAATAACAGCTGATAAGTGTTCATTACTATAATCAATAATGAACAATCCAGCTCCAAAGACTTTTTTACCTCTGCAACCCCCAACTCCAGCAGAATGATAATCTTAGTTCTGTCACCACTCTAATTTGTGATACCACGTATCTCCACCCACATTGTACCAAGCACTCATTGGTAAGCCTGTCATTTCCCTCGTGGGGCAGGGTCTCTGGTTTATTTGGCATTGTCTCCTCAGTGCCTGGCGCTGGGCCTGGTACATGGTATGCTTCCCAGAGGCGATTGCATTGCATGAATGAACAACACCATCTAAGGCAATGGTCTCAACTCAGGGTGGGGTAGTTTTGCCCCCAGTGTATATTTGGCAAGGTCTGGACACATTTTTGGTCGTCACATCCCCGGTGGGGGGGGGGGGGGGGAGGAGGTTGCTACTGGCATCTAAAGAGTCATGGCAAGGGATGTTGCTAAACATCCTACAGTGCACCTGATAGCCCCCTATAACAAAGAATGATCTGACCCAAAATGTCAATAGGGCCAAGGTTGAGAAACTCTGGTTTAAGGCAACCTGACTGCCTGGGTTGTGGCCCTGTGGAAAAGGCATGGGGCTTAGGGTAGATCAACCTGTTTGACCTGCATTTTTCTCAGCTATAAAAGAAGAAATTCCCACCTGCTTCAAAGTTTCTTTGAAAAGAAAGGGAGATTATAGAGGTGGGTGCCTAGTGACTCAGCCTACTTAGGCTCATCTTCATTGTCCTGGCCACTCATGATTTTTTTTTTTTTTTTTTTAAGACTTAGTATTTTTGAATAGTTTTAGGTTCACAGCAAAGTTAAAAGGAAGGTTCGGAGAATTCTTATATACCACCTGTGCCTACACATGCATAGTCTTCCCCATTAGCTTTCTTCAGAGTGGTACGTGCATTACAGTTGATGAACCTGCATTGACACATCATTATCATTAAAGTCCCTGGTTTACATTAGGGTTCACTCTTGGCGGTGTACGTTCTATAGGTTTGGACAAATTGTGTAATGATACGTATCCATCATTGTAGTATCATACACAGTATTTTCCCTGCTCTAAAAATCCTCTGTGCTCTAACTGTTCTCCTTCCCTACTCCCTAACCTCTAGCAACCACTCATCTTGTTACTATTGTCATACTTTTTGCCTTTTTTAGAATATCTTATAGTTGAAGTTGTACAGTATGTAGCCTAATCAGATTGGCTTCTTTCACTCAGTAATATGCATTTAAGTTCCCTTTCGTGTCTTTTCATGGCCTAATAGCTCATTTTTTTTAGTGCCGAATGATATTCCAATATCTGGATGTGCCACAGTTTATCCATTCACGAAGTATACCTTGGTTGCTTTCAGTTTTCAGTAATTAGAAATGGGACTGCTGTAATTATTAAACATTCATGTGTAAGTTTTTGATTCCTGGGTCGTATGGTAAGAATATTTCAATTTTTTAAGAAACTGCCGATACGTCTTCCAAATGCTGTACCATTTTGCATTCCTGTCGGTAATCGATGAGAGTTCCTTTGGCTGCACATCCTCACCAGCATTTGGTGTTGTCCATGTTCTGGATTTTGTCCATTCTAACATCTTGGTGTTTTAATTTGTATTTCCCTGATGGCAGATAATGTGGAACATCTTTTTATATGTTTACTTGCTATCTGTACATCTTTCTTGATGGTTTTTGTTAAGGTCTTTAGCCCATTTTTTCTTTGGGTTCTTTTTTTTCTTACTGTTGAATTTTAAGAGTTCTTTGTGTATTTTGGATAGAGGTCCTTAATTGGCTGTTCTATTGCAAATATTTTATCACAGTCTTTTGTTTATCTTCTCAGTTTCTTGACTGTCTTTTGCAGAGCAGACGTTTCTATTGTGATGAAGTCCAGCTACTCAATTCTTTCTTTCATGGGCCATGCCTTTGTTGTTGCATCTACAAACACCTGAGCGGAGCCCAAGGCCATCCAAGTTTGCTCCTGTGTTATCTTCTAGGAGTTTTACATTTAGGTCTGTAATCCATTCTAAGTTAGTTTTTGTGAAAGGTGTAAGGTCTGTATCTAGAGTCTTTTTTTTTTTTTTTTTTTTTTTGCATGTGGATGTTTAGATGTTCAGCACCATTTGTTGAAGAGGCTGTCTTTGCTCTGTTGTCAGATCAGTTGCCTGTGTTTTTGTAGATCTATTCCTAGGCTATCTATTGTATTCCATTAAAGATTGGTAATAATCTTGTTGGAAAATTGACCCTTTTGTCTTTCTGTAATGTCCCTCTTTATCCCTTATAACTATCTTGCTTCAAAATGGGCTCTGGCAGAAGTTAATATAGTTACTTCTGCTGTCTTTTGATTAATATGTTTGTGGCATATCTTTCTCCATTCATTTACTTTTAATCTGTAAGTTTTTATATTTACAGTGTGTTTTTTGTAGATAGCAAATAATTGGGTCTTATTTTTTGATACATCTTACAAGCTCTGTCTTTTAATTAATTGGTGCTTTTAGACCATTGATGTTTTAAAGTAATTTTGATTATCTTGCTTGGTGTTTTCTGTCTTCATGGTTTGTGGTTTTGTGTCTGACATTGGTTTGGAGGAAGTTCTCAGTCATTATTATTTCAAGTAATTCCTTCTGTTCTTTCTTTCTTCTCCTTCCGGTTTTCCTGTTATATGTATATTATACTTTCTGTAGTTGTTCTGGAGTCCACTGCATCCCCCCCCCCCCCCACCCCAGTTCCTTTTTCTCTTTGCTTTCAGTTTTGGAGATTCTATTGAGATGTCCTCAAACCCAGAGATTCTCCCTTCAGTCCTGTCCAATCTACTAATAAGTCCATCAAAAGCATTCTTTATTACGCTTACAGTGTTTTTGATCTCTGGCATTTCTTTTGGTTCTTCCTTAGCATTTCCACTTTTCTGCTTACATTGCTGACTTGTCCTTGCATGCTGTTTACTTTATCCATTAGAGCCTTTAGCATATTAATCATAGTTGTTTTATATTCCTATTTTGATAATTTCAACATTCTTGCCATATTTGATGCTGGTTTTGATGCTCTGTTTCCTCAGATTGTTTCCTCAGATTGTTTTGTTTTGTTTTGTTTTGTTTTGTTTTGTTTTTTTGCCATTTGCTATGCTTGTAACTTTTTCTTGATAGTCAGACGTGATGTACTGGATAAAAGGAAGTGCTGCAAATAGGCCTTTGGTAGTGGCATGGGGGGAAGGGCAGCAGCGGTAAAGGCAGAGGAAGTGTTCTGTAGGCCTGTTATTAGGTCTCTGGCTATTAGAGAGCCTGTGGTTCTGGCTAGTGTACTTCACAAGTGTTTCTCAGTTTTGTTTTGTTTTTTTTCCTCTCCTCTTAGGTGGGAGAGAATGGCTAGAGGTGCCTGGAATAGGGTATTTACCTTCCCAACGGTAAGCTAGGCTCTGATAATACCCCAGCAGGTTAGGCTCTTAGTAAATAATTTCTTCCGAGTATAGATTTTGTTATAAAGAACAGAATGCTTGGATGCCTTTCAGAATGGTTCTGTTTTCTCTCCTCCTCCTAGAAGTGCAAAATGAGTTTTCTCCTTTATTCACTGTCAGAAACAGGTTGAGTTTCAGGAAGTAAATATGGAGTTTCAGGACACAAATATGGAGAACCTCCTATGGCTGAGTCCCTTTACAGTTTTTAAATCTCTGTCTTGTCCACACTGAGCCTCCAGTGGTTTGTCATTTACAGTGACAGGTTTTTCCTACACTGACACTGGTTCTTGGCTTGGGTTCTAATTGGTCCTTTAGGTAACTTTCTGAAATAGATAAGTAGATTTGTCACTTCACCCATTTTATAGATGAGGAAACTAACTTGGAGACGTTAACTGACTTGTCCAGGGTCACCAGGTTAGCAATACACTGGAACCCAAATCTTTACCCTGAACCTGGTGATGTTTGATTATGTCACGGTGAGCAAACACCTCTGTCTCCAGAAAGAGTTGAAAATATAAACAGAAATAGATCTATTTTAGAAAAGACTCATAGTCAAATTTTGACTCTTGGGAACATTTACTGGAATGCTAACTTTAGCTGAATAACAATAATAATAAAATCTAAAATTAGTGTGTTGAAAGTAATTTTAGCATAACAGCACACAGCTAAAATACCACCATTCATTTCTTAACAGTTGTACTCTGTTTCTTAATACAGAATTGTAATGATGATGGCTTTATCATTGTTTAATATTTGTCTACAACAGTGCAGAGTTAAATCCAACACACTTCACAGGCTACTGAATCCTTCTGATAAACATCTCCAGCACCCCTGAAATGACCCGTTTGTGTAATTACCTGGCGGGTTAACATTTGTGGTATCTGCTACCTTATAAGTCTCCTGTTGAGTGATATGAACTTTTGAGGGTTGATGACACAGAAAGGTTGTGGTTTGAAGCATGCTTAACAAGGCATCTTGCCTGTATACTTGTTTATATTTCAGTAACTTTTTCATAATCACTGCTCTTCCTTTATTAGAACTTAGGGAAACTGTAGGGTGAGGAATGAGGGACTTAGTGAATTCAATGAAAAATTACTTTTCTTACCTTTGATGAGACACCTCATTCTTTCTTCTTTTCAAGTTAATGGTAACTGTGGTTTTGGGGAATTCCAAACTTTCTTTGCAATTACTGATTGTATCAGTCAAGGTTCACTTACAGAGAACAGCAGAATCCACTCTAGCTGGTTTAAGCAGAGGGAGATTTATTACAGGGTATTAAATGGCTTACAGAATTTGTTGGGAAGGTGAAGAAACAGACTTCAGGTTGAGCTTTCAAGAGTGCCTCCCAGGCACAGCAGAGCAGGCCACCAAGGGAGCAGTCATGAAGTGGCCTGCCAGAAGGGGAGTGTCCAGAAACATCCTGCCACTGACATGGGTAGGAAGGAGGTTGCCACAGGGAAATCAGACACTTGTAGCCATGATGTTGCTGGCAGAAACAGCAGAAGCATGGCCCCCAACTTCCAAATCTTTGCTTTCCAAAATTTTGCTTCCCAATCTCCTCCAGCTTCACCTGATTGACAGCACTTAGGCCACGTAGCTGCAAGGGAGTCTGGGAAATGTAGTTTTCACCTTTCCAGTCTGTACAGTACATGAAGATGTGTGGTGATTCAGTTCAGGAAGATAGAGGGGAAGAAGAGTTGGCCCCAGTTTCTCAATTGGCCCACGACGCTTACTTCCTCAGATTCAAAAGACCAGAAAGGAACGTTTCTCCCTCCACCTCCTTTTGCTGCTTGTCACTACATGCACTCCCGTGCTTACACAGGGACTAGCTCACTTTTGATGAGCTGCCTCTTCTGGTTTTTATTTCATATCTAAGGTAAATAATTGCTTCATGACAGTAGAAATTTCCGGGTAAACCTGTGCTTGCCTTGGCTTTCAGACCTTTTAGGTTTGGAAGGGCTGACTGAAGGCCTGGTTGTGCAAGATGAAGTTGACATCTTGGGCCCTAGCTTGGTAGTTCTCAACCGAGCCCCACATTATCATCTCGTGATGGAGCTTTCAAGGTACCCATTTTAGAGATTCTGCTTGGATTAGCCTCTGCAGTCTAATTCGATAGGCCTGGACATTGATGAAACCCAGAAGTCCCTCAGGAGACTTGAATGTACAGCTGGGGCTGAGAACCGCAGTCCTAACCAAACTGAATTGGACATTAGCTAAAGCTGGGGTTCTTTTTTTTTAATTTCTTTTTTATTGTTTGGTGATCTTAGATACACACAGAGTGTGAGCGGGGGATGGGCAGAGAGAGGGGGACACAGAATCTGAAGCAGGCTCTAGTCTCTGAGCTGTCAGCACAGAGCCCGACATGGGGTTCAAACTCAGAAACCACGAGATCATGACCAGAGGTGAAGTGGGATGCTTAACCGACTGAGCCACCCAGGCGCCCCTAAAGCTTTAACAGCATCAGCGTCATCATCAGGAGGACTTGTTAAACTGTGAATTGATGGCCCCACCCTTAGAATTTCTGGTTTGTAGATCTGGGGTAAGGTGTGATCATTTGCATTTCTAAATGGTCCCACTGGAGGCTGATGGTCCGGTGCCCACACTTTCAGCACCAGCAGCCTAGAGGAAGGTATCTGTTTTCATTGACTGGATTTGATTTCTACTTGCCTGGAAGACTTTCTTCCTTAGTCATCATTTTTGGAGCATCTGCTTAGTTTCTGTTCTTTGCTGGAGTTGGGGATGTGGACATTTGAGGTCACGATCTTACATCTCTAGAGCTTTTCACTGGAAGAGGAAAGCTTTTCTTTTCTTTACATTTCCTTCTTCAAGTTAGTATCCCTTATTCTGTGTAGGTTTTCTTATGTTCTTCCCCGCTGCCCTCAGACCTTGCAAACTGGGGCACACAATTCTGTATCACTGCGATTTGTTAATGAGCCTACAACTGTGGCTTGATTTCAGTATTAGAAAGCCACTCAAAAAAAAACATTCTTACGTGTAGGAAAATCTTGCCTGGTGTTTTCCTTTTTTTGGCTGCTTGGACTCATATTAAAATGAGAGTGAATTTATTTGTCCTGTAAAGTATCTTTCTGGTCCTCCTTGCCATGTTTCCTGTTCCCGCCTTTTCAAAACCAGTCATTTGAAGTTATGTTATTGTTATTATTTTTTTTTTTATATCTAGGATGCACCTAATTCATGTATCTGTTTTGCAAGTGTTACTGACAGCCTGTGTAAGCTATTATATCTAATGTGTGTCCTGTCAAAACTTTTACATATTCAGTGGTCCTCAAACTTTGCCCCATGGAATGTTGATTCATAGAATTGATCTGAAATTTCCGTACTAAAGTTCAATAAAGGTAAACCTTTCCCATTTTGTGGAAAAAATATACAATGCATAGTTTTTTTCAGTTTTAACCCCCTCCTTTTTCCCGCCCCCTCCCACGCCCCCCCCAGGCTTGGCTATTTATGAAAGTTAGCTGCTACAATATAAAATTCTCTATTGTGTTGATTTAAGTAGCAAATGGTGATATTTCATAGTATCTGCCAAGAACCCTTTACCTCCTTGGTTATTTTCCTAACTATGTTTGAAAACTAGTTCCTTTATTTAAAATGCTTGCTACAAAATTTTTGTTTAATGGTGAAATCTGTTCTTACAAATGCAAATTCAGAAGAATGATGATAAAATCAGGTAATTAGATTATAAGAACAGTAGCTGTAAATATTTACATGCTGTTAGTATAAGAAAAAAAATACCTAACAATGAAATTCAGCCTTCTGGAAACAATCTCAAGTTTGATGAATCTTCAACAGGCTTGTTAAAGTGATGCAGAGTGTGCATGCTGGGCAGCTGTTTGAGTTGGCTTAAAAAGGGAGACTACATTTCTAGAGTTCCCCTTTTCCAGCTCCTAGAACTTTCTGGGTATTGATTTTGCCACCAGGTAGGCTCCATCTCAGTACACCTTCAGCACACTGGTACTTCTAGCTCTAACTTTCTGTGGTCTTGAATAAAGCTGTGTAAGTTCTTCCTTGACTGCCCATGATACCAAAACAAGAAGATAAGATGGGAGGTAGAAGTAGAACTGGGAATTCTGAATAGCCCCACAACACTGGGGAAATAGATGGGATTAGTGCAGAGGTGAGGAGACCCAGGAAGCTGGTAAAATTTTTTTCGGAATCCATCACCTATTGAGCCATAGTTACTTTGTGCTTCAGTACAGTGTATGCAGGACCTAATACATATTTCAGTGGGCCTCTGGGAAATTCCATGGTGTATCTAACTTTGAATCTAGTCTCAAGAAGTAGCATTGGTTGGGGCTAAGCTAGTAGAGGAGATGAGTTAGGAAAACCTCTATGTTTAGTGGTTTGGGGAGTGTTCTTGAAGATCCATGAGTTCTTTTCCCCTCCTTCCTTAATTTTTTCCTTCTCAAGTTATGAGCCATCACTTAAAGAGTAAGCATGGTTGAATATAAACACCTTTCCATAAGAATATGAATAATAGATTCCACACGTTTAGTGCTTTAACTCTGTGTCCTTTTTGGTACTAAGCACTTTATGTAATTTTCTCTTATCACTCTTTCAACCATCCAGGACTTCCATTTTGCAGATGAAGAAAGTGAGGCTAAGAGATAGGGATGTAGCTCAAGGTCACACACTTAGTGACTTTAGAGGTCACACTTGATCCCCAGTCATAGGTGGCCTGACACTAAAGCCATATTCTTTTTTTAAAAATTCTTTTTTTTTCAACGTTTATTTATTTTTGGGACAGAGAGAGACAGAACATGAACGGGGGAGGGGCAGAGAGAGAGGGAGACACAGAATCAGAAACAGGCTCCAGGCTCTGAGCCATCAGCCCAGAGCCTGACGCGGGGCTCGAACTCACGGACCGCGAGATCGTGACCTGGCTGAAGTCGGACGCTTAACCGACTGCGCCACCCAGGCGCCCCTAAAGCCATATTCTTAATCACTGGATGGACACTATAAATTGGTGGTATTAGGAGAAACTGGGAGATTCTTGATTTCTAGGCATGTATTTTGTTAATGGTTAACATAAGTTATGGTCTGTTTGAAGCTTCCTGCAATGTGGCTCAGTGGAAAGACCAATACAGTAGGGGATGGAAGATTTGGGATCTGATCCCAGCTCAGACAACACTTAGAAATGCAAGTATGAATTAGTGCCAAATCTGACTTTTGGGGAAAAAATTGACTCTCTCTGAGTCTTAGTTTCTTCTTCTGTAAAGTGGGGCCAATATTATGTACTCTCCAGGTCTCAGATTTTGCTGTGGGGATCCAGGGAGGTAATGGTCTTATATTGAAAATATAAAATGTTCTATGCACATTAGATGACATGACTTAGAATTGTTGGGTCCCTATATGGATTTTTTTAATATCTATCTTACAATTCCTTTATCCTTTCATCCACTGATGGACAGTTAGGTTGTTTTTGTGTCTTGGCTATTGTAAATAATGGTGCAATGAACCTGTGGGTGCAAATACCTTTTTAAGTTAGTGTTTTCATTTGTTTCAGATAAATGCCCCAAAGTGGAATAGTTCTGTTTTTAATTTTTTGAGGAACTCTGTACTGTTTTCCATAGTGGCTGCACCAGTTTACATTCTCACCAGCAGTGTATGGGGTTTCTTTTTCTCTACATCCTTGCCAATACTTGTTATATCTTATCTTTTTGATAATAGCCAGCCTAACAGGTGTAAGGTAATATCTCATTGTAGTTTTGATTTGCATTTCCCTGATGATGAGTGATGTTGAGCATCTTTTCATGTGTCTGTTGGCCACCTATATGTCTTCTTTGGAAAAAGGTCTCTGGGAAAATCTTCTACCCATTTTTTAATTGGATTGTTTGTTTTTATGTTATTTAGTTGTAGTTCTTTATATATTTTGGATATTAGCCTCTATCAAATACGTGTTTGCAAATACTCTCTCCCATTCAGTAGGTTGCTTTTTCATTCTGTTGATGGTTTCCTTGCTGTGCACAAGCTTTTTAGTCTGATGTAGTCCCACTCAACTTATTTCTGCTTTTGTTGCTTTTGCTTTTGGTGTCATATTAAAACAAAACAAAACAAAACTCATTGCCAAGACCTGTGTCAAAGGGTTTACCATCTGTGTTTCCTTCTGGGGATTTTATGGTTTCAGGTCTTAGGTTCATTAAGTCTTTAATCCATTTTGAGTTAATTTTTGTACATGATGTACAAATGGTCCAGTTTCATTCTTTTACATGCAGTTTTCTAGTTTTCCCAAAACCATTTATTGAAGAGACTATGCTTTCTTCATTATCTCTTTTTGGCTGTTTTGTTATAAATTAATTGATCATATATGGCTGGGTTTGTTTCTGGGCTCTCTATTTTGTTTCACTGGTGCATCTATTTTTATGCCAGTACCACACTGTTTTACTCACTATAGCTTTGTGATATGGTTTGAAATCAGGAAGTATGATGCCTCCAGCTTTGTTCTTTTTTCTCTAGATTGCTTTGACTATTTGCTTTTTGTGGTGTGTGTGTGTGTGTGTGTGTGTGTGTGTGTGTGTTTGTTCTTGGTGGTTGCATACAAATGATAGGATTGAAAAATGCCATTGGGGGGCGCTTGGGTGGCTCGGTTGGTTGGGCGTCCGACTTCAGCTCAGGTCGCGATCTCACGGCTCGTGAGTTCGAGCCCCGCGTTGGGCTCTGCGCTGACAGCTCGGAGCCCGGAGCCTGCTTCGGATTCTGTGTCTCCGTCTCTCTCTCTCCCCTCCTCTGCTCATGCTCTGCCTCTCTCTGTCTCAAAAATAAATAAACATTTAAAAAAAAATTTTAAAAAAAAGAAAAAAAAAGAAAAATGCCATTGGAATTTCAATTGGAATTGTAATAAATCTGTACATTGCTTTGGATAATGTGGACATTTTAACAATTGATTCTTCCAATCCATGGGTCCAGAATATCTTTCCATTTATTTGTGTTCCCTCTGATTTTTCATTAATGGTTTGTAGGTTTTAATATAAGATTACTCGCCTTAGTTAAATTTGTTCCTAGGTATTTTATTCTTCTGATGCAATTGTAAATGGAATTGTTTTCTTTATTTTTCTAATAATTTGTTATTAGTGTGTAGAAATGCAGCAGATTTTTGTGTATTGATTTTTATATCCTGCAACTTTACTAAATTTGTTTTTTAGTGCTAATAGTTTTTTGATGGGGACTTTAGAGTTTTCTGTATATAATATCGTGTCATCTGCAAATAGTAACAGTTTTGTTCTTCCTTTACAATTTGAATGCCTTTAATTTCTTTTTCTGGCCTAGTTGCTCTGGCTAGGATTTTCAATAACTATGTTGAATAGAAGTGGCAAGAGTGGACATTCTCCTCTTGTTCCTGATCTCAGAGGAAAGGCTTTCAGCTTTTCATTGTTGAGTATGATGTTAGCTGTGGGCTTGTCATATATGGCTTTTATTATGTTGAGATACATTCCTTCTATACCTACTTTATTGAGATATTTTTATTATAAATAGATTCTGAACTTTGTCAGGTGTTTTTTCTGTCTATTGGGATGAAAATATGATTTTTATTCTTCATTCTGTTAATGTGGTATATCATATCAGCTGATTTGCGGATGTTGAATTGTCCTTACATCGCTGAAGTGATTCTACCTGATCATGGTGTGTGGTCTTTTTGATATACTGTTGAATTTGGTTTGTTAATATTTGTCGAGGATTTTTGCATATGTGTTCATCAGGGATATTAGCCTGTAATTTTCTTTTCTAGTGGCATCCTTGTTTGATTTTGGTATCAGGGTAATGCTGGGCCCATGAGTTTGGAAGAGTTGCTTCCTCTTCTATATTTTGTAAGAGTTGGAGAAAGATTGGTATTAATTTTTCTTTTAATGGTTGGTAGAATTCACTAGTGAAGCTAGCTGGTCCTGGACTTTTCTTTTTTGGAAGTTTTAAATTACTGGTTCAATCTCCTAACTAGTATTGATCTCTTTAGATTTTTCTATTTTATCCTGATTCAGTCTTGGTAGGCTTGTAATGTGTTTAATATGTAATATGTTTCTTGAATTTATTCATTTCTTCTAGGATGTCCCATTTATTACTATAATTGTTCATAGTAGTCTTTTATGATCTTTTGTATTTCTGTGGTGTCAGTTGTTGATGTCTTCTCTTTTGTTTCTGATTTTGTTTGAGTTGTCATTTTACTTGGTGAGTTTAGCTAAAGGTTTGTCAGTTTATCTTTACAAAGAAACAGCTATTAGTGACATTGATGTTTTCTATTGTCTTTTTAGTCTCTATTTCATTTATCTCTGCTCCAATCTTTGTTATTTTCTTCCCGTATGGATGGTGTTCTCCTCTGCCTTAGATCTTAGCAGAGTTACAGAGTGAAAGTTTTGTTTCTTTCTCTCAGAGAGGTGTAGTCCTGGTGGGGAACACTGAATGTGCATGTGGGGGTTAGTCATGGAAGAATGCTATGGGAATTTAGGGCAGGGGAAGTTCACTCTGCCCAGGGAAGACTTTATGAAGTGCATGGCATAGTGAATTAATTAGATTTTAAAGGATGTGGTATTCAAATGGAGCAAGAATGGTTCACTTTGTGGAAACTTACCTTTGCTTTTAAAAGGAAACTCAGCTAAGTACCTAGGGTCACCATATGCCTTCTAAAAAATTACTTATGGACTGTCTTGAAATGTGGAACTGGAGAGTATTTCTCTGCTGTTCAGAGGGTTGAGGGGCGCCTGGGTGGCTCAGTCGGTTGAGCGTCCGACTTCGGCTCAGGTCATGATCTCACAGTTCATGAGTTTGAGCCCTGCATCGGGCTCTGTGCTGACAGCTCAGAGCCTGGAGCCTGCTTCAGATTCAGTGTCTCCCTCTCTCTCTGCCCCTTCCCCGCTCATGGTCTGCCTCTCTCTATGTCTCAAAAATGAATAAATGTTAAAAAAAAAAAAAATTTAAAAAAAAAAAGAGGGTTGAGGTGTTTTTATGCTGTCTCATCTTCTCCAGTGGTGTTTGGCCTATTCTACCTTTCTCAGAATATAAACCTGAAAGGAGGGAATCTTCTCCTGAAATCTTTAGGTTGGCACTATCATTATTCTTAGGTTGGTTAGCATTCTGTTTTTTCCTCCTTAAATGAACACCAAAGAACACTAATTCAGAATTTTAAAGATTACCAAATCTTATGGATAAAAGTAGCATTGGTGGTTGCAAGTACTCAGCTGAAATTAAAGGAGTTATCAGTCTTGCTCTGGGAAACAAGGTGACCAATCAACTTGTTTCAGAAAAACTACCTCTCCCATTCCAGTGATTAGTTAATAAAATTATTCCTGACAGTGGCAGGCCAAGAAGCTCAGGCAGTTACATATTTAGAGACAGAGAACACATTGTCCAAAGATCTCAGAAGAGCCTTTGCAAACACACAGAAAGGATTTAGAACAATTTGCATAAATCTCCCTGTGGATAGTGCCATGGCTCCGGTATTAGGGTGGTTCCAGGAACCCCTCCTTGGCTGTATCATGGGGTGACGCTGTGCTTGGTGAGAATTCAGTCTCATGACGGTTTTTGCCAGCAGGATTGGGTGATGGGACACTGAATAAGCCCACTGTTTGGTTCCACATAAGGACTCTTTTGTGTTAGCCTGGGGTAGCCATATTCAAGTTTGTCTTGCTTTTTCCTCACTAATGTTTTTGGACTTTGTGGGCTGGGGAATTAAGCACAACACCTATTCTGAGCTAATCTGTCAAATTTTGTTCTTGAAAGGTGACCGTAGCCCCTTGTATTTCGAGAATGTGGAGAATAATAGTCATACCTTTGGAGACTTCTGACTTCTGAAATTAAAAGTCAGGGACAGGAGGAGAGCTCACATGGCATGCCCGGATAGGCATTCATGCGTATTCCTGGCGGAACTGTGGGAAGTAATTCCCTTGGTTGTTAATATGATTTGCCTTGTTCACTAACTTCCTTAAGAACTATGTTCTCTTGCATAGTTAACAAACAAGTTGTACTTTGATATTTAATATTCCTCTATGAAAGGGTATGGGTCACTTTGGTGTGTAGTTTAAAAATGCCAGGTGATTCCAAATCTGTTTCAGCTTTTCTTTTTTTCTACTTATTTTTTGGAAAAAATGATATTCATTAGACCACATATTAAGAGCTTTACTGGTTTCTTGCACACCCTGTTATCATTCTAGAAGCCACATAAGGAGTCCAATTTAAAATCCAGGGAGCAGTTTATGCACTGGGGAAATTTGGTGCTCTAACTACAAAAACGAAATCCACTAATTTCTAACCTGGAGTTTATTTTCTTTCAGTCTGCTAGCTTGATGTCTCAGCTTTGTTCTAATAATATAAACATTTTTATGTTTATTTATAGGTGGTTTTAACCAAGAGAGCAGATCCAGCTGAGCTTAGAACAATATTTTTGAAGGTCAGTATAAAAGAATCTATTTTGTTTCTTATTTGATTTGTGTTCTCAAATTTTTAAAGATTATTTTCAAACAGCTCTTTATTTCATTGTTATATTTTTTGAAAAAATCCCCAAAGGTATCTTTACATAAGACTTAGGAAAGAGATCTGTTACAATTATATGTATTTTTTGAAATGCATCAGAAACTAGTAGGTGATTGTTTGTGATGGTAATATGGTTTACATTTTAATTCCTTTTCTCTCATATGGTGTCAGATACTGGAAAGGAGTTGCTGGGGCATTTAGTCTCATGACTCATTTACCTTTCCAGGATTCACCTGTGCGGTTTGATGATCATGCTTTTTCTTCTAAGATGTTTAAAGCTCTTTGTAAAATTCCCATGATCCTTCATCTATCCGGAGACAACTACCCTTGCCTCTCTTTGTAGAAACCCATTGTTGTCACCCTCATTGTCATTACCCTCATTTAATTGCAACTGTAGTGCCAGGTGAGGAGCCCTCGGTGTGAGTAACAGTACATATTAGATCACAACAGATATCACATATTTCCTTGGTGTCTTACATTTCCCCTAGGTTGTGACATTGGGCAGTGAATGAATGATACTCTAATTAAAAGTCTACCTCGGGTCCCAAACGGTGAACCACATGTAATGTTACTCACCTGGAATTAAAGGACTCAGAAAAGGACACTTTTATAAAGATCATTTTAAAAGCATATATGTGAGCTTTTTCTAAACATGATGGAAAACCAGCTGTGCTGTACAGACAGAGGACCAGGGCTTCAAAAGAGAAACTTGACTGTCTGTCATGTCCCAGATAATATGGCTCAGAAAGTTACCAATGCCGTGAGCATCACTTTCCTCATCAAATTGTGTTACTATTAAAAAATACCAAGAAATCAGAGAATTTGAACACTGACAGGTTATCTGGTGTTAAGGAATTGTTACTGATTGATTTTTAGGCCGGATGATGGTATTCTTATTGCGAGAGCTACAAAGAGTTTTTTTTGTCTTAGAGATACACACTGAAGTATTTACAGATGAGATTATGATGTCCGAGATTTGCTTTTAAATCGTCCAGTTTTGGTGAACTATGGTTGGTGTGGTGATGGTTTTTGAAACTGGTAGATGGATCATTACGTTTCTTACTCTGTTTTCTCTATATTGTACATGTGTGAGCATTTTCATAACAAGTTACAAAAATTTTTAAAGATTCAGTGAAAAAACTTGGATGAAAGTGCCTAGCACCTGATTTGCATTAGGTACTGATTCAGTAAATGCTTAAAATTAAATGATTCAAACACGAGAGAGAGAGAGGCTTCAAAAGGAAATGGTTAAAAATATGAGCAGTGTTTGGGGGAGGAAATGGGATAGATTTGTGAGGAGGTTTGGATTATGTGTAAGAAAGTAGAGTTGTTTATAAATTTGGTTTTAGCCCAAGAGGACAACACTGTGTAGAGATTCTAAGGTAGAAAAAGGATTCTAGAGAATGAAAGGACAGGAAACAGAAATGCTTTGTTTCTCACCTGGGCCTAGTTGTTGCTCTGCATTCAGGGCCCACCATAATTGGGATGAGGTGTGTATGAGGGAACCATAGACATTGTTAGTATATATATTTAAGGTCTATATTATAAAACTCTTACGATGCAATTCGGGAAGACCTCTTGCAGGAGAAGAGCATGTGAGCGGGCTGCCAGAGAGCCTAGAAAAATGGATAAAGCTCATTAACTTGACCTGGCAAAGTCATAATCATTCTTTGAACTCTATTACTTCGGTTTAGCAATAGTTGTGGGCACCCTTCTGACAGGAAATGGGGACAGCTCAGAGTGTCTGAATAGGTGGCGCATCGTGGATACCTACTGGTCTTTTGGCACGATTTGGTGGAAAGGCTCCAGGTAAAAGCTGCGTCTACCTTTTGAGGCCACATGGCAGCTGGCGAGGTTAGTTTAAGATCCTACTTTGGAACAACGTGTCTTTTCCAGCTGCTCCATGTCAACAGCAGGCAGGTCTATGGTGGAGGCAAATATTGGTCAGGGAGACCAAAGGAGGGTAGGAATTGCATGCAGAGTTCTGGAGAGTCACCTGTGAGATTTCTGTGGATGTGGGTCTGAGGGCTGGGGTGGAGTCTTTGGGACCAGCTAGGGAAGTGCTGTCTTCTCTTGGGGTGGCTAAGACAACATAGCTTTTGAGTGAGATTGTGGCTTTGAGTCCAAGGGGACGATGGGGCCAGGAAGGGGGCAGGGGCTGTCTGTGAAGAAAACAGCGATCAGCAGTTTCTGGAAGGGATTGTGGATCTGGCAGAGGTTCGGGTGATCTCATAGGGCCTGGGCAGTGTAGTACCAACACAAATCCACCTTGGCTCAGCATGCGGGGGATCTCTTGTTTACCATCTGGCACAGATGGTGTTGTGGTGGGAGGAGAATAGGGATCGGGCTTGTGGGGGCTGTGCCAGGCACGTCTCCACTGTGGCTGGTCTTTCTAGTTATGTGTGGATCAGCAGTAAGCACTCTATAAACCTAACTACTTTGCTGACTCTCTGTGACTTTTTCCTGACTTTTCTTCCTAACAAATACCCTACCTTCTGTGTATTAAACTAGTTAGAAGGTGCTTCTGTAGGGGCGCCTGGGTGGCTCAGTTGGTTAAGCGACCGACTTTGGCTCAGGTCATGATCTCGCAGTTTGTAGGTTTGAGCCCCGTGTCGGGCTCCGTGCTGACAGCTCAGAGCCTGGAGCCTACTTCAGATTCTAGGTCTCCCCCTCTCTCTACCCATCCCCTGCTCACACTCTGTGTCTCTCTGTCTCTCAATAATAAGTGAATGTTAAAAAAAAAAAAAGAAAAAGAAGATGCTTCTGTAGCTTGGGGGAAGTAGACCTCTGGACCAGATGTGCCAATAGCAGGGAGTTGGCAACTGCGGAGGTCAGAGAGAGCCAGAGGATCTGGGAGAGATAAGGAGAGCGGGGTCCTGGAGGACTGCACTGGGCCCAATTCTGACTTATTTTGTTTTATCCTTAAGAACGATTCAAATCAATGCCACTTTCTTCTTTCTTTTTTGGGGGGGGGGAGTTGCTTACTGTGTGTTAAGTACAGTGTTAAGCGTTGGGGATATAAAGATGCATAATTCATGGCCCTTGCCGTTTACTATTTCACTGTGTGTGAGTGTAGAAAAAAGCCATAACATGGTTGATAAGCATTATATGGCCTTAATTAGTAGGAAGCTGATGTGGGGCTAATTACATCTTGCTAGCAAGGGTCATTGAAGTCACAGAGAGGTTGTGGTGTCTCAGCTGGGCTAGACAATGAGTAGGTACTTATCAGATGGAGGAGGTAGTGGAGGGTTGTGGGGCAGAGGAAGACTGTTCTGGGCAGAGGAAACAGCAGGTGTGAAACAAAGGTTTCACTCAAAGTTCTGTGAGGGTGCCAGGTGGGGAGGTGGGCTGCAGCACAGGCCCCTGGGCAGTGCACTGGGATGGTCGGTAGGACGGGACTTGGTAAAGGGCACTCCTTGCCCGAGGCATTTATTATGCAGCCTGTTCTGGTGATAAGTGGGTGGTAACATTTTGTCTGGGTGTGGAAGTTGAAGTCTAGGTGTGCTCAGTTTTGCTTCTAACCTAAATGTTGACATGCGTTTTTTGCCTGCCTGACACTTCTGGTGCTCCTTCGTGTTAATTTGGACAGATGTACTGAGTGCTTACAGTTTAAATAAAGCTGTCAGAAACTTTGCAGTGAGTAGGATGTGCAAAATAAGTATAAGCTGGGACCATGTCTTCAAGGAGATCAGCTTGTATACAAGAGGCCAGATTTACAGGCATGCAGCAGGTAAGAAAGAATGTAGGTTGACCTACAGGTATGTGGTTTAAAAATGCCACAGGAAATGGAGAGAGTGGTCCCCGTGGTGGGGAGTGGTCAGAGCAGGCTCCTTGGAAAGGGAACTTGGGGAGCCCTTGGGGATGAGTGGGGCTGGAGAGGCAGGGAGGAGGGCAGGTGGGGAGTTCCAGGGGAGAGGGCCACATTTGACAGAAGGCCTGGAAATGGGTTTGGGAGCAGACAGCCTCTCCAGGTTGAAGGATTCTTGCTCCTTCTTCAAATGTTTATTTAAATTCAGCCTTGTGCCAGGGAGTCTGCCAAGCATTACGGGGTGTGGGTGACAAAATTAGAAAGATAATTGGGAATTTGGCGTGTCTGCTGAACAATAGGAAGCCATCGGAGGTTTTCCGAGTCATCCAGTGACACTGGCAGGATGGGTTTGAGATTTGGTTGGTAGTGCAGGCCCGTGAGTTTGGCAGTGTTGGGTGCAACCCTGGTGTGAGGCCCTAAAGACTTGATTGGGGTTGTGGCGGCAGGGGAAATGGCGAGTGGGCAAGGTAAAGACATTTTGAAGGACTGCCTGATGAAAATGGTCTTGTGTGATGAGTGAGAGGGAACAGGGGATAAATATGACCATTGGATATACCGTCTGGGTGAGAGAGGTGCCAATAATTAAGAATGGGGAAATTGAGAAGGAAACCATTAGCTCAAGGGAGACCAAAGCGGGTGATACCTAGCGTTTACAAGTACAGAGGTGGACGTAGCTGAATGCCTGTAGTGTAAGATGTGGGAGGTGGGAAAACTGGGTAAAGGGACTAGACAAGGGGAATAGGCCATATTACAGTTTGTAATAATAATACATAGTGGGTTGCACTCGGGTTTTTATAATGATTCTTAGTCAACAAAACGTGTATTTAAAATTTGTGTTAACAAAATTGGAAAAACTTCTTTTTAGAAAACTATTGAAGTGAAAACCTTTATATTCATTGACGAAAATTGAAAAAGCACAAGTGTGTAAAGAAAAGTAACTTGTGATTCCACCCAATAGATACAATCTATGTTTATATATAAATGTGTATTTTATATGGGGCGCCTGGGTGGCGCAGTCGGTTAAGCGTCCGACTTCAGCCAGGTCACGATCTCGCGGTCCGTGAGTTCGAGCCCCGCATCAGGCTCTGGGCTGATGGCTCAGAGCCTGGAGCCTGTTTCCGATTCTGTGTCTCCCTCTCTCTCTGCCCGTCCCCCGTTCATGCTCTGTCTCTCTCTGTCCCAAAAATAAATAAACGTTGAAAAAAAAATAAATAAATGTGTATTTTATATAGCTCTCTCTCTGTATTTCTGTCTCTGTGTATGTATGTAAATCTTTTTTTCCTTAACAGGAGAAAAAATACCGTTTTATCCAGTTTTCCTCCTCACCTGATGCGTTAGGAAACCCTTTTCCTGTCACTGATTGCATTTCTACAGTATTTTTAGTGTTGTGTGCTGTTCCACATACAGTGGTTTTACTCTCGCTCATCTAGCGGCTTCCTGTTATTGAAGGCTTAGTTGTCTTGTCTCCTGTGCTAGCAGTAATGCTAGTTCAATACTCTTGAACCTGCATTTTTGCATATAACTTGTGTATGTTTAATCATATTAAAACTTAAAAAAAATTGTAAGGAAGAGAGGCTTCAGGTCACTTGTAAAATCTGTTCCCAAAGAAGAATCCGTGGTAGCTGCGAAGTCCACTCCCCTGACAGGGGCCCCTCTGTTCCCTGCTGCAGGAGCAGTGGACCACCTTTGTCAATATACTCTTATTATGATCGGTCTGTCCATCAATTGGAGGAACAACCTTTGATATTTTTACTATAATCACAAAGCAGACCACTCCAGCCTCGGTGATGAGCTGGTTTTGCAAACCGAAGGAAACTGTTTTCTGTGTTCAGATTAACATGTTCTTACATTTACAAAATTATTTATCACTTCCAAAAAATGGGGCAGAAAATATCTCAATGATTTTTTTTTAATGAAAACTATTGAGGTATGAATCAAGTGCACAAATCATAAATGTACCGCTCCATTAACATTCACGAAGGGAGCACACCTATGGAACCAGCACCCCAGGAGCCATCCGATGCCCCTTCCAGTCACTACGCACCCCTCCTAAGTAAGGGTAACTAGTTGTTTGGCTTTCAACTTTACGTAAATGGAATCATACACCATGTTTTCTTGTGTCTCATTTCTTTTGCTCTTGCTCTAGTTGTTCAGATTCATCCTCATTGTTGTGTGTGGTTGTTTATTTTCATTGCTGCATTATATGCCATTGTGTGACTGTCCTACAGTACTTCATTTACATATCCTACCGTTGGTTGACATTTGAGTTATTTTTCATCTTTTTGCTATCCAAAATAATGCTTCCGTGGACATTAAAATGCTAAAGTACGTTTTTATTCTTTCTATATATGTATATACATATGTGTGTATGTACATATACATAAACACCACATATGTATATATACACACGTTTCTTTTAGACATACTTGTGATCGAAATTGCTGTTTCTATGGTTGTCTGTTCAGTTAGAGTACATATTCCCAAGCAGCATTCTAAAGTGGTTTAACAGTTTACTCTTATAACACCAGTGTATGAGAATTGCATTTGCTCCACATTTTTGCCAACACTTATTACTTTTTAATTATCCTGTGTATGAGTTAGAGGTATGGCATTGTAATTTTATTTCACACTTTCAGTAGAATTTTTTTTAGGGGTCAGCAGCTTGACAATAATTCTAAAGGTCATTTCGGGGAAAACCAAAGAGTGATCATGGCCCAGAAAATTCCCAGGACGAAGTAGTGCGTGCCTTCATTCGACAGATATTTATTGAACATGTTTCACTCTCTGCCTGCCACCAGTCTGAGATGTTGAGGATGCTGCAGTGAGAAAGGCAGGAGAAAATCTTGCCCTGACAGAGCTTTCCCTCTAATTGTAGCAATTAAGATGCATGTAATCTTGCAAGGATTCCTGGTGCAGGGATGACAAGAACTGTCAGCCCGTCTGGCATTCCTCCCTGGAATTTGGCAGCCACCTCGGAGGAGAGCCTCTTTCTACTTTAGGGAGCCATTCATTGCCAACTGGTCAGAACTGGTGTTGATAATGGACTTACTTGCCAAGCTGTTCCCTGATGACCATATGATAATCAGTATGTGTTGAACATGTCATAAGAATGATTTCATTTGTGCTCCTGGGACAACCGAGAAATTAAGTGGGGAAAACTAAAGTTGAAGGATCCTGACCTCAAACCACGTGAAAAATCAAGTACCAATGTATTGAAACTTAAAAGATAAACCTACTTGAAAAAAGCCCAGAGAAAATATGGGTGAATATTAGTCTTGAGATGAGGAAGGCCTAGTTTCTAGACTTAGAAGTAATAGAAGGAATTGCAAAGGTGGAAAAAAATCTGTAGACTCAATTATATAAAAATACCAAACTGGAAAAATGTTTGCAACAAATCTGAGAGACAAAGGACGGGAGAAAGGGCATGGTCCAGCACTGCTGGTGGGAGTGTAAATTGGTACAATCTTTTCTGGAGAGCAGTGTGATAATAAGTATCAAGAGCCTTCAAGTTCCTCTCCTTTGACTCAACAATTTCTCTTCCAGAAGTCTACCCTTTGAAGATTGTTAGGAATTCGGATAATTGTTATGTGCAAAGCCAGTTACCTTAGCTTTATTTAGAAATAACCTAAACATCTACTGGTGGGAGAAGAGTGAAATTGCATTTTTTTTTTTTATTTTTTTTTTTCAACGTTTATTCATTTTTGGGACAAAGAGAGACAGAGCATGAACGGGGGAGGGGCAGAGAGAGAGGGAGACAGAATCGGAAACAGGCTCCAGGCTCTGAGCCATCAGCCCAGAGCCCGACGCGGGGCTCGAACTCACGGACCGCGAGATCGTGACCTGGCTGAAGTCGGACGCCTAACCGACTGCGCCACCCAGGCGCCCCGATTGCATTTTAAATAAATTAATTATTCACCACTATAAGCAAACATAGGTATAAGTCTAAATCATAGGATCTCTGTAATAATTAGCAGCAACATTCCCTTTATATTTCTTGTCCTCTTTTGCCTCAGGAAAATCAAAATCTAATTCTTCTGCATTTCCAAAAAGCCATTTCAATGCTAACTGAAGAATACTGGGATTCTTGGACCATTTTTGAGCTTTTCTTTTGTACCATGCTAGAAAATGTTCAAACTGATAATACAGAACATTTATAAAGTGCTTATTGTGTGTAGCACATTGTGCTAAGTACATTACATGATTATTCATTTATTTCTAGCATCAACTTTATGAAGCAGGTAATGTTGTTACCCCCATTTCATAGGTCAGGAGCTAGAGACTCAGAAAGCTTTACTTCCCTGAGGTCATACAGGTGGCAAGAGGTAGAGGCAGAGCTCGGTGCAGGCTCAGCCCAGGCCCGAGGGACTCCAAAGCTTGTTACTGAGTATCTAAGCAAGAGTTTATCCTGCATTGGAATTAAAATGTAGAAATAACAAGGGACTTTTAAAAACAATTTTTATATTTATTTATTTTGAGGGGCGGAGAGAGGGAGAGAGAGAGAAGGAGAGAGAGAGACTCCCAAGCAGGCTCCTCGTTGTCAGCACAGAGCCCGATGTGGGGCTCAATCCCATGAATGGGGAGATCATGACCTGAGCCTAAATCAAGAGTTGGTCACTTAACTGACTGAGCCACCCAGGTGCCCAGAAACGGTTTTAATGGGACTTGCTGCTGGAGCTGCAGAGGGAGTGGAGGTGCTGTCATCGGTACTTCACGCCACTGTGCTCCCCACATCGTCCATTGTGGTTCCTGTCACCCATCCAGCCTTGTTCTTCCTGTAGCTCACAGTCCTTACTCCCCCAGCCCCAAATCGCTCTTCTGTCCCCAGGATCAAGAGGTCCTCTCCTGCTCCATAAGGATACCATATGATCCCATGTTGTTTCTCAGCACTTCCCACGGCCCGAGGGACTCCACGGAACAGGAGTGAGCATGTTCCCGCTTTCAGGAGTTGGACTGTGTCGCCAAGGCAAGAGGAACACTGTGAACAGGCATTGAGTGCCACCTGTCTCTCGTTGACCACTTCCACTCTAGAGCACCCTTTCACATATTCTTCTGTGAAATCCCACAGGAAACCATGTAGTTCATAGTTTGCTTTCTAGTTTAGCCTGTTTGTCCTCCTTTCCTGCATTATTGATGCCCTTGAAACAGGAATAGGGGCAAAAGAATTAGGTCGTTTCCATCCATGATTTTATAATTAATTGTTTTTTTTTTTCTATGTCCTTGCCAAAAACAAGATGTAATTTGTTTTTCCAAATTTCTGTAAGCCAGAAATTTTCATTCTCATTCTCAGCACTGATGACGTTTGGGGCTGGATCACTCTCGTGTAAGGGGTCACCCTGTGCCTTGTAGATGTTCAGCAGCCTCCCTGACCTCTACAACTAGATGCTAGGAGCATCCCTCCCCCCTGGTTATGACAGTCATAATTTGTCATCAGACACTGTCACATGTTCCCCTGTGAAGAAAAATAGAAACAATGGAGTAAGTACCAAGCTAGAGAACACCCTCCCCGTCTCCTGCCCACCAAAGACAGGTGACATATAGAAAAGACTGGTCCTCATAGGTGGACTTGGCTATTAGGAGACATTGGTATTTGTAAGCTGGACAGTCAAGCTAACCTGCCCTCAGTTGAGAACCACTGTTATGAACCTAAATCTTGGCAGACTTCATGTGTTTTTGTTTTTTCTATGAAGTGTTGGGAAATAACTGTCCTTGGGAAGAGTAGATTATCTTATCTGATGTTTTATCCTTTGAATATTTTCAGCTTTTTCAAATATTGATCTCATGATTATATGCTTTTGAGGGTAAAATATCTTTTTTCTTTTTTCCTATACAGTATGCAAGCATTGAAAAAAATGGTGAATTTTTTATGTCTCCCAATGACTTCGTCACTCGATATTTGAACATTTTTGGAGAAAGCCAGCCTAATCCAAAGACTGTGGAACTTTTAAGTGGTGTAGTGGATCAGACCAAAGATGGGTATGTTGGTCATTTTATTTATTTTTTTGTTCAACAGAGCTTTCTGTTGTTTTAAAGATTAAGAAGGCACTGAATACCTTCCCATCTCTTAAAAGCATTTTCTCTACCTATTAGAATTAATTCATTATTTTAGAAATAATACCTTTAACATTTCCTTTAAAGTCCTTATCACAATTGACGATTCTGTGTGTGTATTTTTTTTTTTTTTTTTGATGGTAAAGTGGCTTATAGTTCCAGAGACTTTAAAAAAAATTTTTTTTTTTTAATGTTTGTTTATTTTTGAGACAGAGAGAGACACAGCATGAGCAGGGAAGGGGCAGAGAGAGAGGGAGACACAGAATGTGAAGCAGGCTCCAGGCTCTGAGCTGTCAGCACAGAGCCCGATGCAGGGCTCGAACTCCCGAACTGTGAGATGCTTAACCGACCAAGCCACCCAGGCACCCCCCAGAGACTTTTCTTTTAACATTTGTTTATTTTTGAGAGACAGAGAGAGAGTGAGTGGGGGAGAGGCAGAGAGAGAGGGAGACAGAATCTGAAGCAGGCTCCAGGCTCTGAGCTACCAGCACAGAGCCCAACGCGGGGCTCAAACCCAGGAACCATGAGATCATGACCTGAGCTGAAGTCAGATGCTTAACCAACAGAGCCACTCAGGCGCCCCTATAGTTTCAGAGACTTACTATAGTTGATGACTGGTGTGAGATATACCAGAGTGTTTGTATGTATACTGGTATTTTTCAAGGGAACTGTAAAAATTGTGAGTAAATGTAAAACATAGCTCTATGAACATAACTTTTCTATGATCTTTCCTTCTGCTCAAATAACTTTTGAAATCTTCCATATGATTAAGTCATATGAATCTAACAGACAGAATAATAGGATGATTCCAAATCTCCAAGAAAGGTATTCTACCCAAGCTGGAAGAAAGAGACAGACCATCTAAAATTAAATGATTCTTTGCAAAAGGCCTTTGGGTTTTTTTCCCCCTACCAGTGTTCTCACATTTTAAAAATGAGCTTTTCCTGATTTTGCTTAAGATTGCAGTTGGCATTTACCATTAGGTGCAGAATTTTGGGCTCCAAACTCTTACTAATACAAATAACAACATCCCCTAAGAGCCACATATTTTTTTTAATATGAAATTTATTGTCAAGTTGGTTTCCATACAACACTCAGTGCTCATCCCAAAGGTGCCCTCCTTAATACCCATCACCCATTTTCCCCTCCCTCCCACCCCCCATCAGCCCTCAGTTTGTTCTCGGTTTTTAAGAGCCTCTTATGCTTTGGCTGTCTCCCTCTCTAACCTCTTTTTTTTTTTTTTTTTCTTCCCCTCCCCCATAGACTTCTGTTAAGTTTCTCAGGATCCACATAAGAGTGAAAACATATGGTATCTGTCTTTCTCTGTATGGCTTTTTTCACTTAACATAACACTCTCCAGTTCCATCCACGTTGCTACAAAGGGTCATATTTCATTCTTTCTCATTGCCACGTAGTATTCCATTGTGTATATAAACCACAATTTCTTTATCCATTCATCAGTTGATGGACATTTAGGCTCTTTCCATAATTTGGCTATTGTTGAGAGTGCTGCTATAAACATTGGGGTACAAGTGCCCCTACGCAACAGCACTCCTGTATCCCTTGAGTAAATTCCTAGCAGTGCTATTGCTGGGTCATAGGGTAGGTCTATTTTTAATTTTTTGAGGAACCTCCACACTGTTTTCCAGAGTGGCTGCACCAATTTACATTCCCACCAACAGTGCAAGAGGGTTCCCGTTTCTCCACATCCTCTCCAGCATCTATAGTCTCCTGATTTGTTCATTTTAGCCTCTCTGACTGGAGTGAGGTGGTATCTGAGTGTAGTTTTGATTTGTATTTCCCTGATGAGGAGCGACGTTGAGCATCTTTTCATGTGCCTCTTGGCCATCTGGATGTCTTCTTTAGAGAAGTGTCTATTCATGTTTTCAACACACATTTTCTACATACAAATATATGCACACACATAATTTTCTTTTTTGGTTGTGCCATTTGATTATAAATTGCAGACATCATGATAGTTTAGCATCTATCTTTTAAGGATAAGAACGTAGGAGAACAAGAATAAGTAGCAGACCACGTAACTGCCATACCATAATCTTTTAGGAGAATTAACAATAATGTGAAGTATCTTCAAAATTCCAGTCTGTATTCCAGTATACTGGATCTCTCCACCTCCCTCCCACTTCAAACGGCTCATTGTGGTTTTGTTTTGTTTTCTTTTCTTTTTAAATCTAGGATCCAGACAAGGTTCTTGTACTACCTTTATTTGTTTTATCTCTTTTAATCTAGAACAACCTTCTAATTTTTTTTCATGATATTGGCTTTTAAAACCTGGGTCAGTTGTTTTATTGAAGGTTCCACATTCTGGACTTGCCTGATTGCTTCTTCAGGCCTGGATTCACGTTAAGGGGCAGGTTAGGAGAGATCCTGTACTTTCTGCTGTACCTCGTCAGAAACATGTTGCAGCATCAGTGATGCTAAGTTTGATTGCTTCGTTAGGGTGGCGTCCCCCCAGATTGTATATTTATGATAATTTTTGTTTGTAATTAATGAACAGATACTTTGAGGACATGTGCATATCCTGTTTCTCAGCAACTCTTCATCCACTAGTGTTAGCATCCACAATGATCGTTTCCTGAATCGGGTATCACATTGTGGTGATTTTTCTAATTTGGTCATTTCTCCTGTATTTATTGTCTAGCACTCTTTGTTTAGGAAAAGTTTTCTCTCCTCTACCCCGTTTTCTTTCTCTCTTCTTACCAGTATAAATTCGTGGAAGTTTTCATTTTAAATTCAGTGTGTTATAATCTATTACTATTATTCTCTTAGATGCTCAGATTTGGCAAGGGGGGGCCCTAGGGCCTAGCTCCTGTGCCCTCGTCTTTGAGTGCTCTTTGCTTTAGGCAAATCAGCCATTCTAGGCTCTGGGTGGGTGTTTCTGCCTCTAACCTGGGAATCACTGTTCTCTTCAAGAAGTCCTGGTTCCTTTAGATTGGGAATGGTGCTTAGAAACTGAGAGCTGGGCACTGGCTTCTTGTTACAAGGTTGTTACTACTTCTCTGTTTTCTCAGTAAAAAGAACAGAGAAATATACTTTAAAAAATCAAAAGTTCATAATGACATTTCCTATTTAAATTTAACATTACAGGATTTTTTTTTTCTATTTTTAACTCAGTGAACATTTTGGTTCCTAATTATATTAATATATTTATGGATATTAATTTCTATAATTGTGATACCTTCTAATTTTTTTTTCCCCATCTCTATCACCATTAACATACATGCTTTTCCTATTTACTTTTGTATGTACACTCCAAAAATAATAGCCTTCGATTCAATGAGATAGAACAATGTGTAATATATGTTGTGCATATATATATGTATTCAAAATCTTATCACAAATCTCAAATGCTGGCTTTGTTTTCCTGGTTTTGCAGATGAGACAGCTGAGGCTCTTAGTGATCAAGCAATTTGCCCCCAAAAGGTGCCCAAGCTTGTCTGCCTTCAAAGACCTTGACCTTTCCAGTGTCTCAAACTGCCTCTTCTCTCATAATCTCATCATCCTCTTTAACTTGACATTTTTTTTCAGATTTTGTATTAACTTAAATCTCAGTTTTTCACTGTGACAGAGAAAATCTTAGATGGCCTCAGTCCATTGCCTTGTGACTTTTTTTTTTTTTTTCCCAGTTGCAGAAACCTGAGTTTCAAAAGGGAAAATAACCACCCATAATCTTTTCATCCCCACACGGTGGTTTAGAGTCTTTTTTAGTATCTTCTGTGATTTGTTAACCTGCATCAATATTTTTCATAATCTGAATGAATATTAATTGCAGTTCTTTTATAATCTTTTAGACTATATCAATTTCCATATTTCCATATGCTGTTCACATTAACAGTGTTAAATAGCTTCGTAGTCTATGAGATTACATACCAACCATACTCTATGAAACCATGCCCTTACAGAGTTGTTTCAGTGTCTAATTTTCCTTTTGTTTAATTAATTCCTTTGAAAGAACTTAGAGCCGTTCCTGGACACAAGGGTAGAAGTATTTTAAGTTTCACCATATGTAGTGTGGTAATTCTTTCCAAAAGCACTGATCATGTTGAAGAACTTGTCCAAACTATTTATGCTTTCTGAGCCAGTAGCACACGGCTGCTGTTTGAGCTGAGACCTGCCTAAGACCCAAGACTGTTCAGATGTTCATGTGCCATTTTCCCTGACCCTGACCCAAGCTCCGCAGTATTTCCTTCACAAATAGGTATAACCATACATCTGTTCTCAATGTAAAACTGTGAATGCCTTCATTTCCCCTTCCTTTGGAAGCATAGCATTTCTCAAGTTCACAAGTCACAAATCATCTTCCCAAATCAACTACTGTTCTTGAAAAAAATTACACGGTGAAGCCACATGCTGGCCCATGGAAGCACAGCACATACACCAAACAAAGGGAAAACACTGGCATGGGCTCCATTTGGCCAGGCTCTCTTTGGGTGTAATGACATCTCTTGGCTGGCCAGAGGGATTCTAGTGCATAATCTTTTTCAAACTTGAAAAACTGTTTGTAGATTGGTAACTTTAAGATTTCAAAATAACGGCAGCTGTGCTGACCCAGATGTCATGGTGAATTGAAATAGTCATTTTTAGGTAGATAATGGTCCACCAGCTGTGGTTTCTGGAGTGGATAAGCCAGGTCCTGCATATTTTAATATCTCCAGTGTCTGATCCAGTATCTGGCCTCTGGTTCACAGCAATTTGTTGACCAAATATGAGTAAATCTACTAAGAAGTATTTACTCCCTTAAATTATGAGAGCCCAGGAGTATTGAGTAATGGAAGTTCTAGTTCAAATTCTAGGTTACTCACTGTAGTAGCTGAATAGTGTCCACCTGGAGATGTCAAGTCATAATCCCTAGAATTGGAAATGTGACCTTATTAGGAAAAAAGTGTCTTTGCAGATGTGATTACATTAAGGATCTTGAAGAGAGCACCCTGGCTTATCCATGCCTTAAATGCTGTAAGCTTTTAAAAAAATTTTTTTTAATGTTTTTATTTTTGAGACAGAGAGAGACAGAGCATGAGCAGGGGAGGGGCAGAGAGAGAGGGAGACACGGAATGCAAAGCAGGCTCCAGGCTCTGAGCTGTCAGCACAGAGCCTGACGCGGGGCTCGAACTCATGGACTGTGAGATCATGACCTGAGCTGAAGTCGGACGCTTAACCGACTGAGCCACCCAGGTGCCCCTGCTGTAAGTATTCTTATAAAAAGTAGAGAGACGTGATACAGACATCAGGGCTGCCAGCAGCTGGGAGAGGCAAAGAAGGATTCTCCAGTGAAGAGTCTCCCTTTGGTGGGTGTGCAGCCCTGCTGACACCTTGCTTCTGGACTTCTGGTCCCCAGAACTGTGACGGAATGAATTTCTGTTGTGTGGAACACCCTAGTCTATGGTAGTTTGTTACAGCAGCCCCAGGAGACTAATACCCTAACATAGCTCTTTTCTCCGTGGTTCAGAAAGCCTGTACTTGCAAAGAATATGCAGGGGATGGAAACCAAATAGCCTGATTCTGAGCAGTTTTTTTTTCCAGTAGTAACTTTTGGCTAGATCCCGACATTTTCCAGGCAGAAACCTCTGCTGCAAACCCTCTCTGTGAGGGCACAGTCCCTCTCTGGAGGCTTCACTTATGTATAGGGTTGGGCTGAACTCTAGGCATGGAAGCTTAAACATCTGTGCACTGCTAGAATTTATGGTAAAGGGATTCGGATTTTCTGGAGCACTCTTGGTTTTGATTCAGTGTTTCATTGGGTAGTGACTTGGTCAGACTTCCGTTCTATGAGCTGCTTGCTCATATTCTGTAATGCAGAGGCTGGCATACCAGGAGCACAGAAAATGCAGAGCATAGTGGAGGAAAGTACATAGGAACTTGTACTTCATACTAAGGATTGTAGGCCTTTATTTTGAGAGCAATGAAGAGCCATCAAAGGATAATTTGAGTCTTGGCCTAATGTGCCTGTCTTACAGCCCACATATATTCTCTGATTTCACCTGTCCCCACCTCTCTTCTAATTGCCTGTTGTGTTTAGATTCCCCAAATTCCATTCTTTTAATAGATTTAATAATGGGTTTAATCAATTTGTGAAATTCCTTGAGAGAGATGATAAGAAACTTTGAATGCCCAGTCCTGGAAGCCTTTTGTGTGGTGGACCTCATGGGTAAGAAGGGCTTGTTGCAGCATTTGAAGAGAAAGGAGAGGAGGAAAGCAAGGAGGAAGAGGCGTAGAAGGACTTCTAGGGCCCAGACCCTCTTACTTTAGCTAAACAGTATGAACTCTGTGCTTGACTTTGGATTTGTCTGTATGATTTTTGATGTGTGTTTTAGATTTCTCATCATTATGTTTTTGTTTAAAATGGGAATGAAGGGTTTTTTTTTTGTGTGTATCATCCAAGGGTAATTTTTATACATTATTCACACAACTATCTACCAAGAGCAAGTAAAAATAAATTTCATGTGTGTCCCTTTGAGCTTTGCAAACATGTTTTCTGTTTGTTGTTTATTATTAACTGATATCTCACTAGAGACAGCTGGGACTCAAAAGCTGTTTTTCCTAGTACGTGACCTTCTTACTTGGGGAGACTAAGTGGGGGCCAGAATAAGCTGGATGTGTTTGGGTGCCTGGTCTCTTGGGCTCAGGATGCTCACTATCTAGTATAAACTGACCCCTGTCTGTGTGGGGGGGCCTTGGCCAGCTCTGGCATCTAATCGGTTAGCTGAGATCATATGTATGAATTTAACACATACACGTTTTCCATCTCAGGCGTGGAACTTCTTTGCACTCCATGCAAGAATAGAAGTTGGCTCTTCTTTTGAAAAAAGGAGTATCACTGGAATCTTCTCCTGAAATCATTATTGCACTATATGCTAAGTTGGATGTAAATTAAAAAAGAAAAAAAGGAAGATCAGAAACCCTGATTTCTTTTTTTTTTTTTTTTTTAATGTGTGTTTATTTATTTTTGAGAAAGAGAGAGAGGCAAAGAGAGAGAATCCCAAGCAGGCTCCGAGCTGGCAGCTCAGAGCCTGACATGAGGCTCAAACCCACAAACCAGGAGATCATGACCTGAGCTGAAATCAAAAGTCGGACGCTTAATCGACTGAGCCACTTAGGCATCCCAGAAATCCTGATTTCTTAATGAGCTGACATGTCCCTTTTACCACCATCTCAGTCCCCGCTCCAGGGACAGTGCCAAGTGGGGAATTTGGTGCGGTACACCTGTCCTCCTGTATCCCAGGTGTCCTAAGGTGAGCTCAGGGAGGACAGAAACCCCCTGTGGAGCGGAAGGGCAAAAGCTCCCTTGATCCTGATTTTCATTACAAATACAGACCATGAAAGCCTTCTGACCTTTAGGTTTATTGAATCAAAATGATAGCAATATAATCAGCAAAGAATTGCTTTCTCTTCAGAGTACAGAGAATCATTCCTGGGCCAATTCTCATTTTGAGGCATAAGGAATAAGGGTGTTAAAGAAGAAACAATAAAAAAGAAGTTGATGATTTAAAAATGTGTGACTAAATCACACATAAGTCAAGTCTGTTCTCTGCCTTTCCCATGTTTGATCTTAATCTGAGGGGAAAAAAAAGAAGTATGGCCTTTAAATACTTCACAAGGTGAAGGAGGATATAATAATGTTGTTGATGATAAAATCATTTTTATATACCTGTTTTCACTTTGTGAGGTTGTTGCGATGAAATCCAGGCCTTGGCCACACGCTGGGAGTTAATGAGGTTTACAATTGGCAATGCTTAAAGAGTATTAGGGTAATGTATTTAAATATCAGCAGTTCATAGTCTGAAATGCTCATCTGTCAAATATAATCCAGAATCAATAAGAGGAGGTCTTTCAATTTGCTAATGAGGAGCGTTTTCTACATACTGGGGTGGACACGGATTTCAGATAAACACCTGAAATTCATAAGCTATAGAATTAAGCAAAGGCATCTCTTTCATTAAAAAAAAACTTGATAATAATCAACAGCAGTCACCTGAGAAGCTTAAATTTTCTTCTTAGTCATCAGACTCCCAAATTAACCTACCAAAACAAAAAGCCTCATTAGCAGCTCTCATTGAATCAGTGTTATTTTTTTCTTTCTCTCAAGGTGTCTGATTAACCCCCTTTCTTTTTGCATTTCTCACTTTGTGTTAATATTTGATGTCTGAAATCATAGGGGGGTGCGTGCGATGTGGTGGCTAGACGGTGTCTGCAAGGAGCAAATTAAAAAGAATTCTTAAAAAGGTTTGTATTATGTCGCTGGTATATTAGAAAACCTTTAGGAATGTCAGGTGCCTGGGTTTATTTTTCTTTTTAATTCGGGAAAAGGTTGATTAATGACTGGGTGTTGATTTCACTTCTCGTTCATATGTAGGGACATCCCTCCTCCTCTTCCCCCCATCTTCTCTTACATACCAAATGCAGCCCCTCTTGGAGAGTGTGGCTGTCAAGGGAAGGTGAGAAGTAGGGGCCATTCCTGTAGGGGAAAGGGGAGTTTTGGACAGATGACAGCATGACGTAAGCTCAGGGGAATGACTGTAGAGTGTGGAGATCTGACACGTAAGAGAGAAAAGGAAGAAATTCTAGTGCATTGTCTGAGGAGGAGGTGCGGTCTTGTGAGAACTGGGTGAGTTCATCCAGAACAGCTCTTCTCAAAGTGTGGTCTCTGGGAGCCTCTGAAAACCTTTTGAAGGAATCCGTGAGGTCAGAGCTGTTTACATAATAATACTCAGAGTCACATCTGCCTTTTTCTAAAAGTGGTGAGTAAAACTTGTGAAGCCTTAACACCAGTTAAGGAGTGCCACCAAGCCAAACGAGAGGAGGGAGTAGTCATGCTCTTTGCTAGCACACATTCGCAGTGACGGTAGTGATGAGGAGGTTAATTCCACTTCAGAATGGCCTTGGAGAAGCAGTATAAATCATTGATTTTTATTAAGTCTCACCCTTGAGTACACATAATTTGAAAATGCTGGGTGACTAAATGGGAAATAGGCATAAAGAATTGCTGCTGGTTATTGTCATGTGGTTGGTCGTCTGAGGAAAAGCGTTTGAGCAGTTGATTTGAGTTGCTAGCTGAGCTAGGCATTTTTTTTTTTTTTCTTCACAGAACGCTGTTTTTATTTGAGAGAAAATTTTCATGTGACAGCTTCCCAATGCTTAGACTTTTCTGATGTAATTAGTGGGGGATATTAATGAATGTGAGTTTTTAATACAGTGTAATGAAATGTGCCAACATTTCGAAGATCGGCATAACTTAGTGAAAGTATTTGCCAGTTGTCCAGTATAGGATGTTTCAAAATCATGCACGGGTGGAAGACGTATTCACAGTGCATGACAGACCTATGGATTTTAATGTAAGAGTGGGATACTGTTTCAGATTCCACGTTGTAACTAATCTGTAAGGAACTATCACTTGTTAGGATTTGGTGGTGTTCTGTAGAATAGCCACAGTGATCTGAAAAGGCTGCTGAAATACTCCTTCCTTTTCTAACTATGAATCTGCATAAGGGTGAAATCCTTCATATCCCTCTAACAAAACAACGTATTTTAGCAGATTGAATGCAGCTGTCTTCCATTAAGTCAGATATTTAAGAGATTTGCAAAGACATAAAATGCTTCTTTTCTCACTACATATTCTGTTTTAGAAAATATAGTTATTTTTCATACAGATACATGTTATTTATATCGCCATGTAGTAGATTTATTCACTTTTAAGTGAATTAATCAATACTTTAAAATTTTGCCTGTTTAATTTTCAATACAGTAAATATGATACATATAACCCACATAAGTAAAAGCTCTTTGGAATCCTCAAAAATTCCTAAGAATGAAAAGGGGCCCTAAGACCCCAAAGTCTAAGAAATGCTGAGCTAGAACAATGGAATGGCAGGCAAAGTATAGGGCAGAGACGTGTAAATGTGGTGGTAGGATTTGGAGGAAGTTTTCTTCTGGTTTCCTTGGTTCTGCTCTGGGAAATAGATGAGAGGGAGGATGTGGGTTGAGGTACTAGTGGTTTGAGGAGAGAGGAGAATATATTATGGTTCCAGGTCTGGTGCTAACACTTTCAATCACTTTTCTTATTTAATCTTCATAACGAGTCTTTAAAACAGGTACTTTCATGCCCCACTTATAAAGGGAGGTACAGAATCAGAGTTCAGAGCCACCTAGTTAGTGAATTGCTGGAACTAGAATTTGGACCTAGTTCTTTTTGGCTTGTGCCCAGTCTGCTCTACTGAACTTTCTACACATAGAGGAGAATATTGAAAATAGAGCTTTGCATGAGAACTCTGCCTGTGTCCTTGCTTAGGAGTTCTGATGCCCTTTGAACGATTCTTAGCCTCCAAGACTCAAGATTTGGCCCGCATAACGTGGACTTAAAAGCTCCATGAGCACTACATCAGCTGTCATCCACACCCACAGACCTTTGAAAAACTGCCCTCACATTCTTCACATCTATTGTTTCTAACCCAGGAATAGTTTTTGGATCACTCTCCCCCTTTCACTCTTAGACTCAACCTTGAGGTCCCGTTGCATACCATATTCTCAGAATTCTTATCTTTCTTTACTGGGCCAACTGAAAATACCAACCCTTCCTCCATATTCTTCCCAGCGTGTGGAGGTGTTCAGAAAATGAAAGAGCCAAAACATGTTCCCTCCTGCTTTCTTTGCTTGGTTGTTTAGTCTTGCTTTAGTCTGCACTGGTGGGGTTTAAAACTCACATCTAAAAGGCTGAAGGAGAGGGAATCATGCGTACGCTCTGTTTCCTGGCTACTTGCACATCTGTTTCTCTACCCGTGGCAGTGTCCTAGGCACAAGATGTGGCAGTTGCTGAAATAAAGAGTCTTGCACGAAGCTGTGAGGGATTCCTGAAGTGAATCATGAGGAGATTTTAGTGCCTATTAACTTTCCCATTGATTGTGGCATAATTGTCAGTGCGTCACTTCCTAGTAAATAGATTGAGATTCTCTGACTTTAATGAAGGTTTCTGAGGGTAACGTTTCCACCACAATCTGATAAAAAGGTTTTGGGATTTTCAGTCTAGAAGAGTAAGAGATGGCAGAGGATAACTGTTGAACCTGTGTAGAAATTATAGAGTAACTTAGTATCTGTAATAAAGGATGTATAGTACAGTAAAGTAGCCTTGTGTTACAGACCTGAGGGAACCTCAGTACTTAAAAAATCTAGGTTAATTTCATATTTAGTAATTCACTTAACCCATACTTATTGACATTAGCTATGTGCCGGGCATAGTTCTAAACCAAACAGTAAGCAGTATGCTCTGATATAGCAAATGGACAATGTAAACCAATAGATCTATGGTATGGAGGCAGGTAACTGTATGTATGAAAGCACGGGAAGGAGGTGGTGAGTGAGTGCTCAAGGGTGCCATGGTGGATAGGGTGGTCAGGAAAGACCTCTGCAAGATGCCATTTGGGCAGAGACCTCAGTGAGGGTGAGCTATGTGGGAATCTAGGTCTTCAGCTTCTGGGTGGAGGGAATAATAGATGCAGATGAGATAGGAAAGTGTTTGACGCGTCTGAGAAGCGGCAGGGGGACTCGAGACTCGCAAAGAGCAGGAAAGTGAAGGAAGCCAAAAAGGTATCCAGGGCCAGATTTTATTAGATCTTGTACAACTTTATTCCACGTGTAGTAGAGGTCATTGGAGAGTTTGAGCATGGAACTGACATGATGTGAGTTAAATGTTGAAAGGATCTCCCTAGCTGATTTATGGGGAATAGAATGAAATGGGCAAGAGTGGAAGAAGGCAAAAGATGGCAGGCTTAGAGTGCCAGTTGTGGAGATGGTAAGAAGTGGTTGAATTTTTGGGTGTTCTTGCTAGATTGGCCTCAAGACTTCTGTAGAACGTGTCAGTATTGATGTGCTCATTACACATACACGCGGAGAGCTAGGCTGTTAGATGTTTGGGTCTGGACTTCAGGGGAGAATCATATTTATCTCATTTTGGTAAGTAGGGGCCCATTTATATTTTCTCCTTAGCCCTTTTTGGTAGGATCCATTTGTATTTGATAGCTTACTTGCTTCCTGGCAAAGCAGAATGTTGTTTTATGGACTTCCTGCTCTGGACCTGGAATTGTCCACTCTTCATGGAGTCTTTATTCTTTTTAATGGGCACTTGTATTTAGAGACCACACTGTAGGTATCACATGTGCTTCTTTTGGGTTGCCATTGCTTTGAGGCCTTTCCAGTGGCTAATGGGGGAAAAGTTTTCAGTCCACACTGGCATTTCTAACTCAGAGTTAAACAATTGACAAAATTAAATTCAGAGTATTTTTATTCAAAGTATTTGGTTTAACTCTAACTCAGAGTTAAACAATTGGCAAAATTAAATTCAAAGTATTTTATTCAATTTCTCTATCATCTCTTTACTCTTTCATTGAAAAACTCTTGGCTACCGGCAACATTCATGGAATTACCTATTTGCAATATGTAGGTTACATTCAAAACTATTAATAACACCAGTATTGCTGCTAACAGATATTGAATGAAGTTTAAGATTCTTTTCAGCTCTGTTTGTGCATAGAATGTGTCTCACTAAATACTTACAGTAGAAAGACTGTATTCTAAAGTTATTTGAAACAATTCATTCCTCTGTGTGGGTTGGCCACCAACTAGATATATGGTTAGGTTCATTCGTTTCAGTTTGTCTTCAGTTTTTAGGGATTGCTTTTTTTCTTTTAGAGTTAATTTAATTCTTGAATATGTAAAACATGTTTCCCAAGTCAAAGCTGTATTGACAAAAGCAAGGTATACTCAGAAATCTGACTTAAGATGTCTGCCTCCTTCACCCTATCTCCTCTCTTCCCTTAGAAGAGATAACATCAGATCCTATGGGTTGAGGGCTCAGTCTCACAAGACCACCTCCCTCTGGTTTCACTTCGGATACCAGTTGCAAAGTCCAAGTTGTTAACTTAACTGATCACCCATAAATCAGAGGTTCTTATGACCCCCACCTTGAGTTTGGTAATTAGCTAGAGTGGCTCCCAGAACTCAGGAAAACAGTTTGCTGTTTACCAGGTTTTTATAAAAGGATATGATAAAAGGGGCACCTGGGTGGCTCCGTTAGTTAAGTGCCTGCCTCGATTTCAGCTCAAGGCATATTTCACAGTTTGTGAGTTCGAGCATCATGTCAGGCTCCATGCTGATGGTACGGAGCCTGTTAGGGATTCTCTCTCACTTTCTCCCTTTCCCTCTCTCTCTGCCCCTCCCCTGATCACTCTGTCTCTGTCTGTCTGTCTGTCTCTCTCAAAATAAATAAACTTAAAAAAATTTTTAAACAAATTAAAAAATGGGATATGATAAAGGATGCAGATAGCCATCTAGATGGAAGAGATGCATAGGCATGGTATGGGGCAGTGGATATGGAGATTCCATGCCCTCCCCCAGAGCTGCCACATGTTCACCAATCTGGAAGCTCTCTGAGCCCTTTTGGGATTTTTATGGAGGCTTCACCCATTTCTAGCACCTCTGTCCTCTCTAGAGAATGGGGGATGAGCTGAAAATTCCAAGCTGTCATCACGGCTTGCTTTTTTCGGTGACCAGCCCCTCTATTCAGGAACCCACCCAGAGTCATCTTACTAGAACAAAGACACTGCTGTCACCCAGGAAGTTCCAAGGGGGTTAGGAGCTCTGTGCCAGGAACAAGGAGCAGGGATCTGTCTATTTTTTCTGTTCTATCACAGATCTGCATAACAAAATCCAATGATAATATTTCTCTTCAGGTTAACATATTTTCTCCCTCACACCTTCTGGAAATACTGCTTTCGGGACACCCATCCCATTCTCTTGCCTCCCTGATTATTCTTTCTGAGCCCTGTTTTCAGATACGTCCTCATCTCCCATTCTCAGAGCTCAGTCCTTGGGACTTCTTGTTTCTTCTCACACTTCTTGGAGATTTCATTTCCCTTACCTCATGGTTCTAAATACTCCATAACTTTTGCTTTTATATCTGTAGCCCTCTCTTCCTGGTTGAACTCCACAGTCCTCTCTGTTCAGCTGCTTCCTTGAGATTTCCATTTGCATGTTTAGCAGGACTTTGGAAACCTCAAGTGTCCTAAACTGGATTCCTGGTTCTTTTCTCCAAAAGCATTCTTCTTTTCTTATTTGCTGTCTCAGGACGTTCTATCTCACAGTTGCTCAGGTCCCAAACCCTGGAGACATCCTTGCTTCCTCCTCCTTTTCCTCTCACACTTCACATTTAGTCTTTCGTCAGATCTACTTGGCTTTACCCTCAAAATATGGTAAAACTCCTTCCCTCCAATTTCTTAGCATGGTGACTAATATCAGCTCCTTCTCAGGTTTCACGGTACCAATATAGACAGTACGAAAAAGGAAGGTGCCAGAAAGTTGACCAAGAAAGGCAAAGACCTAGTAGAAGTGTGGGACAAGTCCAAAAAATGAGAGAAGATCCAAAGGAAAACTCCAAGACAAGCTCAATTGCTTTGTCTTGTTTCCTTAAAGGCAGAGGAGACAAATTATAACAAGTGTCTGACTCCAAGTTCATAACTTCTGTGGCCCTCTCTGGAGGGCTGATGGTTTGAGGCTCCCTGACCGGAGCATCCCTTGAGGGGAGGTACTTAGTAGAAGACGCATCTGGTAGGTTGCTAACAAAGAGCCCATGTAACCCGCACTGGGAAAGATAGTGATGCACCAGCTGCTGGTGAAGATGCGTAAAAGCTGCAGCAGGGAAGCAAAGGTACATACCACTGAAGTTCAGCTTCACTTTTCTCTTTTCTTCAAGCTCATCTAAATGTAAATTTTCAAAAAGAAAACTGTATTACATGAGCACCAAAAAGAGAAAAAAAAGGGAGAAGAAACTAAAACTCTTCATTAACTCACTCCATAGTGATTCTGTGCAACTGGTGAATGGTATGTGGCCCCCAGTTGGCTAGTTCTTTAGATTGATTGCTAGTGAATAATCGAGCTCCCAGTGTGACCCTGCATTTCACATGAGTTAGTTTTTTTTTTTTTTAATTCCATTTGTAGCATTGTGGCAGACAGTTACAGGATATCCAGAATGTGACCATTTCTTTCTTTCTGTGCTGCTAGTATCATTGTCTGAGGCAAGATCATCTCTCACTCAGATTATTGTCATAGCCTCTTAACAGATCTCCCTGCTTCTAGATTTCCTTCAGTCTGTTCAGCACAGAAACCAGAGTGATCCCGTTCATACCTAAGTTGGATCATGGCACTCTCTGGCTCTCCATTTCACTCAGAGCAAAAGCCCGAGTCCTTACTGTGGCCAGTGAGGCCTAGCAGTGGCCACTTTCCTTCCCTTCCCCCCTACTTCATCTGCTTCTGTTCTTCCTCCTAATACTTTGTCCCAACCCCTTTATTGATCTTGCTGCACCTTGAGCACATCATGATTAGTCTCACCTCAGGGCCTTTGCACTTCCTCTTCCCTCAGGAAGCTCCCTCATTTCCTTTAGGTCTTTGCTCTGATAACACTTCCTTAGGGAGGTTTTCCCCTGCGCATACTATTTTAAGTTGTACCCCCACCATGCCTTTTCCTTCATAAGGATTTTATTTATTGTTTTATTATCTCCCTCTCCAACTTCTGGCACACACTTGCCTGTAAGCTCCAGGAAGGCGGGGATATTTGTCTGTTTTGTTCACTGCTGACTCTGCAGATCATAGGACAGTGGGTTGGCACATGGTAGCACTCCATCAATATGTTTTGAATGACTCTGAATGGATTGGACACAAAAAGTGCCATGAGTGTATGACATATTAGTATTGAGATGATGAGGGGATGAGATTCTCAGGTTCTCTTTTTGGTTCCATATTGAAATTCAGCATGTTAAAATCCCTGATTGTCCTTTTTCTCCTAAGAACACTAACATTTTATGCAGGCTGTCTCTGTAACAGGTGCTGAGATTTTTAGCAAATCTTTTATCTTCTCCTGTCTTCACTTTTATCTTCTCTAAATAGGCTGGTGCCACCATAGTCTGGGGTCATTCTAGTTTTTGTAAAATTGCTCTGAGGAATTCTTTGTATCGAGAAAACCACTCATAAGATTAGGTTCGTGATCCTTTTTAGACTCCTACCCTGCCCTTCAGCACCTTGTGAAGGCCTCAGTGTTCACTGCCTGCTGTCCCCTTTGGTCCATTCAGCTCTGTCCCCTGCCCTTCTCTGTGTTTATGGTCTGGTGAGTTCAGACCTTCTGCAGTAGAGTTAAAGAAATATAGTCCTGTGTTACCTCTTAATGCATTTTAATTCACATTATCCTTCTGGTTATTGATGTAGAATATAATTTTTAAATTCACTAAGGGTGTTACATTTCCATGGGAGAAAACCCTTTTTGAAAGTATCTGAGGAATGTGTAATTCATATCGAAACCCTCTTTCTATGCCTTTTATGATGTCCTGACCAGTGCTTGCTTTCTTCTTACAGTTTTTGGGTTTTTTTTAATTTTTTTTTTGAAGTCAGGAAGTAAAACAGTCACCAGCTTACTGAAGGAAAAAGCATTAAAGCGCTGATGTTGCTTTTCCACAATTAGCAATAATTATAGCCAGAAAAAGCAAAAGCGCCTCTTATAAAAAAAGTCTCTTATAAAAAAGTCTTACAGCTTAATTTGCTTTTGCAAAAATATAAAGTACTCCCAACAGTTTCTAATTTTGATTACTCTTTACAATCGCTATTCTGTGTTGTAATTGTCTGCTTTTAAAAAAGCTTGGTATTGTGAGGAGACCTTTAGAAATAGGACTTGTTAATGAATACAGAGATAGTGTGGAATAGGATGGGGAAACCTGTTGGGCAGA
This sequence comes from Leopardus geoffroyi, assembly GCF_018350155.1. Classification (NCBI taxonomy): domain Eukaryota; kingdom Metazoa; phylum Chordata; class Mammalia; order Carnivora; family Felidae; genus Leopardus; species Leopardus geoffroyi. Next base: position 99,664,826 of record NC_059331.1, on the reverse strand, counting down.
AAATTTTTCCTTTCTTACCTGTTTTCAACATTTATATAGGTTCTTCCAGAGAATAAAATAAAATGTAAACCTATGTAGACCAGGCTCAAACAGTTATAATAAATGCTTTTGGTTCTTTTCATGAGAATCTACATTTGTGGGTGGCCTGTGTTAGCAGGTGAATTCATTATATTTTGTTCGTGTTTATTTGTGTAGCAAAATACAATTAAATATGAAAAATTTCTTTTTTCTTTTCTAGACCTTTACCAGTTCTTAGGCAAGCAAATTTTGTTCATGTAGTAGAATTTTAATTAATCTTTACTGGGGATAAGGATGGAAATAGCATTTTGTATATTGTGGATTTGGGGTAAAATCCAGAAACATCATTTCAACTGTTAGGAGCAGAAATCAATTTTTGTTTCAATTCTCAGTAACATTTCTGAAGCGATTAGGCTACTTTTTGCAATAATGGCAGTTTATACAATTTAGTTTTAATTTAAAAATTTTATTTGAAATCCTAGAGTGTCTTAGATAATCATTAAGAACATAAATTCTCATAGAGGCTTCAGTGATGTGACTGAATCTCTGCTGATCCCAGTATATCCTTGGAAATGTTTGACTTAAAGATTGATTGGGGCTATCAATTTGTTTCTCATGATTTACCTCATTTTAGAGCAGAGTGCTAAAACGAAAATGGAATATACATTTAATATCAAATATATAATATCGTATATATATGTATGTGTGTGTGTGTGTGTGTGTGTGTGTGTGTGTGTGTTTTCTGACCACATCTCAGCCCGCGGACCGAACACAGTGATTAAGATTTTATTCAAGCAGCTACATGAATATTCGTGGAATAGTGGAAGGGGAAGCTTGGTACCTGAAGCTAAGTCATTGCATTTTGTGTGGCCATTTCTTCCTTGTTGTGGATTAGAAAACAGATGTGGGAGGGAGAAAAAAAAGATCTCAGCTCATCATCCTAGTTGTATCTGGGATCTCCATCCTCATTACCAAGAACTCATTTGTTCTTGGCAGAGCTTTCTGTTCTAAGTGTGGAGACTGTGTTTGTAAAGCAAGCGCATTGTTTTGCTTTTTTTTTTAATGTTTAGTTTTGAGAGAGAGAGCATGTGTGAGTGGCGGGTGGGGGGGGCGATGAGGGGTGCAGAGGATCTGTAGTGGGCTCTGTGCTGACAGTAGAGAGCCCAGTGTAGGGCTCGAACTCATCAATTGTGAGATCATGACCTGAGCCAAAGTTGGACACTTAATCGACTGAGGCACCCCGCACATTGTGTTTCTTAGACATGGATGTTTGTGTGGAGTGGCATAGGATGGAGGGCTGATGCAGATTATTGGGGATGGTGGCTACCCTTGATGGAGGCCGTTGGCTCTGAAAAACTCTGTATAAACTGCATGTTGCCATATCCGAGCTATGGAACACATTAGTAACTTTTCAATATTTAAGATATTTTAGATAATGCATAATGTCTCCCATACTTTCTATTTATTGCTACATGCCTTGATTTTTAAGTACCTTATCCTCTAAATTAATGGTGGGGTGTCTTCTCCCCACCTTGTCAGAAAACAGTAAAAGTCTTATGATCTGAGATGCAAGTGCTGGAATTATTTTGCAACTTTGAGTAAATTTAAAGTAAACTTTGAGTAAAAAACCCAATCCTTCTTTGCTTACATTGAATATTATAAGAAGTGTTATCCCTGAAATTTGGTCTGAATTCTCCTATGTTATCAGAAATTTCTGCAAATTCAATTTGGAATCAACACGTGGGCATTGTTTTTTTTCTTTTTCGTCGTCTTAAATACAGAAAATCATAATCTATTTTAAGATTCTTATAAATGATGGAGCACTTGTTTACATGGGTAAAATGACTCTATCTAAGTAGTGTATTGAAGTTCATGTTAATGTTTGCTATTTAATGACACCTAATGATATTCAATGAAGGGTTATGCTAAACCGAAGAGAAAATGTGTTACCCAGGCAACTGCCTCAGGCACACTAAAGATGCAGGCATATGGCTCTATAGTACACATTATTTCAGCATCTTTAAGCATAAAGAGCCACACATGTAATTGACTGTGAAAAATTACTGCTCAGTTACTGTATTGTACGGTCATAATAGAAGTAAATGAATACGTCATTGTTGTTGGAACAAGTCTGTTGGGAATCACTTGTAGACTCTACTATTTAAGAAGCAAAAATACAATAAGAAGAAAATAGCTGGTTTAATTAACATGTAAAATTGGGTTAATTTGAATTCAGCTGGCACAGCAAATATTAATGTTGGCTTTTTTGTGTGTGTGATATTTGGGCTCAAGCCTGTGTACTTTATTTCTTCTTGCCCACAGCATGAATAATTTTATTTCTTAAAATATGATAAAGGCTATTTCAGTCACTTAATTTTTGCTTTGCCAAACGCTTATGTCATCACATCGAAGAAGGTTTTCGTGTGTATCCATAATGTAAGACTTACAGTTGAAGGGAAAAAAAAGTTAAAATACTTCTGAGTAATCGATAATGTTCCCTGAAAAGGAACAGTAAAACTTAATTTCATGTGTTTTCTAAAAATTTAGTTTACTGCTTATTTTTGATTTTTTTTTTTTAATAGATGAACCAGGAATTGTCGTTGGCAGACGCAAGAAAGTAGCACATTTGCTCTTGTCACTTTCTGTGTGTCTGTGCTTAGGTGCTTATTTGTTTTCAGACATCACTGTAATCATCATTACCTGGCTTCAAAGATGCAGAAAAGTACACTGAGAGAGGCGTTGTGTCCCAATTAAAAAATCATTTAACTCAGTCGATATTTGGTGTTTTCAAATGCTATATAAGCAAAGAAACACCCATAGTTAATATGGGCATCTGCTAAAAGTGTTCATGAGAAAATTCTGTTCTTCAGCCTGTCTTCCGGGCTTTTTAAGTACTCACACAATCTCTTGAGTGGAAGGTACCTTTTGTGCTTTTCAGCTCTGAACCAAAGGAACAGTCAAACTGAAGACTCAAGTCAGATAAGTAAAGGGTTCCACAGTGTGTGCTCTACTGGAAGCGTTTAAACCACCTGGTTACTCCGTGGCAACCAAACAACTAACCTGCTGCTTTATGCAGAGTGATAGCCAGTGTATAGCGGTCACTTAAAAAATGCTAGTGAACAAATTCGGTGCCCACTCGCATTTCAGGTCCTGATTTCTTACCTAAAGCTTATATCCCCATTGTCCTTCATTTACCATGTTAATGAAGTTGAAGCCTTCTCATCCAGCCTTAGAAGAACAAAGGAAGATCTAGGAAATATAAATATATTTTCAATCTATTTTGCTTACCTAAGTGAATTTTCCATTGTGGTTTAAAACTACTTCCCCCCCCTTTTTTTTTTTTAAATGAAATTTTTTTTCAACGTTTATTAATTTTTGGGACAGAGAGAGACAGAGCATGAACGGGGGTGGGGCAGAGAGAGAGGGAGACACAGAATCTGAAACAGGCTCCAGGCTCTGAGCCATCAGCCCAGAGCCTGACGCAGGGCTCGAACTCACGGACCGCAAGATCGTGACCTGGCTGAAGTCGGACGCTCAACCGACTGCGCCACCCAGGCGCCCCCTTCCCCCCCTTTAAAAACAATTTTTTTTTAATGTTTATTTATTTTTGAGACAGAGGCAGAGCATGTGTGGGAGAGGGGTAGAGGGAGAGAGAGACACACAGAATCTGGAAGGAGCCTCCAGGCTCTGAGCTGTCATCACAGAGCCCGACGCGGGGCTCAAACTCACGGACCACGAGATCATGACCTGAGCCAAAGTCTGACGCTCAACCAACTGAGCCACCCAGGTGCCCTCTCCCTTTTTTTCTTTTAAACGAGTGGTCTTTCTATTCCCTTTTAATTCTTTTCCTCCTTTAAGGCAACCTCCAATTTAAAATGAGTTGTTTATGTTTTTTTTTAAACGTAATACACTTATCCTTTTAAAAGAAATACGAATCTTTGGGTAGATCTCAAAATGCTGTATACCCCATGATGTAATTAAGATACAGGATATTTATGCTGCACATTATTAAATTCTGTCAATATTGGTTATTAGACAAAATGGAAATAATGTCATATAAGATAGCTTTTTAGGTTTTTTTTTCCCCCGCAATGCTTATTGGCATTTAAGAATGAACAGGATATTTGTCTAGAGCCTTACAAGGATAGAGAACATGATTTGTCTCTGGGGGCATTCTTTTCCTTGATCCAGTACTACTCTTGTGGGCATTGGCCGTGATCAGAACTTTTTTATGACTCAAGGTTTAAAAGGTTGGAGAGGTGACAGGACATGACATATTCTCCTGAGGTCATTGGGGAGTGGATAGTAGTATTTAACAAAGAAGAGAAGAAGGAATGGGGTATATAATGTGTATAGGTGAGAGACATTTTTGAGTGTGTAGTTCAGTGAACTATTAACAAAAAGTAGAATGGGGGTGAGTCATACCTGTTAAATATGTTTGATCCCTCTGATAAGGAAGGAAATGTTGGAGGTATAAGAATGCCCTCTATAAATCCCAGTAGTTGGCACAGGCAGCTTTGGGTAGCCCAGCGCTGTTTGGAGTGAACTGCAAGGCGTGGACAGACAGGTAGATCTGGAAGTATGGGCTTATCACTTATTGAGTCAAGGTCACAATTACAAGGGAGGGCCTATGATATTTATCTACGTTTGGCAATATAGAGGCAGTGATCTATGCAGAGGTGATATTTATAGGCTAAACTTGTGATAACAATACAGTAAAGTTGCTAATAAAATCTTTAATAGGTTTTCAAAGCCAGGCAGTAGCATGCTTGTTTGAACAATATTCAGTCTGCCAGATTTCATTGGAGCCAATGAATTTAAATAGCCCCTTGGCAAATGCTGCAGTGAGGTTTGAACCCAAGTGCATGTAGAGCTGAGGAGCCCAGCTGGCCTCTGGACACATATACTCCTGGCAATGCCAAGGCCAGTGCTGGAAGAAAACGGGATAGTAGACTGAAATGCATTGGATAGATCCTCCCTCATAGATCAGGAGAGGAGATCTGCTCCAACTTGTCCAGAAAGATCATTCAGCCACTTAGGCAAAGGAAGAAGTAGAACTTGGGCCTTTTTCCACTTTACTACTGATGATTTTAGGACGTAAAATCCATCATCTGCCTAACTAGTAGTTTTCATATTCTCTGTAACTACAGGGCCTTAGAGTTTGTGCCTCTGGTTGCCATAATCTCTGCATCCACAGGCCACTGGGCTTCCGGGGTGGGGAGGGGGGTGGGGGTGGTGGTGCCTGATTTGCCCCTGGGCTTTATAAGTTGTGTGCTGTGACTTCTTGGACAGAGCCTGGATTTGAACCCTTTCCATTCTGTTCTCTTTCCTGCTAAGCTTTAGGCCTAGCCTGCTGCAGCCACTGGGGACTGGGCTCACTTCTCCCTGCAATCCGTGTTCCTCAGTATCCTGAGTGTTCTTTCCATGCAATCCCATCACTGCTGGGCATAAAGCCCTCCAACAGTGGCTGTCCCCCATGCATGCTTGCATTGAAATCCACATAGCCTCGTATGCTCAATGCACTCCCTCATCCCCGTCTCCCTTCAGCTTCCCTCCTCCCCTGTCTCCAGCCCTCTGGTAGCTCCCTGCCCCATGGGTCTTGCCAAGGTTGGCCTGTCTTAGGGCCAGCCTCTCACCGAGGTTCTTCTGTCCCAAATACTCTTTTTTTTTTTTTTTCAACGTTTTTTATTTAATTTTGGGACAGAGAGAGACAGAGCATGAACGGGGGAGGGGCAGAGAGAGAGGGAAACACAGAATCGGAAACAGGCTCCAGGCTCCGAACCATCAGCCCAGAGCCCGACGGGGGGCTCGAACTCACGGACCGCGAGATCGTGACCTGGCTGAAGTCGGACGCTTAACCGACTGCGCCACCCAGGCGCCCCAGTCCCAAATACTCTTGCTCCATATCTTCCCAGTGCTTTCTCCTCATCATTGAGACTTACTGCCACCTCCCAAGAGGCATTTGCCGGCCACATAGGCAGACAGCCCTTGTCCCATCCATATCATTCTCAAGCTTGGCTATACTTGGGAAGGTTGAAAAAAAAATGACTGCTCAGGTCCCTCCTAAGACCAATTAAATAGGCTCTCTGGGGCTGAGAAGCACTGCTTTAAAGCATTTCTTTTATCTTCTACACAGAAGTTAGCTGATTATGAATCATCTTATTTTTATGTATGTATATTTATGCTCATTGCCTGCCTTCTCCACTACAGTGGAAATCCTTGAGACGTGGATTCTGTCCATCATCTTCATTTTCATGGTGTCCTTAGTGCCTAGGGGCTTGCCTGGTATATAGAAGGTGCAGGGAACATATTTGCTTGGTGGCCTGAACAATGTATATTTGCAAGGCATTTGGGAGGGAGGTAAGGAGGCGGAAAACCCCCAAAGCTATTAAAGATGTTAAAATGATAGAGGCCAAAACTCTTTTGCTCAACTGGAGATCTCAGGAAAGCCGAGTTCTGTGTTTGTTTTTTTTTCCCCCCCTTGACATTCTCAGATACTTGAACCTGGGTGGTCTGGTGGTTGGGACCCAGTTTTTGGAGTTCGATTTTACTTTTATCTCTGCCATTAATCCTGGACAATCGTTTGGCTTCTGTTGTAACACATGGAAGAGGGTTATAAGGAGAAGTTATTTTTGCGAAGCGCTCTTGTGGTTAGGAACCTTAAGTAAAAGTGGTAATTGGATTTTGATATGGTGCATTGTCTACATCCAAACTTCCTGAAAGCTGAACAGATCAGATCCTTATGTGCAGTTGCTTAAATTTTCCTAGCCACAGAGTTGGCCTGGAGGTGGGAGCCAGGCAGGAGATGAAAGGGACCGCATGGGGCATAAGCCGCTGCTGAGTGAGGATAAGCAACAGCAGGAGGAAGAGAGAAACTGGAGGTTGTCCACCTCAGATAGCCAGTTAGTGTGACTCTTTCCATCATTTGTTTCTTTTTTCAGTACCCCCCTCCAAACACCCCCATCCCTTATTCAGGCCTTCTGCCACTACCTAAGTTTATTAAATCCTTGATGTTTGGTTTCATATAAATTTTAATTTTTCTCTTATTACAAAAGTAATTCAGTATGTGTATTACTGAAAAGAGTAGAAAATATGGGCAAGCAAAAAGAGAAAAACCCTAAATTTCTAATATTTTAACTACCTAGAGAGAACCACTGTTAATACTTTGGCATACATCCTTCACACTTTTGTGTATGTGTATAAAGTATTATTTTTGTCCATTTTTAACAAAATGGGATTGTTTTTTAGATACATTTGTATAACCAATTTTTTACCTAATGTGAATTTGTGTATGTAGCAACTATAGTGGTTGGATAGTATTCTATATATGGATGTTCCTTTATGTAATCAGTCACATATTTTTGCATATTGAGGTTGTTTTCACTTTTTGCACTAATATCAACAATGCCACTTGGACATCCCTGTACATAAGTTTGTACACCTTCATTTGTGGGGTCAAAAAGTGTGGGCGTTTTTAAGACTGTTGCTGTGTTGTCAGATTGCCCTGTCCTGAGGGTGTGGCACCATATACTTGCATGCCCTCGTTGTAAGGAGCCCTTCCTTCCCTTTAGGTCTTCATGGTTCTTCCCTGGGTTCAACCAACATGTCTCCCCAACTGCACACTCTTCTCCTTCCAGCACTGCCAGATTATGGTTTGAAGCACAAAGTCATGTTACTAAGCACCACTGCACCTGCCCTTACCCCGGTGACATTGCACTTCTAGTGGCTCTTCCCTCCAGCCCTCCTTCCTTGGTTCCTGGCTTGCCATCTGCCCCCTGGGCCGTCAGTTCTTGGGGGGCAGGGGGTGCACTTTTCCCCCGTGTATTCCCAGTACTGGCCTCTGCTCAGCACATAGAGGAGGCACTGATGCCTCATTGTAGTTGCCAGACTGTCCTTCTCCCACCTCCCATCTCTCCTCTAGCCCGTCTTACCTCTCCTGCAAGACCAAAGGTACATGTCCACTTGGTCATATCTTCCCTCTGATGTCACGTGATTTTACTGACATTCTCCATCACTTTCCTCTCAGTGTGATAATAATCTTTCCTTCCTCTGAATTGCTAAGTAATTTATCTCTGCTTCTGTTACTTGCCACTTTTCCCCATAATATCATGGTATTCTCTATATTTTAAGTGTCTCCAGGCTGAGAGCTATTCCTTGCAAAGCTGAGAGGAGGAGACCTAAAGTTATGCCACTGTAAGGACACTCAGGCATCATTTTGGTACGTGTCCTTCTAGTATCTTTCTGTGTGTATAGGTGTGCCGTCTTACACAGCTCTAAGCACAGCATACTGATGCAGTCTACTCTTAATCCCTCTTCTCCTTGGCTCTGTATTTGGTTGTAGTATGTGGTGTTTGGGCTACTTTACCTGGACTTTCAAGGAGTTGTAAAGTTGCTGCTGTTAAAAATGGCTTTAGAGTGAAGAGAATGATGGCTCTAGTGGTTTGAACACAAAACGACTTCCTTAAAAAAATCTCTGGAGCCAGGAAATGGGGTAGAAACCTACTCCTCCCTCATCTGAGTGGTTGTAGGCCTGTGAAAAAAGTGACTTGTGAATTTGCTTCTCTTCGCTGACCCACGTCACACTATTAGTTGCTGTAGGTGAACACTGGTGTCAGACACTGTTCTGCGGACACAGTCATGGAACCACGGTCATCAAAGTTGTGTGATTTATTTTTGAGGGCATCCGGTGTTGTCAGAGAAGTTTGGGTGGAAAAGGAACCAAGTGAGCTCACCAGCCAGGTCTGAACTTGATTAAGCTTGTATTCTTTGTTGTAATTGACGCTAATACCCATTAAATCTGTAAAGCAAGACCGAAGGACTGTTTATATGAAATATGTGTGTGCGTGTGTGTGTGTGTTTAAATAGCATGCTGCAAATGAATATATAGTACTATGTAATTATTCTGATAGCCTTCTAGTCAGATTACCTTGAAAATCCAAAATGATCTTGCTGAACAGTAAGACATTATGATTTCATGGTTCATCTGTATACCTCCTACATAGATGTATAATACTTGTATCTAACAGGATTACCAAATTACATACCTTTTTGGTATCTGTAACATGCCTAAAATACCAGAGTATTCATTGGCCAGATATGGTTATGAAACCACATTGGCACTGCCAGACAAGGATTTGTTCACCCACATAGATAATGTTCAGGTTTCTCAAACCATTTTGAGAGAAGAAAGATGCTCTTTTTATTGTATTTAAGCCTTTCTTTCTTCAGACCATTAAATTAAAAAAAAAAAAAAAAGTGCCTCTTTTCTGGAGAACACACTGCTCAATTCACTTTTAATTAACCTAACGTCTGTACAAGGATAATTGAGCAAATAGGATTGTTTTCTGCCTTGACAAACTGCCAGCAAGTTAAACTGGGGAGCACTGTGGCTGTGTGGTTGTTGGTACCTGCTCAGAGGAGCCCTGGGGTTGGAGTGGCGGTTAGAAGCAAGTAGCCCAGAAACACCTTCGCCTCTCTGCTGCAGCCGCGTCGTAGAGGATGCTGAGTGTGCCTCCGGATGGAGATGCTTCTGGACAGTTTCATTCACAGCCTTAAGTAGCCTTTGTTTAAAACCTCCCAGATCTGTGTTTCCAATCTTGGCCTCTGTGTTGGTTCTCTAGGGCTGCTGTAACAAAGTACCACAAATGAGATGACTTAAAACACAACAATACATCTACTGTCTCACAGTTCTGGAGGCTGGGATCCAGGGTGTCAGCAAGTGTGGTTTCTTGTCAGGGCCGTGAGGGAGCATCTATCTGTTGCACGCCTATCCCCTAGCGTCTAATGGTTTGTTGGAAATCTCTGGTATTCCTTGGTTTGTAGAAGCATCTGCTCACTGCCCCTTTATCTTCATATGGTGTTTTTCCTGTGTGCATGTCTGTGTCCACATCTCCCTTTTTTATGTGGACTTCAGTCATACTGACTAGGTGCCCACCCTCTTCCAGTATGAGCTCATCTTCGCTCATTGCATTTGCAACAACCCTATGTCCGAGCAAAGGCATGTTCTGAGGTCCTGGGGGTTAGGACTTCGTCATGAATTTTGAGTGGTGGGGTTCAACTCCTGTCAGCTCCTCTCCCGAGTTTCACGCCGGTCCTTTTGGTTTCCTGCTGGACACCATGTTCAGTGTTCCACTGGTACCTCAAATGCAACATGGTCAGATTTGGTCTTACTGGCTCACAGTCCCTTCTCTCTTTTTCATTTTTTTCTCTTCTTCTTTACCTTTGGTGGTAGTATCATCGTCTCACTTAGTTATCCAGGTTGGAGGTCTTGGGAGTAGCTAGACCTCTTCCCTGGCCCTCAGCCTCCAACATCCAGTCACCACGAAGTTTTGTCATTTCTGCCTCAACTGCGTTTCTCTAGCCTTTCCTCTCTTTTCAGTCTTGGTATGGTAGCTCTGGCTTACACCCCTGCTGTCCCCAGCTCGTAGGCTGTCTCCCTGCATCTCATCTTTCTCTGTGAAATTCATCTTCCACACCAATTCCTTTTCTGTGATATGAACTTGGTATTTATTAACTCCCAAAGCCTTCAGTGACTTCTCACTGTTTACAAAAAAAGTCAAGATTTTGTAAGGTGGCCTTTAAGGTCCTGCTCAGGTGGCCAGCGTTACAGCTCAAGCCACTCTTCACTCCTCACTACCTGTTAGATGCAAGGTCGGCAACACATGCAGCCTTCCCTTAACCACAGCACACCTCATTTCTTGTCACCTCTGTTCTCTGCTTCGCTCTTTCCTCAGTGTGGAACCACCTCTCTCTGCCCTTCGCTCTTCTCTCCACTTTCCCCTACCAGCTGGAATTCTGTCTCAGTCAGATGGAGACCAGGATGCCTGCTGTTTAGGCCCAAATGCCACAAGTGCTTCACCATCACACAGTCATTAACTTCTGGTTTCCTCAAACCATAAGGAGGTTGAAGTAACATAAGGAGGTTGAAGTAGATGATCTCTAAGATCTTCTCAACTTCAAAATTTCTTCTTTAGGGGCACCTGGGTGGCTCGGTAGGTTAAGCATCTGTCCGGCTCTTGATCTTGGCTCAGGTCATGATCACACAGTTTGTGGGTTTGAGCCCTGCCTCAGGCTCCGTGCTGACAGCGTGGAGCCTGCTTGGGATTCTCTCTCTCCCTCTCTCTCTGCCCCTCCCTGTGCGCTCTCTCTCTCTCTTTCTCAAAAACAAACACACATTTAAAATCTCTTCTTGAGATGCCACACTTCCATGAGGTGTTTCCCAGTTTTGTAGCAGAATGGATTGCTCCTCCTTTTATGCCCCTAACACTTTATTTCTTCTTTTACCTTTGACCCTCAGCTTGTGCATTCTGGTGGGTATATGTGCACATGACTGCCTTGCCCTCGCCTAGTAGGTTGTGAGCTCCTTGAGGCCCAACTTTGCTTCTCTTCCCATCCCTGCCTGCTCCGGCCTTGCTTGCACATAGATTCTCAGTGAGACAGACTGAATGGTAGAGAAGGTGTTCTGGGTATGCATTCCTCTGTAACATCTGCTGTTCCCCAATGTCTCTGTGCATTCAGAAGGTTGTGTTTTGGGTGGTGAATGACAGCGATAGATAGTATATTGAACACTCCATAGGATTTTCCTTTCTTTGTGACATTATTACAATCAGGTGACATTCTGGGAAACAGCTAACTTTGTTACATGTACTTTGTACAAAAATGTGTTCTCTCTATAAGATGTTTAGAAGTAATTGTTTTGAGAAACATAGGAAAATGCTTCTGTTTTCTTCCTCCCTCTATATCCTCCAGAAACTTGGACTATTTCAGTGTATCATTGGAATATTTGGACAATTAAAATACAAAATAGTGACAAAGAACATTTCTGGAAAAGCTTTTGTTGGTGCATTTACTCCTTGGAAGGCACAGCATCTGTGACTTGTCATGTTGTTCCAAACAACCAGATTTGATTGTGTCATGACCTTGCTCAAAGACTTTCTTTCTTTTCTTTTCTTTTTTTTAACGTTTACTTATTTTTGAGAGATAGAGAGAGACAGAGCATGAGCGGGGAAGGTGTAGAGAGAGGGAGACACATAATCTGAAGCAGGCTCCAGGCTTTGAGCTGTCAGCACAGAGCCCAACGTGGGACTCAAACTCACGGACCACAAGATCGTGACCTGAGCCAAAGTTGGACACTTAACCGACTGAGCCACCCAGGCAGCCCATCAAAGACTTTCAATAACTGCTTGCTTCCTAGAGAGGAAAAACCAGGCCCTTCTTTTGTTTTCATGCCCATCTCTGGCCTGACACTTCTAATCTCATTTCACCATCTTTTCTTTCATGTGCTCTACAGTTCCTTGCCATTTTCCTTGTACACGCCCTAGCTTTCTTGCATCTGCTTTTCTGTAGGCATCCCCCAACGGAGTGCCTGCCCTTCTGTGCCCATTACTATACACCTGAATTTCACTCATTTTTCAAGGCCCAGCTTGTATTCCATTTTTGCTACAAAGCTTTTTTTTGCTTTCCTACCGCAATTCTGTTATCATATTGGTCCCTGTCTTAGGTTGGTCTTCCCTTTATACTATTTCTAGATCTAGACTAGTGTTATGTGCCTTAGCAGACTAGAAGTTCCTTGGTGTCACATTTCATATCTGTTTGTATTCCATCACCCCTAACCATATCATCCCTAGTTGAATCCACATGCGGTCAATAGGTATCGACAATAAATGAATCTTTGTGAACCATTTTTACATGGTGTATAAAGGTATCAATGAATGACAAAGCTGTGCTGTTTTGCTGCTGCACAGTCACATCTTAATCTAAAATAAGCTTTAATTCTAGAGTCCAATGATTTGCCTGAAACAGAAATGCTATGTTGGCTAATACAGTTTACATTTGAAATTATAATTCAAACCTGTCATGTTCTTTAGATTCTGTACATTGTTATTTCAGTCCACTGTATATGAAAGGAAATGCTGAGTGTTTATAAATGTTTAGGTTTGAGTTTAATTTTTGACAGTGACATTTAATTTTTTTCCTCAGTGTGTATTTGTGTATGCTTTTATTTTCTGCAAGCTACTGATTTTATGCTTTGTGCTTGTTTTATGTTGCAGATTAATATCCTTTCAAGAATTCGTAGCATTTGAATCTGTCCTGTGTGCCCCGGATGCTTTGTTCATGGTGGCTTTTCAGCTATTTGACAAAGCTGGCAAAGGAGAAGTTACTTTTGGTAAGGGGTGTGAGTGTGTGTGCACCGAAGTAAGTGCACACTTGAGTGAGCATTTCTTTGCCCCCGCGAATGAAGTGTACAGAAAGGCTTTTAAGAAGTTCAGCACGTCCCATTGAGCAAAGATTTCTCCACGATTTGGTGCTCCAGTTCAGGTCTCGTTCTTGTTGGGAAAAAAAAAGGGGTTCTGGCTCAGTTTTGATACTCTGGTTTAGTTTTCAGGCGAGGGAGAGTGCACCTGATTTTTCACAGGGTCATAGACTGCGTGAACGCGGCAGGACTTCTGTTGGTTCTCTTCGTGATCCGTGGTTCTTCCCACCCGCACGATGAAGGCAGTCATAAACTGCCCTTGAACAGAAGGTACCATGCACCCAGTCCTTGGAGTGCTGACCTCAGCTCCACGGGGTAGCGTGAGTGCAGAGCCCTGCACAGGATGGCAGCTGAGGGTAGTATGCGCAGAGCAGTGTTCTTTCGAGCGGTGCGTACCCCCTTAGTCGGGTTGGTGGTGGTGGCTGTGCTGCCACCTTCTTTATTTTGAAAAGCCAGAACCAAACTCACTGGGATCGGCTGCAGAGCTGCAGAAGACCCAGAAGTCTTCTAAGTATTAGGAGAAAGGAAGTGGCAGCACAGTGGTAGGTTCCTTATGAAAAATAAACTGCTTACTGCAGTTTTTAAAAAGTGCAAAAATAAACTTTTTACACTGAAGATAGAGTTGACAGAAAGTACCACGTCTTCCTTGGACCATGTAGGATCCAGCATATGGTGCTTGTGCCTGCGAACCTGCTGTAGATGGCCCTGCATCTGGGGAAGGGCCCTGTAGGGCTTATGGAGTGGTCATTCAGGGTCGAGATAGCTCATGTGCCTATTTGAAATGTCTTTTTTCGGGCGCCTGGGTGGCTCAGTCGGTTAAGCATCCGACTTCAGCTCAGGTCACGATCTCGCGGTCCGTGAGTTCGAGCCCCGCATTGGACTCTGGGCTGATGGCTCAGAGCCTGGAGCCTGCTTTCGATTCTGTGTCTCCCTCTCTCTCTCTGCCCCTCCCCCGTTCATGCTCTGTCTCTCTCTGTCTCAAAAATAAATGTTAAAAAAAAAAAAATGAAAAGTCTTTTTTCATAGTTTCTAATCCATTTAGACTTCTTGGGCTTGTCTTACTTGACAGATTGTCTTACTTGATGGGACAAATGCACAGATGGGAGGAAAATACAGATAGTATAGTAGAGTACCATCTATTCTAGAATGGTTCAGGAATTGGAGAGACTCACCTACTTCTAGCTCTGCCTCTTTTGTCTCTGAGCAGGTTAATTATCCTCTCAGGTCTTCATTTTCCTTATCAGAAATGAACATAATAACTACATAACATATAGATAAGACAGCATAATAGACTTATTCTAGAAGCCATCCCCTTTGACACCCTTTTTTCCATGTTCCTTTGACATGACAGTTATTTACAACTAGATCAGCTAGCTTTGCAAGCGCAAAGGCAAAACATGGTTTTGTTTCATGCGATCCAGAAGCTCAGATGCTTTTCATTAGCACTTCATGAGGATGATTTCATATTTAAAAATACCTAGAATAATTTTAGTTTTTTTTTCCCATCACCTGATTCCTCTTAGTGTCACTGTAACCACAGCTTTTCAGTGGAACCCCAATAAAACATGTCCCCATTGAAACTTTCAAGTAGTCAATGAGTCGCTAGCTCACGGTGGTGTTGATTTACCCAATGGAAATCAGTTGGATGGAAGTGTTACAATAGCGTTTCCTGGGAATGAACCGAGGAACGCCTGTACCTTTGAGTAAGTTGAACACCAGCGTTCACCCTTTCTGTAGCATGTCTGGAGGGAGAAGTGTGAGAGAGCCGGGATAGAGATGAGGGCACTGAGAAATGGACTGTAGATGCTTTCCTTCCATCATGAGCATGAAGCAGGAAGGGCTCTTGGTGCCACTGGCCTGGCAGAGGAAAGAGGACACTGTCCCCAGTACAGGGACGGATGTGTGTTAGTGTGAGCAGAAGAAAAGAACGGGTGAAGAAGCAAGAGGCAGGAGAGAGGGTCATCTATGAGGTGTAACAAGAAGAGTGTCCTGAGATTCTGTTTATGCTTCCTCCTAGCAGTTTGTTGATGGGTTTCAACTTCCTGAGGCTTATTTTACTCATCTATAAGATCAGGGTAATAATAATTTGCTTTACCAGGACTATGTGAAGATGAAAATATATACTGCATGTAAAAGTGCTGTCTGGGGAACAAAGGCTTCTATAAAAATACTACTAAAAGAAAAAACTTGAAGAGAGCAAAGGAGGATTTTCTTTTCTTTCTTTTTCTCTTTCTTTTTTTTTTTTTTTTTGGTGGTTGGGGGCAAGCCCTGCACTTTTAACTTGCAGCGTAACCACTGGCCAATTAGCCAGTAATTTTCTTACTATCTGTTCTGTCCCATCTCTGAAGGCATAAGAGATTGAAATAAGAAATCATGGCTTCGAGGAACTACAAGTCTGATTACGTCAGTTGCATGTAACTTGTAGAAGAATGTGTGGCTTCTCTCCCAGTAGCCCGCCCTCCACAGGCAGTTTGTTCTAGAGCCTCCCTATCTCACAAAACATATACAGGATATGTGCTGTATCCATTTATGATGAGCTGATGAGGCCCTTGCCCAGTGTGTGTTGGCAGCAGCAGTGTGGTGGGTGGGGGAGGGGAGGGAGTCATACAATGTAGCCTGGGCCTTTCTGAGGGATTCATCCCTATTTGGGATTAAACTAAAAGGGTTATGCATACTACAAGGAAGATCCCCAAATGACCATCAGCTTGCAAAATAATAGCTGACTTTCAACATTTTTTCAGAAAGTAGAGAAGCATCATCCAGGAGAGGTGGGTGCTGTGTATAATAGGGTTTTACCCCAGTAAACTGACAAAATCATATGGGGGACATGGGAGCCTAAGGAGTGTTTTGACATCAGGTATCTTTAGAAGAAGCTAGCAATAAGTATGTTTTCCAAGAAACTCATAATGGGGATGAAGAAATTTTTTTTAAAAAGTGGAGTTGGGCAGAAAAGAGGACTGACTTAATCTTGGTCTCATAAACCCCCAGAATTAAGAGAATCCCAATCTGTGAACTGGGTGTCTCTCTGTGTGATGCTGTTTGAGGTCTGTGCAGTAACACTCCTATGTCTGGTTTCATCCTTAGCTCCTTGTAAACCCTTCACCCAAGAATGGCCCTTTTGTGTTTCAGAAGGTTGCCTGGGTGTGTGTCTTTGGGAGGGGTAAGCCTGAAGAGGTGAGAGAGGAAGGGCTCTTTTTTTCTTTTTTTTTTTTTTTAACCTCCCAGATTGGCTCAGTCAGGTGGGGTCATGAGGGAAGCACTGTTTCACAGGATACAGAGGTTCATCTGGGGCCTTCCCTTGGCCCTGTAGGCCAGGCAGGAGAGTGGCCTCAGTTCCCCAGGTTTCCTGGCCTTGCATTTCATCCAGAGGAGAGCAGTAACACTCTTCATCTGTACACATAGTGGGTTTCCACGTGAGGGCTTATTGGAAGCCAGGCTTCCATGACTAAGCTCAGTAGGCACCAGTGTTTGTCAATAAGTCAGCAGTATTCATGCTCCCACTAATGCTGATTCTGGTACACACCAAACAAAAATCAGGTGGTGTGAGGGGCAGATAATCAAGTGTCACATTTCAGTGAAGGCTTGCCCCACTTTCTCGAGGCCTCATTTATGTTTAGCATGTTTTCATGTCTAGATTAGTCCCTGTGTTTGCTACAAAGAAAGATCCTGATTAGGCCAATTTTGTTCCTTTGGTATCTAATTCATTATGTTCACCTGTTTCATTTGAGGGAAAGTATATCTCCAATATTTTGTTCTTACCATATTTTCTTACTTTGATACCTGATATTTTTAAATGCATTCTGAAATGTCAACAAATGTGTAACATGGGTAACAGGATTTCAGCATAAGAAAAAAATTCTACTTAACAGTTTGCAGTTCTGTATGTGTAGAGAAAAAACATTTTGTTCTATTTTTTTTTTTTGCATTCGTGGCCTATTTTATATATGATGGTGATTTTTTTACTTTTAATCTTTAAAGCATACTGTATATAAGCATAGCATCCGTACAGATGAATGCACAAATCATAAGTGTACATCTTGATGAATTTTTTCACAGTGTGTATAGTTGTTCTGTCATCATCCAGATGAGAAAGAGAATAGTGCCAGCACTCCCTGGACCCCTTCCCAGTTATTGTCCCCCAGGCCCAGTGGTCACAGCTGACATCTACCGCCATCAGTTGGGTTTGCTTGTTTTTAAACTTGACAAAAATGGAAAGATACAGAATATACTGTTCATCCTGACTTCTTTTACTCAAATAATATTTGTGAGATTCAGCCACGTTTGTGTTGTGTGTATTTTTACTTTGTTGTTTTTCTTTGTTGTATGTATAGTATTCCTCTGTAGGATTCTTTCCTAATTTGCTTATTCATTTTGCCATTGGTAGACGTTTTCACACTTCCAGTTTTGGCAGCTGCAAATAATGGACTTTGAACATTCTTTTATACATCTTTGGGATGTGGGTGTGGCGAGCGTTTCTAGGAGTAGAATTTCTGGGTCATAGAAAATGTGTTTATTTGGCTTCCATAGATACTGCCAAACAGTTTTCCAGAGTGTTTGTGCTAGTTTACATTCACACTGTCAGTGTGTAAGAGTTCTCTTTATTCTATGTCTTGGCTAACACTTGGTATTGCTAGTCATTTTTATTTTAGTGATACTTCACCATGTGGCTTTAATTTGCATTTTTCGGATTATTACTGGGTTGTGCAACGTTTAGAAAAGATTTACTCGCCATTCGGGCATCCTCTTTAGTGGTGTTGTGTTTGTCTGGTAGAGAGTGTTCACAGGTTGTGTATCTCACAGATAACTTCACTCTCAGACTTGTACTTCCACTCACTTAATAGAGCCCCAAGGAATAGAAATTCTTGATTTTAATGTAGTTAAATGATCAGCATTTTCTGGTACAGATACTGCTTTCTGTATCCTGTTTAAGAAATCTTTGCTTACCACAAGGTCATGAAGATAGCATCTCCTATGTTATCTTCCAGAAGTGTTTTCGTTCTCCTTTCAGATTTATATTTTTACTCTTTCTAGAATGTGTTTGGGTTTTTTTGTTTACTTTTGCGTGTAGTGGGGGTCACTCCCCAGTTCCCCCCCCCCCCCCCGATAGCTAGTTTCCCAGCACCATTTATTGAAAGGATTGCTCTTTTATTGCCCTACAGTGATGCAGTGATGATAAATCATTCCTCTGTTTGAACTCTGTTCTTCTGTAATTGTCATTCTGCAGCATCCTATACTTTCTTAATTACTACAGATTTGTAATAAGTCTTGATTTCAGATGAATCCTCCAACTTTATTTTTTAAGATTATCATGGCTGTTTTTGGCCTTTTGAATTATCAAAACAATTTTAGAAAAAGTTGTTTTCACAAAAATCCTGCTGAGATTTTGAATGCTGTTGCATCGAATGTTTGTAGTATGTTTATGTATATTTATATGTGTATACATTTGTGACTGCCTTAAGGTTTCTTTGAAGTATTTAAACAAAAGCTTATTTAGTAATAAATGTTAGTCTGCCTGTTGCACTGCATTTCGAAAATGTAAGTTGGCGAAGACACAAATTTTGAAAGGGACAGTATACATCTGTGATTCATCATCTAAAGATGCTAGTGGATGTCTGCCATTTTGTAGATGGGTCTGTTGCCAATAGGAATCTATGCTAAACCTTTCAGAAGGAAGGAACAGGACCTATATTTTACCTCTGAACTGAAGAATAAGCATAGTTTTTAAAAAAAATACATAGGGGCGCCTGGGTGGCGCAGTCGGTTAGGCGTCCGACTTCAGCCAGGTCACGATCTCGCGGTCCGTGAGTTCGAGCCCCGCGTCGGGCTCTGGGCTGATGGCTCAGAGCCTGGAGCCTGTTTCCGATTCTGTGTCTCCCTCTCTCTCTGCCCCTCCCCTGTTCATGCTCTCTCTCTGTCCCAAAAGTAAATAAACGTTGAAAAAATAAATAAATAAAAATAAAAAAAATACATAAATATTAGTCGATTTATATTATGTTAACACATTGAATATAACAAATGGAACGGAACTTCAGAATACTCAGAATTTGAACATCACTGACACTGTCAAATTTTGGCTAATGTAGTGGGAGAGAAGGATGTACAAAAGAGAGTAAATCATGGTGGCAAAAGCAAGCAGGATAGGAAGAGGAAAGAGGAAATGGTATTTTTTGATGGTCTAGTCATTTAACCAAAGTAAAGAAATAATAAATAAAGTCACATTATATTAATCATAAATCTCTACACCATTATATAAGGAGATATTCATAAAAACTTTAATTTGTAATATTTAAGGCCTTACGTCTTTAAAATATACATTTTTTGAGTATCAACGTGATTTCCTTTTTTTTTTTTTTTTTTGAGCATTGCTTTTATGCTAGATCAGGGACAATAGACTTTTTCTGTAAAGGACCAGAGAGTAAATATTTTAGAGCTTTGTGGGCCTTAGGGTCTCTGTCACAACTAGTCAACTCTGTTGACTGTTCCCATGGACAGTGTGTAAATGAATGAGTATGGCTATCTTCCAATAAAACTTTACTTTTCAAAACAGTTGGTGGACTAGTGGAACATAAGTTTTCTTACCGGTCCACCAGAGTATTAACAGGAACATATACAAGTTGATGATGTTAATACTAGGGATTAAGACACTTAATGGGTATGTTCTGATGGTATTTGGGTGATTACAATGATTTATGAAACCAAGAAGGTTCTCCTCTGTACACAATATGGTTTGGTTGTCTTTGTTGAGAAAATGGCTTTTGGGCACCTGGGTGGCTAAGTCGGTTAAGCGTCCAAGTTCGGCTCAGGTCATGATCTCACAGTTTGTGAGTTCGAGCCCTGCGTCAGGCTCTGTGCTGACAGCTCAGAGCCTGAAGCCTGCTTCGGATTCTGTGTCTCGCTCGCTGTCTCTGCCTCTCCCCTGCTCACACTCTGTCTCTCTCTGTCTCAAAAATAAATAAAACATTAAAAAAAAAAGACTGAGAAAGTGACATTTGAGCACAAATTTGAAAGAGGTAGGGGAATTGATCATATAGATACAGGGATGGAGGAAGGGGAGAGATTGTCCTAGACTAAAAGAATGGCTGTCGTCCAGGTTCAAAGACTGGACTGTAGTTGGCACATTTGAGGAACTACAAGGAGGACTTGTGTGAGTCAGAGAGAGCCTCATAGGAAAGGAGTTCAGAGAAGTAACAGATCAGATGAAGTAGTAAGACTCTTCCGATCAAGGTTAGGGCTTGGACCTTGATGGTAAGTGAACTAAGAAACCATCATAGGATTTTTTTTTTTTTTTTTTTTTTTTTTTTTTTTTAAGCAGAGGAATGATATGAGCAGGTTTATGTTTTAACAGGATCACTTTGGCTGCTCCAAAGAAGGGACAGAGTAGAAAGAGAAGGATCAGTTAGAAAGCTATTGTAGTAATCCAGGTGAATGATCATGGTGGCTTGGACCTGAGGGAGGTGAGGGGTATTTTGAAGAGAAAATCAACAGAGTTCTCTGATGGATTGGATGTGGGCTGTGAAAGAAAGAGAGGAGGCAAGAATGATTCCAAAGTCTTTGGCCAGTAGGAAGGGTGGAGTTATCAACCAAGATGGGAAGGGCTGCAGGCTGGGGGTGGGAGGAGAACAGGAGCTAACTTTTGGATGTGGTAGTTTGATGCCTAATAGATATGTCAATGAGGATGTCAAATAGGCACTTAAATTGAGTGTGGGATTTGGGAGATAGAAATTTGGTAGTTATCAGCAAATAGTGCTTGAAGGCATTTAAGTGGATGAGAGAAAAGAATTAGTAAAGTGGGATATCTCTCAAATCTGACTATAAGAGTGGAGATACAGAAATGACAAGATTAAAAAATCTTCCTATGAGAGCTTACATTTTAGGGAGAAAGTAAACAAATATATGGTGATCTGTAACGTAAAGCAATCTAAGTGGGTAGGAGAGATAGATGCTATCTGAGCTGCCCTAGAGCAACAGTGTCTGAACACTGAGGTGACATGTGGGCTGTGGATGCCAGGATCTTGGAGCTGTGGAGGTCTGGAGGTGATGTTCACATGGGAGGTGCTGTGACAGTCTAGGCAGGAGATAATGGAGTCCTGGACTGGACTTGTACCTCTGGACCCACCAGGGTCATTCATGAGAATCAATCGTATGTGACTTGGCTGTGGGGGAAAAGGGGGTCAAAGAAAAGGAGGAAGGACCCAATGGTAGCTGCTGAGCTTGTTCTGCTCTAGAGATATATGGTGTTACATAATCTCTTTAGAGAAGGAAAGTACCTGTCATTTTTATCTTTAAGTTTATTGATCACTTATTACATACTTGCCTCTGGTCTGAGTGCTTTCTCTGTAATTTGTTACTTAATCCTCAACAACCTAGGAGGTTTATACTATATAATTCTCATTTTTCTGATGAGGAAATGGCCTTGGGTTTTTTTTTTTTTTTGGTTTTTTAAAAATTTTTATTTTAGAGAGAGAGAGAGAGAGACAGAGCACAAGCGGTGGAGGGCAGAGAGTGAGGGAGACAGAAGCAGGCTCCAGGCTCTGAGCTGTCAGCACAGAGCCCAACGCGGGGCTCAAACCTATGAACCGTGAGATCATGACCCGAGTCGAAGTGTAACCAACTGAGCCACCCAGGTACTCCTCCTTGGGAAGTTTAAGTAACTTGTCCACAGTCATGGAGTTGCCAGAGTAGCAGCCTGGTGACAGCCAAGTGTTTGCTGTTGACCATGTCCTGCTGCCTCCCTCTGGTGGTGGTTGTGCTTTGTGAGGCGGGCTGCCTTCTTAGTGAAGGTAGGTGCCAACTCATCGGTAGTGGTTTCAGTCTATATCAGACATGAGGGGGATTTAATAATTTTTCATGAAGTAAAGAATAATAAGCAAATGCATTAGTAAGGAGTTTGTTTCTATGACTGCAGTGGAAAGTAATGATAAGGAAGAATGTACCTGGATTAGAGTTCTTGGTATATATAGAAAGTTGCCCTGGTGACACACATGTCCATGTAATTTGTTGCCGTGCATTTGATATAGTCTCTACCCAGGAAGCTTTATCTTTTGACATGACCAGAATTCTAAGTACAGGGGGTATCCTGGAGTGGTGGGAGGTAGGGAAGTGGTCCACGGGTGGAGGATGTTAGAGGAAGCCTTTGATTGAAATATGCAACATAAGAGCTATGGGTGCCATTTGATGGAGGGCCTATCACAGGCCCCTGGGCAGGAGTTTTTATTTAATAGGAGAGGCAGTTGGGAGCCCCGCAGGGTCTTCAGAGGACAGGGACCAGATCCAAATGATCCTTGGAAAAGGTAGGTTTTCTTGCATTAATTGGAGTGGGGCACAGCCAGAGGCAGACATGCCTATGATCATTGTGTGGGCTTTGCAGTACCCGTGTGAAGCAGGCAGATGACCACTCCCTTTATATGAGTAGAGGAAATGAAGGTCAGGGTTTGAAGGTGTGGCGTAGACACATTGTGAATAGTGATTTCCCACTTTCATTTCCCCAAGTTTCTTATTTGAGGATACTCGGAAAGCAAAGCCTATTCCTTAGTATGAATTTTCAGAAAGAGTGTTTGTGTGTGTGTGTTGGGGGGGGGGGTGTTAATCTGACATATTTAGTGCACCCACCAGTGATTGGTCTCTTAATGATGCTAATTTAACTATTCCTATCCTTTGATATTTCTTCTGTTGTTGGATCTGCAGGAGGCAACAGTAATAGCTTAGCTCAATGGTAGTGGAGGACCTGAATCTTACTTTCGTCTGGCAAACATCGCCATTGGACCCCCTGAAAATCCAAAGTATATTCTATACCACAGCACTTCCTTAGGTTGAAATCTAAAATTTTTACTTGCATAATGCTATTGCATGTTTTTCTCTTTAACTTTATCATTTCATTACAGTGAACAAAATTTCATGAACTGTTTTATCATGCAATTTTAAAGTTATTCTTAGTATATGAGCATAAGCAACCACTTTCATTATGTATGTGGTAGTGGTGTGTGTATGGGTCTGCATTTTTTTTTTTTTTTTTTTTTTTTTTTTTTTTGCGGGGAGAGTTCTGCCGTTTTTGATTGAACTTTAAAGACAGGAATTTTTGAAAGACGGGACTTCTCAAATCTGGGGCTCTGGGTAAGTGTCAGGGAGTCCGTGAACAACCATAGCTGTCAGTAATGCTTTGTCCAAATGAGCATTTGCTTTTAGCAGATCTCAAAGAGGTCAGTGATCTGCCAAAAGATAAGAATGGCTTTTTGTAGAGGGACAGATGAACAAGGAGACATATTTCTTATTTAAGACTTCTCCAGCTGTTAAAAACTTCAGTTGTAATATAGTCTATGCCCTGTGCCACACTGGGGAAGTTTTGACTGGCCCGCTGCTTCAGCTCTGTCAGTTGACCTGGAGTCCAAAAGAAACCAGCCCAGTTTTGCTCTTTTATTGGAAACTGCGGTGGCCTCTTGTCCTTTAATCTTCGCTATTGAACGAGATTGTGCGTTTGCGTACCTTAAAGTATTGGTGTTTCCTGTTTATGTTAGTAAGTGTTACGTGAAAAAAGGATCCTCCTACCAGACAGTCATAAAGCTTGAAATTTTTAGCTTATTAAGGCTCTGAGAAACCCTGCAGAACAATAAATTCATCTAACTTTGTCGAACTCATTTGAACAGGACCTTTCTTTTGTGTGTGAGACCTACCCACGATCTACAGAACTAGTGGCATGATCTCTCATGCCCTTCTCTAGTTCATTCTTTGATGTGGATGGTGACGTGTCTGGAGGGGCCTTTCTGGGCTCACGGTTAGATTTGTCCCGTAACACCTGCTGTGACGACAGTGGAGTTGGCACGCTCTGGGGATAGGCAGGCTGGGTGATGTGACGACATATGCGGAAACAGTCTGCTTCCGTCATTTTGACTCAGGGTGCAGAAAAGGAGCAGTTAAAATTATGGAAATAAGTTTTTGAAGGTATGCACCCAAACTTAATAATAAATATAAAAAGCTAGAGGAATGGAAGAGGACAGAACTCACCCAACATTTTTTTAAGCTCACTGGGAAGAAGAACATTTGTTAGCATGTTTGTAAAGACACTTGGAAAATGAAATATTCAAAAGCTAAGCGAGGGGAAAAATAGTTAGGAGTTGGAAGGAGCATTATTTGGGGGAAGTTCTTTGTTAATATTGATTCTGATTTGGGGGTTTCAGAAAAATTGTGTGTTATTTTGGTGAAAGAGGCTTACTGCTGTACAGTAGATTTTAGTTTTTATGTTAACTCTGAGACTCAAGTCCGTTTTCTTATACACATTCCAATAGAGAGTAAGAATATTGAATAAGAACAGTGTGAGTCTTGAAAGGAAATAATTTCCACACTGATAAGAATTGTGGCATGCCTGGGTACAGAGTGTCTTGACTGAGATCCCAGACACTGCTTAGAAGCTGCTCCAGTTCATTGGGTCAAAAATCCACTATTTACGAAAAGCTAAATACGGATTTGCACGATTGACCATAATGGGTTCAATTTTCAAAGATCGTAGTATCAGGGAGCACTTCCAGGTGGTGGGATAATTTGAGAATCGTCCGTGCTCAAATGGCTACAATATTGTACTTGTTGCTACTTCATCACTCCATTTTAAAAATAGGGCAGGGGTGGGGGGGAAGGCCTGTTGAGAAGGTGGAAGAATGTCAATTGGGGACTAAATCACAATAACCCTGTGAAGCCACTCCTTAGTTAACAACTGCCTGAAGGTTAGCTGTTCTTTAGAAGACTGTCGGTGTGGCGAGGCTGACTGGGGGCTTCTGCCCCTGTGGTGTGCGTGTGCATGTGTGGGTCAGGTGGAGGGAGAGGAGAATGTGTGAATAGGGGAGAAGGTGTCGAGAACAGAAAGCTAACAGTAAATCCTAAAAGTTGGAGCACTGGGAAAATTTGACTATTTTAAGCTGTACTGCTCACTTAAAAATAGGAAAATTACACCATTATTCTTTCAGTATGAGGGAGAGATAAAAATACAGTTTTTCTAAATTGGAAAATTTGCTGTAATCTTGCTGCTAATGACTGATTTCTTCCAACAGTTGCAAGGCAGTTTTTGCTCTGATAGGTTGATAAAGGAAACAAAATCAAGAACATATTGGAAGTTCTCAGAGAAAATTACAGTTTAGGTATGTGTTGGGGGTGGATAGTTAGACATTTTAATTGAAATAAAACAGTTTTATACTAATATGGGATCACTGTGGGTGTGCATTTGTAGTACATCTGCTCTTGAAACATTTCAGTAGGGTTAGATATATGTTCATGCTTTTGCAAGAACATTATTTTTGATTACATCTGTCTAAGGAAACTAGCTTAGGAAATTGGTTTGTAAAACAATATAGATATATTTGCATTTAGAGAATGAGTTAGGGATTCCAAGTACTGCTTTAAAAAGTTGGAATGTTTCGGTTGTGTTCTCTAGGGGTGAGGAAAGTTAACAATAATTAATGCAACAGCTGATTAAAAACAAGCTTGTACGTCTGGAGAGTGACTAATCTGTGCCTTCAAACATCACTTTAATGGACCTACTTTTGATGTTATTAAAGACTGCTAATGGTTCATTCTACCCAACTGAAAGTAACTCTTCCAGCATATAGATTGAAAACATCTCAGTTGACCGCTCACTTTTAATTAAAAAAAATTTTTTTTTAATGTTTATTTATTATTGAGAGACAGAGCATGAGCATGGGAGGGGTAGAGAGAGAGGGAGACACAGAATCGGAAGCAGGCTCCAGGCTCTGAGCTGTCAGCGCAGAGCCCGACGCAGGGCTCGAACTCACAAACCGCGGGATCATGACCTGAGCTGAAGTCAGGCGCTCAACTGACGGAGCCACCCAGGCACCCCGCTGTCTATTTTAGATAATGCATGTGATAGAAGATTAATACAAATGCTAGGTATCTGCCAGCCTTTAACCTTTTTTTTTATTTTTGTGTACCAACATTTGCAGTAATGAGTTAAACAGTGTAGTAATCTTGTGGATTCATAGAGCCATCAGATTTTAGAATAGGAAGGATTCTTACCAATAAGATCATGGGTTTTTGTTGTGATAGCGTGGAGGTGTTCATTACCACTGTGGACTCCTTGGTTCCATCTCGAGTCTACTGAATTAAAATCTTAGTGCGTGGGGCTTGGGAATTTGTTTTAAAGAAGCTCTCCAAGGATATGTCATTTACACTGCAGTGGAATAATGGCTGGTGTAGTTTCTGGCTTTCTTTCATGAATATGGAAACAGGCCCAAAGAGAAGGGAAAGTGACTGGTTTTGTAGGCACAACAACTTTGTTTTCTGGCTCTGGGAGGTGGAGGATGCTTTTTCTAGGATGCCCATGACTTCATCAGAGTAGTCCTGTCCCTAAGTACAGAATTGGAAGAGTTGGAAATTAGCCCTCATTTTTACGTACACCAGCACCACAAAAGTATGACTTGGGTACAATATTCAGCTGAGCTTGCCTGTGTGTGTGCAGTGTGCGTGTGTGCTTACTTTTTGAAAGCTACTTATCACCACTGTACCTACATGTTCAGAATAATAATAATAGCAAGTATACGGGGGCTTACAGAGAACTCAGTTTTAATGAGAAGGGCCGCATGTGTGAAGTACTTACTGTGTACTTACTCTATTTTAATGGCACCCATTTTCCCCCTAGAACTTTCTTGAGCGAGTGTGAATTGTAGCCAGAATACTTCTTTCCTCTCCAGACCCTTAACTGTGATTAATATAAAAAGGCACTTGTCAAAAGGGTTTGAAATGGCAGCCTTGATACTGGAGCATGTGGCAGTAGAGATAGGTCTCCATCCACTCACTCCATTATGTTATTTAACTTACGAATTCAACAATTTGTCTTTTGCTCCCTGCTTAAAATACGATGGCCATATATGCTGTTGTTAACAATATCAGCAGGGTGGGATATTATTTCCCTTAGAGTGAAACCACAACTTTCTTTGAGGATTAGGCACGTGTTAGAAAAAAGCACCCCGGCAAAGCTGTTCAGAGAGAACGTGCGGGTTGTTCGCCAAGTCTCCCTCTGCCTCCAAGAGGGATTTCTTTCCGGTTTAATAGAAACACCCTTTTTGTGTTATTGTATTAATGAAATTTTTAGGATCCATGGGAGAGATATTATGCTT
Source organism: Leopardus geoffroyi (assembly GCF_018350155.1). Classification (NCBI taxonomy): domain Eukaryota; kingdom Metazoa; phylum Chordata; class Mammalia; order Carnivora; family Felidae; genus Leopardus; species Leopardus geoffroyi. The sequence continues at coordinate 99,637,442 of NC_059331.1, read as the reverse complement.
CAGTGTTTAAAATAAAGTAGCTTGATGAACCTTTTTTATTTGAATGGGAAACCAGTTTTCCTTGATTTGCAGCTTCAAAAAGTGGATCTTTTGGAAATTAAAGTGCATTAATTTAGTTATTCTGTGTGGAAACAAGAACATAGAAAGTTAAATTTGCATAAGTGAAGACCTCGATGATTTCAGATTATAGTGTGGTGGAGGTTAAGGAATAAGAGTCCATAGAATTTGTAAAAACAAATTCAGTCTAACCACTTAATGGCATGTGCAAGTAATTTGCCAATTAAATAGTCCTACTATCTGAAAGATCTTCAAAGTAAAGAGTGGAGGTTCTTAATCGTTCTTAATTTCATACTTTCAAAAACATAATAGAAAATTACTAAATTTTTGATCACTTTTCATTCAAAAGTTTAATGTATGAGCTAAGAGAAGGATGGATTTTAAGTATTTGAGGAAAATTATTGCTTTTTGAGAAATGTATATGATATTTCCAAATCACACTGTGCCTGCTTTTTTTTTTTTTTTTTTTTTTTTTTTTGGTATCATTTGTAAATATTTGATTCCCAGATAACAATTTTTATTATCATTAAGACTTGAGATTTTGGAGTTTTACCATTTTGATGGTCACCTACTATGTTTAGAACATTGTGATAGGCACATTTAGCTCCAGAACAGTGCTCCAAGATAGATATTTTACTCCCATTTTACAGAGAGAATTGAGTCAGAGTAAATAATTTGCTTAATGTCACTCACTAATAAGAGGCAGATCTGACAGTCCCAGGTTTAAAAAAAAAAAAAAAAAAACTTTATTGAAATATAATGCATCCACTTAAAGTGTATCATGTAGAGGTTTTTAGTATATTCACAGATATGTGAAACTATCGCCACAATTGTAGAACATTTTCATCACCCCAGTATATTTTTTTCCCTCCATACCTTAGCAGTCCTCACTCCCCCTTCCTGTTTTCTCCTTGTCCCTCTAGTCATAGGCAACCACTAATCTAATAAGCATTTGCTTATTCTGGAAATTTCACATAGATGGAATCATACAAAATGTGGTCTTTACAGACAGGCTTCTTAATATGTTTTCAGTGTTCATCCATGCTGTAGCATGTTACAGTACTATATTCCTTTTTATTGACAAATAATACATTATTATGGACATGCCACATTTTGTTTATCCATCCTTTAGTTAATGGACATTTGGATTGTTTTCGCTTTTTGGGCATTATGAATAGTGCTACCATGAACATTTGTGTACCAGTTTTTATGTGAACATATGTTTTCATTTCTCTTGGATGTATACCTAGGGGTAGAATTGTCAGGGGATTTGGTAACTATGTTTTAACTTTTTGAAGAACTGCCAAAATGTTTTGCTAAGTGACTACATGGTTTTACATCCCCACCAGCAATTTATGAGGGTTTTGATTTCTTCATATCCTCACCAATGCTTGTTATTAGTGGGGATAAAGTGATTATCTCATTGTGACTTTGGTTTGCATTTCCTTGATGGCTAATGATGTTGAGCATCTTCTAGTGTTTATTGGCTGTGTATATGTCTTCTTTGGAGAAATGTCTACTCAAATCCTTTGCCCACTTTTAAAATTGGATGATTTGTCCTTTTATTATTGAGGTGTAAGAGTTCTTTCTATCTTCCAGAGTCCTTTCTTTATCGGATACATGATATGCAAAATTTTCGTCCCATTTTGTAGTCTGTCTTTTCACTTTGTTGGTGGTATCCTTTGGAGGACAAAAGTTTTAAATTTTAACAAAATTCAGTTTATGTATTATTTTCATGTGTTACGTGTGTCATAATCTAAAAAACCATTCTTAATCCAAAGCCACAGAAATTTATGCCTATGTTTTGCAGTAAGAGCATCACAGTTTTAGCTTTTACACTTAGGTCTTTGCTCTGCTTTGAGTTAGTTTTTGTATATGGTGTGAGGTAGGGTTTCTAACTTCTTTCTTTTGCATGTTTGGATATCCACTTGTCCTACAACCATTTGTCAAAAAGACTGATCTTTCCATTTTGAATTGTCTTGTCATTCTTGTTGAAAAGCAGTTGACCAAAAATGTGTTTATTTCTTGACTCTCAATTCCATTCCATTGGTCTGTATATCTGTCTTTAGGCCAGTACTACACAGTCTTTTTTTTTTTTTTTTTTTAATAATTTTTTTTTTCATTTATTTATTTTTGAGACAGAGAGAGACAGAGCATGAACAGGGGAGGGTCAGAGAGAGGGAGACGCAGAATCTGAAACAGGCTCCAGGCTCTGAGCTGTCAGCACAGAGCCCGACGCGGGGCTCGAACTCACGGGCCACGAGATCATGACCTGAGCTGAAGTCGGCCGCTTAACCGACTGAGCCACCCAGGCGCCCCAGTACTACACAGTCTTAATTACTGTAGCTATGTAGTAAATTTAAAATGCAACTTTATTCTTTTTCAAGGTTGTTTTGGCTATTCTAGCTCCCTTGAATTTCCACATGAATTTTAGTATCAGCTTGTCAACTTCTGCAAAGAAGCCAACTAGAATTTTGATGGGATTACACTGAATCTGTTGAGCACTTTGGGGGAATAGGTCTTCCAGTCTATGAAAATGGGCTATTTTTCCATTTATTTAAGTCTTTAATTTCTGTCAACAATGTTTTGTAGTTTTGAGATTATATGTTTTGCTTGCCTGTTGTTAAATTTATACTTAAACATTGTATTCTTTTTGAGGCTATTGAAAATGGAATTGTTTTCTTAATTTCATTTTCGTGTCTAGAAATGTCTTGTTGGACTAATTTATTGTATGGTTTTAACAGTTCTAATCGTTCTAATAGTTTTTTAGTGGATTCCTTAGGACATTCTATACACAACATCATATTGTCTATGACCCAGCTCTAAAAATCACAACTTTTTCTACTATAACCATACTCTATAGCCTGGGAAATTTATTATCTTAGGAGAAATTAGTTGACTTTTTGAAGTTATATTTAGGAAAGAAACAGTTGCCAGTTTCTAATTGTCTTTTTATAATCTTTAAAAAACTACAGTAGACTTTTAGGCCGGAAACATTTGTGGGGAAAGCAGAGTCCCACAAATAAAATCAACGGATCCTTGTGCTTATTTGGTGAGGTCTTGCTTTCAATAATATTGCCGTTATTTGGTGATATTATGGGAACTGTATGCCTTCCAAACGTAGTTTGTTTGGCACAGACTGAAATAACAATGATTATACTTTAAGAGATAAGCATTCTAATTTGTTTTTACTTTCAGGAGGAGTAGTGCCTGAGCTAAGAAAAGTATGACTTTAAATACCCAAAACATATAATCTGATGCTTCATTGCGATTTCAGTGCTAATTCAGTTTTGCTTCTTTGCCTGTCTGACCTCAACCTGGGGGTAAGATTTTAAGCCTTGTGTTTTAGACTAGGAGGGATCTTCTAGTCTTCCTTTTAAGTTAGTTAACTCAATCTGCCATGTGATGGTTATTTGAAAGCCGTCAGCTGGTAAGTTACGAGTTCTAGTTACATATGCAGTTCACTGAGCCCAATAAGTAACCAAAAGCCTAGGATATTTAGGGTTTCCACTTTCCCAGCCAGGAATACAAGTTAGGTTTGGAAAGGCCGGGGGATGGTAAAGGTGTAGGTAGGATGGCCTTCAGGTTGATTCCTGGAGTCTTTCATTATAAAGCTCACAAATTTCCCATGGGAGCCAGAAGACAGCAGAATTTGAAAATCACTTTGGTTATTAGTTTCTGATTTTCCAGCTATAAAATAGGAGGAGTACTCTTACTGATCATTGCCTTACGAGGCATGGAGACATCTTAAAACAATAAAATGTTAAATGAGAAAGCTATTCGTGCTTCCTGAAAGGAAAAAATAATATTAACCTGAGGTGTCTTCCAAAGTGAAGGGGGGAAATTCCAGGACCCTATTGTCACTGTTGGTCTCATAGAGGTTTCTGTTCATGAAGCTACAGGAAAATGTGGAGCCCAGGCATTTCAGAAAGCAGGTGCCCCAGAATGACTTAGAGCAGGAGGAAGTGCTCTCGGACTTAGGAACCCATTCAGTGTTTTTGGAGAAAATGTGTGAGTTTTCAGGGTGGTAAAATTTAATGTTTTAATTCCTTAAAAGACTTGATTAGTGGTGAAAATGAGTAGAAATATTGGTCGTTTTCCTCTTTAGCAAGAATCCTCCTTTCCCCTCGAACAGTCATCTGGTTTGTCCAGTTAGAACGACTTGGTAGTCTCACGATAGCAGAGTACGTAAACCTCTGGTAGGTAAGTGAGGAAACTTTTGTAGAAATTATACTAAATGGTAAAAAAATAAACAAAAAACAACGAACAAACAGAAGCCCCTGGGTCTTTTTCTCTGCAGTGTCCCAGGATCAGCTCTTCTTCCCACAGCAACCTTTCCTTCACCATAAATGTGGCATCCACATTTATGCTGGTGAGTGAGGCTAGTGTCTGCAACTACCAGGAGCAGGATCTGTCATGTCTCAATGACCCCAGGTGGCTTTGGTCCAGAGCGCTCTGATTGGAGCCTTAATTCACTTCAGAGGAAATGAACCCTTCTTCATGCTATTTGCCCTCCACTGAAAAACTCCCTCACAGATTCATCTCAGTAAATCCTTGGCAGGCTTCAGGACCCAGTTCACGTTCTGTCTTTTCCAAGAAGCCTCGTTCTCTTGTGTCAGTGCCTCCCTCCTTCAGCTTCTGTTTCCTTACCACAAGTAGCAGGTTAGCACTTAAAGTGGAATACTGTTGGGATCTGCTGTTTAGTTATGTCTTGTGGATTAGACCTGGATACGGCACCATGTCTTCTACCACCTTTCCACTTCCCACATGGCTGGTGCAGTGCTCATAAGCTGGTCCTACTTCCAGGTTGATAGCTTGCTAGCTGGGGACTGGCGTTCTTACCATAGCCAGAACATCTGGGAGCTGGTAACGGAGCACATAATGATTCAACCATTCTATATGTTACTCGGTGCTCACCATGATATTTAAATTTTTTTTAAGTTTATTTATTTTTTGAGAGAGAGACACACACAGCACAAGCCAAGGACAAGGAGAGAGAGGGAGAAGGAGGCACAGAATCCGAAGCAGGCTGCAGGCTCTGAGTTATCAGCGCAGAGCCCAACGTGGGACTCGAAATTACCAACTGTGAGATCATGACCTGAGCTGAAGTTGGATGCTTAACCGACTGAGTCACCCAGGCGCCCCTACCATGATAAATGTAGTCATCATCTGTCACCACACAGCACTGTTACCATCTTATTGACTGTATTTCCTATGCTGTACTTTTCATCTCTATGACTTACTTATTTCATAACTGGAAGTTTGTATCTCTTAATCCACTTTATTTCACTCATCCTCTCATACACCTTCCCTCTGGCAGTCACCAATTTGTTCTTTGTGTTTAAGAGTCTACTTTTTTAATCTTTTGGCTGTTGCTCATTTGTTTCTTAAATTCCACATATGAGTGAAATCATATAATACTTGTCTTTCTCTGTCTGACTTATGTCACATTATACCCTCTAAGTCTATCCTTATTATTGCACATGACAAGATTTCATTCATTTTTATGGCCGAGTAATATTCCATTATTTATACACACACACATACATACATACATACATACATACATACATACATACTATATTTTCTTCATTCATCTACGGATGGACACTTGGGTTCCATATCTTTGCTATTGTAAATAATGCCGCAGTAAACATAGGGGTGCATATATCTTTTCAAATTAATGTTTTTGTGTTCTTTGGATAAATACCCAGTAATAGAATTACCTAATTATACAGTGTTTCCATTTTTAATTTTTGAGGAACTTTTGTACTATTTTCCACAGTGGCTATACCAATTTGCATTCTTACCAACAGTGCGTGAGGGTTTCTGTCTCTCCACATCCTTGCCAGCCTTGATATTTCTTGTCTTTTTGATTTTAGTCATTCTGACAGGTGTTCAAATAGCTCATTGTGGTTTTGATTTGCATTTACCTTTCCCTAATGATTAGTGATATTGTGCATCTTTTTCATGTGTCTATTGGCCATCTGTATGTCTTCTTTGGAAAAATGTCTATTTGGGTCCTTTGCCCATTTCTTTTTTTATTTTTTTAGAGTGAGAGTGTAGGGGAGGAGCAGAGGGAGAAAGAGAGAGAGGGAGAATCTTAAGCAGGCTGCAGGCCCAGTGCAGAACCTGATGAGGCGATGGATGGATCTCATGACTATGAGATCACAACCTGAGCCAGAATCAAGAGTCGGCTCAACCGACTGAATCACCTAGGCGCCCCTCCTCTGACCATTTCTTAATCAGATTGGTTTTTTGGTGTCAAGTTGTAAAACTTCTTTATATATTTTCAATATTAACTCAAGATATATTATTTGCAAATATCTTCTTCCATTCAGTAGGTTGCCATGTTGTTTTGTTGATGATATTCCCTTCACTCCCTTCACTGCACAAAAGCTTAATATTTTGATGTAGTCCCACTAGTTTATTTTTTCTTTTGTTTCCCTTGCCTGAGGGTATATATCTAGATAAATGTTGCTATGGCCTATGTCACAGATATTTTACTGCCTATGTTTTCTTCTAGGAGTTTTATGGTTTTATAAATGTGAGACACATTTAGGTCTTTAATCCATTCTTATTTTGTTTTTGTCTGTGGTATAAGCAGGTAGTCTAGTTTTATTTTTTTGCATGTATCTGTCCAGATTTCCCAACACCATTTGTTGAAGAGACTCTCTTTTCCCCATTGTGTAATCTGGTTGCCTCCTTTGTTGTAGATTAACTGACTCTAAAAATGTGGGTTTAGTTCTGGGTTTTCTGTTCTGCTCCATTGATTTATATGTCTCTTTTTTGTGCCAATACTGTACTGGTTTGATTACTACAACTTTGTAATATATCCTGAAATCTGGACTGTGATACCTCCAGCTTTGTTCTCCTTCTTCAAGATTGGTTTGGCTATTTGGGGACTTCTGTGGTTCCATACAAATTTTAGGATTATTTGTTCTAGTTCTGTGAAACATGCTGTTGCTACTTTAATAGGGATTGCATTCAATCTGTAGATTGCTTTGGGTAGTGTAGACATTTTAACAATGTCCTTCCAAACTGCACTGGAAGGAAATAGAAAATTTGGACAGACCAATTACTAGTAATGAAATTGAATCAATAATCAAAAAGCTCCCAGCAAACAAAGGTCTGAGACTGGATGGCTTTACAGGTGAATAATGCCAAACATTTAAAGAAGAGTTATTACCTATTCTTCTCAGACTATTCCAAAAATAAAAGAGGAAGGAAAGTTTCCAAATTCATTCTACGAGGCTAGCATTGTGCTGATACCAAAACCAGACAAAGCCACTACAAAACAAGAAAACCACAGGCGAGTATCTCTGATGAACATAGATGCAGAAGTCCTCAGCAAATACTACCAAACTGATACTATATGTAGAAAACCATAAAGACTCTGCCAGAAAACTCTTAGAACTGATAAATGAATTCAGTAAATCACAGGATACAAAGTCAATATACAGAAATCTGATGCATTTCTGTCTATTAGTAAAGTAGCAGAAAGAGAAATTAAAATAATTCCATTTACAATTATACCAAAAAGAATAAAATACCTAGGAATAAACTTAACCAGGGAGGTTAAAGACCTGTACTCTGAAAATAAGAAAACACTGATGAAAGAAACTGAAGACAGTGCAAACAAATGGTAAGGTACCCCATGCTCATGGATTGGGAGAACCGATGTTATTAAATCCTCAAGAACTTTTTAATTACTTGATAAATGACTGTGTTTAAGACTTGTATAGTGCTATATGTGTTTATGTATATGTTTCCTGCCACTAAAGATTGAATTACATCCAGTGTGTCTAGAAAATCATATTTGTTGAAACAAAACATGTGATATGATGATGTTAGATTTAGCTTATTACTTGGGTTTGGTTTCCTACTGCCTTTTAAGCGTGTGTGTGTGTCTGTGTGTGTGTGTGTGTGTGTGTGTGTGTGTGTGTGTGTGTCTTTTTTTTTTTTCTCTTTATAGGTAGGATTGTTAATTTTGATTTCTTGACTGCATGAAGATTCCAACTTTTATTTTTGTCATGGTTTTATAACCTGTGTGGTTTTAAAGTTGAGTTACTTTTTACAAGAAGAAAGGAGCAATACCCTTTTAATAACGGATTGTACAAGGATAAACCTCATTTGTTTTAATCAATCTTTCTTTTCTCTTTTCAGAGGACGTTAAGCAAGTTTTTGGACAGACCACAATTCATCAACACATTCCATTTAACTGGGATTCGGAATTTGTGCAACTACATTTTGGAAGAGAAAGAAAAAGACACCTGACGTATGCAGAATTCACTCAGTTTTTACTGGTGAGTGTAGCTCTTAGAGAGTAAATAAGTAAAACTGGGATCCTGGTTTACCTGAAAATTGCTAACCTGCCCATACCATTCTTTTGGAAGTATTTGTTTATTAGAAACGATAGGATTAGATGGGTTCGTATAGACTGGGTAGAACCCTTTCACATTGAAAAGGAATATTCACTGAGGCCCCAGGAAATCAAGTGATTTGCTGAAAAGCTACATAAATCAGGAGGGGCAGAATTGGAACTTGAATTTTTGGCTTATGATTGGTTCCACTGCTATTTACCAATATTTTGTTTTTCCTTGAGAAATGAACATGTCACCATCAGCATCTAACTGCAGAATTATTTCTCTTGAGGCCTTTTATAGACGAAGCATGGGGTCTGCAACCTGACTCCATATTGAAATTGCCTGGCGAGCTTTAAAAACTATTGTTATTTAGGTTCCCCACCTCTAGAGGTTAGATTTGATTGGGGAGGTGGGCGGGGAGAACCTGGGCATCGGGGTATTGAAAGCTTCACAGGTGCTTTTCATGTTTGAGGTGCCAAGTTTGAGAATCACTGTTCACTTTTGTCCTCATCCAGGGTTGAACTCTGGGAGTTGTTTACATTTCTGGGGTGCACCTTCCTTGGCCTAGTTCTTCACACCTTCCTCTTATCACCCCCACCCCCATTATGTTCACATCATTGAGCCACTGATGATGCCAATGGAAGAGTAGTAACAACATATGTTACAGTCTAGTTTTCTCCCTGAAGCATGCTTTGTTAATTATTTTAATTCTAATATTAACATTTAGTGACTAGAGGTCAAATCTGTGTGGTCTGTAGGCTATATGAGAAACCACTCTTTCTTTCGGACTTCATGCATTTGTTTTATTTCTCTAACAATTAAATTTTATTTCTGTTTTATTAAATATAATTTTAAAAGATATATGTAAGGCCATTACTTTTCTGTGTTTAAATTCTGGGTCTTGAGGGAAGATTTACCAGGGAAATCACCTTTTATTCACTAGAAATGTCCTCAGGGAGTATCCTGATGCTCCTGTTTCTTTTGTGTGCCCACAACTTTGCCAGAGCCTTCTGAGAAATGGTTGGAAAGTGGAGTGGGGTGGATATGGAGGGCACAAGAACACACACCTGTCCCATATGCTGTATTGTGTAGGCAGTTAGCATTTTGTGGTATCTACATCTAGGCACCAGCATATGTAATAGGTGGACTTTAATAGGTACTTCTCTTTTTGGCTTTTAAAGGTATTGTTATGATATATAAAATTTGTCATTCTATTTTGTTTGCTTTTATTTTCCCAGCCTTAAAACAGGATATTTTAAGCATACCTTTGTATTTTTATTTTAAATGTTAATGTCTACAAATCCCCATTTTCAGTTCTATATAAACACAAACCTACTTAAATAACTCAGGAGGAGCATGGAATGTGAGTTGTTGGATTTTGCTGTTGTTTACACAAGACATTGGCGCGCAGTAGGAGGTGGTATTCATTCTGATGAGGAATAATTACAATAATGCTATTGAGACAAATGCCTCAAATTGACTTTATGGAACACAGCCTAATTAACTTTTAGCCTTAATGGGATGTTAGCAATAGTAAGGATGATCATGTTTCCCTTTTAAGCAGGTATCAATTATGCTGAATTGAGTCGGCTGTAAGCCACTCCAGCGGCTTCTAGGCCTTCTTCAAGATATGGAGAAGCTAGAGTCAAAGATTAGATGACTCAAGGATTACTGATTGTTTCTAGCTACAACTTGTATGGCATTCACTTACATTTGACTCCTTTTTACAACGGTAAATGAAAAAACATCCCACAGTCCTGCATGGGATGATTTTGACTTTGTAGCCCGAATACAAGTGCTTGCTGAACATACACTAGGTTCAAATGGTAATGGGGGATAATTATCTGTTAGGGCCTTGCCTTTGTGTTCCACTCTAGGTCCACATTTAAAGGAATTAATGGATGTATCATGGTAGACTTTATGTGAATGTCAGTGAAATAGCCAGTTTTGACGTCTACTGTAGGGTCACCCCTTCTCCCCACCCAACCCACCCACTCAGATGTTTTGTCTGCTTCCTTTGAACTCTTTTCTGAATGCAGCTATAGCTTCAAACCTCTACTTCAAATGCTTTGTTTGCTTCCTTTGGGCTCTTTTTTCTAGGCAGGAACTTCTTAAAGATATGAGAGAGCTTAATCTCCTATATATTTTGGGCTCTTGCTTTGTCAAGCATGCACCCGCCTTTCTGCTCTAGGGCAGGGCTCACAAATAGGCACCAGCTCCCTGGCTGGCGCCAGGGCTGTGAAAGCAGATGCTTGGCCGCTTAAGATGTGAAAGGGCTGCCACCGTGCATGCTGCTACCTGTCACCTGACGAGGAAGAGGAGCGGCCATAGGGACAGCTGAGAAGTGTTTGTGTTTTCAGGGAGGCTTAGTGGTATGTAGAGAAAACACTGTTCAATCCCACAGAAGGTCTTAGACGGGAATTCGGGTTGGTTCCAGCCAACTCAAGTCTCACGTGCGTGAGTTACCTCTGCTTTATGTGTGTACACCTGTTTGTGACTGGTGAGCAGAGCCATTGTCTGCAAGGTCAGGTTTCTCTTTTCTTCATTGTATCTAAGCAAGTGTGAGTGTGTTATAAGCCACCATGTGGCTGTGAGGACTTCCTGTATTCACGTGTTCGTCTGCATACTATGTGGACAGGCTGTGTGCTCACCGAGGTGGTGCTGCTCATGGGCATGGCCTGAATGCTGTGTTCTGTGCTTTGGTTTTAAATTAGTGAAGTGGTGAATCAGTTTGGTACTCTTTGAGCAAAATTTGCCTTGCTTCTACTTTACATGTAAATGATAGTGTTTTGGCAAGAAGCAGGGATTCAAAGCCTCTTTATCCTAGAGTCTTGTTCCTGGCTAAGAGGGATTTCAGAAACGAGGGGACCACGGTCCTTTTGCCCCGTTATTGACACTATTGTATTTACGGCTGCTGTTCATCTCCCGGTCTATTGTCTACCTTTAACTGCGTGAGTGATGGTGTGTATGTGTAAATGTGAGTACAGTTTTATACGTGGGTATGTGTATGTGTATTTTTTAAAAATTATAAATGTTTCCACATCCCTCTATTCTTAGTTCTAATTTTATGTTTGCCAGTTGAAAAATAGATTTTAATATGCTGAATTTTTCAGAAAACGATTTGGATAAATATTCTTCTATGCCCGATGGAACTCCTGTTCATAAGTGGTATTAACTTTAACTCTCTGTCCTATGCAAGTATTTCTCGTGCTGTGATTATTACTTCCTTGGTTGGGATAAACCACCCAACTGAGCAAATGTTTGCTGAACATGCAAGCTTTGTTGAGAGGCCTTGTGCACAGAAAGGGCCAAGAAGAGGTGCAGAGATAACAACTTCTTGGATACTTGCAGTGCACAGGTCTAGGGTTTGCTCTGTGCTTATCTGTCCCAGGGGCTCAGAAGGAACAACTGCAGGCAGGTGTGCACGGCCTACAAGGCCACTCTCTTGCAGCAAAAACCCTCGGGAAGGATTTTCAGTTAGAAAGCTGAAACCGACATTCAGGGTGTGGTTAGGGTAGCCGTCCAAAGCACAAACTCAAGAGCCAGATATACCTAGTTAAGGGCCCCATTTTCCAGATGAGAAACTAAGGCCTTTCACTTTAGAGTCTCTTTGCAGTATCTCATTTATGATTTTGATTTGCATTTCCCTGATGACTAATGATGTTGAGCATGTTATTATGTGCTTATTGGCCATTCATTATCTTTGAACACATGTCTATTCAAATCCATCTCCAGTTTTTTACTGGGTGGACATTGGAGGCAAATGTGAGGACAGAGTGAAAGGCCTCTTCAACTTTTCTGCCAAATTCTTCTGTACAGTTGGTACTGAGATTCACTCTGGAAAATAGAAGTAATAGTAGTAACAATCTTTATAATTTACAAAGTGCTTTTAAATATTCTATTTCTGATAATAGCATCCCAAAACCCTGAGAGGTAATTATCATTATCCCCTATTATATGCAAAAGAATAAACGGACTCTAGGTAAAAGTTTGCATTTACAGGTAATTTTCTGGGGAAAATGCTCCTGGCTTTCATTGGGTTCCCAAAGGAGTACCCCAAAAGAGTACACAGAAACTATTCTAGAGCTAAGTTTCTTCCATAAGATCATACACATGTGAGGGATTCAAAAGTACTGTGCTGTTGCCATTTTATTACATTGTCTCCAGGGCCTGGGCTATGAAGAGTTAGTTTCTGTTCTTGGAAGGGACTGTGCTTCTGAATGGGGGAGTACAGCCATGCCTTGATGGACACTGAGCATTCCTGACGCCTACCCCTTCAGATATGATTACAAAAAGACCCTTAGTAGGGGTGTGTGTTACTGTCATTTCCAGTGACTTTTTGATGATTTGAAAAATTTTGTTTTCTCTAACATTTATTTATTATTGAGAGACAGGGAGACACAGAGCGTGAGCAGGGGAGGAGTAGAGAGAGGGGGAAAGACAGAATCGGAAGCAGGCTCCAGGCTCTGAGTTGTCAGCACAGAGCCTGACACAGGGCTTGAACTCACAAACTGCGAGATCATGACCTGAGCCAAAGTCGGTCGCCCAACCAACTGAGCCACCCAGGCGTCCCTTGATGATGTTTTATAGTCATATATTTCACATATAATGATAATAATTTTAAAATAATGTCCACGTAGGAGAGTCTAGCTGCTCCAGATTCAGAATAGAAAAGTCTAGGATTGCTATCAAATGTAATATATGTCTTAACTAGAAATCTGTTGTTCTTAACTGACTCTTTCATAGCATTTTCTGGCTTAGAAAGTGCTTTTACTTGTATTCGTCTTTACAGTCATCTTAAATGTTAAGCATTTCCTATTGTTTCTGTATGAAAGATGAGCACACAGAGGCTTGGAGTAATTTTCTGGACTTGTTCAAAGTGAGATAGGTGAAACTGAAGTTGATTTTAATTTTCCTAAATCTCTAGCAATGTTTTTCAAATTTTGTGTAAAATTTTTCCAAAGTGATTATTTTATTTTTAAGTTTATGTATTTATTTATTTAGAGAGAGAGAGAGAGCACATGTGAGTGAGCTGGAGAGGGACAGACAGAGCTGGGGAGAGAGAATCCCAAGCAGGCTACTCACCGTCAGTGCAGAGCCCGGTGCAGGACTCCATCTCACAACCATGAGAACATGACCTGAGCCGAAACAAGAGTTGGATGCTTACCCGACTGAGCCACCCAGGTGCCCCCCGAGGTGATTATTTTAAAAAGTAGAGTCCTTGGTCTCTCTGCCCATCAAGGGTCTGATTCAATAGGTCTGGATAGGGCCTAACAAATAACCTTTCAGATAAGCATCCTGAATTGTGCAAGGGCCATACATTGAGAAACTGGTCTGGACTATAAAATCCTTACTATTTAAAAGCATACAGAATCAGGTCTTCACATTTTCATCCCAGTATCCATAGGAAGCTTAGACAGGTAAATATGATCAGATTTATGTTTCAGAAAGATCACCCTGGCTGTTGTGTGGAAAATCCAATGGAGAGGGATCTCACTGAGGACAGGAGGACCTGTAGGTCACTTTCTAATCCAAGAGAGAAACAACAGTGGCCTGGGTTGGATGGTAATGGTGGTGAATCAAAGCCAGTGGATTTAAGAGAAGTTGAGGGATAGGCCTGATCAGGCTTGGTGATTTAGTAGCATGGAGACAGTTCAGGATAATATAAAACTCACAGTTCACACCTTTTTTTAGGTGAGTTTTAGGCTTGGGCAAGTGGAAGGATGGTGATGGTTTACCGAAATGCAGAGCATGGAGGAAGCAGTCTTCACGAGGGGCTGCAGACCAGTGCATTGCTTATAATCACTGTTCACTTGTGTGTGGCTGGATTGTCTCCAGCTCTTCTCCTTAATTCCTTGGAATTAAGATAATACTCTAGGAGGCCCACCTATGGGCCCACAGACTTAGGCATTTCTAAGAAATTCTGTTCCCCATTTTATGGAGCCAGGGAATTTCTTCTGTTTCCAAAGGCCTTCTTCCTCTTGCTCTAGAAGAAGGAATTCTCAAGAAATCAGCAATGCTCTGAATTGGTGAAGAGGCCAGGTTTTGAAGTTTGGGTTGCTTTAGTTTCCCAAGAAAAGAGGATTGCCATCTTGGGAGGGGATGGGGCTATAAATGTATTTTCCTCAAACAGAGCTTAAGAATTACATTGCCTGACCCAGTGGAGAGCCCTGAACACAAAGGTGTGGGTGCTTTACCATAACTCTTTATTCAGGTCCCCCTGTTGTCAGAAGGGGATGATGGAACGCGGGGAGGTGAATGCTAGTTGATAGAGCTGGGAGTAGCACCTGGGAATCAGCACTGTGTCTCATGCCCTAGACTGGACACACACACTGGTAAGGGCTCTTGTCACATCTCGAGTTTCATGGCAGTCCCGTTGGATGCTAACACATATTCATGCTAAAAATGCAACCGAACAACTTTTGTTCTTTTTGTTAAGTGAAATTGACCATTATTTTAGCCTGTGAGTCAGCGTGGCCTACAGATCCAGCCTAGTCTTTTCTGTATAAAATGGACATTTTGGTTATTCAGATCTTGAGCCCCAGAGAGTAGAGCTCTGCGAGTCCGCTGTTCCCAGGTGCTGGTGATTGTCCCATGTCCCTCCAGGGGTCAGAGATTCACTAATTAGCTGTCGTCTAGGCCTTACAGTCACCATCACTTACGGTTTGCTGCTCTATTTGCTGTGGCATCCTGGTAGAAGGCAACACTTTGAACACAAAAAACAAATTGTTCCCCATCACCACCAAACAAAAGGAGACATAACCTTCAACCATGGCAACATCAAATTTTCAAGTTTTGGAATCGATAGAACACTTCGAGTGTGAACAAAAAACAATCACTGGTAGTGGAACTCACTAAAGCCACAATTGTTTAAGCAGGTTAGTGGACAATAACAAAGTCATCGTTTAGGACTGAGAAAGCCAAGTGATTTGTACCTCCCTTTTGTCCCTCACTTTGCCATCTGTATTAGTTAAAATCTCTAGACCATGGATCTTTAGTAGTCAGAGACCATGATTATATCTGCATTTTTAACATGTGAGTGCTTTTTATGTTGATCTTTAAGTTGGACCAGATGGGGTCTGCAGTACAGCTTCGGTACAGTTTCCTAAATACAGCATCAACTTGATATTTCAAAATGAAATAATGAGTAAAAGTAGCTAATGTTGTTTGCCCTCAGCTCTCCCAGGAGATTAGATTCTATTTTGCATTCAGTTGGAAGCCATTGCCGGTTTGGTGATGGGTGACCAGAGATGTGGTAACATCCCAGTCAGTCGGAGAATTAGATGCAGGGCACATTTCATTCACGTCGCACTTGCCCCTCTCCGGGCAAAGGAAATCAGAATTCATTGTGCTGTTGTGCCCATGGTGTTCGCCAGCTTGCTGTTTTGTCGAGCAGCCTGGTGTGCAGGCTTTTACAGTAGCATCCTGGTAAAAATGAGCACTCTGTACAGCATCTCCCCAGCTGCTACCCACTGTGAAGTTTAACATTAAATCAGAAGAGCAAGGAAATCGAGATGAAAACGTCTGTACTTGGTTTCTGCGGAGGTGTTGCTGCGCATGTGGTGCCACAGGCAACACTGCTTGCAAAGACTGTTTTAATTAAAAGCCCCACCCAGTGAATTGGGGGTCAGATTTCACCCTGAACTCTGCAAGTCTGACTGCATGGGTGGGATATGGGGGGCACAGAATTTGGAACTATTCACAGTGTGGGAACTGCTCATCTCTCTACCTGTTCTTTTGCAAGGTCTCTTTTTAACTCTGTTTAATATGTGGATCTTTATTTTAACTAGACTTTCCCCTCCAAATTGGCGTAGGATTATGAAAATGAAGTGCACGCTTATATGTTCGACAGTTTACAAGTTCTGATACTCAATGTAATACAGAATTTATTTGAAGTAGGATTAACTGTGATACCATATTTTTAAAGCAAACCTTTATTCATTTTGTTTCTTGTTTTCATAAAGAATTACCTGCATTTTCTCTGGAATTCTTCTACCCCCCCCCCCCCAACTCCTAAACAAGAATTCTTGTGCGTCATGTCCTTATTGATAACACCCTGCTTTTTATTAAAGTTTTAGATATTTTTTTTCTTAAATTTCAAAACTGTACAAAACATAAAACATGCAAACTAGCCAGGGGTCTTTTTTCTTGTTTTGGTGTTCTTGGCTTTGTAATATAAATCATCTGGATCTGCTTGCTTGTTTTGAAGGTCTTTTGGTCTTTTTTTTTTGTTGTTGTTTTGTTTTGTTTTTGTTCTGATAAATTATCCTCAGGCTGAAGCACAAAACTTGCATGTCTGAATAGAGGTGGAGAGAATTTTTGCATTCAAAATATACCCACCTGAAAATTGGAGATTATTAAGGAAATGACAGGCCTGGAACTATTAGAAGCATGAATGTTAGACCTGAAGTGGTGTAACCCCCTCTATATGTTTATTTCTGTACAGCTAGCAATTTTGAAGAGTTTGATTTTTTTCTTTCCCTCCAGCAATCTGAATGGGTGTGTTGAAGTAGGTGGAAACTGCGGCAGTAAAAGCCTATTCCGTTAATCATCACGCACCAGAATAGCGGGAACAGAAAACCGTTCCCTGGCAAATAAGAAAGAGAAATTGGGCCTCCTTTCATGTGCTTGAGCAGAACTGCATTCGAGATAGCTGTGCTGCTCCTTGCTCGGCGACCTTCCGGCCTCAGGTGAAGGACGGCCCTTTCTCCTTGGTCCCCGCCGTCCCCATCAACAGCACTTCGCGGGCACCCTGTGCCTGGCACCCATGGGCTGTGCTGTCTTCCCAGCTCTCTGGCTTTCCCACAAGGTCACAGGCCCTCTGGTTTGTTGTCTGTACCCCCTTCTTTAGATATCAGTTCCATTTTTTGTCATCTGTCTGCTCTGTGTCATATTTGTGTCATATGTACTGTGGGATGACCTCATCTGTTTTCTGCAACTGTTATTTCTTTCTTCTGGTTTTTAGGAGGCTTCCCCCTAAAGGGAACAGGCAGTCCATGTAGGTTAACAGGTTAAGATTGTGGGTCCACAGCCAGATCGTGCAGGTGCCACTCCAGTCTCATTCTCAGCATCCTCTGACTCTCAGCTGCTCTTTTCCTCATTTTCCCATCCACAAAATGGAGATGATGGTAGGGCCCACCTTGCAAGGCTGTTGGGAGGATTCAGAGAGATGAAACAGGAAACACAGTAGTCCCTGGAGCAAAACACACTCTTAATAACACTTAGTAAATGTTAACTTTTGGCTTTCTTCCCCCTGAAATCCTCCTATCTACATTTCCCAAATTTACATTTCTGTCTGTATCTCTAGCTTTCTTTTGTTTATAGCTCAACTTTTTTATTTTTTTATTTTTTATTTTTGAGAGAGAGAGAGAGACAGTACAACAGGGGAGGGGCAGAGAGAGAGGGGGACACAGAATCTGAAGCAGGCTCCAGGAGCTGAGCGGTCAGCTCAGAGCCCGACGTGGGGCTCGAACCCACGAACCGGGAGATCATGACCTGAGCTGAAGTTGAGACGCTTAACCACTGAGCCACCCAGGAGCCCCTATAGCTCAACTTCTGTGTATAACTTAAACTCATCTGCTTCAGGTTTCTCATTGTGGTCAACTACCTCGTCTTTTTCCTTAGGTGTTTTCCTTTATGGTTGATTTTTCTATCTCCCTCATCATCCAGGGTGAGAATTCTTTGAGATCTATCTTGCTCCATTTTTATATACAAATCCTCACCAAAACAGATTTTCTTAAAATCTCTTTTTCAGTTATCTGTTACAGTGCTTTTACATTATGATTTTACCCAAGGCAGCATATAAGCTAGTGGTTAGAAATCTCATTTTTGGAATCAGAAGGTATCTCGGCATAGATCCCGGGCCTGCCGCTTCCTAGCTGTGAGACCTTGGACTTGTTAGTTAACCTCTCAGAGCTTCAGCGGCCTCTCTGTGAAATGAAGATAGTATCACTTCACTGAATTATTGTGAGGCTTAAATGAAGTACATTTTTTAAGTTCTTGGCATGCCCCTGGCCAATAGTAAGTGCTTAGGCATTCAGCTATTACTACTATTCTCCACTGTAGCTGGTCTTCATCTCTCTGTTTTTATGGACAGTTCAGAATGACTCAGCAGAACCACTGTTCTTTACTAGGGGATTTTTTGAAAGACTCAAAGAACTTATACTGAAAGGGTCTTTAGAGGATTTTAAACCATTCACCTTGACAAAAATCAAAGGTACCACTTAGTAAGTGGCCGTCATGCATGATGTGTGGTTTTTACAACCCTGTATGTAGATACTGCAGGGGCTCTAAGATACATACACCCCTAATCCTCCTAGGAGTGTCATGATTGATATTTGAGCTCTTTTCATTCCTGCTCTGAACTTCAGATTTTTGTCATCGTAACATATTGCTTCCATAACTCCTTCACTTAAAATAAATAAAATAAATTCCTTGACGTATGTTCCCCAGCCTGTAGTTGGACAGATATTGCCAGTGACTCGAAACGTGCTACTTTATAGTGTAGCCCATTTCATTGCTGAACAGCTGGACAGATTAAATACTTTTGTGTTTTGTGCTAAAATCTGATCCCTATGTATTTTTTTCTCTGTTCATTTTTTTTTTTTTTTTAAACAAATACAGAGAGCCAGTCTGACTTCTTTCTTTTACCTGATGGTCCTTTAACCTTTAAATATTTGAGTGTAACTCTTGGTTCTCTCATTGTTCTCTACTCCTCTGCTCATTTTGGAAATGACCGCAATTTTACATGTGCCCTGCCCCGTGCATACCAAATACTCTCTGTCTCACTTTTATCCCCCTGGGTTCAGATCTGGGAACCATCAGCGTCTTGGATCTACATGTATGTGTTAGGTTTTCTTTAAATAGCTTTAGAGGTGTCAGTGAAAAGCTTTGATTTTAAGTCACTCTGCCATCAATAGTAAGCCTGAATATTTATTTCAAAAGTCATTCATTCTCGTGTTAAGTATTTACAGAGTTTCTTTCTGTTGGCTCCCACAGGCCTCCTTATTTGTCTTTCTCTTCCACAGTCTCTTGCGGTTGTGAGTAGGTGCATAAGGCCAGGAGAAGAAGGCCTTTAGATTTGGTTCCCCTTCTCCATGGTCTGTGCTGTTGGGAAAACAATCCTAGCACTCTGTGCACACAGAAGACTTTTTCCTTAATGAAAAAGTCTCAGAGATGTTCTTGTTTTCTCATGAAAGCTGGCAATGAAAAATCTAGAGTATCAAGAATAATTTAAAAGCAAACTAAATTTTTGTCTTTTCGTAGTTATTAAGATTCCTGTCAGATGTATTTTGTAGTTAGATTCCTGACAGCAGCATTATTCAGGCTCCCCAGGTGGTGTGTTGGGGTGTTGGGAGCATTGTCAGCAGGCACAACTGCTTGGGTTTGCATTCCACCTTCACTGCTTCCGGTAAGAGCTCAGTTTCCTCAACTGCCACGATGAAGTTCATAAATACTGCCCATCTCCTAGGGTTGCTGTGAGCAGTGAGTTTATTACTGTCAAATGCTTTAGAACAGCATCTGGTGCATAATATTTTTTTTTCAATATATGAAATTTGTTGTCAAATTGGTTTCCATACAACACCCAGTGCTCATCCCAAAAGGTGCCCTCCTCAGTACCCATCACCCACTCCCCATCAACCCTCAGTTTGTTCTCAGTTTTTAAGAGTCTCTTATGCTTTGGCTCTCTCCCACTCTAACCTCTTTTTTTTTTTCCTTCCCCTCCCCCATGGGTTTCTGTTAAGTTTCTCAGGATCCACATAAGAGTGAAAACATATGGTATCTGTCTTTCTCTGTATGGCTTATTTCACGTAGCATAACATTCTCCAGTTCCATCATTGTTGCTACAAAGGGCCATATTTCATTCTTTCTCATTGCCACGTAGTACTCCATTGTGTATATAAACCACAATTTCTTTATCCATTCATCAGTTGATGGACATTTAGGCTCTTTCCATAATTTGGCTATTGTTGAGAGTGCTGCTATAAACATTGGGGTACAAGTGCCCCTATGCATCAGCACTCCTCTATCCCTTGGGTAAATTCCTAGCAGTGCTATCGCTGGGTCATAGGGTAGGTCTATTTTTAATTTTTTGAGGAACCTCCACACTGTTTTCCAGAGTGGCTGTGGTGCATAATATATGTTCACTAAATGCTATTAACATGGTTGTTATATTGGCTGAGGTCATAGCTTCATTTCTTCACCCAGGAGAAGAAATAGTCACAACATAAACAGATGTCCTTCACAAGACAACCCACATCTTCTGTAGGCTGCTTTTAGTTTGAAGAAACACTTAGCTAAATGTTTTCACTATATCCTACTATTTAGAGAACTGTGTACAGTTAGCTTCTTGCTTTTCATGGAATTTATGATGTCCTCAGTCTTTCAGAGCTGTTGGAAATGTATTCTAAAGTTGTTCATTAGAGTTCAGAGTGTGTTCATGTTCTGTGATCGAGGGATCCCTGCTAGTAAATGCGTAATCCCAAAGTGTAGGCACGGAAATGGGTAGTGACACCATCCTTACTACATACAGATGCACTCCCTGTTCTGCCACATGAGCATCCACCCCCACTGTGTTGTCTGTTCCCCCTTTGAAATTTCGAGCAGGTTGGTCTTAGTTAGTCTAAGTTCTAAGGAAATGATGTGGCCAGGAATTCTGAGAAATGGGGTGGTCAGGGAAAGGGATGCCATTTTTGGTGTCATGGTCTGAGGATCCCTAAGACTAGTTGAGTTATAAACTAGGGGAAATGATAAATAACTGAACATACCTTCTGCCGTTATTGAGAGTAATCTTGCCTTACAATAGCTTTAGCAGTGGTCTGGCAATTCAAAGGAGGCTGTTCATTTACTTCCAATTGAATACATACTGTGGTCATTTTTCACTACAGGGTGTTTAACAGTTGGTTTCTTCCTCTTAAATTGGAGGCACTTGTACAGAGAACCCCTTTTTGTTCAGTGGAGTGTGATTTCTTCATTCAATTGGTTTTATAGACTACCTATCATTGAAGATTATGGCTGTGGTTTATTGAGTGCCTAGTATGTCTAAAGTATTCTGCCCCCACCAGGAGAGGGATGAACAGGACACAATCTCTTTTCCCTAGCAAGGTGGGGGAAACACAGGAATCTAAACAACTGATTCAAATAAGAGGAAATAAGACAAGTCTTATAATTGAGGTTCAAGCAGGGAGCCACATGATCAGATCAGTTGTTTTCAGTTAAGAGACCTACTTATATTTACTTAGGTGGTGGTGTTTGAGCTAAGCCTGGAGGATGTGGTAGGATTTCAGGAACTAGAGAAAGAGGCTGCAGTCTACACCGGGAGGAGGGAGGAGTGTGGACAGAGGTAGGAGTGTGTGGAAGCGCTGGAAGGGCTGAGCATGGGTGCTGGAGACTAGGCTGAGAGTAGCTCCTTTCAGGGTCTTGAGTTTAGTGATGTGTGATTTCTTTTTTTTTTTTTTTAATTTTTTTTTTCAACGTTTATTTATTTTTGGGACAGAGAGAGACAGATCATGAATGGGGGAGGGGCAGAGAGAGAGGGAGACACAGAATCGGAAACAGGCTCCAGGCTCTGAGCCATCAGCCCAGAGCCCGACGCGGGGCTCGAACTCACGGACCGCGAGATCGTGACCTGGCTGAAGTCGGATGCTTAACCGACTGCGCCACCCAGGCGCCCCATAGTGATGTGTGATTTCATGGTCTTTACAAGATGTCCACTTGGAGGTATACTCTGAGCCGTTATGGATTCTGTTCCCGCAGATAGTGGTGGGAGATTGGGATCTGAGAGTCAAGCCTTCTGAGAAATCCTTGAGACCTAGGGGAGTAGGGTAAGGAGACTTGAGGACAGAGGGCTGACAGATGCCTCCCATTTAAGTGGAAGTGGTACCAGGGTCCCATAAGAGACTTTGGCAGGGACAGGCTCGGATCAGAACTGGCAGATGCTGTGACTGAGAAGAGGCTTTTGAGTAGGATAAAAACTCTGTTTCTGACTATTGTATTGTCTTTTAAAATTTTTTATTGTAGACATTTTCAAACTATACATAAGTAGAAAAGTATATTATATTGTGACCCACCATGTCCCCATTATGCAGCTTCAATTATTATCAATATTTTATCAAGCTTCCTTCATCTCCCACCTATCAGGGGAAAGAGAAGGGAGATAGGGGACTTTTAAGCACCATCAGGCTTGTATCACTTCTGCTGCACTTTAGTTTGCACTACGTCATAAGGACAATTTGTTTTTATACTACTCTAAGTCATTATCTAGCCAAAGTTTAAAAAAATAGAGAATAGTAATTCTCTGTCAGCCAATTAAACTTCTTTTTGTTTAAATAATTTGAAGTCCTTGAAAACCACATCAGCAGTGCTTTTTAATTCCATAGAGATTAGATCTTACTCTTTTTATTTTCTTTCTTTCTTTCTTTTTTTTTTTTTCTTTTTTTTTTTGAGAGAAAGGTGGGTGGAGAGGGGCAGAGAGAGGGAGAGAGAAAATCCCAAGCAAGCTCTTCACTTGGATCACGGAGCTCAATGCAGGGCTTGAACCCACGAAATGTGAGATCATGACCTGAGCCAAAATCAAGAGTCTGAGGATGCAACGACTGAGCCACCCAGGCACCTGGAGATAAGATCTCACTCCAAGGGCGCATTTGGGAAACAGGCAGTGTCGTGAGGAAGATAACAAAACGTTGTGGAAGGGATGCCTCTTCTACATGGCACGTGATGCGTTTTGATGGGAGGCTGTTTATTTTGTATGTACACTTACTTCCTGTGAATAGCACTGGCCATCTAAATCAAGCTTCCTGTCTTTAGATCATAGGACTTACAATAATAGTGGCAGTTTTGCCACCTCTGAGCCACATACCATTCAGTTCCTAATCCTGGAGCAGGGGTCCTTATTTGGGACCTGTGGCCGTCTCCGGAGACTTTTTTTTTAGTAAGCTTCATGCCCAGTGTCAGGCCCAAGACCTGAGCTGAGATCAGGACTCAGATGCATAAGCAACTGAGCCACCCAGGCGCCCCAGCCAGAGACATTTTTGACTGTCATGTTCTTGGGCGTGAAGGGGCTACCATCATCTAGAGGAAGGAGAGAGGAGAGGGATGCACAGGGCAGCTCCCCATAACAGAGGCTTAACCTGCCCCAAGTACTAGTAGTGTCAAGGCTGAGAAACTATGTATTAGCAGAATACCATATTTCAGAGGAGAACCGCCCTTTTTAGTTTGGTATTACATCACATGTTTGTGTACCAGGTTACTAATAAGAATTTTTCTATCTCCTTTGGAGAGAGGTTAATGTCTTCTAGATGTTTTTCATTGGATCTCCTGTATCATCTAAGTTGGGTTTGGCCATATCTTTGGGCCTACCAAACTTCATTCCAATCTTTGTTTTCTTTGTGTCCTTGGACTCTAGCAGAGCATGGAAGTGATTTGGTTTCTCTGGGTAGGAGATTTCAGGTAGAATGCATTTTCTGAAGACATGCTCATTGGTCTGAGCAAAGTTCTCTCTTTGGAGGAAGATGATAGCTTGAAGGTGTTATTTCACAACAGGTGAGTCTTGTTAAGTCAAGATATGATCTATATTTCTTCACCCTGATTTGAAATTGAGCAGTCTTTTGTAGTAATTGAGAAACATAAATTATTCCACTTTCATTTTTTGTAGGAAATACAATTGGAGCATGCAAAGCAAGCCTTTGTGCAAAGGGACAATGCCAGGACTGGAAAAGTTACAGCCATTGACTTCCGAGACATCATGGTTACCATCCGCCCCCATGTCTTGACGCCTTTTGTAGAAGAATGTCTAGTAGCTGTAAGTTGTAACTTGACCTAATGAAGCAGTTTATTTTACCTGGCAAAAGCTCGGTAAATAAGAGATTATAAAAACAATTCTTAAAAATTATGTAGAGTTTTTCATTTCAAACTAACGTTTTCTTAATGTGATCTCATATATTATCAGACTTCCCGACAGGGTATGTTTTGGCTAGTTTTAGTGGGTAGGTTGATTTGTTACCTGGATAATATGGAATATCTCAAAGAAACATGTGAACTGGGTTTTTAAAAAAAGGTAAAAACAGCTTTATGATTTCATGTTAATTTTGCTTTATATCTCAAAGTATGTCAGTATGTCATATTGTCATAGGTCATATGTCAAATGCTAATCTTCACTTTTATCTATTCTCCAAGGCAAAATTTTTTTAAAAAAAAATAGTGCATGCAGATGTATTTCTTTGGTCAAAGAGCAGAATCTCTAAACTTTATTTTATTTTATTTTTAAAAAAAAATTTTTTTTTTCAACGTTTATTTATTTTTGGGACAGAGAGAGACAGAGCATGAACGGGGGAGGGGCAGAGAGAGAGGGAGACACAGAATCGGAAACAGGCTCCAGGCTCTGAGCCATCAGCCCAGAGCTTGACGTGGGGCTCGAACTCACGGACCACGAGATCGTGACCTGAGCTGAAGTCGGATGCTTAACCAACTGCGCCACCCAGGCGCCCCCAGAATCTCTAAACTTTAGATTCACTCATTCATTCACCATGTGTGTTTTGAGGCAACAGTGACACATAGGATGGGTGAGCCCCGTTCCTGTGTTGTAGCTTCCATGCCAGTGGGTGCCCAGCCCCTCTCCCTACCTCATGGACCTGGAAGGTATCCTATAACATTCTCTGCTGGAGGTTCTCAAGCCTTGGTCACAAAGCATAAGAATCACCAGGGATGCCTTTATTTTTCTTAAATTTTTTTTTTTAACATTTATTTACTTTTGAGAGAGAGCATGAGTGGGGAGAGGCAGAGAGAGAGGGAGACACAGAATTGGAAGCAGGCTTCAGGCTCTGAACTGTCAGTACAGAGCCTGACGTGGGGCTTGAACTCATGAACTGCGAGATCTGATCTGAGCTGAAGTCAGACGCTTAATCGACTGAGCCACCCAGGCGCCCCAGGGATGCTTGTTAAAAGTACAGATAACTAAGTTTTCTTCCAGGCCTATGGTTTTATCATCTACAGGTGCTGAGGTCCTAGAATCTAATCTCGAAAGCTTCCCAGATCATTCTGACAATCACACGGTTTTGGAAACCCTTACACTGTGGTTTGGTAGTCCCGGGGAGACTTTTGGGGTTTTTTCACCATGCTCTGGGTTTCCCACAATGCTTACCATAGGCAGGAACTCAGGATAGCTTTTCACTTTTTTTTCCCCTGGTGCCTCTTTTTTTTTGGCACTGTGTTAATCTAACTCCCTTTCTTGCCTTCCTCCTACCCTTCGCTATTCCATTTTAAACTCTTATATCAGCTATTTTAAATGATTACTAAGAGAAGATTTATGTGGTTGTTACTTTATAAATAAGTGCTTTCCTAATAAAAATATTTTGCCTTGTTAGGGAAGGATAGAATTTGAAACCCCAAACTGAAGTTCCATTCATAACGGACATGCTATCTGTTTTCCTTGCCCCCCCTTTGTGAAAAAAATACGGTTTCTTACAAATTCCGATTATCAGAATTCTGACCAGTTTTAACTCCTTTCAAAGCACGTGACATCTCATAATTTTTTCGTAATACGCTTGTTTGCTAGAAATCCCACCAATTTAAAGTCTGTACTTAAATGATTATTTATTGCTAGTTATAAGTAACATGACAGATCATGATATTAATGTTGGCTTGACCACTTTTCATACTGTGTTTGTGTTGGAATAATATAGTTTTACATGTATAAGCACACACACATGTGTATGTGTATGGTGTAGTTGTGCATGTCTGAGCCTCTCAGAATTGCTCATTAGATGAAATAAACAAACTTATAAAACATTTCCAATTGAAATTTGAACTCTGTAAATTACTACTGGTCCTGTTGTTATAATCCTACACATGTATTTATTTAGTGTTCCAGGACTTATGTGTGGAGAGTATAAGCTCTGGTCGTGATTAGTTGCAGTTACTTTTAAAATTCACTTATAGCTTTTTTATTTTTTTTTTTTAATGTGAAAGGAAAATACTTATGGCCATTTCTTTTCAGACATGCATTCTTGATTACTTCCAAAGCTAGCATTTGATATATGTACTTCAGAATCTTCTTCATTCTATAAATCTTTTGTTTATTGTTCTTCTCCCATCTCTTATTTTCCACTTATTTGAGGCTGCTGGAGGTGCTACGTCCCATCAAGTTAGTTTCTCCTATTTTAATGGATTCAATTCACTCCTTAACAACATGGAACTCATTAGAAAGATCTACAGCACTCTGGCTGGCAACAGGAAAGATGTAGAGGTGACTAAGGGTGAGTGAGAATAAGTCTGAATTTTTGCCTGCAAGTATCTTGGTGTATTATTATTAGAGTGAAGAAGGCAACGGAGAGTTTATGTTATAGATTTTTCTATCCCATTGACACGTATTAACCATATGGTACATGTGTGTTCTCCATCCTTTGATCAGACAAACAAAAGTAAAACAGTCTTCAGCAGATTTTAAATAAACTGAAGACAGTCTTTGAATGAGGGAACCATGCAAAATTTCTTAAATGTTTTCAAATCATGCTAAAATCCTGAGCTAAATTTGCAGCCTCTAAAGTGGCCTTCAAAAGTACGTGAGGAATTCCATAAACTTATACTGGTGACAACCTCAGAACAAGATATCAGCACGTTAATAGGATTTTTTTTCTTTTAACTGAGAAGTCCCTTAAGAATCCCACAGCATCATTAATAGAACCTCCCAGGACAGATGCATGTGAAGCTTCATACCTGCTTCCTTGTTTTCTCGGACCTGCGATTTCAATAACATATTGTGTCATTTTTTCAAAGCCTTCAGATGAGACACAAAGCGTTTAAGGTCAATATTAGAGAAACTGTTCTGCACACTCCTTCCAGATGAATGAAAGAATTGCAAAAATTCTTACCCTATTTGGATTTACTTGAATTCTGTGATAGTAAAGTTTTGTGATGTTCACTCATTCCAGTGCCTTGAGTTAATGCTGCATTTAGTGGCTATTCCTTGTTGAATCTTTCCCTTTTAACTCTTTTTCCATACAGAGGAGTTTGTTCTGGCAGCTCAGAAATTTGGTCAGGTTACACCCATGGAAGTTGACATCTTGTTTCAGTTAGCAGATTTATATGAGCCACGGGGGTAAGTTGGCCTTTTTTTTTTTTTTTTTTCTAATTAGCTTAATAAAAGGAGGTTAGGAGTTGGGGGTGGGAGGAGGGCAGCAAAATGGGAGAAAAAGAAGCCAAATTAAAGAGGACTCCAAAATATGGGAAACAAACAAGGGAACATTTTAAAATTCCATAACACGGATTTTAATGAACTTGTATTTTGTTGTCGCTTGTGCTTGTTTTTTTGTTCCCCTCCAGACGTATGACCTTGGCAGACATTGAACGAATTGCTCCATTGGAAGAGGGCACTCTGCCTTTCAACTTGGCTGAGGCCCAGAGGCAGGTGGGCAAAGGGAGCAGACTTGCTCCCTTATGTTTCTGTAGTAGGGCACCCCCAGACCCTTTCTACTTGGTGGTGCCTTGTTGGTGCTGGTGTCTCACCTTCTAATTTAACATCTTGCACCAACAGTCCAGACGATTTCCAAAGGCTACAAAGAGAAATTACTTTAGAAAGGTTCTGATTAATAGACACTAGTTACTTTCGAAGATGGGGTGATTTCCTAACTGCATGCAAGTCTACCTCCCTTCCCCCCCACCCCCCCAAAATAGACAGAAGCTCTTTTCTTCTTCCCTAAATCTTGTGTTGAGAGATGTGGGACAGAAGTCCCATTTTGGTGTCGCTGTCCCGACGAAGCGACACATTGCTCACGGCAAGCTGCCTTTGCTCCGAAGAGAGGAACTTCATCAGCTCATCGTGTAACTGCCATGCCTTCCGTTTTTCTGAATATCAAAATGAGATAATTTTGTTTAGTCTGGAGTAATAGTTTGAAGGCTTTTAGACTTCTTTTCTCTGTGAAAGGATTCATAAGTTATGTGGAAACAATTTGAGGAATGCGAAATTTTATTTTATGGTTAACAGAAACCAATCTCTTGAAGTCATGAGAGTCAGAAACTTAAGACATGGGCCCTCCTCATTTAACTCTTGCCCTGCTCTCTATAGATCAGGATTAGAGAATAAAAGCTTTCATAGCATGTGTTGTGCTTACACGATGTTTGTAAAGTAAATCCAGTCACAGACGAGCGTCATTTTAGAAAAATACCTCCTTTAAGGCAAAGCCATCTCTGAATCCTATGAGACTTAACAGTTTTTGGCTTGGAGCTCTGGGTCTGTACAGAGACGCCAGTTTGACCACAATGGGTTGATGCGGGCTGCATTTTTAGGACTGGCAGGCCTCGAGCCAGCACCCCTTCTTTCAACCCCCCCCCTCCCCCACGCTGAATGCACTGGCAAGTTTTGTGTGCAGCATGTAACTCAAAGTGGTGGGTGTGTGCTCAGTAAATCCTAACTAGGCACCTCTGGAAAACCAGCTGGCTGTTGTTAAAAGAGGGAACTGATTTCCCTGAGTGCAGGAGAGAGAAGTGTATAATCACGTGCAGCGGTAGAAGCAACACTGGTCTCCTCCCTTTGATTTTTAAACACTGCTTACCAGATGATTATCTCTTCGTCTCTATGTGACTGGCTGTTATAGAAATTTGGGGATTAAGAAAAAGCAGAGGTTTTTCTTTTTCTTTTTTTTTTTTTAAGCTTCCTTCTGTCCTCCAGCTGACAGTGGTATCCCACAATTTTTCCTTCCTGCCCTCTGCAACTTTTGAGAGATTTTGATGGGTGCTCATTGATACTGGCCATGCAAGGGTTAGACAGATTGATGAGATTTACAGCAGGAAATGATTGGCTGCGGCTTAGAGATGTAGAGCAATTCACAGTGGCCTTGCCTGGAATATTCTTTGCTCTGTGAACACCAGTAGGCCTGACAACATTGACGGGACTCAAGCAATGGAGGTCATCCACCTGGTAGGCTCGGTGCTACCATTTATCCTCAACAGAGGAGTGCAGGACTAGGAATCTTTCCTGTCTCATGAGCTTGCTACATTTCGAGCTTCAGAAAAGTTACATGAAAGTCTGGGATTTTGTTTATTTTGTCTTTTAGATGAAGAATTAGTGGTAGCTGTACATCCGCCTCCCCCACCCCCATCCATTATTTTCAAAATACTTTCACTCACTATTTTGATGCCGGAACCTTTCTGAGTATTACCTATTTGTATCTGTATAAGAAGTAGTGCCTTTCTTAGGGATGCATTTGTCAAAATGAGGGTTCTCGTGATTTCCATCTATGCAGAGATAGAACTGGAAACACCCCATGGCATTTGCAGAAGAAATGTTTTACATTCCTGAAGATGCATATTTCTATGTAAAGCTATTTTCAGTTAAATGACTCTAAAGGAGATTCCAAGTTATCTCATTGTATTAGAATTGTGTTACATTGACAGCAGCTAAAATTCAGTGGGTTGATAGCTGGGGTTGGTAATTATTTTCATTGTTCATTTATTTTAATTATCATGACTTATGGAAAAACAAATTTTACTGAATATATTTATTCATTCAACAGGTATTTATAAAGCACTAACTATGTGCTACCCTCATTTGACAACTTTATATGACATAAAATTACTTGTATTTATGTAGACAGAAAAATGCAGTGCTCTAAAATGTTTTGGCATCAAAAACACAGTAAGGATAATAAGGTCCAAAGAACAAAAAAGTAACAACTGACTGGCCTGAAGTGTGAATTTAGAAAAAATGGGTAAAAAAGAGGAGAAAGTAACAATTATCTGCAAGACAACCTCCTTGTTAGGTCCACTGTAAATATTTTGAGTTATCTTTGTGTATTGAGATAGCCAAAATGTTTTAATGTGTTTTTTTGGTTTTGGTTTTTTTTTTTTTTTTTTTTTTTTTTTTTTTTAAGGAGAGAGACAGAACATGAGCGGGAGAGGGGCAGAGACAGAGGGAGACACAGAATCCGAAGCAGGCTCCAGGCTCTGAGCAGTCAGCACAGAGCCCGATGCGGGGCTTGAACTCACAAACCGTGAGGTCGTGACCTGAGTGGAAGTCAGATGCTTAACCGACTGAGCCACCCAGGCACCCCTTAATGTGTTTTTATATGCATACACATATCCACAAATAATGTTGAATAGAAATAACATATTGCACACGGTCTTTAACATTGTTCTTAAAAGATTATGAGATATTTCAAACATTTATAAAGTTAAAAAGAATCATATCCTGAATACCTGTCTACCTGCTGTATTCTTTTTAACCTGTTTTCACTTTATAATACCTTATGAACATTTTTCTTAACATTAAGAACATTTTACAATGACATACAATTTCATTTTAAGGCTGTAACATTTTTTAAAGTTTGTTTATTTATGTAATCTCTATACCCAGTGTGGGGCTCAAACTCATGACCTTGAGATCAAGAGTCGCATGTCTCCAACTGAGCCAGCCAGGCACCCCAAGGGTGCAACATTTTTAACTGGTCCTCTCTTACTGGACATTTAGGTTATTCTCAGAGTTTTTGCTCTTAAAACAGTGTTGCTTTTTAACATTCTGTTAGCTTGATCCTTGTTTACATACATGATTGTTTTCTAGTCTGATTTTTTATAAGTAGAATTGCAGGGTCAAAGGTTATGTACAAGAGTTTGGGTGTATATTACCAAGTTTCTCTTCAGGTTTATTCTAGATTAAATGGCAGGTTTGAGAAGCCCCATTTTTATCAACTCTTGCCAGACTGGGTGTTGCCATTAGAAAAGAAACTGTGGTGACAGATGGTAGTTAGATTTATCATGGTGAACACTCCACAGTGTAGCTCAATGTTGATTCACTGTGGTTTACACCTGAAACTAATACATTGTATGTCGACTATACTTCACTAAAATGAATAAACAAAAACCTCCCAAACCTGCCAGTTTGCTTGATGATGAATGATGTATCATTAATGTTTTTAAGTTTGTGTCTCCTTGATCACTAATACGAATTAAACACTTGAAAATAGGTTTATAACATTTGGGGGGGGGTACATAGTGGTTTTCATTTTGTTCAAATTTGATTTTCAGCACTAACAACAGTAATAGCTTTTCCTTAATTAGAACAACAGAATCTAACCCTACCTTCCTCTTTGATGTTTCAGTTTGTGTCCTGAATTTGGAACCCAGTGGGCAATTTAAAAAAATCATATGTGCTGATTTCTGTTCTGTCCTTCTTTCTGTCTCCTGTCTCCCCTCCCCGATTCCCATGTGTGCAAAGAAGAAGGCCTCCGTCGACTCATCCCGACCAGTTGTCCTGCAGATTGCAGAGTCGGCCTACAGGTTTGGTCTGGGTTCCATTGCTGGAGGTTAGTCATGGATGAGTGCAAATTTTTCACTTTTATTATGCCTCTGATATTTTTTTCTCTGATTTCCACCTTGCAGTATTAAAGGACAAAGCCTTCTTTGGTCTTTCCAAGCCAGTTACCTGTCTTCACCTCTGAGATGGAACAAGAGCAAAGGGAACTTCCCCCCATACCTGCATATGATCAGGGACTTCGAAGTGGCTTTTTCTCTTACTTATCTCTTAGCATCTACTATAGGCTTTTTAAAGATGGGTGAATAATAAGGTTAGGCTGTAGGTAATGCGTAGGTAAAACTTTGAACTGTCTATGACATCATTTTATCAGAGACACTTGAATGAAAATCCACAATTGTTTATTAGGAAAATGAGTACAGTTTTAAAATCCGTACATGCAGAATTTGTTTCTTTCCTCGATCAGGCTTCTCTTTGATGTTAACCACCTTCCCCTTTCCTCTGACTGACCTTTCTTCCTTCTGAAATACTGGTTTTATTTGATTTTAGCTGTCGGAGCCACTGCCGTGTATCCCATCGATCTTGTAAAAACTCGAATGCAGAACCAACGATCTACGGGCTCTTTTGTGGGAGAACTTATGTATAAAAACAGCTTTGACTGTTTTAAGAAAGTGCTACGCTATGAAGGCTTCTTTGGACTGTATAGAGGTTAGTGCCATGTGCTGAATTCATGTAAGGTGAAATACTAGCCGAAGGTTTGGTTTTCCATCTGTGTGCCTGAAAAGTATTAGGGAGACTGCATTACAGTGGAAATGCAGCAGATTCTCAATTATCCATGCTAATGGGAGTAGGCTGGAGGCATCTAGGGCATGGCTAATCAAAACAGCCCATAATCTGAAAGCCATTTATATTGCTCTGCAGTATGTTTTATTTCTTAAAATAATTATTTTTTATAAATATCTTCAGTGGGTTTTTTAGAAGGCTCATATTGTTTGTCTTCTTGAAAGAATTCCACTCACCACCTAAGAGGGAAAGGCATCTTGGGGACAGGACTGAGCCTACTTGGGATTAATGATTGTCCTTGAATATACCCCATAAAAGTCTGTCAAGCGGATAACCAGGGGTTCAGTGGAGCCCTCATTTACTGCCTCTTAAAGTTGCCCCTTCCTTCCTCTGACTCTGTACGCAGTGGAGTTGATTCACATGCCACTGTAACAGGGGGTCCTGTCCCGCTTCATCTAAGCCCTGTCCTTCAGTCATCTAAGGTTCATGAAGCAATGAGAACAGTAGTGAGATGTATGTCATCACTAATAGAAAAGATCCCACAGGTCCTGACTATCCTTCCATTGGCATTGGCCTAAAGAGGCTTGACTTGGCTTCCCCACCTCTCTGTATTGCCTTAGACAA
Source organism: Leopardus geoffroyi (assembly GCF_018350155.1). NCBI lineage: Eukaryota > Metazoa > Chordata > Mammalia > Carnivora > Felidae > Leopardus > Leopardus geoffroyi. Next base: position 99,604,373 of record NC_059331.1, on the reverse strand, counting down.
AGAGAAAAGAAGAATTTTGCATCAGCTAGAATACAGTATTGCAGGGCGGTTCCAGCTGAGCCACTTTGCCATTTGGCAACTGCGCTACTGGCGGGGTCTTCCCTGCCTTCCAATGCTTGCTGTAGAAGAAAACAGTATTTAGTACTCTGCAGAGACAGACCTTGAAACTGGCAGTCATGTAGACCTGGGCCTGTAGGCCTCTTCTGCCATCTGCTGACTCTAGTCTTCATCTTAACCGCCCAAGTTTAAAAAAAAAAACAAAGACCCCTCTTGAAATCTCTCACCTTAGAAACTAAGAGGTTTTAAACTCCAGAGAAGGTCCGTTTTGCAGGTTCTATTGTGTAGGTAGATAACTCCCATCAAAGGCCTTTTGATCTTTTCTCTGCCCTCTTTCCCTCACCCCCTGCCTCTTCTTACAATTGAGAAGGTCTTTGACCCCAGGTGATTGATGATGACCCTTACAGGGTCACTGCCTTCCATTTGAAATACTTTTCTCTCCTGGTGACAACAAACCTCACAGATGAAATGTCTCCCAAGTAGTACAAGGTTAATGTCACAGTGCCTGCTTTGCAGTGATTCAGGCAAAGGCTGCCACCTTACCTGTCCGTGTGGGTTTTCTGCCTGGAGACATTTGAGCCTCAAGCCAGAAGGAGGACAGAGCCTTGTCGTTGCTTCACAAACTACTTTTATGGCCTTCTCTTGGTATTGGATTTAAATGTCAAGAGTGCCTTTAGGATTGTGAGAAATACTTTTTGTCCTGCTGAATTTCTTTAATATGCTTGTGTTGACCTGGTTTGATTTAACATTGAGTCCCTTCTCTTTCCTCTTTGACCAATGTGACAAATCTTGATTCTTGGTTGCATCTGGATTTTCTTCCTTGACCTATTCTTTTAACCCCATAGACAGAACAGCTTAAAGCATACCTGAGTACTGGTTACTGGGCTAATAATACAGGCTATCCCACAAACCTCTTGCTATTTCACTGATTACATCTGTAAGATGAGGGGGACTGGTTTTAACTCTTAAGGGAAGGGGAGTCAGCCTACTAGAGACAGAGGTTCACTTTGAAAACCAAAGAGGCAGTCCTTACCTTTTTCCTGGTTTAGAAATTTAAGCCATTTATCTGACCTGTTTTGGGTGCCTGAACCCTAATGGGTTCTCTATCAGAGGATGCTAAATAAATAGACTGTGAGTCTAAGAGTAATTGTGGGAGTCATCTGTATTTATTTCTCTGTTTTCTAGTAAATAATTATAAAGCAACAGATTTACTGTAAAACCTTGTTTAGCTTTGTTCTGTAGTTTGGATCTTGAGAGCAAATAGATGATTGGCAGTTCAGGTTTAAAAAAAAATGACTTATAATCTTGCTTTCTAAAAATGACCTGTTCCTCTTATTGACTGGTTGGGACCACTTCTTCTTAGTGCCTTACACATAATCATTAATTAATAATAATTGTATGTAACTGCTTATTTGTAAATGCTGGGCGAGAGAGAGCAGATGAAAATGGGAATCTGTCAGTACTAGCAGAAATTATAATGGAAACAACAAAGACCTGATGTATTCCTGGGAATCGGTATTATAACCCGTGTGTACAAAGTCAAGATAGAACACAGCCTACATGAGATTCTTTGACTATAAATTTCTTATTAAATGTAGTTTTAGTGTTTACAAATTTTATTCTAGGGCGCCTGGGTGGCTCAGCTGGTTAAGCGTCCAACTTCAGGTCAGGTCGTGATCTCGTGGTTTGTGAGTTCGAGCCCCGCATTGGGCTCTGTGCTGACAGCTCAGAGCCTAGAGCCTGCTTCAGATTCTGTGTCTCCCTCTCTCTCTCTGCCCCTCCCAGACCTGTGCTCTGTCTCTCTCTGCCTCTCAAAAGTGAATAAATGTAAAAAAAAAAAAAAAAAAAAATTAAAAATTTTATTCTAGGGGAAACTTAAATTTCAATTTTGGGAATTTAGAATCGCCTCTGATAACGGTTCATCCAGCAGGAATGAGAAGGTGTCAGAGGACATCTTGGATTTATAAACATGTTTTGAAATATCAAGTCTATTTTTTCCTATTATGGAATTTTGCTTAATGTGTAATTTTTCTGCATCAATACATATATGATTGCTAATATTTCCTGAATAGTATAATTTGGGAATGTTGCATAAGTAAGGTCTCTCCCCCTATTTTAAAATTATCTTTATGCATATTTCAGAAAAAAGTTGACAGTTAAGCTTGAAAGAAGGTGCTTGCAGGGTGTATCTGTTAGAAGGTTAATAAGCATCTCTCTCCCTCTCTTTTTTCCTTTTCTTTCCATAACAAGAATCCAGCTCTCTAAAGGGACACTGTTTTTGTACTGAGAAGTAATTCCTTGTGGCACTAAGTAATTCCTTAGTTCTTTCTAAGGAACTCTTGAGCACACTCCACCGCAGGTTATTTTTCACTTTCCTCTCTCTGGCAGTCACCAGCATCTGCATGCGGTCCTGGAGGTTGTCCAGTGGTGAACAGGGAGTGAACTGGGATCACTGCCCCGGCGTCCAAAGGTGACTGATAATGCAGCTGTGGGGAGTGTCAGCAACCGCAGCAACTGTCCTCAGTGGACATGGTGCAGTTCCGTGCCCCACCCCCACCCGAGTGCCACGAGTGATTTTAGTATTGGGGTTTCTTCCGTATGACTATCCATGTCTCTCTGCAGCTCCCTGTCCCCTTGTCTCCAGGAGTTTCTTATTTGGTGTGTGTTGTGGGCGGGGGCGGGCAGGTCAGCAAGGATCCTCTTGGAAATCCTATAAGACTGACTCTACAGACCTCCTCTATTATGTAGACTACTTTCTTTACAAGAAAATGATCGATATTCCAAGGTTTTTCTATAATATTTGAAAATCAGACCCTCCAGGCTGAGTCTGTCTGTATGGAGGGAAATAACACCCAAGATTATCCAGATCTCCCTGAAGTACTTATAAAAGTCTTCCTGGGGGCGCCTGGGTGGCTCAGTCGGTTAAGCGGCCGACTTCGGCTCAGGTCAGGATCTCGCGGTCCGTGAGTTTGAGCCCTGCGTCGGGCTCTGGGCTGATGGCTCAGAGCCTGGAGCCTACTTCCGATTCTGTGTCTCCCTCTCTCTCTGCCCCTCCCCCACTCATGCTCTGTCTCTCTCTGTTTCAAAAATAAATAAACGTTAAAAAAAAAAAAATTAAAAAAAAAAAGTCTTCCTGTGTTTCCTCCCCACTCTGCAGCTTGATTTCATGCTCTCAGGTGTTTAAAATCCTTAATGAATTACCTCACAGTTCGTTTGGGTTGAATTAACCACGTGACCAATGAGTCAGTTATTAGCCTGCTGTGGACTTGGCATATTAAAGAGAAACAATTGTGAGGCACCTGGGTGGCTCAGTCAGTTAAGTGTCCGACCTCAGCTCGGGTCATGATCTTGTGGTTCACGAGTTGTAGCCCTGTTTCAGTCTCTGTGCTGACAGCTCAGAGCTGGGAGCCTGCTTCAGATTCTGATTCTCTCTCTCTCTCTGCTCCTCCCCAGCTCACTCTCTCTCTCTTTCTCTCAAAAATAAATAAAAACATTTAAAAAAAATTAAAGAGGAAACAATTTATTGGGTAATCATCCCCAAATAAATGCTCTTGCCGGTCCAGGAATAACTAATTTCTGCCTTTAAACTTTGCTATACTCTCCTCCCTCAGATGTTTCAGGTAAAGAGATGAGCAACCTTAGAAATTGGGAAATGCTTGGGGGGGGAGGACCTTTGGGGAGAATGACAGATTCAAGAGAAATCAGAATCTATGAGAAATACTTCTTTTTTAAAAAAATTTTTTTTAATGTTTATTTATTTTTGAGAGAGACAGAGACAGGATGTGAGTGAGTTGGGGCAGAGAGAGAGGGAGGCACAGAATCTGAAGCAGGCTCCAGGCTCCAGCTGTCAGCACAGAGCCTGATGCGGGGCTCGAACTCAGGAGTTGTGAGATCATGACCTGAGCCGGAGTTGGATGCTCAACTGACTGAGCCACCAAGGCGCCCCAATGAGAAATACTTCTTAAAGGAAGGTTTTTGTTTTTGTTTCTGTTGGTGGAAAGAGCTATAAAGAAAACCTGCCAGAAAGAGAAATTTGATCATTTTATGAATTAAACTTAATTTGGAGCACTACTTAATCTGTGAGGTAACTGGCAAAAAAAAAAAAATTAATTAGACTACTGATTGTTGCAAAGTCTTAAATGGGTCTATTTCAAGTTGTCTGTGTAGTGCAAAAACAGTCACCTTCCATCCTGGAATGTTCTCAAGGTGACATCTAGAGGATATTGTGATGATATCTCAGGAAGTTATTGATATGTTTGCATTCTGGAAGGAAGTTTTATCAAACAGCTAATTTAAGTGAGGCCTCTTGTGGTTAATGTCTCTACAGAAGGGAGTACCCAAATTACATGGGTCCATGGTGAAATTCCTTCTTGCGTAATTCTTGTGTATAAAAATAAATTTAAAAAAAATTCTAGCACCCAAATAATGGATTCGAGTTTCTACAACTGTTTTGCGTAACTTAAGAACGCATGTGTTTTGGAACCAGCTACAGGGAGTCCTTGAACTGCGCCAGTCATGGGTGTCTGTCCACATCCAGCAGAGCTTCTAATGAGCACAAACTAGATTGGTTTGAACCTTATTTTTTTCAGGTAGTTTTTGCACATTTCAATTTAGGGTAATAAGGTTTTGAAAGGATCAGAAGGCAGATATTTGCTTCTAGGAAACTGTAAGCTTGGATAATCACATCTGCAGAAATCTACAGTGAGCCAACTGTACTGAGCACAGGGTGTTAACGTAGGAGGCAGAAAGAGCACAAAGTCAGACCAAGGTGGGTGGGTGTGTTGTCAGAGGCCTGACAGGGCCAGATGAGAACAGCAGCGAGCTCAGAAACTTGGGAAAGATGATGAAAAGATTGAAGGAAACGAAGCCCAGCAAAGAAAAGGTTGAGTGAGGTAGCTCCAGGCCTCCAGGATGGTAATTTATAACCAGCTGCTGCCACTGCTGAGGCTGAAGCAAGGGGAGCGGATGAAACCTCGGCAGCAAGGAATTAGTTGAGCTGGAAGGAAAGATAAGCAGGAGTTGCCGTGTACCAACCATAGTGAAAAACTGAAGGAGGGGGATATGACCTTTCTTCCCAATGATCTTCACTTCTAGGAAACCAGCCCCGGAAACAGAGGAGGAGTCAAAGGAACTAAATCCTTCCTAGACTATAATCAGTATCATTCGTTCACATTTTGACAGTCTCTCAAAGGCAATCTGAGCCATGGCTGAGATATCAGATGGTTCTTGACATGTGCAATAAAACACGTAACCCGGACGAGCAATCATTTACATCTGATCATCTGCACCATGCCCCACTCCCCCTGCCATTTCCCCAGCTCGACTGCACAGTCGAGGGTGGGGTTGGGGTGGTTCCCCAAGAGCCCACTGCAGACCTGGAGTGAGCCCAGTGCTCTGAAAGGGGATAGCCGAGGTTGAGGGGGGTGGGGTGGAAGCGCCTCATGCCTCAGGGCAATATGAGTCAAAGGTGGACAGACAAGTGGTTGGAGGGGGAGGGAGGAAAGAAAGCTTGAACAAGTGAAGAGAGAAGGCCATGGAACTAGGAGCAGGAATAAAAGCTGTGAGACTGGGTGCACAGAGTGCTGATAGGTCCAGAATGAAGGGTAATCTGATGTTGAAAGCAAGGAGGGGCTCTTTGGGAAGATGAGGGCAAGTGTGGTGGCCCCTGCGGGGAGGTCAGGAGGGTAAGAACGTAACATCAGAGGGGTTTCCTCCGGGTTGAAACTAGATAACACAAGAAAGTGCTTCACGTGCCTTTTGCCAGAGGAGCAGGGATGGTGTAAACCCTGATCTCCCCTGCCGAACTCTGCTGCTCGGCTCTGCCCCACATGCCTTCTGCCCTGCTGGACATGCTCTGCAGTACCTGTGTCCAAGCTGGGCTTGTTTTTGTCTGACCTGAGACAGAGATGCTGCATCGGTTATGGAGATTCTTCCTTGTTGTGGCCCCTTGGTGTCTGTGCCCCCGCCTGTGTCCTCCAGCCTGGTCTTTTGGGATAGCTACTGCATGGTGGTAACCCTTCTCCATGGACTGTCCACCTGGCTCCCAACCTGCTTGCTGCTCCACCTGAGCCCAGTCCACAGTGCGTTCTCGACTCTGACTCGTTCACCAGGTTGTAACCTGCCACTTGGCCCTGCTGTTCGGTGCCTTCAGTGTTTTAAAGAGCCTCATATTCAGGACCCAGGAGGGGTGGGTGGAGGGATGATGTGGATGCCCACCATACACCCACCCTCCTTCTGTTGTGTGAAAGGGCCAGTCCACGCACGGCGCTAGCCCAGTGCCAGGCGGGACCCAGAGAAATGTCTTGGAACAGTCTGGGCCAGAAGAAAAGCCTTTACAGAGCAAAGGAGAAAATTGGAGCAGTAAGTCTACCAGAGTGAGCAGGGAAAAGCAGAGCACATGGGGGCTTGAGTGCGGTGGTGGAGCTGAATTCAGCTGAGTGCTGCTGCACAGTCACCAAATTCTTAGTGACTTGGGACGAGCTGCTTAGCCTCCCTAGATGCCAGTTTCCGTGAAGGAAGAGGATAGTGATGATGGTGATGTTGATGAAGATAAGAACAGACTGCAACAAAAATCACTTCTGTGGTACTTCCTGTGTGTTTGGAGGGCTTTATGTATATGAACTGATTTCATCTTCAGAACTACCCCACGAAGATGGTACTGTGTTTGTGTCCATTTTATAGATGTAGAAACTAAGGTACAAAGAGATTGGGTAAGTTGTCCATAATCCCACAACTAATAGAGAACGGAGCCAGCATTCAGACGCGGCATCTGGACCCAGACTCCACACTCTTAATCATATGACTCTTTGGCTGCTCAATAGAAATTGCATGGTAGAGAGTTGCTTATCTTCAGAGGTTGGGCACTGTTTAATTTTTTTTTTTTTTTTAATTTTTTAATGTGTATTTTTGAGATAGAGAGACAGACAGAGTGTGAGTGGGGGAGGGGCAGAGAGAGGGAGACGCAGAACCCAAAGCAGGCTCCAGGCTCTGAGCTGTCAGCACGGGGCCTGACATGGGGCTTGTCACGGGGCTTGACACGGGGCTTGAACTCACGAACCACGAGATCGTGACCTGAGCCGAAGTCAGACGCTCAACCGATTGAGCCACCCAGGCACCCCGAGCAGTGTTTAACTTTTTAACGGAAACATTTTATTTTAACTTAAAAACGTAAAGATATGTTGTTACTTCTGCGCTACTTCCTTATCTTTGCACAGAGTAAGCAGGGCCCCTAGACACTGTCAGACCAGATGCGCCCTCACATCTTGGGCACAGATCTTCTAAGGATAGGCATAATGCTATGAGGACAGCATTATGCTCCTTACTTAATTCTGGACTGTGAATATGACTCAGGCCGAATTGCCTCTTGTAAGGAAGAGAATCAAGGATATGCCTTGGACAGGTTGATGATAGAAACATGACCCCTTTGGATACATTAAGAAGGTTGCGAGTAGCATCTAGCTCTTTGTATACATTTACTCATATAATTATTGTAATAAACCAGTGAGTCATCATTAGCATCCTTGGTTTTACCAGTGAGGAATCTAGAATTCAAAGAATAACGTCCCCAAGATCACTCAGCATGAAAAAGGTACAGACGTGGGAGTCAAGCCCAGGTCTCTCAATCTCCAAAGCCCAGGATCCAAGCCATTCATTTTGCTGCCAAGCCATTGGAAATAAATAGCTTCAATTAGGAGCATTATTAATGAGTTTCTTTCCTAGTTCCTTCCAACTCTGAGACTCTATATTTCTGAAAGATTTTTAAGTAAAGAATAGCACAGTAGCCCTCTGATCCAGCATACTGCTCCCAGGAACCCCTTTTTGGGTGCCAGGTGAAGCTGGAGTTGGAGGTTCCTGATGTGGGCTTCGTTCCCACATCTTCAGCTCAGTTCCCATTGGGTTGCAAAAGGGATAGTGTGATTTATATCTCAACCCCATGAAATTTGAAGACAAAATACTATATTAATATTGTACCCTGTAAATCTTTTCTCGCATTAGCAGCCTTCTGGTAAAGTTTGCCAAGGAAGCATTGCCATATGTGCTGATGGAGCTGAACTAAAATGAGAAGATTAGAAAACTAACCACACTAATAAATTTCATTTGAGGCACTTGGAAAATAGACTGCTGTTTTGACAAGTTAGAAACAACACACACATCCATTCTCTGTTTCTGATGGTTAAAATGAGTTTCCAGACTCCAACAGAAACATCTTATATTAGAAGCCTAATTTTTCTGCTGAGTTACCCAGATGTCATACATATATGTACTTTCAACTTCAGTGTGATCGTACTGAAGTGCTGTAGCAAGACTGGCTGTTTTGGGCGTTACTGAGCCACGTTCCCCTGCCCCCCTCCCCCCCCCCCCCAAGTCAAGGAACCAAGAGGGTTATTGAAATTCCCAACTCTGTGACTTGCCATTGCCCCACGGATCACGACCACTTGCAAAGAGCATTGGTGTCAAGGCCCACATCTGTAGTGCCACTCAGATTGCCGTCAGATTGCCGTCCACAGCCACCTTTGTTTTCTCATTTAGCCAGGCCAGTTGCCACACGAAAGGTACTTACCCAGGACTCCCCATGTGCCAACATCTGGCCCAAGTCTGAGGCATGGATCTGTACTTCGGTTTTATTCTTACTGAGTTGAAGTTATTCATTTGGTGAAACTCAGGGCTTCTAATTCTATTACTTTAACCTCTTAATTACTCTCCGAGTCTTAGCTCTCTGCCTTGATCATCTGTCTTTCACCTGCCTCTAGAACTTTTTACTTTTTAAACTTTACTCTCTACTTTAAAAACCACCCCAGGTATCTACAGAATTTGGTGCACTCTCCTTTGCGTGACATGGGAGAGAAGTTGTGGTACAGGGCACCAGGTAGGGTCACCCCCTACAATCAGACCACCTGGGTTCAACCTGTTCCCCCATCTAACCGATGAGCGACCTTGGGCAGGCTCCTTGCAGTCAGCTTCAGTGTCTGTTGATGGGATAAACATAACTTTGCACTGAGTTACTCTTTTGACTCGAGTGGATTAAATGTGTTGATTCACAAAAAGCCCATAGAGCAGTGTGTGGCATGTAGTAAGTGCCCCCCAATACCGGCCGTTGTCATCATCCCTACCGCTGCTATTTCTGACCAGCCTTCACTGATCTTGTCCCCACCCTGCATGTGCCACGGACTTGAGATTTGGGGGCCTTTCACTCACAATTCCCTCTGCCTGGCCACATTGCCCTGCATGCTACCCACATCTCTTTTCTCTGGTAAACCTCTGCCTGTCCTTAAAGATCTAGGTCAGGGACCTCCTCCTCTTTGACGCCATCCTCCCTCCTATAAGAAACTGGTGTTCTCCAACACATTCACATAGTTCTTTTGATGCCTCTGGGCTGTGGCACTCACCACTCTTTTTTAAGGTGGTTTATCTCCTTTTGGGCACACCGAGACACCTAGGGTTCCCTTTTCTTTTAAACTGAGAATCTCTCCTGGGGGCAGCACAGATTTACTATGTCCGTCCCAGTTCCTTCCAGTCCCAGGCATGCAAAAGGCACTTGGTAAATGTTTGCTGAACAAATAAATATTTGCTGCCCTATATTTAGTCTTAAATACAGGTTTTTTTCTCTTTTGTTTGGTTTTGATTTTTGCTGTTCACGGGGCATTACTAAATTTGTAGTGAGAAAGACAAATCTCAGTAGCTGAAAATGCTGGCTGAAGTGATTGTACCTAACACCGTAGTCATTCGGTTCTGTGGGCTGTTTTTTATTAGTCATTTTAAAAGACTGTCACAGGGTAGTTCTAGAGACAAGAGATCATCATTTAAATCATAGTGCTTTCAACTCATCCATGGTTTTGGTCTACAATTTAATGATGAGAAAAATACATCTAGAAAGTAAATATTTAAACATTTTGGTCCCTGACCTGAATACAGAGTGACATGGGAATCGTAAATGCTAAGATGTAGTTACAGCAGCTCATCCCGATATTCTACCTGTAGAAATTAACATTGTACTTTCATAACGTAATAACAAAGCCTCTCTTCTCCTATTAGAGACATCATATTACCTCATAGGGTATAAGTAAAAGATTCACAAGCGAATGTAGTTTAGAAGGAGAGAACACGGCCTCCTTTGAATAAGAGCACTTGCTTTGCCCGAAAGTTCATGTTTTCTGTGCTGCTCTGGGTTATTTAGATTGTAAAGAGCAAAGCCCTATTCAAACTAGCGAGAGCGGAGCTTGGGTAAGGGTTTACTTGAGAGAGAAGGAGGGCAGAGCTCTCTCAGTGATCCCAGGGCGGGAATGTCCCTAGAAGCTGGCCTCAGAGGGACCAGAAGATGGTCCAGGCTCCTCCTCTCATCTGCGCACCTTTCGTGGGCTGTGTTCTCTCTCTGGCATTTGCTTCCCATTGTCTCCTCTCTGCCATCTCACTTCCTTTTCTTGTCCTTATTTTCTTAACGCTTCACTGTGGCATTAGCACCTCCAGGGCTTCAGCTGGCCGCGTTCCCCACTCCACAGGGCGTCTTCTCAGTTTGTGCCCCTGTGCTAACTGGCTCTTCACCTCTGAGGACTCGGTTATGCTCCTGGGGGAAGATTCCTAACTGGCTAGCTCTACTTCTCTCCCCGCCCCCGCCAGGAATAGAATTTAATGATTCAACACTTACACATAACACCCAGTGCTCATCCCAACAAGTACCCTCCTTAATGCCCATCACCCAGTCAGCCCATCCCCCCACCCAATTCCCCTCAAGCAATCCTCATTGTATTTAAGAGTCTGTTATTTAAGAGTCTGTTATGGTTTGTCTCCCTCTCTGTTTTTATCTTATTTTTCCTTTCCTTTCCTTCCCCCTATGTTCACCTGTTGTGTTTCTTAAATTTCACATATGAGTGAAATCATATGGTATTTGTCTTTCTCTGACTGATTTATTTTTCTTAGCATAATACCCTCTGGTTTCTTCCATGTTGTTGCAAATGGTAAGATTTCATTCTTTTTGATTGCTGAATGATACTCCAATGTATGTATAAACCACACCTCTTTTATCCGTTCATCAGTTGATGGACATTTAGGCTCTTTCCGTACTTTGGCTTCTATAGATAGTTGGCTGGCTCCACTTATGGTACCAGATCACAGGGCCCAGGTTGCTGAACTCAGTGGCTGCATCTGTCTTCAGTGTCTTACCCTCGTCCAATCAGCTGTGGTCCTGGGGTGCAGCAGGCTCAAAGAGTGGCTGCCTAGAGAAGACCTTGCAAACTCATATGAGGATTAGATGAGTTAGTAAAGTGCCTGACACACAATGAACAATTTGTGAGCTGTTTTCAAGTTAGTTCCTTTTAAGCAACATTCTCATTAGCATCATCCTCATCACTCAGTTCCACAATGAAATGAGCTTTCTCACATTTTTTGTAAATGATAAGTCTGTTTTATATGTACTTTTTCTAGCACCAGAAGCACAGAAAAACACCTCTTTCTTGTAATGATATCAGCAGAGCAAGAAAATGATGAATGACAACTGTCAGTTGTCCTCATTGCCATGTTGGCATTGGAGAGGGGGGGGACCTTGGTGAACTGATGCTCAGACCCTAAAGTGTAGAGCCTTTCCCAGCTGGAGCAGATTACCATGATGTCGGAAAGAGGTCCAGGGCTGTCAGATGGATGGATGGATCAATCGATTGATCGCTCTGTCTTTACAATAAGCTCAAATTATCTTTGAAACCCTGCGCTACTCAATAAAACATGTCTGCAGGCTGGATACACACAGCCCTCATGCTAGTAGCAACTTTTGTCCGTGGGCTTAGGAAGAATAGTGTGTGCCAGGCTGGTGTCTCAGAAGACTTTGCAAGTGAACCCTTTTATGTCGATGAATTAGAAAATTGTCCTTGATAAAGGCTAGCATCATGAAGCCCCTCTCGAGGACAGCAGTATGACACCGGGAACAATGTATTCTGATCCTCAGGGACAGCTTGCTGCGTGTTTCCAAGAAAAGGCATATGCCTTTGATTTTATTTTCTTAGAAAGAACAAATGAAAATAATATTTTTTAGTTTACCTATATAGGTCCGCTCCTGCTCTAAGTTCCTTTCCTGGAAGCAGCCGTAACCTCTCCCTTGTGCTCTGATTCGTAATTCCCACTCAGCCTACATGTTTAAAACTGAACTCTTCACTTCTCACCCCTTCATCTGTACCCAGGTATTCATGTCAAACCCACTTTTTCTTTTGCTGTCTCCTCTCCTGACCCACACACGCACGCGCACACACACACGCACATGCATGCACCCACACCCATTAGTATGTCCTGTCTTTTTTCCACCCAGCAGCAAGAATTGGTCTTTTTAAAAATATGAATTAGCATATCACTCTCCTGATTGAAGCTTGTAATTACTTTTCATTGAACTTAGAATATTATCAAACTCAGGACCCTGGCCTACCATGTGGCGGTAGCATCTGGCCCCGACCTGTGTCACGCCTCACTCCTGCTTTGTGCGAGGCGGCTCACCAAGGTTCACCCTCATTTTTGAGCACACCAGGCTTGTTCCTACTCTGCTTTCTTTGCCTTATCTGTTCCCCTTCCAGAAATGCATTTTTCCCTAGTTGTCACGTCTTCGGAAAAGCCTCTCCCTTGCTTCCGTCTGAGGCTGGTCCGAGCAAGAACCTTGTTTGTCTTGTGCTTGTTGCTAAGTGAATGAATGGCTAAACTGTGGGCCTTTGGGGGTAGGAGGGATGAGAAGAGTGTTAGAAAAAATAATCTATTCACTACAGTGCACTTATTTCACTTACTTCAGAGGCAGAAGGGAAACGAACAAACTTACGGAATAATGAGATTTCCTGTATCACTAATACTGTTGACTTACCCAACGTGCAAACGACCCAGAATATGAGAGGGAATTTGCTTGGGCCTGATGTGGCTCTGAGACACATTAGTACTTACACGTACCATTCCGAGTATTCTCGTTAAAAGGAATAGCAGAAAATCGCCGCAAAGATTTCCCCAGTTTTTAGATGGTGATCCCCTCTTTAGAGCTGTTGATTTGTTTAGTTAACAATAATTTATTTAACATACTTCTACTTTTTGTTGTTTTTTAGGTCTGTTGCCACAGTTATTGGGAGTTGCCCCAGAGAAGGCCATAAAACTTACAGTAAGTCTTTTGAGTTGATGCTTCTTAGGAAGGGAGTTTGCATACACGCAGGAGTCCAGCAGATACTCTCATGGGAAATAGTGGGTTTGTGTTTCCTCAGAGGCGCTGGCTAATCTCAACCAAGGCCCTCCTGACACCCAGCTTCCTGCTGTCCTCCACTGAACACCAAACATCCACACATGTGATGTTGTATTTGAACAAAACTTACGGCGGCTGCTACCACCACTGCCGCCACTGCCGCAGCGGCGGAGGGGGCAGCACTTGCCGCTAAGTTTGCCTCGAGACCGACCGTATGAGGCACAATGCGTATGATCTGCTAGTGTTTAATCTCAAGCAAAGTGTGACCCAGAGGTTAGGTAAGGAAAGTGTGGTCCACGGGGTTTAAGTGTTTACCTGTGTTCACACAATTCATCAGTGGGAAGATTAGAATTCAAAACCAGATTTTTCTGACTCTGAAGTTCAATTACATGTGCTGTTTATAGAATTCATGTTTTGGGTATATTCTCTGAGCATCTGCTGCGCCACATGCTCAGAAGTCTGAGTTCTAGTTGAAGTTGATCCTTTATTCACTGCCAGGCTCTCGTGTAACAGACAGGCGATTTTCAGGAAGTTTGTGGAATGGGTGGATCCTGCCTTTCTATCACGAAGGTCATAAAGCCCCAGGAAGTTCAGCTCTACTTTTAGACTGGGCTCTGTAGCCATGGTGCCTGAGATTTTTTTTAACATGTTACTGCATGACCTTGGGACACCTAATCTTCTCTGGCTTATAGCTTCCAAAACCATGATTGATTTTTAAAATTGCTTGTAGTACATACCAATTTGAGTAGATGATACTTAATTAATTAATGTTACTGATGTTGAGAATCCCTAGATACTGAATTTCTATTAAGCTGAAAATTCTGCTTATTCAACTTTGTCTCAGTAATGAGTTTTGTTTTAGATTAAATTTTGTTAGAAGACTTGAAAGTGATTTTTAATCAAACTCTGTGAAATAGTTTTTAACTTCTAAATCATATGTTTTTATTTTGTTCCTCATGTCAGTATGTCTCTCTTATGCTCTTGTGGTTGCCAGACATATTTACATTTTAGGCTTATAAGCCATCTCTTTTCCTTCTCCTTTTCCTTCTCCTTCTCCTCCTCCTCCTCCTCCTCCTTCTCCTCCTCCTTTTCCTTCTCCTTCCCTTCCCTTTTTTCTTTTCTTTTCTTAACATTTTATTTTTAAGTAATCTCTTACTTAAAGAGTAATTTCCACTCCAGTGTGGGGGTGGAACTCACAACCCTGAGATCAGGAGTCACGTGCTCCACCGACTGAGCCAGCCAGATGCCCCTGGCCATCTCTCTTTCAGTTTCTTTCTCCCTGAAACATCTGGAAGATACATAGATAGACAGACAGACAGAAGACAAACTACATATGTAGTTGAGGGTACTTCTCAAACTCTTACGATTCTTAATTTACTCAGTTTATGATTACTTCAGTATACTTAGAAAAAGAACATACTTACAGTTGTATATTTATGTGTGTTTAATGCCTTTCTTTATGTTTTTCATCATCTTCCATAAATATTTTTCTTTAAGGTGAATGATTTTGTGAGGGATAAATTTATGCACAAAGATGGTTCGGTCCCACTTGCAGCAGAAATCCTTGCTGGAGGCTGTGTAAGTACCTTTTACAGAACTCTGTGTTTGAAAAGATTATTGCACATGTATATCCCCACCATGGTAACCTAACGTGGACTAAGGCTTCTGTTCAACCACAGATCCTGTGCAAGGGCAGAGCCTTCTAGGGCACGGACAACCATTCCTGAGATGGAAGGGTAAACGTTCCTGATCTTATTGCCTGTTAAGTCATGCCTGTTAAATCCATCATTGCTTTTGGTTGGTTCTGCAGTAGAGGTCATTTGTGGCAGAAGTGTTTGGCCTTTGAAAAAAGTCTTTGCTAACCTTTTTCTGAAGTTAATTTGTAGCACGTTCTTTCCTCATGGCACCCTCTGCAAGGTCAGGCACTTAAATTTGTCGTTTGGAGTCAGCAGCCATAGCTCTGTGCTTTGCTTTACCTTACAATACCAGCGACTCCTCAAGCTTCTCTGTGCTTCTGGAAAAAGGACACTGGGAAAAAACTGGCTGACTGTGTTCCGCATTGTCAAAACTGCTTGGAATGAGTATTTCTTTATATGAATGAACAACCTGCATCTTGTTCTTAAGCTCTGCAAAACATGATGTCTTGTTTTATCTCATGTACAGGTTTGTTCATGTGAATGCAAATACTTTAAGTAAATTAAACTCTTCTACAAAGACTGGCACTATTTAAAGATAAGGTTGGTTAAGTAAACAGACTTTGATCACTAGGGCAATACAATATTGGTATATTTTCCATCTAAACCTATGTTTCTTGTGAGAAAGATGAGGTCACTTACTTTTTTTAATTAGCTTGTTCTCTGCAGGGAGTGGTACTCACAAAATAATCTTTTCTTGAAAATCATTGCGTTTAGATGGCAATGGCATCTAAAGGGCAAACACCTGAGAATATTGAACCTTTTTTTGGAAAGGGCTTATTGTCCTCACATTGAATGGGGGTTCCTTGAATGCAGCAGGAACTAAGAAGTCCTAGTCCTGGTAGTTCTTAAGAATTAGGTGGAATTTGGCTAGTGCCTGACTCTCTTTCTGTTTGATCACTGACCTGTCATAGATGGCCAAGTAGGATCCCCTTGTCCTGTAACTTTAGGAGCATTCAGGATGGAAAAAGGGAGGCTTTAATGTCCTAAATAAAAAGAGCACACAATAATAATCAAAAAGAATATTATTAGAAGGTGTAACAGCTACTCTTCCTGGTAAGCAGTCTTCATTTGAAACAACCATAGTGTTCATTTGAGTAACTAGATTTTCTCATTGCAAAGTGGCATGGCCACAGTCTGTCTGGCCTGGCCTCCAGGCTGGCGCACGGGACTTGAGCTAACAGGGTGTTTCTGTAAGTCACATGGGTTTGCTTTTCTGAAAAAGTCAGGTTTTAAACCTGCTTAAAAAGACATGATTGTACATCTCTGTAAGAATTTAAAATGTGAAATTAATTATGTGAAACTGCTCGAGATTTTGGCAATGATCTGGAGGTTTATTTTCTTTTTAATGAAAACATTTTGCCTGCACCCGGGCCTGGGTGCCGGGGAGATGGGTTGTGGCGCGTCCTGTCTGCCGTAGGTGGTCTTGTTCTCTTGTCTGTGGTCGCCCATTTTAAACCCAAAGCACAGATTGGCATCAGAAGTGGATGCCTCGTCATTGTAAAGAGGCGTAGCCCTTCTTCAAACCTGATCTAAACACGGGCTTAAAACTGGAGCCACTTGGGCTTTGCAGCTACTTAAACTATCTCTGAAAGGAGGTCTGCCGTCCTTCATCTCAAAGGCTGGTAGACCGCGGGGTCCTCGATGTTTCAAGTCTCCCGTGTTGCTCCCGCCACCAACACTGCTTTAAGATGAGAGAGTTTATTTTTCGAGTAAGCAATCCTGTAGGTAGCAAACAATCCAGACCCTTCAGATCTCTGAACAGTGGGACGGATGATCCCATCTTCAGTGTGTTTTTAAAGCAGCTGCACCTTCCCTTGCCAGCTGCGACAGCATTTTCCCATCCTTGGAGCCAGACACACACCTTAGAAAGTCCTGTGAGCTCCAAAGCCTCGTGTCTCCACCTGGGAATACAAAGGGCTTTGAAAGCTTGGGTCACGTGGCCAGTCCCCCTTCTTAGTTCACCCGAGCATGCCAGGCAATGACTTCTGAGTCCCCGGGGAGCTCCCCTTGCTTCGTTATTACTGAGAATTAGTACACATGGCTGACTTTTCACTTGTAACTGAAGCTGCTCATTTCTTTGAAGAAAGCCTTTTCTGTTGTATTGTCTGTTTTCTGCAAAAACAGGGAAAATCCGTCAGGAGGCCTTTGTCTCGTTACCTTCATAGCACTTAGCAAAGCTAATAGTCTGTTTTATTATATTGTTTCAGAAAAACAACCACAATGATAGTAAATTTGGAGGAAGTTTTTGGAAGAAAAGGGAATAAAATTAATACCCTTTATTAATTTATTTTTGAAATAGTAGAATCTCTAATTGAAGAGATAAATCTTCAGTGTCATTGATGTGGATAAAAGGGTTAAATCTGGCTCAATTTTTAATGTCATTGTTTGCACTGAGATTAGATTTCAGTTAAAATTTGATTTCAGTTTTCTGAGCATTTCTGTAGATTCACACTTAACAGTAGTGATATGTTCAGCACAGTTCAAGACTAAACGAAATGCTGAGCCTGGGGTTTGCAAACTCTGAGTCTGAAAAGTTCTTTGTGGTTTGTGTTTTCTCCATACCTTGGTTTTCTACAGGCTGGTAGTTGTAGGAGTTTTGACAGAGCCCCAGATCCTCAGGCATCCCTGCACACGTATATACCTTCTGTTTCTTTCCATTTTTCCCCTTCTCGGGTCAGGAGCTCAGCCTCTGTAGGGGGACATGATTGGGGGTCACTGTCAGTGATGGTGGGGCTCACAGTAAATATGGCAAAGGGAAAGGGGTCTGTCACTACCCATTTCCAAGTAGATTCCCAGTGACTTTAAAAACATACTATCTCTCACCACGTTGTTATTACTGTGCTGCTGCTTAGAAATAACACAGGTAATGCCATCTGGTCTGGAAGCATCCGTCCTTAACATAATAATTGTGTGTGTTGACTGTCTTCTCTGCATCCAGTGAAATAAGAGGATTGAAATCCTGAGAGGTCTGGGATCTTCAATTCTTGATCCTTCGATCTTAACAAGTCTTCAGATAAGGAAATGCAAGTGGTGCCATTACTGTTTTCAAGGACAACATAAAAATGATGATTAACTTATTTGGCAGGAAAATAAATCCCCATTGAAATAAAAAGAAATGAAATAATATTCACCAGGAAAAAAAAAATGTCAAAGGATGAACCTCTCTCTTTTAAAGCTCATAGTCAGTAAAAATTACTTGCATACCAATAGAAAATAATAGCATTCTGTAATAATTTTTAAGGAGACAAGTAAACATGCTTTTCGAACAATGGTGCTTTGATGATGGGTCCACAGTAGTCTCTTCCTGTTGAGATCCACACACATAAACACACAGATGCTGATTGGTATGTATGTGTGTGTGTGTAATATATCTAATGCTTATGGAAGTTTATATTCATTTCAAGTGACAGAAAGAATTGATGTGCTCACATCACTGGTTTTGAAAGGGATTGGTGAGATTATGACCACTGATGAAAACATGGCATGAAGAGCAATCTTAATTGCAGTCTCCTGCAATATGACCCTGACGTTGTTGCCTGTATTCCCATTGTTACCGGTGATTCCTGTATGCATATTTCTATGGCTGTATAGCAGTGTATCAGAGACCATTTTTTGAGGCAAGTTTTTATCATTCATCTTTTTTACATGACATTCAGCCGCAGTTAATCCTCACTGTTTAAAAAACAAAAAGAGGGGCGCCTGGGTGGCTCAGTCAGTTGAGCGTCCTGCTTCGGCTCAGGTCATGAGCTCACAGTTTGTGAGTTCGAGCCCCGCGTCGGGCTCTGTGCTGACAGCTCGGAGCCTGGAGTCTGTTTCGGAATCTGTGTCTCCCTCTCTCTCTGCTCCTCCCCTGCTTATGCTCTGTCTCTCTCTCTCTCAAAAATAAATAAACATTAAAAAAAATTAAAAAAAAAAAAAACGATACAAGACACCGATGTGCCTACCACTTAACGTAAGACATCAAATTTAACACATGCAACTGGAGGCCCTCCCATATCTGACACAATAGGTTTTCCCTCTTCCGTCTCCCAAGAGATAACCCTATCCCGAAATTGGTGATTTTCATTTCCATGCATGTCTTTATACTTTTTATAAGTGTAAACTTGAGCCGCATAAATATTTGCTTTTGGAGGCTTCATTCTGGCTCCGTGCTACAGGAGCAACTCATGATTCTTAGGTTGATGCTGTTGCATTTTTCCCACTAGCGCAACTCCTATGCTTTGCTCGCAAGAAAATATATTGTAAATGGGGATATTCTATTCAAATGTTGTCATGTGGCATACAGTGAGTATGCCTGTTACAGATGTGTGGATTTACATGATTTTATACAACTATGATTGGAACAGTGTATTTATTTAACCAATTTTTTGTAACTTGGAGTTTCCTCCCTAAAGTCCTTTCTTCAGTCTCACCATTTAAACTGCTGCTGGACACTAAGTAGGTTTAAAATGATAACCCTCCCCACGGCCAGCACACATGCTCCCTGTGTGCCTTACTGTCCTCACTTCTTGCCTCCTTCCTAGTGGGAATCATATTAGTGTTCGTGAGGAGGACAGGCGCTCTGGTTATCTATTGCTGTATAACAGGTCATCCTGAAACTTCTTTTATTGTCGCACATTTCTGTGGGTTGACTGGGTTCAGCTGGGTGCTTCTCATTTGTGATCTCCATGTGATATAGCTGCAGATAGCAGCTGGGGCTGCAGTCATCTGAAGGCTTGACTGGGATGGATGTCCAAGATGACCCCCACTTGTGGCTGGTAATGATGCCAGCGAGGCTGTTGTCCAGAGCACCGAGTGTGGCTTCTCTGGGTAGCTTTGGCTTTTCAAACCTTGATGGCTTGATTCTAAGCAAGTGCTTCCCCAAAGTAGGCATGCTAAGAATCCTGGGCAGAAGCTGCAAGACTTCTTAGGACCATCTGATTTTGAATGTCACTTCTGCTCTCTTCTCTTTGTCAAACAAACCACTTACACCAAGGTTCAAGAAGAGAGAAATCAGATTCTATCTTTCAATGAGAGTAATGGTAAAGAATCTTTAAACTATCTTTGGAGGGTTCAATAGGCAGTATTGTAGGACGAGAACATCCTCATTGTCCCCTACTTGATATGATTTAATAGTTATTCCCACGCCTTCTCCGAGGATCTGTTGCTGATTCTAGAACCCATTCCTGCTCCAGATTGCTCTTGATTGCAGGGGCAGAAACTCATTAAAGTAGCAATAGCTGAGTGAAGGTTTACCTTGAGGGTGTACATGACATTAAAGGCTCTTGAGAATTGAGGCAGCCCTGGGAACTGGCTGCTTCCTGCATTTTCTCCTGTTGGCCATCTTGGTTTTTCTCACAGTGACTTTGCATCTCTCTGCACATTTCTTTAAAGACTGTTTTTTTCAAAGCAGTTTTATGTTCACAGAATTGGGAGAAAAATATAGAGATTTCCCAAATACCTCCTACCCCTACACATGCATAAAGTCACCACTATCAACATCCCTCACCAGAGTGGTATGTTTGTTACAATTGATGAACCTACATTGACACATCATTACCATTCAAAATCCATACTTTAGGGTTCATTTGTGGTATTATACATTCAATGGGCTTGGACAAATATATAATGAAATACATGTATCATGTTAATAATCACACAGAGTATTTTTCCTGCCCTAAAAACCCTCTGTGCTCTGCCTATCTCTCCCCTTTGCTTCCACCCCTAGCAACCATTGATTTTTTTTACTGTCTTCATAGTTTTCCCTTTTCCAGAGTGTCCTGTAGTTGGAATCATGTAATATGTAGCCTTTCCAGATTATCTTCTTTACTAGTGATATGCATTTGAGGTTTATCCATGTCTTTCATGGCTTGATGGCTCATTTCTGTTTATACTCAGTAATATTCCTTTGCCAGATGTACCAGCAGTTTATTAATTCTCCTACTGAAGAACATCTTAGTTTCTTCCAAGTCTCAGCAGTTATAAATAAAACTGCTATAAACATCCTGGTGCAGGTTTTTGTTGAAAATGTAAGTTTTCGACTCCTTTGAGTAAATATGGAGTACAGTTGTAGGATCTTACATTAAGAGTATGTTTAGTTTTATAAACAAATGAAAGGGTATGTTTCGTTTTGTAAGAAATTCTCCAAACTGTCTTCCATACGGCTGTACTATTTTGCATTACCACCAACAACAAATGAGAGTTCCTGTTGCTCCACCTCCTTGCCAGCATTTGTCATCATCAATGTTCCACATAACTTTTTTTCTTTTTAGAGAGAGAGCATGTGAGTCAAGGAGAGGGGTGAGGAGTGGAGGGAGGGAGAGAGAGAATCCCAAGCAGGCTCCAGGCTCAGCGCAAAGCCCAACACAGGACTCGATCCCACGATCCTGGGATCATGACTTGAGCCAAAACCAAGAGTTGGACACCCAACCAACCAAGTCACCTAGGCGCCCCTCCCCTTTTTTTCCCTTTTCTGCATAGCTGTTTATTTTGTTTATTATGTTTTATTTTGTTCCTGATGGTGTTGACTTCTTCAAGAATTCTCTTCATGTCCTTGCTGGCCATCTTGCCTCTCTCCCTAACAAATGACTTTCAGCTTCTTTTCATCCTCAGCCCCAGCTAATTAGTGCAAGTAGCTCAATTTTGTTTCGTTTTGTTTTTCATTTATTATTAGAGGGGGAATTTGATTGGCAAGCATCAGCTTCATGTGTCAGGCTCTAGATCAGCCTTGAGTCATGACCCCACTCAAATATTAATAACTTTGCTAAACAAAATCATTTGTTTCAACCATCTTTAAATGCATTCAAACACTTCTTGTACTTTTATTTTGGTTTTAGCTTGAATTCTGTATGGATCCTTTGAATAATAGTGTATGTACTTTTGTCGTAAAGTATACCCAAAGGCATATTCTTTATGACTGAGTTTGAAATCCCTTGAGGTTTTAGACCAAATCATATCAGACCAAGGAGAAAAGTTTCTCATGGAGTGAACACATAGCTCTGATAATCAGCTTATGAGTCAGATTGCCTAAAGTGGATTTAAGTCCTACTTCTGTGATCTTTCTCTTCTCAGGGTTTTATGTGAAGATGTGGTCTCACAATGTAGTTTTCTTAAGGCAGACTTTTTATGTGTGATGGGTCTTTGCACATCTCCTACTTATAAATACAGAATGATGTAAGGCTCAGTCATTAAGTTCAATTTCTGTGAGATTGCTCCTGTGTGACATGTCAAGTAACCAGGATTTATTATGATTTATATTGAGGCTGTGGAAATAAGGTTATTATTTTTTTAATACTTGCATATTTATTTGTTTATTTTTAGTTTGTTTATTTTGAGAGAGAGAGCTTGAGCAGGGGAGGGGGGAGAGAGAGAATCTGAAGCAGGCTACACACTGTCAGTGTAGAGCCCAATGTGGTGCTCAAACTCATGAACCGTGAGATCATGACCTGAGCTGACATTAGGAGTCAGACACTTAACTGAGCCATCCAGGTGCCCCATTGCTTGCATCTTTATAGTTCACTTATAGTTTAATGAAAATCTAATGGTTAGTTAGCTCGTTTTCAGATTTTTGTCATTGTTATTGTTTGGAATGTTCTCTGGGAGGTTTTTTGGCATACCCCAAAATGTATGCCCATATTGTAAGTTTCTTTCCTTCCTCCCTCCCTCCTTTATTCATCAATGGCAATTTCTATTTTAATAGATGACTTTCAACAAGATTGAAGTGAACTAAATTATTTTTGTTTTCATAAGCTTTACATTATCTACATTGCTTTTCATTCATTTCCATATATTTACAAACTTAAAATTGTACCAAACACATATTTTAGTCAAGATCATATCATAAACATTTTCTATATATCAACATATATTGTGCCTTTTAATTATGAAAAAAATAGCCATGTTAAAGCTAAGGTAGAAAACAAAACAAAAGAAACTGGCCATAATTCAATTCTGATATTGTAAATTGTCTTAATTTGTGCATATGCTTTATCCCTCTCCTTCCACTGTGTTGACTCCAAGGCTTAGAGACTGTATGAGGTATTATGTAGGACCTGTTATGTTTGTCATTTATGGTCTGGCTTTGCCACTTGAGGAGCTCTTCCTTTATTAGCCTTGTGCTGTCAGCTAATTGCATCCTGGGGATCATGGGTAAATGTTGCCTGAAATAAGACATCTATAAATGCTGAGGATAGGACCTACATCAAACTATTATACCTGCCCCTAGCATTGTGTCTGATATATGGGAGAGGCTTTAAAATACTTACTGAATGAATAAATGCTTGACTAGAAGGTCTTGAGAGAGCAGTAAACATAAGGCAGTTATTTGATATACTGAGTTGCTATTAACGTAGATAGAAATAGTCATTGAAGGAGCAGTAACTATAGGAATCAGAGTGTGAAGAAATTGATGGACTTTAGGGAATAGCAGTAACACGCCTACATATGTAAATATCTAGGATGTTTCCTAAGAAATGTTTTCCATGATAACTCGGTAAGGGAACCAACCTTTAAAAAACTTCAACTTCTGTTTATTTGGCTTCATTCCAACCCCCATCTTTATACAGAACCTTAGGAACAGGATGAATATAAAACACTTGGGGCATTTGATAGAGTTTATGTATTATTACTTATGTTAGTAGAAAAGATTTTATTGAATGGTTAACATGTGAAATTATCATGTCAGAATCATGAAGGAGTCATACAAAAGAGTGGCTTTAAAAACAAAAGAGACTAACAATGAGATTCCACTACCCATCTATTAGAATGGCTGAAATCTGGAACACTGACAATATCAAATGCTGTGGAGCAAGAGGAATTCTTATTTATTGCTGGTAGTAATGCAAAATGGTACAGCCACTTCAGAACATAGTTTGGAGATTTCTTACAAAACTGAACTTACTGTAAGATCCAGCAATTGTACTCCTTGGTATTTACCCAAAGAAGTTGCAAACAAGATGCTTATAGCAGCTTTATTCATAGCTGCCAACACTTGGAAGAAACCAAGATGTCCTTCAGTAGGTGAAGGGATAAATAAACTGTGGTACATCCAGACAAAGGAATATTATTGAATCTAAATAGAAATTAGTTACTGAGCCATGAAAAAACTTGGAAGAACCTTAAGTGTATATTACTAAGTGAAAGAAGCCAATCTGGAAAGGCTACATACTATGTGATTCCAACATAGAATCCAGAATAGAACATTCTGGAAAAGACCAAAACTGTGGAGACAGTAAAAAGATCAATTGTTGCTAGGGGTGGAGGAGAAGGGGAGAAATGAATAGGCAGAGCACAGAGGATTTTTAAGGCAGTGAAAATACTCTGTGTGATACTTTCATGATGGATCTGTGTCATTATACATTTTTCCAAACATAAGAATGTACCAAGAATGAACCCTAAGGTAAACTATGGGCTTTGGATGATTATGTGTCAGTGTGGATTCATCAATTATAAATGTAGCACTCTGGTAGGGGGAGTTGATAATGGGGAGGCTATGCATGTGGCGGGGTGGGGGGGGTGGCGAGGGTATAAGGGAAATCTGAACCTCTCCATTTTTTTGTAAGCCCGAAACAACTCTAAAAAAAAAGTAAAAGAGTCAATAAGTAGCAAAAAATGTTAGCTATGGCAATATCTAAGTTTGGAGGTTTCTGAGAAGCCCATCAGGCAGCTCTATCACAGTTTGACCAGAAAGTCTTGTGGGGGTGGGACTAAGGGACTGGACTGGATGGGAATTCTGCTGCCTTTCTGCTTCTAGGAAGAGCCCTTTCTCCAGATTTCTGCTTGACTTGGAGCAAAAATAAAAGAGCTATCAGATGGCACTAAGGGTCCATCAGGATGGCCTCCCTAGCTAAGAGCTGCCCTTTGGTGGCTCAGAAATGTCATCTCATTAGGGGAAAGTCCAACTGGTGAGAGACCCTGAGCCAGCCTGATGTCTCTTTTCTATTTTCTCCCATCTGTGGCAGAGCCTGAGCCTGGTTTGACTCAAAACAGTTCAAACCCCAGGCCATCCTTCTGGTTATCTAATAAATAGGGGAGGGGCTTGTTATGATGTGAAAATATGAAGAAAGATTGGGCCACAGCTTTCGTATGCTTTAGACACTGAAGGTCTGTAAATCATTAAATGATTCTGGTAGTAGCAGTCAAAATAGACATGTATCACAGCCAGAGCCCAAATGTGAACATATTTGACAGATCTGTAACTTCATTGCTTTTTAATGTCAGTCAAACAGATTCCACTTTGGTTTCTTAGCCAGGCTTCCATATGCCTATTAAAACCCTATGAAGTTGAAAATATGAAACTTAATATTTGTAAAACATGTAAACAGCATAGCCTTTTTCCACCGTGCCATGTAGTTAAGAAATTAAGAGTAGGGAGATTTCAATTTGGTATCTCTCGAAAACAATTACATGGTGAGAATCTATTCTCTTTTAAAGTTTCCTAATAGTCCAGTTACAGATTTTTTTACTTAAGAGCTTAATTTACACACCCAGTCGGGAGACAATCCTGTTTTGTTTCATGTTTAGAGGTGTGCAATTAGACAGTCAGATTGGTTCGCTAGGGCTGCCATGACCAAATGCCACAGACTGCATGGCTTCAATAATAGAAGTTTATTTTCTCGCACTTATGAAAGCCGGAAGTCCCGGATCAAAGTGTCTGCGGGTTTGGTTTTCTTCCGAAGTCTCTGTTCTTTGCTTGCAGATGGCCGTCTTCTTGCTGTGTCTTCCCATGCCATCCTTCGGTCTGCATGTTGCCTGTGTTCCAATCACCTTTAAAGACTCCAGTCTTGTGGAACCAGGGCCCACCCGTATGACTTCATTTTACCTTAATCACCTCTCTGAAGGCCCTGTTTCCAAATACAGTCACGTTCTGAGGTATAGGATTAGGTCTTCAACACACAATTTTGGAGGAACCCAATTTAGCCTATAACACTAAGGGTTAGGCTAAAGGTTCTTTTCTCAACTTGCAGTGAGGACTGAACTTCCTGACTGTACAAAGTGATAACCTCTCCTGTGACGGCACTGGGCACCGGATCCAATACTTTCCTTTCAGAGCAAGTTAGAGGGTGCGGGGCCTCTTGGCCTCACATCCCCTCACAGTTGCCATCTTCTTTGTGAGATTGTTGAATTCCTGTATTCCGTGTTGCGAAGTACCTGACTACTGTTGGGTACTGTGTTTTAATTTAATTCATTCACTACTATTTGCTGAATACTTCTTTTGTACCTGTGATCTTTTTTTTTTTTTTTTTTCAAGTAAGCTCTATGCCCAACATGGGGCTTGAATTCACAACCGTGAGATCAAGAGTCGTACACTCTGTGGACTGAGCCAGGCACCTCCCTGTGATCTTTCTATATGATGGTAATATCTGTACTACATACAAAGTATTTTCATGTCTCCATGTAACATTGAGTTAGTAAGAGAATAAATAGAAAATACCTTAAATCTTAGATTTCTTAAGAAATCTTTATTTTTCACTTTAAATACCAAATACTGTCATCACTTGAGTGTTCATTTTATATGTAATGTGTATCATTAGTAATTTACTAGTGTAGACCTTTTTTGTAGTTACAATCTTATTTGTATCCAAATAATCAAAATACTGTATTTAGGTTTTAGTTTAAAAAAGCCATATTCCATAACTTCATATTAATCTATTTTTGACACATGTAAGCACACATTTTAGAATGTCAGTGTGCAATTAGATATTCTTAGCACATGTCATTTGTGAAAAGCACTTTAAATCTAAGTACATTCAATTGAGCATAATTAAAATATCAAGATACACATTCTTCATATACATTTTGCCACTTAATTTTTTAAGTAGCTATAAGTATCTACCATGTGAATTCAAATTAAAGGGAGGTGATTAAATACAGTTATATTTAATGCTTTTAGTTTAAAATGTAGCAGGAATTGCACTATGTTAAAAAAAAATACCCCGCTATGTTTTCTGTGGACAGCAGATTGATGACAGGATTGATTTTTTTTTTTTTTTTTTTTTTTTTTTTAAATGCAAGACTGTTAGTAGTTTCTGAATATTCTCAAGACTTTTGGCTAGACTGGTTTGGGGAGGCAGATCATACGAAACATGCCTTTTCATCTTGTGAGTTCTTCTGACTCAACTCCCCAGGTCCCAAGAAAGAATGTTCAGGGATACTATCCAGGTTAGGAAAGAAGCCTTGGAGAAAGGCTTGTTTAGTTCCTAATACGTGAAAGAAAATGGATCCTAGGGAAATAAGAACTGGAGCTTCTGGACCAGACCTTTACATAATGTGTTTAGGCTGTGGATATTTTCCCAAGTTTAATAATAAGCAGGCTTGGTAAGTCAACTTTAAGGCGTATAACTTTAAAGCCTACTTGTTCACAATTATTGGACCTGAACTATGTTAGGCTCACTTTAGTGCGAAGGTCCCTGTCCTTGGAGAAATTGGGCAGTGCATTAGGGTCCTGCAGTATGTTGCCTTTCTGAATGTTTCTTGACATTCTGTTTTTAAAAAAGCAGATGAATCACCTCCCAGAATAAAATTACCTATGCAGCATCCGAAGTGTTAACAGTGAACTTAATCATTACGTAACATAGCAAGAGGAATTTGGGTGACAAAATCGTGAAAGAGAAGAAATCAAGCTTATAGTATAGTCGCATCTGGTCAGTGAGCCAAAGCTGTGACGGAAGCCACATTTCAGGTTCTTTGCAGACTGTCTGGCCCATTTCAGAGAGGGGGTATTAGAGGGAAAAAAACATGTAATTTTACTTTGAGCCATGAGGAGTGTGTCATATGGAAAATTAGAGCATTTGGAAATAACGATGCTTGTGTCGATAGAGCCCTATTCATTTGAGAAGCTTGGTGCTTGGGCTTCATGCTGACATAGTTGTAGCTTCCATAGTCCTATGTCCCTTTCTGGTTGCTCTCAGCCCTCCTGGATGCAAAGGTGAGTTTATGAAGATCATGAATTTTAGACAGGAATCACAACCACTGAAACTGTCCTGGAGACATGAACTTGGATTTGTATTGGTAGCAAAATGGGGCATCCAGCATTCACCTGGGACAGCTTTAAAGGCCCGAAACATTAGAAGTTGATCTTGAACATAAAGGGCATCTGTGTGGCTTTCCTTCCAGCAGTCAGATTGCCTGGTCAGAAGAATGTGCGCTGTGCCTCGTTTTCAGCAGTGGGGAACCTAGTCTCTGTCTCAGTTCCTTGTGCAACCGGTGGTGCTCATTTTCAAAGCGGTTTGCTAGTGTTGGGGGCAGTTCACACCTACATGGAACCACAGAAAGCATCCCCACAGGCAGTGTATGGTCAACTCTGCTGGATAACTCTTTTATCTAGCCATTGTCATTTTTACCAGCTCCTGCAGCAGGACGTGATTGACCATTTCTCTGTAACAGAAGTATTCAAAATTAGAAGTACCCACTTTTATGGAGTGTCAGCTTGAATTTAATTAATAAAGTTAAGTGAATTTAAATTAAATAAAAACTCCCTGGTTATGTGGGGCACCACTCTATCACCCATCACTTAGGTGAGTTTTTGTGTCCCCCCCACCCCCGCCCCCACCAAACTTTTTTTGCTCGAGACTGCTACTTCCTGCAATCCTCAGTATAACTATGTTTCCCTCAAAAAGAAAGTTTAATGTACAGGTTTCTAGGAAAAGAAAAAATCGGAACTCATTTGTACTGGTTGAGGGAGTTTGGTAAGTTGAATGGTAAGCAGTATCATTGATTGAGTAGTATGCCAGGCACCGGGATGAGTGCTCTATGTACCTGTTTCCATTTTATTTTCACACAGTCCTGTGAGTAACAGCCAGAAATGTGCTCTGTAAGGTGTGTGTGTGTGTGGGGGGGGGGGGGGGGTGTTCATTAGTTTTGTTCACTCTTACACATCTGCTGTGGAGTTGGCACACAGTTTCCTTTAAAAAAAAAAATGCTACAAAGCATTTTGTCACGTTGACACTAGCATTCACTGTTAGTGCAGTGGGCAGTAACATACCTAGCCTCGTCCGGGTGAGAATCCACATAAGACTGAACTGACTCATTCCTCATCTGCAGGCCTGTGCACACAGTGGGGTCTTAATGGAGAACCCACTGGGTGCTGCCCCGTGGCTCCAGTCCTTTCAGGCAGGTGCAGATAAGCATGCCTAAACAGCCCTTCAGCACACTGCATCCTGCTGTGTCTCCCGTCCGTTTGAGCTGCGGGGTGGCAAGCATGGGCCACTGCATCAGACACCTCTTTAGATGTCACTAGGTACCTCATTGTCCTCCTGTCTGTGCACATCGGACTAACTTCACCATAACTTTGTATAACTTCTGGAGAGCCAGAATGTGATGTTACTCTTGTTCTCAGGGGTCATTTGTTGTTTTGTGTTCGGTTTATGCTTCAGAACTTCTGTTGTCTCCTTGTGCCAAATCCTGATCCATTTGATTCTGTTTGTCTTTGAATCATAAATACTAGGGAAATCCCGGCTTCACTGTCTGTCTGCCTTCCACTCCCCTCCCCCACCCAGAACTTGTGTGCTATTTTGCGTAAGTGTGACCTAATCCTCCTCAGCTCCAATTTATCTCTTCACTGTCCCCTAGAGCTGCTCTCCTTCATGACCCTAAATGCATTTGCATTCTGCCTTGCTTGCTTCCATAAGTGACATCATTCTCTCTCTTTCCCTTCCCTTAAAAAGGTAGATTAACACATGGGATGCCTGGGTGGCTCAGTCGGTTAAGCGGTTAAGCGTCTGACTTTGGCTCAGGTCATGATCTCGTGGTTTGTGAGTTTGAGCCCCACGTCGGGCTCTGTTCTGACAGCTCAGAGCCTGGAACCTGCTTTGGATTCTGCGTCTCCCTCTCCCTCTGCCCCTCCCCTGCTCGCTGTCTCTCTCTCTCAAAAATAAATAAACATTAAAAAAATGTAGATTGCACAAACTCTGATTCCCCAGCATCCACTTTTCCATCTTTGCAACCACAGATCACACGGTGAGCTGGACCTTGCCTCCCTGTGCCAGCAGATATTGTTGGCCATTTTGTCGTTGGCTTTTTCCCTTCCAGAAGCCCCTCTCTTGACCTCTGTGCCTGGATTGCTGTGCTGTGTGGCGGAGGCTTCTTATCACTTAGGTCTCCACTGTTGGCGTTTCATCTCCCTGCACCCCACATGAGCTCCTGCCTTCAGTTAGCACAGATGGGGGATGACACCCTCCTCTGACTCCCTCCGTAACTCCCAGCTCGCTTTCCCATTGCCTTCTGGATGTGTCACCCTTCCTCTGTGCCCCTTTGTTCCTGTTACACACCTGTAAAAATATGGGTCCTTTCTTTGATCCTACACATTCCTTCTCCCGCATTCTCAGCAGCGGGGCCCGGCGTTCTCTGCTGCTTCCAGTGCTCAGCCATCCACCCCCATACCTTCTTGCTGGTGTAATTGTTCCAATTCTGACCTTTCTTCTCTCTCATCTAGTCTGCTAAAACCCTAATTGTTATCCCTGGCTTTGGGCTCTTCTCCCCTACTGAACTCTCCCTTCTACCACCCGGTCCATCTTTCCGAGACACAGATGGTAGTCACGACACTCTCCAGGTCTAAACCCTTTATAACCTGCTTTCCTCCCGCCGCACAAGCACAGGAAGGCACTATCGAGGCCTTCTGTGATTTGGCCCCAGTAGCCTTCTCCAGCCTTCTTCTCTCGTGGCCTTAAGCAGCTGGCTGGTTCTTCTGTGCTGCCAGGATACGTAGTGATAAATGGTGGAAGTGCCTGTCTGGCTTCGGGCAGGTCTGCTTTGAATATAGACTCCATCTTCCTAGCTCTGTGATCTCAGGCAGGTTACATAAGCTCCTTCACCCTTTCGGTCTCCATTTGCTCACTTATAACACTGGAATAGTATTATTAGCTACCTTATGTTATGAGGACCAACGGAGAAAATTCATACAGAGCTCTTAGTGTAATGTGTAGTACATAGTAAACACTCAGTAAATGCTAGTGGATGATAATGTTGATCTCCTCATAATTATCATCCATATTAAAACTTCACTGGACACACGGTGCCAGGTCTCTTTGCTCTCTAAGTGTACCAGGCCTTTGTCACTGTGCCTTTGTGCCCTTCTCTGCCTGGATTAGCTAAATCCTAATTGCACTCAGTCACCAACTGATGTGTTACTTTCTTACATGCCTTACCACCTCCCCAGGTTATCCCATCCAACAGATAGCTTACCTTTCTTCGAATTGCCATGGCAGTTTATCTGGACCTTACCTCTTCTTGTTTGTTATAATTCCCTTTTCCTATGTGCCATGTTTTTTCTTCGTAACACATATATTTATTGGACTCCATAGAAAATCCTTTGCTTGCTGGCTGTGTAGCCTTGTGTAAGTGCTGTATTGGTTTGCCAGCCCTGCCATAACAAAATTCCACAGACTGGGTGACTTGATACAAATTTATTTTGTCATGTTCCTGGAAGCTGGAAGTCCAAGATGGTGTCAGCAGGGTTGGTTTCTTCAGAGGCCTCTCTTGTTGGCCTGATGATGGCCCCCTTCTCGCTGTGTCCTCACACTCTCTTTTCATTGTGCACATTTGTGTCCATATCTCAGTTTCTTCTTACTATAAGGACAAAGGCTACATGGGAGTAGGGGCCACCCATATGACCTTATCTTACCTTAACTACTTTTGTGAAGGCCCTGTCTCCAAATACAGGCACTGTCTGAGGTACTGAGGGTTAGCACTTCAGTATATGAATTTTGTTGGAACACAGTTCAGCCCATAACAGTTTCTTTAATCTTTTATGCCTCAATTTTTTCTCTTATGTAAAATCTGGAAAAAATACCTCTTTAGTGGGCTGAAGATCTGTAATCTGTGCAAAGCAATAAATACCCTGATAGCCAGTAATGGATGCTTAATGAATATTTATGACCTCACTCCTATTTCAAGCTCCTTGAGAACAGGAATGTTTTCTCACTCATCTTGTGCCCTTGCAGCTCTTAAGACAAACTTTGAGCACGATTGCTTATAAATGTTTGGGACTTTTATGATGTGAATGAATGAATGAATGAATGATCGATCAGGTAGCAGAAGTGAGTCTGCAGTAATAAGCACGTGTGTTTCTTGGATAGATCCAGATGCTGGGTAGGAACTAAGGTTTCAGTAATAAAGAACCTGTAGAAAGGAAACTTATAGACACCTCAGCGTCCCCACTGTAAATATAATGTGCCACCCACACAGAACCAGTTCTAGTGCAGTGTAGAAAATCTTTGCCTGTCCTACTTGCTACAGACTCCAGAAAGTCACAGGGAAGTGATTTGTGACAAAATTACACACACACACACACACACACACACAACAGCATCATCACACAGCCAGGTCTCTCAAGTGATGAGGGACACAAAGACATGCACAATAGGTGTTCCTGTTCGCGGTCTGTGGATTCAGCTATCTTTGATCTCACAGAGGAGGGACACAGGTAAGGCACTGTGAATGGACAATAGACTGGGAGAGCGGCAGCCAGTGTGCCGCTCAGTGATCAAGTCGTGGTGATGCCCAGACACTGTGCATCTGATGATAAGCATCTTCTCTTGGTGCCTTGGAGTCTCTCATTTCCTTCCAGCTTGACTCCAAAGGACTGATTCATCTTTGGTACCTGTACAATGTGCCACTTTGAGCCTGGAAGCTCTTTCTGTCTGAGCCCACCCGAAGCCAGGAGTACCTCATTATTTTTTCTCAGTATCACTACACTTCCTTCCCACTGCGTCTGTTCCCTGCAGCTGTCTCAAGTGGATTTGACTTTTGCATTGTCCTTAGTGATTAGAATTCACTGTGCCGTGCTAAAAGAATTGGTATCTATCGATTGGCTGGGAGTCAGGGAATTGAGTATTAAGTTCTTATTTTGTATATAACATTAACTTTTACAACTCTTAGTGCAGATATAAGGTAACGAGTAAGACAGCGATTCTGTGCCTAAGGATTATACCCTTTAATAACGGCACAACTTGGAGACGTACAAAAAGTTTGTTGTGAGGTCAGATGTGAAACATAAAAGTTGCCCTCTGAAAGAAACTGGAGAACTGGAATTAGAAGTCACAGCTGTAAGTAAGCCTGTCAAGCAGCCTCTCAGAATTTAAAGGAATCATGGAGGTGATCCAGTGAAGTACAGCGATTCTGAAATCTCACTGCACATCTTAATCAGGTTTTTTAAAGAGCAGTTGCAGAATTTCTTATTTATCTGAAGTAGGATTTGGAAGCCAGTACTTTTTCAGAGCTTTGCAAGTGATCATAACATGCAGCACAGAGGGGCACCATCACTTTGGGAGAGAGGAGAAAAAAACTCTATGGTGACACTACTGTGTCACAGACATCGTGCTGGCTGTGGTCCGTTTGCCATCTCCGCAAGCCTCATATTGAGTGAGGTGGTTTGACAAATGGGACAGGGACTCAGTGTGCACATGCGCGCAGGTGCCTCTGCAGCCGCTGTTGATGAGTGTGCCTTGCATTCCTGTGCTGTTCTTTAAGAAGATCGACAATGCAGACTCCTGTCCGTTCTGCCCTTGATAGAGATGCTGTTACCCACATTGGGACTTTTATAAATCAGCCTCAGATTGGATTAATTCCAGCTCAGCAAATCTTTCTCATTCTGCTCCCATAAAACAATTTTTACATATTTATTTTGTATTCATTTTTGCAACTCAAGAGCTTGGGTCAGGAAGCACAGGCATAATCCTCATTGTACCATTGGTGCTGTTACTAAGCCAGGTCCATTTCCTCCCTTCCTTCTGACAACTTTAACTCCCTTATGTCATGTGGAAAGATGCAGGTGCAAACCCACAAAATACTGAAATACTGAGTTGCTGTAGACAGGTGGGGACTTGGCCTTTCTGCCTACCCGCAGGTCCCAGCAGTGTGGGAGCAAAGAACAGCTGTTCTGAGCCAGAGAAGAGGGAGCCAAATGTCTGTGGGACCAGAAGAACACACCAGCCTCTGGGCATATCGCCTCATGCTCTCCTTCCCGCTATCTAAGGGCCTTTCTTGGAACTTTTGATGAATCTAACCTAGGTTTTTTCCTGCCAGGATTGTTTGGCCCACCTCCTGAGAGTCACGTAGGAGAGCCAAAGGTGAGGGGTGAAACAAGTAAGCAAGGAGAGGTGGTCTGTGTGGCCGTCAAGACACTGGACCATACTGCTGCCTTCTAAACAGTTGTAATGTGGTGAGAGGGGTGGGCTTGGTCTGTTTTTAAGATCAAGTGTGTCTTGATTAAGATATCAAGTTGGTAAAAATAAAAAAAAACAGTTTGATTTGTAGAGAATTAATGGATGAACATATTTCTTT
This sequence comes from Leopardus geoffroyi, assembly GCF_018350155.1. Classification (NCBI taxonomy): domain Eukaryota; kingdom Metazoa; phylum Chordata; class Mammalia; order Carnivora; family Felidae; genus Leopardus; species Leopardus geoffroyi. The sequence continues at coordinate 99,570,173 of NC_059331.1, read as the reverse complement.
ACTTTTTTTAGCTAACATTGCTATACATATCAGATAAGTTATGCAGAGGTATTTATTTTTCTTTATAGAAGTAATATATAATCTGTGTAGAAGAAATAAGAAATACAGCAGAAAAGAAAATAAACCACTTGTAATCCTACCACCTAAAAAGCACTACATTGGTGTATTTTCTACACGACGGTAAGGGATAACGGGGGGGGGGAAGCTGTACATGCATTTGAACATGAGAGTTTATACTTCCCAGTATATATGGGACCTTTTCCACAGTATTTTCGTTGGCAGCATAGTATCTCCATTGCATGACATACCCAAGTTCATTTAATCCATCTCTCATCGTTGGATATTTATATTGTATCTAATTTTTATTTCCAAGTGAATTATAATTTCAAGATCATCTTTGTTTCTCCAGTGTTGATTAGTACTGGCCATTTTATGAGGGCACATACATTGGTTAATGGGGTCAGAGAATCTAATAAGAAGTAGTTTTGTACAATATTAATCCAAATTATGCTTGTTACCGTGATGGCATCTACTGAGCTGTAAAATATCAGCACCATATCTGGTCTAGCGTGGTGGCGTCACTAGGTAATAAAGATTCTGAACTATACTGTGTGTCAACCTTAGTTTGGAAGAAATAAAAATTTAATATATTTGTGACAAGAAATAACAGGCTAAAGTACAGTGAGAAAGAATGTAATTGCGTATAATAAATACAAGCTGAGCTTCAAAATAACTAGCTTAAAACTTCCCTTATAATACACTTTATTGTTTAAGTACGTTTTATTCTTTTCACTTTTATTTTTTTAAGCGTATTCATTTTGAGAGAGAGAGAAACAGAGCACACAAGCAGGGCAGGGGTACAGAGAGAGGGAGAGAGAGAGAGAGAGAGAGAGAGAGAGAGAGAGAGAGAATCCCAAGCAGGCTCCATGCTGCCAGCACAGAGCCTGATGCGGGGCTCAAACCCATGAACCATGACATCATGACCTGAGCTGAAGTCAAGAGCCAAATGCTTAACTGACTGAACCACCCAGGTGCCCCAAGTCCACTTTAAAGATTTCCACTGATGATCTCGTAGACGGGGCACCCAGCCACTGCTGGAATGAAATAATACACATTGCTCAGAGTTTGGGGCATAATTGATTTGATGCATATTTTTACTACTTTGACATTTATCTCCTATAAAAAGATTAATCTATACACAGGTAATACATACATAAAATTATAAGAATATGCAGCTCCATGAAATGGTGTTTGATGATGGATCTGATTTTTTAAGAGAAGACAAAATAGCTTTCATCTAAGTTTACGTGTTCTCTGGCAATTCTTGAATCATTGCCAGAATCATAGAGTCCATCACGGGAGAACCTGTGTCCTCCCTATCTCCTCCTATTCTGACAAGCAGGTTTGTGTCTCTTTATTTGGATACTATTTGATTTTCATTTTAGTGCTGCCTTTGTGCCCTTGGCTTTGAGCCCTGTGATGGCAGTTGTTTGTGCTTCAGGGAATCCATTTCATTTCCATGCAAGGACTTTGGTGAAGCCACGAGACATCTGTCTCTCCTCTTTGCCCTCTTTCAACGTCTGCATGAGGGAAATAGGACCTCAGTACCCAAGACCTCCTCCTTGGCAGTAACTGTATTTTGATTCAGACTCATAGTCACTGTCTTTTTTCTTTTTTAATGTTTATTTATTTTTGAGAGAGAGAAAGAGACAGAGTGCAAGCAGGAGAGATATGGGGGGCGGGGGAGATACAATCCAAAGCAAGGTGCAGGCTCTGAGCTGTCAACCTAGAGCCCGATGTGGGGCTTGAACTCATGAACCACAAAATCATGACCTGAGATAAGTCAGATGCTTAACTGACTGAGCCACCCAGGTGCCCCATCTTAGTCCCTGTTGTAATTGATGGAACAAGGATGGAAAACTACAGTCTCTTGAAGATAGAATATTCTGAGCTCCATAGAGGATAATCACACCCTCTTCCCGACCTTCCTTACCCTTACTCTTCTGTGATCCTAAATCTTTACTTTTTTCTCTTTTTCTAGGCAGGAGGCTCCCAGGTGATTTTCACAAATCCTTTAGAAATCGTCAAGATCCGTTTGCAAGTGGCTGGAGAGATCACTACTGGTCCCCGAGTCAGTGCCCTGTCTGTCGTAAGGGACCTGGGGTTCTTTGGGATCTACAAGGTAACTGTCCTTTTAGTCATTTACTTGATCTGTGTTCATTTCCTAAATTAGCAGATGGGGTGAACTTTGTAAATAAACTTCTCGTCAGCATGAAATTGACTCCTCACATTTTGGTACCTGGAGAAGGCATTCTGCTGGGGCCCATAGGGTGCCTTCATGCATGCTATCAAAAAGCCATCCTTGACGGCCGCCTGGGTGGCTAAGTCGATTAAGCGTCCAACTTCACCTCCGATCATGATCTTGCACTTTGTGAGTTCAAGCCCCGCGTCAGGCTCTGTGCTGACAGCTCAGAGCCTGGAGCCTACTTAGGATTCTGTGTCTCTCCATCTCTCTCTGTCCCTCTCCCATTTGTGATCTGTTTCTCTCTGTCTCTTAAAAATAAATAAACATTAAAAAAAATTTTTTTTTTAAAGCCATCCTCAAAATATACTAATCACAGATGACTATGATGTGAGTATTGCTCAGCAGTTAGCTCTTTGCAGCAACAGTGGCTGGAGCTTTATTTGGATTTGTTACCCATACAAAAAGCTAATTCTCAGTGCTGTCCTCTGTGAAGGATAGAAACAAAGATCACAGGGTACCATTTTTCAGAAGATAAACTGAGCTCAGTTAAAGGAGAAGCCCATACTAGATTGGGAATTTATTTTCTGATCCTGTATATTCCAACCCTGTCCATATATATGCCTTTGTCTTAATTATTTTGAATCTTAATCAATTGTCATTTAGAAAATAGTTTTTCAGAATAATTGCAAAACCAGGCTTTCAGAAAATTCTTGAAATTTATTATTCACACTCCTCTACCAAGAAGTTGAACTGGAATATCCTAGAACTACCTCCATATATCCCCAGCCATAAGGCTTTATCAAACATAAGGTGTTTACAATTTTTCAGTAAGAAAGTTAAAAAAATTTTTCACGGCCAACTTGACTAAGTAAAGTTTTAGGGATAAATAAACCTGAAGTCAGATGTTTACTCAAAATAGTTTTTATTTATTTACACACAAACATACAAATTCCCATCATAGGAAATTGATATTACTTTTTTCTGTCCATACATATCAAGAAATATTTTATTCAAACTCTTTGTAAGCATTTTGAATCAGTGTTTGGATCGCCACCTTGTGAATCAACCATTCACATGGTCTTGCCGAGTACATTGTCTGCGTTTTTATCCCACGCTGGCAGGGTGAAGCACTTTTGGGCTCCGTGTACAGCATTGTCCCTGGAAATTTTATCCCACAGACACACAGCATGAGGACAGTTGTTTCTTTTTTCCTCTTCCCAGTTCATCCTGAATGGACATACCTGGTCCCATAAACAACTTATCGTATTGCTTTTGAGAGTCCGTGTAAAATGCCTTGTTTTGACATTCAGCATTTATGAGATCCTACCCCCAGGAATACTCACCCCTCCCCTTTTCTTTAATTCAAGTTTTGGAGGTGATTTTGGTATAAACATCCAGTGTTAGTGATGATTGAGGTTGTTGCAGGCAAATCCGCCTGTCCCCAAATGCTACTCTGTACTTCTCAAGGTCAAGTGATTGTACCCCATGATCCAAGACTTTGTTAGACTTGAATATAATGTGACACACCTTTTCTGGGGTTAGTTTTAGGGGGGAAAACTTGCCTTATATTTAGGCATGTGTGGTTAGGAATAAGCATGCAGATTTTGTTAGTGCCCAAAATACTCAGCCTATGGTTGTGCAGGGAGCACACTGTTAGAGGCATTTCACTTACCAAATTATTCTCTAGCTGTAAAGGAACAAGCAGTATTATCACAAAGCACAGCACTGATAAATTTGAAGAAGAGTCGTCTTTTCTAAATTTTTAGGCTCTCTGCAGACTGTAGCAAGCGTGGCAGCACGTACATCATTTTGACAAGATGCCAAGCAGTCTTTCAGCAGGTTGTCTGGTGAAAAGCACTTAGGTACTATGGCAATGACTGCTATCGAAACGTCTCGAAAGATAAAATGGTAAAAACTTGTTTGCTGACACAGAAACGGAGACTGTTAAACTACCTGCAAATGATATAAGACTGAGAGTCCTTTTCATCTTCACAGTATTTCAAAATCTAAATCCCTGCTAACACCCCTTACAAGAAGTTGGTCTCCTGATTTTGCAGTTCGGAAAATAGAAGCTGCCGATGACGGGTATCTGGGCTGAAACCGAGGCTCAGAAGTTTCTTGTTTCCACTGCTTTCCTGAAATGAGCAGGATTGCTCAAGTTTGAGCAAGAGACCTCTCCCGTATAAAGGTAGTTTAATTACTAGCCTGGTGGTTTAATCCAGTTCAGAGGCATTCCATGGGGCTTGTTGCTGCCTTACAAAACGCTGCTTTTGGAGTATTGGTAATTACCAAGTGAAGTCACTAACACTTTGAGCTTCTGGAAACTCGGGTGTCTGTGCAACTCTGCAGTCCCATCCTTTCTGCAGGCCATTGGTGTCAGCGGCCAAATTCACTAAGACTGAGTCTAGACTTCACTCAGCAGAGCTCACCTCTCCATTCTGTTGGCTCAGTCCGGCATTATCACCCTCGGTGACCCTCCTTTATGTTCCCCTGTTCCAGCCACGGGTTTTGTTTCTTGCGAATCTCTCCTCTCCAGTTTTGCTCATCTGACCCCACCCTTCCCTGCTCAGAAATCTTTTAGCAAGTCAAGATCCATCCCTTTGGGGAATGCTGAAGCATTGGAGCTTTGGGACTTTAGCATTTCCATGATTTGCTGTGATTTTGTTTCGGGGTAGTGCTTTTTAGTCATAAAGGTTTTTCTCTGTCTCTAAAAAAATTTTTTTTTAATGTTTTTATTTATTTTTGAGATAGAGAGAGGCAGAGCATGAGCAGGGGAGGAGCAGAGAGAGAGGGAGACACAGAATCTGAAGCAGGCTCCAGGCTCTGAGCGGTCAGCACAGAGCCCGACGCGGGGCTCGAACTCATGAACCATGAGATCATGACCTGAGCTGAAGTTGGAGGCCCACAACCGACTAAGCCACCCAGGTGCCCCTCTGTCTCTAGTCTTTTTAAGTTGGGCAGAAAAATGGAAATGGCCTGGAGTGACCTAACAATGTAGAACTTGGTATGTGTCCCTGCAGGTGGGTCTTTAAAAAGAGAACTACTGTCCCGGTTTTAGTGGGGACTGGTGATCTTCATTTCTTTCCCTTGAATCTTTTGTTTGCTGTTGTTTACATGACAATGTAAGACCCGGGAGGAGTGTGTGGTGAGTGGCTCTGTCTGTGTGTTTAGGCCTGCTGTTTAACCTCACCTAAATTGGACTTAACCAGTCTTTCTCTTTTTCTCCTGAATTGACTTGCAAATTACCCAAGTATTCTGTGACTTCCCAGTAAATGGTAATTAGGACGTTTTCTTTAGAAATACATTTACAACTGAAAAAAAAAAGTGGATTTGGTAAACATTTCACATTCCTGAGGTTAGAAATGGTTTAGAACAGATATAGTGAACTCTGCAAACAAAGCTCCCCGCCCCCCCCGCCCCCCCCCCCCCCACCTTTTGGTAACATTTAGGGAGATTTAGTCACAGTGCAGACTAGGTAGGTAATTGAAGTAAAGGCAAGAAAATTAACTGCCACTGAACGAGCTATTTGAATATAATGTAGTTTAAAAAAAAAAAAACTACAACATATATTACTTTTCTTAAGAATATATGAGCATGTATTTCCCTTTCCCTACATAAATTTTGTTTATTGCATAAGCCCCTGGAACATAAATAAAATCAATTCCGTCATAGAAAAGAAAGTGGTATGCATCTTTTGAATGGTACCTTGCCCATAGGAGCCAACAGGGCTTTGACGAGGGAATGGTTTACACTGTAGTAATGGAAGGAAACATCATTTAACATTAATAAGGGCAACACAGCTGATATAGGCTAAAAAGTTGCTTCCTTAAGCGATGGACAAGTTCATGGTGCTTTGTGAGGGCAAAAACATGGTCCGTGAAGCGGTGACAGCCAGGATATCAAGCATTGTTGAAAACTGCTTTCAGATTATGTAATCACAAATTACACTCCAGCCTGGAAGGTGGTCACTTAGGAATAGGAGCCGTATCGACTGTGTTCTCACCAAAGGCATTTGTCCCTCTGCATTTAACAGAGCATTCAAATACAATTTTCATCTACATGCAAGTATGTGTGTGTGTTCATTCACATAGTGTGTATAAATCAGTCACTGGAGCTGCTCTCCGTAAAATCAGAAAGCAAGTAGTGATACATCAGTACATTCTTATTCTGCTAATTATCTCAAAGAGATGTTGTTTGTGTGTGTTTAAAATAGAAGTTTACCTTTAAAAAAAATCAAATAATTCAAAAGGTATGTGAAAAAGTAAGACTCTCAAACCCTTACTGCTTCCTTCTCTCTTCAAAAGGTAACCACTATTTTCTTACATATCCTTAAGAAAAAAAATCTAGGGGCGCCTGGGTGGCGCAGTCGGTTAAGCGTCCGAGTTCAGCCAGGTCACGATCTCGCGGTCCGTGAGTTCGAGCCCCGCGTCAGGCTCTGGGCTGATGGCTCAGAGCCTGGAGCCTGTTTCCGATTCTGTGTCTCCCTCTCTCTCTGCCCCTCCCCCGTTCATGCTCTGTCTCTCTCTGTCCCAAAAAAAATAAATAAACGTTGAAAAAAAAATTAAAAAAAAAAAAATCTACATCCGTATTTATCTCCTTTTCTCTCTGTGTATCTATCACAAATTGTATCAGTTTCAATGTTGTATGTGTGTGTGCACACTTTAACACAAAGGGAATATTTTTTTTTTAATGCTTATTTATTTATTTTTTGAGAGAGAAAAAGGGAGCAGGCCAGGGAGGGGCAGAGATAGGGAGACAGAATCCCAACCAGGCTCCCCGCTGTCAGTGCAGAGCCCGATGTGGGACTCGATTCCACGAACTGTGAGATCATGACTTGAGTTAGATGTTAACCAACTGAGCCACCCAGGCTCCCCAAATAGAATATCTCTAAATACACCATATATCTTTTTTAAGTTGAAATGTATAGTTGGCACACAATGTTATAGGAGTTTCAAGTGCATGCAGTAGACCTTAAAACTCTTTCTTCGTTGTACTTAATAGCTGTGTACATTTTTTTTTTTAAAGTTTTTCTAAGAAGTTTCCTATTGATGAATGTTTGTGTTGTTTCTAGTTTGGGGATACTATAAGCAATGACAAGGTGAATATCCCCTACAGTGTATTTTGACATAATTTTGTGAGTATATGCAAATGATAAATTCCTAGCAATGAAAATGTCTAGGTCAAGGGGCATGTGCATAGTTTCAGTGTGAATAGATGTTGTCAGATGACATCAGTTTATCAATTTGAGCTTGATAGTGTATGAGCACACAAGAATACTCAATTTAGGAGCTTTTAAAAATACCTATTTTTCTGAGTTCCTGACCCCACCTGAAGAAAACAGTTGTCCCATCATTACTTTGCAGACACTTGTGCCCTGCTAATTTTCTAACATCAAGGGCCATTACATGGTTTTACAGCCACCAAGGTGGTAGTTCTCACCGTCTTACATCTCCCACATTTATCTTTCATCTGGGTGTCTGTGAAAGCCTCCTCATGGATTGATTCATTTTGACTCTTGACTCCCTTAAATCCGTTGTCCCCACAGCAGCCAGAGTTGGTCTGTTTAAAATGTAAATCAGATTAATTAATTCACTCCACATACTTTTAATGAAAGCTGACTACTCTGGTAGGTTCGGATGCGGCTGTGAAGAGCCAAGTCCCTGTTCAACGTTTGGTGGGTAGAAAAAGCCATCAAGAAAGTAAATTTGGTGAGAGGTGGGGTGGGGAGTGGCAGAGATGGGCAAGACAGGTGAAGGGGTGGGAGATAACAGGCTTCCAGTTATGCCGGGAATATGCCATGGGGATAAAAGGTACAGCATAGGGAATATAGTTAGTGACATTGTAATAGTGTTGTATGGTGACAAATGGTGGCTACGCTAGTCGTGAGCACAGCACTAACATCTAGAGATGGTGAATCACTATGTTGTACACCTGAAACTATCACGTTGTGTGTCACCTACACGCAGTTCAACAAAAACAAATCTCTGACATCAGGTGGGTGTTAAGACTTTGAAGAAAAAAGAGGCAGATGAGGGTGAGGAAAAGGCTCAAGGCAGGATGGGATGTGGGACAGGGGGTGCATTTTTAAAAAAAATTTTTTTAACGTTTTATTTATTTTTGAGACAGGGAGAGACAAAGCATGAACAGGGGAGGGTCAGAGAGAAGGAGACACAGAATCTGAAGCAGGCTCCCGGCTCTGAGCTGTCAGCACAGAGCCTGACGCAGGGCTTGAACTCACGGACCGCGAGATCATGACCTGAGCCGAAGTCGGCCGCTTAACCAACTGAGCCACCCAGGTGCCCCAGGGGGTGCATTTAATAGGTGATCAGGAAAGCCTCTCACATGAGATCTTATTAAGCAGAAACCAGAGGAAATGAGACACGAGTGTGCCCTACAGAAACCATGTCTTCCTAATGGAAAACCATCTAGCAGCTTCCTGTTGCACCTAGAATAGAACCCCAGCTCCTTCCCTGTGGCCCTATCTTCTCCACCCTCCATTTTGTACCATCCTCTGCTAGCGACACTGGCTGCCTTTCTTTTATTCAGATATCCCAAGTTCACTCCCTCTTGCTTTTCCCTCTGCCTAAACATTCTTCCCTTCACATCTTAGGTCAACAGACGCTTGCTCAGAAAGACAGCCACATCACTTGCTGTCATAGTCTCCCTGGGTATGTGTGTCTGCTCATCTAGAGTGTACTTTGATACCAGAGACCTACCTTGTATAACAGTTTCTGACACATAAATAGACATTTGATAAATATTTGTTGAGCAAATGAGTGGTAAACAAAAGCCAGGTGTTTCCAAGTTATAAACAAGGATATTAGAGCACAGATAGTGAGTGAATTACTTTGGCAAGTAATGACCAAAGACTATGATGGTGGGACGTCAACTGTAAAGAAAGCAGCTAATTATATGAGAGCTTGCTTTCTCCTTTTCAGAGGCATCCATTCCTTCACCCAGCAAGCTCTGCCCTGGGTGCCGGGGATACAAACATAAATAAGAAGTGCATGGTTGTATCAGAAGTTTACCATCTCGTGGGGTGGTCACACCGGTAAAAAGACCCTCGGAGTACAACATATATGCAGTTGGGAAGGGCTGTCAGGGGTGTGCACAGGTTCTAAGGGAGGTGGGGCTAACTCCACAGCAAGGTCTGGAAGGCTTTCTGGGAGGGAGAGAGCCTTAAGGGAGGAGTCATCGTTCACCAGTGGAAGCCAAAGACAAATGCCATGGTCAGGTTTGCATTTGAAGAAGGATAATTCAGTTTCAGTGTGGACAGTGCCATGTAGGAGGGCAAGACTGAAGGCTGGGTAGCCTTTTAGGGGGCTGTAAGCCAGGGATGGTGGGGAGAAGGGATGGCATTAATGTAAAGTGATACTGGTTAGAAATTCACAAGAGGATATCAAATACCTCAAGGGGCTGGGGTTTGTATCTAATATGGTGTGAACTTGAAATAATAATGGAAATCATATGATGTTGTCCATATTATGTTTAAAGGTTGAATTAAGAGAAAACAAACAAAAAAAAACTTTTTAAATCTTTCTGTTGCCGTGTTTCAGCTGCCATCATTTGTAGAAAGAGGATAGTAATAGAACCTACATATTCACAGGATTGTTGTCAGGATTTACTAAAATAATGCATTTAAAAGTCATAGGCTAGAACTGAGCACATAGTTTGCATGATGTGTTAGTTATTATTAATTTTAAATTATAGCATGTCAACTAATAGATTCTTGCAGAGATATCTAGCTCCTTCCACTCTGCCCCAGTCCTAGGTAATTTTCCCTGCTGTGTGCTCAACAGCTATCTCTAGGTCATGCATTCTTCTTTGGACTTTAGAAAACCAAATAAAAGGAGACAACTTGAAAAATAATTATTTTTATAAAACACTACTCAAAGGAATTGAGTGTGCTAAAGGGGACTAGAAAAGATTCTTAAAAATATTAGAAAATCGGGGTGCCTAGGTGGCTCAGTCAGTTAAGTGTCCAACTCTTGATTTTGACTTGGGTCATTTTCTCAGTTTGTGAGTTTGAGCCCCACATCAGGCTCTGCCCTGACAGTATGGAGCTTGCTTGGGATTCTCTCTCTCTCTCCCCCTCTCTCTTTGCTCCTCCCCTGCTCATGCTCTCTCTCTGAAAATAAATATACTTTTAAAAAAATATTAGAAAATGACTCTATTTTACACCCAAAACTAATATAACACTGTATGCTAACTGTATTGCAATTATAATTTAGTACTTCATAAAGAAAAGAAAATAAAAAGTATTAGAAAATGATTAATTTTCTTATCATTTTTCCATTTGTTGACCAAATATTTGTTGAGGGCTAACTCTCTACTAGGAGCTGGAGTTACAAAGATGAATATGGTACCATTGCCTTCAAAATAACCAGTACTAAGGGAAGTGAGAGAATATAAACATGTAGCATCATAGTTCTTTAATAATTACTGTCATAGAGTTTGTTAAAAATTAATTTTGGTAGGAAAAATAGTTTTTAAAAGAAGAAAATTCAGATAGAAAAGAGTAAATAGCAATAAAATGTTGGCCTCCTAGTCCCACAGATAACCTATTTTTCCAGAGGCAAACATTTTTACCAAGGTCGCGTTTTATTCTTTTGTTGTGAGTTTCTTCTGTTTCTGTTTTTTTGCCAAGTGCATGCAGGATTAGTTTGAACACAATACTTTCTTATTTTAATTACACTTTTAGAATAAAATGTGTGGTCTTTCATGTTTAAAAGTATTGAAAATTATGCTACTAGTCCATTGTTGATAGAGTGCTCTGAATATATTTTCTAGAAGTGATAGACACATTTCTGCTAATCTGTCCTTTCATTTATCTTGTTTCTAATTGTGACTAAAGTATGCATTTAAAAGGTATCCAGTTTAAGAAATATTTATTGACTGTAAAATTAAGGAGATAATATGCCATGTGACAGCCCACCAGTCCCATGTGGAGTATGATCATTTAGCAAACCAGTGTAAACTTTTTGGTAGGATTAGGTCTTTTGCCAAATAAAAGACTGGCTCTTAGCCTGATACATATAGAACTCTACTGTGATTCAGGTATGAAACCATATAGTAATCATACCTCAGCTGCAAGTTGTTTAAAGAATATATTAGCTGTTTCCATTTTCTGCTGCAACAGGGCAGTGTGCTTTTCATTGATAATGGTAATTACCTTTTCATTGTCACCTTTTATGGAAAAATCCTTTTGCTAAGGATTATACTGAGTACTTCATACCATTTGTTGGATCCAAATTCTTACGTCAGTAAAAATGTTACTCACATTTAATAAATGAGGGACTTGAGGTACAGAGATTTTACGAACTTGTACCGAATACCAGCTAGCTAAGTGGCAGAGTGATGAACTGAGCTCAGGTTTCTGACTCCAAAGCCTGTATTCTTGTTCCTACAGTGTCCTTCTGTTGGTGAGCAGTGGCAGAATTCTGATACAGATCCATATTTAAGATGGCACATGTTGACTATGTTTTTTTTAATGTTTGTGTATTTTTGAGAGAGAGGGAGCATGAGTGGGGCAGGAGTGTGTGTGGGGGGGGGGGGTGGGGACAGAATATTCAAAGTGGACTCTGCACTGACAGCAGACAGCCCAATGCAGGGCTCTAACTCAAAATCTGTGAGATTATGACCTGAGCCGAAGTTGGACACTCAACTAACTGAGCTACCCAGGCATCCCATGACTTTTTTTTTTTTTTTAGTACAGTCTCCTTTTCTCTGAAAAGTCATTTTCTTCAAGAAGAGTGGCATGTAGGAAGATAGAACACGAAGAGAATACCCAGCTCAACTAGCTGATCAGCCATAATGATTGATGATGCAGAGAAGTGGCCTTCATTGAATGTGCTGAAGGATATTGGAATAAAGAGCTTTTTCCTTCTCTTTGGACTTTGAAATCTACATCAAGGAGAAAAAGTTAAAAAGGAATTATCAAGGGCATTGCCTGTGTAATACTGCAACATTTTGAAGGAAACTTGTTGAGGGAATGTGTCAAGAACAAGCCAGCTTGAGCATCTCCTCTTTAAGGTATTAAGTTCTCCCCATAGGGTTTTGAGCCATTGGCAGTTAGGATATTTGAACTGATCATCCCATTGAAAACAAATAAAAATCGAAAATATACTTTAATATATTTTGTTCAAGCCTTTTCAAATTCATGAGCTAGTGAGGAATATTCAAGCCAAAATTTAGGTGGGATAAGCAGAACCCTAAAGCTGGCTTTGGCCTTCAAGGCATTTGCCAAACACCTGAACTTGAGCATTAATTTTTGATGTCCCAAGGGACAACCAGGTACTGCCTAAAGTGCTAAGTCTAAAAGAAAGGGGTAGAAAAGGTGAGGCAAGCAAGACACTTAGGTCACAAAATGTAAGGAGGCACCTAGTCTCGGGTGCTGACCTTGTATTGAACATCTCTGGTACTGAGTGCCTCCTTCAAGTCTCTATATTAGGGACCAGTCTTGCCTTATCCAATTCCTGGTCCTGAAAAAGTTCATCTTCCATAAAGCTGGCCCTCAAAGGGTTATACTAACCTCAGTGTAAGGGCAAAGTAAAAATGCTCACTTTTACTATTCTGGGCTATAAGGAAACTTGCTTTGGTTCTGGAGGGAAAGAAAAGGGAGAGGGTTCCCTCCCCTAGAGGTAATTAGGAATTTTAACCTTGTCTCACATGGGTTTGAATGCTGAATTTATGTTTCTTGGGTGATATGAAAACTCTCAAGCTGGCAAAATCTTAAATTGGTAGTATCCACAGGTATCTGACAGGAGCAAATACACATTTTCTCAAAAGGAGCCCACCTTCAACCCAGACCTCAAAGAATTTTCATAGATATTGTTGCAAGGAAACTGAACAGCTCATAGTCTAAAATCTGAAGTCACACAAGGCAACAAGGTACTTTAAGAAAAGGTAGCAAAAAACAACGGGCAACATTTTAAACCTACTAAGTCTTAAAATTTCAAAATTATCGGGGCGCCTGGGTGGCGCAGTCGGTTAAGCGTCCGACTTCAGCCAGGTCACGATCTCGCGGTCCGTGAGTTTGAGCCCCGCGTCGGGCTCTGGGCTGATGGCTCAGAGCCTGGAGCCTGTTTCCGATTCTGTGTCTCCCTCTCTCTCTGCCCCTCCCCCGTTCATGCTCTGTCTCTCTCTGTCCCAAAAATAAATAAAAACGTTGAAAAAAAAAATTAAAAAAAAAATTTCAAAATTATCAAAAATAAAATTAGTGTTTTTTATTTGTTTTAAGAAATTAAAAAGGGTGAAAATATTTATAATGATTAAAATTTAAAACTGAACATTTCAAAATTCTGGTTTTAACAACAGATTAAACACAGATGAAGAGAGAATTAGTGAATTGGAAGATTCTAGTTAGAACTTAGCAATGAGAGACAAAGGGAGATTGACATAGAGGAAAGTATGAGATGGTTTAATAGGTATAAAAGAAAACCAGAAGGAAAAGAGAGATGATGGCTAAAAATTCTCCACAACTATTAAAAGCTATTAATCCACAGATTCAAGAAGTACAACAAATAGCAAGTGGGACATTAAATAAAAATAATCTAGACTAAACATGTCAGAGTGAAGCTGCTGGATACCAAGGCTGAAGAGAAGTTCATAGATGGCCAGAGAGAAAAGCAAATGGCCTTCAAAGGAGAATGGTTGAACTGACAATTAACTTAAAAACAGGAACAGGGGCGCCTGGGTGGCGCAGTCGGTTAAGCGTCCGACTTCAGCCAGGTCATGATCTCGCGGTCCGTGAGTTCAAGCCCCGCGTCAGGCTCTGGGCTGATGGCTCAGAGCCTGGAGCCTGTTTCCGATTCTGTGTCTCCCTCTCTCTCTGCCCCTCCCCCGTTCATGCTCTGTTTCTCTCTGTCCCAAAAATAAATAAACGTTGAAAAAAAAAAATTAAAAAAAAAAAAAAAAAAAACAGGAACAGTGGAAGCCAGAAGACATAGGAATGGTGTTTTCCGTGTGTGAAAGAGAAAAACCTTTCAACCTAGAATTCTAGACCCTGTAAAAATGTCTTCTGGGAACAAGGATAAAATGAAGACATAGCAAAACTCAGAATGTATATAACCATCAGGCCCTTACTAAAGGAAATTGTAGAATACTGCAGGTAGAAGGAACGTGATCCAGATGACAGTTTTGAGATGCAGTAAGGAAGGAATGACAAAGTGGTAAATGTTTAGTCTAAGTAGAATTGTGTGAATTTAAATATATGTGTAATGGTAATTATAATGTGTCATGTTTTTAAAGCTAGAATTAAAATACATGACCATAAGATGGGAGGGTTGCTTATAATGTAAGTTGTATAAAATGCATGTATTATACAGGAGGAAGTTAACAAAGACCATGGGTGTGTATATTAAAATTTCCAGGGTATAAACTCTTAGAGTACTAACAGATTGTGGAACTTGCAAATAGTAGGGAGATGTCAGGGGAAAGAAGGCAAGAAAGGAAAGAAAAGAAAAATTGAAAAGGTGGATGTGTTTTATAGATTAGATTTATGAAGGTGACATGCTCAGAGACCAAAATTTCATGTCATAAAACTGTGCCACTACTAGGTTTCCAGCCTGTCTGACTATGAGCATCATTGGTGACAAAGCAGTGTGCAATAGACGAGTAGAGAACCAGAACCAACATAGGAGTGGCATTTCCTGCAAAAAACAAAAACAAAAAAACAAAAAAACCTTGAGTTGCCAAGATGCTTTGGTCAGAATTGCAGTGAAATTAAGGAGAAACCAATATCCTGAAAGTCCCTGGCCTAATGAAACTAAATAATAGGTTTTGATATTTTATATTCAAATTGAAGTAATTTCGGTGTCACTGATACCAAGTCTCCAGTTGTTGGCTGGTTCATTTGGTTTTAACACCAGTGACACAATCACGTACGGGTCTTGGCACCAGTGATATTTCCCAGCAAGATACTGAAACTCACCCTGTTTAAATCCCAGGCACGTGGGCCTAACTCTCCCTTGACTGGGCAGGAGCAGTGCTGCCAGACTGTGTATACAAGGGTTAACTCACTTGGGAGAAACCAAGAGGCATGCTAAGGGATCAAGACATGACATGCTGCCCATTGTTTGTAGCTCCAGGATCAAAATATACAATTATACATGCCAAATAAATTCTAAACCTGTAAGGTAGAAAAGGAGGGGTGGCTCTTACTACAGGTGCCAGAAGCATTAAATAACCTCCTCAGACAAGGTGCACCACTGTTGTCTTGAATGCTGCAGGTCCCTCCGTCTGGCATTTTCCCCCATGCTAGACAATGTGCATTCACTGCAGGAGTCTCTGTTAAGCCTCTGTCTCCCAGACCTGCTGGCTCCTGGTGCCCGGCCCTGACACAGAGGTGCCTTTGTGAATGTAATTACCTTCCTCTGTATTAGAAATGTTCTGTTTAGAGCTGTAGTTGCAGGTACAGCTACAATAAGCAGGAATTAGCATGCAAAAAGACCTGCTGTGGCCCTGACTTCTTTATCAGCAATCATTCTTAAGGCTTGTTTTGTTCCTCAGATTGATTGGGTAGGTGTGATACCATCCAAGATGAAGAGCTTTAAAAGAAGAAAAAAAGATATTGGAGATAGCTAGCTAGCTGTGTGTGTGTGTGTGTGTGTGTGTGTGTGTGTGTGTGTGTGTGTGTGTCAGAGAGAGAGAGAAATCCTGTTGTATTCTATCTTTTGACAATTTCATGCCTGACAGAGCTGCCAGAGTAAACTTGCGTGGATGATTCCAGCAACTTAAGAACTGATTAAACTCCCTTGGGCTTTCCACAGTGTCCATATCAAAAAAAGCATGAGAAGCAAAAGAAAGAATTCTGATGCCATGGTGATACTATGGCCAGTGTCTCTGAGCCTAACTGGCCTGTGTCAGTTTTAGACTCCTAACTGTAAGTTAAATGAGACCAACCCTTGAAGAATTTTTTCTAGACTTTAAGTAGAATGATGATGGAGAGGGTTTAGAATGGTACAAAATAGGAATGGAGCCAGAGTGGATAATTAAACTAGATCTGAGTTTTGATTCTAGTTTATTTATATATAGGTCTCCCCTGAAATGCCTTTTACTGTTCCTGTCTGTTACTTAAGAAGGCCCACTAAATTAAAAAATACAACAATTTTCCCTCTTTGGAGAAAGTGCTTTAATGAATAGTAAGAGATTAGATGATTGATTATTGTATTTATGAATTTCCCCCGAAGTGACTTTACTGTGTGCACAAAGGAAATTTGGGGCTAACCAGAGTGTCTGAAGGCAGAGACATCCAGAGAACCAGTGAGGAAGACCTAAGGCAGGCAAATGTGTAGATTTTCTTATAGGGCAAGAAGATTTAAAGATTTTAGGTGGCACACACTTTGTAATTCATTAATTTTTTAATGGCCAAAGTAATGATTTTTGTGTTGCTGACGCAGGCTGTTGGACAGCATGGAATGTTGCCCTTTATTATAAAGTTGCCTGTTCAGAATGGCTGATCACTTAATAAAAATTGTAAGTGGCACAAGTAGATTTCAAGTCAGACAGGTTTGTGTTGTGATGTAAGACTGGAGAATGGGTATTCACCGTGAAGTGAAGGATTTATCAAGGAATCTGGGAGAGAAACATTCTCCCTGTTGGAACTTTAAAAGCCTTTTTCACATCCTGCTTCCCTTTTCATTGCACTGGAGCCACAGGTCAGGTATTGCCTGAGGCAGCCTTACAAATTGGCACCTGCCTTTGTGCCTTAGACCTGAAGACAGTGGTGGGGAGAGGAGGCCAGGGAAATTTAAGAAGTCTTTTTCTCTAGCCTTTTGCAAAGTTAGCTCTCCTTGGGAATTGGACTTAGATGCCTGTGGTGTGAGAGAGGCCACGGGCACCTCCTGACCCTGGAGAGTGATTTGCTGCAGGGAGACGCCTGAGGTGCTGTGCTGTGGAAGGGTACAGGCTCCAGGAGAGGCAAGGAGACACAGCCGTCCTCGTCCCCCTCCCTCCTTACGTTAGTACTGCAGGTGTTACCTCCTCAGGACTTGTGTGGTTATTCCCTCATTTATTCCTAAACCCCTGGCCCCATAGGGTAGCTTTCTTTCTTGGCTTTTCCTTCTCCCTTTTCTCAAATAATTAGAAACCTATGGCCTCTCTTCACGGTCTGACGTTCACTCTCTAGCACACATAGATTACTGGACCACATTGTCTGATTCCAGGTAGGAAAAATACGGCATCCTCCTGACCATTTTTCCTTTGGTGTTTCATGGTGCAGCTCCACTCTTCCCTTAGATTTGTTCTTGTTTGTCTGTGTTTTGATCAGGATGTTTCTAATTTCAGATCATGTCTTCCCATGGCCTTTTGATCATATTGAAGGCACATAACATTAGAGGGGCTAGCAGCTGTCTTCCTCTCCTTTTTTCAAATTTTAATATCCCAGTACAAAATTATCAACTAAGCGCTGTTGTATCCCCCTAAAATTATAGATCTTTATTTGAAAACTAAAAGCTTGGCTTTGGTTTCTAATATATTTTTCCAAGAAATGGAGTTTGTTTTCCCAGTAGGAGCCTGACAGCATATCCCAGAGCCTCTCGTTTCTCTTTTTCATTGTGTTTTCTTTTTTGTGTGAGTTGGCAAAATCAAATCAGTGTCACCAGAAACATGCCCCAACTGACAGCCAAAGATTTTGCCGAGTGTTCTCTAGCCCCTGGTTCCTGACCCCTGGTTGCTTATTTTCTGAATTAGGCAACACTGATATAGGCAAGATATAAGAGCATGAAGAAAACCCAAAACATCATGGAGAAAGTGCAGACAATGTGCAGCTGTGTGGAATTCACTGCCTGTCTACCTTCTGGTTAAAGAATGCTCAGTGGAAAGGGTGGTATTTGGGGGTTAAATGAATGAAGAGGTGATATTCAAGGTGTTGATGTTCCCAGCTTAGCATTCATCAAGGAAGTTGCACGGTGACAGGTGTACCTTGTTTGATCAGATGAGTGAAGCATTGAACAGCTTTATTTAAGAGGAACCAGGCTGACCAGAGAGAGGAAAATGGGAAAGTAAAGTCATTACAAAGCTTTGAGAAGAATGAGAATATGGGGCCTAATCCACAGGACTGCCAAGACCAAAGATGGCGGTAGAGTTTTGGAAACAACAAATAGAAAGGAAATTTGGGCAATATGGCTGAGTAATAAAAGAGATGTTAGACCATACCAGTCCTTCCCCACTCCAACCTCCCAAGGAAACCCCACAAAACCACATACCAGGAATTTAAAGAGAAGAAAAGGATAACTCAGAACCACAGAATGATGGTCTCAACCATGGAATGGTTATTAATGCTACTGATGAAGGAAAAGTTCCAAAACATGTACAGTTGCAGTGGTTATCTCTAGCTGGTGAAAATTAAGCAATTGTAATTTCTAATGCTTTTCTATATTGTCTATGATGAGCAGTTAATATTTTATAATGAGGGGAGAAACATTTTGAAGGAAAAGTATTACCAGCAAAAAAATAGACTGAAGTTTGGCTCTAAAATGTGAATATTTGGGAGGTGAGGGTAAAAGTAAAAACTAATAGGTTTAGTAAAAAACACGATTTGTGGGAGGAAGAATTGTATCAGCTTATTAAAAATTACTCTAAAGAGATTGTTTAAAAAGTCAGCATTATGGCAGTGTTTCTTTCACTATATATGGAGAGCCAGATGTGAAGAAGATTTAACTGATCTTAATTTAAATTGGTTATTTGGCATCTAATTTGAATATCTCCCAAACACTGTCTGCATGGGAGTAAATGACTAGCACAACTCCTAGGAAGGTTTGGAGGCAAAATGAGGAAAAGGAAGTGAAAATAGTGAAACAAACGGGTGAAAGTGTTACCCTCACACAGTAATGATCACAGGGGAAGGACTGGATGCTGTGCATGGATATTGGCATTCTACTGTACTTTTCATCCTTGAAAAAGCTGGGGGAGGTGGAAAGATTGGAGAGTCCTATCCTGAGTTTTGGACTTTCTCTGGGCACTGCCTCCAAGGATCTCCCCTGAGGAAGCCAATAGTTTGGCCCTTAATAAATGTGCAGTTGATGGATTAATCGTCCTGAGCATCACTTTGCATGTATAAAACCACTTTGTGGTTCTTCTTTTCAGTTAGGCATTTAACAGTTTCGGGGGTAGACAAGATACAAAAGTGTAGGTTGATTGGCAAGCAGTACATGATGTGGATTTGCACCCCCCCCCCTTTTTTTTAAATATCTATATAGAAAGGACAAAGATATCTTAACACATTCATGGGTGAGTTGACTGGGAAGTAGCCAACACAACAGAATCCAGATTCCAAGCATTTGTCCTGGTTAGAAGGATGGGCGAAGCTAGGATGGATTTAAATAGGGTGAAACAAAGTCCTAATTATGTTACTTATTTAAGGCAACTAATTAAGTTATAGTAGACCTAGGTTACTAGCAATTCGTATGAAAAAGACTAAGGGTCTTATTACCCACAGTCGCAGTTTGAGTCAGGAGTGTAATGATGGAGTCAGAAAGCAAAGGCTATAGTAACAGATCTGTAGTGTTAAGGAACTTTGACAGTGGAGCCTAGCATCAAGCAGAAATACCTGCGATCCAACATCACTAGACCTTACTAAATGTCACTGGGCTTGGCTAGTTCTGTTGAATCTGGATGGATTCATTATTTTCTTTGAAGAATCTCTCAGTTTAGTGGAAATTTTTAGGTATTAGAAATCTGTGAAAGAAATGGTATTAAATCATTAGGTGTTGAAAAGGGGTGACTTCCTTCCCATTTGGCCTGCCTAAAGTACAATATATGTCTTGTGGTTTTCATCAGAACGCTACATTTCTAGGCACACATCAGTTCTCAAGGCCTCCCCATGCATTATTTTGACACTAGAAATTGTTTGAAGATTTTGCTCTAGTTGTTGATTGCTCTATACACAGCTCTTAAATGGGTAGGAATTATTGTAAATATTTTAAGGCTTTAGAATAAGCATTTATCAATGTTTCATACCCTTGGGGAGAAGGGGCAAATATGTGAATAAATTAGGGGATCCACGAACCCCTTCAAAAGGTATATAATTTTTTACGTATGTGTAATTTTTTTCTGGGAAAGAGTCCAACACTTTCATCAGAGTCTTAAACAATATAAAGAACAAACCTCTTCCCTTGCCACCTATATAATTTGCTTCCTAGTATGTAAACAAAGGGGCCTCTTGGTTTTTGCTGTCCATCTTCTGAGTACAGACCCTCCTTGAGATGCCAGTGACTGACTTGCCATCGGTAGGGATTTAAAGAGATGTTGCAGGCAGAGTTCCAAAAGTGTTTTAATCAAAATCTAGCCATTGCAATAAACAAGAAGTGCCTCCTTCTTTCTCACACTGCACAATGAAATTTGTTTTATTTTTCAAAAACAAAATTCAGATTTGTTACTTGCAGAATTTGGGTTATTTTTTTTCTGTTCCCCTTTCAGTTTGTGAGTACAAATTTGGTCTTCTCCAGGAATATTTTGTTCTGAGGTAAGTTCCAGAAAAGCTTGATCTTCTCAATGGGATGTGTGTTTCATGTGGTTTTTCTTCCTTTTCAAATGTACAGGGTGCCAAAGCATGCTTTCTGCGGGACATTCCTTTCTCGGCCATCTACTTCCCGTGCTATGCTCATGTGAAGGCTTCCTTTGCAAATGAAGATGGGCAGATTAGTCCTGGAAGCTTGCTCTTGGCTGGTGCCATAGCTGGTGAGTGGCCCTCACAGGGCTCTGTTCTTCCTCTCTCCCATGTCACTACCTTGGAATTTTTTGCCTATAGTTCTTGATTGGGCACATGTGAGGTAGGCTACAGATTGCTTTGAATGGCTACTGAAAAGAAAAGAGAAGAAATTAACCTTCTGGCAGAATAGATTAGGCAAACTTAATTTCTTGCCAGGAAAATTTGGTGCCAGATTAGGCAAGCTTAATTTCTTGCCAGGAAGGTCCAGAAAAATTTGGTGCATTTTTTGGCATTGTTGAATTCCAAGTTCCCTATAGTTTCATAATTCCACTTCACAGCATACCAGTGATGACTGTTTAGCTGAAAGTTTTTACAAATTTGAATCATTGTGCTTTAAGTGTCTAACTGAAATGGTACATAAATGCTTGTCCAGAATCTAGATAAAAGTGACGTAGTACTGACTACTGACTCCTTATCGCTGTGTTACAGGAACAGGGTGTGTGTGTTCATTGAATCCCAGAGGGAAATGACTCTCCTTGTTTTTAGTGCTACAGTGACTATGTCAATAGAAAAAAAAAACCAAAAAAACAGATGATGAGGGGGAAGGTTGTCCTCTACAACCCAATGTAAATTCCCAGAGGAAATTTGATTATAGCCACAGCAGGAATCAGTTGGATCTTTGATGCCCCTGGTTCAGAGATCCTAAAGGCTGGAACAATCCGGATTCGCTCTCCAGGTGGTAGCAAACATTTAATGAGTTAACAAACCCTAAGGCAGTCCTGGGATGGCTGGGTCCAAACATTTTTGATACAGGTGTTGTTCTCCAGAGAGCTGTTGACTTGAGTCTCAGGAGAACAAGACCCTGATCTGAGAAGTTGTTTGCTGTTTTGTGGACCTGCCTGTAACCTGGGGAGCCCCTAAGGCAGGAACCCATGGAGCTTTTCTTTAATTCTTAGTTAATCCCTTTTCTTTCAAAGGCAGTGATGTTGGTAAATGAGGCAAGGTTGCCCTTTCCTGGCTGCTCAGGGACCCTTGTTGTACAAGGCCACTCTACCTCTATCAAGAAAAAAATAATGATTTCGAGACTATAATATAGAATTCCCAGTTTTAATCCCAACTTAACCATTGGTTGACTGTGCCCTATTGTATGTCACTTACATGTGTATACATGATAATATTTTCTGAACCAAAAGGTTATAATGCAGTGCATTTTGTACATTGTACAATATAAATAACTTATTTGAAATAAGGTAGGACCTACTGGGGAGAACTGCTACACCTGTTGGTAGTGTGCTGCTTGGGCAAATTACCTAACCTACCCCAAGCCTCGGTGTCCTTGGCTGTGAATGGAGATGATAAGTGTACTGACTACAGAGTGTGCCTGTGAGATACAAGTGGGAACACCTATGTGAGGGACTTAGCATAGTGCCTAGCATATAGTAAATACTCAATAAACGTTGGTCAGTATTACATCAAAATCAAGAGAATCTGTCTGTAAATTATTCCAGGTATTGGTTGTAAAATCAGAGGATATGTATTAGAGCTCAAGATCAAAGTCTAGGCCTCTCTCCAAAATACAACAGAAATAGTGCCTGTACTCTTCTCTTGAAGGCAGATAGCCACCCAGAAGGGATTTTATCTTTGGCTAGGAATTTCCTAGGTAATCCATGCTACCAGAGCTGTAGAAATTACTAGCAGGTGTTTTTGGGTTTTTTTGTTGATGTTGTCGTTTTCTCTTTGGAGGTTTATTTTCTTCCTTCAGTTTTTTTTTCTTTGTTTTTTTTTTTTGTTTTGTTTTGTTTTTTTTTAATGATTAGGAAAATAATATTGCTAAATTGTAAAACACTTGGAAAGTGTAGAAAGTAACCGAAAGGGTAAAAAACAAAATACTATCTGTTACTCCACGACTCTAAAGATAATCCCTATTTAACATTTCTGCTAATTTGTTCCCCCTTGCATCATTTTTAACCATGCATAGTTTTGGGGGTTTTTTAATTTTATTTTTTATTTTTTAAAATTTACATCCAAATTAGTTAGCATATAGTGCAACAATGATTTCAGGAGTGGATTCCTTAGTGCCCCTTACCCATTTAGCCCATCCCCCCCTCCCACAACCCTCCCATAACCCTCAGTTTGTTCTCCATATTTATGAGTCTCTTCTGTTTTGTCCCCCTCCCTGTTTTTATATTATTTTTGTTTCCCTTCCCTTATGTTCACCTGTTTTGTCTCTTAAAGTCCTCATGTGAGTGAAGTCATAGGATTTTTGTCTTTCTCTGACTAATTTCACTTAGCATAATACCCTCCAGTTTCATCCATGTGGTTGCAAATGGCAAGATTTCATTCTTTTTGATTGCCGAGTAATACCCCATTGTGTATATATGCCACGTCTTCTTTATCCATTCATCCATCGATGGACATTTGGGCTCTTTCCATACTTTGGCTATTGTTGATAGTGCTGCTATAAACATGGGGGTGCATGTGTCCCTTCGAAACAGCACACCTGTATCCCATGGATAAATACCTAGTAGTGCAATTACTGGGTCGTAGGGTAGTTCTATTTTTACTTTTTTGAGGAACCTCCATACTGCTTTTCAAAGTGGCTGCACCAGCTTGCATTCCCACCAACAATGCAAAAGAGATCCTCTTTCTCTGCATCCTCGCCAACATCTGTTTTTGCCTGAGTTGTTCATGTTAGCCATTCTGACAGCTGTAAGGTGGTATCTGACCATGCATAGTTTTAACTATGATCACACTGTGGATATGTGGTTTTCACTTAATTTCATAGCTGAAGCATTGTTAGCCATCACAGCACAATGGTTAATGGCATGTGCTGTGAGGCCAGACTGGGCAGATTCCAATTCTAGTTTCCCCACTTAGAACTGTGTGACCTGCAGTTGTGTAACCCCTCTCTTCTTGTTTCCCCATCTACACATGGGTAAAAACGGTCTTAGTCTCGTAAAGTTATTTTGAGGTCAGTAGGTACACGTTAATAAATGGAAAGATCCAAGAAAGTACCTGGCACATAATAAGTATTTTTAAATGTTCAATAATAACATTATATGTTTTAAAACTTTGTAAACATAGTTTTTAACTGTCGTATAGTTATCTAACCCTCAATCTTAGATTTTTAAATTTTTTTCAAAAAAAATTTAAATGTATTATATTGTAAAAAAATATCTTTGTGCTTAAAGGCTTTTCCCCTACTCTGGGACATTTTTTCCTTGGAGATATAGACTCTCTAAAGTGAGTTTGCTGGTAAAAAGCATGACTGTTTTTAATGCATTACTACATTATTCTTGGAAGTTGGAACTGGTTTATGTCCCCATGCTGCCTTGTTAGCGGTGCAGCTGTCCCAGCATCTTTCAGAGCTGTTGTTCAGATACCTTCTCTGTTCGTTATCTATTGCTGCGTAACAGATTACCCCAGCACTGACCAGCTGGAAACAGCAAACACTGATCATCTCACAGTTTCTGTGGACTGGGAGCAGCTTATCTGAGTGCCTCTAGCTCAAGGTCTGGCGTGAGGTTGCAGTGAAGATGTCAGCCAGAGGCTCGGCTGAAGTTGGAGGATTCACCTTCAGGGTGGCCCAGTCACATGGCCGTTGGCAAGAGGCCTCAGTTCCTTGCCACATGGTCTCACTGTAGGTCACCTTGGATGTTCTTGTGACAAGGTGACTGACTCCCCTTCCCCCGCCCCCCCCAGGAGCCAGCTCAGAGAGGGATGAAGGGAAAGGGGAGACCAGGGTGGGGAGAGAAGACAGGGGAAGAGAGCAAAGCCCCAGCTGCCATGTCTTTTGTAACCAAACCTTGGAAGTCACACTCCTTTACTTCCACACAATCCTATTGGTTACACCCATCAGCTCTGTGTAATGTACAAGGAGACTGAACAGAGGCTGAGGTGTAAATGCAGGAGGTGAAGGTCATTTGAGTCATTTGGGAGCTGAGTGCAACACTTTACTTTCATTATTATCCATCTGCTTCCCTATAGGATGGAAAAATACAAGACAGACTGTCATCCGTTGTTTTTTTTTTTCTTCAAAGAACATATTAGCCTCAAAGCTTGATGGGCTTGCATATTGCACAAATCTGTATAAACCATATAAGGAGAACTAAACCACTTTCTTTTTTTTTTAATTTTTTTTTTTTTCAACGTTTATTTATTTTTGGGACAGAGAGAGACAAAGCATGAACGGGGGAGGGGCAGAGAGAGAGGGAGACACAGAATCGGAAACAGGCTCCAGGCTCTGAGCCATCAGCCCATAGCCTGACGCGGGGCTCGAACTCACGGACCGCGAGATCATGACCTGGCTGAAGTCGGACGCTTAACCGACTGCGCCACCCAGGCGCCCCTAAACCACTTTCTTAATAACATCTATCAAAAGCCAGGGGCAAATAACTACTATTCTCATTGAAATTAGGGATAAGACAAGGATGTCTCTATCATCCTTGTTTTTCGGGCTTATTTTGGAGGTTCCAGCCAATGTAGTAAAATAGGAAAAAGAAGTAAGAGGCATAAATATTATAAAAGAAGAAATGAAATCAGCATTATTTGCACATGATTGTTTAGCTTCAAATCCAAACAAAAAAAATGCCTAAAAATGCATCTGACTTAATAAGTAATGTATTTTGTTATAAGATGAACATAAAAATCTGTTTCTAGTGATAAGCAGTTTACTGATGTCATGGAAGGAAGCAGGACAACCAGCTGCTGAGTGTAGAACCTTGCTGGCGTGCTCGGCGGCCAGATCACAGAATTCAGTGTGGAGAAGGGCAAAAACACTTCTGTTTACACATGTGTTGTGCCCAGTGCAGCATCATCATTAAGGGCAGTGAATACAAAAATGCACACTTGTGTGGGTTGGTGTATGGAAGATGGGTCAGGCCCCCGCATTCCCTTTGGGGATGCCAGTGAGAACAAAGGCATTTCCTAGGTAGAAGACGTACTGGTGGAGAATGCGCAGAATCCCCGGAAGTATGTCTATCCGAGGATCAGGATGATCTTTGTCATTAGGAGAAAGGAGAAACGCTTATCTCAAAATAAGCACAAATAACAATTTGACCACTGACTTTTTTATTGTAACACAAAAATGTCTTACTACTATTTTTATGTGTATTCTTATATAAACTATCTCCTACACAGAATACATATATTTTTTGTTGAATAATTGTATTATAAATAAGATGGATCTGGGATTAAATTAATATGATCATGCTTTCTATGTTTTGATAGTAATTTCAGTATTTAGTAAGTACTGTCTTTTTCTAAAAATTTTATTTGACCTGAAGTTAGATTGTTTTAGTAGTATTTTAACAGAGGTGGTTTTTGATATCTCAAAACCTGGAGAATATTGATTTTTTTTTTTCAGATATATGTATATGGTTGTAAACTGGGAATATCTTTACTTATTTTTTAGAGAAAGCATGCATGCAGGGGAGGGACAGAGGGAGAGGGAGAGAGAGAATCTTAAGCTGGGCTCAGTCTCAGGACCATGAGATCATGACGTGAGCTTAAATCAAGAGTCAGACACATAGCTGACTGAGCCACCCAGGCGCCCCAGAACATCTTTAAACACTGAGAACATCTCCATTATTTCACAGGATAGAGTAAGCCTAACCAATATTTGAATTTATGTTCATTGGCCAGCATGCCTCTGTGTGTTAGAAGGTGGGAGCCAAAGCAGAGAGCCTGAAATTAAGAAACTAAGTTTTAATTCCCTGCAGTGAACATGTTGCTTTTTGATTATTGAAGGGCATTTCGATATGGCTTACAGATAATATCAAATAAAAGATATCTAGTATTTCTCAAATTTTAGAGCTTCATCATTGGAGGTGATCTTAATTGACAGTGATGAGATAAAGGATAAATCAAATTTAGATTAAGTTGTAACTCAGGAGTATCTTTAAAAGCTATTCAATACACAGTTAATGGAAGTGCTGTATGTGTGTGATTATCTGGATGGTTTTGCAAACGTATTAAAAGAATGAAGTTAGGAGAGAAGTACTATTGACATAAATTTGTTAGTTATGTGGACATAAAGGTTAAAATAACTTAAAAGCAATTCTTAGATCCTTAAAAAAAAGTAATAGGAGAGATTGAATCAAAGTAATAGACTGAGTATATTCATCTGTCTCTCCTTTCAACCCAAATACCTTAAAATGTCGGGAAATACATTTTTTAAAACTCGTATTGGCACTAGAAAATATTAGCACCAGCCCTCGGAAGGCAGGAAGCAGAAGCATATTGACTCAGAAACTGGACTGGAGGGTGCCACAACCCAGAACACAGGCAGGAAAAACTGCTCTTAAGGTAAGAGCAGAACCAAAGAATTTTAACCAGTGAGTGAACAATAGAATACCAGGAGTGGGGGAGGGCGTGAGGTAAATCTTTAACGGGAGTGAAAGAGCCGCATTCCTGGCAGGAAGGTGGGGCTCAGTCTTCCCTACTCCTTTTTTGTACCTACTCCTTTTTTGTACGTAGCTTTGGGCAACAATTGAATCCAGGCTGAAAGCCCCTGGCTTTTCTCTTAAGAAAGGCACCGATTGCCTGGAGAAGGCTGAGTGTAAGGAACTGAAAAAATGCCGGGTAAGGCTTAAGGTTCCAGACCTTCACAACAGATGGAATGAGTGCATGCCTGCACGCATGCATGAATGAATGAACGAACGAACACACGAACGAACGCAGCTCTTCGCAACAGGAGCATAAGATAATATCTTCTACTCCCAGAGTGAAGCCCTCCACGTTTCAGCAGCTTGGAAGGTCCCAACCCTGCTAGGCTACCTCCCCAACCCCTGTCCCCAGTTAACAGGCCCATTGCTGGCCCCCAACCCCCTCCCCCCATTTGGGAGAGAAACCTGCCGGTGAAACTGACCTAGGTGGTGGTAGAAGGCAGCACTAAGGTAATCAGTCTGTTCTTTGAACTTGAATGTATCAATAGACAGCCAGAGGTCCCCAGACAAGGAGCAAGAAGAGAAACAAACAGGAATTCCAGGAAAGGCAGGCAATTCAGAGAAAAGAGGACTTTTAAGAACTATACTTAGGATCTGCAGAGAGATTTGAGAGGAACATTCTTAAGGAAGCTTTCTTGAAAATTAGTAAAAGGATTGCCAAAATTAAAAATCCATGCGTCATCTGAATGATAGAATGGGTATGCTCAAAGTCCAAATTAGACATCTGGAAAATGAAGCCGTGGAAAAACAGAAACAAGAACTACAATATGGAGCGAAAATATAGAGATAAGAAAAGGAGAAAATGTGTTAGAGACATGTAGGATTAGTCCAGGAGGCCTAACTTCTATTTCATAGGAGCTCCCTAGAGAGAAGTAATATAAAAGGAGGACAGAAAACAAATCAGTAATAAAAGCTCACTTCTCATGTTTTCATCTGCAGTCCTAGCCCTTTCAATTTAAAATGCCAAGGAAGGGATGTCTGGAACCTCGATGGCATTCCCAGACACACCAGCATTCAGGAGGGGGGCAGGTCTCAAGTTCATTTCTCCCATAACTCAAAGTTTACGCCTCACAGATATCTCTAAAGCAAAATGAAAAGTGAATTTAAGGAAGAAAAAACTATGGGATATTTGAAACAGAGCAAATAAAAGTTAAACCTGAGAGTGATTTCAGTAACTGGTGACTTTGATAATATGTATTTTTATATAAGAAGGGCTTGCTGGCAAAGGGTGCAAATGTACATTTATTGTACATATTGTAAATAGTGTACTATGTGATAAATGTACGTAATATTTAAATTGGGTAAGGGTAGAGATCAAAAGGGGAACAATTAGAAACAGAAAATAAAAACCACAATATTGGATAGCAGAAATAAGTCTAATAACCACAATTATAACCACAATTGAATGTATTCAGTGCCCCTAGTAAAAAACAAATGCCTGTTCTAGACGAGTTGTGAAAGGAAATCTAGTCATCTGACGTTTGAGAAAACAGTGACATAGAGCAACTGAAAGAGAACGGGTTGAAAATATGTATTAGGCAAATACCAACAATAAGCAAGTTTAGCAATATTAATGTCAGACTGAATGGAATTCAGGGTTTAAAAATAGCACTTAGAAGCACAGAGGCTTATTTTGCACTTATAAAAAATAAAATTCACTAAGCAGATAGTGTCTGCCTAAATAAAGACATAAATTGAGACAAGCTGCAATGGACCAGAAATTGGGTCTATTCGGAACCAGCAGGAAAGTTGCAAAGGGGTGGGGGAGGGAGAGGACAGCATGTTAAAACATTTGATGGGCGTTCAGGCAGCATCCAAGCAGTATTCCTTGGCTTAAGGAAGAGGAGAGATTGCTTGCCACATGTTCATTGGTTAGGAGATAGATCTCAGTCTTGTGCAAGTCAAGCATTTATGGGTAATTAGTCTATCTGTTCTCAAGTTCTGTTCTTCTGAGGGAGCATGCCTGAGAATCTCCTCCTTTCATATCCTCTGGTTCTATTTTAAACTAAAATCCTTTCATGGTATATTGCCATCAACCCCTATGTAGTATCAACGTAATATTGTTTTATAAAACCTCAGCTTAAGAGTATGATAAGAACATGATATATTCCCATTCCAAATCTTGACACTTTCCTTAGAAGCTGATCCATCAAATAGATAGTATATATAAGGATGAGGAGGGAATTTGTGAATCCCTTCACCTTGATCCAAAATAAACAGATATTAATTTCGTATCCCATAAACAGAGAAGCACAGTCTTTACAAATACTAATGGGATATTTATGAAAATTGAGGCTGCCTTGCCCCAAAGTTGTATTTTGCTGGTTGTGCTTTCTTTTTATTATAAATGAACTTCTACTCTCTAGGCGCTGGGCCCCCTTTAAAGCGTTGTAATTTTTTATTGGCTAAAGAACACCCCCAGTTGTTCTTGTCACAGAGGTAGTAGGTAGGTCTCATCATCTGTGTCATTACTGAAGCATCCGTCAGGCTGCTGTTGAGGAGCCTAGACGAAGCCTCTCTGTTTCCTAGCCTCCACTTGCTCCCCCGTGTTTGGGAGTAGAGAAACCGAGACCTCTTGGTTAGTGTTGTCTTAGCCTTTTGGAAGCCAGGAGAGACCAGGCAAATTTACTCAGAGTCTTTGCCAACCCTGGCCACCAAAATCAACAGATTTCTGGTGGCCAAGCTCTTTCTGGTAGATACTGCTTTCCTGGCCTTGCTTCAGAGCAACATAAGGCTGTTCTCCAGGTTAGTTTCACTCGTCTTCTATCAGAAATCCCCATCCACAGTAACTCCCAGGCCCTCCCAGCTGTCAGCCTGGGAGAGGTGAGGGTGAGTGGGATATGGTGAGAGTCCCGGGCAGCTGCCGTATTTCCAGCCCCCAGCTCTCTCTCTCTCTCTGTCTCTGTCACACACACACACACACACACCACCACCACCACCACCACCATCAATCGGTCTTGCCAGATGAACTTGCTAAGCGTCTTACACACATTTCTTTTGGCATATTTATTTCATAATCGGGATCTTTCCTCTCTGCCCCCCAGTACTTACTTCTGTCTTTTTTCAAAACAAGGAGCTATTTATGAAAACTAACCGAAGGAGACTTTTTTACCGATGTTATGTATGTCCCCTGTCACTCTGACATCCCTGCCCACTGTTGCAAGGAGGATTTTACTACATGTTGAAAGCAGACAGCCTTGCTAACCTCTTTCTAAACCAGGAAGTAAAACGTAATGGGTGGTGTGAACACAGTGGGTTTCTGAGCATTTTTCCTGTTTCCTTCCATTATGTTGGAGGATAAATTCCTGGCTCAAAGTTAAAATAATTCCTCCAAGTTAATAGGAAATTCAGTATGACTTATCCAGTGAAGCATTGGATATAAAGTGAGCTTTTTCACATGCAACAAATGTGATTAATTTTAGAAAAAACAGTTACTTACGTTGGGAGTTTGTGAGGTGGTCCCTGAAGATGGAGGAAGAGCTGTACCTTTAGTAGGAGAAATACAGACGTGTGCTGTGCAGAGCTCCCCGGGCGCGTGCACACACACACACACGCACACGCACACACACACGCTGTAACCTTAAAGCTGTCTGTTAGAAGGATGAGATGTACTTGTGAGCCAGACCACGTTGGTTTGGACAGAAATTCTTACAGAATTATTAAGCCTTAAAAAAAGCAAAGGAGATTTATGCATCTGCATTTGACCAATTTGGTTTGGAATAGGTTCATAATGGAAAAGTAATAAAACCATAAGAGACAGTGTCTTCTGAGTACAGTCTCGCTTTTAAAAAATCTAAACATGGGCTGCCCCATTTTGGATAAAATGACTGTAGAAAAATTTCCCACTGGTAATTTTGGGAGGGTTTTGTTGCTGTTGTTGTTCCTTTTTCATTGATTATCAGCCAGTATAAATTTTCAGCTTTCTGTCAAATATTTTTTCTGGAGATGTCAGTTTTAGGAAAAAGGAATCCTGAAGTGTTATCTATGGGAGTCTCCACCTCTGATCACCACCCCCCTTCCTCCCCCTGCACACACACACACACAGTTTGCTTAGCCCTCAGCCCTCACTGAAGTCTTTTTCTGGTGTAACTGGAGAGGTTAGGCTTTGGTGGGTAAAGGGTGGTTGAACGTGTGCACGAAGGCACCTCCCATGACTGCCAGCAGCCACAGAAAAGCGTGAAAAGGAAACACATAACAAACTTCACCTCTGAAAATCGGACCTAATAACTTTGCAAGTGACTGATTTAGATGGGAAAGTAAAAAAACAAAAAAACAGCCTTTCTCCATTTGTTCTCAACCACTTGAAGTAATGTTACTGACAAATCATTCCTTAAAAGTATTAATAAATATGAAGCTCCCAAAGCGGTTCGGGGCAGGGAGGTGAGGAGAGTCTTAAGGAGCCTCCATCACTGCAGACAGGACAGTCCTGGCCGTGCTTCCCAGAGGACAGCAGAAGAGGCATTTGATTTCATCAGACTCTTAACTTTCTTTCCACGACCAGCAGTTCAAAGCACAGTGATTTTTATATAGTGAGAATGTGACCAGACTGTGATGGTGGTGCCTTTCCTGCAGGTATGCCGGCGGCATCTTTAGTGACCCCTGCTGATGTTATCAAGACGCGATTACAGGTGGCCGCCAGGGCTGGCCAAACCACTTACAGCGGGGTGATGGACTGCTTTAGGAAGATACTGCGGGAAGAAGGCCCAAAAGCTCTGTGGAAAGGAGCTGGTGGTATGGAAATAATTTGTTCTTAACTAAACCTTTGATATCAGGTAAATTTTTGAAAAATCTAATTGTATCTATTATTTCCCCATTTTCTCAAAGCTCGTGTGTTTCGATCCTCACCCCAGTTTGGTGTAACTTTGCTGACGTACGAATTGCTGCAGCGATGGTTCTACATTGATTTTGGAGGCGTGTAAGTATCCCGCTAGATCTGCAGCTAAGTTTCAGCTCTTCCAGTGCCCTGTCGTTATTAAGATGGATGCATTAATCTAATTCCTAAGGATGAAGTAGAAAGGACGTAGGAAAGGGGCTTCTGGATGGCTCAGTCGGGGTTGGTTAAGCGTCCGACTTCGGCTCAGGTCACGATCTCACGGTTCGTGAGTTCGAGCCCCCCGTCAGGCTCGCTGCTGTCATCGCAGAGCCTGCTTTGGATCCTCTGTCTCCCTCTCTCTGTGCCTCCCCAGCACCTTCTCTGTCTCTCTCTCCCACTGTCAAAGATAAATAAACATTAAAAAGAAAAAAAAAAAGAAGAAGAAGTTGGAAAATACTGAAATCATGTAACCAAACACATTCAAAGGGGAACGTACAACCAGCTAGAACTCCACAATTTCTTCATATGAGGCAGATTTTAACTTTTAAATGTCATTTTTACCAAGATAAGAATGATACAAAACTCAGGTTCTCACCCTGTTTTCTCTCCTTTTAGGAAACCCGTAGGATCGGAACCGGTTCCTAAATCCAGGATCGTACTGCCCGCTCCCAATCCTGATCACGTTGGAGGCTACAGACTGGCCGTTGCAACGTTTGCAGGGATCGAAAACAAATTTGGACTGTACCTACCTCTCTTCAAGCCATCCACATCTGCGGCACAGGTCACCGGTGGAGGCCCGTAGTGGGAGCAGCCCCAGGGTGCAGCTGCAGCTCTGTCCACTGTGGTAGAGAACACCTCACCTCCGATGGAAACAGTGTTTGCCTCCTTTCATTTCCATCTCTTGTTTAAATTCGAGTCTTTTTATAAGGTGAAATCATTCATTTTCTGTGTGCTTTCTTAACCAGAGCGTTGTGAAATTACTCCTAATTATTCTTTGGGCCTCTGCTCACACATCTCTGCTTATAGCTGACATTTACTGGGATTTGGTCAACACTAACATGATTTGGGGAGAAGGAGCAAGTCTGAATGGAAACTAGTGCTGCTCTCCTCAGATTAGGATTATAGTCCCAAAGAGACTACTGAATGGCGATCATGGTGCTCAGAGCAAAGTGCTTCATGCATGTTTAAGCTGGTAGGAAGCTGGGTACATATTTATCACAATAAAAAAACACTGGAAGAAATGAAAACAAAATTATCAGAAATAGCCAGCCTTGGCTTTAGATTTTAAACATGTACGAATTCTGTTCATGGATTATATTATGAAGATTTTATGTGAAACCATTTTTTTTTTTTTTTTTTTTTTTTTTTTGGTGTCACGAAAACCACATTGAAGATATCATACTCTGTTAGTGGTACCAAGACTTCTCAGACAGATGTCTTTGTAGTCAGGGAAGTCCTTTTGGTATTTTATTCTATAGACAGAGAAACTATGAGATGCAGCACCTCTCCTGGATGTGCTGATTTGGGGCAAGTTCTCATATGATGCAGTGTGATGATCACTGCCTATTTCAGGAAACATTGCGGGGAAGGGCACATCCCTCATACTCGTATCTACTTTACTGCCCCCATCCCCTGCCCCCAGCAGTCGACACCTGTTTGCTTTCAAAATCCCACTTGTCTTGAATCATGTGTAAGACAAATATATTCTAATACACGTTTTTATTTAATTTGTGGTGCCTTGCATCATGGTCAGAAGGCTCAAGCATTTGTGAAGGAGGAAATAAACTGTTTTTAAAGCTATTGAATTGTTTGCTCTTGTGTATGTCACGTGGTGAATGACTAATAATTGTCACTATTGGACTCTATATGTTTCATTTTCAGGGTGGTTTTATTCATATTGGCGTGGATATATCCTCCTGGCCCTTCAAGGTAATGTGTAGCCTGATTTCCACTATGCCGATGTTCAGAGTGAGTAAAAGAAACGACATTTAACCCTCGATAAACAAGGAACCCAGCTGACACTTTTTCTCCAGTCATCCCCGGTGCTTTGGGCCAGTTTCTTACCATGAGAATCAATATAAATTTTCATTTTATAATATTAATTGGAAGTTTCACTGGAAATTGGGCATGAAAACTGGCATGAAATGACAATTGCATTTTCTAACCTTTCTGACTCTTCCTCATATGAAAACCAGATATCACTGTATCTCACATTGGGTGTTATCTGGCCAACCCTATCATTTGGAGAATGAAGCTAGTCTTGAACTGAATCTAGGGCTTTCAGACTACTGAGTGACCTAAGAGCAGTCACTTTGAACTTTCTGAGACTCCCAAACTTCCTTCCATGAGTCAGTCTCAGTCTTTAGGTCAATAGGTTGACATTAAAAGATATTATTCAAAATTGGGGAACATCAACACCGTCCACGAGTCTGGTTTTTTATTCTACATGAACAAAAGCTTTGTTCTCCTCACCAGAAACAGGACAAATACATATGTGGCTCCCCTCCCTACCACTCCCTCTGTCTACCCATCCTTCCCCCCAATCCCTACTCACTGTGACCAGTGATATTTATATTTTAATCTCAAAGACCAGGCACAGAACTCCAAATATGTCTTAGAAATGTGGGTGGTGTTGCGATACCAAATCAACTCGAGCTATATGGCATTCTGAATGCAGACAAAAGTCCCTGAGTGTAAGTAAATCTTGGCATTCCTTTTCCTGCACTTGCTGGAATTTTGTAGAAGATCACATTCTCACGGTATAAACGGTGATCCAAATCTCAGAAAAGGTGTACTGCGCTGCCCGCTTCTTTAAGAGCTGTTGCTCTATTTACCTGTGGCTGAGGGCAATTCTCTGCAGTAGAGGAGAAACCAGAGGAACCAGGAAGCCAAAGGAAGGAGATGGGGCCAGGGGACTGTGTTTCTTTAAAATCCTGGGCTTATTCTGTCCAGGATAGGCAGTGACTGGAGACACTTTGAAGGAGGCCTCATTTCCATCTGAGTTCTGCTCAGTGGGTGGCGTGACTGTGACATCCTTGAATAGGCCTGCAATCACCATGTGGTGAAAACCACGTCAAATTTGTTCTGGGTTTTCCTTCTTCCTGAAGTGACAGCACAATGCATCGGCAGTGCTGCGGCTGCCGCTGCCGTTCGTGCCGCCGGTCGTTTCCCTCCTTAACGCTGAGGAACTGAGGAACTGAACGAACGATGTGTGACTCCCACACACTGCCTGCCCACCCAAGGGGGCCAGCATCCCCCTGCTGTGCCAGCCTCGGAGTCTTTCAGCTCTGCCCTAGGCCCGCCTCCTGGTTGCTTTGGGGGTGAGGGAGAGGCCTGATTTTTGTAGCAGCTTTTCTTTTTTTTTTCAAGGAGGGGAAAAAATGTGAAGCTGACCACAAAGTGAACACACTGATTCTTGGGTTCCAGTCGTGGCTGGGTTTCTTGAGGCTGGGTGGCATCCTGTCGCCAAGCTCATGCTGCACCTCATAACCCACAACCATTTGCTGAGCTCCCTGGGGTCGCCTTAATCCCAGCAGCCAGGGTTGCACAGGGGAAAATAAGAATTCTGGCACAGAAAGGAGTCATTTAAGTGCTTATTGCATTTCAAGCTTCAGTTTTTACTTAGCTAAAATATTTACCATTGCTGGAAAACAATGTTGAAAATTTTGTGCTTATATGTTATTTAATGGTGTGGCCTATGTAAACCTCAGGATGCTTACATTTTGACAGTCTTCTGGAAATGTTTAACAGCACATAACTCAGTGAGCAGGGAATAAAAACGGGAAGAAATTGTGCTTGAAACTGTTCGTAACCTCGTCCGGCTATATGTCTTCAGCAAGTCGCAGTGGAATTCTTCAGGTAGAGGGAGCGAGGGTTCCCGTAATGGAATTTGAGGAGTCCGCTGCCTTGCAGGCCCCGTTTATCAGCCTTGTAGATAACCCTCTCTAAAAGTCATCCTGTGCCTTTTTTAACCGTAGAAGCCATTCTTTTGGGGATGCATTTGTATCTCTGCCACTGAGCAAAAGCCCACTTTAAATTCAGGGTAATCAAATGCTTTCAGGATGTGGATTTTTCCAAAGATGTTTAAAAGACACGTTCATTGGTAAGAGCAGTGAAATGTTCTTTCCCCAAATGGTCCTGCCCACAGAGGGGGTGTGCCTTTTGTTTCCCCTTTGGGGAATAACCCAACCCTCACCAGAGAGTTCTATTTTCAATGTTAGGGAGGCCGCAGGGGGTCCACTGCTTCATTTTAAAGGCCAAGGCAGCTAAAAAGCATTGCACCCCTGTCTTTTAAAACCATGCAGTCTTTGAAATCCCAGACTGGGCTCGAACAAGGGTGGAGACCGAGGCTTTTGTTCAGTTTCCACACTACCTGGAACTTGGTTATTATTTTCAAGGATGGATGGATGGAGTTTTGGGACATATGTATTTTTTTTTTTTTTTTCCAATGAGCAATCTCTGTTACTTTCCTACTTTACAAGCCTTTTCCGCTGCTGGAGTTAAAACCATGACTGAAAACAATCACAGTCTTCTGTATTGATCACATCCTTTAGAAGTCATAAATA
Source organism: Leopardus geoffroyi (assembly GCF_018350155.1). Lineage (NCBI taxonomy): Eukaryota > Metazoa > Chordata > Mammalia > Carnivora > Felidae > Leopardus > Leopardus geoffroyi. Next base: position 99,533,455 of record NC_059331.1, on the reverse strand, counting down.
GGTCTTTTATTAAAGTTACAGCTATTTAAAATTGGTTTTAATTACTTATGTTGACTTAGGAACTGTCATACAAATGAGAAGATATTTAAATTTCCTGATCGTTGTTAAAAATAACAGCCTTTAAAAAATCGTATCTTTTGAGATTAGTGTTACGTTAGGGTTGAGATATGTCACTGTGTCGTATGTTTTCCTTATCGGTGAATATTAATTATTTACAACTCATTCTGTCTGTTTCTCTCACTGCCTGATGTTTGTGTCCGTAGGAGCACGGTGGCAAGCTTTCCTTTAGAAGCTGCTGGGACAACGGGAACTCTCTTTCAAAAGGGTTTGTTTTTAGCTAATGCATTAATTGACTCCAAAAAAGAGTCCAAATGGAACACTCCGCTTTCATCTGCTGGGGTAACCTAATAAAATAATGTTTGTTTTTAGATTCCCGGCTGTTAAGGGGGTTTTGCTCAAGGCAAAACCACAGTCCCCTCGAATAACTTCAGAAGGAAAGTTAAGAAGACACACTAATTGTGCCTGTCTGAGGCTTGCTTCTCCCGGGTCCCAGGCACACCCCTAGCACACTGGGCTGGCCACCCGGGCCTCAGTGCCCACCACCACTTTGATTCCGTTAGACAGGGCTCCTGCCCCTTTGCAGGACGCTTGGTTTGGCAGTGGATCTGTTCTAAGGTGATCTTAAAATAGACGCAAGCTCTCAGAACAGACTTGTGCAAGCATACCATAGTCTGTCCTGTATGGCGGGGAAAGGGAAATTCGGGGCTTAAGGCAAAAAGACTGATTAAAACACTGTTCCCTGTCTCTTATCGCTCCCCTCCACCTTCTTTGCTACCTATCCCAGCTCTTGCTCTGGTCTTACTGGGCTGCTTTCAGATGAGAGAGGGACAAGTCATTCTGCCTCCACCCTGGAGTATTTTGGCCACTAAGAACTCACTCATTAAATATGAGGCTTGACATGCCAGTCATGATCTCATTCAGTCCTCTCCACAACCCTTAAAGTAGGTACTGTGCTTTTTCCTATGCTATAAATGAGGAAACCCAAGACTCACAGAGGTGAAGTGTCTTGTGCACGGTCTCTGCTAGCAATGAGGGGGCTGGAATTGGAATCTGGGTCTGATGGCAGCCCAAGCCCTGTCCTTTACCTACAAGGGTTGCTCAACAAAACTCAGCCCCTGAAATTCTTATGATAGTCTTTGCCCAGATTTCTTATTGGCCCCAGTTCTCAGAATCAGACGTATCACTCCTTAGCATAGAAGGGAAGGGTGATCACTGATTATTTACCATAGTAAGTACATTTGCTGATTCAGAGAATTGCAGAGCCTGAGGACCAGGTGAATCCTAACAAGCCTTTTGAGGTCCATCTTAAACTATTTTATGGCCTGTTAAAGTCAGTAAAGAGAGCATTAAGGTAAACTCAAAGCATCTGCCCCATGGTAAACGTCTAAGATGGAAAGGTAATGTGGAAAAAGCAGAGATAAATTTACAGACTGTTACTGTGCAACGCGATATGATGTGAACTGAATTGGACCATCTTAAAAATCTCTACTATAATTAGAAAATGCCATTGTTCTACAGAAGTTGGAAATAATGGAAAACCAAGTTAAAAGTAAATATCTATGGGTACTTGGCCTCAAATTGTGTCTGGAGACAGTTTACAGAATGTGGGATTTGCTGGAATTACTTTGGGTTGTAAAATCTCCGTCACCACTAATGGTGGAAAAGTCTTACTGTATTCCCAACAAGTTCCCTGCACTCCCTCAAGCCAAAGGAGAGGACATGTCCCACTGCACTCTGCTGTCCCCTCCACCGTTCTTATGTAAACCAAAGCAGACTAGTGACTGACCCACACTAAAAATTAACTGAAAACATATATATATCTTACAGTGTGAATTTCTGTTTTGAGGCAAGATTTACCTACATAAGTTCTGAATATACAGGTGTGCTCTATCAATTTGAGAATTTAGATCTGACAGCCACTCGTGTAAGAAACTACTTTTTCTGATAACTTTGTCATTTGAATTAGCTCCAGAGTTATAAAAGGCTTACCCTCTTGTTAAAGTAAAATCAGAAAAATGAAAAGTTGGGGCTGAGAAAAATTGAAATGGGGTTCTTTTTTTTTCTCTTAAGACAGAGGTGAAGTGATTGCTGATGCCTGTTGAATTTTATTGCAGAAAGTAGAGATTTCTCCACATGTACAGTCTCAGCCTTTGTCCTGCCTCACTACGCAATGTATACATTTCCTTCTTTCTAACTAAAGAAGCAGTTCATAGGCTAATATCTTGGCTGCTGTAGTCTGAGGTAATAAATAGTAGGGCAAACAGTAGAATAACCAAAAACTTTAGAGGATCATCTGGGGCATGAGGTATCCATGGGGCTTTGAATAGTTCTAGCGCATTCCTGAGCATCTGGAAGGACACACAAACATACTCAGAACAGTGCATATGCTCAGGAGAGACCCAAGAAGGCCCTAAGCTCTCAACTTCCTGCTAGCCTTGAGGCTCTCCAGAAAAAGGAAGTGAAGACTAATGCAGAGTTGTAAACGGCCTAGCTGAGTGTTAAAAGTGCACCTCAACACACACGAGCCCTTTGGCAAACACTGGAAGAGTCTTTTGGTTTTAGGCATTTACAGAAACCTCTGTCCACTTGTTGGCTAAATATCAAGTTAACAGATTTCTTTAACAAAGGGCCACACATGGCACAGAATACATATTGTATGGAATTCAGAGAATTTGCTAAACAGTGATTACAATAAGCAACAACAACAAATCCTGGGGAGGGGAGGAAATCTGATTTCCAGAGTTGTACATTATAAATATTCAAAACATCTAGTGTTCAACGAAAAAGTATAAGACATGTAAAGAAGCAGAGTATGGCATATACCCAAGAAAAAAAAAAAATCAAGAAGAACTCTGAGGAAGCCCAGATACTGGATTTTTCTTTCTAGACAAAGGTTTTAAACCAGCTATTTGAAGTCTACTCACTGAATGGAAACCAAGTCTAAAGAACTAATGGGAAGTATAGAATGTGGTAGGCAGAAGAAAGAAGAAGCAAATGCGAGGAAGGAGCGTTTGAAATATGCAATCTAAAGAACAAAAAGGAGAAACAAGAAATTGAACACAGACCTGTGGGGCACCATCATGTATGCTGACGTTGCACATAATGGGAGTTCCACAAGGAGACAGAGGAAGGGCAGAATTGTTGAAGAGAGAAAAGTTGAAAACTTCCCAAAGTTGACGAAAAACGATCTGTCATTCCAGAAGCTCCATGAAATCCAAGTAGGACAGACTCAGAGATCCAACATAAATACATCATAATCAAACTGTCAAAAGTCAAAACCCGGGAGGCCATCTTGAAGCTACAAGAAAGAAGCAACTCCTCATATACGAAGGAGCCTAAATAAGATTAGCAGCTGATATCTTATCTGAAGCCATAGAAGCCAGAAGGCAGTGGGATGAAATATTCAACATGTTAAAAAAAAATCTGTCAATGAAGATTTCTACTTCTGATAAAATTATTCCTCAAAGATGAGGGAGAAATAATATTCCCAGATAAGCAAAACCTGAAAGTTTGTCACCAGCAGCCCTGCCTTATAGCAGGCTCCAAAGAGTCCAGGCTAAAATGAAAGGACACTAGAGGGAGACTTCAAAATAATAAAAGGGTCAGTTATCGAGAGGATATAATAAACGAAATATTTAAGTATCTAGTAACAGAGCTTCAAAGTGCATGAGTAAAAACAGAACTGAAGGGTAAATAGACAAATCACAGCCATATTTGCATATTTTAACATTCCCTTCTCAGAAATTGATAGAACAGAAAATAATCAGTAAGATTACAGAAGATTGAAACCATACTCTCAGGCAATTTAATCTATTTGACATTTTTAGAACCACACGCCCAGTATCTGAAGAATTCACATTCTTTTTAAGTGCACATGGAACATTGACCGAGCTAGACCATATGCTGGCCCATAAAATCTTAATAAATTTCGGAGGATTTGAAATATAGAGTATTTCTTACTCTGTATGTTTTCTTACCAAGCAGAATCAAACTAGAAATAAAAACAAAGATACCTGGAAAGCTTTCCAAATATTTTGAAGTTAAACACACTTCTATAAAGCCCATGGGTCAAATAATACATTACAACGGAAATTAGAAAATATTTTGAACAGAATGATAACAAAAACACAACACATCAAAATTGGTGGGATACATACTGTAAAGGCAGTACTTAGAGGGATTTTTATAACTTTAAAGGCCTAAATTAGAAGAAAACAAGTGTTTTACAACCAATGATCTAATTTCCACTTTAGGAAGTAAGAAAAAAGGGCAAATTAAATCCAAAGTAGAAAGAAGAAAAAATGGACAAACTAAATAGAGAAAAATAGGCAATTCCAAAAGCCAATTCTTTAACAGATTAACAACATTGATAATTAACAAAACTATTTTTTTAAAAAGACAAATTACCAATATATCAAGAATTAAAAAGAAGACATTACTATGATCATATATATATGTGTATAATGATGGAATAGAAGACGAATGTTAATGGATTTGACAAATGGACACTTCTTGAAGAAACACAACTTGCCAAAATGGAACGAAAAAGAAATAGAAAATCTGAATAGCTCTATTTCTATTAAATAAATGAATTTGTTATGGAAAAACTTCCTTCTAAATAAAACTCCAGGGCCACATGTCTTCACCAGTTAATTCTATCAAAAATTTAAAGAAGAATTAATACCATTATTACACTCTTGCACAAAATAGAGGATGTGGGAACATTTCTCAGGTCCTCATGTAAACATAATCATATAACTAAGACTGACAAAGACATTACAAGAATAGAAAATTAAAGACCAGTATCCTTAAGGAAAAATTATGGGAAATTTCTTAAGTTATCAGTAAATAGGGGACACCTGGGTGGCTCAGTCAGTTAAGCATCCGACTTTGGCTCGGTTCATGATCTTGTGGTTCATGAGAGCCCCTATATTGGGCTCTATGCTGACAACTCAGAGCCTGGAGCCTGCTTCGGATTCTCTGTCTTCCTTGCTCTCTGCCCCTCCATGACTCGTGCTCTGTCTCTCTCTCAAAAATAAACATTTTTAAAAAATTATTAGCAAATAGAATCTAGTAATGTATTTTGATCAAATGACATTTATGCCAGGATGGCAAGGTTGGATTAACATTCAAAAAAAACAATCACCCAGTGTAATTCATCACATAAATAGAGTAGATGGAAAAATTCTATGACTGTATCAGTAGATGAAGAACAGAAGTATAACCTATTCATAATAAAGCCTTTCAATAAGCTAAGAATAAAATGGAATTTCCTCATGATAAAAGTGAAACATTGCAACTCTTATAGTAAGATCAGGAAAAAGGTAAGGATGTCTTCCTTTACCTCTTCAGTACAACATTGAGCTAGAAGTGCTAGCTAGTGTTGTAAGGCAAGAAAAAAAAAAGGCTGGAAAGGAAGAAATACAGTTTTCATTATTCTCAGTACAATTTTATATGTAATAATAGGATCTATGAAATCTAGAAATAATATACTTAGTAAATTTGCAAAATATAAGGTCAATATACAAAAAACATTTTATTTCTGAAAACTGGCAAAAACTATTTGAAAAATAAAATCTAAATTACAACATTTACAATAGAATAAAGAAATTAAGTACCTAGGAATAAATCCTAAAGATGTGCACAACCTACATACTAAAAACTGTTGTGAGGTAAAGAAGACTCAATGAATGGAAAAACATAACCTGTTAATGGGTTGGAAGATGCAAAATTGTTAGTATGTTCATTCTTCCAAAATAGCATATAGATTAAATGAAAGCCAAACAATACGGTTTTCTTTTTTACATTTTTCAATGATTCTAAAATTACATAGAAATACAAAAGATCTAGCATAGCTAAAACAGTCTTTCAAAATGAATAACAAATTTGGAGAACTTACACTACCTGATTTCAAGACTTAGTAAAGGCTATAGCAATAAGACAATGTATTATATAAAAACAAATTGCTCAATGAAATAGGATAGCGGTTCCATAAAAATACCTGTATGTAGGGGCACCTGAGTGGCTCAGTCGGTTAAGCATCTTGATTTTGGCTCAGGTCCGGATTTCATTGTTCATGGGAACACGTGCAGAGCCTGCTTGGGATTCTATCTCTCCCTTGTGGCTGCCCCCCGACACCCCGCCATTCTCATGCACACACACATGCTCTCTCTCAAAAATAAACATTAAAAAAAATTACCTGTATGTAATCATCAATTGGCTTTTTACCAAGGACACTAATTCAATTTAATGATCAAAAAGAAAATGATTTGTTAGTATATATTGCCAGACTAGCTAAATATCCACAAACTTAAAAAAATAATCAGTTTCGACCACTGCCTCATTCCATACGCAAACATTAAGATTCATCATAGAGCTAAATGTAAAGCCTAAAATAGTAAAATGTTCAGAAAAAAACAAGATAGTATCTTTGTGATCTGAGGCAAGCAAAGAGTTGCTAGGAAGAACCATAAAATGCTAATCGGAGAGGATAAAAATGGGCAAATTGGATTGCAACAAAACTTGACATTTTTGCATATCACAGTATTTTAAGGGAATGAAATTCTAAGTCACAGATTGGGAAAAATATTTGTAACACATATATCTGACAAAGGAATTCTATAGGGATTATATAAAGAACTTCCTTTAATAATGAAATCCAGTGTTTAAAAATGGCCAAAATATTTGAGGAGCCGTTTCACAGAAAAAGATGTAATACAACACGTAAGAATGGCCAATAAGCACATACAGAGGTGCTCAAAACCACCAGTCATCACATGTATGCAAACTAAAACCACAGCCTGATAGTGTTTCATACCCACCCAAATGGCCAAAATGAAAAAGACCAACAATACTAGATACTGGAGCAGTTTGGTACAGCTGGAACTCTGATGCTTTGTTGGTGGGAATGGGAAATGGTACAGCCACCTTGGAGAGCGCTTACCAGGTTTCCTGGAAAGTTAAACAAAGATCCACATATGACCTAGAAATCCCACTCCCAGTTTACCTAAGAAAACATGTTGCCTACAAAAAGAACTGTACTAGAATACTCATAGCAATGCTAGATAAAAAGTCTTCCAACTCGAAATACTAATGTTCAATAGCTGGTGAGCGAATAGATGAATTGCAGACTAGTTGTAAAATGGAATACCGGTCAGCAATTAAAAGGAACATATTACTCAAATATTCAGCACATGGACGAATTTCAAAGGAATTCTGTCAAGCAAAATAATCTAGTCATAAAAGTAAGACATGCTGTGTTAGTTCACTTACATGAAGTTTAACAATGTAACAGGCAAAACTAATCTGTGTCGACAGAAATCAAAACAATGATTGCAAGAAAGGGCCATGAGAGAATTTCTGTCCTTATTAAAATGTTCTGTATCTTGTTTTGTCTGTTGGTTACATGAATGTACACAGTTGTTAAAACTTGTTGACCCAAACACTCCACATCTGTGTATTTTATTGTATGTGAATTACACCTCAATAAAAATAGAAAAACACTTTTTCTCATTTTAATTTCACTTATAATTTTTAATTCTCCCTCTCTCTCAGTACTCTAATTGGGAGCATCACACGCTTTTAAACTCATCTTCAGGTGTTTGTTGTTACTTTATGACTTCTTATTGATGTTAAGCTGTTAGGGAACCTATTACTTTCACAGATAAACAGTTAGTTGAAAAATCAGAGGAATGACCTTAATTATATTAAAGGGTGAAATTTTGAAATATGTGCATGGAGGTTTATAAACTCAGTGCTTTCAGCCTTCTGGACAGAAGAAACAGTGAGTACAAAGGCCCTATGACTAGAAGTGCTTGATGTGTCAAAGAGTGAGGTCAGAGAAATGGGAGTGGTTTAGAAAAGATTAAGTAACAGGATGTAAGTAAGATCAGATAACAAGTAAGAGTCAAATCTTATGGGGGCCTGTGGGCTGCTATCAGGATTTTGACTTTTACTCCAAGTGATGTGAAAGCCATTTTTGTGTTTTGTTTTGGTTTGTTTTTTATTGAACTAGAGTTGACATCTCATGTTATATTGGTTTCAGGTGTTCAACATAGTGATTTGACATTTAATACATTACAAAATGCTTAGCACGGTAAGTGTAGTCACCATCTGTCACCATACAAGTTATTAAAATATCATTGACTATATTCCCTAAGCTGTTCTTTACATCCCTGCGATTTATGCCATTGGTATGCTTTGCCTGAGGAGTTAAGTGTTGTAACAGTATCATTCAAGTGACTATATTGAGAAGAGGCTGAAGAGGTCACAGGTGGAAGCCAGGAGGTCAGTTAGGAGATCACTTCAAGAATTCATGAGTGAGGTGATGGGGGCTTGGCCTAGGGCAGTGATGCGTATATGTACTTACTTCTGGCCGCTTGTCCTTCCACACAAAGTATGTGACTGTGTGTATAACTCACAGCTCCATCGATTGGAAAGTTTTTCCCTCTTTACTGTCTTCCAAGGTCACCCTTGAAAATGGTTATAATGTAGCTGTCATCCATTCTTTGTTCCTTTTCTTTTATTTCTTTTTCTTTATTTCTTTTTCATTCTTTCTTTCTTTTCTTTCTTTTCTTTTCTTTTCTTTCTTTCTTTCTTTCTCTTTTTCTTTCTTTTCTTTTCTTTCTTTCTTTCTTTCTTTCTTTCTTTTTCTTTCTTTCTTTCTTCCCTCCCTCCCTCCCTCCCTCCTGCCTTCCTTTCTTTTCCTTCCTTTCTCTCTCTCCCTCTCTCCCTCTCTTATTTTTGAGAGAGAGAGAGAGCCTGAGCAGGGGAAGGGCAGAGAGAAGGGGGTGCAGAGGATCTGAAGCAGGCTCCGCCCTGACTGCAGAGAGCCCAATGCAGGGCTCGAACTCATGAACCATGAGATTATGATCTGAGCTGAAGTCAGATGCTCAACCAACTGAGCCACCCAGGTGCCCCAGCTGTCATCCATAGGTAAACCAGGCTCTGACCTTTCCTCTTTTTTCAGCCAGTCCTACCAAACCCATAATCCCCACATATGACCATGTACACAAGCATGGCCTTCCTTCTGTGTAGCATGGGAAAGAGGTGCTGGTGAAATCCTGTTGGGTGACATTGGACTTCTGGGTTCCTTGCTTATGCAGCTTCCTCATGCCCTCTGGTTCTGCTCAGATGTGCATCCCGAATGGACAATTTCCTTCTTATGGAAGAGGTTTCAGGTGGATCTTTCTGACTTTATGACATGGTGAGGCTGACAGGAGTCGACTTATAATGGGCTGTTTGGATGTCTGGTATCTTCATATTCTGTGGTGAAGAGCTCTACCTCTTCCATCACCCAGTCACATGCCAGGAGCTATTTCTCGAAAGTCACCTAATTCTTTGCTTCAGATAGCATGACTTTCCTTTGGAACCCATGGGCCACTGTTTTAATTTCCCTACTGGGGCCTGCCATAAGTTGCCATATTTTTTTCCCACCATTGACATTTCTAATACCATGGCATCAGCTGGTTGAATGGCTGAGTAGAGCTCCTTGCACTGCAGTTTAGATCTGCTGCAAGGTCCTTTCTTATTCTGAGCCCTACGCAAAACCTTGCAAGCCACCTGGTATAACAACAGACCAGAGCAGTATTCTTAGACATGGAGTGTGTTGCCTTGAGAACCCACAGAGGCCTACCAGGTGCTGTGCCTCCCTCTTGTGTTGGGAGTTCTAAGGGATATCCCAGCACAGACCTATCCATTGGATTTCTAAAAACTCCCCTGAAGTAGCGAGTTCCCACCTCTTCCTTGAAATTATCTCCCACCCTCTGGAGTATATATACCTTATTGGACTTCTGGTGCATTAGTCAACCCTTGTTTATCCTGCCCAATCAGCGTGATGCCATTGATGTGATGGATTAGTGTAATGTTCTCTGGGTGTTCAGTCAAGTCCAGACCTACATAGAATATGGTGTAGGATAAGAAGTGAACAGAGACAAAAGTGTAAATGAATATTGTTCTTATTCCTGCATAAGTATAAACTCTTTCTGATCTTATTATATAGTTGGAATAGAAAGTAATGCATTCATCAGTCAGCCACATACCATGTACCAGAGGCCTTATTAATCTGTTCCAAGAAAGATTTCACATATGACACAGCAGCTATGATCAGAGCTCCTACTTGGTTTAGCTTGCACTACTCCAGTTATTCTCCAAGATCCATCTAGTTTATGAAGGGGCCAGACTGGTGTATTAAATGAATAAATGTCAGGGACCACCACTCTGCATCTTCTAGGGCTTTAAAAACATCACTAATGTTTGCCATGCTCCCAGCCCTACCCTAAGATGTAATGTTTTTCATTTACTGTCTTGGCAGGAGGAGGCGGAGTGTGGCAGTTTCAGAGATCTCCACTTGGCCTTCCTTCTGTGTAGCTCTTACTCCAGAGGCCAGGGACCCAATGCCAAATATGTTAGTTCCAGCTGAACACGTAGGGATTGGGGAAATGGTCACTGTGTGGGTCCACAGACCTAATAACCCCATTGTGACCTAGAAATGAGTGAGGACTTTATATACTGCCTAGTCACCATAAATTACCGGTCTAACTGGGGACTGTGACACAGATTTGGGTTTCAGTCTGAACTGAGACCCTGTATCCAATAGTTGTCGAGGTATCTGATTTTTCTTTCTGCGTTGTGCATTGCTGTGAATCAATGGCCATAGGTCCCTTCAGGGAAGGACTGAGGAAGTCGTCACAATACATGTTTGCCATGATGTCCTTCCTGCTAGCAAGCTAGACACGTCTTCATTCGGTGAGTTCTAGATCAAAAAAATTCGCTCAGGTCTGGGTAATGAGCAAAGGATTGTGATTTTCTATTGAGGTAACTGCCTTCAGCTTCTTCCTCCTCCATTCTTGCTTTTATGTTTTTGGTGATAGATGTTAAGCACCATTTGAGCTGACCTGTTTTTCTCTTAGGATGCCTTGTTCTTTGGATGGGTAAAGCCTCCTTAGCTGCTCCTCTGATCTAGCTGGCCATTACAGTCCTTGTGGCTTCCTGGCTTCTGGGGGTTGACTACCACCAGTTAACTAGCCACTGTTATTCTAGGGTCTTATCATCCCCATAGATACTAAGAAGTCCTGCTCTGTGACTGCCTCTCAGCCTTGGTGTACAGAGAAGGTCACCACTAAAATTCCTAGAGATGCTTATGCTTTTCTCACTGGCTCGTTGCTGATGGCGTTGGTGAAGAGTGTGTGCTCTGGGCCTTCCTATGGAATATAATTCTTGGATGTGTCTTCTAGCCTTACATAATATATCCATTCTAACACATATACTTCCTTCAACCTCTTTGTTCCTTTCTGTACTATCGGTCAGGGCAACTCAGACATTTTCACTTCATGAAGTGAAGGCTTTTCAAGACTTCTAAGAACTACTGTATCAACCATCCTCCTCTGGGGTTATTGCCAGAGTATAAAATCACATATCCTGAAAAAGTATCTCAAAGTCAGTGGATTCTTGTCTATCCAGTCTTACATTCTGGTTCCCTTAAACTCCTCAAAATCCAATTTCAGTGCTACTCCCCTGGCCCCTAATGGTATATGTTAATTCTTGCAACTCTTTTGGCGAATAGTCAATCTCTTTACTCTCTTATCAGGCCCAGCATGTAGTCCCCACCTAGATCATGCTGGGCAAGCCATCAGACAGTGATATTGGTCTGACCCTGAGAGAGAGAAGATAGGAGGGAGGGAGAGAAGGAGGAAAGAAGATTAGTTTTAGATTGCAGTACAGTTCTATAAAGTTTTAGTAGTGCTTATGGGGAGTCCCTGAGCAAGTTACCTCTCAGGGAAGTTTTACACCTCCTAGGAACAGGCCTGCCTCAGTATCCCTGCCGTGCTCTAGTCAGATGAGAGAAACCTGTGGAAAGCATGACCTTCAGCAAACATGGGGGTGGATTTCAAAGCAAAGCAGCTGGAGCTGTCAGTTATACTCTCTGCAGTAGGAGATCAGAGAGGCAAATTTTCATGGCCGCCACATCCCTTCCAGGACACAAGCCGGGATGACTTGAATAGTTGCGGGCTGGCTGGGAGTCTGTCTATCCTCATGGCCTCTACATGGTCACCTCAGGCCTGTGTGTGGCCCAGAGGTCTCAGGATAGTTGTGCTTCTTTTACAGATACTTGTACTTCTTGGCTTAGGGACCAAGAATGAGTATGCCCAGAGACCTAGAAGGAAGCTATAAGTCTTCTCGCAACCGTGTCCTGGACCCCACACAGCATCACTTCCTCCATATTCCATCATTTATACCAGGTCAACCCAGATTCCCCATGGAACAGCACTATGCAAGACTATTTTGGAGACTAGCTACCACAGTGGGATGCATATGTATATAAACTCATGTAATGTTTCACGTGCTTACTACAAGGGGCTCTGGCCTTTGTAGTTTTCAGTCTTTACTCATGGAATCATTCAGAGTTTGGTCTGTAATAGCTACATATGGGTTATTGCTTTATTCTTGGTCGTGTAGTATAAGCTTGAGAGGCTTTTTTTTCCCCCTGATGCTTTCATTGGGTTGTTTTTAAGCCTATTTAAGACCCTCATATTTTATTTTTAAAAATTTAATTCCTGCCTTCAAAGAATTTCAATATCTATATACCATATGGCACTTCAAGAAAAAGCATATCATTATTTTTCAAAGAAATCTCACAGTTCAAGGAGTCCCTACCACCAAAGCACCGTGGAGATTCTCTCCCTGAAAAACTAAAAGTCTGTCTTGAGATGTTTTAATTCTCTCTAGGTATGAAATGATTTTTGAGAAAATTTTCTGTTAAAATTGTTTACAGACATATTTCCAAGTCCAATAGCAAGAAACATAAATTTACGGTGTAAATTTTTTAAAAAGAAATATGTAGACCATTTGGTATATCTCCATCTTAACCTGTTTTTCTTATTTTAACATTTGAGACCGTCTTGGGGCAAGAGTGGCTCGGGTAAAGGAGATAAGGGAAAGCTTTCCAGAAAACCACACACATTCCCTCGTAAAAATAAAACCAGAGTCTTGGTTTAAGTCCAACCAGGCTGGTTGCCTATAAGTTCATTATCAATCTTTAATATGGCCCTAACGTATCTCCCCCACTCCCTTGTCATAGCAACATTCGAATCAGTCTTTCCCCAAGCACAGGATTTATCCACGCTGGTGCAGACCTGGTTTGAAACGTTTTATTGGCAATACTGGTGTCATATTCAGGAACCACAGACTCTTGTTGGACTGTGTTAGCTTGAATGACAAGTATCAATGGTCAACTATATTTGAAATATTGTCAAAGTACCTAGAAATAATAGGCATTAAAATTCATTCCGTTCACTGCAACGAACCTCTAAAGATTTCTTGTCCTCCGTGGAACTGGCATACTGTAATTGTTCTTTGGAACTTAATGTAACCTCAACAGCAGCAGAGAGACAATACAGTCCTCTCATTATGCACATGCTCTAGGATCGTTTATTTTAATGCTTTCAAATCAATATGTTCCATGCAGCACACCACAATAAATAAGGAGCAGCAATGTTCTTCTAGTAAATCCGTTCATAATGTGAGTCACCATGTAAAACACCACATCTCAAGTCTTTGGCCCTGTGCCATATCATGAAGCACGCCACATCTGCACCTGATCATATCTGGCTTCATATGGATTTAATAGGACTATGCCAGAAGTGCATGTAAGAACAAATTTAACCAGAGGTTTCCAGCTATTAAATACAGCTACTAAGTAGTTAAAAGGCAACAACTAAACCCGTAAAGCCTCCCCCTCCCCACCCCCCCATTTTTGAGACAAATAGAAAGATAGAAATGATCTGGTGAATTTCAGGTCAGGGGAAAGCAGGGTGGGATACATTTGGAATACTTGGAGCAAAGCTGGCACAATATGACACCCAAAATGTCACACAACACTGTTACTGAATGGACACTGGATACAAGTGGAATCGATGACTGCAGAGCTGAGTTCTAGAAGGCGAAGGTGGGGGCTAGGGTGGGGATGGTTGGTTTCCATTAGGCAGATAACTCAACGGTGCCTTCCTCCTCGCTATCAGCTCTGTTGGCACGAATCTCCACGAGGGTCCTGGCAAATCGGGTCCATTCATCATTGTGGGGAACTGCAAGCTGCAAAGCGATTAATGGAAAATGGTGAACAAGGGATCTTAAAGGACTGAAAGCCTTGATGCCCACAGGACTGTTCCTCCTGAAGCAGCCATTTCCCTTGGAATATAAAGGAAACCAGATCTTTTGTCTTCCTTGAATCAGCCCTGAAGTGTTGCTCTTAAACTGACAACTTAAGAGAATAAAGTCACTCATGGAATTTATGAAACTTTAAAAAAAAAAAAAAAAACTTTTGTAAACTATACAATTACAGTAGCCAGTTAAAGAACTTTCAGTAATGAAAATTCATCATAAGACCAGAGTTAAAGTGAACATAGCGGATAAAAACTGCATATAATTGTCTAGGATTTTGAAATAACTGTGGTGTTGCCTTTCTAAGTCAATGCTATTGATCCTTTCTTAAAAGTGTTGCTAATGTGCTAATATGCATGGCAAAAGTATAGCTTACATATACAAAGAAATCTTACTATGAAATAATGATACGGTTTTTTCAGCAAGATCTTACATGGTGATAAGTAGCTAACATTTGCCAAGAGTTCTAAGTGCTTTACATGTATTAACCCATACCTCACAGCCCTAGGTAGGGTAATCTTGGTATTTCCTTTTTACAGAAGAAGAAATCGAGGCACAGAAAGATTAAATCATCTAAGGTTGTGTAGCTAGCAAATATCAATGCCAGTGCCATCTAACTCCAGTATCTGCATCTCTAGACAGTATCCTATACTGGTTTGCCAAAAAAGGGAGGTTTATAAAATTTCCCAAAGCATATCTTCTTCTATGCACAATTCAGTGAGGAGAAAATTAATCCCACCGGATACAAGCTACATGTATAAATTCTGTTAGCTGATTTAAAGGATAGTGATTTCTCTACACAGCATCCAGAAATGAACTGCTTAAAGATACATTGCGAATGTTTGGAATAGAATAGAGAAGTATTTGATGATGAGAAGCATGATCAAGTAGAAGTCTGAATGGTTTTTATATAGAATAAAATTGATGCAGAATGTAGAGTGATTTTCTTAGAGGATTGCCCTGTAAGAGGGTATAATCCATCTATAGGTGCTAGGTTCTAGAAACATTAATAACACATTCGTCTCAATATACATTTTTGAAAATAAAAAACAGGAAGCAAATAAAGCTAAGCTTTGAGATCATTTTTATAGCTGAAAAGTTACCCACTATATAGAGCTAAATGGTTAGAACTTAACATTTTTATTACAGGGGATGATAATGTCAGATACTAAGACAACTTTTTGGGGGATGTCATCAGCAGTCTACAGAGTATATCTTGCAATTAGTGTTCTAGTACTGAGGTTTAAATGTTTCAGTAATATAATTCTGGAAATGATATACAGGTAGGGGAATAAGTTCTACTGATTTTGAGAAATGCAGTACCAATAAGAATTCTCATTTAGTCATATGAATGAGTTTTGAATGGTTACTTCCCTAGTTATTGAAATGAATTCAAATTTCTTCTTAGGCAATGACATAAGTTCACAATAGTATCAAATGACACTGTTACCCCCTTTGCTCAGTCCATTTTCCCTACTTTGAGCTCTTTTCCTAGGTTCCACCGATCTTCATTTTTCTCTTCAATTTTAGAAAATACCGTACTGGGGAAATGAGGCCTTCAAACTTCAAATGCTACTACAAAAGAGCTAACAAAAAGCATGAGCAGCAAAGGGTTGGTATCATATTTATATGAAAGAATAGGTTCACTACTTCCTTTCTCTCCTCCAACTCCTAACAAGTCCTCCCAAAAAGAACCACAAAACTAAAGCCTAGGAAGAGACAAAGCCAATCATGATAACATGATTATGACTTTTTCCAATACATAAGGGATAATGAAACTCTAGCTAAGGCACCTCATAATTTCATATAACTTTAAGTCCTGGAAAAAAGCAGTCCTCACTAATAATACATTATACAATATATAATAGAGTATATTGCTCTAGGAGTTTGGCTCCTTAACGTAACAGTACATTCTTGGTTGAAACGGTACAAGTTAACATATGATGCCATGCATAATGTTTTATTGACAGCAATATATACAAACTATATGCTAAAATAAGAAAACAGGTAAATATGTTTCACATAGTTTCATTCAGTAGTAATGGCAAGGCCATTAAGAAACGATACTAATTAAGACTGTGAGCCATTAAGGTTTGAATATATGCCCAGATACAGTTTGAGACAGAACTGAGTATCATTTATGACGTTTAAGTTGCACATCTAACTGGTTGAAAGTGAATTTTATCAGATTTAAATGTTTCTAATAAAGGAACAAAAATACCCTACAATGGAACTACATTTGAGCTTTTCCCCAGGGATGCAAATAATAGTACTAGAATACCAACACCTGTCCTTAAAAGTACAGGTTTGCCCTCACAAAAGCGTTAATAGTATTCTAACATATCTTGTCCTCTCTTTGATCTGTGAAAGTTCCATTTAGGTTGGAAATATTAGAAGTTTAAAAAAAAATCCTGCCAAGTATTTTTCTGTCTAGAATACCATAAACTTCACAAAAATGTTTGCTTTGGTTCACAAAACACAAAACCACAACAAAAAACATTCCAGAGTCACACACAGTGCAAACACAACAGCTTCTAGAAACTTACATTTACCTACCTCATCCTATTACACTTTCTCATTTAGTTGACTATAAAAATAAGCCACGATGACTGTAATGTTAGATTTAGAAGGTGAACTGCACACTGCCCCGTTTTTAGAATTAAGTATCACCGTCAGGAAGCACTTTAAGAATAATCTTAGCTTGAATGTGTGAACGTGCATTCACAGGCTGTTTCCACACCCAAAGTAACAATTTTTGGCATTCGAATTACTTGTAGGTAAGATCAAACAGGGGTCCTAACAAACAAGAAGACCAATCCTTTCATTTTACATCTGCGCTGTAACCAGCATCCATTTGGACAGAACTGTCCCTCTTATCCTTGGCGGTTCCTGGCTTTTCTAACCTGGTTCTCTCTGATTAGAAATGGCTGGAAAGGGGGCACCTGGGTGGCTCAGTCGGTTAAGCGTCCAACTCTTGGTTTCAGCTCGAGTCATGATCTCATGGTTCGTGAGATCGAGACCTGTGTCAGGCTTTGTGCAGACAGTATGGAGCCTGCTTGGGATTCTCTCTCTCCCTCTCCCTCTCCAAATAAATAAATAAACTTAAACGAACAAACAAAAAACAAATAGCTGGAGGCTCAAGAGCAAAAATTCATTTCAGACTTTCTCTAGGACATCTTTAATTCAGTAATACCCTAATCATTAAGTAGGAAAATTCTTTGTTCATGTTTCTTAAAGAGTAAGACTGCTCTCATGTTCTTCTAACCAGAACACAAACACATTCAATCAGCATGGACTGAGGACCGACTCTGTCCTGGCACTGTGCTAGGGATTAAAGATACAGTGGTGAATAATATTTTCTTAGGTCAAAATGTGTGAATACTGGCACAGGTGGGGTTTTTTTTTTTTTGTTTTTTTGTTTTTTTAACTTCACTGACATTCAAAACATGCATAGCCTAAAATTTATTTTCTTACAGTGACAACCGTAACATGTCCCGGTGTGTGTTGTGTGTCAAGTAAGTAGCAGGAAAGCAAATGGCATGTTAATGACAAGGCTTCAGCATCTCTTTAAGTTTCCATCAAGGCATTAAAGGCTAAACGTAGAGCATCACTGTGGATTTGTTTTCCACTTGAAAAAAACAGTTTAGAATAATTTCTGAACAATCTCTATTTCATGATAGGAAAAATAGTCACAAGTTTTTCATCATGATGAATAATTTTAATTAAAAGAAAAAAAGCACTGTGAAGGAAATGGCCCATTGTTATATCAAGGGAATACCATAAAGAAGGATTTGTAAAAATTCTTCCAGTATTGTACTGAACCACAGTGGATCTGGAAACATTTTCTGTCTTCAGATTCATCTGCCAAAGTCCACATCCTAGGTCAGGGATGATTCAGATTTTCCCAGTGCTTCATGTACAAGGTGCACCCAACAAGCCCATTCACACCCCCTACTAGAAGACTTTTCTAATTTTTTTTTTTTTGTGAAATGTATAAAGCATTTTTATGCCACAAGTACTCATGGCTCTAATTCCCGAGATGATAAAATCTTCCCTCTAAGAGTGATAACCTTGTATAGATATGATATGAGCCTATTTTTACAACCGAGGGAACTAAGAACATAGATAGTTTCTGAGGTAGCAATTTGGCCATAAGGAGGAGGTAAAATGGAGCTCAGATTTGGACAGGAGACTTAAGTCCCGTTCTCATCTTGGTTACTGGCAATGGTCAGGCACTTAACCTCTCATTGCCTCAATTGTAAAATGGGGATGATAGTGTCTGACCCATTTATCAACAGAGATGTGAAGAGGATGAGAGAGGTAATCTAAGTGAAGAAAATACCATGAGTTCTTCATGGAATAGTCATGCATTCTTTCTCTTTAAACTGTCACTCAGATTGAACACGTTCTTCCAAATGATATATGTAAATGACATGCATATCGATTCAATAGCATTTTTGTGGTTTTGTTTTTATTTTCTTAAAATAATTCTGATGTTTACTATGTGAGGACATTAAGGAACAAGGCATGGACCTCTTTTAACAGGTAGGAAATAGAAGACCGGGGAGCTAAATGATTTGCTAAAGATCGCCTAACTTTCACACAGTAGAATGGGCCAATCAGGAGCCTCGCCCCTTTAGGAAATGCCAGCTTACTGGCAGAATGGCAGGCAAGTAAGTGTTTTGAATCACCTGCTAAAAGAGTCTAAAGACTGTATTTAATCTTCTAAGATTCTTAGAAGATAAAAGGTCAAAAATAAAAAGCAAAAGTGTAAAAGCTGTGGAAATTTTATGGAAGTTGATCATTTTAGTCCCCTCGACTCCCTACTTCTGAGGCTGTTTCATGGATCTGCCCCTCCTGTCTGCCTGAACAGAAGAGAGGGCACCTCTGGATGCTGCCCCAGCCCGTCCCCCCAAACCACTAGGTGTCTGGCCTGGGTTTCTGGTGCACTTAAAGACAGGCAAAGATTGCAGAATAACTACATTTTGAGAATGGAGCCAAGGGTGACTTTTTCCACCTCCAGTATCAGCCAGATCACAGTCTTTCCCTGCTTTGCCACTTACTTGCAGTATGTCCGTATGAAGACTGTTTTAACGTCTCCGATCTTAACTTCCTCATTTGTGAGAAAGGAATTTTGAGACCCATCTCCTAGGAGTGTTGCGAATATTAAATAAGACACATGCACACCCCCTCCACTGCCAAATATAATGGGTTTAGCACAGTGCTTGGCACATTATGAAACTGGAGGAAATGATGGTTTTTTTCCTATTTTTCCTTAATGCTTATTCTCTTTTCCATTTGGGGGAGGTAATTTTTGCTCCTTTCCTTTTCTTTCTTCCATTTCCTTCTTCTCACCTGTATAGAGCTGCATTTCTTTTTAGAAATATACCTTATTTTTATTACATTTGATTTCTTGAAAACCCACACAAATACTTTCCTAAATAGTCATACTTTTAATAATACCTAAAGTTCATGAGCTGGATATGAGGAAAAGGTTCTTTCAGATCACAAGAAAAATTGTCAGACAGAGTACTTTTTATTGCTCATTTAAAAAATCAAACTTAAAGTATAATTACTCCTTGTAAATATACACATCCACAGATATGTCTACATATACATGCATATTTTTAATTTCTCAGGTATGCCAATCCAGCTTCCCCTAGCTCTGTCCTTGTAATGGCACTTTCTACAGTGGGATTCTACATTTTTAGCTCAAGTTATAAAGCTTTGTAACCACTGAACACGCTGTTATAAAAATCAAATGGCTTTTTATGACCAGGGTTAAATATCATTCATGTGTCCCTTTTTATAAGCACATGGCTAACAATTTTGAACAGTCCACAGTCAAGCCTCCCTCATTTGTTAGTAATTTTAAGGGGTTTATGGTACCTGGCAGCTGATTTGAAAAAGCTGCATTATCTGCAGTAACTCCTACCAGCTCAATGCTGAATTTTTTATGGTAAAAATATGTCTCGAGCATTGCTTATATAAAAGTAGGTTAATTTTTAAAAATCTTGGACAATTAAGACAGAAAGCTATTTCGTAATTTCAGTTTGGTTTCTCAGACACATTAAGCACGGCAAACAAATGAAAATGAGTAGGCCTCCAAGTTTGGGGACAAATATTCCATCGATGTGTGGTTCATCAGCATCTTTGTAATCTTTTAATTAAATGGAGTCACTATAAAAAAGCCTGGGACGATTATGTTAGCCATTGATTCTGAACAGATAAATGACAACTTCTGTATGAACCCCAAAATTAAAGTTTTCTGTTAAAAAGATATCTTGCAAATTACCTTTTCACTTTAATATGCATTGGTTTTTTGTTGTTTTTAATGCATCTACAGAGACCATGGAAGCGAATGTGGGTTTCCACAGAGACTAAACCCCTCTAAGCTTTAAAAGGTTTTTTAAAAGTGCAATTATTAACGGCACCCCAATTCAGGAGATTGTGGATTTACTGGTAACACGTTTGTGTTCAGAGGAAGCCGATATTTCTTAGGACAATTCCCTTTGCCACACACACAGAGGGAAGCAAAGTGGGAGGTAATATGCAATGAAACAGCCGCTGGAAAGACCAAGCTTACTCGCTTCACATAAATACAAGCTCCACTGTATTTAACTCTTGGGGGAGTCTAGCATCACTGGTAACAACGGATGAAACCACGGACCAAAATTCCAAGCCAGAATGCAGTATACAGAAGGGGCAAATACACTGCAGTATTCCACCACAAAAAGATAGTCTGCGTGGTAACTTAGTATTTACAGCACTTTTAGGGAAGGCCAGAAAGTAGAAGTTACATTAGTCTCCATTCTGTAGCATCTGCTGTTCCTGGTCAGTAGGTTAAAATTTCTGTGAAATTTAGCAGCATGCAAACCGAGAGTAATCTGATGATTATTTGGCTATTTTTGGTGAAGAAAGAAAGAATTTATTTTATCATAAAATCCTATTCTAAGGGACCCCTCATCCGCGAAGCTTGAGATCTCTCTGCCAAAGTTCTCTTCTCTAGTATCTTTAAATGGGTGGTTGATTTTTATAGCAGGTTAGAACACTACTTAAAAAAAAAAATCCATTACCACCCAATTAAGGAAAGAAGGACGAGACATAAAATCAAAGGTAAATAGTAATAAATATGGGTCTATATCAATTTCAATAAGTCAGCAACCATTGAAGGAAATAATTTATTTTAAACACTATTCTTAAAAAATAAACACTTCTTCATGTTAAAATTTCACATTATAGGAAGCATGACAAAATTCTGGAGTTTTTACCTGCGGAGAGGGAAAAAAATCACACAGCTGAAGAAGAAAGAGTTAATTTACTAAGGTCTACGGACGACCTTGTTCACATTTGTATTAAAATCTCATCCTTTTTTCTTGAGAAATCTCTTAAGCATTATTTTTTTTTCTATTATTTGGAACAATCTATTCCTCTGTCCAAAAGATGGAAAAAGTGCTAAAAACATTGGCTGATGGGCAATAATGGAAAATAAACTTTTAAAACTTCAATTACCACTCTTTTTCTAGAACAGAAAAGATCAAGAAAATGACAGGGAAATGAAAAAAGCATGGGCTACTCAAGCTAGTCTGTCATATTAGCTGACTAAACATATATCCCTTCTCTTCCTGATATTATTAACTATAGGTTTTCTAGTAAATTCCTAGCAACCACTGCATCTAAGCAGTTTTGACAAAAAGAAAGCTTATTGCTAAACACCTTAGAAACATTTACCGAGGTAATAAAAGAAATGTCATTCCCTCCTACTGAATGTTTGGGCATAAAAGAGGTATTTTTATAATGTAGTTCATGATTTACCATATCTATAGTGTCCAAAAAAAGCACAATGAAAAGGAAGCGTTTTTCCAGTGGTTTGACAACTATTTGAATCAGCTGTTAGGCTTTCATTACACTAGTGGCCAATCGCTCACTTTTAAAAGCACAAGAGGGCGGGGGAGTGGGATAGAGATTGGGGAAGAAGGACAAGCCCTCTTTTTAAAATGTTTTCTATATATCCTTCTCAGTGCAAACATAGTTAAATGGATTATTTTTCCTGTCCATCAGTCGATAGCCAACTTGGAGGCTGCATTCTGAATGCTTCACACAATTAAGCTTTCCCTTAACCTTCAACTTTCACGTGTGAAACATTCACCCAAATATTTATAGAGTGCCTGTTATGTGCCAGGCACTGTGCAAGGCTGGGCTATCCCACTCAAATAGACAATTAATTGTTAAGTATCTACTTTGTGTATGTTTCTGTGGACATGCCACTCTAAACATTAGAAAAACCTTACTGAGGAATGTGATTAACCTAAGGAGGGCTGCCAAACTGAAAAAAAAAGAAAAATCTAAATCAAAAGGGTGGCTGGTTTTGAGGCTACTAGAACACATTCACTTTTTTACCAAAGGTTCCTTAATGTTAAGATAAATAAAAATGAAATATTTCATCTACATATTGAGAAACTATTAGCTGGCCATGAGGGAGAAAGATCTTAGGGAATGGACCACTGACCAGTTTAATCTGCCACCCTAAAAAGGAAGGGTGCAAAATTTCTTCAACAATGTTAAGCTTTGATATTTCCTAAATGATAAATAATTCATGTTTTAAAATGGAGAAGATGTTCTGATAGCTGACATTCTCAGAAATCCATGCAAACCTTCTTTGAAATTAGAATAGAATGATTCACTCCCTCACTTTGCAAGTCCCACCTATATAACATATAAATATTTACACATAAACACGCATAGGCAGGTGCTTGATTTCCTATCGTATCTTAGATGCACCAATAGTAACACCTGTACTCCTGTAAGAAACAAACAACTCTCCATTTCCATCCAGGCCAGTGTTAATCTAGCCTCACAGATGATTGGAGCCGCTTCATGCTCGGCTGGTCTAAGCTGTGATTTGAGGCTACTGTTCTAAGCAGTAATTTTTCAAGATAAAATTTAGCAGTTTTGAAATTCTAAAACTAAACAATTTTGTCAGCCATGAAAAAATTTAACACTATAATTAATGACTGCTTCAAGATCCAAACTGCTATTGAAGATGACAGTTTGAAATCACAGAAGAATCATAAAGATGATTAATTATACAAACTGGTACTTGTTGCAGAAGGTTTATATTCATAGGCCATTTATCACCAAAATGGGAATATATGAGTTTCATTGAATATTGCAAATTAGTATGCACACATTAATTTGGTTTTTATAAAGTTAGATATTAGGGTTTTCTTTTCATCAAATCAACTTCTCCATAATACATAAAAGTCGCTAAGTGTTTTCTTATCAATCCAGAGAAAAAGTAGATTGAAAAGATATTAATCCTATAAATTCATTTTTATAAACTAATGTACCTGAATAAGCATACTATTTATACAATAATTAGTTTAATTACAGTCTTTTACATATATAATTATCAAAATGAAAACCATGACTACTACATTCACTATAAGATGAGTAATTATAACATTAATTGGAATTAATAGTGCTTTTTCTTTTTCTTTTTTCAATTAAGCACTTTTCCTAGAAGAAATCAAGTTAATATTAAAATTACAATCTTACATTTTAACCAAATTATTTTATTTCAAATACATGTAATTTATTATGACAAGAAAATGAATTAATATATTACTTCAAAGTAGCTTATTTTATGTAATTATATTTATTAGCACCCCAAATCTGCTCATACGGATATGCCTTGGTGTTTTTTGACTTAACTGCACAGTGTTGTGGCTATGGCAATTAAAAATTCAGGTAAAAACCGAAAAGTCCCATTGAAAATCCCAATGCTTTGTTTCTATGTCATCGAATATCTAGATATTGTCGACAGAACTAAGTATTTGGATTTTCAGTTTTTATCTGGAGGTTTGGCACCACAGAATAACTTACGCCAAAGTCCTTTCTTCTCCATGGAGGGATATCAGAAGAAGTGTTTGGCATCAGCTAAAGAAAATAATATTGTTTATTCACTGAAGAATAAGCCAGGACTTGCAAAGACCTTCAAGAATCTAGCAACTTGTGGCCACACTCACTTAATGAGAAACACAAGTGTTTGGGGTGATTATAACTGGACCTTCGTAACCCGAGCCCAGCTCCCTCTCCCTTCTGGAGGCTCAGCCATGCTCTCAGCTTCGTCATCAGCGGGGGATAATAGCCTTCATAAAGCACCATCATTAAATGAACTGATTTCAAATCCAGTTCTTTTTCATTATGGGACTCTTATTTGAATTAACCCCGAAATCTCAGTTAAACTTCGTATTTCGTGTTCTGCACACCCCTTCCCCACGGAGCGGGGATTACTTATATTCAGGGCACACACTTCTTGTGGAAAATTGACCTAGGCCCTGTCCTACTGGCAAACACAAAGTAGTTCCACAAAGCAAACAATTATCGACTAAGTGTAATCCACTTACAAACCAGAAACGTATTGTATTTATTTTGCGTCACTCAAATTCTTTTGCACTCTCAGCACTTCCAGTTTCTCAGATGCCTCTATAACTGAACTGATATTTTAGGTGCAAGAGAGATGGCTGATTGAATCGCTTTCTTTTATCCCTGTGCTAGCTGGCTACGGAAACTGAGGCACTTTTTAATAGTCCCTGGACATTACACCTGGACTACCATTCTGAAGTGTATTTCACAGGCCATTTTTCCTGTCGGGATCCCAAATAAACTGTCATCCTAATTTTTCATTTGAGCTTTAAAATGCACTCAGATGAAAATTTAAATCGTGCAGGTACATTTAATCTCTCCTATTCACCTGCAGTTTTCCTTTCCAAGAATTTTGCAAGACCCTTGTAATATATTAACAAATGTCCAATTTACTGTATTTATTGAAATCTGTAATAAAATGACTGCTATTCTTTTAGCCCCCAAAGAGTCGTATGAAACAAGCAGTTTGAAATGCTGTCAAAGTTCAGGGTTAAAATGCAAAGATGAATTCATGTTTCCTTAGGTAATTAGTGCGTGGGATACCAAACCAATAATAGCTAAGGGTGCACAGATTTATTCGTCTCCAAGTTTGTTTTTAAGTCGCTGTTTTATTTTTCAAGTTCCGCTGTCAGCTGAAAATGACTTTGGAATCTTATTTGGCTATTGTAGAAATATAATCAGGGATTTGAAACTTATGTGTGTTTATCACAACTGAAAACAAAATCTTCCCTGGAAGAGGTTAATGGAAAAAGAAATAACAGGAGGTGGAGAATAAACTGCTTTTTTTAAAACTGGAGCTGCAAACAGCATTCTAACTAATTCAGATAAGCAGCAAACATAGTTGTTAGGGGATATTTATGACAGCCCGTCTATGTGACAGCACTGAAGCATTAACAATAGCAACGGGCTTTCTATAAAACACATCTGCAAGACAGACAGGTAGATAGGCTGACTATCAATCATCAGGACACGTGAATAATTCTATACTCACTGGCCCATGTACTATTAAAATCAGCTTCATATATATATGTATATATACACACACACACACACACACACACACACATACATACATAAAAGCTGGCTCTTCAGTAAAGGAGCCATGGTGGTGGGTAATTCTTATTTTTAATTCTTTAGAATATGTGTGTTCACACATCATTTAAAAAATCCAACAATGATTAACAGTCCTCTTTGGGTGTATTCTGAAGCGGCATACACACAGTGTTTTCAGGTTATATTTGCAGTTAACTTATGACTTGTTATCTTCTCTGCATTTCAGTTAATTGAATGGGATCATACAGCTTCACAACAAACAGACTGCATCTCACAGTTTGAAGAGAAAGATCCTCAAAACTTACTCAAGAGCGAGGCTCATCTTTAACTTTACATTTTAGAAAATTTAAATGGTGCATGCAAGCACTATTTTAATAACTTTTAAGATGCACAAACAGAATAAAAATTATAGCCAAATAATAAAAGGGATCTTCTCTGTCTTTCACTGAATTCACATAACTTCCATTTATGCTAATGGGAGTTGAGCACCTGCTCCGCAAAGAAAATAGACCCCTGTCTGTGAAAATAAATGTGTGCAGTATATTTTCCAGCTACAATGCTAAAATCAAACAACCAAAAATGTGTGCTATATAAACAAAGCATCATGTGGCCTACCTGAAAACACTGCTGTTTTATACTTTACCTCATTAGTCATATATCCCAAGATATTACTCATACCTTAGCCATTTAAATGCAACAAAAAGGAAAAATGGGGGTAGGGGGCAGATGGACATACTCAATCTGCTGATTTCAGTGAGCTCATACACAATCCTCTGTTTACCCCTTCAGAAGTTCATAATAAATTGCATCAGCAAATCTGGATTCGGGCCATTTCTCTCTGCCATCATCTTAAAAGTCATGGAAGATAATTGTACATAATAGAAGAGGGCATGATCATGTGCTGAGACTCCCGGTGGCAGCTGCAGCCTCAGCTGGGACAGGAGATGAGGCAGACGGTTGTTAACCACCGGTGGCACCTAAGTCCCTTTCTGCATGGCTCTTCTGGTTGGGCATCAGGTCTCAGAGGAAGCAGGTCTACCTAGACTTGAATGCGGACATCTCCACTGGTAGTCACAGAAGTCTCTTATCAGGCAGTACTTGACGATGGTGTGACAATTAAGTGACAGAGAAAGGCTGTCCCTCTCCACTCCAAATGTAGTAGGCATCATAGAGATCTTTCCCCCAAACTCTATTATACTTTCGGTTAAAATTACGGTATGATCAAAACAAGGGTATGGGGAGTGAATGAGAATATCCATACGGTTTCATCTCTGTTCTTCTGGGCCTCATGATGTTTATAATCTACAGCCTTTGCTATTCCATTCAACATTTTTAAATAGTCTTAAGACATAAGTAATAATAAGATCATACAACATGTGCTACAAATGACCACCTTTCTAAAGACTTCTTTTTCCTAACAGTCTAGGTCAAGGCCATAATTTTTCATTTCTGATTTGCATCATGAGTAGAATTAAGAACAATACTCTTGTGGCAAGACTGGCTACATAATTTTGCAGGGGGGTGCAAACATGAAAATGTGGGGTGCCTTGTTGAAAAATTTCTGAACGGTTGCAAGACGGTGACAGCCAAGCATGAAGCCAAGCTGAAGGAACCTCTATGCACAGCACCTGTGAGACTGCACAGGTAACCCAAGCAGGAAGCAGGAAGCCAGCCTCACTCTCAGAATAGGACCTTGGTGAGAGGGAGCCTGCTGCCCCCTCCCCTCTCCTCAAATCAACCAGGGAGAAATGAACGTGAGGTGTCTTCCTGCAGACAGACACCTATTCAGTGTACTGAGGTCTCAAAGAAAATGGATCAACAAAGCATACTCTAGAAACTACCATTTACTTTCTTGTGCGGATTGTATTATAAGGCTTATTTAAAAGTGTTTCATCTTCTTTCTGAGAGGGTTCCATAAAGCAAGATTTTCCATCCAAAGGCCAGCATGACCCTGGTAAGGGGTTCAGTTTTAATGGGGACCAGAGGACCAATTCTGAATACAGATAATGGTAGCACAGTCTACTAGCAATTTGATCCTCAATGCCATATGTTTTCTTTCTCTCTATATTTTCCCCTTTTTAAATCACTTCCTGCTCAAACCCCTTCCCTCTTGTCACCCATGCACGAGCCTTAGATTTGACCTCAAATTCTAAATGGGGCCAGTTTGCTGTGAAGACACTCTGTCTGGCTTTCTGCAGTTTAGGTGATTTGGAATGCTGAGGACACACTGTTTAGAGGGTGCCCTTCTCTTGTAAGTACAGCTAAGCTCTGTCAGTTCTAGACTGGTGAACGAGACAGCGGTAATTATAATAATGGCGGCATTTGCCCATGAAGTGATCTACCATCTCTCAGAAGTGGACTTCAGCTAAGGTCCGCTTCCCTTTCAGTACATGGAGACTCTATATATAGAGTTGGCCTTCAGAGGTTTAGAATAGGCATTAGAGATGAGCAAAGAGAAAAGGACCTCTCCCCTTTATCTTTCCAAAGAAACAAATATGAGCTACATTTGTAAATACCTTTCAAAAATACTTAGGAAAAAAAACTACAGTGAAGACAAAATTATCTTAAGTCTGAGTTTTTCTGAGCTATAGATTGCTTTGTGTATTGACTAAACAATACAGAAAAAAAAAACTGTTCAAATGTATAAGCCTATCCTGATTTTTTTGGTCATTCAGGGAAGGACTAGAAGATTATATAATATTACCTACTCTCAATAAAATAGTATATCCTTTTTTTTCCGGGTAGTGAATTTGTAGGGATAAACAACCCTACAAATTGTTTGGCCTATTATGTGTCACAGAGATTTTTCTATAGCCTGTCTAGACTCCAGACAATAGACGAGACTGGTCTATAGTTGCAGACATTTCTATAGTCTGTAATATCACTTAGGAAAGTAAGAGCAATAATACAAAAATGAAAACCAGGCTGACCTGCCACTACGATAGTAGAAATATGAGTATAACAACACTTTACAATTTCGAAATGATGATAGCAACCTAGAAGGAAGTTTTAGCAGCCACATATCAGCCAAGGCAACTTTTGCAAAATCATTTTTTGCTCCTAAAATATGAGTCATATTTGAGTAATTCTGTCCACAGGCTATAAAATCACTTTATTACAGAACATTCTGTATATATGTCATACTGTGTTTTCTTATTGCATGGGGATTGTGTGTATGTATATATGTATGTATGTGCATATACATTATACATATATGTTACATATAGATAACAACAAATATATATGTGTGTGTGTGTGTGTGTGTGTGTATATATATATATATATATATATATATATAAAATATCTGTGGTCAACGTAAAGATTTTTCAAAAACTTTTCTTGAAACAGACCAGATTGTTAAACTATTCTACTTTCCATCCCTCTTGGACAAAACATTACTGTTGCATATGATCTTAAGAGGATTAAGTGACATTATGTATAAAAAGCAAGGGAGGTAGAGAAAAGAGTTTAAATTTCATCTACTTTCTGCCATTTCATCTCTGAGCATGCCTCCACATCTATTTCTCTCCCACAATTACACTTGTTATAAACAAAAGAGAGAGAGAAAAAAAAAAAAAACCCTTGTTTTTTAATGTTCTTCTTTGCTAGCTTTTTAATTTTTTTAGTAAATGAACTAATGAAGAAGGTTTTTGTTGCTTAGTTTTATTTTGATGAAGACAGTGTAAAAGATGCATTGAATATAAAGAATAATCATTGAAGAAAACATTGATATAAAACCATTGGCAGTGTTTTTGATTCAGAAGGTATTCTCTTTCCCAAAGACTCCAAACTACGTCAATAGTCACCAGACCATTTGTATCTTCACCACTGGGGATGAATATTAACAGAGTCTTTGTTGCTGTTGGGATGACTCAGCTTGTGGCATCAGGAGTGGTTAAGGAGGTGTCTAATGAAATAGATAACATGCAGTAAAGCTGAGAGGTTTCTGAATGTTTTACTTAGCAGTGCACATCCCCAAATAGAAAATTCCCATCTCAAGAGTCCTTCAGTTTCTCTTTCTGGCTGAATTAAAAGCAGCAGCAGCAACAACAACAACACCTAGTTCGTTTCAACATAATCAACCCCACATACAGTAGTGTATAATAAATCGTTGCAGTGTAGGACAAACCATCCGGGACTCTGCCAAATGTACAGAATGCCGACTGATGAAACCATACGGAACCTTGTCAGTGTGATCAGCTAAACCCATCCACCAGGCAGGCACAGAGTACTTCCTAGGTCCAGGGAGTTATACATACAAATGTGGTACATTTTCCCCCTGGAATGCAAATTCTAGATTCATATTACACCAGAATAGCATTACACAGCACTCTTGTTTTGTTTTGCTTGAAAGTTCAATATTTTCTTTGTCTTTAAGGAAAAAATTCTTTAACCTCATTGCGAATGAAAGCTTTTGTCAACACTTTCCCATTTAGTAAAAATAGATACGTTTAAGTACAATTGATTGATAATGTAATATTTAAATAAAGATAGCATAAAAATTTAAAGAGATTTATCTGAAATACAAGATATAGATTTTTGCTCTTTGATATGTGCCATGATGTTCAGGAATACTTCATATATAATGTAACACATTATGTATGTAATACAATGTAGCTATACCAGAGATATATATCTCGTAGAATAACTTTGAATATCATGAAAATAGTACAAATTCGAATTCACTTCAGCTTCTTTAATATATATACTGTGAAGGGAGCACAACCTCAGCCTCTTTAATTGGCTACATTTTAACTAAAGAGTAATAGTATACACTTTAAGTGAACATAATGAAAACTGGACTTTTTGTTTGTTTAACAAATTCCAAATTCAATGCTAGCATGATGCATTGGACAAACTTTCCATTCTCATGAAATTGGTGGGAAGTGTCATGCTTTATCACAGGATGGGTGGGAATTCTATAGCTCTCTGAAAGAGCCTGGATCATTAACTAAAGCGGCCCATGTGTGGAGACAGAAGACCAAATTAGGCCCTAAGGAAGTCTTACCAAACTCCCACTGAAGTCAATGGAAATTTGCAAACGCACTTGAGAGGGCTCTTGTCGCCCACAGGTCATGTCAATAATTTCACTAGATCTTTAGACACACAAGTCAAAAAAAAAAAAAAAAAAAAAAAGAAAAGAAAAGAAAAAGAAAAAGAAAAGAAAAAGAAAAAGAAAAAGAAAAAGAAAAAAAAAAAAAAAGAAAGAAAAAGGAAAAGAAAAGAAGGAAAAAGAAAAAAAAAACACCAAAACACCCAAACCTGTAAACCAAAAAATATGTACCTCTCCAACATCGTAGATCCAAATTCGGCCTTCTGAGTCTCCAACGGCAACTTCTTTCCCGGCTTGAGCCCAACGAACACGGTTTAGGGCAGAAGCCCCTTCAATGGCCACACTTGCTGTCGGGACCTGTCAAAGAGGTTACAACAGCAATAAAGAATCTCTGAATATGAATTTAGATACACAAATTTAGCATGATACGTTTAACTGGGTGAGTCACCACTGCCTTCATGTGCATGAAGTAATATACGTCCCTGTGCAGGGGTAAAAGGATTCATTGTTCTTAAATCATATGCTCCACTGAATTAAGGGGTAGAGAGGAGACACTTTAACAAAAAAGGAAAAGAGGGAGAGTCTTTTTCCACAGTCAATGGGCAATGAGTGACAAATATTTCTCCGGATTATGCAGGGTGTACATCCAACATACAAACACAGCAGCTAAATGTGATACTTCACGATCAGGTCATGATTTATGGATCGATGGAGAGAGAGATTTCAGGATTTACCAAGATTAAGGATACTATAAAAGGCAGGAAGGGGGTTTATGGTGGAATAAAGGTCATATTAATGTGTGTCTTCAGGGAAAAAATATGTATTGATCCCTCAAAACCTCATCAGGGAAGGGATGATCAGAAGAAGACAAAAAGTGCAGGTGGAAAAGCTTCAAAACCTCAAATTCTCCTCTTTCTTTTTTTCTTTTCCTTTTTCCTATTTTCCCCCGTCCTGTCAGTACCAGGATGGACGAAGCACTCTATAAGTTTGGAGATGTCCCCAGGCTGATACCCTGATGGACTGCAGCCCCTGTTTGTAGAAGAGGCCTTCCATGTCCTTTAACAAACACTGAAACCTGCCAATGCTGATAATTACTATCATACTAATTATTGAAATACACTGAGGTGCTGAAATGGAACCTGCAGCATTTATGACAAGAGCCGTAGTATTAGGAAGGCGTTTTAGGGGGCCCACCCCTCTGTATCAACAGTTGTGTAAACTCTTGTCTTTAAGTTTGGAACTTTATACCTGATGTAAAGATCGCATCTCTGCTTCTTCTCCAAGAACGTGGAATGCGAAATGACAACAGGCCATTAAAAAGCAAAAGAGTAAATGTTGAAACAAAAAGAAAAAAACAGAGTGAAAGGAGGGCCCTAGAGATCATCTCATGCCACTGTTTAAGACCTGTGTCTCCTAAACAGGTCGTTTTAGGATGGAAACTCGACGTACTGTGCCTCAGCTCTCCCGGCGTTCTGCTATTCAAGGAATTGAAACCATCTGTTTATGTGAGATTATTGACCCAATACCTATCTTTAAAATAGCAATAAAAACTCCATCATATGTAAGAATCTATGTTTAAACTTAATCTTGAAATCAATAAAAATTCTTTTACCTGCTTAAATCACTGTATGTCAATTGTGAGCAAAAATGTAAAACGAAAGTCCCCAACTCATTTATTTTTTTTAAAAATACACAATTTCTACAATAAAGGTGCCTGCTGTGCCGGCAGGAGGTTGAATTTTTAACCAAACCTTTCAAAGGCCAAAACAATGTGAATTTAGATGGGCCATAATTCTGTCAATATGCTTTATTACTAGTGCGCTGCTCAGAAAACAAATCTGAGATTCAGCCATACAGTTTTCAGAGTTAGTTTTTAACACCATAATTTAGGGAGATCGTACAGGATCATACTTTATAAAAACCTAACTCTGTTCAACATCAGATTTTGTCAATGAACAATCTCGAAAATTGAATAAAAATGTTGAATCTTAATATGAATGTTAAAAATTAATCATTCAAAATAAACTGATTTCTGATACACCTTAAATTATGCCTAATACATTTGAAAGAATCGTATTTATTAAGAATTAAGTAATATAGCAAACTGGGACAAATACTATTTTAGCCATTTAAAAATACCTTCAGTTCAAATATTATAAATGGTTAAAAAAAAGACTATCACAGCCTATTATATGTGCTAAAAAAGTATCAAATGCATGAAGGAAATGATAAAATACATTTTATTAGTTTTACTCATAATGACCCTTCAACAGCTGATCAATCTACAACGAAACTAATCCATATATTGAACTCTATCTCTCTTACTTCTGTACTTTGCTTTCACAGTTATTTTCACACTTTTTAAGGCTCAATCATTTTAATTGCAAAGACAGGATATCTACTGCCTAAATTACTACATTGTGTGGAGTGATACTCAGGTAGGTGAATATGAACTATCCTTGCATAGGAGCAATTGGCATACCTTGGTCTAAAGGTACAGTAATTTCAACAACAACAGCAACAAAACCCACTGGGAATTCAGGTTCTCTCTCTTTTTTACACAAATTTACATCCTAATCCAACAAACACTTGAAAAATCTTGTTCAACTTGATAGGAGGTAAAAGTCGTTCGAGAGTTTAAAAAAGTGTTCAGTTCATTACCGGATTTGAATCAGACTCGACATTTCTACTAGTATTCTGAAAGCAGAATTATGGTTACCACAAAACTAAGCAATTTGTATGGCCCATAATGATTTTTAAAAAAATATTTATCTACAAAACTCTTATGTGGTTGTCCCTTGATACCTAGAGAAAGAGAAGGGAAAAATTATATTTGGCAATTAATTTCCTTTTTGACAATTTCATTGTGGACACGTTAAGTTCATTTTACCTAGAAAGCAGACTACAAACAAAATAAGAACAGCTACATAGGAATTATTAAGGCATGTGTAGAACTCACTCCACTGCATCGTAGTTGGGCATCACCTAAGCATCATTTCTACTAAATCTGATTTCTGATACAAGGGGTCTCCTAAGCCAACCTGGAAAACGTGTGTCTTTTGGTTGATTTAAGTGAATGAGTTTATTCTAGCAGATAGAAGCAATATGATTTTAATCAACAGTGATGAAAGACTTTGGGAAACCATCACAATGTGGAATAACAGCATCTTTCTATGAAGAGCAATAATGTTATGAACATTTCAACATCCAAAAATGATGGGCATTGCACACATTTATGCCTTTTGCTTATTTTCAAAGATACTTCATCACATAACTCTTATCTTTGTCACACAGTTCTTGTAGCCAAAAGAAAACAGAAAAGACTCAAACTGAAATATTTGAAAATGTAACTATTTGGCAGTGGTCAGAGATGCATATAATTTTGCAAGTTACAGAGGCTCCATAATAACACCTGAGGGATATTTCCCTGCCCCCTCCCACAGAAAATACTAGGGGGCCTGCTCCTCCTCAGATCCTCCAGCTATAGGCTTCCTAATTAAAAAGGCTGAGCTGCTTCCTGCTCAAAACACTTCAAAAGACCATTCTCTTGTTCTCCACTTGACACACAGTTTACATGCTTGTTCCCCTTACCTGTCCCTTCTTATTTACGGAGAGGTGCCCTGAATCAGAAGCTGGGAAGTGCTGAAGAGAACGTTTTATTTTTCTAAATCGAAGGACAGTTAATATCCATGTTAAAAAAGACACAAGCCTTCTCCCCAGTAGCTGAGTTAGCACCTCAGTACTGTTGAGGTGTGGGCAAAAGGAAAAATGCACATGGCAGAATTTTTTAAAACATAAATGTATACAGCATAATTTTTAAAAAGAATATTTCCTTATTATTAATTCCCCCCTTTAAAAAAAAAAGGGGGGGAGGCCATTTTTCACTTCTCTAAATGCGACATGTTGATATCCCGCTTTTTTTTCAAACACTAAGTTTAACATGTTCAGAGTTGCAAACTATTGTAAAAGTCTGCCTGTAAGTTCAGCATTTTAGATAAAGATGATTTTACCTTGTAAAAATCAAATGGAGGATGGATCTAAACATAAAGGGTCAACAGAATCATCTTTTATGAATTTAAAATAGTGTACCAATAGCAAACACTGACAAATAACCCTTCTTAAAAGCTCAATCTCGAGTCAGCGTCCACAAAAGCTTACTTTTCCAAGTGCTTGCCAATGGAGTTATTTCAACACTGCTCTGAAATATGCCTGTGTATCCTTTCCCGCAGGGAAAGGCGTGAACACACAGCGTTTTGCTTTTTGCGAAGAAGGGTCGTCCATTGTCCAGGATCGGCCACGGTTTGGGGATGACGTGAGGTGAAATGATTTGGGGCCAGTGCATCTGCCAGTTCCCTTCAGAGCAGTCAAGAAAGGGGGTCGGCAGCCCAGCTGCAGTTGAAGGGTCAGTCCAAAAAAGGCCGTTGGGGAGAGAGAGGGGGAGACGGAGAGAGGCCGGCTGCGCCCTCCTCCCAGCCCTCCCCACCCCCCCCCCCAACTCGGGCGCCTGCGCCGCCGCTCACCTCGGTGTCATTGTTGAGGTTCCAGAGGTCCAGGCGCCCCATCCCGTCCACGCAGGCAAAGAGCGCGGGATGCACGGGGGACCACATGACATCGTACACATAGTCTGCATTGTCTTCAAAGGAGTAGAGCGGCTTGTTGTGCTGTAAAGCAGAGAGACCGTGAAGACTTTGTGGCGCTGCCGCTGCCTCGGGCTGTCTAGCGAGCCTAATTAAAAACTTTGCACATTCACAAAGTGTCATAAAACTTCCCGAGATGAAAGTCCTCGAAAAGGTGAACCGCAGCTTTAATGTGACTAGAACTGTCCAGTGGCATAAATAAATACCGGGGGGCGAGGGGGTGGGTGGGAAGGGGGGACTCTTAGGGGACTGGGGGCTGGGACCGGCGGGGAAGGCGGTTTCAGACACAGGCGTACGAGACATTCCATGCAGGTGGACGGGGCTGCCCATTAGCTCGGAATTCTCGCCAGGCTACGCTCCGCGAGTCGCTCGGAGCCCAGACCCAACCGCGCTCGGCCTGCGGGGGTCAGACCCGCGGGGATGCTCTGGAAGCCCCCGCTCGGCCCGGCGGCCCCGGACCTTTTGCATGGAAGGCAACGCCTGCCACCTCGTGGTCTTTTTCTGTAGCTGCATGTCTGCTTCCAGGCCAACTCCAGGCCAAATTCATATTTTAATGGTTCCTTTGCGGCGGGAATGGGAACACATATTTTGAAGGGATTTGTGTAGCTCTTTTGGGAGGTTAAAAATCTCGCGGTTCTAAGACCCTAGTTTCTCTGCCTCGTCAGGTGGACTGGCGTGGCTCAACGTAGAATCCCTGAACCTTCACAGAAGATGAACCACATTTTCTAGATCACCCAGTATTTCCAACAGCCTGAAATTGGTGTTTTGGGGGAAAGCATTAGCACACCCCCCCACTGCATACAAATGCTTCTACTCCAGAGGGATACAATAAATTAAAATGGCACTCTTGATTTCCAGTGAATATTGTCACATCAAAATAGCACAGAAGTCAGAGGCAAGTTTGAAAGTACACCAGAAATAAAACGTAATTGGACTTCATGAATTATTCATTCCATCTGGCTTGTCTTATTCTAATTTCTGCATAATGGCTTTACTAATCCCTGATCAATTAATGTAAAATGAAATTTAAATGATAATGAAAGCCCTAGAGATAAAAGAAATTAAGTATTCTTATATCCTCTGACAGAAATCTAAACAATGGGAGTTTTTTTCCACAATGTCTTCTTCATCCAGTCAGCTGTCTGTATTCTCTTCCTGGGTTCGGCTAAATGCCTGTGCAGGCCAGAGGAATAAGATCAAAAAATATAACACACAATATGAACAATCAAATCCTTTATGCATAGAATGTGCAAAGAATGTTTCTGTAGGTAACAGCTCCAAATGTTCAAGTGAACTCCCAATGTGTATGGTTAGCAAAGGTAAAATGCATAGAATGCACTTGCTGATGTGAAAGTGAGAAAAATCGGTGAGAGACAAAAACCTAGAGCAAAGATTTGTTAGGGTAGTAACTGTAAGTGATTTCTCTTTCCATGAATTATATCGCTTTGACATTGCTCAGGAATGAACACAATTCTAATACTATTGTAGCAACACAGAAGATTTTAGATGGGCCATTGTGCATGCAGGGGGTAGGCAGTAGATGTGTGAGATGTGCTGTATTTGCAAGAAGTGTCTAATGGGGGAGTGATTTGAA
Organism: Leopardus geoffroyi; assembly: GCF_018350155.1. Taxonomy (NCBI): domain Eukaryota; kingdom Metazoa; phylum Chordata; class Mammalia; order Carnivora; family Felidae; genus Leopardus; species Leopardus geoffroyi. Next base: position 99,496,473 of record NC_059331.1, on the reverse strand, counting down.
AAAGAATATATGATATTGAGACCTCAGAAAGAATTAAATGGACATCAGCCTTACATTTTTGTATTTTAATATTCTATAACTCTTTTATGCCAGAATGTTTATCGTATACCATGCTTGCAGTGTGATTTTGAGGTAAAGTTAATTGTCAACTTGCTATTTACGAATAGCTTCTTTCTTCCTCTCGAGCTTTGGACTAGGTGATTCAAATTTCCTTCTCCAGAGAATCTGAATATCCAGTGACACCTTAAAGTGGCATGATTGTATCATTTTTCCTTACTGAGATAGAGTAGCTGGTCCTTCACTGACCACTTGTAAATATTAAATTCTAACTCTTAGTAAAAGACTATTCCCACCCCAAATTCTTGATTTTGTAGCTAGCCAGTCACTATTTGTTAAACAACATGAGTGACACAATTTTCTCAAAGTCAAAGCGTGGAAAAGACATAGTGAAAAAAGTCAATTCTCAGTATCCTCTCTCAATAACCCAGCTGATAGCAGAACTGAGTATACAGAGGTCTAGATATAGACTTACACATACAGACAGACATTAAACACAGATCGTATTTACGATCCTTGTTTTGATCAATTATAAAACCACCCAACCTTCAACAGCCATTTTCTTGAAAGCTGATATTATTTGATACATTAGTTCTCCCAATAAATTACCCTGTTAATCTCTACTTTGCTTCTTTCCTTTTTTTTCTTTTAGTTGCTGCTTCTGTGAGAAACCCAATCAAAATTGTAATACATCCTGGAGACTTCACTTTTTAAACATCTGGAAATAACAGTCATTGTTCATGCTACCAAAATCCAATTGTCTCATGTTTAATAGTATTGTATTGAAATGCTAGTACTGTCTAGGGTTTTCTCCAATTTGCTTATTACCCCAGCCTCTAAGACTGAAGCTTGCATCGCAAAAACCACTGCCACGTTATTCTAGGCTACAGTGTGTGCAAGTTTAGGGGAAGGAAGAAGGGCATATGTTTTCAAGGGCTTTGTTTTAACCTTGATAGATTCACAGGTTGGGAACGTCTTGGTCAGGATGGAACCCACTGTCAGGGGACCAAGTGGACTGACAGCTAGGAACCCCTAGTTCCTGAGTACAGCATTGTGTGAGCTGTAGGCATGAGCTAACACCCCTCTTACATCCTTAGGCAGTGCTATTTTGAATATTAGCTGTACTTTTTTTGATCAAGGAATTCCTCATTCTCTTTTCTTTGGGGTTCAAAAGGTAATCTGAAAACCTCATTAAAAGTTTGGTGATGAGTGCACTTGTCGTGTTGAGCACCTGGTGATGTATGGAAGTGTGAATCACTGTATTGTACACCTGAAACTAATATAGCCCTGTATGTTAACTAACTGGGATTAGACTAGAAACTTAATTTTTTTTTGCCTCAAATGCTTACTGTAAAACATTTTAGAGTAGATAAATAAATCGCGAAATATCAACTTTTTCATCAAATGTATCAAAAGCATCAGGATCTAAAGATTCTGTTTTTGAAGTTTGAAACATAAATGTCTGCATCTACAAAACTGCTGTAGCTTTATCACCGGTATTAGAATACTACAAGTTTTGAAAAGGTGCAGAGTGTGGGGACAGATCTGACCAACGATTTTTGAGGGGGATCCAGTCATATCATTTGTGTATATTAAAGCTACAGAAGCTTGGGGATTTTAAATATTCACTCCGTAAAATACTCAAGGCCATCTAAGAAGCTAAATATGGCTCCACAGCACATTACTGTAGAAAGTTGTTTTTCAAAACCTTCAAATTTCCTGAGACAAAAACCTCTTCACCCGTGTGTCTCCATTCCCAGTGCCGTGTTTAGTATCAGCATACTGTTAAAGAAGAGAGACAAGGACGCTGCACTGTTACCTGACGTATTGCATGTGTGACAGACACATGCCAGTGAAATAAAGCCACGACACCCTGTGCTTTAGACAAGTTTCCGGGGCTGTGCCAAAAATCCAAAAATATCCAGACACAGATCAGCTTGACTTTAACATCCTGCCTCGCAGAGCAGAGAAGCAGGCGACCAGTCACCTCCCAGACAGACATGAAGGGCAGGGAAGGGTAAATTGTTGGGTGTTTGTTCTGCATGACTCTACACACACATTGTCTAATTTAATCCGCATAAAATCTCTGTAAGGTAGACGGTATTTACAGAAAAGAAAATTATAGTTCGGGAAAGTTAGTAGCTTTCTCAAGGCCACGAAGATTGTAAGCGGTGGAGGTGGATTTGGTTCTCTGGTTTTCCTAGCTGTTTAAGCACATCCTTTATTTGAGGGAACCGTGTGGTCCTCTATAAGACATAGCAATGGTCTTCGGTCTTCAGAGCAAATACAGCAGCTCTGTTACCTGTTGTTCTATTCAGTTCAACCAATATTTACTAACCACATGCTGTATAACTTGTAGAAAGGGTTAAAAAAAAAAACACCCTCACAGAATGTCGGTTGCATTTCCCGAGTTGATTATTAATAGTCGTGAAGATGTTACCCATACAATTCCAAGCATCCTTAGCACCTTTTGACACCAGCAGAAATCTTTTTCTTCAAAAAACTGGGAATAGGATGGAATGGCCCTTTTGCCAGCAGGGATAAACAGGAGGCCACGTGATAGAGGGTCTAATAAAACGATGTCAGGAGGCAGAGCTCCGGGTTCCAGCTCACCAAATGTCTATATAGCTTCGAGTGAGGGGTTACAATTACACGATCTGAAAGCTGAGGATAACATGGGGAGCGTGGGCCGGAGAAGGTAGTAGGAGAAAGTGGACACAAACTACAGACCGTGGAAAATTTCACTGAACAGCCTTGGACCTTAGTGTTTTCATCTATAAGATGGAAGGTGGGAGCTACTGACCTCGAGAATTGCTGCTGGCTTTCTACAACTCTGTTCTGCACTAAGGATTGACTGGAATAAAGTTTGCAAAAGTTTTTTAGAAAGAGCTATTCAGAGATAAGTCTTATAATCAAAGCCATCTTGATGCTCTGTGAAATCCGTTTCAGTGATTTTTTAGAAATTTTTTATTTCATAAAAATATACATATAAAAATGTACCAGTGTGGTTTTTGGTGAAACACTGGACATTATGAAAGTAATAATAGGTCTCTTATTTGACCAAGTAAAGAAGGCATAATGGATATTAAGTTTACACGAGAGAAGGAAGCAAGGAGTGAACCCTGTTCCAGAGTGAAACTGTACAACATCCATGAACGTTTTACAATAAAGACTTGATCTCTAGATTTGAGCTTTGATTTTATAAGTATACTTCTGAAAATGACCGGAGCTGCATATTTTTCCAATCAGTTAACTATAAAATCATTTCATGAAAGATTAATTTCTATTTCTGATGTTAGATATATATATATATATATACACCGAAGTCACATTTAAAGAATATAATGTTTGTTTTATTTTCTCTGTGTTATTTATTTTCCTCTCATCAGAATCTCTAGGCATCCCAATAGGGTTTAGAATTTTGAAGGTTGGTGAATAGGAAGATTTGTGTTAAAATGCCTCCTAACGCCTCCAAACACTGTGGTTCTTGAGGTTGTATTTGCCTCTAAATGATTAGCTTTCAAAGCAGATTTAGTAGAAATGTTTACCCAAACCATGAAAATTTCTTTTGGAGTAGAGGGGAAGTGGGGTGGGTGGTGGGGGGTAATGCATGGGTCGGTGGTGAAGGGGCCAGAAAACTAAATGTAGAATTTCTGTATCTTTATTCTGAAATAAAAAGAAAACAAATGGAATCTTACCTTGAAACTGTATCCTGTTGGGAAAAAATGATGACCAAAATACTAAACAATGAGTAATAAGAAAATGTCCTTCAAAAATTGTCATGTGGGTTCCTGTGAAGTAATTAAAATAAATAGCCAGCCAGTTCTTCCAGGAAACATTAAAATGTGAGACCACAATATCACTTTAAAAAAACCACCAAAGGACCCCAAAACTTCAGGCTCACACAAAAATGGATGCCTCTACCATAAAAAGAAAGTGCTTAAACAAACAAACAAACCAAAACTCACAAACCAAACCAAACCCAAAAAAAACCAACTCTCTTGGCCAAAAAGAGGTGTTGTGAATTTGGTACTATCATTAGAAAACATTATTTGCAACTTAATTTGGAGTCCTTGTAAAGCATAAAGTATCCTGTATTTAATCGTGATTTCTATGACTAAATATTAAAACAGTACAGACCATACCTAAATGGCATCTTTGCCTGTTTCTATCATGATCAGAAATTCGAAAGTAGCCATAAACACTTTGCGTGAGTTGAGCTTAACAGCATATGGATAGTGTGTCAGTTTGCCGTTTACATATATTTACCAAAAATATATTAGGACTTTAATTTGAATTAGTAAATTTACAGTAATTGCAAAGAAATTTATAGAAATCCAGGAATGTAGCATTTGTCTCTCAACAAATGTAGAAGTTTTGCTAAATAAGTACTGAAGCCACATAAAAGGTGTTCTTTGTTGCACTGCCTTCCTCGACTGCTTATTTGCATGGAAGAATCCTCCTAATCCAGGAGGCGCCACCAATAAAGAGGATAATTATCCATATAAAAGAATGTATACATATTCACAGGTTTTGACTAGTATTTGAGTGTTTAAAGCCACGATAAAAACTACAAGCTTTGCCTAATTCATAAAAGGAATATTTCCCGCACTGGCATGATTTTTATGAATATCAGGTCTACCTAATGGTTTTTTAAATGGGCATTTTTGGGGCACCTGGGCAGCTCAGTAGGTTAAGCCTCTGACCCTTGATTGCAGCCCAGGTCACGATCTCATGGTTCGTGAGATAGAGCCCTGCGTTGGGCTCTGTGCTGACAGTGCCACAGAGCCTTCTTGGCTCTCTCCCTCTCTCCCTCTCTCTGCCCGGCTCCTGCTCATGCTGTGTCTCTGTCTCTCAAAATAAATAAATACACTTAAAAAATAAAAAATAAAAAAATAATATGGGCATTTTCATAGCACGAATCTGTACAGAATCCATTCAAAAACACTAAACAAACTGGGATGCTCTCTTAAATTGCTGTTTGTATCCATCTCAGCTGCTCTGGCTCTTTCGGTATGTTCTGCCTTCTTGCTTGAGTAGAGGGAGAGCAGAGAGGGTCACTGTATTGCCAAAACCAGGGGCAGCAGAATTGCCTCCTGAGTGCCATGGAAGTGGCTGGTCTCTAGACTGATTCTCTCTGGACTGATAATTCTAAGGACCATGTGGCTGTAGGAGGCAAGGCATACAACAGAACCACTTTGGTTGCTGCTGCCCCAATTCTGTTTCTCCTATGGCTGAGCGGTTTCATATCCAACATGGTATCAGTTAGAGAAAGAAGCGTTCAGTATATGTACATAAAGATCAGGTTGCTTAGAGGCTGTATTAGAGGTGGGAGGGAAGGATGTTGGTATTAAGGATGAGGGAATGTAGAAGATGATAACAGATTAGACCTAGAAGCAACCAGAATTGTGGTTGCATTATTGTCTTGGAGACTTGAAAAGTTAGAAGAATGAATACATAAGGCAGCACAGTTTTGTTTAATCATTTATTATTTAATATCAAATTGTTTAGCTGCATTTTACTAGTGGGTAGATAAAGTGGCAGAACATTTCACTCTTCTTTTTTTCAATGTTTATTTATTTTTGAGAGAGAGACAGAGCGCGAGTAGGAGAGCGGCAGAGAGCGAGAGGATGAGAGAGAATCCCAAGCAGGCTCTCACTTCAGCATGGAGTTGATGTGGGGCTCGAGCCCATGAACTATGAGATCATGACCTGAGCCAAAACCACGAGTTGGACACTCAACTGACTGAACCACCCAGACGCTCCCAGATATGTATAATTCTTAAAGAAAGATTTAAAATATATAAAATTATAAACCTAGATACATGCATTATATCTTGATTCATATTTATTTCTAAAGTGCCAGGTAAACATTTGCTATTCTCCAGAGCTAATCTGACATTAGTGGTCTCACTACACTTAGTAAATATGACATTTAGACAAATTTCGTTTTTGCTCAAGAAGTCCCATAAACCAGATTTGTCTCATCAAATGGGTTTAAAATCTAATGGTAAAATTATTTAAATTAAAAAAAATTTTTTTAAACATTTATTCATTTTTGAGAGATGGAGAGAGACAGAGCGTGAGTGGAGGAGGGGCAGAGAGAGAGGGAGACACAGAATCCGAAGCAGGCTCCAGGCTTCTAGCTGTCAGCACAGAGCCCGACACAGGGCTCGAAGTCACGAACTGTGAGATCATGACCTGAGCTGAAGTCGGAGGCCTAACCTGACTGAGCTACCCAGACACCCCAAATTATTTAAATTTTTGATTCTACTTCCTGCATCAGCAATTGATTTTATATATATATATATAATATATTATACACACACACATACACACACATAAAGGGCATATTTTCAAAGGGTCAAAGCAAGTAGATTTGCACTCCTGTGTCTTCTGGTGTTAAATGTAATATATCTTTTATATTATATCTAGGGGTCCCTGGGTGGCTCAGTCGGTTGAGCGCCCGACTTCTGCTTGGGTCATGATCTCATGGTTTGTGAGTTCGAGCCCGCGTTGGGCTCTGTGCTGACAGTGCAGAGCCTGGAGCCTGTTTCAGATTCTGTGTCTCCCTCTCCCTCTCTGCCCTCCCTCCCTTGCTCGTGCTCTGTCTCTCTCTCTCTCAAAAATAAATAAACATTAAAAAAATCTATCTATCTATCTATCTAATCTAATATTAGTATAGCTGATACTTGTATTTATTTCAATCATGGCATGGAAAAAACCAGTAAGGAGAATCCCACAAAGCAAAAGTTCAAAATATTCTGTTTAAGTGTTTATTTATTTATTTATTTTTTGAGAGAGAGAGAGAAAGAGTGTGCATGTGCACAAAAGGGGGCAGGTGGGGGTGTGCAGAAAGACAGGAGACCAGAGGATGTGAAGCCTGACGTGAGGCTTGAACTCACGAACCATGAGATTATGACCTGAGCTGAAGTCAGATGCTCAACTGCCTGAGCCACCTAGGTGTCCCTAAAATATTCTGTTTATCTGTAGAACATATACTTCCTATTTTGCAACAGATTTTCTTACCTTATTCTGTTTCACCTAAGCCAAATTGAAATTAATTTCTTTAAAAAAATTTTTTTAATGTTTATTCATTTTTGAGAGACAGAGAGAGCACAAGAGGGGGTGGGACAGAGAGACAGAGGGAAACACAGAATCTGAAGCAGGCTCCAGGCTCTGAGTTATCAGCACAGAGCCCCATGCAGGGCTCGAACTCAGAAACCATGAGATCATGACCCGAGCCGAAGTCAGACACTTAACCGACTGAGCCACCCAGGTGCCCCTGAAAATAATTTCTATTCAGAAAGCAAACAGAAGCTAAACGTGACGTAAAGAGTTTCAGGACATTGTAAATGGCCATGGGAAAATAAACTACATTAATTATGAGCCCTGAACAAACTGCAAGTTTAAGAGGTCACATGAGGCTGGCCAAGAAGGACCCACACTAGGGTTTGGTCCCAAAACAATTACTTCGGGTGGTAAAGATGAGTTTTAATTTATCTCCCAACATCAGACATATAATGTAGTTTAGATCAGGAGGTGGGGGTGGAGACATCTTAGAATCTCATATCATGAAGATAGTGTGTCTGTTATTTGTTATTCTCATTCTCTCTTCAGTATTGTTGCTTGGAAGGAAAAGGGTAGGGAAGGCAACTCATGAAATAAAAAGGCAATGTTTCCACTCAGGTTAAAAGAGCAAAAGAAAGGATTCACAGCCTGCTTGCACATTGGGAAAGCCCAGTCAATTGAGTGAATCTTAAGTCTCAAAAGTGTTTGTACTTATACGGATTATTCACACCTTCTGTATAAATAACAGCTACAGGTACGTGTTGGTGGGTGAATATGGGGGTATGTGGGTAGGGGTAAAAGGACAGGAAGTATGAACACAGGCTAAGTCTGGCGGTGACTTGATGATCACATTCTTGTGGTTTCTTTCAAAGTTAAAGTCTTCTCCCCGAGTGAGCTTAATAAAGGAACCCCTCATCCCCCTCAACCCCCACTCCCTCCCCCTAAAAAAGAAAAGAATTTGATGACTGGCACATGTAGTTTTATCGAAAGCCAATTTTAATGTTTGCTATTTGGTGCTTGGAAGGGAGGGTAAGGGGGACTGAAAATAAGGATGAGGGGAGAAAAAAGTCAGACGCCACCTGAACGTCGTGTTTATCAGAAAGGCAGCCAGCAGGGCTTTGGGGTTGTGGGGAAAAAAATGCATTCTGTCATCCGGTAAGTGTTACTGGCAGTGAACTATTGATTTTGTTAATCTTCTTTCCTATTTTAAGTGTTATGCTTAGATACTGGAATAGCAAAAACTTTAACTTGTGATTTTTATTGTGTTCTGGTATTTTAAACATTTCACAAAATGTTAGCAGAAGGAAATACGCTCAAGGCCCTTTGTTAGAATTATGTAATTTTTAGATGTTTTCATCTCAGTTTAAAATAATCTAACCCATTTTAACAAAGTAGGTTGTTTTACTTAGGATACCCACATGTATTAATCCATCAACAGTGGATTATTAAGGACCTACCCTATGCTTTCCACTTTGGGCAGTCAATAGAAGAAATATAAGATCTACCTCTGTTCTTAGGGACTCACAACCCAGGTAGGAAAATGAAAATTGTGAAGTAAAAGGAGAAGGATATTATTTATTTGGAAGTCTATTTTCTCAGTTTGTTCCAAAAGGATTTATGGTGTCTTACAAATGAAGTGTTCTATAAAGTTAAGAATAAACACACCACAGAGGCAGGTAGAATAGATAACTTTTACTAGGATTGTGAGATAAGCTGATTATTACACTCTGGTACTGAAACAGCCCTAAATGTCCTGATAACTAAGACAAAACACGTCGTAACACAAGAAGGTATGTAAATTTCACCATCTGAAGAAAGAAAGATTACAAATTCCTCCTCCCAGACACATTTTTTGGGAAAAACTCAAGGAGGAATTTACCATGTCTGTGAATCCCTGGAAAAGAGACTGGCTTTCTGTCTTGTTTATACCAAAGAAAGAGAACAAGGATGTAGCCAGGTGCTAAATTCTGTGGTACAGATGTTCGGTGCCAGAGGAATTCGGAGATTCGGGGTGGGTGGGGTGGGGGAGTGAGTGTTGGTGGTTACCATGGTCTGATGTGGTCAAGGAAGGGATTATCTAGGACAGGTGATGGAACCCGCCTTGAAAGATGCCTAGGCTTTGACAGATGGTAAGGAAGCCCGTCAAGGAGGGGAAAGCAAAACATGCAAAGACCTGGCTGTGTAAATCGGCACGGAATTCCCAGATGAACGGAAAGGTGAAAAGTGGGGACAGCCTGGTGGACTCTGAGAATTTGTCCTAAGGAATAACAGGAAATAATTTGGGTTTGTTTAGGGCGGGATTGGGGCCATGTTACGAATAGTCTTGAGTACAGCGTTCACACTTTTTGATGCAACGAGCTACTAAGCTATTAAACATGTATTGGTAAATGGGCAGAGCATTGTAGTTTGTGCTGAACAGATGCAGAGATGTCTATATTCAAGTGTTTTCAGCTTTTCCAGTGTGGGCAACTGAATGATGAATATCATTAATTGAGTAGAAAGAAGAACAAACCGAATAGAGGAGGAAGATCTAGTCTGTAATATTTTAAACATGGTGCATTTGAGTCTCTGGAGATGACACTCAGGTGAAGTTGGCAGTGGGAATGTAGGTCTGGGATTGAAAGAGAGGACAGGCTTGAAGTCCATGACAAGGAATCATTCACAAGAAATGCTGAAGGACAGGAGAGAGCAGGGAGGAAGGAGAAAAAGAAGACTGTGACAGAAATTTTGAAAAACTGGGCCAAGAAAGTGAAGAGGAAAGAACCAGTGGAGAGGTCTAAGGCAAATCAAGAGACATAACTAGGGCTGGAGAGGGCTACAGGAATGAGAGGTAGAGAATATAAGATGAGTACTAAAAAGAAGCCACTGCACTTAGCAGTTAGGGGCTCATCTTGGTCTCGGAGCAAGAAGTGTCTGAAGATTAATAAGGTTTGTTGAGGAGTGGTTGGGAAATGTGGCAGAGGTCTGTATGGATGCCCATTGGCTCTTCAAGTGGTTTGGCAAGCTAAACCAAATTTTAGGACATGGTCGTGATATTTTAAGTTAACCCATCCATTAGATGTAACATCTTTGACATTTTAGACCATTTCTTATGAGGGTTTATATCTCTTTTAAAATCTTTTTAAAAATTTATTTATTTATTTATTTATTTATTTATTTATTTTAATATGAAATTTATTGTCAAATTGGTTTCCATACAACCCCCAGTGCTAATCCCAACAGGTGCCCTCCTCAATGCCCATCACCCACTTTCCCCACCCTCCCACCCCCCATCAACCCTCAGTTTATTCTCAATTAAAAAAAAATTTTTTTTTAATGTTTTATTTTTGAGACAGAGAGAGCGTGAGGAGGGGAGGGGCAGAGAGAGAGCAAGACACAGGATCCGAAGCAGGCTCCAGGCTCTGAGCTGTCAGCACAGAGCCTGACGCGGGGCTCGAACTCACAAACCGTGAGATCATGACCTGAGATGAAGTCGGATGCTTAACCGACTGAGCCACCCAGGTGCTCCTATTCTCAATTCTTAAGAGTCTCTTATGGTTTGCCTCCTTCCCTCTCTGTAACTTTTTTTCCCCTTCCCCTCCCCCACGGTCTTCTGTTAAGTTTCTCAGGATCCACATAAGAGTGAAAACATATGGTATCTGTCTTTCTCTGTAGGACTTATTTCACTTAGCATAACACTCTCCAGTTCCATCCACGTTGCTACAAAAGGCCATATTTCATTCTTTCTCATTGCCAAGTGGTATTCCATTGTATATATAAACCACAACTTCTTTATCCATTCATCAGTTGATGGACATTTAGGCTCTTTTCATAATTTGGCTATTGTTGAAAGTGCTGCTATAAACATTGGGGTACAAGTGCTCCTATGCATCAGTACTCCTGTATCCCTTGGGCAAATTCCTAGCAGTGCTATTGCTGGGTCATAGGGTAGGTGTATTTTTAATTTTTTGAGGAACCTGCACACTGTTTTCCAGAGCAGCTGCACCAGTTTGCATTCCCACCAATAGTGCAAGAGGGAGATTTATATCTTGAACACTTGGCATCAAGCCTTGAAAGTAGGAGACAGACAAGATGTATTGAAAGTGGGTGATGAAGCAGGAAGCATCTAGGTGCAGTCCCATTTCTGCCTGACACTCATGAGAAGAGCCTTGAACTTTCCTCTGACTCTTTGGACCTGCAATTTTTTCTTAGTCTCCTCAGGGTTAAACCTCTGCCTTCCCTGATTAAGTTTTGATTCAGCATCTTCCTTGGCCTACTTCTTGTTCTTCTGGCATGCTACTTTGGTTTCAGAACCTTTCCCCTCACTCTGGTACCTTGAAACCTAATCTCTGATGAAGGTCATGGTTGCTGCTCAGTCATGGCCAAGATTTCAGCAGGCTTGTCCACTATAGGCAAGGAGCCAGGAGCAGGGTACTATTTGGAAGAGGAAAAGTGATATGAAAAATAGTAATAGAAACTAGCCTACTAGAGACTTGGACAGCAGGAAATCTAGGCAGGAATTTCCTGTGTACTATAGAAAAATGTATGTCCCAAAAAACAAACAAAACTTATCCTTGGATTGAAAGCATCAGTATGTACCTGAGATGTTTTGTAAGATATACATGTCAATTGGTGTGTGAGTGTTTGTATGTGTGTGTGTGTGAGACAGACACACACACACACACATACACACTTTTCCATGGAATATTCTTATTCTTATATACTTATTTGTCTGGAGAAGAGCAGTGATGTCCAGGAAGAGGAGAATGGTGGACTATGAAAAACCTGAATCCAAATAGCACCACACAGCAGCCTGATTACCCTGCACCAGTTAGTAAATGTATTCTGAACATGGTGACAACGGTGAAATGGGTCTTTGGATTCAGCGACCACAAAGTCACTTCTTACATTAACACCATTGCACCAACCATTCTTGCTACTGTCTCTCAACATCCACAGGTCCCTCAGGATTCTGCTGCCCCTGGGAGTCAGCCTTGGGTGGACTGGAGCTCTTCAGGCACTAGGAATGAGGTGTGTGTATGTGAAAGAAACTCATGGGGAATTTATTACTGTTAACTTTTTTGTCCCTAACCAAGGGACATAGCTCTTGTTATGGGCTGAATTATGTCAGCCCCAAAATTCATATATTGAAGGTCTAGCCCCCCAGTACCTCCAAATGCGACTGCATTTGATGACAGGATCTTTAAAGAGGTAATTACGGTTATGGCGGGCCCTAATCCAATCTGACTCGTGTCTTTCTAAGAAGAGGAGATTAGGACACAAACATGTACAGAAGGAAGAGCATGAGAAGACACAGGAAGACCCCCCACCTGCAGGCCAAGGAGAGATGCCTCAGAAGAAATCAACTCTGCCCATACCTTGATCTTGGACTTCTAACCTCCAGAACTATGAGGAGATAAATTTCTGTTGCTTTAGCCCCTCTTCTGTGGTACTTTGTCATGGAGGCCCTAGCAAACCAATACAGTTCTCAAATGAAAAGGAGCCTCTCTTTCTCTTGGCCTCTAAGGCACACCCACACGGGCACATTCACCCTACAGTTCTGCACAAATGGAATTGCCCCAAGAGTGCAAGACACATACTGCTTCTGAGCAGCTATTTTCTCCTTCCTGAACGCGTCCCCTTGTGATCAGTGATGGCACTATCTTGCATTTTACTGCACCTTCCACTAAGGGGGCCTCTGGCGAATATAAAAATATCCCCCTTTTGGAGACGGCAGAGCCTCTTTTAAATTTCTCACTTAGCTTTAAATCATACCTGTAGTTCTGCAGTGTTGTTGAGACACTGGGGACTGGTGAGGACGGTGTGGGGGTGGGGGCGGTGAGAGGTGGGGTGGAAAACTGTGGAATTCAATGCGATCTCAATACAAATGGGCCAAACCATCGCAGGGATGGAACTAAACAAGGAACCAGAAATTACAGTTCTGTTCAATTCAGTCACTTTAGCATGAAGACAGAACTATTTTTTTCTGTGCTTGAGATTTGAGTTTATTTTGATTTAATCTTGTCACCCTCTGCAGGCTCAGTCTTGGCTCCCTTTTCTTTTAGGAAAGGTAGTTGGAGGGTGAGATGGGGGATGGGGTCAGAGGACAGGAAAAGGCAAGGCAAGCAGGCAGGGCAGACGGAGAATGACTAGGGTCCTAAAGCTGAACACTCTCATCCAGGGGTTGGGCTTAACCTTTAAACTCGAGCAGGCAGGCCCCTGCCCAGCTTTCCTTATCAGCCTCCTTAAAGGCTAATTACTGCTGAATGGGTTCGTGAGGTTGGAAAAATTTCAAAGAATTTTTGAATACATCTCTACAGTTCTCTTCTCTTTAACAATAGGATCTATCAAACAGCGAGGGGAAGGCTCTGTTTAAAAGCACCGACAGGGGATCAGAAGAATATGTTTGATTGCTAAAGTGACTAATTTATTTTTACACAGTGTTAATGATGCTACAATAACCAATATCTATAGCCTGGTTTTGACAGTTTACTGCACGGGTTCTCATTGTTTAAAAAAAGAAGAAAAGGGGGAAAAAAAAGAAAGTACGAAAGAAAGAGAGTGTTTTATTTTGCTACATTTCCATTTGTTAACAAAACTCCTCATAAGCAAAACCAGAGGTCATTAGCAAACAACCAAAACATGCCTGTCTCCAGAAGAATACAACTCCCTTCATCATTTAAAATAGCGCTCTGCCGAAAACCCAAATCATGACAAATCCTTAACATGAAAAATTCAGTGCAGACTTGAAACCACCTGACTTTACTTTGGGTTTGTGTTCCTTAAAATTACCTAGAAAATACCATAATCTTCTCTTCGTGGGGCTGGATGGGGGCCAGGGCCCTGGCTCCAGAGGCAAAGGGCAAAACTAAAAATCATGTCTGAACAGACAGCTCCACCCTCTCTCTCAAGTCCACTTGGCCCCGTGACAAAAAGCGAGGTCTAAAGCACATTCATCCACGGCCTGGGTTTTTGGCCAAAACTCAAGACTCTTATGGGACAAACAAAAATGAAATCCAAAATGTTATCACCCTCGCCTTTAGAAGTCAAATGGGCTTAAATGATCACACCGCATACGGTGAGTAGTTCACATCTGCAGGGTGATAGGGAACAACAGAGCCATATTAACATGTAGCTTTGTTTAGAAGGATCCTTAGCTGAGAGTTTAAATTCCAAATAAGTTTGATATTGTGTGTGTGTACATATGTGTGCATGCGTGTGTGTGTGTGTGTGTGTGTGTGAGAGAGAGAGAGAGAGAGAGAGAGAGAGAGATTTCCACACCAAACGAAACGCTTTGAGAGTGAAAGGTAGAAGGCGGGCACTGGGGACTCCACTGTGGGGGCCTGTTTGCTTGGCGCCCCCAGACCATGGCTAAGCCTCTCTATGTCCTTCATTCTCCTTCACTGAAAGCTTCAGTTCTGAAGAACTCCCTCTCCCCAGTGCCCACCCACTCTGCCAGCCTGACTCTCTCTCACGCTTCAGATGGGTGAGAGCCAGGAGAGACTGTCAAGTAATTTTTACCTCCTGCTGAGCTAGTGACAGACTCAGTACAAATAGCTACATTGAGAAAGCACCTCCACGCCACAGATCGCAGGGCCAGCTCTCTAACAAGGCAGTCCCGGGCTATGATACCGCCATCTGGTCCCACTGGGGCAGATCAGTGCTGAAATGGTAAGGCCAGGCTTTCCAAATATGCATTCCCCTCATCCCCTAATCAAAACCCTGTGCTCTAGCCAGCCGTCTGCGTTCACAATCTCCTCTGCACTCTGAAAACCTTCTGGCCTTCAAGGCTTTGTTCGTGCTGCTTTCTACCCTTGGAGAATATACTACCCTCTCTCCTCACACATTGTCCAATCCTGTGGTCCCAATCAAGCCCTGCCTAACCCACATTTCCCCCTCAAATACCCACACAGGCACAGAGATGTCTCCGTCCCCCAGGCCCCAGACGTTGTTTTCTGACTTCTTTTTAGGCACTGCGTCTGGGGCTGCCTTGGAGTCTGTCTTATGCAGTTATATTTAAATATATTCTTACTTCATTCCTAAATTGTTGTTTAGTTTTCCATGTAGAGTGAGGTTTTTTTTTTTTTTTTCCTTAAGACTTCATTATTCAGAGCAGTTTTATATTCATAGCAAAATTCAGCAGAAAGTAGAGGTTCATTTCCCACATATCCACGCCCTTCACCAGAGTGGTATTTTTTACAAGTGCCGAATCTATATTGATACATCATTATCACTCAAAGCCCATAGATTACATTAGGGCTCACTCTTGGTCAGATACATTGTATGGGTTGGGACAAAGGTGTAATGACATATATTTATCACTGTACAAGGCAGTTTCATGGCCCTAAAATGCCTCTGTTAGGGCAAGGTTTTTCAAACAATTCTGGAGGGCTGGGGGTTTAATTCTTGGTGGGAGGGAGATTCTAGGAGTTCTCTGGGAGAAATATTAATTTTATATTTTCCTTTAGGGAAGAGCCAAGAGATTAGGTTAACCTGCTTCGGATCAGCCAGATGCTGCTGCCTTGTAGATGTGCGTGTCAGGGTCAGGCCTGCGGGAGTGTTTCGGTTCAGTCATGGCAGCCTCGGGAGAGGAAACACTGAGGAACCGTGAATAGAAAATGACCCATTCGTCACTCTTGGAGTCATCTCACAGCAGTGAAGATACAGTCACTGTATCACCACTTCACTTTCAGAGGAACCTGATGTGTCACACAAAGTTAATGTAGTTCATGTAAGTGGTTATTTTGGGGGGTAAATTTAATTTGTAATTTTGGGGGAGCCGTAAAATTATTTAAAAGTTATAAGCTATGGCTGATATATATTTTAAAACCCTGGGTGTCTTCTCATTTCTCTTTAGAATAGAATCCAAGCTCCTCTTTAGGCCGCAAGGCCATGTGTTACTTGACCTCTGATTGCAGTCTCAACCTCCTCTCCTGCCATTCTAGTTTTGCTGAAAACATGGAGGCCTTTGTCTCGTTGCTCATACAAAACAGGTCAAGCTTTCTCCTTGCTTCTCAGCCATTTACATTTGTTCCCTTCACCCACACTAGCCTCCTTCCCCTCACCTTCACAGAGCAAACTCTTTTTCATCACTCATGTCTCTCAGGTGTCCCCTCCTTGGAGAAGACTGCCTCAGTCATCCATCTAAAGTAGCTGTCCCTGGGGCACCTGTGTGGCTCAGTTGGTTAAGCAGACAACTCTTGACATTGGCTCAGGTCCCGATCTCACGGTCGTGAGATTAAGACCTGCATCAGGCTCTGTGCTGAGTGTGAAGCTGCTTGGGATTCTCTGTCTCCTCTCTCTCTTTGCCTGTTCCCCACTCATACTCTCTCTCTCTCTGTCTCTCAAAATAAAGAAATAAGCATTTAAAATAGCTGTCCCTAATGTTCCGTCACTCTCTACCCCAACCTTGCTTCATCAGCTTCCTAACACCTACCACTATCTGAAATTTATTACATGTAGATAGTCCTTATTTATGCATGGATTCTGTATTTTTGGATTTGCCTACTCTCTAGGATTTATTTGTAAGCCCCAAATCAGTGTTTTGCAGTCATTCATGGACAAGAGCAGAGAGGAGAAAAATTTGAGTCACCTGACATGCACATTCTTAGCTAAGGCTGAATAAAACAATGCTCTGCCTTGTTTCAATTCCCATACCATAAACGAATGTCCTTTGTGTAGTTTATTTGGTGCCATGATTTTTCATTTTTGTAGTGTTGCTGTTGTTGATTTCACTGTTTAAAATGGCCCCCAAGCCGGTGCTAAGTATTGTCCAGTGCTCCTAAGCACAAAAAGATTGATGTGCCTTACTGACAAAATATGTATTAGATAAGTTTCCCTTAGACATGAGCCCTTGGCTAGAATTCATTGCTAACGAATCAACAATACATATTTCATAAGGTGTCTTTAAACAAAAATACACTTAAAACAAGATCATGTATTGATTGGCTGATGAAAATGTGGTGACCAGAGGCTCTCAGGAACCTAATCCTGTATTTCCCCTAGAAGCAATGGTTATGTGATTATCAATTCTTTATGGCAACTTTACAGAACATAACTGCCATGAATAACAATTGGTTATGTTTGTTTCTTTCAATGTGCACGTTTTTCCTTCCCATCCAGAATGAACATGCCTGTGAAGTCAAGCACTTTGTCTATCTTTGTTACTTTGTTATTTTGTTCATTGCCTGGGACACAGTAAGTCCTCAATAGTTATGTATTAAATGAATAAATACAAAGTGTGTATACCTTATTCTCTGTTTATATGCATTTGAATTGTAAGAAAATAATTTATATTATAATAATAAGGTAATGCTGGAAGTTTTTTCTTTAAAGAAATTCTATTCTTTACTCAAGTTTGAGTAACAAAATGTATACTATGCATCCATTCGTGGCAGGAAACATGTCTCTTTTCTACTCTTGTGGAAGTCCTTGGCAGGAGGTTGAACACACATTAAGTCCTTCTTGACTGTTGGTTTAATGAATGAATAATCAATCAAATATACTATTCTTTTGATTAGAAGGATAGAGAAGGCAAAATTTGCCTTTACTTAATGGCAGAATCTTAATTGTTATCATGGGAGTGAGAACATAAGCCACAGACTGAGAGAGGATATTTACAAAAGACACATTTGATAAAGGACTGTTATCCAAAATATACAAAAAACTCTCAAAACTCAACAACAAAAAACAACTTGATTTAAAAGTGGGTCAAGACTTAACAGACGCCTCACCAAAGAAGATACACAGATGACAAATAAGCATATGAAAAAATGTTCCATATCATGTCACCAGGGAAACACAAATAAAAACGTCAATGACATACCACTTACACACCTATCAGAAGGGCCCAAATCCAGAACACTGGCAACACTACATGCTGGTGTGGATATGGAGCAACAGGAACTCTCATTCACTGCTGGTAATAATGCAAAACACTACAGCCATTTGGGAAGACAGCTTGGCAGTTTCTTACAAAACTAAACATACTCTTACCGTAGAATCCAGCAATCCTACTCATCAATATTTACCCAAACGAGTTGAAAACTTATGTCCACACAAAAGCCTGCACCCAGATATTTATAGCAGATTTATTCATAATTGTCAAAATTTGGAAACAACTAAGGTGTTTTCCAGTAGTAAAAAAAAAAAAAAAAATCCTATGGCATATGAAGACAATGGAATATTACTCAGCACTAAAAAGAAATGACCTATCAAGCCATGGAAAGACATGGAAGAAACTTAAATGCATATCACTAAGTGAAAAAACCCAATTTAAAAAGGCTATCTACTCTAGAATTTCAATTATATAACATTCTGGAAAAGGCAAAACTTATAGAGACAGTAAAAAGGTCAGTGGTTGCCAAAGGGCAGGAATAAGGATGAATAGGCAGAGCACAGAGGATTTTTAGGGCAGTGAAAATATTCTATGTGATAATATAAGGATGAATATATGTCAACCTACATTTGTCCAAACCCACAGAATCTACAACACTAAGAGCAAACCTTAATGTAAACTATGAACTTCACGTGATTGTTAAAAAAAATTGCACTGTTATTATATTCTTACATGTTTTGCAGTGACAATGTGTAGATCGGTATGTATACATTTATGTGTTCATATGGCTGTACAGTTGGTTGGACAGAAGGGGGAAAAGATCAGTGGAGTAGAACGATACATGGAGAATGCAGTTTTCAGAAATATCAATAAAGAAAGAACAGTGGTGTCTTTGTAGGTCTGTAGGATGCAGTTGTGTTTCAGTCACGGGGGAGCCTGAATGAGGATTGAAATAAATTTGCAATAAATATAAAACTTCAGAGTTTATTCTATTGTTAATCAGCAATATAACTGTTACTGGATTAATTTAATTTGTATGTAATTGGTTAAGGAGATAATCAGCCTACATTAGATGTTAACCATTTACTACTCTGACTGAAAGCAATAGAGAATACAGAATAGATATGAAATATGGCCACCGACCTCCAGAAAGCTCATAGTTCAGTGGAAAGAGGGAAACAATTAACAAATAAATACAACAAAAGACATTTACATTGTATTTGAGTGCTCAGGTTTTTGGTGTCGATTAAAGTTATAATAAGAATAGTTTCATGACCATAGAGTGATGCAATATTAAACCAGATAAAATGGTTAAAGTTATTCAAGCATCTGAGTCCACTACTAAATGGCAAATAAAAATATTAAATGTTAAAACTGCTTTTTGTTTGTTTGTTTGGTTTTTAAAACACTGATTTCTGACTGACTCCATTATGATCCATGTGAGACAGAAAGAGAATGGGACTAAAAGGATATCTGAATCACTCCTCTCAGGACATTGTTTTCTTTTTGAGAAAATTTGGGAATTAAAAAGGGGATCTGTAGACTTCTCCTCAGGTCTGATATCTATGACTTAAACCAGATTTTCTCGTTGCCTTTCTTTCTGATTTCCACACATGGACTTTGATTCTATGAAGGACATAAAGTCTGTTTATTTTTTTAAAGTGGTGTATTTATTTAATCATGATTCCATGTGGTACTGGCATTGGACCTGACTTCACAGAAAGCTCTTTCCATGGCTTTCAGAGTCTCGTCACACACCTCCATCTCCAAATACTGTTTCTAAACACTTAATTCTTCCTATACTTCAGTCTCTCTCTATTTTCTCTCTAGATATATTCAAATTCATTAATCACTTCCATCCTTACTAGATCTGTTTTTATTTTTGTTATTTTTTTGTGTTTTTTGCTTACTTGTTTGACATTACTACTGGAAACACAAATTGGAAAGATTGTATTCAGAACTTTTGAGACTAATGGTTAGATGTTTGTCCAAAAGGGTAGAAAACCATGAAATGCAGGTTGAGGTGTTTGAAATGATTAGGAAAGCAAGTAGGGCCATGTCAGTCAGAGTTTCCAGAGCTATGTTCCAAGGAATACTGTTCTCTCAGTATGCTTGGGCAAAAATGAGTCCCATATCCAGATAAATTTGGGGATCTCTGCATACCATATATCCAGCCCATTTCTGAAGAATAAGTTAAAAAGACCTCCCTGCTAAAGATATTCGTTCACTTTAACTCTTTCAGTGTCTTTTAAAATCAAGGAACTCTTTCTCTCACCATTAAAAAAAATTCCTGTTTATGTTCCACAAAATACAAACACTGTTTCATGTTGTACTAAAAGGAGATGGTAGAATGAAAGGTTATAGGAAGATTACCTAGGAGGATTATGTAGGAAGAATGAACATGGAGAGACACCAACCTCAGAGACATTGGTATGAATTTTGTCACAACCTTGACATGGTCATTCCCTGCTCTTAAGGAACTATTTTTCCAAACAGACAGACTTTTTGAAGGGATGGTGGGGGGCATTGTTAGAAAAGAGCATGGCTGTTCTAATTCATTACAGATGTAGATTAACACAAAATACTGTAGAAAGAAGAAACAAGATCATACACACACACATACTCAATAGATATTTCACATTTCATTTTGATGGTGCATTTTGATGGATTGCTATATTCAAGAAATTGTCTTAATAGCAAAAGAATTAAAATCTCAGTTCATTTACAGATCTTTGTTAAAGGAGGGCAATTAAAGGAGAGAAAAATCAAACCAATCAGGCATAAATTAAATTTCATAAGTGGGTAGAAGCCAAGAGCCTCAAGCATAACCTTCCTGGATTGGTGACCCATTACGCCTCTTAATGTAGCTGGGTCTGGCAGAGCTGTAAAGGGGAAATCTGGTTTAAAAGTTAAGTTTTTAATCATTAAGGAAGGTCCTAAGTGAGGAGGAAACTGACAACTTATAAGAGACTTCTTCTTAGTTTTGACTTGGGCTTAGTTCAAGCCAATGAACCAGGGGACAGGAGAGAACACTATTTCACTCTACCGCCAATTCCACAACATTCCTCTCCAGAAACTTCCACAGAGCTGGTGAGTTTCCAGTAGTAAACACTGAGGTCTGTTTCCCCAGAATTTATGGGAGGGCCTTTTACTCTCCTTTGGAAGAGAAAATAAGAGTTTTCAAAGATTAAGTATATTTATTTTTCCTCTACAAAACTTTTATTTATTCTTTACAAAGTACTAGAAGAACGAGAACATTCTCCCAATTTTTATTGTCCTAAATTGATAAAGTAGTAATTTGTCCTAATGGTCCAATTCTACTCGTTCCATACTGAGTATAACCTTGGCAAACTAAAACATATCAGACACAGGATAGAGATGGACAAAGTAATATCCTCTCCAAAAAAAAAGTGTGCAAATTGTACTAAACAGTCAACAAAGTTAAAGAAATAAGTAGAAATTGTAAAAGTAATTGGCATTAGAATATGCTAAGAAAAAATCCTTACACGTACTTTCTTTATACCTGGGACAAATGACAGTTTCTCCATCTTCTTGTCCTGCCATATTTAAATCCTCTTTGAGAAGTCAGGACATGATGGGGCAGGGACAGGTGTGTAAAAACTAACGGGCTCCGGGTGAGAATTAGAAGCACCAGTGACACAAGTTTCTTGAAACTGGGAAAGATGAGGAAGAGAATATACCTTTGGCTCAAAAACATAAAAATAATTATAAGTTGATAAAAAGAAAAGCCCAATTGCAGATACACTGTAAGAATAAGTAGGGGCGCCTGGATGGCTCAGTCGGTTAAGCGCTGACTTGGGCTCAGGTCATGATCTCATGGTTTGTGGGTTCAAGTCCTGAATAGGACTCTGTGCTGACGGCTCAGAGCCTGGAGCCTGCTTCCTATCCTGTGTCTCCTCTTTCTGCCCCTCCCCCACACACGCTCTGTCTGTCTCTCAAAAATAAAATAAACATTTAAAAAAATTTTTTAAAAAACAATGGAAAAAGAAGTAAACATAAAGCTGGCAGAAAGTTCAGATGAGACAATTTTGCAGCAATCCATTCAAGATGGGGTCCCAGGGCAGCGTATTTACAAAAATACACCTAAAATTATGTGACAGCACTAGTACAATGCCAGTCATGTGGAAGTGTTCAGTTGAATGCAGCTTCTATTATTATGATTATTATCATCATTATAATCTTTATCATCATGATTGGGCTTCATCTGCATATTTACTTTATTTATTTATTTATTTATTTATTTATTTATTTTTGAGAGAGAAAGAGCATGAGTGGGAGAGGGGCAGAGAGAGAGAGGGAGACAGAGCCTTCTGAAGCGGGCTCTGTGCTGACAGCAGACAGCCCGATATAAGGCTCGAACTCATGAACCGTGAGATCATGACCTGAGCCGAAGTTGGATGTTCAAGGGACTAAGCCACCCAGATGCCTATCATCTGCATATTTAAGTGTAGTGGTGAATTGGGAAGGAAGCCTCATGAAGGGTTGCAAAAGTAAACATTCTTGTCAATCAAGATGCTCCTATTGAATATGGTAGAGTTGGAGAGTGTTCATTAATGCTCCAATCAAGCAATGCTGGGATAGGAGGGGCTAATGGATGTGTGGAGGAGTTAAGGTGGAACCTACATATTGCTGGTAATCTGATGAAGCAGTCATCACATGTAGCACATTATGCTAATGCTGTGGCTCAGAGTCCTGAGGGAAAGGTGACATGTCTTCAGTGCTTAGTCTCATTCTACATGACATTATGCAACAGGCCATGAGGCCCCATTTACCATGAGTTATGGTTCTTATCATCTTCAGAGCAAAGTCTATACTCCAGCATGGCATCACAGACTGTCTTTCATCATCTGGTCCCTTTTTGTCCCCAGAGGCACCCTTTTATTATTCCCTTCTAGTCACCTTGCACCACTGCTCCAGCCCAACTAAACCAGTTTAATATCTAAATATCAACAAAAACTATATTTAATAGTAATAACTATATTGCTACTTCTTTCATAGTACTTACTACTCTCTGCCTGGCATTGTTTTGAGAGCTTTATATAGACTTAACTCATTCAAGCTTCCCAAGTCCCCTATGAGACAGGCAGTATTGTAATTGCCACTGTATAGATGAATAAACAGCAGCACACAGAGGCAGAGTAACTTTCCTAAAGTCACACAAGTAGGGTGCCAATTACCCCATGCTTTGGTTTTTGGATATTCAATTCCTTTTACTTGAATGTCTTTCCCTGTTCTCCCTTGACCTAAATCCTTCAAACCTCAGTTTGGATATCACCTACTTTGAGAAGGTTCTTTAGCACATTTCCTTCTCTATCCTTTCCTCACCAGCTTCAGTTTGAGTTAGGAATTTTTCTTATAAGCTATGATTTAGAGAGAGTCGAGCCCCTTTTTTCGGGGGAGGGGGAGTCATATTCCACAAAGGACAGACTTTCCCAGGGGTATCTTTAGAAAGCATTCCTGCATGCACCTGGGCACCTGCATGCACTGAAAGGGGATTGTCAGCCTGTTGAGGAACCTCTTCCCTTGCTCACTTGGGTAAATACCCTCTTGAGTGCAAGACATGGCTAAGGACACATATTCTGGTTGCCCAGCTCTTCAGATCATTCTCACAAATTAATTGGAATCCTACTCATCTACTTTGTAAGAAAAATATTTAAGAGGCCACTCTGCTCCTGGATGGTTGCCTTAGATTTTTTTCCCCCAAAATTATATTTCTTGAATATTTCCTAGTAGGATTTTTAAAGCTTAACCTCAGTTTTCTAATTATTATATTTCTAAATTATGACTATGAATTTTACTGCTCAAAACCACTGCTAACTAAATACTTGTTACAGTATGTCTTTAATATACATCTCTTAAAAACCCAGGGATTATTCATCCATGTATTAATTCAATGATTTATTAAGTGCTTACCAGGTGCCAAGCAGTATGCCAGGTACTGGGGATACAGACAAAATAATATGAGCCTACTTTCAGGGAGCTCATGGTCTTACAGGGAGAGGATAGAAATTCTACATACACCAAATGTGATTCAGTGACAAGACAAAGCTATTTTTATTATTGCAGTATGTGTAATAACATTTTGTGTATTTAACACTTATTATAATACATAATCATCTTTGGTGAATTCATTTTAAAGGGAAAAAACAATGTTTTTCTTTAAAAACAAAATTTTTCCAATTTCTTTTATTCATAAAAAATTGAAATTATCATTCCTTCCTAGTAGCTAAGATGGAGAAAAAAAATCAGGTAAGATTGTCATCTTGTATTTAAACTCTGGCAGAGGATGTCATCGTGAAATAGGTAATATTTATTGATTTCACAGTAGTTGCTTGGCAATTGAAGATTATCTTTCTAATTTGTGCAAAGTCATCATCTTTCAGGCACTTGGAAAATCTGGTTCTTAGATACTCCGTTTCATTAAAAGATTAGAGAGAGGACTGAGGTGTAGGTTAATTGTACAGTGTCAAGACACATTTGAGAGAAGTCCATGATTTCCATCAGTCAAATGTGTGACGTGAAAGGTTCTTGGATAACAGCATCCCAGGGTGCTGTCCAGAAGCCACATCCAATGCCAACACATGGGTTAAGTCAGACTGTATACCTGACCAGTCAACAGAAAAGAATTGAATTTTAGGCCCCAAAGTTTTAACACAGAAAGGATTCAGAAGCTATGATCCATACAAGCAGAAGAAATTCAAATTCTTTGAAGACTAAAGGAATAGACTGAGCTGGCCAATACACAAACAGTATCAAGAACCTAAATCCTTACGAAGCTGTACCAGGACCAAAATAAATATTAACTCAATATTTAATTGGAGCCCAATGAAACTTTCCAAACTGGATGCAATGATAAAAAGTCCAAAGACTCATAACTTGTCTAGCCACTAAGCTAAACTACAGTACAGGAAAAAAATTACCCAAAACCTCAGCAAACAGAAAAGCTGAGTGGAATAATGAATGTTTTAATCCAGCCAAGAGTTCATACTTCATTTCTAAGTATCAACTCCAGTATTTCTTGATGGATGGGAAATGTAATGGGCTAAGATATAGTAAAAGGTAAGAGTTGGTACTCAATTGACTTTATTCAGGCAATGCATTTCTTTTTATTATTTTTTAAAAGAATCATCAAAGATAGACTTTTAAGTATGCAGCTTTTTACTACTCTCTTAAAAACAGCCTCACTGATATATTAAAGAAGGATGCTCCAAGGGACTATTCAACATTATTGAAACAGCAAAGTCATGAAAGGAAATGAAAATGGCAAAATGCCCACGGATCAGGCAAGAAGGAGGTCAGGGCAATTTTTGAAGGAGGAGGTTTAGTGGTGATTATGGAGATAAAGAGGTTGTAGGAGGTAAAACTGCAGTTTGGTGGGAAAAGGCAGAAGATAAACAGGATGGGAAAGAGGCAGCAAGGTCAAGAGTGGGTGCCTGTGCTTTGTTGTGTTTTCAAAAAGTTAGAGGGAAGGGCAAGTTGGGCATATGGGGAAGAGAGACAGATGATGCTTATTGTGGGACTTCACATGGGAAGATCTCCCACGAGAAACTTCCATGTGGACAGGTAGAGAATTCACACTCTCTGTAACTTCCATGCTCTACCCGCACACACCCGTTAGGACACATCTGATTGTTTGTTCTACCTTTTGAGGTTCATTTGGACCCTCTCATATACTGCCTCTATGATAACCAACCATAACAATACTATTTTTTTAAAGTTGATTTATTTATTTTGAGATAGAAAGAAAAAAATAGAGTGTAAATAGGGGAGGGACAGAGAAAGAAGGTGAAAGAGAATCCCAAGCAGGCTCTGCAATGACAGCGCAGAGCCTGTCTTGGGGCTCGATCCCAGGAGATCATGACCTGAGCCTAAATCAAGAGTTGGAAGCTTAACCGACTGAACCACTCAGGCATCCTAACAGCACTATTTTCTACACATGGTTATATTTTTACTCTTTATCCACTACGGCAAGGGTCATTCTTTCTTTCCCTTGCATGGAGTTAAAATACAGTATGTTGATAATCAAAGTGATGAACAAAGCTCTCTCACTATCAAAAATGGTTGTGCTACTATGCTTAAAAAAAAAAAAAAGTACACCATTAATTATTTTGCCTTAGTTTCTGACCAAAAAAAAAAAAAAAAAAAGAAAGAAAGAAAAGAAAGAAAGAGCGAGCCTCTGTCACTACTTATTCTTTCTTACTAAGTTAACTCTGATAATGAAACCAGAAAGAATCGTGTTAAAATTTTAAGGTTCTGTAACACCGTTAGGCAGGTTAATTTTCCACCTACAGCCAATGCAGTTAGTTAGTGTTCATGGACTAAACCACTCTTTTGGGAACTGCTCAGAAGCCCAAATGCCCCCAGAATATACAGTATTATGTCTTTCCTTTAGCCTTTCCCAGTTCATAAATTCAACCTGTACGATCTTCATGGGAAATTTAAATGAAACCATATATAAAGTTCACAGTAATATTACTTTTTCAAATCACAAAGAGGATTGGCAATGACTAGCATTTTCTCCAAATAAGCTTTTCCATTAAACTACAGTATTTCTGAAATCCTATGTACAGAAACTTTATGTTTTGGTCTTGATGTTTGAAGTCATAGCTTCTCTCTGTCTAAAAATGTGTGAAGTGCTACTGTCTCTTTGGCAATCACATTACTTATGCAGAGTGAGTGGATATGGACTTTGCTGCAAGCCTCAAGATTGCATGCATTTTGCTCAGTGTGCTAATTGGAGTGTGACGTTCTCCCCTGGAATATAGATGTTCTGTCCTAATATTTTATATTTGTGTTAGAAATGTGAATTCTTGGTAGTAGAATATATGAAATGCATGTGTGGGGGTGCCTGGGTGGCTCAGTCGGTTAGGTGTCTGACTCTTGACTTTGGCTCAGGTCATGATTTTGCAGTTTTATGAGTTCAAGCCTCGTGTCAGGCTCTGCACCAGGAGCACAGAGCCTTGGGATTCTCTCTCTCTCTCTCTCTCTCTCTCTCTCCCTCCCTCCCTCCCCAGCTCATTCTCTTTTCTCTCTGTCAAATTAAATAAATAAACTTAAAAAAAGCTTTTTGGGGGGTTATCTTTGAGCTATGCTTATTTTTATACACAAAGTATTATATTGCAACTACTTTTAAAATTTCACTCCTGACTGGTTCAAAGTCTTATTTCTTAGCATCAACTCTTTCTACCATCTGAAGGATTCTTTTTTATGTTATTTAATTTGCAACTTGCTATGTTCTGAATGTTTGTGTTCTCTCCAAAATTCATATGTTGAAATCCTAATCTCCAATGTGATGGTATTAGAAGGTAGGGAACTTTGGGATATACTGAAGCGGTAAGGGTGGTACCTCATGAGCAGGATCGGTGCCCTTATAAGAGACCCCACCGTGCTCCCTAGCCCCTCTGCCATTTGAGGATACACAAGGAAGTGCTGTCCATGAACCAGGAAGAGGGACTTCACTAGAATATGACCATGCTGGCATCTTGATCCTGGGATTCCCAGCGTCCAGAACTGACTGAAATATATTCCTGTTGTTTAGAAACTGTCCAGCCTGGGTATTTGGTTATAGCTGTCCAAAAGGACTGGGACATAATTTTAAGTGTGAGGGGATCACTAACTTGATTATCAAGTGACCAAAACCTTCTTCACCTTTGTTTAAATGATCAAATGACTCCAAGTTGCACAATGAGTTTAAAATAAAGATTACCAAGTTAACCATTATTGTCAGAAGCATCCCAGAAATAATTACCCATCTGATTTTTGTCTCTGTTCTCCACCTATCTGAAAATTCTCATTGTCAATAAGAATGGAAAAAAAAAAAAAACTCAAAGCCTTGATATCCAGTATTTTCTTTCTTTTTTTTAATTTCCAGTATTTTCAGAACAGTGTTAATATTTTCACTTTGCTCTTTATATGAAGACTGAAAGTTTCAGTAAGTCTTGCAAAAGCGACTAGTAATTTTAGATGTTGCTACCATTTCCTTTAAATTTTACACATGTTTAGATTAAGAAGAGGAAAAGGACTCTAGCAGGTGTTGCCAAGAGTATAAAGTGTAACCATTGCTCCTAGGACATCATCACAAGAGGTTATGATTAATTTGGTGTTTCAAATATATTCATAGTACAAATCTCTGACCAGAACAAGTAGGGTATTAATTGTACCAGGAAACCTGATTTGGGGAGTGGGACAATGATTTTCATTCTCCTCGCTGCCTCCTGAACTAGCGCCCCAGTTTCCTAACACAACCCTGAGGAGAAAGGACCCCTCAAAATAAACGAACTGTCCCACCAGCTCTGTAGGATGGGAGTTTCAGACCGAAATTCACATTGGATTAGAGCATGGCTCTTCAAATTCTGGCAGCATGGGGATCGCTTGGAGGCTTATTAAAACACAGATTGCTGGCTCCTACTCTTCGTGTCTCTAGACATGCAGAATGTCTGGGGTGGGGGAGCATTAGACATCACCTATGAAATGCATCTTTGATATTTGGCCCCAGCTGGTCCTCAAATTGGTACCATTCAGACATCTTCTGGAGGCAGGGGGCTGTCCCTTCTCTTACATGACCTGCAGCTCCCCTCCTCTCCCTGCCATATCCCACTTCCCATAGCCGTCAGTGGATGAGCACACCTCTGACCTCACCAGAGAACAGGGACCTTCTCTCTCTGCTCTGCCTTCCACTTGCATTCAGCTAAACCCATCCGATCTTTCTCCAGCCTTAGCAGTGTCCTGCCTCTACTCCCCTCCCCAACCCCACACTGGCACTTGATATCATCCTTCTCAATTTTCAGTCTACTCACTATCAATCTGCACTTTTCACTGGCTCCTCCATAAGATA
The DNA here is from genome assembly GCF_018350155.1 of Leopardus geoffroyi. Taxonomy (NCBI): domain Eukaryota; kingdom Metazoa; phylum Chordata; class Mammalia; order Carnivora; family Felidae; genus Leopardus; species Leopardus geoffroyi. The sequence goes on along the minus strand of NC_059331.1, from coordinate 99,467,675 downwards.
AAAACAGAGAGGAAGACAACCATAAAAGACTGTTAATGATAGAGTACAAACTGAGGGTTGATGTGGGAGGGGGGAGGGGGCATGGGCTAGAGGGATGATGGGTATTAAGGAGGGCACTTGTTGGGATGAGCACTGGGTGATGAGTCACTAAATTCTACTCCTGAAATTGATACTACACTATATGTTAACTAACTTGAATTTAAATAAAATCTTGGGGGCACCTGGGTGGCTCAGTTGTTTAAGCATCTGACTTCGGCTCAAGTCATGATCTCAGTTTGTGAGTTTGAGCCCCTCATCAGGCTCTCTGACGCTAGCATGGAGCCCCCTTCAGATCCTCTGTCCCCTCTCCCTCTGCGTGTCCCTTGCTAGTTCTCTCTCTCTCTTTCTCTGTCAGCATAAATAAATAAAATCTTGGGAGAAAAAAAAAGCATAATAACCAAGTCCTTCATGGGTGTGGCTTTTCCTGCTAGCCACCACTCTGTCTCCTTCAGTTCTGGCCCCTAGTCTGAAAGAGTGATCTTTGTTTTCTTGTCTCCTGTCTGCTCTTCTTGTTCTGCAACCAGCCTCAGTCTGTCTTGAGGTCAATGTCACCTTCTTCTTGTCTTTTCCATCCATGTATTCCTTCTCTTCCTTAAGCAGTTGTGGTTCCCACGTTGCACCCTCTCTTCTTCAATTGACATTTTCTTCTTAATTTTCTCTTGGAATCAATGACTGACTATAGGTTGATCACTGCCATATCTAGATTTTTTTAAAAACGTAAGCTCTATGCCTAATGTGGGTCTTGAACTCACAACCCTGAGATCAAAGCAGATTTTTACCTACACTCTTAACCCTGAGTTCCGGTATTTTCGATTATCTTTTAGGAATTTCCAGGTGCCTCAGCTGGAGCATGCCCAGACTGCTAATTTTCTGCCCCCAGCATAAGCCTGCTCTTCCTCTATTTTCTATCTCAGTCACTGGCACTATCAGTCTTTTACTCAGATGCCTAAGGCAGAAATATCAGAATCGTCATTGACTCTGCTCTCAAATCCAGTCACTTGGTCACATCTGCTTGTTTCTTTCTCTTAGACTTGTGTTCTCCACAAACTCACCATTGCTGCCACTGCCAAAATTCTGACTTTCACCTGGATGGTCAAACTAGCCTTAAAACTGGATGTCCTGTCTCTGGGCTTAGCATGCTTGTGTGGGAAAGATCACAGCTTTGGGGGTCACACTCATTTGGGTTTGAATACCCCAGGCTCTCATTGAGCACACCAGGGATGTTATTTCAACTCTCTTATGTCTATTTCTTCTTCTACAAAATGGAGTAATGCAACTACTCCTGAGTTTACTGTGAGGAATTAATGGACTATGTATTGCATGTAGTATATTTAGCATAATGCCTGGCATACTGTATGACCTCAGTAAATGGTGGTCTTGCTCCACCACCCCCAGTCCCTGCAAATTCATCTTCCATAGAAAACTCCCTAGAATTAAGTTTTGATTAATTTGGTCCTAAAATGACTTGCCATAATTTATAAAATAAAAATAAATCTACACAACCAAGTATAGACCTATCTTTCCAGTTCATCGCATGTATTTCCTGAGTGGATCCCTACCTTTCAACCATTCAGATGAAAATGGCTTCTTGTTGATTCAGCTGCTAGAATGCAGCCTTGTCCTCTGTTTGCCAGGTAAAGTGCTCCAACAAAGTTTCTGCTTCAATGTGAAGCCTCCCCTGATTGTGGTTTAATGATGAAATCTGGTGTGATGGGGAGGTGGAGGGTGGGCAATGCAATGTACTTTAATCCTTTCTTCTTGCTTGCTGTCCTCACTAGAATTTGCAAAAATTAGCATTCTGTTCAGAGTTCCAGTCTCCTTTTTTTTGTATCTCCCCTCCCTATTTTTGCTAAATTCTCATAGCATTGTCTAGAAATCTCTGTTAGTACTTGTTTTACCTGCACCAACCACTCAGTGCTCTCCCCCTTTCTAGATGTTTCCACCATGCTCTCCATGTCTCCCATTCCATGATGAGCTCATTTGCCTCCATCTTCAGGCTTTTCATGGAAAGCTCCCTCTGCTTCCTGTCTCAGGGGAACCTCCCTCCCCGCTTCTCTCATAAGCTCACCACCGCCCCTGCTGTGTCCTCCAGGAGAAAGCGTTCATTACTAGATATTCTATTTCAGAAGAGGGAGAGGGTCAGCTTCTTATTTGCTCTCCAGGGTGTAGATGTCCTATAAAAAGTCCTGCTTCTTTTAAGCTCAGGCCATTCTCTGTATCATCCTTACCTTTTCTGATCTCTCTTCCTAATTCACTGGTGACTTTAGCATGGGGCTCGCTATGTACTTTTCTATCCCAGTCAGACCCCCTCGGCTCCAATGAACTTCACGTCTGCTTGACTTCAGTTACAATATGACCACAGCCTGAAGCTATTGCTTTGTTTTGTTTTGTTTTTACCACTTGGAATTATTTCAGTCGTTCATTACTAAATCCAAACATCCCACTTTTTAACAATAATCTCTTAGTTTACTAATTCTCTTACTCAATTCCTTCCTTCATACATATTCTTTGATCTTCTAGGGGCTTCCAACCCCTTGCTCTTTTACTTTCTCCTGTTTTCATTTCCCTTCAGCTCCAGAGCATAGAATCCTTAGCCTCTAACATCACACATGCTCTTGTCCTTATTTCCAATCTCATGTTCTATTGTCTCGCCATCGCACTCTGGGAAAGCTTTGGCCCTGGATCCAACTAAGTGTCCCCCTCATCCATATCCATATCTCTGCTGCTAATTTCTCTTGGAGGAAGTCAGCCCTGAAGATTGATGCCACTATAATTAGAATGACACCTCCCAGAGTCCATCTTTGCTTCCTTAATCAGCTCTTCCTCTTCTCTCCCATGGCCAGCTGCAACCTGCTCCCTTCAGCACCTCGGCTTCCCACTCAGCAGACTACCTCACATCCTGCTTCACTGAGAAAACCCAGGAGGGTTCCCTCTGCTTTTGTTCACCACACCTACGCACTTGCGTATTCATCCCCTTCCTTTCCTGTTCCTTTGTTACAACAGAAGGCATGCCACTGCCCAAATATTAATATTACCCGTTGCCCATGCTATGCATCTCATTTACCCCAACACCTTCAGGGCCCTTTCTCCGTTTTACACTTGCAGGTTTTCTACTCTTTTTCTTTGCTGGCTATTCTACAACAGCAACATCCTCAAGCGTCTCTGTGATCTTTAAAAAAAAAAAAGAATAGAAAAAAGGAAAACTCTCTTTCTACCTCCCATCTTCCTCTCCTCATAGCCAAACTTCTCGAGTTTTCTTCAATGCTTCCTTCCTTCTCACTCACTCCTTAACTCCTTGTTATTCATGTACCATCCTCAACATGCCAGTGGAACTGTACTTGCCATGGGCACAGTGAGGGTGCCAAATACAATGGATGCATTTTAGTCTTGACGATACTTCCATGAAGTATTTGTTACTGTTGGTCATTCCTTTCTCTTTTGTTTATTTTTTTTTTTTTAGTTTTTTTTTTTTTTACTGTAGAAAATTTTAAATGCATTCAGAAATAGAAGAATATCAATATACAGCTACAATACTTGATCAATATGGCACAATTTTATTCATCTATATCCACATGCTCTCCCTTCCCAACTGATTATTTTGAAGCAAATTTCTTACATCATGTGATTTCTTTTGTAAGATTTCGGTGTGCATCTCTAAAAGGTAAAACCACTTAAGATGATCAAAATATAATTGTCACATCTAAAAATAATAATCCATAAATATCATCAAATGTTATAGTCAATTTTCCCATTTTCCTGATAACCTTCCACTTTTTTCAAAGGGTTTCTTGTCTGGATCAAGATCTATGCAGGATTAGTATTTTAAGATTGGTTGAAATGTCTCAAGTATTGTTTGGTTCTATTTTGTTTTGATACATAGTTTCCACCTCCATTTCTTTTATTTTCTTTGAAAAAAAGGTTTTCAAAGAAAATGTTGCAGAAAGGAGATCAGCTGTGCCATAGATTTCTCCACAGCCTTAATTTGACTGATTCCATCTCTGTAGTATTATTTAGTATTTAGCTTTTTTATCTCCAATTGTCTCTAAATTTAGAGATCTGGTGGATTGATAGGATTTGAATTTTATTTGGGGGACAAACCTACTTCAAAAGAAGTATTCTATACTTCCATAACTGTGAAAGTTGTTTCTATTTTTATAATGTTATCAGCAATAATCATTACCTAAATCATTAGAGGTTCCAGAGTGGTGATAAGCAAATCTTATCTTCCTCTATTAGCTGGAATATTTCTAGAACATCCCTTTATCAATTATTTAGTAGCCCTGACATACAAATCATATAGAAAAGACAGAATAAATGTTTAAATCTCTCAGAATATATAATTGATTCTTTCTTTAATTTCCAAAATATTGAATTCGTTTCCCTAAAATTTTCCAAATATGACTAATGAGGTTCTTTTCCCCTTTTTTCAGTATTATTATGAACTCATGAATCTATTACCCTTATTGATATTCTTTGGACAGCAGAAGCTTATTCAAATTGGCTGCTAAGACCTTTGACAAGAAACATGCAGTGTTTGGTAGCTTCCTTGATTTCTATTATGATGAAATATTCCAGCTTCATTTTATACATTTCCTGCTCCAGATCTAGAATCAGTAATTTCTTTTAGAATCTCTGGTTTCTTTTAGTAAAACTGGTATTTAGAGAGCACAATCTGGACACCAGGAGTCTCATTGCTATTGAATTGCTCATTGTTTCTGGACCTTTTTGGTAAATAGAGCTTTGAATATGTATTTTTTAGATTTAAAGGTTTTTTTTTTTTTTAACATTTATTTATTTTTGAGACAGAGAGAGAGCATGAACAGGGGAGGGTCAGAGAAAGAGGGAGACACAGAATCTGAAACAGGCTCCAGGCTCTGAGCTGTCAGCACAGAGCCTGACACGGGGTTCGAATGCACAGACTGTGAGATCATGACCTGAGCTGAAGTCGGACGCTCAATCGACTGAGCCACCCAGGCGCCCCTGTATTTTTTAGATTTAAAGGTAACACATACCACAAGTTTTTACTGATGCATACAACCTGTATTCAGGATTACTACAGAGATTTTACTCAATTCATGCATTTGTATCTTCTTTCAACCCAGCTGATATCACTCTTCAATGACACAAATGCAGCCATTTCATTTATCTCATGATACAAACACAATGGTATGAGAGTAAAGTAACAATACAACCACCAGCAATGTGAGTATGAAAAGTAGTTAAAAATTTTCATCGAGTTCCTGTTATCTTTAAAATATATCCTTTTCGGGCTGTAGAGTCAAAATACAGGATTTTAAAGTCACTTTGAATCATTCCATACTATAAGAGTTTGCTTCCCATTTGAACCACAGTAAGGTTGATTCATTTCATGTTACTTCACATTTTTTAGGAACCACTTTTAAAATTTATTTCATTTTGTAATTGTGAAAAATATTTACATCGTTCCCAAACCAAAAGTACACCGTATTTAAAAGAAAAAAAAAGTATAGCTATTCTCTTTGTTTCTTTCAGCCTCCTGCCTCCCTATAAGTAATAATTTTGTGTATATGTGTCTATCATTCCAACATCTTAAACATGTATAAATATTAAACAATGACAATGTACTATTTATACTTTTCTCCACCTTACTTTTCTCATTTAAAAAATACATCCTAGGCACCACTCCATACTAGTATGAAGAAACCTTCTGCATTTCTTCCTCTCCATGAATGGTTCTCTCTTGTGTGGATGTTCACTACTTTTGATTTGTCCTGAGCCCTACTGACGGACTCTTGGGTCCTTTCCAGTCTTTTGCTATTCAAAGTAGCCTTTCAATGAATCTCCTTCTGCAGATGTCTTTTCTTATTTTTGCTAGTATACCTTTGGCATAGATTCCTAGAAGCAGGAATTGCTCTAACAATGAGCAAATATGCATGGTGAATTGTTTTTTATATATTACCAAATTCTTCTCTCCAGTGTTGTGCCATTTTCCATATTTGTATAAATATTATACAAATATTTATATTTGTATATATAAAATGGCTGGTTTTTATATATACAGCTGGTTCTTTCTGTCTTATCAGACAGAAAATGGCTGGTTCTTTCTGTCTTATCACAGATTATATTGCTTTTGAATTTTTGTCAGTATGATAGCTGAAAAGAAGTTTCTCAACTTGGTTTTAATTAAATTTCTCTTATAGGTGAGTTGTTTTTCCTACAGTTGAGGCCAATTATGTCCTCTTCTTCTCTATTCATACCCCAAAGTTATAATTTTTCCCCCTATTTCTTGGGTTGGTGCTCTTTTAAAAATTTTTCTTTTTTAACGTTCATTTATTTTTTGAGAGACAGAGCATGAGCAGGGGAGGGGCAGACAGAGAGGGAGTCACAGATTCCAAAGCAGGCTCCAGGCTCTGAGCTGTCAGCATAGAGCCCAGTGCGGGGCTCGAACTCATGAACTGCAAGATCATGACCTGAGGTGAAGTCAGATGTTTAACCGACTGAGCAACCCAGGCACCCCAAGGGTTGGTGTTCTTTTAATCTTCTTTTCTAGTTCCTAAACAGTCCTGTTTTTTCTGGATCTACTCTTCACATTTATTTTTTTTAAGTTTATTTATTTATTTATTTATTTTTAATTTTTTTTTTTCCCAACGTTTATTTATTTTTGGGACAGAGAGAGACAGAGCATGAATGGGGGAGGGGCAGAGAGAGAGGGAGACACAGAATCAGAAGGAGGCTCCAGGCTCTGAGCCATCAGCCCAGAGCCCGACACGGGGCTCGAACTCACGGACCGCGAGATCGCGACCTGGCTGAAGTCGGACGCTTAACCGACTGCGCCACCCAGGCGTCCCTTAAGTTTATTTAAATGATTTATTTTGAGAGTAAAAGAGAGAGAGAGAGCATGAGCATGCAAGTGGAGGGAGAGGCAGAGAGAGATAATCCCAAGAAGGCTCTGCACTGTCAGCATGGAGCCCTATGCTCCATGCCCTATGCAGGGCTCAAACCCACAAACCATAAGATCATGACCTGAGCCAAAGTCAAGAGTCAGATGCTTAACTGACTGAGTCACCCAAGCTCCCTGTTACTCTTAACATTTCTTTTAAAATACACTCCTTGGACTATAATAATGATTGCTATTCTTTTTTTTTTAACTTTTATTTATTTTTGAAAGACAGAGAGTACATCTGCACAAGCAGAAGAGGGGCAGAGAGAAAGGGAGACAGAGGATCTGAAGTGGGCTCTCTGTCCCAATGCAGGGCTTGAACTCACAAACCCTGGAATCATGAACTGAACCGGTCAGATGCCTAACTGATTGAGCCACCCAGGTGCTCTGTGATTGCTATTCTGACTGCTACTAAGTACGTACCCACAGCCGAGAGGTCTCCCTCTGCTTCCATCCCACATATCAAACCGTCTGATGGAGATCGTGAATCGTGCCGCCCAGGCACCTTAAATTTAACCCGCATAATGCTCTTTGCCGACACGCCCTTCCTCTAATGTCTCCATGCAGTGAATGCCTTGATAGATGAGCACAGATTGCTAGTTGCTCTAGCCATAACTTGGGTTTTTTCCTGATGACTCCCTCTCTCACCATCTTTGTATCAGATCAGTCACCAATTTCTGTTGCCTGTACCTTATAAACAGTTCTCGAACCCATCTGTTTCCTTCCACCCCAAACTACTGGTTTATGCTGCTTTCATTTATTCCCTGGACTACTGCGCCGTTCTTTTAGATGGTCGTTCCTTTCTTGGCTCTCAAACATGGTCAGAATTGCCTTTGAAAGCACAATTAATACAGTGCCATTTGCCAGCTTAAAAGCCACCAAGGACTCAAAAAACAAACACACAAACAAAAAACCCAAACCCCCAAACCAAAACACCAAGTCTCAAGTCATATTTCCATAAGTACATATGCATGTAAGTCAGTGCTTACAGAATCCACACTAAACTGCTACAAGAGGGTCACCTCTGGGGAGAGGGCTCAGATGGTAGCACGGGAGGGGATGTTGTGGGCAGGATTAGTGTTAGTAAAGAAGGACTTCCATTTTATTATTATTTGAATGGTTGGGATTTTTCCCATTTAGAATGCTTTCAAGTATTACTTATATATTTTAAAATAAATAAAATGGATGGAGAAACTGAGCTTTTAGCTCTGAGGCAGACTGCACTCACCAGCAGGCTGTGAACAATAAAATTGTCCTCTTTGCCTACGTGTTACCTGAGATCTTAAATTAGGGTATTCTTACCTTTGTGGTCCACAGTTTGACGGTCCAGTCAAATGATGACGTGACAAACAGGTGTGAAAAGTCAATTGGGCCCACAGCCATGTGGCAGTTAATTCCAGTCACTGGCCCTTGGTGACCTTCAAAGACCTCACCAATACCTGCTTTGCTGCACGAAGACCACACATGAATAGAATTTCAGTGACCTCTGCAAAGCAGCGATTAGTTAAAAAAAAAACAAACCAAACTTGTCTCTGCATGATTACTTCTCTGTAATTTAGAAGAACAACCATAAACCACCAAAAATGAAACCACTTTCACAGTTATCTTGAGAGAAGTAAAATTCTAGACTACTTTTAATGATTAAAAAATAATATGGAGCAATATAATCTTTTTAACCTTCACAATTTAGTATCAAACTTTGGCATTTAAAATTCCTTTTTTAGAAGTTTCTCAAATCCTATCATCGTTGGTATAGCACATCAATGGAAAACATACATACTTTTTTTATCTCAGAAGCTTTCATATTTATTTAATAAGACTCTTATGATGACATTGGGCACACATTCCATTTTAACTCCTTTGGGAACCCCATTGGCTACAAAACTCCACATATCCTTGTATACTTGCATTTATCTTTTCAAGGGAATTTCTTAAATAAAGTTGACTATCTGAAAAGGTGCTATTTTGTGGAACCCCTTGCCCACCACAATATGATATGCAGAACTTCAATGTGATACTTAGAAAATAATGTTTTTGCTAAAAGAAGTTTTCAAGTCTATGAAATATAACTTCTATAAGGGCTGATGCCTGTTTTTTCTTGCTGCCAAGTGTTTGGCATATAGTATGTGCTCAATAAATATTTGTTGAAAGAAACCATAAAGGAAAATATACAAACTTAGGCCTTCCCTCCCCACCCACCAAAAAAAAAAAAAAGAAGCACACTTGAGAAGTAGTGATACACATTTTGAAAGTTATCCGAGGACATATGTCGCTTATTTTACTAAACTGGGATTATTTCCAGCCCTGTTATCACACAGTAGTCTGCACATAATCATACCCACTTAAAAAATATACCAGAAATTCTGGATTTTAAAAATCCATGTGCATGAGGTTATAAATATGACAAATACTTAGGGATTGTGGAATCTAAATATTATGTCAAGAAGAGCGAAATGAATTAAGTTATTAAAACATTTGCGTTTCTGGAGCACCAATAAATGTCAGTGTGCTCGGCAAAGTCTGAAATCATGAGAAAATGCTACAGTGCATGTTCCATGTAACAGGCACTCAAAAATTATTCCCAGTGAAACTGCTAACAGCAGTTCCACACGTGATCATTTAAACTGTTCTAAAGAACACGAGGAACTGATCTTTGAAGTGGCCCCTGGTGAGACTCCACTTGCTCTTAACAGCATCCTGAAAGAGTTTATAGGGTGCAAAATGAGGACCTTATTTAATTTATGGAAGTGGATTTTCACCTTCTCTATGTTAGTTGAAAAATAGAAATCTCCCACCACTCCCCCGTAGCCCTATGTGACCCATTTAAAATTACTAAGCCAAATTCTTGCTATGTTACAACTTTATTAAGATCTGTATTTTATATTTCAGATGGATGGACCAATGTAAGAAGCAAAATCAAGCTCGTTGTAAAAAGATTTGTGGTTTTTACCTTGGGTACCCTTCTTTGGAACCATAGTGCATATTCTGATTGTGCTTAAAAAGGACAATAACCACAGAGCAAAAATGTTCATCATGTAAAACAGTATTCACATTAGAGAAACTAAAAAAGAAAAAAAAAAAACCCTGAAGGTTATCAATGAACATGTTCTGTAGCCTTCAGATAATTAAGGTCCTGAATTACGCCACCGGAACCTATATGCCTGTTGATTCTAATAAATGTGTAGATAGACCTGTGACTCCATAGTTGGTCCACAGCACTCTCTGTGCCTCTCTCATGCCACGTATGACATTCTACCTGTATGGCAGATATTTGTGCATTTATCTTTCCCACTATCATCACTTTCTTGAAGGCAGAAACCAGGTTTAAATAATATCTGCATGCCTGGAAGCATCGAGCGATGCGCTTTGTTCAAAGTAGGTGTGCTGCGAATGTTTGCATGAATGAACAATTTTATCAGATCTTTTTATGCTCTCATAAAACCTTAATGCACGGTTTTCATCAGTTTTATGGGCATGGAACCATGAGGCATATCTTCCTACTCATCTTTAAATCATGTGAGCGGGGGAAATACTGCTTGTTGCTATGTGTAGAACAGTAGGAGCGTCACAGCTCATATTGTGTGAATGGAAGAATCACATCACTTATCGCTTCTACAAATCACAAAAACACAGGAGTATAAACTTGGAACAATTTCTGATTTCTCATTAAATCTAAATAGCCTGGGCTGAGTAGAAGAGATGAAAAATCAATTGAATTAGAACTCCTAAAGTGAAAGAAAATTAAGCACCAGGGCGAACACAGCGAACCTTTCAAGAGATGGTGAAGCCACTCATTAAGCCTTGCATGCAATTTTACAATAATTCTAATTATTGGATTCTACTTCATCCTGATGGTTTTCCAGGGGCATTTGCCGATCTCTCAACCAAGGCCGAATTCTTATCACTTACAAACTTCATGGTGACTTGTATCTCATACCATTCCAGCCTCCCTGAAGGGGAGGAAGAGCCCCAAGGCATTTCTCTATATTATTTGGGGACTGTCATTTCTCTATGCTCCATATAGATTTTTAGCTCCTCACATACCATGTGTCAGGCCCCGGGCAGAAAATCAATGATGAAATGGAAAGAGTTTAGTAAGAGAAAAATGGCAAATGAATGAATAGTTGAAATAAAATGCAATTAATGGATTGTAGAAACAGGTATAAAAATATACAAAATAGCAAACCTATCTTACAGCCCGTGGTCCCATCTCATTTATTCTACTTAAATGTTCTCTATAGTACTATCATCTTAAGCCACATATTTCCTTGTGTATCAGTTTATTGTCTTTCACCCTCAATCAGAATATGATCTCCACTTCTGTTTCTTTCCTTACCGCATCCGCATGATGCAAACGTGCTGGGCACATGGAAGGTTCTTAGTAAGAATTCCTTGAGGACATGAGTGAATGAAAGGAATGAAAATTCTGTGAAGCCATAAAGGAGGAAGTGGTTTTGTCTGCTTAAGAGAGTCAGGAGAGGCTTCAGTGTGGAAGGACCTCTGCTCTGGCTCTTGAAGTCCAAGGAGTTAATCAGGCCAAAAAGAGAGAAGTGCCAGACCTGACGGAAGAAATGGAGTGTGGGGACATATGGAGGTGTGTGGGATAAGCAATATTTGGGGGCTGTCATCCCTGGTGTGTGCGTGGCTGGGGCCTGAAGGCTGAGGCTTGCAAGGGTCTTACATGATATGCTAAGAAGCTTGGACCTTTTTCCTCAAGGCCTGTGAACCATCCAAGGCTCACTGTGGTTAATGATCAGAGCAGATGGATGCCATAAGGTAATAGAAACTTGAGGTGTGCTTTGTATGCCTGCAGATATCGCCTTTCTCATAACGCAAGGTGGTTATAATCCAGAATGCGATAACAGACTTTCGGAAATGAGAAACACGTCATCAGTAAGAAAACACAAAATCACCTTCCATGACGGCAGGCTGTGTAGACCGTACCCTCCTCACTGCCAACCACGAAGTTATTGACGTCTCCCGTCGGGAAAGCCATTCCGGTAACAGCCACAGGCTTGGACTTATTGTACACCAGCTCCATGCTCTCCTACCAAAACACGGCGTGGTTATATTCCTTCTGTCAACTCCTTGCCATGCCAAAGACAGCATGGAAAAATCATTTGGCTAAGTCGTCTGTTTGCTTTTCACACAGCGTTACAAAAGACCCTGGCTGTGCCAGAAACCACGCTTTACTGCCCCTGACATTCATGCTTCTGTGTATCTCTGGTTTCAGGCCGGCTGGATCTCATCAGCGTGTGCTGCTGCTTCTTAAGTCAGGCAGAGATGACAGGTGAGAATTTCAAAACTAATGGTGCAGAAACTAAAGATAATACTGTAATGGTTACACTTGTCAGCCCCAGGCTTTAATAAAACACACAATACCCTTGTATTTACAAACATTTTCAAAATCAATTGTTCGTGAGAATACACGTGTATTAATATCAGATGTACTAAGCATATTGTCAAAGCAGGAGTGTGTGTCCTCCATGGACTAAAACCAGAAAGTTGTCACTCAAGTCATAAAAAACAGATTTCAAAGGGGACATGATTTCATGAAGGGCAACCGTTGGGTGTATAGGCTATATGCCTACAGAGGACGGTATTTAAATAAGTCTTTAAAATAACAAAGGAAAGCCTTTATTTTATCTAAGATTATTTTCAAAATCAGGAATCCATGTATCTTAAGAGACATTCTGCTCAAAGTTTAATGACAGTGAAGAGTAATTAAGTGTAACCAACATCCCTAAATGTTTCTGGCTATTTACATCAAAACAGCATACTTTGTGTACCTGAAGTAATTTTAAAAAATCATTCTAGGGGACCATGCCATTATAGTTGCTAAGGAGTTTAGCCTTTTTGTGCAAACGAATAAGCCAGGTCGTCTTAGCCAAGGAATCCAGAAATTGGCTGCGTGTGCTAACGGTCTGGGTAGATGGTGTGGTCATGTGATATGCTCGCAGTACATGAGATCCACACACACAGTGAGCGCATCAGGGAGGGGGCATTATGACAATACAGAAAACGGAACCATCCAGTGGTCTGCTCCATTGCTAAAATTAGCAGCAGGAAAGATACGGTCTCTCGGTCATCCACTTGGAACACAGAGGGACCAGGGTGACCACTGGATGCTGTCTGCTTGCCATCCATGGATATACCATGAAGCTTTCAATCTCTGTACCAGGACAGGAGTCTGTAGGCATGCTAAAATTAATAAGAACCATCTTGTATCCCCTGTACGACTGGCTTTAACTTAAGTACACATTTAATCAGCCAAATGGGCAATTAAAAATTCCTAACTAGAGGGTTCACTCTTATATCTGTTTGTAATCTCCATGCTTTTAAAAGCAGAGAACATATTGCTGAGAATTTTAAGACAAAGCTATAAAATACCCACACACAACTCCCAACTTGTATAATGGTAATGCTTAGTCAGAATAGATGAACTTAAATAGTAAGGAGCCTATTAGCTCTCTTTCCCCCCACCCCAAATTATAAAAAGAATTTACTTAGTCTTAATATTCTCCACATCTGTATTTTTGGAGACTTATAGGAGGTTGTTTATGGTTTCCACATTTCCTTATGTGTCTTGAAACTCCAATGTCTTCGAAAATTGGGAGGCAGACATTCTAGGGTCATTATTCCAGGAAAGGGAATAGGAATGTTAAAATTTCGAATTATCTCCTAGATATGTTTATAATTTTCCTGATGTTTCCTCACATTTTTGTCAAAGTCTCTAACAGTAAACTCCTCTCTGTGTTTTTAGTTGGAGGACAATGAACTATGTTTTTTCCCATAAAGAAATGTGGACAGAGTGTGTCTATGCATGTGTGTATGTGTGCATGCGTGCATCTTGAATACATAGATATATTCTGCAAGTTGCATTTCGATGGCTCCCTGCAGTGGTCTCTTACCCTTGTGCTTATTTGTTTGGTTTCCATTACTGTAATCAGTAGTGGTTTGGACATTTTGGAACATTTTCGTTTTCAACTTCTCATTTGTTGAGCAAGGAATGGCAGGAGCCATCCTAACAAACATTCCAGAGGAGAAAACAGATGGTTGGACAAATTCTTCATACACACAGGCATCCGTCTAGGCTAAGGATGCAAGCAAGGGCTTGGGTTTCTGTTTTGTGGGGATACCTTTCCTTCAAGGCAAGTGCCCTTAAGGGATTGCTCTGTTGAGCTCCAACTTCGTTTGCATTTGTTTAACAATGCTTTAGGGTAAGTACAATTCATACCACAGGCAACTTCTATAATTACTATGCTTTAAAATGGATTATTTCATTTTCACTTGAAACTGACCTAAGGATTAACGTATTACAATAATTACATGATTTGTGGTAAAGGAAATGGGTTTTGGCTTCGGGAGGAGACTGCTGAAAGCAGGCCCCACTCTTTCAAGTGCATCCATTGGTTTTAGCTCCCATAGGATGTGAGGGTTTGGCTTTTAGGAACTATGTTCCATTAGGCAAGTATCTCTTTTAGCCAGGATGCTCTTATGTGTAGGGGAAAACAAACCCACCTGTGGAGTTGAGAGCATGTCCAGGCTCCAGGAACACATTTTACCATCGGTAGAGACAGTGATGAGGTTATGAGCATTCTGGGTCCCAACAACATTTACACAGTACACGGGATGCTGCAAAAACATAAACATGGAGGATTAGACGCCAATCCAGGAGGAAATGCTTACGCTGAAGTGTCAAACACATTACTCTAAAACAAGGATTAAAGGGTGACATAAGCCTACAATAATACAAGCCTCAGGTCATTTGCCACTTTTGATTTGAACCTGATTTCTTTCTAAAAGCTCTGGCATCAACATGTAGTAGTGGAAATACTTACCAAGCTTCACCTTGCTCAGTCAGAGGCGGTCCAACAGAGCCGAAGGAAGCTGCAGCCAATGATGACTGATGAGGCAGAAGCAGCACATAGTTTGGCTTCTAAGCTCACCATGAGTGATGAAAACAGACAGCTTTCAAAAGAGTGGAACTATTGACTTTTGGAAGGAATATGTGTTACTAAATCTGGAGTTTAATGCATTCTAGTCACCGTGCCAAACATTTGTTAACATTCTTTATAAAAAGTGGTTAATATTCATCAGCCTCTTTAATTTGAGGGGGAGATATTGGTAGCGGGACTTACTGGCACAGTGCACCTCGTGATAAAATTAGGTTCTTTTATGTTACTGCAAAATCTAGGATAATGATAGATTTATTTTTCAAAATATCATCTGGGCTACTACGGAGGCTTCGATCTGGCCAGGGCCTTGATAAAAGTCACTTATACATCCCGGGAATCATAAGCAAGATGCTCTTACCTCCTGTCATAACTCTAGCAGGCAATCCCCACTCTGTAGAATCCTAAATGGTAAGCTAAAATCATTTGCAGCTGCACATTAAATACTAAATGGAAGGTTAGCATAAGCAGAACCTAGCAGTAATGTGGGTTAGATTTCAGGCAGTTTAGCCATCACGGGCCAAACCACAACTTAGTTGGTGCCTCTCTGTGCAAATAGCTGACAGCCTAAGTCTTACTCTTGATGAGTTACTGTCCATAATACCTAGCCACAATGACAATGAAACAATCTTTAATATTGGAAAGTTGATATTATATACAGGATGGTTCCCAAACTATTATTATCATATAAACTCCTGGTCAGAAGGAGTCATAATAATCATCGAGGACAGCTACTCATTTGTCTCCACCAAGAGGTGGATCCAAACTCTTCTGAAACACCTTTCTCAAGGGTAACCAGTTTTTTGCCCTGATTCCTGGGGAGTTCTCCTTTCCACCACTGGGGATAAAGAAAGCTCAAGGAGATACTTTAGTTCAGTGCCCTCTGGGATCCTACAGATCAAATCCAAACAATATTTATAGACTGTTGTTTTCTCACCCCTCCCTTCTAGTCTTATCTAACTCAGACTAATCATCGCCAATTCCTCCAATGGTTCTCAAGTACCTGGCTGTCAGGCTTTCAGTTCCCTCCTCATCCTGGTCACTCTCTTTTGAATATGTTATATTTTGTCTGAGCTCCTCTTACAGTGAAGTTATGAGAAAGAAACGCAAATGTCGACCTATATTCTGGCCAAGAGAATATAGAAATCTAGGGAGTGTTGAGTTGTCACCTCTCATATGATAAAAAGTACACCAGTGGTATTGTATGCTAAGATTACATTTGCTTTTTTGGCAACTGTGTCACCCTCTCTTTTACCCATGCTGACGGGCATCCAACTAAATAAACCCCTAGGTCTTATCCACACCATATTCCTGCAGAAATTTTCAATCAGCCTTGGTGGATGTGGACAGTGGTGAGTACAGCAGGGATCTGAAACTCAATGGTATCTTGATCAGGTCTCTAAATTTCAAGAGGACCGACTGGTTGTGGGACTGTGGACAAGGGTTTTTCCCAAGCCTCTGGTGTGTGCAAAACCTGCAACAGTGAGCGTTCAAACTCAAGGCCCAAGTCACACAGCATTCAAATCAACTAGGAGAATGGAGGAAACAAATTCTTACCTAAAAACAACAGACAGAAGAATGGAAGGGGAGGTCCAAACACTGTTATGAATCTGAAATCCACCTAGTGTTTTTCAGCAAGAGTCCAATGGAGTTTCTTTGTTAACCACCAAGCATCAACGCAAAGCACTAAAATCCTAGTGGACTGGGGCTCCTAAGGGTGCATATAGAAGGGAAAGGAAAGCATCTAGAAGAATGTATAGAGCCAACTGCCTGGAGTAAGAATGTGCATGGTAGCCCCTCCCTGGCTTTAATCAGTACTACTGGCCTGTGCTTTCATGAGTAATAAAACTTGGCTTAAAAGAAAAGAGAGAGATGTAAAGAAACCAGAAAGTAGACACGTGGGCATGCCTACACACACACACACACACACACACACACACACACACACACAACTCTATTTAATGGAAAGAAAAAAACCCAATGCTACAGCTCATTTTTCCAGTATAGATGCCAGATTGTTTTTATTTATTTAAGGAATAAACTTACTGTGTGGCAGAAGGGTTTTGCTTTAATTGGGATTTCCTGTTGTCCCAAATGCATATGTGTGGTGGGTGTGAAAGGAAATTAGTAATCTGTGGCAGGCCCCTTTTTCCTTAACCACTTTTGATCCTGGTACCAATCAGCCAGGCATTAGTGGAAGTTGAAAGGCAGTCACAAAATTAACTGTGCCCTTTTAGCTACGGATTCAACAAAATGCAGCAAAAGAGAAAAAAAAAGTTTTCTTTTCAAACAGAAATATGTTACTGTTTGATAATAATAGTATTTAAATTTTTTTTAATGTTTACTTATTTATTTTGGGGGAAAGAGAGAGAGAGTGAGAGAGAGAGCTCTCACAAATGGGGAAGGGTCAGAGAAACAGGGAGAGAGAGAATCTCAAGGAGGCTCCGTGCTGTCAGCGCACAGCCCAACGCCAGGCTCCATCTCACGGACAGTGAGATCATGATCTGAGCTGATACCAAGAGTCGGACGCTTAACCGATTGAGCCACCCAGGTGCCCGATAATAATCGTATTTTAGCTGTGATGATCATATCCTAAGTTACTTGAAAAAGAAAGCTTAACTCTTTGGAAGAGCTCCTGGATTTGGATTTTCCCCAAAAGCTTATTGCTCTAACATTTGGATTTATAATATTTGCAATTTCACAAGATAGGCTCATAAACACACCAGATATGCACATACAGCCAGGAAGAGGATTCATGTTACTTGAGCAAACACCTGCATCAAGCCGTCTTCTCCTGGGTCACAATTTTCTGCTATTAGTTTGGAGAAATGGGGTAGGCAAGAGCAATTTTCCAAGATTCCCAAGAACTAGTTTCACCTGCATGTGTCTCAGGCCCAAGTCAATCAGAATTAGGGCTGACTTGGTATTTGTCACTTCCCATTGTCAATCTTACAAGAATGGAAGAATTTTCCTCTCCATGGTCTTAGCTAAAGCAGCTCCAGTCCTTTTTTAAAGCTAGAATGGTTTTGAGGCCAGCTGATGAAACAAATGAGGCGACCACATTAAGGAAATTGAAACAATAGTAGAGCTGTATTTTTGGGCATAATTTGGGCATTTCAGAGAAAGAACATCAGTTACTCTGAATGTCAAGGTAGCAAGGATTGATGGAGACATGCCTGTCTTCTCATTCCTCCTAACAACTGCTAAACACACCTGTCATTCTCTTAAAGGAAATGACAGAGTAGTTGTCTTATGAACACTATACTGAACCTCTTCTGCTAAATTGTGGGTAATGGTTTTGAGATGTTGACTTTTAACCCGAGGGATTATATTGTCACTGTAGACTTTACCGTTGAAACTTACAACCATGCATTCCAGAATTTAAAGTCATAGCACTCCCTCAAATCACAAATGGAAAAGGACTGTTGGCAAAAGTCCCGTATACCATCCCTCGACATGAAATGCTTACTCCTCAGGGCCCATTTGAAAATACGAGTTTCCATGTTATACTGTTAACGTGAAGGGTTACTTTACAGCAATTTCACCGATGCCTCTTCCAAAGTTTCTCCCTGTGTCTTTTTCAGTTTTAATCCATCCTCACCTCACCGATGGTCTTTGGATCCAAAGAGATCCTTTAGATGTGTGGAAACTTGTAGACCATTAAGAGATTTTTTTTTCCAAATTCAGTGCTTCCTTCGCCTACTTTTCACGCTGCTTTATTGGTCAGTCAGGTTACGGTCACTATAAATTACATACATTCCGGCTTGGAGTTACTGACCGCATCCGTACTTCCATCAGTCATCCTCTTACAGGGCTTGGGTGGCTGACAGGGGAGTGACAAAAAGCTGACTTACGGTGTGTGCAGCAGCTGACAAGGGTGTCCTCTGCACTGGTGTCCTTCGATGACTGCGATTATCCCACAGGACAATCTGGCCCGAGTAAGTCCCACCAACCACCAAGTTGGGATGGAAACGAGCGAAGCACACTGACATCACAGAGGACTGGGAGGAGAAAGGGGGAGAAACGTGTACTGTGAAATGGTTGGAGAAGGCTTGTTTCTTCCTGAAGAGAAAACAGTTCATCACATCAACTCAACACATCCTGGAAAACAAAAAGCAGTTGTTAAATGCAAAATTAGTAGACCATTTTGTACCTAAATGCAGACTTTTTTCTTGAGAAGGTTGGTCAACGGTTACCCCTTGAAACTTGAAATTTGATGTCCTGGCCATGTCCTCAAATAGGCATAAAACCTATCTTATGTGCATCTTTGTTTTGTGGTATGTAAAGCTTGGTTTGTGGACACTTCCCATTTATCAATAAAATTGCATCAGAACAAATATTAATTCTCCACTAAAATCTTTACAAAGTAATTCTTTACTCTGAGGGCATGGCTACATGAAATTATACTATATACAGTGTTGGCAAAGCCTCAAGGACTTTGAGACGTGGTGCTTTTTTGGGATTTTTGTTTTTGGCTTAATGTAGACTTCTAGGAAGTATACCGACCTCAGACTGATCAACTGGTTCCTCCCTAAATTCCCTCACCTCCCATGGGCATTCTCCTGACCTTAATCCTGCCCACTTCAGACAATTCTTAATGTTATTCTTTGCCCTATTTTAACAAAGTCAGGAGTGGATTTCAGTCCAACTCTACCAGGGCCTGTCATAGCATCACGAATGTGGTTTTTGAAATTCCACAAAAGACTACTGGACACTACCTTATATAGGAAATTACTTAGGACCAGGATACACTTAAAATCAGGTTAAGTTGGTTGTTTCACATTTGTTAAAATGTCCATTTTTATTCCCATAGAGCTTTCATGTTTGTATTTATTTATATGTGGAAGCAATTGTTTTTATGAAATGTATTTCATCCTTCCAATTAAGTTCAATGAATGACCTTGTGTATAAGAAAGGCACTGTACCAGGCATAATGGGAATACAAAGGTAGTCATTGCCCTCAATAAACTTGCGCCCTGATAAAGGAAACTAAAAAGCATGCATGCTGATGACCAAAACTGCATTTGCTGCTAGTTCATACGTGCTAGTCCAAGCCTTCCTATGAAATAGAAAAGGGCGCCTCTTTCTTTGCATAGACATAGTCACGTGGGAGAGGTGCCTGCCATGGCTAGTGGAGAGTGAGGTGGATCTTTGTCCTCACTTGTCCCTTGGGTTTGATATCCTTGCACAATTTGCACACACAAGTGTGTGAACGTGATTCATGCCATGACTAAATCACAGCAGCATGCATGTGTGTGCATGTATGTCTTTGTGTGTGTGTGTGGGGGGGGGGTGAGTGTGGAAGATTAGCTGGGAGAGGGGAGAAAAGAGGAGAGTGGAAAGAGTGGATGGTTCAAGAGACCTCATGAATGGGAATGAATCACCCCTTGAAGTACAGGTGGAACTCTCAGCACGTGGAAAGGAAAAGAAGCAGGCACTCCTGGGAGATGAGATGATAGGGAGAAGATTACAGGCACCCAAACAGAGGCTGGTGAACAGCCCACAGTCTTGTTTGGCTGGGAAGAAGGTTGCATGGTAGAGGCAGACGGTAGGGAATGTGGCTTAAGAGGCCACCCGGGCCAGACAAGAGAGGGCCTTGAATGGCAGGCACTGTTTGGAATTTTTTCCCACGAGCAACAGTGAGAAATCACAGCATTCTGAAGAAAAATGGGAGAGGATCAAAGGTTGTAGCTAAGCCAGCAAAGTAGGAAAGTGAATGAAAAAACATTATGATCTTTTCCTGACTGGGAAGCTAGACATCCATTTCTAAAAAGATCAGATCGACTATCAACCTAACTCTTCCTTGTCTGAAACAGCCTCAGCTACGCTGAGGTAGAATAAAGAATGCAGACTATTTTTCAGTGTCATGTTTTCCTAGTTTGAATGATTTTCAGTTCCAATTCCTTGAACACGATTAGATGGAGAACATGCTTGTGCCCCAATCTGGTTTTCATAAAGTTCAAGAATAACTCTCAATAATGATACTGAATTAAAGAAAAAGAAAATAATGCTGGTCAGCTTCTTGTTTTACACATCCCACAGAAACGATTCTTAGTTTTCAACTGATGAAATTCTTATGTTGTTTGAGCTATGTTGGAAACATTTTCTTTCAAGCTTCAGACTTAAAATTATCCAGGTGGTATCAGCAACTGAATTTACCAAAGCTCCAATCAATATGGATAAAAGAATACCATTAAATTAGGAAAATCTAGAATTCAACCACTTGATTGCTTTTGTGTTTGAGTTAATTCCCAGCAAACACTGTTCCAAACTTTGAACAGTTTGCTAAGAGACCAAACTAGAGAAAAGTAAGCAGTGGATGTACTTCTACGAAACTGAAACGCATAGTTGTCAATCACCTAGAATCCAACTCCAGGAAGTGAGAATGCTTTCTAATTCCTACTTTTTCATTCATTCACTTGTTTTTCATTCATTCATTCATTCATTCACTCATTCATTCATCAAACACAATGCCCACTGAGTACTAATGAAACCATTTCAAAAAATTTTAAATGTGATAAAAACTCCCACTCTTGAAATCAGAATTCTATTTGCATTTGACAAAAAGTCAAATTCATGCTAAACAGATCACAATCCCTTAGAGCCCTGGAGTTCTGCTACCAGAGTCTACCTTGTTTTGCTGCAAATCAATCTTTACAACATCTCCATGAGGAAAAAGAGTAGACACATTTATTTTTATATTTGGAAGATTAGAAATGGAAGAGTAGTTATGTGATTGTCAATTTCACTTATATTTTAAGCTCCATACATTATTATAATATGCATTCTACATAGTATAGACTATAAAGGTTCAAAACAGATCTCCAGGGTATGCTACACTTGACATACTATCATTCATATGGAAACACTAAGGCAGTATGATCTCAATTATCTAGATGTAAAGTTTAAAATTTAGTCATTTCTTGAGATGTTTTTAAGTGCCCCAATGTTTGATGTAATGGTGACAAACATTTGGATGATCGACTAAATTTTTCTATTTTTCATCCAAATGTTTAGGTTCTCTCAGTCACATGGGAACAGTCCCCTAATTGCAGAGAAAGCTCTTCTTATTTGGAAAGTCTGCATCAACCCCGAGGAATAAAGTCTTGGAAAAACCCCTGTGATCTCCTGCTCTTCGTACAGCTCCTGATCTACTTGTTGTTGCCAATTGTCTTGGAATTTATTGACTGTCAGCATAGACAGCAAAGGATGATATCATCCTGTCAGTTATATCGATTTGGTAAAGGGTAAAAACAGCATTCCAGAAGCATTGACTGACACTATGAAAATACGTGGGTTTTCTTCTTGTTCTCATTTGCACACTACATTTTCTGAAGACATATTTTATGGAAAACATTATCAATAATATTAATGTTACTTTAAAAAATGTCATCACTTTCCTAAGCATTTAAAATTTTGTAATTAATTCAGTTATTCAGGGTCATAATAAAGTGCTATTAAATTGTATGGTAAATACAATTTAGACAAGCAAAATTAATTGAAAACAAGAAGCTTCCCTACCTTGTTATTCTTAGTTTTATAAGAATATGTAACTATATAGATATTTTTGGAGTTTTAACTTATTACTTATTTTATTTTATTCTTTAACATATAAGAGGCTTAGATTTATTTTGAGAAACAGCATATGCCTTTAAACATTCAAATCAAGTAGTTTACACGAGTGGAAAAATAGTGCTAACGTTGATGAGAATTTCTGGATAATGTTAATGTCTAATCAGTATAAGTTTTTCTGACACCACAGTCGAACGTTTTTATAAGGCTAGTGATTTCATCAATATGGCTCAGAAGTATGATTAACTAGTTACTAGTACGTTAAAAACTTGATGTAAAACTGGTGAGTGTGACCTGATATATTCCAACACAGGTGACACAGAGACAGTATCACACCAGGAACCACTGTATCCAAGGGGGCAAGCACCACATTTTGATTATTTCTGTATCATAGTTCCATCAAATCAGGACAAGCAAGGTTTTGAGACTATGTTTTAAGGATCAGGGTGTCTCTAGTGACAGGTTCTGGTTTTCTACGCAGACATGGCAGCCCGGATGGTCCTGGGGAAACTTTATTTTTCAATCTTGAGCGGACCACATGGTTACTGGCCGTCCCCGCAAAGGCAGCCTTTCCCTATGCCTGTTGCCACACGTTCACTTGCACATGAGCTGACCCACTAAAAAGGATTCCATACCCTCATCATCTATTTCAAGAAAAGGCAGTTTGTGTTCCCCCATTCACAGGGTGAATTCAGAGACGAGACGGGTGGAGACGCCACTTTCAACGTCTCCCTTCACTCCCGACACACACAGCATTCAATTGCAGTCGGCCCCAACCCCTCCTTCAGCGGCTCTGGGGGCTGTTTTCTATTTTATAGAGCTAATCCTGGCCAGTTGAGGGTCGGTACTTCCCCTTAACCACAGACCCAGATGCCCAGGGCAAACAGCCTCTGGTCACTGTTGGTTGGGCAGCTTGCTCCTTATGTTCACATTTGATACGGTTGCCCGAGTCCTTTTGTGTATGGCACCCTGCCCACTCCCCAGCCACCGTGCCTGGGTTGGTGGGGAGAGGGGTCCTGCATTCAAAAGCATCTCCTATTTCAAGTACCATCTCTTCTGGGGAGAGGTTGGTCCCAAGAGGGAATGGCCATATTGTTGCCATATGCTCTTTAATGGTGGCTGACATTTTATTTGCCTAAAAGTAAATGCTTAACTGTCAGAGGGCTGTGAGGCAGACAGATCAGATGCTTCTGGCTACTAGTGAGCTTGAATATATTTCTGCAAGTACCTAAGAAACCCACAAAGATATTTCTTTTGTTAATGAAAACACGCATAATTAGAGAAAACTGCTGTCGAAAACCCCTCTTACAGGCAATCATGTAGCACCAGGCATCTGACAACATGGAAGGTGCGAAGGTGGTAAAGCCAAGACAGGAGTCATGAATTGGGCACTTAACTTTAATTGAAATGAAGGAACGGGTCTCTTTTCCTTTCAGAGCTCTCTTTTCTTTTGCCTAAGTCTCTATCCCAAGGTGCACAGTTCATTCATCTAAACTCTAAGAGTGACCATCTACTGAAAGTTCTCACCCCATTAGTAATGGAAGTGCCCAGGAGCAATGACTAAATGAGCTTGCTTGCTACCTCTTGACTCAGTTTATATGAAAAAAAAAAAAAAAAAGCAGCTGATTTTAATATTTGATTTCCCAAAGATTAGGAACCTCTCATTATGATCATCTTTCCTATGATCCCTTGGAATTTTTGTACCTTTCAGTAGTGAGATGCTTCTGTGTACCAAGAGACAGACCTGGACTGTACTGAGAATACAAAGTTGGTGGACAAACCACAATGAGATGCCCACGAGGATGGCTATGATTTAAAAATGTTTGCATGTCAATTACACTTCAATAAAGCTGGGGGTGGGGGGAACCAAAAAAGGGGGGAATACCAAGCACTGGTGAGGATATGGAGAAATGGGAACACTCACACAATACCAATAGGAATGTAACATAAGGCAGCCATTCTAGACAACATACTGGCAGTTCCTGAACAAGTTAAACACAGAGTTAACATATGATCCAACAATTCCACTCCTCGGTATACACCTAAGATAACTGAAAACATCTGACAATGCAGAAACTTGTACACACATGTTCATAGCAGCATTATTCATTATAGCCAAACAGTACAAATAACCCAAAAATCCATCAACTGAGGAGTAGATAAATAAAATGTGGTAAATCCATACCATGGAATATTATTCATAAATAAAAAGGGGCACAGCACTGATACAAGCTATAACATAGATGAACGTTGAAAGCATCATGCTAAGTGAGACAAGTCACAAAAGGCCACATATTGTATGATTCTATTTATACGAAATGTCCAGAATAGGCAGATTCATAGGGACAGAAAGCAGATCAGTGGTTGCTTAAATGGAGGTCAGGGGGCCAATGGGGAATGACTACTAATGGGCATAAGGTTTATTTTGGGGGTGATAAAAACTTTCTGGAATGATGTAGTGGTTATGGTGGCACAACTTGGGGAATACACTAAAAAAAACCCCCACTGAATTCTATACCTTAAAAGGGTGAATTTTATCTCAATTTTTAAAAAAGTTAGTATGCAGACACCTTCTGATTTCATGGAGCTTACCAACCTTATTTCTTATCTTCGGGACAATTGTCTGGACTATTTTGATCATTCTTTCCTCAAACAGTTATTTGATTTTTTTTTACTTCCCCTTGAATATTTCCTTCAATTTCTACTCTTTGAGAGGCACTGAGGTGGAAAGGGAGGGTTGGCACACTTGAAGTCCCTAAAGCTGACCTCCT
This sequence comes from Leopardus geoffroyi, assembly GCF_018350155.1. Classification (NCBI taxonomy): domain Eukaryota; kingdom Metazoa; phylum Chordata; class Mammalia; order Carnivora; family Felidae; genus Leopardus; species Leopardus geoffroyi. The sequence goes on along the minus strand of NC_059331.1, from coordinate 99,442,419 downwards.
GCTCTGACGCCTGCTAGCTGTGTGAATCTTCTAAGCCTTATTTTTTTTATTTTGTGCACATTTTCAAATTATTTATTTATTTTAAAAAACTGTGGTGAAATACACATAAAATTTATCATGGTAGCCATTTAAAATTTTTTGTAATGTTTATTTATTTTTTAGAGAGAGAGAGAGACAGAGAGAGAGAGACAGAAACTGAAGCAGGTTCCAGGCACTGAGCTGTCAGCACAGAGCCTGACGCAGGGCTCGAACTCACGGACCGCGAGATCATGACCTGAGCCGAAGTCAGACGCTTAATGACTGAGCCACCCAGGTGCCCCTCATGTTACACCATTAACCATTGTATAAATGTTACACCATTTTTAAGTGTACAGCTCAGTGACATTAAGTACACCCGCACTGTTGTGCAACCATCACCGCCTTCCATCTCAGAACATTTTCACCTCCCCCAACTGTAACTCCATGTCCGCTAAACACTAATTCCTCATTCCTCCTCTAAGCCCTTAGCAAACACCATTCTACTTTGTTTCTATGAGTTTGACTATTCTGGGAGACTCACATACATGGGCTAGAGTAGCATTTGTCCTTTTGTGACTGGTTTATCTCACTCAACACAATGCGCTAATGGTGTTAGTACACCCATGTAATGCTCCAAGTGTTACTACATTCATGCTGTAGCAGGTCCCATAATTCCCTTCCCTTTTAAGGCTGACTGATATTCCACTGTATGTTTATGTTCCCATTTTGTTTATCTGTTCACCTGTCAGTGGACATTAGGGATTGCTTCCACATTTTGGCTATTATGAATAATGTCACTATGAATATGGGTGTACGTACAAATATTTCTTCAGGATCCTGCTTTCAGTTATTTGGGGTATATACCTGTAGGTGGAATTGCTGGATCATACTCCATTTCTAATTTTTTTAAACTGTCATACTGTTTTCTATAGAGGTTATATTTTACATTCCTACCAGCCATGCACAAACATTCTGATTCCTCCACATGCTTGACGGCCCTTGTCATTTTCTACTTTCATCCTGTTTTGTTTTTTATAGTAGCCATCTTAATGGGAGCCTGAATTCTCAATTCATAACAGGAGAATGATAGTTCTCGCCCTGCCTACAAGCAGGTCATTTTCTTTGCCTCTGTTCCCTGGGGCTGTTGGAAGATTTGAATTTAGTAATGCAGTTTAAGACTGATAAACAATATGCCCCCATATAGTGCCACACATGACTACTTTGCGATTTGGAGAAACATTCCTGTGGAAAATGAAGGTCCAGAGGACTCCTCATTTTGCTTAACGAATCCTTCCTAAGCAATTCTCATAGTAATGCTTGCTCCTGCCTTGATGATCGAGGCTGACAAACTGTCTCCAGAAGTGTTACTGCACCTTTTGTTACATGGTTTAACTCTTTGGAGTCCTTATTTTTGACAAGCCCTGCTTCCTGTCTGGGACACTGACTCTATTTCCTGTTCCACAGACCTTCATCGCTGGTTATACTTCCTGTTGCAGGTGGCAATTCCAAGTCCTGATATTTAATAAGTTTGGATAATGAGGAAGAGAAGGAAGAGGGAAAATGGTGCAATGTTGGCACCAGAAATGACTGCAATAAAGACCTAGATTAGATTCATGTCACATTGTCATTCATATGCATGTTCATAAGGCAAGCACTGCAATTTTGGGTGACATTAGGATCTAAATTGTAGTTGGTAGTACATTCAGTGCAAGTACTTCTGAATACCACAAAATTTCAGGGCAATGGGATAATCTGCACACTACTCCCAAAAAGTTTTCTGAAATCAGATTCTTTTTTTTTTTTTTTTTTTTTTTTTACCATATTTCACACCTTGAATCAGTGCTGGGAAACTACTTATATGTGATGTGACTTTGTATCTAATTATTACTTACTCATCATTCACCTGTATCGTCCATATAGGTGTGTGGACCCCTTAGGCTGTGTTCTAAATCATTGTTACTCCAAATTTGCTTGTACCTTAGCATCATCTGAAGAGCTTAAAAAAAGATTCCTCATGCTCAAGGCACATCCCACACCAACTAAATCAATTTCTAGGGGTAGGACTCAGGCATCAAAATTTTTAAAAGTTCCACAGGAAATTTCATGCGTAGTTAAGTGAAAAGTACGGTTTTAAATCAGTGGTTCTCAAACTTATCTGAACACAAGAAGCACTTAGAGAGTTTATTAAAAACAGATTCCTGGGTCCCAGCCTGGGACTACTGAACCAGGATTTCAAAGAGGCCTGGTGGTCCATGGATTTAACACATGCCCAGGATCTTGTTGAATTGTTGTTGAGAAGTTTGGAGAACCCAAGTCGAAAACAATGAATTCGTAGACTATGACCCAGTCACAGTGGGATGCGTTTCCTTTTGCATCAATATAGGCCATGCCTGGGTTGTTTCCTTCATGGATCACATGCTTTGGTCACAACCTGCCCAACAGAGACACATGTAGTATAATAATTGTTCATCTGCTACAATGCCTCGCTTAATTCCCTTCAATTTTATTTGCTAGCTTTTACATTTCCTTCCCCTTTCTTCTTCCTCTCCCTTCCTAAAAGATTGAGCTCTTAGAATAGGACCAATAAAAAGGGCAGTGAAGGTTTGGTTCCCAACTTCCCTTCAGCATCACTCTTCACACTGGCACCAAACATCTGAAAGTTCTTATTTATTAGTAAGAAGGATAACAAACATCATCATTGTCACACCGTTTACATTGTTATGCGCTGCGGGGGTGTTCCAAAATTTTTGAGTACCTACTAAGTGCCAAACCTGGTATATATTGCTGTATCAGTCCTACTAGGTGAGTAATTTTTGCCTTCATTATTTCAGATTAGGAAACCCAGGCATGGACACATAAAGCCACTGACCTGGATCAAATGAATACCAGGTGGCAAAGCCCAGATTTGAACTATAGGCTGGCTGATTTAGAAGCCAGTGTGCCACAAAACATTGTATCAGTTGAAAACCAGGTGCATTTTCTCTTGGAGGTACACAAACTCCCGCTCCTAAGCGCCACACCTCTGACTTCACACTGAGGACTGATAATCACCGACTAAGCCTCATTCATCCCCACATGGCGGACAGGGATTTGGGGCACCCTGGCTGCTACAGTGGCCTTGAGTCTCCAACCCCTCTCCGGTTGGACTTATGTTGCCGGTATAGAGAATGATCACGTGACTCAGCTCTTAGCCTACCAGTTGTGACAGGTGACAACAGAGCTAATTAGTACCAATTGTGGTGATATTTACCATGAGGTGGGTACTTCCTGCTGCGAACTGATTGAGACCAATTAATCATTTCATAGGAGTCTACTGAACAGCTAGCAGCTGGAAACCGATTGCATCACTACTGACAAGCTCTGTATTTATTGTCACTGCTTTGGGAGAAAAATGTGTTTTCATCTTGTCACTATGCAGCCAAACCAAAAATGCCATTCCAATACAACAATTTCTTCGTAAATGAGTGTTTATCCCCCAAATAATTATGTGAATTGTTATTAATTATTGTAGAAGGGAAGAGTGCCCCTGAAAAAGCATTAACAAGACCAACCCAACAGCAAGGTGGAAAATCTTGGCAAAACATCCTTTAAAATGCAAAGCCATTCTGGGATGTCTGGGGTGGCTCAGTTGTTTAAACAACCGACTTTTGATTTTGGCTCAGGTCATGAGCTCATGGTTGTGAGACTGAGCCCTGCACTGGGCTCTGTGCTGAGCCCGGGGCCTGCTTGGGATTCTCTCTCTCCCTCCCACTCTGCTCCTTCCCTCCTCTCAAAATAAATAAAGAAACATTTAAAAAATAAATAAAATGCAAAGTCATTCTTAGAAAGTAACTGCTTCAGACTATCACCTGCACAAAGCATTGGAAACATTCCTTGTGCCAGGTGTTGGCCTGGATAGGACCCACCTGGTGTTAACACTGAACAACAACTGGGAAATTCCTATTTCTTCATAAAAGGAAAGTTTGTTTCCTTTACAAACTTGGTTTATAAAAGGAAAAGTGGCTCCTACACCCCCTTTTTAAATTAATATATATATTTTTAATTTTAGTTAACATAAAGTACAATATTGGTTTTAGGAGTAGAATTCATTTATCCATCACTTACATACAACACCCAGTGCTCATCACAACAAGTGCCCTCCTTAATGCCCATCACCCATCCAGCCAACCTCCCACCTCTCCCTCCGTCAACCCTTAGTTGTTTCTCCTTCATTAAGAGTCTCTTGTGCTTTTTTCCCCTCTCCCTTCTCCCCCACCTTCCCATACGTTCATCTGGTTTGTTTCCTAAATTCCAATCCTATTTTAGTCATCACAACTAGTAAGAGTTCTATAGAGAAGTTGGCACAAATTTATATTTTATTTTTTCATAAATTCCTTATAATAGTTCTAGATTTTTAGAAAAGTAGTGAAGATAGAACAGTTTCCATACACCTCACACCCTTTTCCCTACTGTTAACACCTTCCCTGTTGTTACATTCATATAGCACATTTTTCACAAGGAATAAATCAATATCAATACACTGTTACTGAAATCCATGCTTTGTTCAGGTGTTCTTAAATTGTACCCAATGCCCTTTTCCTGCTCCAGGATTCCATCCAGGAGACACATCACCTAGTCATCATGTCCCCTAAGGTATCTCTAGACTGTGACAATTTCTCAGACTTCTCCTGTTTTTGATGATTTTAACTGTTTTGAAGAGCACTGGTGGTCAGGAATTTCCTAGAATGTCCCTCAACTTGGGTTTAATTTTTTTTCTTATCATTAGGCCTAGACAAAAATCTTTTTAGGTCTTACAAACATTTGAACAAAAAGAAACCCAAGTTCCAGGTCAGTTAGTGAAAGGGGATTATAACACACACACACACACACACACACACACACACACACACACATACACACAGTCCATTTTTATAAATTTGTTCTAAAAACTTTACTATGGATAAAGCAAGGTGGGGCTGTACCCCCATATCTGGAAATAAGGCTCACTAAAACATGCTCAGGTCAAAGAAGCTTTCTCAGTACAGAATTCTAATCATTTACTCATCATTTAGTGTGTCTTTTTCAGGGAATAAGAAACCCAGTTGCTATGCCTGGGCTGGAATAGGATTGTGTTGCAAGGTGAAAGTGAACTTTTGCTTTATAAAAAGGACAAAAAAGCATAGGAAGAGATGAATATAGGGGTTGCTTTATATGTTAATGAGCACCAGCTTTCTTCAAATCAAATGTCTAAATCCTGCTTAATTAAAAAAAAAAAAGGAAGTTGATATTTGGATATGTCATGTGTTGACATCCACCACTTTGACTTACGGGGGTACGAACTAAAGAGAACAGATTACTTTATTCAAGAGAGAAGGAAAAGACTTCCAATTTGACAGGAAAGAGTGTAGGCGGCATTAACTTCAGTACTTGTTAAAACATGAAGGATTAATAGCGAAAAAAGGGAGGGAAGAATTGTGAATGTCTCCAGTTCAGTATCTTCAAAAATGTTTGTGGTTTCTGAGAATGGCACACCCGACCACATGAAAGTGACGCTAAGGGACTCAGCCACACGACTTCTCTAAATCCAGAGCTGGGACTGCTCTCCTTTTACCATCAAACCATCTTACTTGAAGTGTAGCCACAAATTAAATTTATTTTTTATTGAAAAAGTACTAAGTCCTTACCAAGAGGGCAAACACAGCATTCAGAAACACTGGTCCCTCACCCCCTTCCCTGCCTCCTGCCTCCCCCACCCAACCTTGACAGAGTAAGCCATGTAAACCATGTAAAGAAGAGCCAGTTGGTAGTCTATGAATTTTTCCTTGGCCATGTACAAAAGGCAGTGATGGCTTTCAGCTGAATCTAACAGAATCCGGTTATCAGCTATTCTTTTTTACAAACACAATAATAAACAGGCTGATCAGATTCAGACCTGTTGTATTGGCAAGAATGTCTAAAAACGATTGTACGATAGATCTGTCTTGCTTTGTGGACAATTTCTTTCTGAATTTATAGGATTTGGGTTTTACGCTTGAGATGCAAAAAGGAGGAAGAAAATATACAGCCTCCCTCTGTCTGTCACTCAACAACCCCCTGCTGATAAAATAAATCTACATTTGGAGCGTCCACCCAAAGAGTCATGGAATGTCCCACATTAGATTATTACCAAGCCACTTAGATCAGAAATTATAGGGGGACCATTAAAAAAAAAAAAAAAAAAACAACCTAAGGCATTCCACTATGCAAACGCTCTTCACATGGGTTTTTTGATTGACTGTAGTGGTTTTGCCAGCTGTGACAGTGGATGGAATCAGTTGGATCGTTTTAAATTTAGCAAGAAAATAAAATAATTTTGCAAAAATAGGTCCTTTCTCATATTAAAACTACATGGTGAATACAGACCTCGGGGGAAACAAATGGGAAGTGAGGTCCTCCAGCCAAGAAGTGATGTGGCACAAAGGCAGAAGCAGTCTTTGTCTCTTTTCATCTGCCTGGCATTACTTAGATACGCTGATGCCTGCAGCATGGAGATGAACCAGACGACCTGTTAGACTGTGTCTAGCTTGGTGGTTCTATTGGTACATTACTACTTTGAAGTGCTGAGAAGGACCAGAAAAAAATGGTGTAAGTGCCTGCTAAAAGACGGATGCAAGAGACAAGGGTGAACTGACTTTTGTGATTGTCACCCAATCCTGAGGCCCACCCAGCCCCCAATTTCCACACCAATGTTTTTCCCACTGAAGATTCTTTGATGTTTAACAAGAGACCCAAAGAACGAGAGAGACTAGAGTGTGGAAAGGGTTAGAAATCTGTCCTGGTTGCTCATCTCCAAGCAGAAAGAAATCCCCTCTCAACATAACATGTAGGTGTACTTAGAAGACCAGAGGAGGGGCGCCTCGGTGGCGCAGTCGATTAAGTGTCCGACTTCAGCCAGGTCACGATCTCGCGGTCCGTGAGTTCGAGCCCCGCATCAGGCTCTGGGCTGATGGCTCAGAGCCTGGAGCCTGTTTCCGATTCTGTGTCTCCCTCTCTCTCTGCCCCTCCCCCGTTCATGCTCTGTCTCTCTCTGTCCCAAAAATAAATAAACGTTGGAAAAAAAGAAAATTTAAAAAAAAAAAAAAAAAAAAAAAGAAGACCAGAGGATAAATAGGTATCAAATTCCCCAGTGTTCAGCCTGAGCTGGTTTTTATTTTTTATTAAAAAATTTTTTTTAATGTTTATTTATTTTTGAGACACAGAGAGAGACACAGCATGAGCAGGGGAGGGGTAGAGAGAGGGAGACACAGAATCTGAAGCAGGCTCCAGGCTCTGAGCTGTTATCACAGAGCCCAATGTAAGGCTCGAACCCACAAACCACGAGATCATGACCTGAGCCAAAGTCAGATGCCTAACTGACTGAGCCACCCAGGTGCCCCAATCTGGAGCTGGTTTTTAAGAGAGTGACAAAATAGAGAAACAAATTCAGTGACAAACAAAAATGTATGAATAAAAAATCCTTTGGGATCAAATGGCTAAATTTATAGCACTTTTGAGATTTTTCTCTGTCCTTTTTTTGTCTCCCAGGGGAAAACCCTACCTCACAAAACTCAGAATGTACAAATTAAAGGCCATTCACATGGAGTTTGAAGCTTCCAGTTTTGGGAAAAGAGTGTAGAGCCATATGAAAGGCTGTCTGTCAACAGAATCCTGTCTGAACCATGTCCTTCATTGGATGATATGGGTGATAGTGCTGGTCAGCTGGAAGAAAGGAATGTGATGGTAATTCCTAAACACATGTGTCAGAGTAAATCCAATATACATGCCAGTCAGTTATGATAATGGAGTGGAATACGTTACTTTGTGCATATCTAAATAAAAATACACACAGACAATATTTCTTTTCCTTTTCCCTAAAAAAAAATGATTTTATGTAAAGAATAGCAGCAGTTTTTCATAGTAATCTGAATTTTGTTTATAGACTTGTGATGATGAGCATTTTATTTTTGGAACTGGTTGCTACAGTTTGCTACGAGATTCACAAAGTGCCCAGCATTATTTCTCAAGTGTTGAAAAAAGAAAGGTGTCCAGTGTTCCTGGGGAACCAGAAACAATATGAAACCAGATGATGAAGAGTTAAGAAAAACTTCTCAGCCTGCTAATGAACTCCATCCTGCCTTGGTGAGACCACCCTCCTTTTAAGTAAGAGGTAATTTAATATGCATCTAACTCAGTTGTGTTTGGGTTTCATCCAATCTAAGAGTATCAGTGTGATAAATTATAATGAATTGTCTGCAATACTTCACAAAGTGACTATAACAGAACTGAAAAACAAGATCTCTCAGCCTGATTTTCCAACTCCATTTGAATACTTTTTGCCTTATTCCTGTCAGACCACTCTGAAACTTGCAAATGTTTCTTATAGCTCCCTCACACTGAAAAGTTATGTGCTTCGAGCTCCATTTGATTAGATCCACAATTGTTGGCTGTCTCTATTAAATCAAGCCCCACACTTGAAAATGACACCAACTGTGAGACCAGCCAAATAATATAGCAAGAGAACTAACATGGCTTCTTTAGTTTCCAAAAGGTTTCTTTACATGTTAATTTCCTTTTGTAATCCACACTGTGTGCTCGGAAGTAGGTTAGTGAAATGGCCTCCATTCCTACTTCAGATTTTGAAAAAGCCAGCTGGATCCAGACACTGTAGTGTCTGTAGGAAAAATGGGCAGAGGCTGAAAAGAGGGTCAGGAAACTCAAATTCTAGCAGGGGCTTGTGGTACAGCTGTGTGACTTTGCTCACGTGACTTAACTCCTTTAGGATGTACTTTCTTCATTTAGGTTAAGAACCACTGTCCTAGGGAAAAGGCCTTTTCATTTAATGGCTTTAGGTAGCTCCAGCTCTTCAGAATGCAAAAGCAGGACTGTTATTCTACAGATGATCCATCCTAAGATCTATAGATGATCTATCATAAATAAAAACGAGGAGATTGGCATTAAGCTGTTTCCTGTGTTGGTTGGAAGACAGCAGTCTTTAGGGTGGCACGTGAAATTTGTGCAGGAGGACCAGGATGGGATTTTTTTACCCCTCCTATTCATAGACTACGGATGTGTAGAGATCCATGGGCTGGTGATCAAGACCAATTTTCTGTGTGAAAATCCTGTTAATTCTATCAGGCTTAACGTCCTCATGGGCAAAATACTGGGCATATTGGACTTGTAAGCCTCACAAGGGCAAGAGGTATACTTTTCTTTTCTGTGTTGAGCTTTGTGCCTGAGACGGTTCCTGAGAACTAGTAGGTACTTGTATTCATTTCCTATTGCTGCTGTAACACTTCCACACACTGAGTGGCTTCAAACAATACAAGCTTATTACCCTATGCTTCTGGAGGCTAGGAGGACAAAAACTGAGGGGAGAGCAGGGCTGCATTCCTTGCTGGAGGCTCTAGGGGAGAATCAGTTTCCTTGCCTTCTTTCCAGAGTCTACAGGCCGGCCCCATTTCTTGGCTCACAGCCATCCTCCATCTTCAAAGCAGCAATGGCTGGTTGAGTCTTTCTTCTATCACATCATTTTGATTCTGCTTCCATCATCACACTTCCTTCTAAGCCTGGCTCTCCTGACTCCCTCTTTCACTTATAAGGACCCACCCTTAAAATCACATTGGGCCCACCCAGATAACCTGGAATGATCTTTTCTTAAGATCTTTAATTCAATCACATATACATAACTGCCACATGAGGGGACATATTCACAGGTTCCTGGTATTAGGAGGTAGACATCTTTGGGTGGCCATTATTCTTTCTGCCTACCACAGTGTTCAATAAGTATTTGATCAACTTGTAAATATTTTGCAAAAACGGTAGGGTAAATACTTTGAGTTATTTGTAAAGTTAGCCAATTCCCATCACCCATCACTAACCAAAGTCATGGTCACGTGTGCATGTACACTTCTGATCCCGCTCAAATCTACAACCTTCATACTCATTCAGGCTCATGCTCACCTGACCTTGTTTAGGCTTTAAAAATGCATACTGGTTCTATTTTACTCTCTTTCATCTGGTAGACAGAATATAATCTGTTGTGACAGATTTTCCTGACCAAGTTGAGTGAATTGCTCACTGTCACATAGAGACGAAAACGGAGCCAGAATAGAGATGTAAAACCCCCTTCTACTTCCCTTGCATCCCATCTCATACTCAACTCTTTTCTCCAATTACCATTGCAAACAGATCAACCAACAAAGAAGAGAGGGGGGAATCTTCAGGCAGAAGTAAAGATACACGCATCATATTGCAATCCTACCAGTGAAAACCCAAGCTTCGTTCTGTTATTAACAACCTCCAAGTCATGTACCTTCCCCTCCAAAATAAATGCTTCAAATCGAGGCCATAGTCCCTGAACTGCTCTCCCACTAGAGATGCTACTAACCACCATGTCGATCAAGACCCATACACCTTCTGTCGAAACTCTTTCAGGTTTTTCTCTTGGCATTAAAAAAATATATATGACAGCAAACTACCTCCAACTGCCACCCAATCCTCCTCCCACCAACACAGGTAAAGTTTCAGGATGATTTTGGCAGGCAACCCATAGGAACCTTAGTGGTGGACAATTACCTATTTTCATTTTGAAATTTTCAATTATTTTGAAGCAACTGATATTTTATGCAGGTTAGTTTGTGTCACTTAGGGCAAATTTCTACCACTTCTCAGTCAAAGCAATTACAGGAATCCTGTCTTATCTTTGACTTAACTGTAACATTCAGAAAGGGATGACAACCTAATGTATTTGTTTAATGCCTATTCTATCAAGGCAGCATATATAACTGGTATCAAAGAGTAACTGGGAATAATTGTAAATTAATTTAACACTACACTTAAGATAACGACAATAAGGGATAAGTAATGAAAACTTGATTGACACGCAACAACACTTCAGCATTCAATACCCCAGGCATTCTCTTCTTTTAAATCTGGCAACCAACCACACCACATTACATCAGTGACAAAGTCCACAGATTTACTTACTGGTTATCTTAAGTACAAATAATATATCTCTCTGTGGCCTAGAGGAAATAATTGTGCGAGACTTATAAGGTGTAAATTCTCCAGAATAATTTTTCCTGCAGTTCTAGTAGATCACCAAATATTTAAAACCTACTGTTTGCACATATAAGCTTCCTGCGGTGGGTCTGACACAGCACATAGGCTCTCACTAAGGAATGTGAATTTCTATGGGAAAATCTAGTTCAAAGGTAAATAAACCTCTAATACGTATTTTTTTTTCCTTATTTAATTCCATATTCTTGATCATGAGCCTTAAAATGTAAAGAAACTGATCCGGAATTAACATCAAGAGGCAGGGAAAATAAACACAAAATAAAGTTTAATTTCTAAATAACTACTCCTGGAGTCAGAAAATGCTGTAACTTGGTGGTGATAATGTCTTTCACATGGCAAATACGAGGTACTGTGGAAAGTTCCATCTATGTCTATATTGGCCAGCTCAAATGTAGAGGTGAAGAACTTTGTCAAAAGGCAAAACAAACCAAAAAACCCCAAAAACCCTACAACTTTTTAAGGCAATGAGGCTAAGAAGGCAATGAGAGTTTCATTGTCCTGTATAATTTGAATAAATACCTGAGTTTTTCACCCCCCTTTCCAAACTGTAGACTAGGGTATAGCTAGCTACAAGCTGTCACACATCTGGAAGACTATTTTAAAACACATTCAAATGTTTTGACTACATGATGCCAAGCATCTGGCAATACAAACTTCTCTTAGGTATTTTTCTGCTATAGAAGTCAGTCTGTGTAGACAGTCGTTGTGCCAGATTTTGAACTACATGTTTTATTTGCAGAATGACAAAAATATATATGCAAAGGTAAGGTTTTCCTTATGCTTTTGATTTAGGTAGACTTAACTTAATGATGTTAACAGAGTTGCCATTGATTCTTGCATTACTTGTACTACTGTCTAGTGGTGTTCTCCCCCTGTCCCCAAAAGCCCTTCAGTGGCCTCTACTGGTCAGTTCCTCCCCAGGAACATTCTCTCCCAAACGGACAGCATTCACTCACTTGTCTAAATAGTAACTGACTTTATTGGTTTCATTCCACAGCAAGGATGAGGGAAGGCGAGGTTTCTAGTTTTCCCTGTCTAATAGGAACCAGCCTTAGGCATACCTATGGTTCACCACCCATCCCCAAACCATTTGCAGGATCTTGAGGTAGGAGGTAGGTATTCTTCATGTGAGGTCGCCCCCCTCCTAATGCAAGCTAGCTCAGGCTTCCAAAGGCTGTTTCCACAAACTAACCTAACCATCCCTATCTCCACACCACTTTCACCTTTTCACACTAAGTCTTAAGTCAGATGACCCCCACAGTGGGGGATGTTCTGGGTAAAATATGCACTAATTATTTCAGTTTTATAGCTTGCAATCTACTGCAGATCGCTCATTCTTGTTTTTGACCTAAGAGAACAGGGATAAATTCCTCACAGGCAGGGTATAGACCATATTCATCATTGTGGCCGTGGCACCTAAGCAGGGTGCTAGGCACAATAAAGGTCTGTTCAATTGTTCTGGATAAAATGCAGTCCATTCTGATGTTGAAGTAAAGATCACTGCATTTCAACCCTGAAATTAACTTAGCCAGGGAGTCCAGTTTGGGCCTAAGCAGTGTTCGCAATTTGGATAACCATGAAGAGCAGGCACATGGGGTGGGCCTGCCGGAACTCTAATAGCATTAGGGTGCTACTGGTAAAATATAAAAACTGTATTTTTTTTGTATTCTGTATTATGTATTATGTACTTTGTATTATGAACTTTGGAGCCATGTATTATTAAGGCCTCCTTGACATAAAGACTACACACTTAGGGGAGAGAATCTCTGCCTCCCTGTTTGTGGACCACACCCTGACTGGCTTGTTCTGGAAGCTGCTGGGCTGTTCAGGGCTCTGGAACACGATCAGCAACAATGGCTCCACAGCAATGAAAGCCAGCACATGGCTGTGAAGCTCGCTCCGGAGGTGTGTGACGGCAAGCCCTTGGTGTCTGATGGGGTGGGAGCATCGGGGAAAGTGGTGGGGCTTGGATGCTGGAGGTCCAGCAAGCTGCCTTTAGCATCATAGGCCATCCTTGAGACCTTATTCGTGAACATACTTGTGACTCCCGCTGGGAAGGCCCAGAAAACAAGAGGGAGGATTTGAAGAGCCCAGAGAGCTTAAGTTGCAGATGGGGTGAGAACTATAGATGTATGGTTTATGCTGTTAACAAGACCTCATTAAATCAGTCTGGTGTGGCTTAGGAAAGCCAGGATTTGACAGATAGATGGACTAATACATAGAGGGAAAATGAATTCGGTGACATCAAGCAATATAATATTTTTCTATTTTATAATATATTTAATAGCATAAGATGTTGCTAATATATTTAATAGCATAAGATGTTGCTATTTCCCTTTTAAATATATTCCAAATCAAGTATTTGAAGCAGTTTTATAATCCTCTGAGCTGAAAATATAGCTAAGAAACTCGTAGAAAGTCTCCTAGAGGATTAACAGTTCCATGGGGAGAATGTATTTTAATTCAGAATTCGTCAAGTAAAGCAGCCTCCTCTGTAGGTTTTACAAATAAAAGCAACTGGTGGCTAATATTTCTTATCTTCAATCAGTTTTCTGTGGATGAAAAATCAGAATCAGGGATTATTGCTTTTACAAAGAATGTTTAGACATCCCAGTGACGTGATCACTATATAAAATATAATTCAAATGATCTCAGTTTAAACACTGACGTTGACAGTAAAATCATTTAATTTTCTACTATGGAAACTATTTTACTAATTTTAACCACTTTTAGATTATATCAATTCTTTGAGATGAAGGACGATGAAGAAACAAACTAATCTCTGTAAATTGAGCTCCACTGCAAAAATGATCTCCATTCTTCAGCAGGGATATTAATGGGTAACCTTTTGAGGGCCTCTTCCTTGTATTTCTCTTCTTCTGCCTCTTCTGTCTCACACGGCTCAAAGGAAACCTAGCTCACGAAAACAGACTTACTTAATGATCCCCTTCCCTCGGCTTTCTCCCATTCTCTTTCATTCACATTCCCAACTTTACATCTCTCTTCTCATTTTCCTTGTTTCTTTCCGGGGAATGACCACCTCAAAGGATTAATTCAGAACAGGCAGCAGAAAACGGTAACAAGAGTGGGCAAATCAGGATGTGGATTAAAATCAAGAGGTATTTTAAAGGAGGAGAGTTTCTCAAATTAAACATATGTTAAGAATATGGGTTTGTTGTTCATGGCATACCTGCTGCCTGTGATCCCACCCTCATCGGATCAGCCTTCAAGGGCAGAGCATTCCCTAGTGGAATAATAAATACAGCGGCTTGAGTGAATATGGATCTGGGCAGCCCAGCGACCCTCCTTTCCTCTTGGTCTGACTTCACTGTTGGAACACAGGTGGTCACTGAATGGGCTGAAGTAGTGAAATGGATCGTGGCCCCTTGGGCTCAGAGCCAGAGATAGAGAGAAATTCAGGTTCCAAGGAATCAGGCTTTGGGCACATAAAAATTCTAATGTTCAGTCCTGGCATTTATACTAAACTTTGCTTTAACTGATATTGCCTGTTTTCCAAGGCATCGTCTTTCTTACTTTGTTATATGTGAACTAGGAAACAAAAATCCATTAGACTTTCGAAAAATAGGTTGTACGGATGCTTAGAGTGCTTCTCTTTGCGCTGACCTTCCATCAACCTAACAGTATGGCAAACTGTATTCTGTAGGTAAAAATGAAAGCCTTGCCTTATGTCAGCACTTTCATTCTTCCCAGTGTATCATATCAAGTAGTTCTCTGCTGTCCAAGAATTATGTGCCCAAATATTGTTGATAGGAACCAGTCATACTTAGGCTCATTAAAAGGTTTCAGTAGGAACTATGCAGAATAGCGATATATTATGTATTTGTTCACATATATCCTTCCTTGCTTTAGAGGAGTTTTGAGGTGGAGAGCAGTAATTAAGATACTTATGATTTGAATGCACTCTACTGATAGACAAGATTCAACAGTCTTGGATCTCTCAGGATAAGCATCCCTGATATGAACATAAGAAATCCATGTGGGTTTTGAGGGAAATATTTTTAGTGTGGTGTTGAAATAATACAGGTATGAGAAGCTCAAGACCCCTCTCTCCCATTTGTTTTGATATTATTCTTAGGAAACAAGAACTGCTTAACAAGCTGTGAAATTACCACAGAAGAATAAAGGATAACTGGCTTCCCTTTACACTGAAAAATAGTACTTTCTAACTAAATGAATAGTGTTGGGGAACAAATGATTTCTGAGTCCCTCAAGCATTTCATAAAAGTCCACTTACAAAGTATAGCATATAGACAACAAAACCTTCCTAACTCTTCGTTAAAGCAGTCAGGCCTCTGACATTTGATTACTAGTTCAGGTTATCACACAGTCTTGGTGTGCATATATTTTCGTATTTCTGTAAAAATGCCCCAAATCAGCAGAGAACCTGATATATGAAAATTCCTATATATACAAAAAATAGTTTAGAGGATGTGATTATTTGCTTTTCAAAAAAAAATTCATTTATTTATCAAGGTCTCCTTTAGTGAGCCATATCTGATTGAGAACTGGCCTTCTTTCTCCATGTTGTCTGAATCTGTGATGTTTTAAAGAACTTGGCTCAGATGTCCCCCTCACAAAGGGGAGAACATATTATAATGTTCTAAAGGCAGGAGGTTTGTGTTAAGCCTGTCTCAGCAGCTTCAATATAGAGACAGGAAAATCCAACGAAACCCAGTTCCAAAATTTAGCAAGTCCTCATAATTTGAGCAAACACATTAAAGAAGATGCCATGAAGCAGGTAGACAGTATGATCAAAAGTGTGGCTTGGGAGGTCAGGGGAGGAGAGAAGGTAGAGCACAGGTAGAACTTTCCATCCACTGGTCACCTTCCCCCAAAGTGAAGTCTCATCAATTTTAATGGCCATAGGTTGATACCACGTCGTTACACCTTCAATGAAGTGATGTCAAAGAAAGCCAGCTGAGGACAAAGATGGTGAGATACATGAAGAAGGGGGTGGGAGGGAGAATAATGTATTTATGGGTTCATCCCCACTCTTGCAGAAACCCAAATCAGCTGCCTTGCTTGAGGGATTGTTCCCCTTGACATTCCAAGGTCATGTTGCCTCTGTCCGTGATCCATAATCCTTTAAGACAAAATGCCATTCTGCTGCAAGCACACTGGAAAACTCTGCAGCACTGGCCAGAGTTGGGATGGTTTGCTCTGGGACAGGAGCATGAGCAATGCTCAAGCCAGGCAAGATGACGACTTGGCAGGGGAAGACAGAATCGAGAAGAATTAGAGAGAATTCAGGCATCAAATAGGTGGTTGGCCCAGAAAATCACGAAGTTTCCTTCAAACTCTGAGATTCTACAATTCTGCATATTAATAGGTCTCATGGAAAGAGGGTTAACCCATATATGAGAAACAATGTACACACGAAAAGCAAAAGGGAAAGCAAAAAAATCCCTTCCTACACCCCTTAGATTACAACATGGTTAAACTATTTAAAAATGGTAATTTGACTTAGCTATGGATTTCCATTTAAAAATGATTAGAAGATGCAACAAAAATATAATCTCTGGTTACAAATATTAAATGGGTATGGATGCAGAACTATGGGTCAGTAGTTAACATTGGCCAATGCAATGTCTCTGCTGCTCAAACAGAATTCAATTAAATTTATGATGGAAATCTCCATGAATGCTCACGAAGTATGTGCACAGGGTCTGTCCTCTCTCGCCTACATTTCTGTGTGTGTGTGTGTGTGTGTGTGCGCGCGCGCGTGCACTTATGCACGTGCGTGCGTGCTTGTACTTTGCTGCTAACAGAGCACATTTGCTTTGACTGTGGACTCTTTCCAGACATTGAAAAGCCACAATTCTAGTTTTTATACTTAGAAAACACTCAAAATGTGTTTCTTTCTAGGGGAAAAAATACTGTGCCACCTTTGAGAGTCAAGTCCTTTGAATCCCATCAACTGTTGTGGGAAAACTTCTGATTCTTTTTTTGCAGAATCTTTGTCTCGTATTTTCTGAAAGGCTTTGAGCTCTTGCACGCACAATCTTCTAGCGGCAATTTTAGCACAGTTGAATACTTTTATTTGTGTGGCAGGTAGGACACACGATAATACACATCACTAAATTAATACTGTTCTCAAACAAAAATTTTTTTCTAGGACCTGCTTGCTGGTTGCCTCACTGTGGGATCAGAAGGTGGGATACTTTGATTTTAAACACAAGGGAAGGGACAGTGGGAGCCAGGCTTTTAGTGATGGAGCCTTTCGGGGCCCCAGGGTAACTGTTATACATCTCGTGTGGAAGAACACAGTGTGTGACATCAGTGTCCACACACAGCTCCCACTGAGATTAAAAACCACATATAAGGCAAAATAATTTACTAAAATGTTGACACGAGCACTCTGTTTACGAAACATGTGCAGGGGGAAAAGCTGACTAAGCCAAAGGGAAAACTTGCGTGTAAGCTGCTTATCAACTATCCTTAGCAAGGTGAGGAGATCTTGGCAGCACTTTGGGGGACATTTTGACTTCTCTTTGCTTCATGCTCTGGAGTTATTTTTTCTATTTTTTTTCATGCTGTCTCTGTAACACAACCTTTTTACATAGTTTATCTCAGGAAATGACAATTGGCCGTCGAATCCCATACAAATTGATTGGATATGACAGCTCAAAGGAATAAATATTCTTTCTGCAGGGAAGAAAGTTTCTACTTATACTCTTGTATTTTCAGTCCTTTTTTTTTTTACCCCTTCTTCCTTAATTTTATTATTTCAATTAGATCATTTAAAAATCAACACATCACATACCAACCTCCCCTAAGAGCAATCATAAGATTTGATGATTTTTCTGATACACAGGCTAGAGTTTCAAATTTGCATTATTTTATCTACTGAATTAACTATGAATTCTAAACCAAACTAATGCTGCCATGTGTTTTTAAACATCTGTAATCTAAACCATCTGGAGAGGCATGGTTTTGCAAAGGCATCCTTTTCAGGACACTCTGTGGATTTTGTCACTGCTTGAGGTTTTGGCAAACCATCAACATTACTATAATTCTCTTTTATGAAATATAGCTTTTGACTAGGATTTTAGAGTCTTGGGTGTGTGCGTGTGTATTTATATGAGTGTGGGCACTTGTGTACAGTTTTTGCTTCTGTCCCTTTCTTTTTTCAGAAGACGATATTTACAATAAACTTATTTTACTTTTTTAAACTTATTTAAAGAAACAAAGGTTTTTATTGCATATAAGGAATAAATTTTATTTCATCTACTCAACATAATGTCAGACCAAGTTATTAAGAAATGGAGAAGGACTAAGGAATCTACTCCTGAAATCATTGTTGCACTATATGCTAACTAATTTGGATGTAAATTAAAAAATAAATAAATAAAATTAAAAAAAAAAAAAGAAGTGGAGAAGGACTTTTAAATAGCCCACCTTACTGGATGTAGGTGCTGGGAATACTTTCTAAACAACTCATTAGAAGAAAACATATCAGTTTTAGAAACCACAACAAAAAAAGTGTAGATATAAAATTATTATGGCAACAATGATTTGTGGGCATGTAAGATATGAACTCAACACATTTATAAGGAGATTAAAACTGAAAATTGACTAAGCTAAATATTTTGCCTAAGAAAAGCAACACCTTATTTATTTCTTTGGCTAATAATGCCCATTTTCTTTAAAAATTAGAAATCAAATACAAGCATGGTAAAAGCAAAGTGTAGACTACTTATTACAACAAAGGTTAGAAAACTTCTCCCGGAAGTAAGGATGATGATTCTACTTCCACGGATTCTCTTCAATAATAATGCTTTCAGGTAATTTCAAGAATTAATCACAAAAAAAAGGGAATGGATAGCCTTTTGTTGAGAGTCATTGTCTGAAATCAATTAAAATAATAATGTGACTAATGGGGAATATGTACATCTCTGTAAGTTATAATGACGTGGCATGTTCAAACAACCTCTTTCATCCAAAAATATTAGGCAACTTAAAGATACACATAAATCAAAAGGTTTTGGTCAAGTTTGTAGAGGGGAAAAAAAGGTCTATTTTTAAGAAATACAATGGCCTGGATTCCAGAAATGGATCTGTGCTTATGAGATAAAGATGCCAAAGCAATGCACTAGCAGTCCTCTCAGAGGTGGTAGCACCTAGAACACTCTCAGTGGGTGCTAATGTGGCCTGGGGCAATACTACAGCCCACCTTTCTGTTGTTCACTGTTTCCTTTCCCTAAATGACATCCTCCATAGCTACAACTTTGAGGGAGAGGGTTCCTTCTGAGACTCCTTTTTTTTTTTTTTTAAAGAATTCCTGATATTCTTTTTTTTTTTAACTTGTTTTATTTTTTTATTTTTTTTTAATCTACATCCAAATTAGTTAGCATATAGTACAATAATGATTTCAGGAGTAGATTCCTTAGTGCCCCTTACCCTTTTAGCCCATCTCCCCTCCCACAACCCCTCCAGGAACCCTCAGTTTGTTCTCCACATTTATGAGTCTCTTCTGTTTTGTCCCCCTCCTTGTTTTTATATTATTTTTGTTTCCCTTCCCTTATAGTCATCTTTTTTTTGTCTCTTAAAGCCCTAATATGAGTGAAGTCATAGGATTTTTGTCTTTGACTGACTAATTTCACTTAGCATAACACCCTCTAGTTCCATCTACATAGTTGCAAATGGCAAGATTTCATCCTTTTTCATTTCCGAGTAATGCTCCATTGTGTGTGTGTGTGTGTGTGTGTGTGTGTGTGTGTGTGTGTATATATATATACACATATATATATGTATATATGTATATATATGTGTACATATATATGTATATACGTGTGTGTGTGTGTGTGTGTATATATATATATATATATATATATATATATATATACCACATCTTTTTTATCCATTCATCCATTGATGGACATTTGGGCTCTTTCCATACTTTAGCTATTGTTGATAGTGCTGCTATAAACATTGGGGTGCTTAGGTCCCTTCGAAATAGCATGCCTGTATCCTGTGGATAAATGCCTAGTAGGCAATTGCTGGGTTGTAGGGTAGTTTTATTTTTAGTTTTTTGAAGAACCTCAATATTGTTTCGCAGAGTGGCTGCACCAGCTTGCATTCCCATCCTGATATTCTTTCAAACCTGCTTCTGTCTATATTAAAATGCTGAAGGATAAAGGAAAAGCACAGTCTGATATTCCAGAGAATGAAAGCCCCATATAGGGGGGCCCTGGGTCATATGTCTTTAGGAGGGACAGCTCTTAACAGGCATGCTAATTTGGTCTTGGAGGAAAGTAGAACATTTGTCAATCCCATCTTCCTTACTCTTGCTTCAGGGTCTCCAGAGTGGGTTCAGTATGGCAAATGGCCAGCTAGTCTATATAGACTTCAGTGAAGCCATATGAGCTATGTAGAGACCAGGGGGTTCCTTTATGAAGCCTGTGCCTGAGGCAGTCAGTATGAGTAATTAAGCCAAAGAAGCAAATACATCTGTACCTAGCACATGGTGGAAGCAGAGTAGCAGGGATGATATTGAAGCCGTGCACACCAGTACAGCATTACCTGTTATCAAAATTTCAAGATCATTTTGTGCTTGTTGGTAAGATGCCTTCCTCATGTTCTCCCAGTGCTCCCCTGCTTCCCAGTCACCCTGGTCCCTTCCTCCTGCACCTCTAAGTCACCGTCTCCCCCATTCAACAACTACAGATGCAACACCTAATACAAAGCAGGGCCACATCCGTGCTATCTGGATGGTGCCATACAGATTACTACATATTTGGAATTTCATTCCTGCATGTTACATCACTGTAGCTGACACTGAGCAAGCACATACTCTGTGCCTGCCACTAAGTGCTTTATATATATTCATTTATTTTACTGTCGTGTATGACTTGCCCATGGTCACAGAGCTTCTAGGTGGTGGGACCCAAATTACAATCCCAGGCTGTATGGCCTTATATAGTGTTTACCTGTCTCCTAGGACCCAGTAAGTATCTCATCATCATCATGTTATGAAATGAACATTTAAATGATTGAGATAAGAGAATTTTGGAATTGTCTCAGATTCCGTCTTCACCTGGCAGATCATACAAAAAGCACACACAGGGATCTGACCGGGGATATGACCAATGTGAGGGGAACTGGCTGAGTGATGGGAAATAGGGCATGGTGGGGACTGGGAAAAAGTGAATAGCTCTTGGGGAGGGAGGCGGCTTCTTCCCAGCTCCAGCAAACTGCTGTGAGGACCTGGTCATGGTGGGTACTCCATAAATATCTGTTGAATGAGTGAATAAGTGAATGAGTGAATGAATGAATCTAAGTTAGGTGAAATTCTTTAGGAATATATTCAAGCAAGAAAAATAAGAATGCCAAGGTTTAAGCTTCTTCCCACGTGACCATCATGCAATGATACTGAAACAACCATATGTAAAGAAATGTTCACCTACTACAATAAACCAAATTGTATCACCCACATTTTTTTTACTTGTAGAAAGAATTACTATCAAACTCCACTCATTGGGCCAGAGAGCCTTGTGGTGTTAGCAAAAGACTTGCCCTCCATGTAACACACTACCAACACTTGTGAGTTCTTCGGCCAGCCAGCAGCCTCAACTCCAAGCTCTCACAATGTCCAGATTCCTTCACAAACATATGTTGAAGTCCTACCCCTCAATGTGTTTTTAATGGGAGATGGGGCTTTTGAGGTAACTGGCTTTAGATAAGGTCATGAGGATGAGTCCTCATGATGCTATTAGGCACCAGAAGAGCTTGCTTTCTTTCTCCCTCTCTCTGCCAAGTGAGGATATATCCAGAAGGCAGGTGTCTATAAACCAGGAAGAGAATCCTCACCAGACACCAAAATAGCTGGCACCTTGATCTTGGGCCTACCAGTCTCCAGAATGATGGGAAAATTATTTTCTGTTGTTTAAGCTACTCAGTCTATGGCATTTTTTATGGCAGCCCCAGCAGATTAATACCCCTATAGAATCTCTTTTATCCCGACAATAATCTTCAGAGGTAAATAGAATTCATTCCCCGAGAACACCCGTTCCCCTTAGACCGAGGCTACCCTGACCTCAGTGAATGGCTGGGTGGCAGAGTGGTGAGGACAAAGGGAGGGGCAGGCTAGAAAGCTTGCTCATATTGCCGTCTGGCTCTCATTGCACAGCATCAGTAATTCCTGGGGCAATTCTCTGATGAGGCACACCTGGAGAAAGCCCAGTTCAGACAGTATTAGTCCAGGGCATGGGAAAGGAAAGAAGGGCATTCAGGGACTGAATAATCTTCAGTGTTGGGGTTCTGTGCCTTCAGTAATATATGCACATGAATGGGGCAGAGCAGACCCTAGTTAGTCTCAGGTTTCATCATAATATTACACTGCAGCGTGATCACTTGCAATATGAGATGGCAAGACAAAGGAAACACTTAAGAAATGATCTGTTCAAAGGTGTATTCTCATGGCATTCTCTGTATCAAATTGCTCACTTGGTCCCTCATAAGGTGTACAGCCTCCTTCATTGCTATTTTCAGATAATGGATCATCTACGATACAATCCTTTTGCTATAATCCTGCTGATAATTCTAATTTCCCTAGATGGATTCCAATGGTCAATTCTGCTTGTGCTATTTTGGGGGGAGAAGATTCCAGAAAGAGGGCAGATAAAGAGTGAGAGCTGGCAAGGCATTTTCCCTGCTTCCAGCTTCCTGGGCCAAAAGAGAAAAAGAAGCCCCTGCTGTTTGATTTAATAAGGATCAGTGTCTAGCTCAAGCCTCAATCATCAGACCAGTCATACTCAATTGGTATAAAAGAAGTATTTCCGAATGTCCGTGTTTCATTTCAGCACGTACATGTAAACTCCCTTAGGCTTTTTTCTAAAGGCACAAAACAGCTGCTGTGCTGCTGTTCCTCTTGTCCCGTCTACATAACTTGTATCTTTTTTGTAAGAGCTTAATTTTACATTTACACCATATGCATTCTTCAATTTTCCATAACTGTGTACTTCAAAAAGTGTATCACAATCTACACAGCAATGGTTGAGGTGTCCTCTTCCGGGCTTCTCCAGCCTGCAGTACCTCCATCATCACAATGAAAACTGGGTTTTAATTACATTAGTTAGCATGTTCTTTGTCCACTTTGTTCTCTAATGACTAAGCACCTATTATATACTTTGATTTTGTCACCCCGGGAACTCATTTTGAATATAGAGTCCTACTTGTCAGAGAACTTTCTTTTCCTTCATCCTGTTACCCTTAAAGGTAAAAACTGCCAGTTATTTTACCAGCAAAACATGGGTTTATTCAGGAAAAAAACAGACTTGCAATCCAAGACAAACAAGGTGTAGCAAAGCCATAGGCAAGTGGGAGAACAAAGGAGAGGCATGCTTTTTGAGGAGAAAAGGGGTAAGTTGGGAAGGCTGTTGTGAACTAAAATCCACTGGAGTAACCTGGGACCTCAAAGTGTGGTGGCTTTTCATTGACTGTTGCCCGTGCGGGGGATGAGGAAAGTGCTTCCTCCCCTGGCTGGAGTAGTAGAGCAGCATCCTTGTGCAAGGTCAAGTCCATCTCTTCCTCTTGGGTCTGCAATTGACTATGAGCCATAGGGCATGCATGAGACCTCCCCCTGTCAAAACCTCCTGAATATTTTAGTGAAGTTTCCTGTTATTAATTTTCATAATCCCCTCCTCTTTTTTACTTCTACTAAGTAACCTCTCCTTGCTATATTCCAGAGAAAAGCTTAGAAAATACCTTCTCTTTCCTTTTTTTTTTTTTTTTTTTTTATCAGCCAGGCCATATGAAAGTTACCCTTCCTTTAAGTAAAATAAAAATCCCTGAGCGAGATTCTAACAATTCTCTGGTCATAATACTCCTTGGAAGATGCATTTAAATTAATTTATGTCTTTGTGTCTATAGCTGTTTTGTTGACTTGGATTATGGACCACAAGCTGGGCTGGGGAAGGGACAAAAACTGAAGGGAGAAGAAATCAAGTTCATTGCAATAAACCTCACAATTCCATTGAGATGGCAGGAAGCCTCTTTTCCACAAGGTGACAACATGGCCTCGACGACTCCCCCAGGTGACTCAGCAGTGTGGTCAGCTAGGACCAGGGCTGCAAGTCCTGACTTTCCGTCCCTCTGCTGACCACCAGTCTACATTCCCTCCTGTGTTATCATCACTCTTCATGAGGGCAGCTCTTTTCATGGTCAGCAGGAACCTCACCCAGAACCAAACACTGGAAGGCCAAAAGCCATGAATTGCAATCTCATCTGTACCCTTTACAGAATCTTAAGGAGAAGCAAAGCCACACATAAGAAGAAAGTTAAGTGAGGATTTTAAACACTGGCACCAATGAAATGAGTTGGGATCACTCCACTTCCCGGTTCTGCTTTCCCTCTGAAATGAGGAGGGTTTCGGGTCATTGTCAGTTTCAGGCCATTGTCAAATAATCTTTACAAAGAGACTGCTAAGAACAAAGAAACCAAATCAGGAAAAAATAAAAGTAAAAATAAAAACCTCTGACCAAGCCAAGCCTCTAAATATAGCTTTTCCACTTACCTCAATGCAGATAATTCTAAGATCTATATTCCTGATTCTATTCATTCCATTTAAAAGAGAAAGACCACACCAGGGTAAGCAATGCAGGGTGGTCAGAATGCATAATCTAATGACAGTGTGTGCAAGCCACTACAGAAGATGTCAGGAGCACTGCCAGACTGTGTGGTGGGCTGACTGGCTGATTTCTATGCACAGTCCACCAATGTTTTCCAAGTATGGACACAGCTCTTACAGAAATGAAAATAGAAAATGCAGGACCAGAGCCCACACTAAAAATTCAGTTTAGCAAAGACATGAAACTGCCCATGGAAGTAAAAGGTATTTGGCCTTGCTTTTCTTAACAGGGAGAAACGAATCTTCATACTGCAATCTTTTTATGATTAGGATAAAAGCCTGTCAGTCTTTGCAAAAGAACACTGAGCTGATGTCTGTGTTTTCTGCATTTGCTTTCTAGGGCCTGAAATAATGCTTTTCGGAGCTATTGGATTTGTTTGCAATTATAGTGTTCTGGAGATTATGAAGAATCAACAAAGATCAGCAAGAAATGGATAACTAACGCAATATTTAAAAATGATAACAATATAGTCATCAAAAGGCACTCATTGCTTCTTCCTATCTACACTCCTTCTTCCTACTAAGCAAACTCTCTAACTTTGAAATTACTGGAACATCACAGATGAATGAGGAAGCACATTCAGACTACCTGATTTCAGCGAGATAGTGTCTAGAAGGGACCAGTTGTAGTAAGTAAATTTTACCAAAGATCAGAAAGGATGTAGAAGAAAAGTGATAGGTCAGTGAGTTGGGGTTTTGGTTTTTATCCTATGTATTTTAATTCTGTAGGCTCTCCAAATTCTCCTTTATGTTGAGAAGATGGTAAGGAGAGCTATGGTAAGGGCCATGTCTCACTGATCTCTTATAAAATGGCAGGCTGCCGAAAATACATCTTGTATGAACTACACAGCCTTTGCTCTCAAGCCCCACCTGGCCCCATCACTGTGGAGCATGGCCTAGCTGATGGCATGATATAGCTGGTAGAATGGGCCTTGGTTCCAGTATTGGTTCTACTGCTCATGAGCTGCAGAACCCTTCAAGTACAACAAAGAAGTAACATCTTGGCTCCTTCCCTGTTGTAAGGATCAATGAGATGATAAAGGGAGAAGCACAAAAAACGTAAATTATTTGAGTTCAGTGCATGGTAACCAAACTGCCCTTATTATTCCCCATCCCCCACAATAGTCATCCGCTAACTCATCTATGATTTCCCTGGCTGCCAAGTTACCCCTGGTTTGGTCTCCCACTAGCTCAGGCATACTCAATATTATAGCACTTAGGTTTTCTTTTGGTAGCTACTGGTATTACCTGGCTTTTATCCTACTTTCAAGGATATCCACTTAGCAAGGTGTCTCACTATCCCAAAATAAACGGTAGTCTCCAATTCACATTCTCTCTATGTCATATTCAAGGGGGTCTTGAGCCCATTCCTGGAAAAACAACTCTGGGTCTTCTGATCATTCACCACAGAGGCAGATCCCAGCAATGAGTGAGTTGAGGAAAAGAGTGTGGGTCTCTGGGGCGAGGCTGGGTAAGTGGGAAGGGGCAGGGGCAGGGGAATTGGTTAGGAAATTTCTCAGTTTGAGTCAAGTAGGAGATCAGTGTCAGAAAAATAAAGTCAAGACACAGAGCTCTAGTTTGGGTCAAAGAGGAAAAGGGACGTGTGGGGCAAGAAGAAAAGTCCCACACTTCCAAATACAACAGCCAACTAGTTTTGCCACCTTATCATCCCCTTTCTTCATATCTCCTCTACATCCTGGTAGTCCCTGCATATTCATATTACTGCATATTCAAATGAGCTGGCAGCTTTTAAAAATGCCCAGGCTGGACCTCAGACTAATGAAATCAGAATCTCTGTTGGTGGAATGCAGACATCACTAGTTCTTAGAGGTCCAGGTGATTGCAGTATCAGATAAGAAGGTGAAAGCAGCTCTGATCCATTTCTTCTCTATTCACCCGTCCCCCATGACACATAGCTAGAGATGTTACCTGGCTGAATCCCCTACTAATGCGGCAGGAGGCAATACATGTGCTTTGTGGTAAAAAAGACCTGATTTCAAAATTGGTTTTGCTATTCACAGATACCTGCCCTAGTTTCATGACTTCTCTGAGCTGCGGGTTCTCATCAGGAGAGTAACAGGGCTTTATGACAGTGAACGTAAAGATATAAAGAGTAGATTCTCAATACGTGTTAGTACCTTTTTTTTTTTTTCATAAATTCAATGTCATGGAGACATTCTCCATGTCCTCAAATTATTGCTTTTTCACATGTCTTAGGAAAGCTCCCACTCACTTAAAGTCTAATAATTTCAAGGTTGATCTCTCTAGGTATATTTGCTTATTAGCCCAAAGTGATATGGAATTAGTAGGACTCCAGGAGTTATTAAAGACATTGATTTCCTGGATCGCTCTGAAGTGAAATTCAGGTATGATGGTTAATTTTATGTGTCAACTTGGGTAAGCTATGGCACCCAGGTTTTGGTCAAATACAAGTCTAAATGCAGGTATGAAGGTATTTTTAAATGTAATTTACATGTAAATCAATAGACTTTGAGCAAAGTAGATTATCCTCCATAATGTGGGTGGGCCTCATCCAATCAGTTTAAGGCCTTAAGAGCAAAGACCAGTTTCCTGAAGAAGTACCAATTCTAAACCTCTGTCTCTGTCTTTATATCTATCTATCTATCTATCTATCTCCTATTGGTTCTATTTCTCTGGAGAAGTCTGACTAATAATACAGCAGGGATCCTCAGAAGGGCTTCATAATAATGTTTGCTATGCCCACTTCCTCCTTTTCCTCCACTTCAGAGAGGGATCAAAGCTCTTTCCCGTTCACCTTCCCAAAGTTGGTGATACATTCTACCCCCTACACTTAGGTCAATTTAAGAGAAATAATTTAGGATCAGAAACTAGGTACTGTGATGGTATTTAGCAATTAGGTTTCCTTAAGATTTTGTAAATGCGCCTTTTATGAATATGAAGGGCCATTTATATGCACTACTTGTTTATGTCTGAGTAGCACAGTCATGATGTTCAATATCTTGAAATGTGTGTGGTTAAATTCTGTAGCTATCATTTGATACCTAGAATATCAGAGTCCTCACGGTCTTTTGCACATGTCATTTAACCAACTCCAAAGTTTAAAAGTATTAGAATCCTCACTTTTCTCCCAGTGAGAAGGCTGGACAGAGTTTAGAACCTTCTGGTCACCAGAAGAAGTGAAGATAATAATAGGAATTTGGGGGATAACGGAGATATTTTAGTTAACATCTTTTGGTCAGATATGGAGAGTACCTCTTTTTTTTTTTTTTTAATCAGGAGTTTATTTTCTTCTAAAATACATATATTGGATAATTTAAGGGAGATACTAAAAATGAAATTAAATGTGCACTGGTGAAATCTTCAGTAAATGATCCCAAAGTTACCAGGACAGGAAAGAGAGGATGCTCCTTTCAGTCAATACTGGTATTAACTATTGTGTGATAAAATAGTTAATTTTAAAATTCCAGGTAATTCCAAAGACCTAGGAAGTCTGCTTCTTCTTTCAGCATTATTAGGTTCCTACTGACCCTTACTACAACGCAATGTTGTGAATAGTAAGCATATTATTAAGTGGTTATCGTCACAGGCTACCTATAGCCAGTTAATATAATAAATTTAAAATATGATAGACATGTACATTGAGCAAAACAATAAAATGTGTTACCTCATGTTTTTAAAAAATCAAGATAAGCCTTTAACAGAATGAAAGTAGCTTAAATGGCACTGTTTTACAAAAATGTGCTTCTGCTTATCCCATAATCCTTTCAGTATTTTCCTGGTAATTCAGCAAACTTCTTAAAACTGAACAAAATTAGGATTTTGTGCTTCTATGTTTACAGAAAGAGCATATCAAACTGACAAATTTGATAATCTTAAAAAAAAAAGAAAGAAAAAACTGTTCTTATTTCAAAGGTCCAAAAAATAAGGGTTATTTACTATGCCGACCTAGACTTCTTGTTGTTTTTAAGATAGTAAATTAGAAAAACATGGCCAGAGTTAGAGGTTACTCAATCAGGTTGAAGCTGGGACTTTTATTCCAGCAGCTCCTGTTCCCCAAATTATATCTGATAATGTTCTAAGTCTAAACATATTTTAGTTCAAAATGATACTCAACTCTTAGATATAAAATGTCACTAAGCTTCCAAATATCAACAGGTTTACCTACCCTCCTCAGCTGGTGTATTTGTATTCAGAGTAATCTGCCACTCAGTATCTCTGAATTGTAATATTTGAGGAACTGAAACTTTGAGCTGGTATGTTTGTTTTGTATTTTCCTATGCATAATCACAGGATAGGAACATTAATAAAGGGGTTGGTGTATTGGCCACTGCGGAGGCCTATGATTTAGGTAGAGTCATGGCAACAAAGCAAAGCTGAATGTGTGCAAGTGTAAAATAGATCTCAGCCTGTATTGTGTTGAATAGAAGAGAAGACAAATGTGTCAAAAGACACAAGGAGTAAAATATCCAAAACTGTTTGAAATGATCATTTCTCAAAATTCAAGAAAGGTTCATGATAAGTACTCCCCTACACCAACTACAAAAACATTATTATCTGGAAGCAAGATGGCACCTGTAAACTTAAAATTGGCCAAGTTCCTTTGAACTATATCTCAAAGAGAGGAAGAAGCTTGAAATGGTAGTGATCTGAGGATGTCCACGTGGGTTGGCAAGCATATGTTGCTGCTAAGCAGAGGAAGTGGTACACCAGGATTTCTTCATAAGCGTGAGCTCTTTATAAACTCATCCTCATGAGGGCTGTTTTAAATAGAAAGAAAATGACACACAGTCCCCGACTGGGCTTCCTAACTGTTTGGAAAGAGTTGCCACTTTCCCCAAACGTTAGGTTACTGTGGGGGAATTTTCCAAAACTGTCAACAATTCCATTTTTATACTGGGTTCTTCCTCTCCACATAAGACAGATGCAAGGCGGCATGAGCTATATTTGGTCTTGTAGGAGACGTAAGTTATTTTTACTATGCTGACTCCTACCTGACAGTGAAAGACGTATTCTGGTGTGGTTTTCTTAAACTTCATGTTCCAGACCAAGGCCACTCCATCTGGTTCATGGGGAGCATCTTCATTGTTGTTGTAAGAAGCAACCATCAGCTCGGGGTACTGGATGGAAAAGGTCACAAGGATGAATTATGTCAAATTGCCAACACAAGGAAACTTCCTTATTCCTACAGACACATGCTATATTACATCATTTAAATGACACTGTTTTTAAAATATAATTTATTGTCAAATTGGCTAACATACAGTGTGTACAGTGTGCTCTTGGTTTTGGGGTAGATTCCTATGATTCATCGCTTGCAAACAACACCCAGTGCTCATCCTAACAAGTGTCCTCCTCAATGCCCATCACCCATTTTCCCCTCCCCCCCCACCATCGACCCTCAGTTTGTTCTCTGTATTTAAGAGTCTCTTATGGTTTGCCTCCTTCTCTCTGTGTTTGTAACTATTTTTTTACCCTTCCCTTCCCCCATGGTCTTCTGTTAAGTTTCTCAAGTTCCACATAGGAGTGAAAACATATATCTGTCTTTCTCTGACTGACGTATTTCAGTTAGCATCCAGTTCCATCCACGCTACTGCAAATGGCAGGATTTCATTCTTTTTCATTGCCAAGTAGTATTCCATTGTATATATAAACCACATCTTCTTTATCCATTTATCAGTTGATGGACATCGAAGCTCTTTCCATAATTTGACTATTGTTGAAAGCACTGCTATAAACATTGGGGTACATGTGCCCCTGTGAATCAGCACTCCTGTATCCCTTAGATAAATTCCTAGTGGTGCTAGTGCTGGGTCGTAGGGTTGTTCTATTTTTAATTTTCTGAGGAACATCCACACTGTTTTCCAGAGGGGCTGCACCAGTTTGCATTCCCACCAACAGTGCAAGAGGGTTCCCATTTCTCCACATCCTCTCCAGCATCTATAGTCTCCTGATTTGTTCATTTTGGCCACTCTGACTGGCGTGAGGTGGTATCTCAGTGTGGTTTTGATTTGTATTTCCCTGATGAGGAGTGACGTTGAGCATCTTTTCATGTGTCTGTTGGTAAATGGCACTTTTTTTTTTTATGTTGTGGCATACTTAATACCAATGACTACTTCAGCCTCTTACAATCTGCCATCTGCTTCCAGTGTTCCAGGTGTGCTTACCACAGTCACCGATAACTACCAAACTGCACACATTACTGGATCTCTCTGCATTATCTGACATTTGGGCTGCTCCCTCCTTTCTCTTCTCTCCCGATTCTTTTCCCCACCATTCTTTTTAGTCGCTATAGGTTCTCCTTCTAATACCTATATTCCAGTGGGGCGGTGGACTGTTTTCTGCCCTTTTTACAAAACTCTGTCCATACATTCTCCCTGGGTGATCTCATCTACTCCAATGACTTTAATAAGCTTTAAAATGCTGACAATGTTCAAATCTATATCTCTAGCCTTGATTTCTCTCTCAGCTACAGGTCTTTTTCACACTGGAGATTTCTCTGAGCTACCCGCACACACATCAGAAACAATGCATACAAAATGCATAAGGATGAGCTTATTGCCTTCTATAAAAACCTCTTACTCTTCTGTACTCTCTTTTTGGTGCCTTTCATCTAACATTCACCTAGATGCCCAAACCAGACACTCCATGTTCATTTTTACTTCCCATTTACTGTGTTTTACTACTTCCTTAAAACCTTTCAAAGGCATATTTTCCTTCCACCCTTAAAGGGAGGATCTCCTAAACTAATTTCTTATCTGAATACAAGCTACAGCTGCCTAAATGGCTTCCTTCTTGCAGACTTTCCAGGCCCTACCCTCACCACTCCATTCTCCATCCTTTGTTAATATGACTTTACAAAACATACATTTGGCTAAGTCACTCCTCTGCTTAAAAAACTTTAATGGCTCATCATTACTCTCAAGAGAAAATCCAGGTCATATAGGGTCCTTCATGATCGGTCATTTTCCACCTTCTCTGCTTAATCTCTTACCACCTGCCCTCCCTCCTCAACCCCCACACCCTCATGGACTAGTTCTGGGGTTCATAGGTATAGCCTCTATGCCTAGGAGTTTAATACTCACTCTTACTAGAATACCTCTTATGTGTTGTTTCATTAACTCATTCTTTAAAAAAAAAATTTTTTTAACATTTATTTACTTTTGAGAGACAGAGAGTAAGCGGGGGTGGGGTGGATGGTCAGAGAGAGAGGGAGACACAGAATCAGAAGCAGGCTCCAGGCTCTGAGCTGTCAGCACAGAGCCCAACACGGGGCTTAAACCCACGAATCGTGAGACCATGACCTGAGCGAAGTCAGACACTCAATCGATGGAGCCACCCAGGCGCCCCTCTTTTTTTTTTTTTAAGCATTTCTTTATTTTGAGAAAGGGAAATTGTATGAACAGGGGAGGAGCAGAGAGAGAGAGGGAGAGAGAGAGAATTTCAAGCAGGCTCCACACTGGCAGTGAGGAGCCTGACGTGGGACACAAAACCATGAACCGTGAGATCATGACTGGAACCAAAACCAAGAGTCAGATGCTTAACTGACTGAGCCGTCCAGGCACTCCTGACATTAATTCATTCTTTAAAATTCAACACATGAATCAAGTCCTTCAAACAATCCTAACTTTCTACCACCCTTCCTCATCTCTCATAGGCTCCCTTAGCATTATTGTGTGTTCCCCCATTAGAGCACTTGCCAAACTGTACTATGGTGTTTTCCCACTTATGTTTCTTACTAGTTTGTAAGCTCTCTGGGTGTAGGGACTTATTCTTATTAACTTTTAAATCTAGTATCTTGTAACCTCTAGCACATAATCAACTTGTGTCAAAATCTGTTGAAATACAGATGCTGTTT
This sequence comes from Leopardus geoffroyi, assembly GCF_018350155.1. Lineage (NCBI taxonomy): Eukaryota > Metazoa > Chordata > Mammalia > Carnivora > Felidae > Leopardus > Leopardus geoffroyi. The sequence goes on along the minus strand of NC_059331.1, from coordinate 99,409,840 downwards.
TTATTTTAGTGACTCTGTGCTCAGTAGAAAGACATTATATTCAATCCTTTGTTGTCAAATAATGTCGAAATTAAAAGCATAACTGCAAGAACCACAATGAGTAAAATAATAAGGACTCTAAAGTGAACAGAAATACCTACTTACCCTGTGTGAATTCTGTGCTGTGTGTGTAATTAAACAAGCTGGGGATGAATCTTGTGAGGGGTGTTTATGAGTTAGAATCCATTTCATGAAAATGCCATTCCTACTTGGCATTCCCATAAGGCGGCACCATTAAAAATAGCATCAGGATGATAGCAGATTATATCACTCTTTGCTCATAGATAACTTAATTTTCCATTCTTTCTCACTATTATATATATATGTGTATGTATATACATACATATATTTATATACATACATATATATGTATACATACATACACATATACATATACCCACACATACATCTTCTATTAGAAGATGGTCCTTATAACTTTAAACATCAACTTTTTTTCTATCAAAAACAATTAAACCTGAGTCTTCTAGGTGGCTTTATTAATTTTGCAGCAACCTCAGCTTAAGAAAGCTGCAGGAAGTTACAATTGGTTGGTGCGGAGGAAGTATAATCCTACAAGACACATGTATGCAGCCACCAGGGGAAGTAATCATTCTTTATTAGAAAACGTTCCTCAGTGGCTGAATCGAAAGCCCATTAGGAAAGGCCTTTGATTCAAAGCCCATTCAAAGAAACTAATATCCAGATAAACACAGAAGTCTCCAGGTTGTCCATCTGAAGTTTAACTATGTCACATGTGAAAGGCAACTCTATAAACACCAACAGCCCTGCCGCAGTGACCAATGAGCAGCCAGATGTGTCTGCAATAATATCCCACAGCTTCACATCTGGGTCTCATAGTTGGCTCCCACTTGTAGTTTTTTTTTTTCTTTTTTCCATTAAAAATAGTTAAAATCATTTGGCTTTAAAGCTTATTTTGAAAATAAGGAGGGTTTTAGTAAAATACCAGTGAAATGCCTTTCATGTAATTTCTATAACTGGCATCACAAATCCCAAAGATACTGATTTAACTCATATCTCATGCAAGCTTTTATGATTTCAAAGTCCCTTCTTATGTGCCTTTTCCCATTGTTTGTTTGAACATGACTAGTCCTATTTTCTTACTCTCAAATGAAAAGCAAATATCTGAACAATTATTTAAAACCTGAATGTTAAAATTATGATGTCAAAGGGAATATGAACAACTAGGAAGTTTATAGTTACTCATCAGGCTGGATTATCCAATCTTTAACCTAGGAGAATTTTACCTGGAGATTACCAGATCTGTTCTCAAGCTATTTGTTCTTACAGAGAATAAAATCAGACATTTATCAGAGAAGAAGGAACCAATATGTTTTCAGGCCCATTACGTGTCAGACGCTGAGCCGGGTGATACATTTACTCATTGGCTCCTTGCCATCCCCAAGAGCAGAGGTGGTTTTACCAGCCTTACAGATGAAGAAGCCGATGGTCTTAGAGTAAGTAACTCATTGTGAGTTATGTTGCTAATAAATGAAGATGTGAGAGTCTTACTTGAAGTCTGTTTGGTTTCAAAGGCCATGTCCCTTCTAGTCCACTGTGACGTGTCCAGTGTCTCCTACGTATATGTAATTCACTGCACCAGGTGAAATGTGGGACAAGAATGTCAACAATAACATGCTTAGCTCTATAGAAGCTCACCCTTACGTAGAGGGAGGAAAGGTAAGACACAAGTATGAATAACTACAATGCAAACTTAAAGGCAGAGCATGATAATGTGCTACGGTGGAAGTGTAGAAAAGGTTCCTTGGAAGTACAGAGGAGGAAAGAACCACCTTAGTTGGGATAGGATGTGGCAGGGAAAGAAATTGGAAAAGACTTCTAAGAAGAAAGGATCCATGCATTGGGCCTTACCAATGGGTAGATTATTAGGAGAGAAGAGAAAAGGGAATGTGGGCAAGGGTACAAATATGAGTGCAGGAGATGTATCTTGGTCATCTGCCTGGTTCACAATAATTCTCTCATTTTTGGAGATTCCCTCAGTACATAGGTATCTAACTTCTCAGGGACAATTAGTTCATTGCAGGGTTGATACTTGACCCAGCACAGATCACATCCCCTGAACTGGCTATGGTAAATTTTGAACTGAGATACAGAACCTGTGGGCTGGCATATGAGTCAGGTTATGACAGCATCCTATTGGTGAGGTCCCTCAAGCAGCCTGGATCTCTACTCTTCCCGAATCCCAGTTCTTCTTTTCTGGGGATTTCCTAAGTGCATGGGTGCCTCTCTAGTAAATCACCCGTTTTGCTTATGCTAACCAGAGGTGAAATTTTCTTAACTAATGCAGCATGGAGCATATTCAGGAGGCTTCAGGTAGTTGCATTTGGCTTGGAGGTAGGTTATATGAAGATGTAAACAAGCAGAAAGAGCTGGAAATGCGTCTGGGCATCCTCATAGATGTTGCCAAGTACAGGCTGATGATTTTAGACTTTACTTTGGGGACACTAGGAGTTATATTCAGCAACTACTAATACTACTGCCACTACTACTTTCACTGGCCACATTTATTGAGCACTTTTCATGTACCAGATGCTTTTTAAGTCCTACTGCTTTAAGTACATTAACTCATGTAATAGCATATGAGCGAGGTATTATTACCATCATCTTATGAATGAGGAAGCTAAAAGTAAAGAGAAGCTAGGCAACTTGCTCAAGGTGATACTGAGAGTTTATAAGTAATCTTTACAAATATTAATCTGGTCAAAGTGCTTATAATGGCTCAACAGTATACAGACTGGAGGTAGAAAGACCAGTTAGGAAGCCACTTCCTAAGATAAGCAAGAAGTAGAGGGCATGGCATAAAGTCAGTGTCAAATCCACCTGCTAGTGGACTTGAGCTGGTATCCATGGGAGTCTTCTTGCTACTATAAATTTGATTGAATGTGGAAACTAAATGAACTATCAAAGATTACTCAGGTTTGTACCCTGGATAGCTGCAAGGTTGGAGGATGCATTTTACATGGGAGAGGAGTATATATGGTAGGAGTAAGGTCATGGATGTGGTTTTGTACAAGCCTGGAAAAGCTACCATGCGGTATGTGGACAGTATTATTGGCTCACACTGTTTAGCAATGGTCAGTGAACGACAGGGCTGACAGCATTGCCCGAGTGCCACTGTTTCTTCCAGGGAATGATGTTTGGTGGATATTTACAAATGTTATAAAGTTAAAGTGTTCTTGCTCCAGAAGCCCAGAAGATCAAAGCAAAGCCGCGCAGAAACCTTACGGTTTCTTCCTTGTTCTCCCCTCTGTTCCACTCAGGTAAACACCCTAGACATACAGGCCACTATTAGACTCTGAGACTGTGCCTCTTGCTCTTCTTTCTTAACATTACTGAATTGCATCCAGAATCATTTAGAAGAGTCTGCATCCCATAACCATATAAACCTGGCCCTTGGAACCCCATACAAATCTTATGATGTAGGAGCCGAGGATTCCAATTCCTTTTTCTCATGCTCCACATAAAACATGCTTTTCAGAAATGCAAACCTCTCCTCTACAGTGTAGATGAGTAGGTTATACAAAAATGGTGAAAAGTACATGTGGTCTCTCCATGGTAGAGTTTCTGCTCTTTACAGTTTCAGTTCTTGCAAAAGACGATCACACAGACCCTCATGTGGAAATAAATCCTTCCACGGCCAATACTGCCATCATGTGCTGCGGCCTTGCAGGGCCCAGCCCCGCTGATGCTCTCTCCGCCAACTCCTCAGGGAGCATTACCAACCGGCCCCGGGAACACGGTAGAAGTCACCTTTGAGGAATGTGTCAGATAAGGTTCCTGTGTAATTTCCAGACTCAGAACAAGTGAACAAGCCGAGCTAAGTGTTTCCTCAGGCTTGGATCCGATTTCTGTGCATACACCCGAGCGTGCTCACAGACCACCCACACGCTGGCGGGAAGTGGCTGGGCCAGCCCTGCTTATATTAGTCTCTGCACGATCATGCACTGTGTGCTCTGTTGTTTGCATGTAAAAGGAGGTTCAAGAGGAGAGAACACCGGCCCACTTGGTGGTTGATGACAGTCCAGTTGTGAGGGATTACACTCCTCTTCAGTTCTCCTGTTCTCCAGTAGGATTAAACGGGGCTCTTCACATCATCTGTTTCATAGCTCTGCCTAAAACACACTCTCCTCCCCTCCATTGGTCTAAATCCCAGTCTCCCAGAGAGATCCTGCACTTGCTATCTGCCCCATATCATTCAGCACTTATAACCTCTCTTGGTTCCAGATTCAAAAGTCCTTTGTGAAAGGCAGTGGTAAAGAGAATAGCCCTGAAGTGCAAAGGACTTGAGTTCAAATCCCCACACTACCACATCCTGACTGAGTGACTCTTAGCAAGTTACTTAGCTTCTCTGAGCCTCAATTTCTTCAGCTGCAAAATGGAAATAGCAATGACTGCCTCATCTGAGTTATGAGGCTGAAATAAGGTAATGCCTTCAGAGCAGCCGGCATAGTGTTTAGCACATAAGAAACACAAATTAAAAGTTAGCCATGATTTAAAAAAAAAAAGCTAGCCATGATTATTATTCCCAATAAAAACATACCCTATAAGAAATCAGAAACTGTGTTGCACATCCATGCCCAGAACTTATTCCTATTTTCCTCATTGCCATTATATCGTTGTCATTGCAGGAAGGAACATAGCGTGGTTGTTACAAACGTGGGCTCAGAGGTCAGACCACCTGGGTTCAAACTCTGGCCACCTCACAACTAGGCTGTGTGCACATTATTTAACTGCTCAGTGCTGGGTAATTTGTCAAGTAGTTGAGTTGGCTCTTCAGCAAAGTGACTTTTGATAAATTTGCCTACTTTCACTCTGAATACCACACTAAGGAGCATAGGATTTTCTCTTAGAGGCAACAGGGAGTTTTAATCCAGGGAGTGGCGTGATCAGATTTGCATTTTAGAAAGATTATTTGGCTAGGGGTCCAGAGGGAAAACCATAGATGAACAAGCACGGATGTAGAAAGACCACTTAGAAGGTTAGCATTATCACAGATGTAAGGTGATGCATATGAGTGGAGACAGTCTATCTTGGTGACAGACTGGGTCTGGAAGATTAAGGGGGGAAAGTTGCTAATGTTAATGATGAAAGTTCTGCTTTAGGGCCTTGGGTATATTGTGATGTCTTTAACTTAAAGAGAATGCAGTAGGAAAAAAATTCAGATATGTGAAAATAATGAATTAGTGATTACAGATTCTAGGAGACACCTGAGTGGATCTGTCTGGTGTGTAAAGTGGAATTTAGGAGGGGGACGGGTGGGAGATATCAATAGGCTACCATGTAGTGCTTGAATCCACAGAAGTGGAAGAGGTCTCCACCAGACAGCATATCGGGAGGAAAAGGAGAGGCTGGGGGCACGACCACGAGGACCACAGCAGTGTACGAGAAAAAGAAGTTTTGGGGAAGTCTGAGAACTAGCAGAGAGTAATGTTGTGGAACTCAATGGAAGGATATTGTTCTTAGAATACGAGAAAGTCAACTAAGCTGGCTGACAGAGAAGTCAGGGCAGATGAGGGCTTAAAATAGCCCACAGGATTTGATGGATAGGAAATCCCTGGTGACCTTAATGATAGCAGTTTTACAGACAAGATGGCCTGGCTCCTTGTCTGGTACCTAACACATAGTAAGAACTCAATGCATATGGATGACAGGGTACAAAATTTAAACTGAAAGTTTAGTAAAATGGGAAAGAAAACCAAGAGGCATAGAAGAAGATTGTAGGTTGGTGAACACATCTAAAGTAACGGAGAAAATCTCTCATTTTTAAAATACAAATGCCACAAGGACACAGCCCAGTTTGTCTCGTCCCAACAATAATTCTTACCTGCAGGGACCAGTCCATGCAAGTGACTACTCGGTGCTTGGACCAATGCTCATCGTAGAATTGACGATTGAAAGAAAGGTTGGCTCCAGCCTGGACATCCCTAGGAGGGTTTAAACATCAGAGACAAATGTGATGCTTCAGAAAGGGGCTTTATCTCTGCTGCTCATATGGAAAGAATGAAATGGCAAGAGCATGGCACTTGCTGAGGCCAAAGCATCAATTTACATAGCAAGCGCTGATCATAAATAAATGAACTAACAGTGGTGTCCTTTATGAAAAGTTTTCCCTAGCCTGGCCCAGGAAAAGTTTCCATGTGTTGTTTTAAACCTGGTATGAAATGTAAAATAATTATCTGGCTCTCACCTTGACCAGTCCCGAAAGCCTTCTCTTCCTCCTAACAAGTTCTATCTTGAAGCAGAGTTTACTAGAAATCTCCCAGCTATCAAGGGAGCAGAGCCCACTTGCAGATTCTTTGATATCAATACCACCTCATCTAGCCTTAGACCAGAGATGATACGCATGTTTCTATTTACCTGTAATATCTGAGTGGTTGTAGTGTTGCCTCCCTGCTCAATAGCAAGTGGTAAGTTTTATCATGAGACAGGCATAGTGGAGAGTGGGGGATTCACCAAAAGTAGTAGACACTTAACATAGACCAAAACATTATCTGGGCCCAGGAATACATTTTGGCCAGTGTTTGCTTGGCTGATACTCAACTGGCCACAAAACCTCCTTTGCAGAACCCTGCACTGGTCATGCATTTGCTCCACAAGACTGAGTGCAAATTGAGTAATGCTGCTTCTGTGCCAGTAGCTTTTGGACCTGCACAAAAAGCTACCTATATTTCTTTAGCATCAGTTCAAAAATTCCTCCACACTCACTTTCTTCTGTTCATTTGCTTCATCCCACTGCCTTGCACCCTGTATCACTTGTCTTATACAGCTCTTGTTCAGATGGTGACTTAGCTCCAGACTATTTACTTGGGCTCCAAATTGGCTGACTTAGGACTCTTTTTTCCTGCTAACCCTTCTTCAACTCCACCACTGCAAACTCAGGCAAGAGGTACGCACACACAAGTAACTGCCAGGCACCCAAAAGGAAACAGGACACAGAAAATCAACTGAGCCACAGAATAATGGCTTTTTCAAAGAACAAAAGCATCTCATAATGTGTATACGCAAACTATTACTGTCTCTTTGGAGTAGTCTAATGATGCTGTCAACTGCTTAGAATATTTTCAGAACCTCCTTTTGAAACTGCTTTTGGAGCCTCTGTTATATTCCCTTAAGCATCCTCAATGATGATACACTGTTCTTTGAGAATGTATTTGAATTCTAGAAACAGCAAAAAGCCAAGTCTGATGACTAAGGCAGGTGATCTCAACTTTTCATATTGTTGTTGGCCAAAAGAAATCAGTGGCTAGATTTATTTCTTATAAATTCTTATAAAGTGGCTAATAAACCTGGCTAGATTTATTTCTTATAAAGCTCATAAAGTACCTTCCAGTATACCCACAGTGATGGTTGACGGCCGCTGCCTTTCACATTACATATGCTACGGTCTCAGAGAAAGTCATTTGGAGGATCATTTGCTTTTATTGATTAGTTTTTAGTTTATCTTTAAATATATCCCTGCACAGGTGTTTCCTATAAGACACATACACATATACTCATGGTATCAAAAAGAAGAAAAGGGTTGCAGTCTCTCTTAGCTGTTCCCCACATCAGTGAAGGGCTCCCATATCTCATGTTTATTTTGTTCAGCTTCCTGTTTGCTTAGACATCAAAAATAGATCTGCTGGATACAACACAAATCTCCTTTGCTGCTTATAAGAATGTTTTCTCAGAGGACAATGTACGTGACTCTGCCAGTCTCTATCACCTGGACTGTTCCCCAGATATCAAGTTCAAAAGCATTTCACGGAAGCACATGATAATTACAGGGAAACTCTAAGCCAGAAGTTATAACCAAAGCCCTTAGTCAAAGCTGTTCAGCAAGATCAACCCTGGAATTTCATCCTCCTCTGATTTGTTTGGTTTAAGATTTGCCTAGTCAATACATAAGTGAATTTAGAATCAACAATAATTTATCGCAGTATTTTTTTTTTAAAGAACATGCACACAAGAAACTAACCCATCTTTTTCCTCTAACTCTCGACCGCTGTAGTCAAAGAAGATGTCAGAGTCTTCTGCTAGTGCTCTTTCAATTACCCGTATTGTCCGATCAAAAAAGATGAGAAATTCCTCTGAATGAAGGATCTGCTGTTTTTCTTCCTCTGTCAGCTCCCGTGGAGGGGCTTTTTAAGTAAAAGAGATTGTCAGGAAAGAAGAAAAGGACAATTAAAACATTTCAAGAGGAATCCAACTCTTGAAAGAGACTATTTACCAGAAAAGTGATCAGACAGTGAAACAAACCATTGTTAATATTGATTCTAAATAACTCCTAAATTCACACCAAAGGTTTTTATAGATGTTTCCCCTGATAATTACAAAAAAGATTTCATATCTAGACTAATTACTACTTTGAAGAGTTGAAAAAGATTACAAATGAAAATAAATTGGTGTTTTTAGCAATCAATTCTGAACGTTACTTTCTTTATTTTTAAAAAATTTTTTTTTTCAACGTTTATTTTTGGGACAGAGAGAGACAGAGCATGAACGGGGGAGGGGCAGAGAGAGAGGGAGACACAGAATCGGAAACAGGCTCCAGGCTCCGAGCCATCAGCCCAGAGCCCGACGCGGGGCTCGAACTCACGGACCGCGAGATCGTGACCTGGCTGAAGTCGGACGCTTAACCGACTGCGCCACCCAGGCGCCCCTGAATGTTACTTTCTTTAAAACAGAACTTGAAAAACAGCTCAAAGAGTACATAATAGAAAAATCTGTAAAACTAAACATATTGCATACTACTATAAAGCTGCACATGTGAAATCACTAAGAAGTATCTATAATATCATCTGGGTAGCATCTTTCCTCTCTCTACTAGATACATTCATTCTATTTTAGACGGTTAGTTGCTAAGGCCGGCTGACTGTTATATAGGTTCCATTCAAAAACTGAAACATGACCTTCCAAACCTGCTTTCACCTGAGATACCTTCTGCTTCTTTAAAAAAAAAAAATTTTTTTAAACATTTATTTATTATTGAGAGACAGAGAGTGAGTAGAGGAGGGGCAGAGAGAGAGGGAGACACAGAATCTGAAACAGGCTCCAGGCTCTGAGCTGTCAGCACAGAGCCCGATGCAGGGCTCGAACTCACAAACCGCGAGATCATGACCTGAGCCGAAGTCAGATGCTTAACCGACTGAGCGACCCAGGCTCCCCGATACCTTCTGCTTCTAAACAAACGTGGAACAAATAAACACTTCTAGAAGACACCTCAAAATAATTTTTATGCCCTTCTTTTCTAGCATGATTAATCTTACTGAACTAAATTTGAAGACATAAAATGAGAAAAAAGAGATTAAATAATTAGCAGTATGTCACAGTGTCTGAAAGTCAGCTAACCTCAGAGTCATGATTAGGTAACACAGACTGTTCCTTCAGTGGCAAGGTTTACATAAAATGATAGAGAAAAGATTAGGAACTCCCCCAGACCGAAAAGCCCTCAGAGGTAGAAACTGTCAGCTGAACTTCTGTGGTTCTTCAGAAACCCCAGGTCAACAACCTTGCAGAAAGCACTCAATACATGTTTGATGGCTTACTTTCTGTAGGACCAGACGGTCCTGGAATTTAAGTGACAGGAGGAGGGTAGTGCAATGCAATCAGTGTCGAGTTCCTAGAGGAGTCTCTCACCCACAGTCTTGCCCAACACTTCCGCTACCATCCCCATAACCATTTCTACCTGACCACTGGCTCAGAAAGCCATGTAGGTGCAGTCAGTGGTAGCAGGTTTTATGCAACTTTTATTTGTTTCAATTACTAGCACCCCGAAGCCATTGTCCTGTGAAATCTGAACTGTCTGGAAGCCCTCCTGTAGACCCAAGGATCTCAAGCCTTTGATGTTCATAGTGTCTTCCCCCTTCCCACCTCCCCGTCCCTGACCCAGACCACAATGCAGGGCATCTGGCAGGTCTCCAGAATCTGTATATTTCCAAGAAACTGGAATTATTATAATGCAGTTGGTTCACACCTTGAAAAATGCTCTCCGGACAATACTATAACGAAACATGATTCACCTACTAGAACAGACGATCATTTCACAAAACAGTTTACCCTGCAGTTTCTAGTAGCCCTGCATATAGTTAGATGCATTTCTTTGCTGCTGAAGCCTCCAGGGCCCTTAATATGCCAATATGTATTGGGACTCTCCAGGAACCTCCATCAATACCTGCTGAGCAGAGTTGCCCACACACTAGTTTGTGAAACGGTGAAACTGGCAATGCGTGGCTGTCAATAACAAGGACTCTACAAAACCAACCTGGAATCCAACATTGACTCTGCCCTTTGCTAACTTTGATTTTTTAATCAATTAAAGCTCTCGGAGTAGCAGTTTTATCTATAAAATGAGGTAATGATACCAAAACTTTAAGTCAAGCATTCAGTAACTGGTAATTGAATAGTAATTTATTAGTCTACTTTCTAAAACTCCCATAAATGAGGCATTTGGATTTTTCACTCTTATGTAAAGTTCAAGAAAATAGTAAAACTACTAAATGTAACCAGGCAAAAGGAAAAAAAAAACCCAAAAAACTTTAGGTTCATGTTGTTTCGATAGTACTGTCACATAAATAAATAAACTTCACTAAACAAGGATACTATAGGGTCAAGAAGAATGTCTTATTCTAAAAGCCCATGTTCATATCTTAGTTACTATTGATGTATGACTTGAGACCCATCTGAAATTAAGCAGAGAAATGGTCATTTGTTTCTCCTTATCCTTTTTAAAAATAATATTAAAAGTATATAACCTACTCTCTGTTTATCTTTTTGAGTTACTTCTATTTCACCTGTATCTTTCCTTACAGGTCTATTACCTTGAATAAAAAGTAGTATCTGTGTAATTTTCTGTAATTTTTTCTTCCCTGTAGCTTGTTGTCACTTTGATCTCAGCTTTCAAGACATACAACTTCTTCTCTAAGAGAAACATAAATGGCTGATCAAAGTGTATTTGCAGAGGCCAAGTTCAGGTAGGTGAAGCAGTAACCTCTCCAGATATTATGTTTGACAATACAATATTTGGCTTGAAATTAAATTGCTACTGAAGCAAAACAAAGGATATATTTTATATTAAGCTTTGATGTCTAACAGGGATCAAATGACATGACTTGTTAGCATAAAATAATAAGATGCATGTACAGACAAGTACTTTTTGAAAGTCATAAACAATATTCAACTTAGGAATTAAATAGGGCTATAGTTATTTTTGATAAAAAATCCCAAACCTCCCATATTTAAAAATCTTTAAATTGATAAGTGTTGTTGCAATGTAATGAAAACATAATGGAGTATCCAGGAACCGCAACCAAAAGCTGTATTCAGAGATAAACCTCTCCAGACATCATATTTCATGAAAGAAAATTGGTTGATTAATGGAATCCGCAAGGTTCAAACTACAAGCACAAACAATTAGAATCAGAATTGTATTACTCCAGGGTAGACCCCAAATTCTCCCTGATATATCTGTTTCTGTAGCTTTTCCTTATCCCTGACCCCTAACGAATTATTCTCAACATGTTCACTGCATAAAAAGGTATTAATTAATGTAATAGCAAAAGACATATGAGAGCAAAATATATAATTTTTGGCATTGACAATCATTGGTTTTTCTTATTAAGTTAAGCAGAGCTATTATAGCAGGTTTGTTGTTTGTTTTTGCAACACAAAACGTAGAGTATTTCTGCCAAGAGCTAAAAATATTTTATGCATGTAAAGTGGCCTTTTTTTTCCTTAAAAAAAGAGAGATTCTTTATGAAAAGTCGAACACATAGATAAAACTAACATATGATCCAAATGGAAAGACAGTTTTCATACTTGCCAAAATTTACCTGAACAGTTATATTTAGCTTGAATAACAGCTGTGAAGACAATGTACTGAATTCATGAAATCTGAAGTTTAGAAGATGGTCTAAGTCTATGACTTCGCGGTTGCAAGATTAAAATCTAGTATACGTTTTATTTTAGAGTCTTCTTTTTTTATAATAGAAATGTTAATTTCTCTTAGTTTTGTAGATGAAAATATTTGTATATGTGTCTTTATGATGATTCTATCCTATTTGGTATGTTTTCTTTAGTTTTTTTTTTTTTTATTGACGTTAATAGGTATTTTTCCATTTATTTTTTTAATTTACTCTATTTACTATATATCATATTTTTTGGTTTCAGGCTTGGGGGATTTTTTTTCTCTGTAAATCTATAAAATTCATAATGAAATTCACAATTTATATTGAGTACTTTACAATCTTTCCTTGAGTTCAAGAGCTATTTTACAAAAATATTCATTTCAGGGGCACCTGGGTGGCGCAGTCGGTTAAGCGTCCGACTTCAGCCAGGTCACGATCTCGTGGTCCGTGAGTTCAAGCCCCGCGTCGGGCTCTGGGCTGATGGCTCAGAGCCTGGAGCCTGTTTCCGATTCTGTGTCTCCCTCTCTCTCTGCCCCTCCCCCGTTCATGCTCTGTCTCTCTCTGTCCCAAAAATAAATAAATGTTGAAAAAAAAAATTAAAAAAAAATATTCATTTCAGAAATGTCTTACTTTGTTTAAAAGATACAGTTTTGAGTTTCAGTATGAAAAATTAAATCTTTTAAATATTCTTCAAGAATATATGTAAAAGACAAAAAATAAAGAAGTAAATTCCCACATAGCTTAAATATTAAACCCAATTAAATAGGGACAGTGGCTCTTAAGGGATTTTACTGTGAGATCATTGCATAAATATGAGCAAGAAAACCAAACCAAGCTAATAAAGAAGGATATCCTCTGAAGTTAATGTGAGGTTTATGAGTTAATGTGCATTTACAAGAGCTAGGTCTGATTCTGTTGTTTTAAATCTCTAAACATGAAGATCCCTGAACACTTACATATAGAAATTTCCTAAAATTTGATTAAAAGCTAACATGTACCTGCTGTTTTCTCTACTCCATTGTGGAAAAATGGAGTGAAAACAGTAAAATATCAAACCCTTATTTCTTTACTGCTTAGTGCATTTTGATATCATATGGGCAAAAATGTCAAAAGCTAGTGAGCACTGTTTTTTTTTTCCCATCTCCTGTTCACCGTTTTTTTTTTTTTTTTTTTTTTAACTCCAAAAAAGGCTAGGTTTCTCAAAAATGTGCTCCCTGGTTTGAAACCGTGGATGTCAAGTTTCAGCCCAGAGCAAATTTTTATGGCTGAGTAATAAATCCCTGAAACTCAAGGTTCGTAAGGGAAGTGCTGACACAGCCCTAACTACTATGCAGCCGTGTGAATGGCGCCACGATTATATCTGCTAGAGATTCTTTAAAAAGTTTGCAAAATACTGTCTTGCTTAAAAAAAAAAAAAAAAAAGCCAGAGAGAGTCTGATGCCAACATAAACATGCTTTTAACCCATTATGTGCTAATTTGCAGAAAAGCCATTAATAGAGAAAAAGGCACACAGAGCAGCAGTACAGGAAATGTACTTCAAACTCCTTTTTGACTTTTAACAGGACTTTAATCAATTCCATGAAGCATGAGTAACAGTCAAAACTGGAGGGTGTTTTTGCTCAGAACTTAAGAAGGGGGTTGCAGTGCTTTGCCAGAGAAGACAATTTGGGGATTGGGGTGGGGGTGGGAGGGAATCTGTGCCAAGACACACACAAGACACCTTGGCTCCTTATCACCCAGAATAGCTTAAGGATGTTTTGCAAGAGGAAAAACCTTTTATTTGTTTATTTTAATAAATCCTGACTTGGTTTGTCTCTTGCTATACCTGTGTTAAAAAAAAGTTCTTACAATTTGAGGTGAAATCTCTCCAATCAAATGTATTTAGACTCTCTCAGAAAAAATAACTCTCATGCTTTCTGTGGATGCCACTATTAAAGATGCTGAATCTATTCCCTGCCTTTAGTCATAGCCCAGAACTTGACAGTAATCAAAATCATTCAATGCCTGAGCAGGCTGAAGTGAGTACATATGATCAATGTGTACCCATTCCTATAAAAGTCCCCAGCGACAACGGTGTGCCACATACTATGCTGGAGCCACAGGCATCTTTAATTTAATTTTTTTCTTTATTTCAGAGAGAGAGAAAGAGAGAGAGAGAGCGTGAGTGGGGAAGAGGGGCAAAGGGAGAGAGGTAGAGGACCGTAAGCAGGCTCTATGCTCAGCACAGAGCCTGGCGCAGGGCTGGACCCCACCACCTCTGGGATCATGACCTGAGTCGAAATCAAAAGTCAGATGTTCCACCGACTGAGCCACCCAGGTGCCCATCACAGGCATCTTTAAAATTTAAAAATCAAATGAACTTCTTATTTTTTTTTTAATTTTTTAATGTTTATTTATTTTATGAGAGAGAGAGAGAGAGTTTGAGCAGGGGAGGGGCAGAGAGAGAGAGGGAGACACAGAATCCGAAGCAGGCTCCAGTCTCCGAGATGTCAGCACAGAGCCTGATGTGGGGCTCGAACTCACAAGCTGTGAGATCATGACCTGAGCCAAAGTCAGACGCTTAACTGACTGAGCCACCCAGGCGCCCCTCAAATGAACTTCTAATTTTTTTTTTTTTCAACGTTTATTTATTTTTAGGACAGAGAGAGACAGAGCATGAACGGGGGAGGGGCAGAGAGAGAGGGAGACACAGAATCGGAAACAGGCTCCAGGCTCTGAGCCATCAGCCCAGAGCCCGACGCGGGGCTCGAACTCACGGACCGCGAGATCGTGACCTGGCTGAAGTCGGACGCTTAACCGACTGCGCCACCCAGGCGCCCCCCTCAAATGAACTTCTAATGAAACTTCTGTTGGTCTATATTTGGGACTTAGCAGGGAATATGGAAGTATCTTAATTTTTTAATAATGTATATTTATTTTTGAAAGAGAGAGACAGACTGCAAGTGGGGCAGGAGGAGACACAGAATCTGAAACAGGGTCCAGGCTCCCAGCTGTCAGCATAGAGCTCAACGTGGGGCTCAAACCCACAGATCACAAGATCATGACCGAAGTCTGATGCTTAACCAACTGAGCCACCCAGGCGCCCCTGGAAAAATCTTTTAAATCTGCGCTCTGTTTTCAGACATACTTTGTTTGTCAGTAAGAATGACGATTTCAAAATTCTTTTATCTCCATGGGCTAAGGATTTCACAGGGATACAAAATTAGATTTTTAAGGATAGAGCACCCGGAGGATTGATTGTCTTCCCTTTTCTTTTTTCTTTCTTGCTTTTGACACCCTGTGCTATGTCAGGATGATACCATCATGATAAAAGGTATAGTCTTTGGCGTCAACGGCAAATCCTGCTCATGCACTTCTACAGTGTGTGTCCTTGGGTAAGTTTTTAGACCTCTCTCTTCCTGGTTCTCCATCTATAAGGTAAGAATAATAATAGTATCCACTTCAAAAGGATGTTCTGAGATGTAGATAATACCTGTAAAGGGCACAGGAGAAAGCTGAGTACACGGGAAGCCCTTAATAAATGCTCATCGTTATTATCACTGAAACATGGAAAGTTTCGCTCTTCATACAGGCAGAGCTATGGAAGCACACTTTGAACAGTAGAGTTAATAGTAATGATCATTGCTAATATTTCTGTGTAGATCACATGAATAAACTTCAGAATTTATTAACAAAATAATTATATCTGCTTCTTCCCTTTACTATTATCATTCAGAATATCCGATGCGGTGCACTAGGTAACATGACAATTGATAACAATTATCTTATGTTTTCACTCTTTAGTAATAATTTTACTGAATTGTGACTGGACTTTTTGCTGGAATTGTGGCTAGCTTGCATTTTATTTACTTCTTTCTCTCGCACATGAGAAAGTGGCAGAGAAAGAGGGAAGGAGGGAGAGAGAGAGGGTGGGGGAGAGAGAGAGAGAGAGAGAGAGAGAGAGAGAGAATCCTAAACAGGCTCCAGACTCAGCACAAAGCCTGATGCAGGGCTCAATCTCATGACCATGAGATCATGAACTGAGCTGAAATCAAGAGTCAGATGCTTAACCCACTGAATCACCCAGGCACCCCTCTATTTTATTTACTTCTATCAGTCAAAAAATAGATGACTCTTGCTTTGGGGATTACAGTTTATGGTGCTAAATGTAATGTGCTGAAAACCTTCCACATAGGGAGTATGCATTTAATTTTTACTTACCAGGATAGCCCCTAAGTTGGTAAAAAAAACAACAATAACAATAAATTAATGACTAATTTACCTCCCATACCATACCTTCTTTCACCTCCTGTTTTTGGTCTTGGTTTTCCAGTTCTGAATCATGGCCAACTTTAGGTTCTACCATTTCCTCATCTTCCTCATCCTCTAGAAGAAAGAAAGAGAAAAATGCATTATTTTCTTTCCTTCAAATCAAAGCCTTTGGTTGATGGTGGGAGGTAGGGCCAAAGGGTAAAGTTCCAATCATTTAGGGCAACTTCTAAGTAAATCAGTCCTCAATGAATGCCCAAGATATATGTTCATGAATATATGAATAAATTATCTCCAAAAGGGGCCTCTTTGAAAGTCCCCCAAGCTGCTGAGAAAACCACCCGAGTCGGCACCTGCTAACATCCATCTCCAGGCCCTCACCACATGGGATGTCTTGGAATTGCCTCTCTGACCTCTGAAGCTTCTTCAGAGATGACCCAGGAACAGATCTCAAAATGTTTCCACCTGGGGCACATTCTCCACAGGGAACACCTGCTGTACAGACGACTCATTTCCAATTTAATTCTCACCAAATTAATTTGTTTTTGACCTACAGGAAAGGGTTAAATACAGGTCTGACCCCAGGTCAAATGCCATTGGCAAGTAAACAACCAGGGGGTAGAGTCCCAAAAGTCACTGCCATTGGCCTGGGAGAAAGCAACCAACCTGAAATCGCATTTACACATTCAGAGCAGCTCATGCATTAATGTGAATTTAATGAGCACCAACAAATGGACCCAGTCTGCTACCACTGCCAGATGTTATAGTGCCCTTCCTGCCCTATGCAAATGTGTGCTCGTTCTGTCTGCTCTCAACCTGCCTTTCTTAGAGGCCCCTTTCATTATAGAGTGCTTGAAATCATCAGCCACAAAGTAGAAGATGTAGGGGGGAGTCAAGGTGTCACAAGAAAATCCAGTGTAGAGAAATAAAATAATACAAAAAATTAAAACTTGCTTTCACAGTTTAAAAAATATATTGTCTTCTCTCTTAAGTATAATATTCACTGTAGGTTATTTATTTCATTGGTTCAAATGGAATTTAAAAGAAATGACTTCACTTCCTCTCCTGCCCCTACATTCATTCATATATTCATTCATCCATCAAATATTTACAGACTTTCTGTAAGATCTCAAGCTCTGTGGATAGTCTCATTTCCATCATAATAAATCCTGAGATTTACATCAACTAAAAATTTCAGCCCCAACCACTTAGGGAATGCATTATAAATGCATACCTAAATGCCCAAATAAATATCTGTAGCCTGAAAAGCAACTCCAAAAGTCTGACTACATTAAGCAAGTGATCTGGGGAAGAAATATCAACTTTAAAAATTTGAACATAGAAAGTGTAGCATTGCAATTTAGATATTAAAAAATTTTTAATGTAAACTTTCATTGAAATACAATACTCTAAGTGCATATGTATATACTGTGGAACCAACCTCATTACTTTATAACCACACTAGAAACATATCAGAAAGAATGTAGAACACTTTTAAGGAAAATGGTCATTTATTAGTAACACATTTATTATCAGTACATTATTTCTAATACATACCTAAGAGGTAAAGAGTTGCACTTGGAATTTTGAAAAGAACACTGAATTACTCTGATTTTTAGACAAATAAATCCTTAAAGTGTTAAGTTATAAGCAGCACATTTAAGTCCTTATCCATATATAAAGATATTACTGCTATCTACCCATTAACAACCTGCTTGAAAAGTCGTGAACCTGCACATCATGTATCCTGATCCAAAGACCTGACATAAAACCTTAGGAGGTACTAGCCTCCTCTTCTGGTAAACCTGGGATAGAGAGGCAATCTTCAAAAGTCCACTAATCTGCTAGTAAGTGGCTCTATTTCTGAACCTTCTAGAGACATTTATTACTTTTTTTAAAGTTTTAAAAAATTTATTTAAATTCAAGTTAGTTAACATACAGTGTAGTCTTGGTTGCAGAAGTAAAACCCAGTGATTCATCACTTACATATAACACCCCGTGTCCATCCCAACAAGTGCCCTCCTTAATGCCCATCACACATTTGACTCATCCCCCCATCCTCCTCCCCTCCAGCAACCCTGTTTGCTCTCTGTATTGAAGAGTAGAGACATTTCTTTAAGCTTACTGGATTTAGCAGCAATGCCCTGACACTTACAAAATGCAAGTAAATACAACAAATACAAAACTGATAGGGCATGTATTATGAATTGAGTCCTGTTTTGCCCTCCCCCCAACCAAATATTTGTATGTTGAGGTTATAACGCTTAGGATTTCAGAATGCGACTTTATTTGAAAATAGGATCATTGCAGATATATTTAGTTAAGATCAGATCAGACTGGAGTAGGTGGGCACCTACTCCAATATTATAAAAAGGAGAAATTTAGACATGGGCACACATAGGGAGAATGCCAGGGGAAGCTGAAAAAGACTGGGGTGATGTTTCTACCAGCTAAAGAATGCCAAAGATTTTTAGCACACAACCAGAAACTAGGGAAAAGGCACAGAACAGATTTTTCCTCACGGCCGTCAGAAGGAACCAACCATGTCAACACCTTGATCTCAGAATCACCTGGCCTCCAAAACTGAGACATTCCATTTCTACTGCTTAAACCACCCAGAATTGTAGTACTTTGTAATAGCAGCCTGAGCAAACTAATACAGCCAGTAGAGTGCCCTGCTTTCTATGACCCTATAAGGTAGTGGAAGAGATACAGGACATATACCATAATAACACCTAAGGCAAGGATGTAAAATCTAATTTATTTACCAGAACTTGGTACCATCAGTCTAATAGATGAAGAGATAGATTAATCTCCCCCAAAGAAACTCACAACCACATCAAATTTTCAAGTTTTGTCTGGTTCTGCCTGTTTTCAGATCTACGATCTGTAACCATCAGGCATACTGCCTCCTTCGTCAGAGCATGATGTGAAATAGAAAGGCCTTGCGGAGAGGCCTAAAGTAGAAGCTCAGTTGCAGTGTAAGGACAGGCTCGGAGAGGCTCTTCGAGGTGGATATGGCGTGGCCTCCATTAGAATCGCTCTTCTGCTTCTAAGAGGCAAGTACACACAAGGCTCAGCTGAGGAGAAGTTAGGTTTCACATCCTGGACAGCTATATATGATGGGCTGTCTTATTTATTAAGGATACATATGCTGCATCCACATTCTATTCACATTCTCATGTTGGAATCCACTGCCCTGAGACCAGACTGTCAATGCCTACCACAAAGCATTAGTTCCTCTGGCTGAACAGATTCACAAGTTGGGCAGGGATCAGCACATCAAAGGAAGTAATTGATCTGGGTCTGAGCCTGGAGTCTACATCTTGCCAGCCCCTTGATTTTACATAATTCATAGAAACTATAGGAGGCCCTGTTTCTTCATCTGCGGAATTGGGATAATAATCCTTTCCTAAAATCCAGTGTTGTTGTAAGAATAACCAAATTAAATAATTGATCTGAACTTTCTTTTTAAACCAAGAGAGTTGGGAATACCTGTACACAGAAACCTCCAAACAAATGTTGCATTAGCTTGCATATCAACCAAACATTTATTGAGCACTTACTATGTACCAGGTGCTGGGAATATGAGAAGGAATAAGACAGACAAAAAAATCCCTGTGCTCATGGAGCTTCATTTGAGGTAGAGGAGACAAAAAACAAACAAATAAACAAAATATATATTATATCTCATAAATGTTGTGGGGGAAATAGAAAGCCAGAAAGGGAGACTGGGCATGCTGGTAAGGGGAGGAAGAGTTGAAATTTAAAATAGAGCCATCAGAAAAGGCCACACTGAGGTGACATTTGAGCAAAAAGTTCAAGGAGTCAAGGGAGTGAGCCGTGTGAAGATCTTGGAGAAGACCAGTAACAACAGATTCTTCCATCTTATTCTGTGGACCCAGGGGTTTAATGGGTCACGGTTTAAATTAATTTATTATCAGTTCCATTGACTATAGAAAATAGCTGTGCTTTCATTAGAGCCATCTGTTTGTACATTCCTATCTTCTAGTTCTTAAAATGAAGTCGGTTTCCCCAAATGACTCCGGTTAGTATCACATAGTATCAAATTCTTGGGGCACCTGAGTGGCTCAGTTAAGCAAAGAACTCTTGATTCCAGCTCTGCGCTGACAGCATGGAGCCTGCTTGAGATTCTCTCTCTCTCTCTCTCTCTCTCTCTCTCTCTCTCTCTGTCTCTGCTCCTCCCCCATTCATACACTTTCTCTCTCTCAAAAATAAGTAAATAAACATTTAAAAAATAGTATCAAATTCTCATCTTTCACAGCTATAAAGGTCTTTATTTTCAACATTAGTTCCTGGAAGAGTCAAAATGCAACATTGTGACGGAAAGTGTTCTATAAGGGCTTGGCTCTAAAAAGGGCTAGGTTTGTGATAGCAATGTGTAGGTTTATACACAAAGTATGCAGGAAAATCACAGGTTATCTAATTATTTAAATAGAAAATTCTTCCCCAGAGAACATTTTTGATGAATGTAAGAAAACCAAATACTTACAGTGTTTATAATACGTGCAAAGTCCTACAATGAAATACTGTGAATAATAGAAAAACAAATAAGAAAAATAATATCTGACCTTTTAAAGTGGTTAAAAACCAGTTGCAGGCATTAATTTTTTAGTGGCCACAGAATTCTTTGTCTTTCAGCCTTTTAAAGACACAAAGCAAGTGTTTCAGTGGATTTGTTAAGGAAACAAAACACAAGAGATTGGTTCGTTTCTCTGCATACTGATATGTTTGCCTTGCTCAGCAAAGAGAGTGTATTTTTCTTTAAGACTCTGGTTTCCTTTCTGGTGCAATTGGAATTACTTCTGTTGAAACCATTTTCAAAACAGTTAAATAACTTTAAAGAAAAGGATTTATGTAGACCCGCTACAGACCACTGATATATGAGTTGTGCCACTAGTTCATACCCGGTTACATTTCCTCTGAGATTGGAGGGGAAAAAAATTACCACCCATGTGTGGTTTCCTGTACCAGGTCCACACAAGAAATTAAACTAGTGTAGGCAGAAGTTAATTACCTGTCAGTCCAAGGGGCTAATTTCAAACAATGGCATCTTTTAGACACTTTATTTTATTTAGCAGCCAAATTCTGCTGTCCCCGGTCGCTGCATGCATTCCTTTCAAGTTGGGGAGATCTTTGGTAACCACTGTGCTTCTCCTGAAGATATCCTAAAGGTCTAAGAACGAACACTTGCATGTTCAGCGGCAACCACACATAACACACTTAGCACAAGGCCTGACCCTCTGTGTGAGCTCTGGAAGGGTTGTCTGCTCTACCCACCTGCGTTTCAGAGTGAAGTCAAGGTTGTCCATCTAAACGTGCTGCGGTCCTTTAATTGTTGATCTGCTCTGATGGCCTCAGAGTTGAGACTTTGGAAGGGGAGTGCTGGGGAATGTCTGTCACTGTTTGGCAATACAGTGTGAAAACTCCTTTCTGCCCGGGGGTATCCCTCTTGTAGTACTGGTATATTGGTAACATGCTGAGCCCCTGCTTTCTTCTCCTGAAGCCCAAGGGGAGACATCTTCCTGCTCCCCAGCTCCTACTGACCAGAACAGAGGCAGGATCCAAGCGATAGTCAGACTGGATGTTCCTAACTGGGCCTTTGTCTTTGCAGCCAGGAGGCAAAACCAAGGGAATAGTAAGGATTAATTTTTGGCAGCATGCCGTAGTAGCAGCAACACCCGACATCCTGGCCAGATTGTTCCAGAGGTCCACAGTCTGGGTTCCCTTGGTCTCTGCTCCTTTTTAAGCCTGTTCCTTCTGCCTCCTGTTGATCCTGTGAGCACCAGATTTCCTTCCAATAAATCTCACCAGGGGTGATGTCAACACCAGATTTCCTTCCAATAAATCCCACTGGACTTAGTGCCTGCCGCTTGCAACCAGAACCCTGAGCAACACAGGGCGGCCCTCTGTGAAGAGAAGGGCTTGTTTTTACAAGGTCAATGGGTTCTCACTTTCCTCTGCTCTCTCAGGGACTGCAAAACCCCAGGATAAGAGGGTCTGAGTGCCCAGCCCTCACCTTCCTGCCCAGCTTCTGGCTTTTCATGAGGGGGCTCTGGCCCCTCAATGTAAGACCGTTGAGTCTGGTCAGGTGGAGGAAGGCTGCAGGGAGCAGAATGGGTCATTTCACTCTACCCTTCTCGATTCCAAAGGGCATCTTGCTGTTACCAAAGGGGAAGGCACAATGCAATATCACATGACTATGAATCCAATAGGCTAATGACTCTAGATGCACAATTACTTTATGTACCGCTTAGAAAACAGATTACTGCTAATTAAGCTATAACACATCATGAATTCTAACATGAAAAATTGTGAATGCTGGAATTGATAAAATAATTTGTGGCTTAGCAATGAAGAGAAACTAGCTTCCCAAAGATAAAAGGGATGGCAAGGACACATAGTCAAGTCTAAATCAAGCTTATTGGTATACTACTATCAGTGAACAGATTTGGAGATACAAGGCACATTTGTTTTAAAAGATATATTGCTTTCAACCTAAGAACAAATGCCCTAGCCACTTAATATGTAATTCTATGTATAAATATTTCAGAGGATAACTCTTTTAAAAACATATTTAAAATTTTTCAGTAGAAAAGCAGCCTGGAGCCTGCTTCAGATTCTGTGTCTCCCTCCCTCCCTCTCTCTCTCTCTCTCTTTCTCTTTCCCTCTCTCTCTCTCTCTCTCTGCCCCTTCCCCACTTGCACTCTGTCTCTCTCTCTCAAAAATAAACAAACACTAAAAATTAAAAAAAAGAAAAACAAAGAAAAATAGAAAAATTAGGATTTATTTTTCAATTTAAAGCATAATTCACTCTAAGGAAGGTATTCTTTGCAGGTCTGTGCTTTGCTTCATCTTTTCTCATATCAAGTCCACTCTGGATAATACCTACACCCATGTCTTCCATCATCACCCACAAACTGAAACCTTTCCAGACTCCAGATTCTGTATTGCACATTCCAACATGAATGTACCACAGGCATTTCACATTTGACATGTTCAACTCAGAACTCCTGCCTTCTCCCGAGACCTGCTCCTTTGATTACATTCTCTTTCCTGCCCTGTGGTACCATCATGCACATGGCTTCACAGTTGGACACCAGAATATATATCACCCTTCAATTTCTCTTGGGCACCGGGACCTGTAAGAAGGGGTCTCTAAGTCCTGTCAATTCCTCACTACCAGTTTTGTTCTGTATTTCTACTAGTTTTATTTATTTTTTATTATTTAAAAAACACATCTATGTATACTTTCTACACCAAAACAACAACAATGACAAAATTCCACCAAACCAAAAACAAACAAACAACAAAACCAAAACTCTATAACTCCCTAAAAATGTTAGGGTAAAATCCCATAACTCCTTGTCTTTTCCACCTCATCTTCCATTCTGAACAATGCACAACCACCCGATGTCCCAGTAGGTTCATGCCTCAAAAGCACTGCATGTAATTTTTTTGTGTCTGTGTTGGTCTTCCCTTCAATATCCAGGAGTTAATTATAACTAGCCTTTGGTGATACAATTCCAGAGCTTTAACACTTCCTCCCAACAAGATTTGTTGACCCCTTTCATTGTTCCACCACCCCACCTTGTACCTTGTATATATCTCTATGACAACACATCTCAGACCACTTAAAATTAAGTTTATTCATCTATCTCCACAACCAGATGAAAAGTCCCCAAAGACCTACTCTTGTTAGTATCATCAATGTCAAGTACTGAGACTAACAAAATCAAGACAGGTGCTTGATCTGGAAAGATAGTTATGAATCACATCATATAGGACCTTGCATGACAGAGGAAGTTTGGACTTCTTTCTAGAGATGAGTATCCCCCTTTTAATAAACACAAATCTCATGTAGTCCATATTATTTAAAATTTCAAAGGGAATTCAAGGCACTGGTAATGCCAAATATGGCTTTTAAAACCTCACTTATCTCCTTGCCAGTCAGCCCTTTACGCACATTCTAATATATTTAGGAGGTGGCTTGACTCTTGATGAAAACTATTCTTCCCAACCTTTCTTACAGAGAACCAGAGGCTTTTAAAAACACAAGAGAGAAAGTCTGATTTTGTTTAAGAATATGGAGGCAAGATGGAGGGTGGAGGAAATTGGGAAAGCCTGGAATAAGGGAGACAGTGAGAAGGTAAACTATAGCTGTAGTCCAAGCAACAGACGATGAGAACTTGACCTAAGATGGTTCAGTTGCCAATGGGCATGATGAATTGGACTGAATTTAGACATATGTTTATACAACAGACAGTGAGGGCTCTCGTACAGAACTCATTCAAGTCACCCTATCCTTGGACCAACTTTGTGTACAGTTAGCCAACTTTGCCAGGAGTCCAAAGAGAGCCACCCTCCCGATATGTATTACGGCGGCCAAAATAAAGTATAACGTGCACCACTGAATGCTTACACAAACCAAGGTGAGCGCCTCTGTGCTTTAAAAATATGCAGGAAAGACATATTTTGTGGGATTTTCAGTAAGCACTTTGTTAAATATACTACATGGTAATATTTAAAAAACCTTCACTTTCTGGTCTAGAAAAATCTGGCCAGAGTAAAGAAAACATACATTTCTCATCATACAGAGCGCTCCTGTTAACACTCTAGGCCACATCAGTTCTCTCCTAAGGCTCTAACATGACAGTACTTGGAAAGTGTACTTCCTGGTGGAATGACACCCAAGGCATTGCAAATGGGAGGAAATGAAAGAATATGTTCAAAATGAGAAAGGAAGCCAGAGAATAGTACTTTTTAGCAGCTGTTTCTGAAACTTGTAACTGTGCTGATATATAATACGTGTGTGGTAAATATGTGTTGAATTAAGCTGACACAGGTTAGCCAGCTCTCATGGAAAGGCAGAGACCAGGAAGAGAACAATGCCCTTCTCAGAGATGTCCAGGCAGGAGTTCATGGATAACTTTAGCACTTGATGTTTGGGTATGGGAAGGCTTGATTGATCTGTATTTCCACAAATTTTCCTGCTTAAAAACCTTTAATGGCTCCCTATTGCTTAAATTAGCTCAGCATTTAAGGCTCATCCCCGTTTGACCCCAATTTAATTCTCCAATGTTGCTCAAAGCATAATAGTTCTTGACTCCATGTGTATGAAATAGGCCAAGTTTGTTATCAGTAACCACCCTCCATCCTACCTCTCTTTAGTCTTGTATATATTTCAGGCCCCCTGTCTCTCAAGCTTTCTCAGGAAGTCATGGAGTCTGCAACCACAGAGGAGAGCAGTTGGATGAACTAATTCACACCAATGGATTAGAGAATGACAACCCAAATAAATTAATCTCCAAAGGCAAACTACAACTTTCACAGGACTTGGGAAGAAGAAAGATTTTGAAAGAGCAGAGCCAACCCTCAAATCAGTCCCCTATTCTACATTCTTGGAGGCAGAACCATCCATTGCACAACTACAGAAAGCAGCATTCCTATCGTGCTCTATGTGAATATGTGAATAGGGCTTCCTGGAGTTACATAGAGCATAGACTCTGTGTCTATCCTTAACAGTCTTATTTGTATAGATGTCTACACCCACACACACTCACACACACACACACACACACACACACACACACAATCTGGGCAATAATTCAAAACACTTGTAAATGTAGTTCTTGGCTGCTTGGAAAGGAAGAAGCTCTAGTTTCTCCTGTTCAGACTTAAATCTCTTTTGCTGCCTACTTTTGAATTTGGATAATCCTATACCCTATTCCTTGTTTCCTCTACCATTTTTCCAAATGTGCAAATATGTACTTGCTCCTAGTGGGAGTGCTGTTTGTGAAATGAAAACTGGGCTCCCAGGGCAAGAGATGCCATCATATTTACTTTCAACAGCAAGTGTAGATATGTCCCAGAGGAGGGTGAAGCTCAAGGTCTCCAGGTGCTCAAATGGTTATTGTGTTATGTTAACTGGTAAAAACAGAGGAAAATAAGTAGAAGCCTTTTAGAAACATTATGTTGCCTGTAAATAAATTGTTCATAACAAGAAAGTGCTACCTTCCATCTCTAAGAATTGTCAACTCTATTAATGTCAGAGCAATCACATCAATCACGGCACATGTAGATCATCCACTGTTGCATGTCCTCTGGTATTCTTTTTATTCATAGGATCAAATCTTGTTAGTTCTATCTCTTGGTATCTCTTACCTCTTATCTCTTTCTCCATGCCTAGCCGTGCTACAAACAGCATTGTCGGATTAACCCTATTAAACAGAACTCTGTTCACATAAATGTCCTTGTGAAAGCTGTGATGGGTCCCATCACATGCAGAACAAAAGCTGGATTCTTGGCCACATCTTCAAGTCTTCTATGGCCTGGCCCCAGCATGTGCTTCCTGCCTGAATTTCCTCTACTGACACTATGGCTGCTGCACAAACTTCCACATTCCATCTACCCTTTGGTTCATGCTTCTCCCTCAGCTAGACTCTCTCCTTCCCTTCCTTTTACAAAATATGAGCCTAATAATGTGTCAGGCACTATTCCAGGTGCTGGAGACACAGCAGTGAACAAAACTTCCTGCCTCCGTGGAGTGTGCATTCTAGTAGCCGGGGGGGGGGGGGGGGGGGGGGCAGATAACGGAGAAGATAAGCAAGTCAAGTATGTGGTAGGTTGGGGAGTTTCAAGTGCTGAAGAGAAAAAGCAAAGCAGGGAAAGGAGGCAGAAGTGGTAGGCATCATAATTTTTACACAGGTAGCTCGAGAGGTCCTTGCCGAGAGATCCCATTTGAAAAAAAACCCAAGCCTCGTGGATACCTGGGGAAAGCATTCTAAGTAGAGGAAACAAAAGCTCAAGGGCAAGATTTTGCCTGGAGTGCTCAAGCCCTCAAATGCCTTCACATCTTGCCCACATGTAAAATCCAGCTGTACTTCAAGATCCGATTCAAATGACCCCCAGTCCCCAAATCTCTCCCATTCTCCCTCATTTGGAGGGATTTCTTCTTCATTTAAGGCTTCAAAGCACTTCATCTGGGTCTCTTTTAACTACTTTTTTTTTTTCATCTGAAGAATTATTATGTTTAAGATGACAGCATTTATCATTCTCCACTTTATCTACTACGTATTTATTTTAAGTAGAATACCCCTGTACTTTCATGAGTTTACTTCTCCAACTGAGAGTCTCCATTTCTTGGGAGTAGGATGCATTAATTACTCCTATTTATTTATCCCAGGATGATTGTTAAGTATTTTTTACTGTTTTAAATGTTAGTAATCTCACTTCTCCAGTAGTTCCAGTAGTAGATTTTCTGAGGGGTTTCTCATTAATTTAGCTGGATCCCAAATCTCCTCATTCGATTTCAAATTCTAAGGTTCTTTTCCTTGATCATGAGGTCTTGTCATCACTGACAGCAACAAATGTCAGAACTTATTCAGAGACTCTGTACACTCCTTGCGAAGTTCATGGTCCTTGACTTTGTTTCTTGTCCTGGTCACTGTCATTAGATACTTACTCATCACCTAACGCACGCTCAGATCTGTTCTAGGCCTCATGGAAAAATGATAGCTATTAATTTATCAGATCATATGCGTCAAGCTTTGTGGTAAATTTTTTATATCCATTAGCCTGTTTAATCCTCATAAGGACTCACTGAGGCAGACACAGTGAGTTCTCTCTATATATGAGAAAATTGGGGCTAAGAACAGAAAGATGATCTGCCTCAGGTCACAGAGTTACAGGAAGCAAAAGAGCCAAGATTCAGACCCATGTTTCCCCAGCTCCCAAACTCTCTCAATTTATTGCTAAAGCCTACCAAACAGTATAAAGGTGGAAAAGGGAACTGTAATGGACATTTGTGGCTTTGACCACCCAGAATCCACCATCCCACTTCTTGGAATAATAGTCCCTTTATTCCTCTTTGGTGCATCCATCTCTTCCCAATCCCAGCTAAATAAATCCTACTTAAGATTTAGGGGATAATTTTGTATCTGAGGCAACGACCAATGAGACTTAATCTCAGTATTTTACTTTGCACCACCAGTAGAATGACCATATCATCTAGTGTCCCATTTGGGATACTTCTGGAAGGAATTCAGAGCAATGAATATTTAAGCAGGGCTGGCAGATTTCGTGAAGGAGGACTGCCTGGGTAAACTGGGACATGTGGTCACTCCCTGCAAGAGGGAAGTGGATACCTCTCTTCTATTGGACTGCATGACTATTCTAGCTAAACCAGGATACATGCTCACTCTAACCATCAGGAGGTGGATTCCTCTCCTCCACTGGACTGGTGTTACACTAATGTGGCACTGAAGCTGTCCTTCATCTGACATATGGAGCGTGAGCAAAATCAGTAAATAAAACAGGGCCAAAAGACAGACAGTAGTAAGTAACAGTTTGACGCCTAAATTGAACAGTAGCTGAAGCCATCATATGCCTAGAATTTAGGGCCTAGATTTTTGTTCGTAAGAGCCAACAAAATTCCTTTGGGCTTAAGTGATTCTGTGTTGGTTTCTCTGTTCCTTATAACCAAAGAAAGTTCAAAAGGTCAATAATGAATCATTGTTGAGTACCCAATTTTGTATTCTGTATTTTCACTACATGATCTCCTGGAGCATGCTAACTATCCTGCAAGGTAGCACCGAGTTAAATGCAAGAGTCACTCATGGCCATGCCATGCCACTCAGCTTCAACTCCTCCTACCATTTAGTAGCAACGTTTGGCTACTGACTCAACTCCTTGTGCCTCAGTTTCCTCAGCTGTTGAATACAGAATTGCCCTCCTTGGAAAATGACGATTTTTGAATTGCTTAATATATGTAAAGAACATTTTATATTATTGATGAGGAAACTGAGACTCAAAGAAGTTACATAAGGTGCTGAAACTCAATCGGCTACTAAATTATACAGGCAGATTTTGAACCCAAGACTTTGAGGCTCCAAATTCCTTTCTGTTTCAGCACTGTGTCCACAATGTCTCCTGGTTGCTTGAACTAGGCTCTGAAGGATGGAGATACCTCAATGGTTTCGGAGGAGAGAAGAAGCATGGCCAGTGGAGAGTAAAGTTCATGAAGTGGCAAAGCAGTTTAGGAGCACAGTTGAAAAACAAAGCTGCCCCCCTGTTCTGTCCAACAGAGCCCAGCTTCCCTTTCCTTGCCTATTCCAGTTTCTGTGTGGCTTTAGCACTGCAAGTAGGCTGCATCACAATCCATGTGTAGGTTGAGAAGTGTTTCTATTTACTGCAGGGAGGTCCGCTCGGACAGTCTTGTTTTCTCCAGTACAAGACCATGCCTACGGGACATGCCCTCCTCCAGCTCAAACTGCATGGGTTACGTTCTTCCCTTGCTGACCTGCTTCAACCGAGCTAGCTTCCTAGGCTTTTCTTGATCCTGCCAGGAACTTCCACGTCTCCTGGCTTTTGCATTTGCTATTCCCTCTGCCAGGAATACTCTTCATTCAAATATTCACGTGTCTTTCTCATGACATTTTTAGAGTCCCTGTTCAAATGTCACATCATCTGTGAGGTCTTCCCTACGCGACCTATATAATATAGCGACATGCCTCCCCCCACTCTGCCCTGGCACATGGCACTTGTTTTCCCCTTACTCTGATTTTTTTTTTCATTTCATAGCACTGGTTTTGTACGTTTATTTATATATGTATTTACTGTCTGTCTCCCACCACTGGAACGGGAATTCTACAATATCAGTGACTGTGACTCTTCTCTGCTGTATCCAAAGCACCCAGAAAACAGCTGGGTATGTGGTAGGTGTCAATAAATATTTGTTGGATGGTAAGATGACTGAACACACAAAGACCAGCAAGACAGTGCTGCATCTTGAAATAAGCATGTAATTCCTGAAGGCAGCAGGGTGATTGAAGTCCCTGTTATGGAAATCAGGACTCCCCTTACCCCACTACCACCTTGTCATGGATGTCCATGACCCTACAGATCTTGTTCCTTGAAATGGGAATTAACTATCCCTTCAGCATTCTTATTCTCTACAAAATGGAAATGAGATTATGAGTACTTTTTACTGACTGTCATTTCAGCATTTTCTCATTCTGGTGTCCAGTCCCCAGCCCAGAGAGAACTGATACATTTTCCATCTGGAAATACATCAAAATTCATCACAGTCCAATTCTAAGGGAAGATCATTAGCACATTTGTTTGCTTTTATCCTGGCATTAACAACTCTATTTGGGGCTAAATTATTTCCCCTGGTTTCAATGTCAAGTTTTCCCATTGGCTCAAATATGAAGTCCCTTGTCTGTCAATGCAATAATTTTCTATTAATTATAAAAGAAGAAAGCTGGCAGTTTGAGAGTCTTAAGGGAAGCATTTGTCTAATCCAAGAAACGGATTTTCCAGTTACTTGGACTAAGTACAACTCTCAGTTGTGGTCAGATTCACAGATTTCAAAGTGCCCCTTGTTTTTACTTTCTGGTCAGTCTAGACAGACATGGTTCTTTCCTTCATTTTTCAAGCTGTTGAAACACCACATTGGTCACAAGAATCTGAATCTCCAGAGAATCAATGGAGCAGTCCTTCACCAGAGACTCCATAACTTTCTATTGAACACCCCTCTGAGTAGAACAACTTTGGTGGTGCTAGGAGAGAGTTCACTTCGAAGTCTCAATTTGAATGTAAAAATGATGCTGTGACAACACAAATAATGGTCACTACTGTCCTATCTGTAATGGAAACATAGTCAAGTGGTTAGAGCATGCAGTCTTTGCCTGTTCTCAGTTATTTCAGTTTCATGCAGAATGTCCTCACCCAAATGAAATTGCCCTTTTTTTAAAAAATTTTTTTTTAACATTTATTTATTTTTGAGGCAGAGAGAGACAGAGCATGAATGGGGGAGGGGCAGAGAGAGACGGAGACACAGAATTGGAAGCAGGCTCCAGGCTCTGAGCCATCAGCCCAGAGCCTGACACGGGGCTCGAACTCACGGACCGCGAGATCGTGACCTGAGCTGAAGTCGGACGCTCAACCGACTGAGCCACCCAGGCGCCCCTGAAATTGCCCTTTTAAACAGTAATTCTTCTATTCATTATAACTGGACAATGTTCTTGAGAACCTGCTATATGCAAAGCCTTGACTACATCTCATGTGGGCCACCGAAATGAATCTAGAGAGATGCTTGAACTCAAAAAAGTTTGGCATTTGAGCAGAGGAATGACAACTGCATGAAAATATCTCCATCAGAGGAGAGAATGCCTGGAGAAGTGCTATGGGAATTCAATAGGGGTCAAGTTAACTTGTGGCAGGAAGAGTACAGACAGAGAGAGAAGAAAGGGAAACAGATTTTTTATGGACTTTAATTTTAGTCAGATCTTGAGGACTGGTGGCATCTAGATAGGGATGTAGAGATAGGAATGCAGAGTATCATTCCAAGAAGAGGAAAGAGCATTGCAAATGCATGACAATAGAAAGATGTATTAATATCAGGATAAATACCAGGGTAAGTAAATACACATTTGCTATTTGATCCACTCAGCTTTGTTGAGAAACAGCACTTTAAATCCACATGGCTTCCACTAATGCCAAAGAGGGTTAAGGAATCCTAGGTACTTAGTAGTGCCATGACCCAGGAGGATGATTTTCCCATCAGACGTTTTGAGGTAGGTAAATTCTGTATACGTTTCTTCTCTAGAGATAGCATAGGGAGAACATGATCTTATTCATGATCGTTTGTTATATGAGGAGTAAAAGATTGGTTTCTAGGCTCCTGTAAGATTTATTTTCTCATCCGTAAACCAGGGATGCTAATTAATATCTATGCTAATTACATAACAAAGCTCTTGTGTAAAACAATGAAATAATGGATATAGAGATGCTTTATCAGTGGTTAAAGGGCTACAAGGTGTTATTTATTAAGGTTGGGTAATTGTAATAATAATTATAGCTTCTTGATGTCCAATGGCCCACATAGCCACAAAAATGTGCAAGGTTGGAAGAAGATTATGCAAGAGAAAAGAGGAGAGAGGCATTCCAGTTAGGACTCATCATAGAAACAAAAGGCTGGAAAGATCCACAGAGACAGCTATTGTTGGGTTGTGGTAGGATTTGGGGATAAAGAGTGTAAAGTGCCTCACACATCAGAAACAAAATACAAAACAAAGATTCAAATGTGTGAGACAGAGTCTAAGTCCTGTCGAGACGAGAAAGAGTGTGTCAGCTGTGGCTCATTAGACAAAGGTTCAGGTAGAGCTGGGGCTTCCTGCAGACATGAGCTTGGCTTCAGAGAACAGGTAAGAGTAAGATGGGCAGGGGGAAGGGAAGAGTGGTAGCATCTATACCATTTAGGCGAGATGTTCTGGGTTTCCATTCCACCCAATATTTCCCTCTTTAAAGGCACATAAACATTAAATTCAGAATTGACTTTTCTCTGTACTCTTAGCTCCGAGCCCAGTCCTTGGGCCATAAAGGGACTCCTTACTTTTGTGCTGAATCATTCTGGGTATGTGACGAAGGAAGGTGTGAAGTCAGGAGAGAATGAGCACATATTCCAGGGGGAGGGAAGAAAGTTGTGTGATAAGGGAGCAAGGGACAAGAATGGTGGTAAGGCAGGAAGCTATGCTACAGCTTGAAAGCTAGGCTAAGGCTTTGGGTTTTGATGGAGCAGTGAGAGCAGGGAAATCACTAGATTTAAAATCACCATTACCTAGTAGCAGTATACTGAACAGGCTACCGCTTCAGCCCTAGCTGTAATGCAATCTTTAGGTGGGCCAACAAAGGAGAAAGAAATAAACATGACCACCATGACTTAATCATGGTGCTCTATTGAAACATATTTTTTTACTACCACACATGCCAACCTTCATTCCTGCCCCTGGCTTCAGTTGAGGAAGCCTCAGGGCTTTGAAGTATCACCTCCTATTATACAGGGAGGCTTTGTCATCATTTTCTGCCATTCCATATTATTCCTATAGCTTTCACATAAATGCAGAATCATAAAACAAACAAACAAACATACACTTGAAAAGATCCATAAAGAGCTAGGGAGGCACTGTTGGGAGATTTAAGGAGTAAGTGTATGAACCTCATAGTATGGTGCTCTGAAAAGTAGAAAACTAGGTAAATGGAAATTACCATTCTTATTTTCTCCTTCTTTTCCTCCTCTTTCCTTTCACCTTCTTCTTCCTCTTCCTCCTCCACTTCCTCTTCCTCCTCTTTCCTGATGACCCAGTCTTTTCACTTAGTGGATGAGCTATGGCCATCCATGGAGTTCAAGGCTCTGCCCAAGTTCCCATAGCTGGCTATTCAGAGCTTGGACTGCAACTCAAATCTGCCAACTCTGTCCCCACAGCTCTCCCCACCCCTCATTCTGTAGCAGCAAGATTATCACAGGGAGAAAGAAGAGCCCCAATTCCAATTAGATTTGAAGCATAAATGCACCTCTGAAGCGGATTATCTGACACTCTCATCAAGCTTCCCCTGTCAAGATGGCTACTATTGCATTTACTTACCACCCCTCTCTAATCCAAATTTTTCTTTCTAAATGAAGTCATTAAACCATACAAAGTCATTAAAACACCCTTGTGACTTCCAGCCAAACCACTGCAGGCCATCAAACCTTCATAGAGCCCATACTTGGAAGAGGGAAGTTTGCAAGCACAGCTATGCACCATTAAAATTTGAAGATTCTCTTTTGGACAGGCTAATGAGAGCAAATCACTCAAACAGGTCTAGACGATGTAAGGTTTTGTACCTGGGTCGGAGCCTGCTGGGGTCCCACAGGCTTGGCTGCTCTCCTATCCATCTGCAAAGGCACTTTCTTCCCTGTTTTGTATAGTGTCAAATATTGGTCTTTTAAGGCAAAGTGAAACCTTCTGGATCCACATTATCCACAGCTTCTGGGGGCCAACTGAGACAGAATATTTTGTGCTAACATACTCAGAACACCTCAAGTTTCCCTTACTGTTTTACTTCCCCTTCACTTGGAAGCAAGCAAAGCAAGTTGGCAAACAGTTTTCTATACACTTAGGGGGACAAGAACAAGGGAAGCTGGTGGGCCTTTTCCTCCAACCACTCCGTGTGTGTTAGTGCAGCCCTTCCACAATGTTGTTGATGTGATTATTCTAAAATGAAATTTGTGACTGTCATCTCCTTGCTTAAAATCCCAGATTTCTTCATTCTTCACATATGATTAAGGTCAAACTCCCTAAACCTGGCATAGAAAATCTTCTGTGATTTACCGCTTGCCTAGTTGGTCATCCTTATGACAAACCACTCCCCTAGTCCAGGCTACATTCCAGTCATTTAGCCGACAAGCACTTGCTCACAGGAGGCAGTGTGTTAAAATGGTTCTGAGTACAAGCTCTGAAGTCAGGCTGCCTGGGCTCAGGGATGCTGCCTTGTGTAACGCCAGAGGGGAATTCTTCACATTATACCTAATATTTATTGAGCACTTAAGTGCTAGGCAGAATTCTTCCTAATGGTTATCTCACTTAATCCTTACAAAAACCTACCAAGTAGGTAGCAGCCCCATTTAGCAAGTAAGGAAACCAAGGCTCACCTAACTTCTCTTGCCACATTAGTTCATGCAGTTGGTAGATGACAGAACTGGGAATATAAATGTAGGTCAAATTTAATTTCAGAACTCAGGGTTTTAACCACTCTGTCTCATTGTTCTTTCCCCCAAACTCATCTTCCTAGAGTCTCATATTTGAGATTAAGAACCAGTCAATGAGCCAGCTGAGACAGAACTCTGGTATCCATTAGAAATGCCCCTTCTATGTCAAGTCCCTAGATTCCATCAATTGATAGATTGGATCTTAATCGCTAAAATTGGGTCTTCTCCTTCCTCTTTAGCCTACTGCCTTGGACTTGTTTTATGTCCCTATCAATTTCCTCCTGAATTACTGCTGCTCCCTCCTTACTGGACTCTCTGTTTCTGGTCTGAGCCCTTCCATTTATCCCCTACACTGTTGCTGAAAGGAGCTGCCAAAAGGCCCTGTCTTGTACCTGTTAGAATTCTGCCGGTGCATTTCCATCACGGCTTCAGGCTCAGCACCCAAAGCCCTGCGAGATCCGGCTCTGACCCATCCACTTCATATTATACCCTGCCCTGAGGATCCCTTGGGGCATTTGGGATCTCTTGCAGTTCTCCATATTGTGCTACTTTATCCCTCTGAGCCTTCATACGCATTTCTCTGTCTCCCTGGAACATTCTTACCTGCTTCTCCTTTCAGTTAACTCCTATTCATCCTTTAAAACATAGGCTTATGGCTTCAATTTCGTCTCCTCTGGACCACTTTTCCTGATCCCCATTTGACTCAACTGCTTCTCCTCTGTGGGGAGCAGCCTAGTCATTTATCATTTGTAACTGATGATTGTCTGTCTGTCTCCCCTATGTTCTAAACAATTAAAGAGCAGTAATGTTTTATGTGTCTCTCGTTGTCAAAACTTGGTCAAATGCCTGCCATGTAGTAGATGCTTAATAAATATTTCTGTGTATTAACAGACAAGCATTTATGGCACATCTTGGGACAGAGGCAATGTCAATTCTTACTGGTATAGTTTAAATTTTATTTATCTTCAGATGCTGTACGTGGTAAGAATTGCCCTTTGATTGGCTCAGAAAATTCATGTCTAGAAAAAAGAGTTTTGATTGCTTTAATTAGAACTCAACTGAGTGTCTCAAACAAGTGGTGGTATACATATTTTTTGGTTACAGTATGAAGTATACATTCCTTAATCATTTTCAGAGACTCCTAAAATTAAAGTTATCAGATCTTTCTGAGAAATAACAGCACATCTGGGATCCTATGAGAGTCTCCATATGATAGTGGTTCTCAACCTGGGGTGATCTTGCACCCCCTGTCCCCCACCAGGGGACATTTGGTAATGTCTGGAGATGTTTTTGGTTGTCACATCTGGGGGTGGTTGCTACTGGAATCTAGTGGGTAGAGGGCAGTGATGCTGTTGAACATTCTAAAATGCACAGAAAAGCCCCCCACAAAGGACTTAAGCAGCCTCTAATGCTACAAATGGTGAGGTAGAGAAATCCTTGTTCATGGTTTTTCAGATCCACATGCTGTCCAAAGATACACATCTGAAACTGTGATGACCCAGGGAACTCTCAGCCTATATTCTTCCTTTCAGTGGAAGCTCTCATGAGGGGTGGTATTTCCTGTGGGTGCGAATGTGGCTTTAAGACCAAGGCCAGAACGATGAGCTCTTTGTGCTTAAGGATGGAGACCTTCACTCCTTTCAGAGCCTCCTTCTGTCCATGTCTTCTCCTATAAATCCCATGGTCAGCAGAACATACTGTTGCTCCAAATGAGTTTCCTCCTCCTGAGTGCTGTCTCCAGATGATGGATTCAGGCTGTAGGAGTCATTTCCCCCATCTTGACACATCCAGTTCATGTGAGTAATTGGGGGAGATAAAACCTGCATGCTTGCAGGCCTCAGCGTCCTCCTTCCTCAGATCAGTAGGCTCGAGTCAGGAATTCCCAGACAAGACCCAGAGAGTGGTTGCTTCTGGAGAATGAATAATTCAGAAATCTTGAGGTGATGAGTAAGCAGCAACAGAAGGTAAACAGCTTGAACAGTGCATTTATTTGGGAAGGAAAGTTGACTTTAGGGTCAGTTATGTGATGCAAAGAAATGGAAATGGGGTGAGGGAAGCAGATTGCCCTGAGATCCACCTTCCAAGTACAAGGTTTTGGTTTTGAAATTCCAAACAACAACTCCCAACATCCTCTGACACTTGGAAGTTTTATAAAAAGTTCCAATGAATACTGACTAATTTCTAGTGGTAATATTCCATGTAATGAGTATTTTAGCCTCATTTCATAGTAAAATATTTATAATCATCTGTTCCTTATATTACCTCTAACACATAATATATTATTAAAATATTATTATTTTAAGCTAAGGAACAACAGTAACTCAGAATAAGGGTTTTCTGGTTACACAAGTCATTGATCTAGCTGGACTTTAAACTCCATATATCCAGGACTGCAGAACAACCAGATGAAGCAAATATTGATGTAGTGATTTGGCACCATATTGAATGAACTGAATGACTAACTTGATTATTAAATGTGTTTACTTTAATAGCATCATGTAGTTCCAAAAACCGAACAAATGAGGAGCCTTACTGAGTTTCCACTGTGCAAGTTGAGGGAGATAAAGGGGGCTAAATACAGCTCCTTCCCTTGGAAAGCTCAGAGTTCAAAGAAAATAGCATTTAAGCACTTAATACCACGTATTTACTCAGCAACTCAACATGTATATTCTAAGAAGATTCTGATCTTTGTGCTGGGTGACCTGAGTGTCACAGAGTAACTTCTCCTTTGTGCTGAGATACAGTAACATATTTTTCTTTTTTTTTTTTTTTTAATTTTTTTTTTCAACGTTTATTTATTTTTGGGACAGAGAGAGACAGAGCATGAACGGGGGAGGGGCAGAGAGAGAGGGAGACACAGAATCGGAAACAGGCTCCAGGCTCTGAGCCATCAGCCCAGAGCCCGATGCGGGGCTCGAACTCACGGACCGCGAGATCGTGACCTGGCTGAAGTCGGACGCTTAACCGACTGGGCCACCCAGGCGCCCCAGTAACATATTTTTCAAGTCAAATACTGTAATACTTTTCAAATAGTAGCAACCTTTATTAGCTAAAGCATAAATCTTCCCAACTTGGCCAGACATACTAAGCAAGCACATGATTCTTGATATCAGGCACCACTTCCCCCTTCCTCCCCTCAAAGCTCCCAGAGATAAGGAATGTTACATACAAGTGGAGCTAGGTTTATAGAAAAGCACACCTTGCATTAACATCCTTAATACGCACTCAAGAGGGAATGAGAAAACTATTGCAGATTAAGTTCACATTCATGCCAAATAATGACACATTTAATATATTTTTTTTACCCTGAATTGAGCTTTTATTCCTTTCATATAAGCTGATTCTATCTGAAATTTTTCTGTGAACTGAATCATGTGTTTCTGAAGGTGAGAATTTTCATACATCTTTGCTTCTTAAGCAAAGTGATGGACCAGTTTCTTTCTTTTTAAAAAATTTCTACTCTGTCACAGACTGACCTTTTTGTAAAATACAATCTACATGAATGACTGGAAGTCACTGTAATGCTGAATCCCTAAATGTCTAAATGCTTACTCTCGTTAGAGTGGGAGAGAGCCAAAGCATAAGAGACTCTTAAAAACTGAGAACAAACTGAGGGTTGATGGGCGGTGGGAGGGAGGGGAGGGTAGGTGATCGGCACTGAAGAGGGCATCTTTTGGGATGAGCACTGGGTGTTGAATGGAAACCAATTTGACAATAAATTTCATATATTAAAAATAAATAAATAGATAAAAATAAAAGAAAAAAATAAATGCTTACTCTCACTTTCTTTACCTACTTCATTATGAGTTAAACAGTCTGTGGACTGGACCCTCTGTGGAGCACATGTTACACATATGATATTCATGTGACATATATGATATTCAAAGACATTTAAAATCCATAGTAAAGAAAGTAACCATCCATGTATCTTTAACAGGAAAACAACAGATACAAAGTCAGAATATCCAAAATGGAAAATGTTTAAATTTTTTTTAATGTTTATTTACTTTTGAGAGAGAGAGAGAGAGAAAGAATGGGGAAGGGTAGGGAGAGAGAGGGAGACACGGAATCGGAAGCAGGTTCCAGGCTCCGAGCTGTCAGCACAGAGCCGGACACAGGGCTTGAACCCACGAACCGTGGGATCATGACCTGAGCTGAAGTCGAACACTTAACTGACTGAGCCACCCAGGTACCCCAAAAATGGAAGTATGTTTAAATTTTAGCATTCAGCCCTTAGTGCCTAGACATTTTAAATGTCTGGTCAACGTAAAGGTGTCGAGTGGCTAAAGAGCAAGAGATATTCTACAAACACTATTTATGCCGGCACTGTCCAATGGACCTTTCTGTGACGTTGGAATTTTCTATCTGTGCTGTCTGATATAGGAGTCCTGAGCCACGTGTGGTTATTGGGTACTTGAAATGAGGTTAGTACAAACTGAGGAACTGGATTCAAAATTTTATTAGATTTTAATTATTTCAAAATTTACATAGCCTCGTGTGGCTAGTGGCTCCTATACTGGACAGTGCAAGTCTGCCTAACGGTGATAGCGACAGAAATATTTTTAAATAACCAATTTTTTAAAAGAGTTGGCATGGAAAACATTAAAGAGTGGAATTGCCTCTTTCTAGATTTGAACCCACAGATCCTATCTCTCTCTCCTTCCTTATCTGCTGCACCCTCCCCACCCCTCAATGTTCTGGCCTTATTACCACCTTGGAGTTCATGGTTTCTTTCAGTATCCACAGGGCTGTTGCCAGAGCAGTGGATGATGACAGAAAGTATGTGAACCCCTTTTCTGCATAACGGCTCATGTTAATGAGGTCTCCCCTGTTCTCAAGACAGTCAAGGCTGCCTGGCCAACGTGTTGAACCAAGGCGTTTGTGCCTGCACAGAATTAAGTCACAAGGAAAGCACTTATTTCTGACAGCAGATTTATAATAGGAAAATCTCAGCAGGGACGAAGAGTTGGAGACCCCAGCCACAGGCTTTTCATAAACTTTGCCTTGATTTAGTGACTCATTCGACCAGCAAGGAAGGCAAACTGCAGAGGTAATCCTATCATCTTTTTCCAACCAGCCCTGTTCCATCTTCTTGGCTTCCTCGCGCTGCTAACATGAATTCAAATCATCTGTGTTTAAAGTTAAACTCCGTGATTGACAGTTCTTTATAGTCTCAGTCCTATTGAAGATTGTTCTAGATATCTATCAGTTATTACTACAAGCGCAGTATGATATTCAATACCGACAGCGAAAATTGTTTTTAACAGTGTAATGTCTGA
This sequence comes from Leopardus geoffroyi, assembly GCF_018350155.1. Lineage (NCBI taxonomy): Eukaryota > Metazoa > Chordata > Mammalia > Carnivora > Felidae > Leopardus > Leopardus geoffroyi. Next base: position 99,369,796 of record NC_059331.1, on the reverse strand, counting down.
TCTGTTTTGAAAGTGATTTTAAAATAAAGAACTAACCATAACCAGGTGGTGAAAACCCAAACATGTTTCTTTTTTCTTTTCCTTTCCTTTCCTTTCCTTTTCCTTTCTTTTTCTTTCTTTCTTTCTTTCTTTCTTTCTTTCTTTCTTTCTTTCTTTCTTTTTTCTTTTTCCCCCGATAGAGCCAAGAGAACGGGGGAAGAGAAAGTAAAATATGTCCTGCAAAAGGCTGTCCTACTCATACGAAAAGAGACAAAGTATTTTGCTTTGATTTTGCAGCATCTGTTTCTTTAAAAAAAGAATGTATAATAGTGAACAAGGTATTTACAGTCATTAAAACTTTGGTGATTATATATTTTTTTAAGTTTATTCATTTTTGAGAAAGAGAGAGAGAGCAGGGGAAGGCCAGAGAGAGAGGGGGACAGAGGATCTGAAGTGGGCTCTATGCTGACAGTAGACAGCCCGATGTGGGGCTCAAACTCACGAACCACAAGATCATAATCTGAGCCAATGTCGGATGCTTAACCGACTGAGCCACCCAGGCACCCTTGGTGATTTTATTCCTAAAAGATGCTAGAGTTACTTGTAAAAAATGCTATTGCCTAAGAGATTATGAAAATATACTCTAATATGTGGGTGTGTATGGATGGATACTTGTCTGTTTTGTCCTCTGTAATATCCTCAGAACTAGAGCAGCTAGGCACATAGTAGGTGAATGAATATTTGATGAATGAATGCATGAACTCATTAAGATACGGACCTAGCATTGTAATTCATTACTGTGCCTGATGAAGGCCATCAGCCTGTCTGAACAGTACAATACTGTTCCATGGAGACCAAGTAGTTTTTCAGTCTGGCATTAAGCCAAACTCTGTTGGATAAGCAGACACTGAAGGTCTGATGTGATCAGTCATTTCCTGAGCTCCACTCTGAACTCAGCCACACACCTTAGCAAGTGTGTTGATAAAGGTCAACATGATGAGTAAAAAAAGGACAGAGGAAGAACGAGAGTGAGGGAACAAGCTCATAAAGTGGAAAATACATTGAAACATTTGGGGTTTTTTTTACGCTTATTATGTGGCACCTACAAATTTTATATCTCCATTTACACAAAGAGGTTTTTTTTTTTGCCTGATACAGAAATAACACAGCATTCACTTCAGAAGAGACTGCAAGGGGGAGGGGAGCATAAACGCACTGAGTGGGGCCATGCATACCCTTGGGTTTGCTGAGGTTTTCCGTTAGAACCTCCGGGTCAGGAAGTAAAAAGAGGTTGCTTTGGTTTTACTAGTAAAGTGGGGATAAAAGGAGTGGGGGGGGGATCTGGGGCTCTGGGCTTGAATGCACGTCTTCATCTTGATGAAGCACCTCTTGTTGCTGACTTCCCAGTGGCATTTTCAGGATTCCTGTAATCACTAGTTGTCACTCTCCACCATTAGTGAAAGAAGGGAGTTGCAAAGGGGAGGAAAATACAAGCTAAAAAAAATCTACCACCTTATGTCAGAAGTGATAAATGCATTAACAGCGATTCAGAACAAATCTGAGAGTCGGAAGGACAAAAAGATGCCATCAAAAGGAAAAGAAGGTAAGCAGGCAATCTGGGGCCAAACTGGCCTTAAAAGAGCTAGAACGCAAAAAAAAAAAAAAAAAAAGAGAGAGGAAAGAAGGACGAGAAGAAAACGAAAGGAGAGGGAAAAAAAGTCAGGAAACAGTAAGAAAGATCATTTTGCTCTACCATCAGACTTATTCAGAGCCCGAGCACACATTTCAGAATCAAGCAGGCGACCAAATGCATATTAAATAAAAAGACCCTTCCTTGTTTGTCAATTTGCCTTTTTTTTTTTTTCCATCTGCAAATAATGAAACACAAATGGTTCCGAGGGAGACTGAAGGGAATACATTCCAGGAGGCTGTGGAGAACCACAGAGAAACATTTACAGAAAAGAAGCGTCAGGGCGGGGTCCTTCCTGACCTCCACTTGGCTGGGAATCTGGCTGAAGTCTCCCAGGCTAGAGGCCTGAGGGCGCTCACACACAAGTAACCCTTGAGAAGTGCGCTCTTCACTGCACAAACACCACAACACACAGAAAATCTGCTGTGTGGGCGTGCAGTCCTCCCACTTGAAAAGAGATGGTGATAGGCCGTGTGGTGGAAAGATTTTCTTTCTCATTGTGTGAGCTGGAGGCATTTGCAAAGCGGGCAAGGCACACGTTTAGAATTGTGCCGTAAGAAGAGATACTTTAAACTTAACCTCAAATAAGAAGGTTGTATTGGATGTATTGTTTAAAACTGTAACAGACAAGCAGTGGTAATGAAAGAAAGAAAAAAAGACCTCCTCAGGTGCTTAGCAAACTTTCAAAAGCCAAATCCGGAGAAGACTTATCCCAAATTGATCCTCAGTTGGACCACCCCTTGTTTTATCTCAACTGTGAAAACACAGCACCCCCAGAGCACACCCCATCCTTCGTAAATACAGCCCATGACTTTCAAGGCCTCACGAGTTTTGTGAAGAGGAAGGCCAAGGCTATATTAAGGACGAGATCGAGTGAAGTCATGTTTTCTTCACCACAGATTTGGGGGCAGGCCTGGGGAGGAGAGCTGGAGCCTCAATGAAGAAATACCAAATATGCTGCCTAGTAAAAAATCAATTTCAATTATATCACAAAACTTCTGGAACTGGTGCTATCTACTGAGCAGAAAATAATGATAATAGTAAAGTGCTATTTATGAAAACTTTAAAAGGTATAATCACTGTTACCAAAATACACTGCTCTATTTTATTCAACCCTGTTCATTCTTAGTTCAACAGATCATTTTATTTTGAAGAGTTACAGGACTAGTCACAGGGAGAGAAGGACGAAAGGAAACAGTGATGCTTTGCAAACAGGTACTGAACTTTTCACATACCCTGACATGGAGGTGATCTGAAACGTAAGTGGGTCATGATTATTCTACACTGGGTTAATTATCATGATCTTCACTGCTCGGTATTTTTATCAGTACGCTTTTGTTGGTGTTTCTCAACTGATCTTGGCCCTGACTGTCACTTCTGTTTTATAAGTAAGTATGGTTATAGTTCCACCTTTCCCAGCTGGCCACGGTGTTGCTTCAACATCTGTGCCTTGTCTCTTGGACTGAACGTGACCTCTTGACTCTCTGGTCATAACCCTTAATTCAGTTTTGCCAAACTCTGCTGAGAGAGTGGCAGATGTCAGAACCCGACAATGAAAAAGGAAGCTCATGGTTCACCATTCTTACTAGCAACACAAGCTACTTATTTATAAACATGTTAGACTTAATGGCATATATTGAACAGATATATCAATAAGCTTTTTCATTGATTATACCATTCTAAAGTATATTTTTGGTCAAAAAAGCAAGGAGAAATAGATGTGGATGAGTCATGGCAAGTCCATTAATGTTCATGGAAAAAGCAAGTGAACAACAAACAAAATCAACCAAACAAACAGCAATAACACAAAAACCCAAAGTGAACCAGAGCACAACTCTCAAAATGTGCCTTAAAAATGGTGAGGAGTGGGGCACCTGGGTGGCTCAGTCGGTTAAGTGTCCAACTTCAGCTCAGGTCATGATCTGACAGATTTGTGGTTTCGAGCCCCACCTCAGGCTCTGTGCACTGACTATGTGGAACCTGCTTGGGATCCTCTATCTCCCCCACCCCCCCAACTCATACTGTCTCTGTTTCTCTCAAAGTAAATAAATAATAAAAAAAAAATTTTAATTGTGAGTAGTAACATTTTCATAGTCTAAAGATAGCAACTGTTGATCATGATATATTCCTAATGCTCTGTAATAAGAGTCCTTTTAGAAATATAAAAACCTCACACAGCCCTTACATTTTCTAAGCAACCATTTCCCCTATTTCCTTTAAGGGATACATTTTTTTAAATGAAATATTTTAATTTTATTTTTTTTATCTTGTATAGATAAAGGAATTTTTTTTTAAATTTACATCCAAGTTAGTTAGCATATAGTACAGCAATGATTTCAGGAGTAGATTTCTTAATGCCCCTTACCCATTTAGCCCATCACCCCTCCCACAACCTCTCCAGTAACCCTGTTTGTTCTCCATATTTAAGAGTGTCTTATGTTTTGTCCCCTCCTTGTTTTTATCTTATATTTATATTTATTATATTTATTTATAATAATTATATTATATTAATTAATTATAATATATAATTATAATATAATTATATTAATTAATATTACATTATTTACATTATTTTTTGCTTCCCTTTCCTTGTGTTCATCTGTTCTGTGTCTTAAAGTCCTTATATGAGTGAAGTCATATGATATTTGTCTTTCTCTGACTGACTAATTTCACTTAGCATAATACCCTTTAGTTCCATCCACATAGTTGCAAATGACAAGATTTCATTCTTTTCCATTGCCATTGCCATTGCCATTCCAATACTCCATTGTGTGTGTGTGTATATATATATAAGATATATATATATATGATATATAAGATATATATATGATATATAAGATATATATATGATATATATTTTATGTGTATATATATATAAGATGTGATATATATATATATATATATATATATATATATATATATATATATATCATCTTTATCCATTTATCCATCGATGGACATTTGGGCTCTTTCCATACTTTGGCTATTGTTGATAGTGCTGCTATAAACATGGGGGTGCATGTGTCCCTTTGAAACAGCACACCCTAGGCTAAATGCCTAGTAGTGCAATTGCTGGTCGTAGGGTAGTTGTATTTTTAGTTTTTTGAGGATCCTCTATCCTGTTTTCCAGAGTGGCTTCACAGTTTGCATTCCCACCGGCAGTGCAAAAGAGATCCTCTCTCTCTGCATCCTTGCCAACATTTCTTGTTGCCTGAGTTGTTCATGTTAGCCATTCTGACAGGTGTGAGGTGATATCTCATGGTGGTTTTGATTTGTATTTCCCTGATGATGAGTGATGTTGAGCATTTTGTCATGTGTCATTTGGCCATCTGGATGTCTTCTTTGGAGAAGTCTCTATTCATATCTTTTGCCCATTTCTTCACTTGATTATCTGTTTATTGGGTGTTGAGCTTGATAAGTTCTTTATATATTTTGGATACTAACCCTTTATCTGATCTGTCATTTGCAAATATCTTCTCCCATTCTGTCGGTTGCCTTTTAGTTTTGCTGATTGTTTCCTTCACTGTGCAGAAGCTTTTTATATTGATGAGGTCCCAATACTTCATTTTTGCTTTTGTTTCCCTTGCCTCGAGAGACATGTTGAGTAAGAAGTTGCTGCGGCCACGGCCAAAGAGGTTTTTGCCTGCTTCCTCCGCGAGGATTTTGGTGGCTTCTTGTCTTACGTTTAGGTCTTTCATCCATTTTGAGTTTATTTTTGTGTATGGTGTAAGAAAGTGGTCCAAGTCCATTTTTCTGCATGTCACTTTCCAGTTTTCCCAGCACCACTTGCTGAAGAGACTGTCTTTTTTCCATTGGATATTCTTTTCTGCTTTGTCAAAGGTTAGTTGGCCATGTTTGTGGATCCATTTCTGGATTCTCTATTCTATTCCATTGATCTGAGTGTCTGTTTTTGTGCCAGTACCATACTGTCTTAATGATTACAGCTTTATAATACAGCTTGAAGTCCATAGGGATACATTTCTTTATTAAAAAAAAAATATCGGGGCGCCTGGGTGGCGCAGTCGGTTAAGCGTCCGACTTCAGCCAGGTCACCATCTCGCGGTCCGTGAGTTCGAGCCCCGCGTCGGGCTCTGGGCTGATGGCCCAGAGCCTGGAGCCTGCTTCCGATTCTGTGTCTCCCTCTCTCTGACCTTCCCCCGTTCATGCTCTGTCTCTCTCTGTCTCAAAAATAAATTAAAAAAAAACGTTAAAAAAAAAAATTAAAAAAAAAAAAAATCAAGCCTCCTAAGATTGTGATAAATATTTACCAACAGGGGAAAAAAATCAAAGCAAACCCATCTAAAAATAAAAGATTTCTAATATACCAGTTAAAGCATTTTGAAGATTAGATTATAGGAAAAAGAAAACCAGAACAATGAGAGATTAACGGCAAATTAGTTCAAGGCCCTTTATTTAAAAAAAATTTTTTTAAACGTTTATTTATTTTTGAGACAGAGAGAGACAGAGCATGAACAGGGGAGGGGCAGAGAGAGAGGGAGACACAGAATCGGAAACAGGCTCCAGGCTCTGAGCAGTCAGCACAGAGCCCGATGCGGGGCTCGAACTCACGGACTGCAAGATTGTGACCTGAGCCGAAGTCGGACGCTTAACCGACTGAGTCACTCAGGAGCCCCGACAAGGCCCTTTATTTAAAACAATTTTTTTCTAGTTTTATTGAGAAACAATTGACATACATCACTATATAAGTTTTAGGTTTACAGCAGGATTTGATTGACATGTATTGTGAAATGATTACCACAATAGGTTCACCAACATCCATCTTCTCATATAAGTAGGATAAAATGAAAAGAAAGAAAAAAGAAAAATATTTTCTCCTATGATAAGAACTCTTAGGATTTATTCTCTTGACAACTTTCCTATATGTCACACAGCAGTGTTGGGTCTAGTCATCATGTTGTATGTTCCATCCCTAGTGCTTATTTATCTTATAATTGGTCATCTGTGCATTTTTATCAACTTCCTTCAATTCTTCCTCTGCCCACCCTCTGCCTCTGGTAACAAGTTTGATCTCTTTTTCTATAAGTTTGTTTTTTTGTTTTTTTGTTTTTTTTTTTAGATTCCACATATAAGTGAGATCATACAGTATTTGTCCTTGCCTTATTTTGCTTAGCATAATGCTATCAAGATCCATCCATGCTACTGCAAATGGTAGAATTTCCTCATGTTTTATGGCTGAGTAATATTTTTTTATCCATTCATCCATCAATGGACGCTTGGGTTGCTTCTATGTCTTGGCTATTGTAAATAATGCAGCAATGAACATGGGGGTGCAGGTATCTTTTCAAGCTAGTTTTTTTCCCACTCCCTTTGGATATATTCTCAGAAGTGGCATTGTTGAATCATATGGTAGTTGTATTTATATTTTTTGATGAACCTCCATATTATCCTCTGTAGTGGCTGCGCCAATTTACAACAACACCAAAGGTGCACAGGGGTCTCCTTTCCTCCACATCCACCCCAGAATTTGTTGTCTCTCGTCTTCTTGTGATGGCCATTCCAACAGACAAGGCCATTTATTAATCTTCAGGCCAAAGGGAAAACTAACAAGTGCACTGTTTTGTGGATTTATAGACTTCTACTATTGAGGTCCACTTTGGTTATAATGGATGTGGGTTTTTTGTGAAAAGGACGGTGTTTAAATCAGCTAAAAAAAATACATCTCCATCTCGTGCATTTGCCTGCTAATTACAGTTCCTGGCAGTAGTAAAGAACAAGAACAAAATCCTCACAAATCCTCACTGGTGAGAGCTCCATGCTGAATGACTTTCATCTCAGCATTTAAAGGAAATCCAGCCAAGCTACTGCACGGGCCTCATCTACCAGTTCTGACGATCCTCTGGGGTTTATTTTTTCCTTTTCCAACAATCTTAAGAATTTTTCTTGCAGGAAAGCAAGTCCTCATTAAAAGCCATCTACTCTGGTTTGAGTTACTGGCCACTGAGAACCAAACATTAAAATGTGCAATAAATTAGCTTTCTTCAAAGATGGGGTTTCCAGAAAGTGTATGCATCACACTCTCCCACCCCTCACTGGCCCTGCCCAGGGCAGTCACGGTTTTCTAAGGATCAGTGCACCTGCATGAGTAAATGTATAAATCCCAAAGATTACTTATATGCACATTTTAAGACCAGACCTTGAGATGCATCTATTTCTGAAGTACCATTTTCTAAGTACCTATATTTTTCATATGAACACTTCTACCTTGACCACATTCTCCTTTTTGTTCACCTCAATTTGATCTTGGCTCAAACGCAAACCTTGTTTACTTCTTCACAAAGCCCATACATTTCCTGACTTTCATCATCATTGTCTTGCACTCTTGTATGCAATGGGCCACATACCTGCCCGTGTTGAGTGGGGTTGTCAAGACAGAAGGAGACCTAGCATGTAGGACATGACTCAGGAGACTTTACGGTCTAAAAGGAAACACCAGACAGATGTAAATGAAATTACATCATCACCCTGTAAACCCCATGCAGACACTAGTATAAACATCTGTATAAGGCTGGCAGCCCATCCACTATTAAAGAGTTGCTGCATTGGTTGCTTCTTTGACGCCCACTTCTCACAAAGTTTACCCTCAGCACTCATTTATTCTACATGCTCCAGTTTCCCCAAACCTGTACTTGGGTCAAATTATGCCTCCTTGTTTAGAAATAATAATCATAGTACTTACCTCAGGAAGTTGTAAGAACTAGACATTGTTAATTCACCTACAAGCCTGTGCAAGCCTTTCCTCATACTAGATCTGCAGTAAAGGTCATGGACAGCTCTGGATGCATTTAGCCCAAGGCAGCTACACCAAACCTACTTCCCTTCTGTTCTAACAAATCAAAGGTGTTGACTCCAGACAAATCTAGTGAACTGTTTTAGTTAACAAAGCCATTATGTCATTTCTGAATGCGGTCTTTGGACCTCCACAATGCAGCTTGACAATATGCTAAATGGTAGTAGCACTGGTCCATTCAAGGACCTTGAGAAAGCAATGTCTTCCATTGTATCCATTCTCTGGCAGGTCCAAAGGTCCACTCAGATCTTCAGCTTCAGCCTGACTTTCCTGTCACCATCCCAAAGAGTTCAGAGTCTTTGCTTGGGATGCACCTGAAGCAAGTGTCATACACACATGCATGTCAGCTAAAGTTATCTTGTCCTGAAGATCAGTATACTAACGGCTTCAAATCCTCAATGCCCTTGGGAGACTCTTGAGAATATCTCTGCCATGGAGAGATGATCATCTGTGACTCCTGCTTCCTGCCTCTGCAGAATTGTTATTCCCCCACTCTTGATCACATGGCCTTTCATTCTTTTTTTTTTTTAAGTTTATTTATTTATTTTGAGAGAGAGAGATACAGCATGAGTTGGGGAAGGGCAGAGAGAGAGGGAGAGAGACAGAATCCCAAGCAGGCACCGCACTTTTAGTGCAGAGCCCGATGTGGGGCTCAAACCCATGAACCATGATACCATGACCTGAGCCGAAGTTGAATGCTTAACCGACTGAGCCACCCAGGTGCCTCTTTTCATTCATTTCTGCCCCGATGTTGACCCCCAAATGGAACTCACCTCTTTTCTATAACTGCCACCCAAAATAATCCATATGCAAAGGCCTGTTTTTGTAGGAGACTTTATGGAAGGTTTGAAGAAATGGAAAGAATTTACAATGCAGCAATGCAAACCACTTAGAAATGCTTCTTGGTCTTTTCTATTCTTAAAAGTTCCTTGGCCACTCTACCATGATGCTTGAAGAAGTATTTTCCTCCTCCCTTTTCTGTCTTCTCTCCCTCTCTGGTGCAAACCTCCACCCTGCTCCTAAATTTCTCCCACTGTCTTATGCAGAGGATTTCCACTGCCTTAGCTCCTGTACATGCCCAAGCTGGAAAAGAAGAAACTGGAGAGAGGTCAGGGTTCAGAGGAGTGCGGGATGGAGGACCTGCTCTGTCACCTTATGGGGACATGAGTTTCCTAGGGATTGAGGGAGCTGAGCATACCTCCCCCCCCCCCCAAGCCTGCCATCTATAGTAGAGGCTCTGGGATAGACCAATGGTGGTGGGGCCTAAGAAAGACAAGTAAAGCATGAAGCAGTACTTCATGGATATCTTGAAACTGTATAGAACAGTTGGTTGTCTTATGTTTTCTGTAGCACAATTTGGTAATGATTTTGGCCCTAGTGTTGAAAAGACACAACACTCTCAAGGAAGAGAGACTATAACGATGTAGACAAGCACATACACCAACATGATCAGGGATTTACAGTAGAAATGCACCAGAGATTCACAAAGCATTCACTGTATGCTGGGCTTCTTGCACACTCTATGTCATTTAATCCTCATCAACCATCCTTCACTGTTACTTCCATTTTGAGCACAGAAGACACTGCAACTCAGGGAAGTTAGTTAACCTGGGCTGTCCCTCCAAGATACTAAGATTGTTATCTGCATCAGTTCTGTCTAGACTCATTCCCTTCAGTGATCCAGGGCTATCTTTGTTCCTTTCTTCATGCCTGTGTCTAACTTTAGCAGATGAGTGAGGTCTTGCTGTCTACTTTATACAAAAGAGCATCCCCCTTCCACCTGGCTCTCTGTGTCTCCTCTACTGTGCTCTTTTCTCCTCAGTAGCACAGACCACCATCTGACACACTCTGTAGCCACTTGTTCAATTTATTATTGTATGCCCCCCACCACCAAGATCAAAGTTACATGAGGTAGGGGCTATGCCTGCCATGTTCACTGTACTGTCCTTAGCACCGAGAAAAAGGCCTGGCTCAGGGTAGACACTTATTAAATATTTATTGAATGAATTAATTAATTGATGAATGAATTGTAATTGGCACAGCAGAGACTCTGCTCTACTCTATTTTCAAACGGTGCCCTCAGAGAATGAATGGGGTGTATATTCCTTACATGCTTGAATATGTAGTAGATTTTGAGTGACAAGAATCACGTCTTCTGGGGTGCTGATGAAGATTTTGTGGAGTAGGTAGGATTTTACAAGCTTTGTTATATTTATCTCACATGTTTATTTTAGCACCTCGTATCATCATGCTTATGTGCTTTCCCAAAACTCTAATTTAAGATGAAACAATCCAAAGAGGAATAGCTTTCTCCTTAAATATTATTCTATATTTTGATAAATTGGTGTTTTTTTAAAAAAAATATCCACCCCACTAGTTCTTCACTAAAGAAACAAAACAAACATTTACCCCATTAATCCTCCATAATAAAAAGACAGGTTCGTTTCTTTTGTATTAAGTGTCTTTTGGGTTACAAAACACTTGATGTTTAACGTTAAGAAAATGAATAGTGCTAACTTAATGCTTCAGAAACTTGTCCTTTTCCCAGGAGTCTTTTTTAAAATAAAGAAAACAAAAACAAGGGTATTCTGAAGTGAATTTATTATAAGAGATAGCTAAGTTACATATGGCTATTTCATATCAATTACTTTAAAAGGTGTACATTTTCTCCTTTATAATCCAGACTCAAGTTGACAACAACTATGAATTAAATTGAAGGAATAGTTATGAAAAATTAGGAATCTTGAGTAGGTCAAAGAGACTACAAATTTAGTAGAAATACTTTATTTAGGAGACTTTATTATTAAACTGATATTGTAATTTACTACAAAATAAAGCCCTTTCCAGAAACGATAAAACATAGAATAAACATTAATTTTCACTATAAAATTTTGAGGGGCAAATAATACCTCTTTTCCCCCCTCTACTTCCAAATATAAACAAACTGTTTATTCTACAATGGTTTTTGGAGTGCCTGAAAAGACACTATCATAAATGCATCTGATTAAGATCAAACTTTTATCCACAAGAAACCTGTCTTTAAATATAAATATCTCAGTAGGGCTACCCATTACCAATATTTCTCCCACTATCACTCTTTTATGCTACACTGTTACTAATTCTTGCTACTGTAATTAATACTGTTATGACCCACATCCCGCCCCACCATCACTAGCCCCTTATAGTTGACGGAAAGCTTTTAATAAATGATCTCATTATATCGTTGTAAGAGACCTATGAGATTTCCATACATAACTCACAATTCATATTGCACATGAAAACACTGGGCAGAGAGAACTGTAAGGTTAAAACCTTGGCCAAACTAAAAAAGTAGCAAAGTCATTATTTGGAGCTGGGTCTATTTGGTGCCAAAGGGCCTTTTACAAAATTAGGATGTTACAGTAAAAGTATTCTAATTTTTTTAATTTTTTGAGGAACCTCCACACTATTTTCTAGAGCGGCTGCACCAGTTTGCATTCTCACCAACAGTGCAATTGTGTTCCGGTATTATGGCTGGAGCTAGATTAATAATAGTAACAATAAAAACTTTAAGGACAAGCAATGTGATTTTTTCAATGTTTCTTCACTTCTAAAGTGAAAAGTTTCTTCATTCCCTAAAGAAGAAAGTAATAAAACTGATGTTAAATATAGGGAGATCAAAATCTCTCTCATGAGGAATGCAAACTGGTATAGCCATTCTGGAAAACAGTGTGGAGGTTCCTCAAAAAATTAAAAATAGATCTACCCTATGACCCAGCAATAGCACTGCTAGGAATTTACCCAAGGGATACAGGAGTGCTGATGCATAGGGGCACTTGTACCCCAATGTTTATAGCAGCACTTTCAACAGTAGCCAAATTATGGCAAGAGCCTAAATGTCCATCAACTGATGAATGGATAAAGAAATTGTGGTTTATATATACAATGGAATACTACTTGACAATGAAAAAGAATGAAATATGGCCTTTTGTAGCAACGTGGATGGAACTGGAGAGTGTGATGCTAAGTGAAATAAGCCATACAGAGAAAGACAGATACCATATGTTTTCACTCTTATGTGGATCCTGAGAAACTTAACAGAAGACTATGGGGGAGGAGAAGGGAAAAAAAAAGTTAGAGAGGGAGGGAGCCAAACCTTAAGAGAGTCTTAAAAACTGAGAACAAACTGAGGGTTGATGGGGGGTGGGAGGGAAGGGAAAGTGGGTGATGGGCATTGAGGAGGGCACCTGTTGGGAGGAGCACTGGGTGTTGTATGGAAACCAATTTGACAATAAATTTCATATTTAAAAAAAAAGTATTCTACATTCCAAAGCAATAAATTTCCATATGTGATTATTCTGCATTTCCCCTAATATGTTAATCATCCTTTTTAGCCCCCAGTCTTTATCTTTTCAATATGAAAAACAATCCTTTATTGCATTAGCTAAACTGCAATGTAGCCACAAGCAATGAGCTTCTGTCTTTGGAGACTCAGAACTTTATCAAGTTCACTGCCACCGTAAATGTTATTATAACTTGAGAAATAGGTAGTTTATCAGATTAGCCTGCTAAATAAAGTATCAGTGAGCAAAGATACACAACCAATTTGTTATGTGTAAGATTTACCCACCTAGATAAAAATGTTCTTTGCCCTTCTCTGGGCTAAGGTAAATGAGAGAAAAATACCACTGACCAAATGGATGATAAGAAAACATAACAAACTGCTAAGTTCTCACCAAGAGGGAATTCAGGAGCATTTTAAGTTATGCACAGTAAAGGCAAGCCTCAGGCATAAGAAGGAAGAGATATACCTGAGTATTATTAACAAGTATAACTCCTTTTGCTGGAAGAGATGGGGACAATAAATTACAGTTCATGTGTACAGTAAATACTATGTTTAACCATTAAACTATTATGTGATTAACATTTCTAATGTGAAAAGAAAAATATACATTGTATGTGAGTATATACATATATTGTGTTATGCATGTACACATACATGTGATGATGTACTTATGTTATCAAAATATTTGTACATAATATATATTATGACTGCTATACACACACAGCATCAAAGTGCTAGCACTGCTGGGTTAAGATGTATTTATGTCTGCTTGTAAACATTCCTTTTTTGTTGTTTGTCTTGCTGTATTTTCTATCTATTCAACATTGAAAATGGATTGCTTACAGAAATAAAAAGCAAAATGTAATAAAATTTTTGCATATTTTTTGTTTTAATATTGTGCTGAATGTTTTGGAATGTTTCAGATATCATGACACTTCATTCTTAATTACTCAGCAAGGATTTCATCAAACAAGCACATCCTCCTCCTAACCACAATCCCATTATCACACCAAGAAAATTAATGATGATATCCCAATATTGCTTAATATCTGATCTTTATGCACATAACTTTACCTGTCCTTCAAATGTCTTTGATAGAGGCTTACTTTTTGAACCAGGATCCAAATAAGGCTCACATACTGAATCTGGTTGTTATGCCTCTTCAGGATCTTTCAGCCTAACTGAGCACTATCCCTAATCTTTGTTCCACCCCTTCCACACATAATTTTTTTTTAAGTTTTTTTTTTTAAGTTTATTTTGAGAGACAGAGAGAGAAGAAGAGGCGCAGAGAGAGAGAGAGAGAGAGGAAGAGAGAGAGAATCCCAGGCAGGCTCCGTGCTGTCAGCGTGGAGCCCGATGCGGGGCTCGAACCCTTGAACCATGAGATCATGAGGTGGAACCAAGACTCTGATGCTTAACCAACTGAGCCACCTAGGCACACCACACATAATTTTTTTTAAACGATACTTGCTTTCGGTAGATATTCACATTCTTGTAGACTATCTCATATTCTGACTATGTCTAATCATTTCCTCATGGAACTTTTACAGTTTTGATTTGTGAAACTCTTCGTTCTCTGTGCTTTTTTCACAGCATCTTGTTCTTACTTTAGGAGTGTAAAATCATCTCTTATTACTCAAAATATATCAACTACAGCACTCTTTCCTGGGAGAGGGGAAATTTTCCTCTGTTCCTTGAAATATCTTTTTCCTCCAGACTGCTTTTTGTTTGTTTTTATCTTTGTTTCATGTAGATTTTACAAATACACTTGAAAACTAGCCACAGATGAAAATCACAGATGTGGTTGTCTCTAAATCTGGGCAATATCTTAATGTCTACTTCCCAGAGTCTAAACATTCGGAACTTATTTTTAAGAGCTGTTCAGCTTGTAGCTATTCTTTTTTTTTTTTTTTTTTTTTTTTTTTTTAATTTTTTTTTCAACGTTTTTATTTATTTTTGGGACAGAGAGAGACAGAGCATGAACGGGGGAGGGGCAGAGAGAGAGGGAGACACAGAATCGGAAACAGGCTCCAGGCTCCGAGCCATCAGCCCAGAGCCTGACGCGGGGCTCGAACTCCCGGACCGCGAGATCGTGACCTGGCTGAAGTCGGACGCTTAACCGACTGCGCCACCCAGGCGTCCCAGCTTGTAGCTATTCTATCTGGGACTCTCATTGATCAAGTCCAGGGAGATAAATCATTGCTAACCACCTAGCAACCAACCTTGGCATTAGGTTTCCCAATTATTTTCTTTTCTTTCTTAGCATATCATCCGCGTATATACTTGAATCTTTTTTGGTTCCTTATTTTATATGGCAACACACATATTTTATTAATTTCTTAATAACTCTTTCCCTGTAATAACTATTCTTATTGTACATATATATCATTCTTGGCTTTAATATTTCTTTGCCTAGTTAGTAGCTGGAGGAGAGTATAGTAGCAAATTTAAGGCATATGTGGTCGCATCTGATTAGCTTTGCTAATGGACAGGAGAGAATGGATTATGTGTGCTATCGGATACTTCAGCTAAGATTTAAAAATTAAACAAAAGCTTCAGTGTTTTTTTTAAGTTTGAGATGCTACATGTAGTTTTTAATATTTTAGTTTCATGTATATTTATCTCCTTTCCTTTTTCTTCTGCTAATAGTAAAACGGGTTGCAGGGCGCCTAGGTAGCTCAGTTGGTTAAGCATTCGACTCGGTTTTTGGTCAGGTCATGATCTCACAATTTTGTGAGTTTGAGCCCCACATCAGGCTCAATCTGGAGCCTGCTTGGGATTCTCTCTACCCCACTCTCTCTGCTCCTCCCCCACTCATGCTATCTCTGTCTCTCTCAAAATAAATAAATTTTAAAAAAAGGGTTTGCATTCTAAAGTGATGGTATGAGGCGGCAACTTTAAAAGTCAAGGAGAGATTAGAGCTCAGTTTTCATTTGCTTCTTCAGCCTTCATGCTGGATGGCCGGTATTTCTTTGTGCATGAACCTCTGCCTGAGAAATGGTCGCTTCCCCATAGTCTAGACACATGTCAAAATTCAACTTACCTCTAAATGATTTGCCACACCAGATTTTTTGAGGCGAAGATGGCGGTGTAGGAGGACGCTGGGCTCACCGCGACTTTCTGATCACTTAGATTCCACCTACACCTGCCTAAATAACCCAGAAAACCTCCAGAAGACTAGCAGAATGGAGTCTCTGGAGCCAAGCGCAGACGAGAGGCCCACGGAAGAGGGTAGGAAGGGCGGAGAGGTGGTGCACGCTACGTGGACTGGCGGGAGGGAGCCAGGGCAGAGGGGCGGCCTGCCAGCCAAGCAGAGACCCTGAGTCTGGCTCGCAAAAGCGGAGGGGCCTGACGGAGTGTGTTCTGACAGCAAGCGGGACTTGCTTAGCATCTGGGAGGTCATAAGTTAACAGTTCTGCTCAGAAAGTGGGAAGGCTGGAAGACAACGGGAGGGAGAGTTGTTGAGCCCCGGACGACAGAGCTCAGCTTGGCGGGGAGCAAAGGCGCTCGCCAGCACCATCTCCCTCATTCACCCCCCAGCCAAAATCCCAAAGGGAACCGGTTCCTGCCAGGGAACTTGCTTGTACCGCGCGAACACCCAACGCTGTGCTTCTGCGGATCCATTCCTCCAGCTGGTCTGACTCCCTCCCGGTGCCACAGGGCCCCTCCCGAAGTGGATCACTGAAGGATAAGTGAGCTGAGCCTGCCCCTCCCACCCCTGTGCACCTCCCCGATCCACCCCAGCTAATACTCCAGATACCCAGCACCACAAGCCTGGCAGTGTGCAAGTAGCCCAGACGGGCAACGCCACCCCACAGTGAATCCCGCCCCTAGGAGAGGGGAAGAGAAGGCACACACCAGTCTGACTGTGGCCCCAGCAGTGGGCTGGGGGCAGACATCAGGTCTGACTGTGGCCCCGCCCACCAACACAAGTTATTCAAGACAGCACAGGGAAGTGCCCCGCAGTTCCGCGCCACTCCAGAGACTATCCAAAATGATGAAACAGAAGAACTCCCCTCTAAAAAACTTCCAGGAAATAACGACAGCTAACGAACTGATCAAAAATGATTTAAACAATAAAACAGAAACTGAATTTAGAATAATAGTCATAAAATTAATCGCTGGGCTTGAAAACAGTATAGAAGACAGCAGATCTATTGCTACAGAGATCAAGGGACTAAGGAACAATCAGGAGGAGCTAAAAAATGCCAGAAACGAGCTGCAAAATAAAATGGAAATGACCACAGCTCAGATTGAAGAGACAGAGGAGAGAATAGGTGAACTAGAAGATAAAATTATGGAAAAAGAGGAAGCTGAGAAAAAGAGACATAAAAAAATCCAGGAGTATGAGGGGAAAATTAGAGAACTAAGTGATGCACTAAAGAGAAATAATCTACACATAATTGGTATTCCAGAGGAGGAAGAGACAGGGAAAGGTGCTGAAGGTGTACTTGAAAATCATAGCTGAGAAGTTGCCTGATCTGGGGAAGGAAAAAGGCATTGAAATCCAAGAGGCACAGAGAACTCCCTTCACACATCACTTGAATCGATCTTCTGCACGGCATATCATAGTGAAACTGGCAAAATACAAGGATAAAGAGAAAATTCTGAAAGCAGCTAGGGATAAACGTGCTCTAACATATAAAGGGAGACCTATAAGACTCGTGACCGATCTCTCTACTGAAACTTGGCAGGCCAGAAAGGAATGGTAGGAAATCTTCAATGTGATGAACAGAAAAATTATGCAGCCGAGAATCCTTTATCCAGCAAGTCTGTCATTTAGAATAGAAGGAGAGATAAAGGTCTTCCCAAACAAACAAAAACTGAAGGAATTCATCACCACTAAACCAGCCCTACAAGAGATCCTAAGGGGGATCCTGTGAGACAAAGTACCAGAGACATCGCTACAAGCATGAAACCTACGGACATCACAATGACTCTAAACCCATATCTTTCTATAATAACACTGAACGTAAACGGACTAAATGCGCCAACCAAAAGACATAGGGTATCAGAATGGATAAAAAAAACAAGACCCATCTATTTGCTGTCTACAAGAGACTCATTTTAGACCTGAGGACACCTTCAGATTGAGAGTGAGGGGATGGAGAACTATTTATCATGCTACTGGAAGCCAAAAGAAAGCTGGAGTAGCCATACTTATATCAGACAAACCAGACTTTAAATTAAAGGCTGTAACAAGACATGAAGAAGGGCATTATATAATAATCACAGGGTCTATCCATCAGGAACAGCTAACAATTATAAACGTCTATGCGCCGAATACGGGAGCCCCCAAATCTATAAAACAATTACTCATAAACATAAGCAACCTTATTGATAAGGATGTGGTAACTGCAGGGGACTTTAACACTCCACTTACAGAAATGAATAGATCATCTAGACACACGGTCAATGAAGAAACAAGGGCCCTGAATGATACATTGGATCAGATGGACTTGACAGATATATTTAGAACTCTGCATCCCAAAGCAACAGAATATACTTTCTTCTCGAGTGCACATGGAACATTCTCCATGATAGATCACATACTGGGTCACAAAACAGCCCTTCGTAAGTATAAAAGAATTGAGATCATACCATGCATACTTTCAGACCACAATGCTATGAAGCTTGAAATCAACCACAGGAAAAAGTCTGGAAAACCTCCAAAAGCATGGAGGTTAAAGAACACCCTACTAACGAATGAGTGGGTCAACCAGGCAATTAGAGAAGAAATTTAAAAATATATGGAAACAAACGAAAATGAAAATACAACAATCCAAACACTTTGGGATGCAGCGAAGGCAATCCTGAGAGGAAAATACATTGCAATCCAGGCCTATCTCAAGAAACAAGAAAAATCCCATATACAAAATCTAACATCACACCTAAAGGAAATAGAAGCAGAACAGCAAAAGCAGCCTAAATCCAGCAGAAGAAGAGAAATAATAAAGATCAGAGCAGAAATAAACAATATAGAATCTAAAAAAACTGTAGAGCAGATCAACGAAACCAAGAGTTGGTTTTTTGAAAAAATAAACAAAATTGACAAACCTCTAGCCAGGCTTCTCAAAAAGAAAAGAGAGATGACCCAAATAGATAAAATCATGAATGAAAATGGAATTATTACAACCAGTCCCTCAGAGATACAAGCAATTATCAGGGAATACTATGAAAAACTATATGCCAACAAACTAGAAAACCTGGAAGAAATGGACAAATTCCTAAACACCCACACACTTCCAAAACTCAATCAGGAGGAAATAGAAAGCTTGAACAGACCCATAACCAGCGACGAAATTGAATCAGTTATCAAAAATCTCCCAACAAATAAGAGTCCAGGAGCAGATGGCTTCCCAGGGGAGTTCTACCAGACATTTAAAGCAGAGATAATACCTATCCTTCTCAAGCTACTCCAAAAAATAGAAAGGGAAGGAAAACTTCCAGACTCATTCTATGAAGCCAGTATTACTTTGATTCCTAAACCAGACAGAGACCCAGTAAAAAAAGAGAACTACAGGCCAATATCCCTGATGAATAGGGATGCAAAAATTCTCAATAAGATACTAGCAAATCGAATTCAACAGTATAAAAAGAATTATTATATAATATAAAAAGAATTATTCACCGTGATCAAGTGGGATTCATTCCTGGGATGCAGGGCTGGTTCAACATTCGCAAATCAATCAACATGATACATCACATTAATAAAAGAAAAGATAAGAACCATATGATTGTCAATTGATGCAGAAAAGGCCTTTGACAAAATTCAGCAACTTTCTTAATAAAAACCCTCGAGAAAGTCGGGATAGAAGGAACATACTTAAAGATCATAAAAGCCATTTATGAAAAGCCCACAGCTCACATCATCCTCAATGGGGAAAAACTGAGAGCTTTTTCCCTGAGATCAGGAACACGACAGGGATGCCCACTCTCACTGCTGTTGTTTAACATAGTGTTGGAAGTGCTAGCATCAGCAATCAGACAACAAAAGGAAATCAAAGGCATCAAAATTGGCAAAGATGAAGTTAAGCTTTCACTTTTTGCAGATGACATGATATTATACATGGAAAATCCGACAGACTCCACCAAAAGTCTGCTAGAACTGATACATGAATTTAGCAAAGTTGCAGGATACAAAATCAATGTACAGAAATCAGTTGCATTCTTACACACTAACACTGAAGCAACAGAAAGACAAATAAAGAAACTGATCTCATTCACAATTGCACCAAGAAGCATAAAATACCTAGGAATAAATCTAACCAAAGATGTGAAAGATCTGTATGCTGAAAACTATAGAAAGCTTATGAAGGAAATTGAAGAAGATATAAAGAAATGGAAAAACATTCCGTGCTCATGGATTGGAAGAATAAATATTGTCAAAATGTCAATACTACCCAAAGCTATCCACACATTCAATGCAATCCCAATCAAAATTGCACCAGCATTCTTCTCGAAGCTAGAACAAGCAATCCTAAAATTCATATGGAACCACAAAAGGCCCCGAATAGCCAGAGTAATTTTGAAGAAGAAGACCAAAGCAGGAGGCATCACAATCCCAGACTTTAGTCTCTACTACAAAGCTGTAATCCTCAAGACAGCATGGTATTGGCACAAAAACAGACACATAGACCAATGGAATAGAATAGAAACCCCAGAACTTGACCCACAAACGTATGGCCAACTAATCTTTGACAAAGCAGGAAAGAACATCCAATGGAAGAAAGACAGTCTCTTTAACAAACGGTGCTGGGAGAACTGGACAGCAACATGCAGAAGGTTGAAACTAGACCACTTTTTCACACCATTCACAAAAATAAACTCAAAATGGATAAAGGACCTGAAAGTGAGACAGGAAACCATCAAAACCCTAGAGGAGAAAACAGGAAAAGACCTCTCTGACCTCAGTCGTAGCAATTTCTTACTCGACACATCCCCAAAGGCAAGGGAATTAAAAGCAAAAATGCACTACTGGGACCTTATGAAGATAAAAAGCTTCTGCACAGCAAAGGAAACAACCAACAAAACTAAAAGGCAACCAACGGAATGGGAAAAGATATTTGCAAATGACATATCGGACAAAGGGCTAGTATCCAAAATCTATAAAGAGCTCACCAAACTCCACCCCCGAAAAACAAATAACCCAGTGGAGAAATGGGCAGAAAACATGAATAGACACTTCTCTAAAGAAGACATCCAGATGGCCAACAGGCACATGAAAAGATGCTCAACGTCAGTCCTCATCAGGGAAATACAAATCAAAACCACACTCAGATATCACCTCACGCCAGTCAGAGTGGCCAAAATGAACAAATCAGGAGACTATAGATGCTGGAGAGGATGTGGAGAAACGGGAACCCTCTTGCACTGTTGGTGGGAATGCAAATTGGTGCAGCCACTCTGGAAAACAGTGTGGAGGTTCCTCAAAAAATTAAAAATAGATCTACCCTGTGAGCCAGCAATAGCACTGCTAGGAATTTACCCAAGGCACTTGTACCCCAATGTTTATAACAGCACTCTCAACAATAGCCAAATTATGGCAAGAGCCTAAATGTCCATCAACGGATGAATGGATAAAGAAATTGTGGTTTATATACACAATGGAGTACTACATGGCAATGAGAAAGAATGAAATATGGCCCTTTGTAGCAACATGGATGGAACTGGAGTGTGTTATGCTAGGTGAAATAAGCCATACAGAGAAAGACAGACACCATATGTTTTCACTCTTATGTGGATCCTGAGAAAGTTAACAGAAACCCATGGTGGAAGGGAAGGAAAAAAAAAAAAAAAAAGAGGTTAGAGTGGGAGATAGCCACAGCGTAAGAGACTCTTAAAAACTGAGAACAAACTGAGAGTTGGTGGAGGGTGGGAGGGAGTGGAAGGTGGGTGATGGGTATTGAGGAGGGCACCTTTTGGGATGAGCAATGGGTGTTGTATGGAAACCAATTTGACAATACATTTCATATATTGAAAAAAAGAAAAATAGAAGTCAAGGAGAGGTAAGGGAAAGTCAATGTGGGGTTTCCAAAATTTACAAGTAAAATCCACCAAGATGGATAATATTTTTGATGATATTGGCATTTGACTAGGTGACCTTAAAGTTCCATTCAGTTCTGGGGGTTCTTCATTCTATGACTTTGGTGTTGTATTCTATAACTTTGGTTTTAGTCTATGAATGGCTGCCTTCATTCCCTGTCTACATGAAGCCCAAACAACAACATAATTGTGTTTGTGAGAGCAAACTATTTATCAAACCATTTTATTTGTGGATATATAACTGATTGGTTTTCAATGAGCTGTTTCATTATTTTATATGTTTAGCCACAGCTTTAAATAATGGATGCCTTAAGATCTTGCCCCTAGACCTACTAAGAAGAAATTCCTACTTGGATGTTGATTATGGTTTGTTTGCCTTGCCTTTCCTAGCAAGGGCTATAATTTGGGAAACAAAGCTCTTGTCTGTAATTTAATATGTGCCCCTAATACCTAATAATGTACCTTGCAGGAACTCAAGAAATACTTAGTGACCATCTATTAATCTGACAAAATGTCCAGTATTGTTTCACATCTTCCACTCATTGAGACTAGTCATAGCTGGTTGTGCTCAGGCAGTTTTCTCTGCCTCCACATGGTTTCTAGGCCGAGAAATTAAACAGCAGAGTTTCTTCTAGTCAATTCCCTCTTTTCCTCTGTTCCAAGACCAACAGGAGATTATTGCTGGCACTTAAAGTAGCAAAATCTCTTCTATTCTATTGTAAGATATGGACTGTGATTGTTTTCTAGGCAAATCTTGCAGCCACACCAATGGTGACACAAACTGAACTAATGAATTAAAAAATTGGTGGTTCTGAGTATTGTGTTTCATTTCACGTTACTCCTTTTATTACTACGGCTCACAATAAACCTAGCTAAGAATAATGAAGGGGAAAAGACTGTGGGAGGCATAGAAAGAGGAAATTCAGGTGAGTGTCTCATCAACACTAAATATTTACCTGATTTTGTGTGAGGTTTTTTTTTTTTTTTTTAATTTTTTTTTTTCAACGTTTATTTTTTTGGGGACAGAGAGAGACAGAGCATGAACGGGGGAGGGGCAGAGAGAGAGGGAGACACAGAATCGGAAACAGGCTCCAGGCTCTGAGCCATCAGCCCAGAGCCCGACGCGGGGCTCGAACTCACGGACCGCGAGATCGTGACCTGGCTGAAGTCGGACGCTTAACCGACTGCGCCACCCAGGCGCCCCTGTGTGAGGTTTAAAAACACACGTCACTCCCTTCAGTGCAGTTTCACATCACCTCTGCAAGAGTTTGGATTCAAATGGTATGTCTATCATAACCCAAACTATGAAATGTTTAAAAGGTATTTGCATGCAAATGTAGGTGTTTGCCAACCACTGTTGCCATTTCAAAAATGCCAAAAATGTTGATTCACAGGAGCATCAGTTACTTTACTAGAAGCAAAAAGTTGCTAAGATGACTCCAGCTAAGGTTGTTTATTTGTAACCCAATGATACTGTGATGTACATGAACAAATGGCCTGACAGTGTCAGGAAGAAAAAACTTCCAAACTGCTTAGGTCATTGATCACTTTGGACAATTCTTTGTTGTGATTGCTGAGGCAACCTAATGTTTTACCAGAATAGAAACTATTCTACTATGAATTTTCATACTTAAATCATACATTTTTAAAACCCACAAATACCAATTGTCTTACAAACTATAAAGCTTCTAGACCATGTGCTATTGTAAGTCATATTCCCCTTGAGTTATAAAAATGCCAGGCCAGTGGAACTGGAGTCAGTTGACAGGGTAAGTCATCATCAAAACCTACTACTGTGATCTTAAATAAACCACTTAAATTTTGTGAGGCTCAGTATCCTCATCTAGAAACTGAAGGGGCTCAACCTGATCACTGTGGAGGTTCCAGAAGCTTGACATTTTATGGTTTAATGTTTCTAACACATAGATTGTAATCTTGACATTTTCTCTGACTACAGTTCACATGAGGGCAATCTTACAAATACCTAACCTAAAGACACTTCTAATTCCCTCTTATGTCTTTTAGGTAAAACAACTTTCAGTTCTACTCAGACCTTTTCCCAGAGTAAGCACTGCCTGGAAATCAGAAGCATTAAATGCCTGTCCTGAGTAATGTGCAGTGCCATGTTTTAAGTCCCTGAATAAGTTAACTAACCCCTCTTTCTTCATATGAGCATGATCATTATGTAACTTCTCTGCTGTAAAAATGTGCTCCTGGGCACCTGGTGACTCGGTCTGTTAACCACTGACTCCTGATTTCGGCTCGAGTCATGCTTTCACAGTTCATGAGATGAAGCCCCACGTTGGGCTCTGTGCTGACAGTGAGAAGCCTACTTGGAATTCTCTCTCCCTCTCTCTCTGTGACTCCCCCCCAACTCTTTCTCTCAAATAAATAAATAAACCTAAAAGGTTTTTAAATGTGCTATCATATTGCATATATTATTTTCCAATATTTACAGGGAAAAATAGAGATTTTTCACTGGCTTTTAATGCCGCATTCTTTTTAACAGTAAAAACTGAAAATAAACTGCATGTTCACCAATAGAGAATGACAAAATAAATTTAACTTGATCCTACTATGAACAATATGCAACAGCTAAATAAACATAATGAAATAGAACAGCATGTCTTGATATGGATGACAGATCATAAAGGCATATTGTTAAATGAAAAACTGCATGGTATAGAACAATATGTACTACATAATACCATCTATATAAAAATAAATAAAATTATATATAACTTTATATATATATATTAATATCACAAATAAAATTACATGTTACTTTAAATATATATAATTGCAAAGAAAAATATCTAGTACAGGGGTCAACAAACTTTTTCCATAAAGGGCCAATTGGTAAATATTTCAGGCTTGGAGGGCCACATGGTCTCTGTGTAGCTACATGATTCAGCTATTACAGTGTGAAAACAGCCTGAAACAATATGGGAACAAATGGGCATGTCTGTGTACTAATAAAACTTTACTTATAAAAACAGGTGGTGGGGAGCTGGATTGGAACTTGGGTCATAAATTGGCTGATCTCTGATATAAAATAATACATAGTAACCTGATTTAAGAGTCATCTATTAGGAGGAAGCCAGAACTGATGAGGAATAGTCAAGGGGATTTTTCTTTTTATTTTTATTGTTAGATTTTGCCTGTATATGGAGAATGTATTCATGAATAACTTGCATAATTAAAAACAAATTTAAAAGAATAATAATAATTACAATAATAATTAAAAGTGATTTCACTTGCCACTTAAAGCAGCAATACTCTCATTTGACAAACTTTTCTAAGATCTTCCCAATATGCATCCCATGAAGCAAACTTCCTGCCTTGAAAATACCAGGGTGTTGTTCTCCTCTCAGCTGTCCTGGGCACATCAAAGTATGACAGCCCAGAGCCTGCAGAGCTGAAGGACAAAGAACACCGTGGCAGAATCACACTCTGAAAAGCTCGTGGAGCAACCAACCTCTCCAGTAAATGAGGACAAGCTGCCCTGTGTTATGTTTCCTTTTTAAATATTTTTTTTACATCAAAAACACATTGCAGGGTAGTGAAGACTTCAACGGGCATCCTACAAAAACAGGCTGCATAATTCTGATATTGAGAGCCAGCCTAGTTTTAATTAACTGCCAGTACTCAGCCACATCCTCAAGCTTCAGATAGCCAATAACAATCTTGTAATTTCTAAATGTGAATGCCACTCAGGTGGAGACCAAATAGGGAGGGTTTCAGCTTACCTTTTAAAATGTAAACATGAAATTTCAGATATCCATAGCAACCAGACCTCCCTCCACTTTAGACACCTCCAAAAAAGGGGGGGGGGGCGTGGGGGGGTGAGGAAAAAGCATTTCTGTGGTAGGTGGCATGTAGACAGTTGCCTATTAAAACGATAACATTGAAATAGAAACAGCCAAACCTTTCATCATTTATTGACAAACGACTTACAAGACTGCTAGTGAAATCCTTTAAAAACCTTTTCAGACATGTTGGAAATTAAGACATCAGTAGCAAGTGAAATTGACAAGTAATTACAATTAATGCCACCACAATCATTAGTAAAACACATTTGGCTATATATTTGTATGGCAATAGTTAATAACAAAACAGAATCCTAGGAACACCACCATGCCCAAAAGCTATCTGATTTTTACTAATTTAGTGATGAGCCAGGCTAAAACAAAATAAAGAAATCATGCGCTGGGATACTAAAGCGTCCTGATTCTGAAAAACCTTGCCGGCTCTGGATATTGGGAGCCCTGAGTCATTGCTCATTTCCAAGGTTGAGAAATCAGGGCTGTCTTTCCAGCATTCATGAATGTAACCTTTCTATCCAGTCACCATTTCCTTGGAAAGTGGTTTTTTTTTTTTTTTTTTTTTTTTTTTTTTTTAATGTTTATTTATTTTGAGAGAGAGAAAGAGAGAGCACGCAAATGGGGTGGGGTAGGGGGTAGAGAAAGAGGGAAAGAGAGAATCCCAGGCAGGCTCCATGCTGTCAGCTCCCAACATGGAGCTCAGACTCACGAACTGTGAGATCATGACCTGAGCCAAAATCAGAGTTGGACACTTAACCAACTGAGCCACCAAGGCACCCCTGGAAAGTGTTTGTTAAAAGCCAGTTGTTAGAATCCAATTCAGTTCACAAATTAGATACTCTCCAGTGTAACATCAGCAATAGAATGGAAAAATAAAGGGTACGTTAATGGGGCAGGGTAATGGGCAAAATGAGGAATGGCAGAAACAGGCTACCAGTTATGGAATGAGGAAGTCATGGGGATAAAAGGTACCACATAGGGAATACAGGCAATGTTACTATATGAGTGTTGCATGGTGATAGATGGTAGTTATACCTGTGGTGAGCACAGCATACTGTATACACTTGCTGAATCACTATGTTGTACACTAAAAGCATCATGTGTCAACTATACTTCAATAAAAAAAGAAATGGTACATTTATACAGTGAAATACTATATAGCCACGAAAATAAATGAACTACAAGTACACACAAGAATGAGTTTCTTTCTTTCTTTCTTTCTTTCTTTCTTTCTTTCTTTCTTTCTTTCTTTTTTAAGTAGGTTTCCTGCCCAGTGTGGAGCCTAATGTGGAGCCAGAACCCCCGGCCCTGAGATCCAGACCTGAGCTGAGATCAAGAGTCAGATGCCCAAGTGACTGAACCACCCAGGTGCCCCAAGAATGAAGGGATATCAAATATAATGTTAAAAGAAAGATACCAGACATGAAAGAATACATATTGTAAGATTACATGTGTAGAAAGTTCAGTACCAGGCTAATGTTAGAAAGTGGGAGAGCAGTTACCCATGGTGGGAGCGAGGCTGAAGGTGGCCTTCTGTGATTTTCCCATAGACTCCTGATACTTCTAATAATCGATCTGCAGGCTGTTTGCATGGGTATGTTCACTTTGCAAAAAAATCAAACTGTGTACTCCTGATTTGAGTACTTTTCTGTATGCTTATTCTGCTTTCAAAGAATTTATGGACTACAGCCAACAACCCCAATAGAACAATCATTGGGCAGCAGATGTGCCAAGCATATGCTGGATCGAGGATAAATATGATAATCTTTATCTTCCAGAAATTTAGAGAAAGAAAGAGTGGGGGAGATGAATTTAAAAAGCAAAACTGCATGATTTGAACATGGCACGGGCTATTGAAGAGTTAAGTAGAAGCTCTGCTGGAGCCTCATTGTGAGAGAAGTCGACAGAAGGGGACACCAAGCCACACCTTGAGCGATGAGTTCATAAGCTCAGAGTAAAGGAAAGGGGGCATTCTAGGCATGAGCATCATGGGAGCTGAGGGCCTGGCAGAATGGAAGAGCAGGACGCACATAGTGTTAGGAAATGAAAATCACCCACCTGGGGGGTGGGCGTTGACAATCACAAAGTACTCATCTTGATGTATTTGTTGAGTACATAACTTTTTCAAAGAGCACTTTTTTCATATCCAAGTGCAAGGCTCTCATCTTCAAAGAAGTACCTCTAAACACAGTTGAATCAACTATGCAGCACCAATAAGTTTGGGGGAGAGAAGAAGAGAGGGAGAAAAGAAAGAAGCCAGGCTGCTCACAAGAACATTCATGACCAGCTCAACAGCAGCAGCAGCAATAACCACCATTTATGCTTCACACTTGATATGCATGTTATCCTCACACCAATTCTAAGAGCTCGGAACTACTATTATGTCCATTTGGTAGATGCCAAAACTCAGGCTTAGTTTTGAGTAGCCTAAGGCCACATGGTTGGTAAACAGCAGAGTCACAGCCGGGACCCCAGGGATCTGATTCTGAGGCTGGCCTGCCCCAGTGGCCACATTGAGCTGCACATGGTCCCCGGATGTTTGGCATCATCTCTCTCCTTGCAGCCTGTGGACCAGTCAAAACACCCCTGGAAGGTGGGCTCAAGACAGTCACCAATCCACCCAAGTCAGGACTGCAGCTTCTCAGGCCTTACGACATCTGAGAGGTGACCAAGTGACCACTCTGGAGAGATCAGGACAAGCTAATGGAAAATATCCTTCCCACACTGTCTACTTCCACCCTCCCAGCCTAAAGGGGAAAGCCGACCTCAGTGTTGCTAATTCTGCTTCCTGGGTGGAACAGTAGGGAGACACAGAAGACGTGACTATCCACCTCTGTCTCAGGCTAAGAGTGGCCTCTAGGAGCTTCTCACCTCCCACTTTTCTCACTCTGAAAGGTCTGTAAATCTTGTAGCACCTGGAAAATGTGCTTCTTGAACAGAGGTGGCTTTAAAAGGTGAGATATGTGGACTAGTTCAGGTCTGAGCCATAGTGAGCAAATACCTGGGGAGAGGTTATTGGGAGACCAGAAATGAGGACTTGGCATCCTTTTGCTGAAGCAACAACTGGACGCTGAGGACACTGCAGCGCCATCTGAGAAATATCTTTAAAGAAATGTGTGCTATTCTGAGGGAGGAAGCAAGGCAGCATTCACATGGAAGGCAGAAAGCTTTGTTTTCTAAGTCAGACTCTCCTTTTTATTTGTCCTGGCTGTTTATCCCACAGTGAAGGGTCTGATAGCAAATGGCTCAAACCACGTTAAATGTGGCCGGCAGGGCACAGGCTTCCACCCCGCCCTACCACACAGCCCTCCTGCTATTTCAGGCCTTGGGTTCTGTAAAATAGATGCCACTGCCCTCCATCCTGGGTTGTGTGAAATTATGCAGTGGTTTGGTGAAGTCAACAAATAACAAGAATGAACCACATTTGGGGAAATAAAAAAGCAGCTGGCATCAGTTCTGGTCTTCAAAAGGCAGAAAATAAGGATAGCTATCCTCTGTTGCCTCTTATCTGAAAGTTGGATTTTTAAAAACTTTTTATTGGGAAATGATTTCAAATGAAGGGATAAGTTGCAAAAATAAAAACAGAACAAAGAACACCCATATGCCCTTTGCTCAGACCCACCTATTATTAATATTTTACCCCAGTTACTGTATCATTTGTGCTCTCTTTTTCCTCCATCCCCCCACCCCCTGCCCATACTTCTTTGTGTATTTCCTAATTCCTGGGATATACTCGTACATGACCACAGGACAGCTATCAACTTCAGTACATTGAACATTGATGTAACACTTTCAACTAATCTATAACTCGTATTTGATTTTGGAAGTTAGCCCAATAATGTCATTCCAACACAAATGCTACCTCTGCCATGGTCCTATCCCTGACATTTTTCTCTCCCTTTGAGACACTTGTTTAGCACTTAGATATACTTCTCTTTTGACTATTATTATGTATTGCCTTGTATTGTATGGTCATTTACCTCTTCTACTAGACTGTAAGTTTCTTAAAGGCAGGGCAAATGTCTCTTGGATGAATTACCAGGTATGCATGTGTACATATATACTAATATTAATGGATATAGAGTTAAGTAACTTGTATTAGATGTTTTAAGACTTCCATTACATCATCTTAGGAAATGAATAGCTTTTCCTTCTTAGCCCAGGAAGATTCACATACTTTACCATAAGAACCTTGAAGTGGAACTATTAAACCCACAACAGTCTTTGCTCATGAGGTGAGATGACTTTGTTGAAATATGTTTATAAAAACTTCCTAGTGTTGTCATATATTTTGGGCATGTGAGAAGATGGGTTACGGTCTCAGGGCACCATCACAAATGAGGGACGTAGTTTGGACAACACAGTCCATAGGTAGCCATGCACTGGGCATTAAATTAAAGACAGTATGGCAAGGTCTATCCATATTGAAAGTCTCAGGAGGTGAGGGGTGCTTCTTCATGATTATAAAAGACCTAGGGTCACCAAGGTAGCTATTAAGGTAACTATGAGACAGAAAAGTTGGTTTAAATCACAATGTAATTTCTTATATCCCTCACTTGCATTTTACCCTCACTACAATTTTGTGTACCTTTTATTCATCTAACCACATATAGAAGGATAAGATAAATTAGAACATCCTCAAAAAGGGTGTCAGAAAACTGTCCATGAAGCCACACTGTTCTACCTTCTCAAACAGAAGTAATAAATAGGTTTCTTTTTAAAAACCCTCTCAATTCTATCATCCAGCAATAACTACCATTAATATTTTGGTATAATCATTTCAGTCTTCCCTATGCATATGTATAAAACAGATATTATTTTATCAGGCTCAGATCATATTCACATACATTTTTTGTAAGCTGTTTATTCCAGAATATGTTTTATTTTATGTTTTCACTTAAAAGTATATCATAACCTGCCATTTTTAATAGATATATAGTGTTTCATTGTATGGATGTATCATCACGTATGTAACTAGTCCCTAGCAATAGATCTATCTATATGTTTTAATTTTGTGATTGCAATATAAAACAGGGAGCTATTTTAGTTTCAGTTCTAGTTTTCAGTAGGTAGTAAATAGGACAGGTATCTTCTGTTGCCTCTTATCTGAGAGGTGGATTTTTAAAAACCTTTATTGGGAAATGATTTCAAATTAACAGGTTGCAAAAATAAAAACAGAACAAAGAATATCCATATGCCCTTTACCCAGACCCATCGATTGTGAATATTTTAAACAATGCTGCAATAAGAATTCTTGTAGTTTTAGTCATATCTCTTCTCTCATTCTTAATGACTTCCCTCAGGAATAATTCCTAGAAATGAAATCACTCAGTGTGTACAGTTTTAAAGCTTATGATGATAAGTATTGCCAAGCTGCCTTTCAGCAATATTGTGGCAATTTTAACTCCTGTAGCAATGCCAGAGAGAGCCTCTTCACCGGTTACCTTTGCCAACACTGGGCATTATCTTTGACAATTAATTATATGCAACACGGCTCCTTGTTTAAATGTGGATTTCTTTGATTTAGACATCACATGAAGCATTAAATAGCTGAATTGGAAACTTTCAGTCTCATTTTGGGAGTTTGGGGCCATAAATATTTAAAAAGATAAAAAGAAAAAGTAAAGAAGATAAAACAATATTTAAACATTATTTTAAATCCAATAAAACATAATCCCACTCTACATAATAAAACAGGCATAAGAAGAAACAAGGAAGGTTTGTTCCAAGTTTAAGCACAATGTCACTTGTGAACACAGCTCTTACTCCGCACCTATGAAGGATCAGATCATTTTCTAAAGTGCCTGTCAAATTTTGGCTATTTTCTATTTTCTAGAGAGCTGAATGTTAAAAATCAATAGAAATGTTACAGCATTCGTGCCGCCTTTACAAGGGTTAGACAGACTCATGCCCGCAACTTTCAAAGCCATTTCTGTTTAGAATCTTGGGAAGGAACCTATTCCAAACTTCCAGAATCACAGCTGGCAGGCTATAATTTAGAGTTGCATACAGGATAATGTGTATTAGTCCATTACCAAGCTGTAAGTTGACACCAACCTTTGGAATTGCTTTCTCAGAGGAAATGTTGAAGAGCCAATGCCTCAATCATTTCCAACAGGGCTGGGAAAAACATTCAGACAACCCATTAGATCCTTTCATCTCACATTTTGATGATTTTCATCAAAAGGGAGGTGGAAAGGGGGTGATTAGACACAAATTTTCACTCCGGTAAAAATCCAAACATGTATTTTTAAGCTCAAGACATTGATAACACATTGGCAAGTTCTTGTCCCCACTTGCGTGAGCCATACAGCCACCCAGAATATCCTAATGGTAATGAACATGTCCAGAAAGAGGGGATGCTGAGCAGATACTAAAGCAAATACTGCAATCCAAATTTGACCACCAAAGGGCATTTTTGTGAATACCAACAGAAACCTAAGTCACCAAGGATCAGGTTTGAGATTTTCAGTTGCCAAAGTCTCTGCTGAATTGCATTCTAGCTGTGAGATGAGAGGGTTGTTCTTTAGTGATCTATAAGAGTCTGTAGTGGTTATACAAGTTTGGCTAAGGCCGCATTACAGTCAACGGAGGAACTCAGGGAGAGCCCACTCTAGGACAGATCAGAAATGTAGGCTCCATTCCTGCCCACAGAGTCTAGGTTGCTTTTGCCACAATTCAGGAGAGGCCAGAGACTCTGGCTTCGGCCAATACAAGCTGACCACTGTGCTGTAGCAGCTTTCCTCATCAACCGGATCCAAACTTTGTCTATGAACAAATAGAACCTGATCGAAATCTAAGCTTCCCATCAAAATAGGTGAAAAATTTCCTTCCATTCTTATCAAAAACAGAAAAACACTGTCTAGTATCTAGATCAGCCTGTCCAATGTAAATACAATGTGAGCCACATATGTAATTTATAATTGTCTTGCAGCCACATTTAAAAAAAAAAAGAAAAGATGAGATTAATTTTAATGATATATTCTATTTGACCTAATATGTCCAACATATTATAATTTCAATATATAACCAACATAAAAAATTATTGAGATAGTTTCCATTTTTTTCCACTCTAAGTCTTCAAAACCCAGCATGTGTTTTATATTTACAAAGCATGTCAATTTGAACTAGCCACATTTCAAGTGCTCAATAGCCCCATGTGCCTAGTAGCTACTCTATCAGAAGGAACACAGGGATTAAAAGGTGGATCAGTACTACCAAAGCACTATAAGGACAATGCAAAGTGTAAAACATAGAACACTGTCTCCTGACCCTTATACTCCACAAACCCAGCAAAGCAAAGAAACTTGGAGAGATGCTCTGTGAGTCATCCATTCAGTGACCATGTGTGCTTTCTAACAAGCTTGATGACACTGCATTCCAGTGAGGAAAACTGTTCTCAATAGTAGCTCCAAATGCAAAGCCAGAAGCCTCTCTTGCTTCCCCTTGACAAACAATGCAGCTGTAAAGAGGTGCCCAGTGTAAAGAACATACACAATTGTATCCATGCCATCATGGTGCCAATTCCTGAAAGCCATCATGCCAACATCAAGCTCCTGGAAGTGACTGTCATGCAGGGCCTGAATTTTAAAAATGTATTAGTAAGTACTACCTCATTATAATTTTCCCCTTCACTCAAATGCCATTTGTATGATGAAGTCATATAATTTCCATATGTGTGCATTTTGTTCAAAGCAATTAAAAAATGATGAGCAGGTATTATGAAGAAGTTTAAATTGCTTCCCCATAATGACATACCATTGTTTTAACTGTGTAGAGAACTCCTCAAAATAAGCTGTAAAATGTTGCTATCCCACAAAAATGATTCTTCAAGCACTGTCTTCCTCCATATAACACAACCTATAATTTAGCAATAATAATAACACTTTACAAGTGGATGGTCCTTTACTGTTTACAAAGCATGGTTTATACAGTCTCATTAAGCTTCACAAGAAACCTTGTGAGGCATGGATGGCAAAACACAAATTCTTTGCCACTGGCTTTCTTCCAACATTTTACTTCCTTTGGGTGCACTGACTATTTACCAGGTCAATGTAGGGGGTCTCTCTGTTTTTTCGTTTTTTTTTTTTTTAATACTATCAATGAATCTTTCAGGTTGTTTGACAAACCACGTCCTAATGGTCATTTGGTTTTCACACTGAATAAGTCAAAGTTCTTGTCCTACTCAATCCTGGTCAAATAAATTCTACTAGCCAAAGAAATTCCCTTATAATTCAGTTAATTCTCATTTTTAAAAATGGTAGGCTGAAGTTTTGACCCAAGGACTGATTTAGCCTTTAAGTCACTTTATGTGTAGTCCTGCCTGATGTGTAAACAGCCAAGCCTCTGAAGAAAAACTTCCTGTTGTCCAATCTCACCAAGAAAAAATGTGTGAAAATAAAAGGTCCCTGAAGAAATTAAAACTTGAAAGTCAAAAGATGGACTTCAGATTTTTCTGTTATGAGAATAGAGCCAGGAGAGAGGTTTGACAGGAAGAAATAAGAAACTAAAATAAGAGTCTTGCAAAATGAGTGTGCTCAAAACCAGATAACTCAATGCCCATTTTCAGGGAGGGGGGAAAATATATATATACACACACACACATACACATATATATATGTACACACACACACACACACACACACACACACATATGTATGTATGAAAACTAAGAAGACTTTTGAGGTCATAAAATAATTAATTAAATAGCTCCACCTTTTTCAAAATCTTTAAACATTCTTCAAAACCTGGAGCCCTGGCTCAGCTGGGTGTTGCTTTTCCTTGGTATCTACACCTAAAACCCAAGGAAGAAGGTTGGAGGGAACATGTTTGTGCACGGAATGAACAACATACCAGTTGGCTGACTGTGTATATGCTACCTACATCCCAGCTCACTGCCTGACACACAGCCCTGCTCCCCCAGCATGGAAACAGGAGGGAATGAGAAGAAGGATCTGACCTTCATGTGTGGCTTTCACTTTCTCTTATTTTAAATGCCACACATGGAGTACAGTAAGAATGCCAAACCGAGCAAAACAGGTTCTGGTTTCCTTAGTTAAACAGCTCTGTATAGCTGGAAGTCCCCTCACGCCAAAGCAAGTTAGCCAATCAGCCCTTCCCCAAAGAGTTTTGCCTTCTGTGTCTTACAGAAATGTAAAGTTACTCACTTTGGTGTAACCTTTGAAATACATTTCAAAACATACTGGAGCATGTTTAAGGAGATTTTTGAATGGCCAAAACCACCTTTCAGTATTAAAAATATTAAAAGAGAAAAGAAAAAATCCTGAAGAAAAATTTGATTTGCCATTTGATTTGAAGGAAGATTAAAATATAACATAGCAGCTGTTCAATTTTATGTCATTGAAATTCCAGTTTCATAGTTTTTAATTGCTACTATGAAAAATTCTTTGATTGCACTTGATGAAATTAAGTTTTGCCTTTTTAATGATTAAACATGGGAAAATTCAAGTGTGTTCTAGTTAAGAATTTAAATTATTGTGTGTGTTTAAGAGATGAAGTGAAATCTACTGAGACATTATTTTATCTCATGGCTAGATACAATATGCAGTAATTGCATACAGCACTTGCTGGCTCTCAGTTCTTTCAAAATGACTAAAATATTCCTTCAAAGAATAAGACAGCAAGGATTTACTGGGTTAAAGGAAAGGAAACCATAGGATCACACTGCTCATAACTATATTGTGACAACAGTTGTTTCAGAGAAAGAAAATGACATATTCATCATCACTTGTGTGATAGTCCCATGAGTCACTGGTCAGTCAACACACTCATAAATATGGTGCACATTCAGCTTCCAGGATTTCATTTTGGAAGACAACCAGGGTGTCTGCAGACAAGAGAACAGCCAGGGAACCCACTGGCTCCTCAAAGACCTCCAAATCACACAAAGATTTTTGATGATGAAGCCCAGACCATGTGTTACTTGCTGTAGACAGAAAAATCCATCCCAGACTATAGCCGAAGACTACAATGAAAAAAGTGAGCTACAAAGGAAATAATGGATGTGAAATGGGACTGTTGGGCTACACAAAAGGGCTCTCCCAGAAAATGTCTCTTTGTCCTACAAATGTATGGCATGTTTAGAGATTTATAATATTTTTCAACTGTTTGCAGTCATAATAGCATTCTATATATAGTTATGAAATAATAAAGCTTCAAAAATGTTGGTAGCTCTATCAATACCCATGATAAATTTTACATCTCTTACGACCAGTCGCAATTTTTGGATGAAAAATTCATTACTTCATCTCAAAGGGAAGATGTTGTACTTTCTTTTAAAAATACTGTACTTATTAACACAAAAAATACAATGCCATTTCAATAAAGACTATAACAAACTTGATTTTATGAAGTTAGCAATCATATTAGCAGGGATTGTGCATACAGATCAAGAGAGACCACTTGATTATTATTACTTCTAAGCAATCACTGAAAACTATGTAATTCTTGACTGAATGCTAAGGTGGCCACTCACCACTAAGTAACTCAGTTTCCTTCTTGGTGGGTGGTCATGGTAATCCTAAATATGGGGAGCAAACTTTCTCATACCTTGCACTAATAAACACTTTCACAAAGTAGAATACTGGGTCTATTTATAAGCAAAGGTAATCATGATATTCATACTCCACAAATAGCACCTTTAACAATTATAACTATATAAAATAGTAAAGCTTGGAGAACACGTGTTATCCAATTTAAAGTCATCTCTCAAAAATCAACCACGCATTAGGACAATAATATCATTGAAATGTAGGGCTAATACAGGATATTAAGGATTGCCATTTTATTTTATTTATTTTATTTATTAGTTTCAGAGAGAGAGCGCAAGCAGGGGAGGGCCAGAAGGAGAAGGAGAGAGGGAATTTCAAGCAGGCTCCATGCCCAGTGCAGAGCCCAGCTGTGAGATCATGACCTGAACTGAAATCAAGAGTAGAACGCTTAACAGACTGAGCCACCTAGGTGCCCCAAGGATTGCTTTAAAAACAAAAAAACAAAAAGAAAAACAAAAAACAAAAAACCTTTCAATTTTAGAATAGTTTTAGTATTACAGAAAAGTTGCAAAGATAGTACAGAATCTTCTCATGTACCCTCACCCAGTTTCCCCTATCATGAACATTTTATATCACTATATCATTTGTAACAATTAATGAACTAATCTGATATATTACTATTGTCTAAAGTCCATCCTTTATTCAGATTTCCTTAGTTTTTACTTGATGTCACTTGTCTGTCTGAGGGTCCCATCCAGGGTACCATGTTATATTTGGTCATCATGTCTCCTTACGCTCCACTAGACTAACAGTTTCTCAAACTTCCTTTGTTTTTGATAATCTTGAAAGTTTTGAGGATTACTGGTCTAGTATTCTGTACGATGCTCTGCTACTGGAATTTGTCTGATGTTATTCTCATGATTGCACTAGGTTACGGCTTTAAGGAGGGAAAACTACAGAAGTAAAATGTCATTCCCATCATATCATACTAAGGGCACATGTCATCAATATGATTTATCACTGTTGATGTTAACCTTGATCACCTGGTTAGTGTCTATCTAGTTTCTCTATCATAAAGTTACTCTCTCCACCCTCTTTCCATACTACAGTCCATGGAAGGGAGTTATGATGTGTAATCCACACTTAATGAGTAGGGAGTTATGCTCCATCCCCTTGAAGACGTAGTATCCACGTAAATTCTTTGGGATTATTTTGTATGGGAGGTTTGTCTATTCTCCCTGATTTATTTAGTTATTCTATTATTTATTTACATCATTACAGACTCATGGATATGTCTTTTACACTTTGAGTTATAATCCAATACTCAGTTTTGAATCATGAATCCAATCCAATTCAATGATTTGCTATTATTTTGTTGCTCCAACTGTTGCAGCTTTGGCCATTGGGAGCTCTTTTCATTCACTCCTAAATATTACTTTTTAAAAAGATAACTACATCTTTCCTGTTTTCACTTAATGTTTTCCCCCAAGTTATATATGAGAAGAACATGCCAATTTTCAGGTTGGTTTTTTCTCTTTCAAATGTCAAACCCAGATTCTTAACTTTTGTATGCAATGGCCCACATAAAGAGGTCATCAGGGTGAGTTCTTTCCTTATGCAGAGGACTATCAAATTCTTCCCTGGAGCCCAACTATTCCTCAGAATGAAGACAATGGGCCATTCTAGGTATTCTTGTAAACTGTTGTAATTTTTTCTCTTTTACTTTGTTTTACATATTTTCCTATAAAGTTTTGGCTGTGTAAAAAAGCTAATTTCTAAATGTTTACAAATACAAAATTGAACATCACATCTAATTAACCTTATGTTTTTGAAGCTAACCTATTTGTGAAAATAGAATGGCCATCACATGACATTCACAGCCAAAATTACCAAGGCCTATTTCTAACTAGACAATCCAGAACTAGCTTTTTTCTCACTCTGAAAAAACCCCTATGCCAGTGGCATTGAGTCTGTAATCAAATTCCATGTCTGGATTTTATTTTATTTCTTTGGAATACTGTAACTTATAGAAAACATTATTTAGCTATTTAAGTAGAATTAATTGCTAATTTATAACAATGCATGGCCTTATATAAATATATAAAAATATATAGCAAAATTCTAAGTTTACCATTGAGAAAAAAAATCATCCTGGTGTAATTAAATTTTGGTTTCATGAATATCTGGGGGTTGCCTGCCCTGTGCAAAGGTAACAGCTTACTCAGTGTCTCTCCCGTCTTGTCTTTCAAGGCAAGAGTAAAAGGGGTTTCTAAAACTGTTGAGCAGTACTCTTTAAGATCTCGTAAGATTTAAGTTTTGATACACTGCCTATTAAAATGGAGAAGGCATGAATTTAGGGATATGAAAAATTTTTAAATATTTGTTTAAAGGAAAAAATGGGAGAATGGGGATATAATAAACAAAAAAATGTGTCCCAACAATAGAGAATTTAAAATAAACAATACAAAGCAGCTTAGAGAAAAGTCAGCTCTGCATAAATGTCTCCCCAAGGCCTCAGCAAACTTCTGTTCACCTCTAGGAAGTTAGTTCTTTCTTTTTCCTGAGAAATTTCTTCAGCCTGACTGCTTAAAGGTGCCAACAGCAACAAACCAGGACAAAAAAGCCAACTGCTAAAAGACACACACACACACACACACACACACACACACGCATGCGCACGCACCCTTGCTCTTCCTGCCTTTTTCCTTCCACACATTTCCATGATTTCCCTCAGGAACCAGAAGCTGTTTTGCCTCCACCAGGAAGAGTGGGGGCACCTCAGCCTGTCTTCCTTGGTTAGTAGGTAATAGAAGAGGATGCAGAGAAAGGAAATGGCCAAAAAGAAAACTTCGGCCACTACAAGCCCACGTTCCCAAAATAACACCAGGGAGTGATAACTAGTGGACACTTAAATCTTGGGACAGAGAGTTTATAATATGGTCTGTACAGTGTGGAGAGGCATAAAGAAAACCTGCCTGGGGAAAATTAAATTAGCTGGATCACTTCTCACTGGTAATCAAATTAAATGGATTCTCCTGTGAAGCAGAAACGTAAGGCTTTTTACCTTTTTTTTTTTTTCTTTCAATGTGAAGAAAGGGAAACAAAGGCAGAAGGGTCAATGGACCTTCTGAAGGCCACCCAGAGAGCCTCTTGGGCTTCAGCTTCTCTTTAAAATAAAGGTTTACTTTAGATACTCAAATAGATATTTTTAAATGTTGTGCAAATCCAAAACCTCAACCACTGGTCCCATGTTTACAGTTCAGGATTATACAGATTTCCCTTGGTCCTTCGAGGCCTCACCTAAGAGGTTTGA
Organism: Leopardus geoffroyi; assembly: GCF_018350155.1. Classification (NCBI taxonomy): domain Eukaryota; kingdom Metazoa; phylum Chordata; class Mammalia; order Carnivora; family Felidae; genus Leopardus; species Leopardus geoffroyi. The sequence continues at coordinate 99,330,302 of NC_059331.1, read as the reverse complement.
TTGATGATCTCCTGCAGCCCCAGGCCAAGGGACAGAATGCTTCACGGAGAACGTAGCCATTAGCTAATGGAAGACATTTTTCATCCCAAGGAAGGACAGACAACTGCAGCCAGCTACAGGGCCAGCCAAAAGTGGCACCTACCAGCTATGAAGGACAGCGAGTGCCCAGTGCCCACATGGCGAAGAAAAACCGCATTAAACAGAGTTCAGATTCACCAAGAGCTTTATCAGGGTGTTTTGGAGCTCCTTGACACCACTATAAAAATGAAATGCAGATGTGATTATCATTGCATTTTGCACCACAATGTCTTAAATAACTTGGAAATGTTCCTGGTTGAGTAAAGGGTGGGGGAGATACCTGTATAAGTGGTGGAGGTTCTAGAATTTCTTTGTAGAAAGAGCTTAGGTATAGCATTTTCTTTGGAAGGATACTAGGGAGAGAGTTGGCTAGAAATTTTTGACTTGAAACTGTGTTTGCATAACAGTTTATAAAATACTGAGGGGCTGTCAGTAGTTCATCTCAAAGAATGGAGGTCCTGGTAGAGATATAAAGGTTGCTCCTCAGATTGGTTCTTAGCATTACCACTACAAGAAGAGAAATGCCTGCACGAGAGGAGAGAATGCTTTTGAGTCTATAAATTCATTCCCACCTCCCACTGACTTCTGTCTACCAAGGCCTCCGACATCCCCTCCCCAGTCCACAACCTGGATGGCCAAGGTTGCACATATATTTTCTTGTCATTGTACCAGGTCAGGGGATAACTGGCAAGGCTAGCTGGAAAGGGAAAGTGTAAACAAGTTTTTATTTTCCCCTTCTTTTGGCTCTCCATGAATAGAACTTTCACATAAGAACCTCAAGCTGATGGAAAAATTAGATAATCACACCCGGTTGCCCTGAACTCATCCTTACGGTGGGTCAGCTAAGGGCTCTGCAGATGTGTGAAGCAAAACTAATTGCCCAGTTTTATTGAAGCCTTTGGGGAGATGAGATGGCAAAAGACACAAAGAAATAATTTTGAAAAATTTAAGACAGTGTTCTCATTCTGATTGCTTTGACTGAACAAAAATAATTTCCTTGTATGTTTTTAAAAGTGCTGAAATCAGGCAGTAAGTAGTTTTCTAAAAAGTAAACCAGCAGCGCCCTCTACTGGCTGTTTTCTGTAGTTGTGTGAAATCTAAAATAGGGCACAGTAGCAAAGCTGGGTTGAAGAGACACAGGAGAACGTCCAAGGGGAGACTGTATGTCATGGAAAATCATTGATATTCACATACTAAAGGTTAACTGTGAAATCTTAGTCATTTATAAATGTTCAGGTAAGTACTCTAAGACATATAAAAACCAGGCCTTTATAATAGAAAATACATAAAGAAAATGGAGAACAACGTATTTTTAATAGAATACAAATGTCTACTGATTATACTACTGTTTTTATAAATAAACATATTCAAATATTAAACAAAATTTTCCCCTTTAGAGGAAACTGTACAAATAAACACATAGTGATATTTCTGAAATTCACATAATTTAAGCCAGTTTTTCCACTCTTATCCAAGTTCTGCTTACATACTCCAGTTTCAAATTTAAGGCAAGGAAAAGCTCGCCAATCAAAGGCTTTTATTGGCAATGGAAAATAAAGTCCCAAAGCCCACAGCTAACTGACTTTATATGGGAAATATTTGATTTTGAGAAATGTTTTTATACTTGAGAAAGATAATTTTTAGTTAGAGACATTTCCATCTGTGGCTAGTTTCTTTTAAATAAATATTTTGAATACAGGGACCAGTATGACTTCTAACTGTTCTTTGTTAGGCAGTTCAGACACAATGTTCTAGTACTGAGCATATACTCCCATAGACAAATCAGTTCTCAAGGCTGTGTGAGCCCACAGATTCTTAGAGGAGGGATAACTGGTTATTTACCCGAAGGCAAATCAACCTCCTTTCATTTCGGTGAGTTCACCTCTGTTTTCTGTTGTCGGACGCATACTAATGAATAGACTACCAAACACAGCTCCAGTTTCTGTGCCTGTGAGCTGGAATGGGGGACACTTTTTGTTGACATGTCCCGACTTAAACAGAAGAAATATTCTAACCTTTTTGTTGACATGTCCCGACTTAAGCAGAAGAAATATTCTAACCTAATTAAAAAGCAAACAAGTAAAATATTCTTTGTTCATGTATGGATTTACATTATATAAATGTATATAGCCATTTAAAGTGAAAAGGAAAAACTTCTGATTTCATTTCATTGACAGAGGAATTCTCATCTCTAAATTTACAGATTTTATTTGACTGCAATTTGCCAGAGTCTGGTAGGCAGTAGGCACTCAGGAGAATTAACTGAGTATTTTGGAAGTTTCTCACACAGGTCAGCTTGTATAATTTTTACAGTCATAAGGGAATAAGAGGATCATTTGGTCCATTCCACTCCATCAGGATGTGGCTGCTCTTAGTAGGCAATAAATTATTTCAAAAATTAGCTTTTTCAGAAGTGTACAGAAATACAACATAAATACTCGTTAATGATTTGGGTTCATAAAATGCAAATTAAATAGAAAAATAGAAGCTTCAGAGATCTACCTAGGTTCAAATCCCAGCACTATATCTCTTTATAGCTGTGTGACTTTGTACACATCAATTAAACCTTCTGATCCTCTGGTGCCTTATCTGTTCATACTTTTCAGAGCTGTATTGGAGAAGATGTTTTAAGATTTCTGGCACATATATGTTTAATGAATGATAGCTATTACTATATTTATTATTGTTATGTGTGTGTCCTCCTTGGCTGTCTTTGTGACTGTACAAAATCTTATGCTTTCTGAATTAAGAAGAGGTTAATTACCTCACATGGAAGGAAACGACAACACATGAAACAGCTCATTCACTTGTCTCATCCAAGCTGTAACTGAGTTCATTCATGTCAGGGTCAAACAGTGTATCTTGAAGAGTGTAGAGTAGAAAATAAAATGCTGAACGACTGAATCAAAAGAATCTCATTTTGATTAAAAAGCAAACATATGAGTCACTTTAAAAGAAGAATACAGCTGGGGCACCTGGGTGGCTCAGTCGGTTAAGCATCCGACTTCGGCTCAGGTCATCCTCTCTCGGTTCATGAGGTCAAGCCCCATGTCGGGCTTTGTGCTAACAGCTCAGAGCCTGGACCTGCTTTGGATTCTATGTCTCCCTTTCTCTGCCCCTCTCCCACTCATGCTCCATCTCTTTCTCTCAAAAGTAAAAATAAACATTAAAAAAATTAAAAAAAAAAGAAGTGTACAGCTGATTTTATTGGCTCACTTTAGGACACGATCACCAGACTCTGGTTGCTCAAGCAAGACCACTGTAGGTGAAGGCTGCAAGATCATGAGCCACAGGCGGGCACAGCTGGTACCCAGAGGAGAGAATACAGGGTAGACCTTATAAGAAATTTAAGAAAAACATGAATTAATGCAAATGCCAATTCCTCACAGGCAGATTTCATTCTCAAATTGCATACCAGCGAAGCCACTAATAAATTATTAGGTATCTTCATATTGAAATGCTTGTCCAACATTAACTAATTTGACCATATGATATTTTCAAAGGGATAATTATCATTCTCGTCTTGCAGATGGGGAAATAAAGCAGGATGATCATCACATTTAAAAAGGAACATTATTTCATATTATGACTAATATCATATTTGGTTGCCAATTTTATTAAAGGGTGAAAATATTCTGTCTGCATACAAAAATGACATGACTGACCCCGTATGGGCACGGCACGTGTTTTGAGTTTTCTTTTTTAATTATTTGCTCCCTCACTTAATCCACAACCCACAAAAAAGGATTTCAAGTGGCTTATAAAAAGAACCAAAATACAAAAGGGTAAAATAAATAACCAAGGAAGTTCTGATGAAGAGAAATAATAAAGCCATGGACAAGAACAGCAGCCCCATCATATCCAGCCGCTGGAAGTGGCTCAAAGCTTCCTGGTGGATTAAGGAAATGAAAACATGACTCATGGCAGACATAAGACAAAATGTGCTTTGGGGTGTGTGTGTGTGTGTATGTGTGTGTTTTCCAGGAGTGACAGGTCAGCTGCTTCTATTGCGCCTCCTTGCCTGGTGTTTCCTGTAACCTATCAACCCAATGCCTACCTGAACTAATGTATATTGTTTTGGCCATGAAATAGGTCAAAGCTAAAATGGTGGCAAGTGGATCAAATGTACAATTCTGCCCAAGCGCAGAGCTTCTTGACTCTTTACACTTACGGGCACTTCACTTATGAGTTAGAGTGTGTTGTGAGCTACCGATCTCCTCAACCTAGGTTGAGGATGAGAGTGTCTCCTCCATTTACCACAGTGGGCCACACAAATATTGTCATTTTGATGTCAGAAATATCAGGAAGTACATCTCTACACAACTAATGGACTAATAAACCATAGCTTTATTAGTGAATAGCCTCAAAATCAAGCTTATAACTCAAATGATTGGCAAGGTACCATTTTCTTAATTCTCTGTGTCATCCATGCTTGGCATTCCCCGTGAAGCTCTTTTCTTTACCTGAATTCCCTTCCTTTCAGTTCTCACATCATGAACCACCTTACTTGGAGGCAAAGGTCAGTTTCTGGAATAAGGGTCAAGGTTCAGACTCATTTCAAGAGAACCCATATATAATATCCATCCATGAACCTGAAGATACAACTATATTAACATCTGTTTTTTCCACCCAGTGTAGAGCCATGAACTGGGCTCTGGCTCCTAAATAAAGACGCACATCATGAAAGGAACACTAGCTTGCCCTAAGTAAACAAACTAAAGGAAAAAGCCTACATAAAAATATTAACAGACTATCTTTGCCAATGGAGGTAGAGCGTGAATCAAGAGAATTTCATCATTTTTTTTTTCCCACCAACTTGCAAAAGTTGATTCTCATTTTGGGCATGGGGGAGTAGCTATTTCCAAGGATGCATAAAACCAACCGATTGCCACAATGCTAACACACAGGAAGTTCAACTTAGTCTGCACCCCACAGATCTCCTGCCCTTAGGACGATCCTCCCACTGTTTAGAAGTTGATCCAAAGGCAGAGGAAGGACAACAGCTGTGGGATGTTAGCCCTGATTAGGGTTAGTGCTAATGAAGGTCTAGACACAGACACAAGCTGCACATTCTCCTCCTGCCTCACACTGGTCCAAAGAGAGGGGCAAGACTATATGCCTGGTTAGGACAGTTCCTTCTCCACTGCTAAGGAGCTGCTTGATGGAGATTCTTCCAGTGGGAGACTCTTCACATGATCAGACTCTTCAGTAACAGGACTGGTCTCATTATTGATTATGCACCCTTTACAGCATTGCAAATCAAGGGGTGGGAAAGACGTGCTGTCTAACCTGAGTCACATTAGCTGTATGCCTTGAACAAGAAAGACTCAATGTCCTCTGTAGGAAAATGTCCTCATGCTGTGAAATACAGAACAAACCAAAATAACCCCTTCACTCCCAAACTATTTTTCCTTTTCTTTCTCAGAATCAGTGATTAGCACTAAATGATTAGCACTACATGAGAAGCCTTAAAAATAGATTGGGTTAGCTTACACGTTCATAGATTTGGATGCTTGGGATTCATCCTAGAGATGAGGAGTAACCTTTAGAAACTCCAAACTTTTCATACAGATCATTTGTAACTAATTGCAGAGGCCTTGAAATATTAGCCACATATGTGTGTGTGTTTGTATACTTTAGCCATAAATATATTTCTAATTTCACTGAATGATAGTAGAGCCCCCTGTAGAGCGGTGGTTGTCAAGATGGAGTCCCCAGACCAGCAGCACCTGGGAACTTAGTACATATGTAGATTCTCAGGCCTCACCCAGACCTGCTGGGTAGGAAAGTGAAAAGGGGGATGGAGGTCTGCAATCTGGTTCTAGCAAAGGCGGTTCTGATGCTTGCTTAAATTTGAGAACCACTGCTTCCTAGTATTCTTTCCTATTTCCCTAGCTGGTTCAACCATTTTTCTGAAGTTAACTTTGGACCTCTCTATCCTTCATGAGCCCTTTTGCAATGAGTCAGCCAGCTCTGGGGAGCAGTGCTTAGTTTTGTTCCTCCCATCCTTGCTTTCCCTCTTCTAACTTCCAATTGCCCATCCTTGACATGTGAAGGATTCATCCAAGTCCACACAAGCAGCGTCTCCATGCTGCCTCTCTGGAGACTCTGCACTGACCCCACTTCATCCATCTGCCTTATTTTCGGGCTCCGGATGCTTCCCTCTCCTTGACCTGATTTCTCTTTGCCAACATGAGTTATCTCCTGGCTTCACAACACTTAGCTTTGGTCACTGACAAGTTCAAACCTCCAAACTTGTAAGTTTTCCCTGACTTCAAGATCCCGGCCCTATCCCCATATTTGGCAACTGTGGGATTGGCTAGTCTTGTTTGTTTGCTTTTTGTCATGTGCCTAGCACTCATAATTCTAGCTATTATTTGAGTTCTAGCTGCACCCACACTTGGGTGAGATCACCTGTCCAGAACTTTTCCAAGCCAACCTCCTGAGAGTCATGGCCCCAAAGCGTAGCTTTCATTGTGCTAGCCAGCCCTTCTCACATCCATTTTTAAAAGATTATAAATCTTTCATATTCACCCCTGTTCAAAGGAATAATGATCACAAAACAGGGTGATGATGGTGAAGATGGTGATGGCCATTATCATGACAGCCATTGTTTATTCCATGCCAGTCATGTGCAGCAGTGTGTTACATGCATTATTTTATTTCATTTTCAATACAACCTTGTGAGAAGGTGCTGTTATTAGCTTTATTTTACAGCAGAGAAATCTGGTGCCTTTCATGGGCATGTAACTAACCAGTGATAGAGTTAGGACTTGTACCCAGTCTCTAACCTATAAATGGTCATAATACTAGTATTGATCCCTAAGCTTCCAAATGCCTTGACAAAGCATCCAAAGCCCAATACATCCTGATTTCCCACTATTCTTTTATGAGGACACTCTACTCTATTTGCTCCAGCACGCCAGCTTCCAAATCCTTGCTAATATTGGACCCTCTGCCTAGGAGGCCCTTCTCTTCCCTTGAGCCTCTGTCTGTTTTCATCCATGCCTCAGAGACCAGCTCAAGTTTTACCACCTCCAGAGTGCTCCACAGATAAGTGCTCACCTTATGTGAATCATACCTGTGTGGATGAAGGGCTGGAGTCATCAGATATTATAATAAGAAATACAAAATATATGGCACCTGGACCCAGAAGTCCTGAATGCCATTTCATCTGGGTGGGAATGGGAATAGATGGGGTAGTGGGAGATTAGAAATCAAGTTAGGAAGTCATGTATTTCAGGTATGATGCTACAATGGCTAGAGTTAAAATTTTAGCTCTAGGAGTGAAAAGAAAGGGACAGGAACCAAAAAAGTAGAAAGAAAGAATTCATAGGCCTTGGGATAGACTAAGTACGGGATGGAAATGGAAGGAGGGACAATTCTGAAGTAAGTCTTTCTTCTTTTTTTTTTTTAATTTTTTTTTCAACGTTTTATTTATTTTTGGGACAGAGAGAGAGACAGAGCATGAACAGGGGAGGGGCAGAGAGAGAGGGAGACACAGAATCGGAAACAGGCTCCAGGCTCTGAGCCATCAGCCCAGAGCCTGACGCGGGGCTCAAACTCACGGACCGCGAGATCGTGACCTGGCTGAAGTCGGACGCTTAACCGACTGCGCCACCCAGGCGCCCCAAGTCTTTCTTCTTGATAGGTCAAAGTAAGGAATGAAGCTTTCAACACTATAGCATCCCTACTAGGATGACCGGGTAGGGAAAAGCAAGAAAAAGACCAGGGAAAGTCTTGTAGGGACCCAGCAGCACAGGGTCAACCCTGCAACCAGTCTCCTGACCTGATTCCACTTCCAAAGTGCTCTTGACGCCACAAGTGCAAACTAAATCTGCTCATTTGTTAAAGAGTCACTGGAACATTTGGATACCAATTTATTTAATGGGACAACTTCAGTGAGATAATCTGTGATTTTATCTGTCATGGTTGTATTTTAACACTCATCTCCATTCTCTGCCCATGCGTGCTTTCCATCCTCAGTTAATCATTTAATTAATTAACATGCTGACACTTCCTCTATGACAATCAAAGAAGAATGCAGAATGGAGCATCTATTAAATGCAGAAGAGACTTTGGTTAACGAAGCAAAAGTATTCCAAGTGTGGACAGAATAACAGCACTCCAAAGATGTCCGTGTTCTAATCCCTGAATATATGAATATGTTATGTCATATGACACAAGGGAAATGAAGTTGCAAATGGAATTAATGTTTCTAATTAGCTAATTTAAGATATAGAGAGTAGCCTGTATTACCAAGTAGGTCCAAAGGAGGGGTCTTTAAACGTGGAAGAGACAATGTCAGAGTGAAGCAATAGGAGAAAGACTTGACTGGGCATTCCTGCCTTTGAAGATGGAAGAGAGCCACAAGCAAAGAACTGTGGTGGTCTCTAGAAGCTGCCCAACACCGGAAGGTGGATTCTTTCCTAGAGGCAGCAGAAAGAATGCAATCCCTACTAACGCCTTGAGTTTAGTTTAATGAGGCTCATCCCAAGCTTTTGACCTCCAGAATGGTAAGATAACATGTTTTTGTTGTTTAAGCTACTAAATTTGTATCATAACAGCTCCTCATGAAACTAGTAATCTCTTGGGGAGGAGGCAGGGCACGGGGATAGGCAAGAAACTAGTAAATCTACAACAAAAACGTGATTAGAAACTGAGGCAAATGTCATGAGTGAACAGATCCAGGTGCTGTGAGAGAGACCTTTCCAACATCACCACGCCAGGGCACAGGTACTTTCTGGGTGAGGGGGGTCAGATAAGGTGCAGGTAACCAAGTGGAGACTTACGATTCAGACAAGTCAAAGGGCTGGAAAGCCAAGGAATCCAGCCAGGCAGAAGCAGTGCTCGGATTGTAGTCCTTGGTTAGTCAATGCAAAGCACATATCCAGAAGCCAAGAAGTGATGCAGTATAAAAGAGAGTAATCAGGGCTCTGGGGCCCTGGCAGGAAGGGGTCTGGATTCTGGAAGTCTGGGAGGAGCAAGAGGACAGTACCTGGAGTTCATCTCACAGACAGTGTCTTGTGCTTTTTGTGCCCATAGAGACTGATTGCTGTGTGTAGATATCCTGGGGCTGTGTTTGCACAGAGAATGAACTGCACTGGGGGGAGGAAAAGTCAGCTCTGTATTAGGTTGGGGGTATAAGAGAACACCCAGAGTTGCTTGTTCGGTTATAAAATGCTTACTTAATTAACAAATTAGTATTCATATTTGATCTGGAAAATGAGCTACATTTTGGAATTAGGACAATGAAGTCAACAGAACTTGAGGGATATGGTAAGGCTAAGAGGGCATGAAAACATAAGTGGTTGCAATGTCTGAGGAAAAGGGTACTTATTGAAATACTGTCCAAGATTCAGCTGAGCCAATAGGCAGCAGCGGTGCTGGCTTCCTTACCCTCGAAAAGTGAGTGAGTAGTTGTGATCATGTATAGATTCAGTCGGGGTCTTCCTCTGCTAAGGACCATTCGGAGAGGCTCAGAGAGAGAGTGTGGCAGGCCTCCACTTTGTGAAATCACAATATGTTTTACTAGGAGGGGAGGAAAGCTAGGGCATCAGCAAACATTTCTTTATCCAACACTATTTATTGTGGCAGGTGGCAGGCAGTGTGCTGGGTACTGCAAGACAGATGCCCTGAGTTCATGCGGATTATGGGCGAATAACCCAATCAGGAATATAATTGTAGGTTACAATAAATGCTATACAAAAATAGGGTGATGTGTCTAAAGTAGGTGGTAGTGGGTAGAGAAGGAGTGGGTGCACTCTTGGGTCAGGAGGACATGACTGAGGAGGTTGCCTGTGGACTGAGAGGCCCCGGGACTGTCCTGAGAGCTGCAGAAAGTGTGGGAGAGGTTGCTGGAAATGGGGCAAAGGCTGTGAGTCAGGAAAGGACTCAATGCATCCAAAAGGAGCAGAGAAGAAACTAGTGATGAATAAGGATGGAGAGCGAGTCTCAGACCAGGTAATGCTGGCCTTGAAAGATATGGTAAGAGTTTAGATTTGATTTAGAGGGCAACTAGAAGCCATGCAGGGGTTTTAGGTAAAAGAATGCTGTGATTTATTTATATTTTATAAAAATCTCTCCAGCATCATCCTTTCCTTCTTCTGCCAGTTCTTGGTCTTTCTCCTTCCTCTCATTCATGCTTCAGGATCCAAATTCCTTTACATTCTGGGAGAGTAGAGGGGTGTGATCAGGTCAGTGTTGTCCACCCTGTATCCTTGGCTCCAGCACAAGGAAGGCATGTGGAAGATGCTCAATAAACATGTGTTAATGAATAAGTGAAAAATGAATCTGAACATGTCTTTGTCTTACATGTAATCTGCAATAACAAGGTTCGTGCAGCCAAGGATGTGGTTAGAAAAAACTCCTCATTTCTACTACAAAATACAACTTGGATATTTTTAGTGCTCAACTTTCTTCCCAGTTCCTCCAGAGTTTTCAGCTGGGCTCACTTTGCTGTTTCATTACTGGACTCCTCTTCTCCTCCCCATGAACTTTTGTCCTGCCATTCTTTCCCTTTCGTTCATATTTGCTTTCAACCCAAGTCTGTCTTCGCTATTTAATCATTCTTTACATCCTCCTTTTTCTTTCTGTTCCAGTAACAGCCCCAGCCCAGACACTGTCTGGAGAGCAATTCTCAGCTCTTTAATTTCCCCCCTTGCAGTCCCATAGACCTTCTCTCAACCTCTATTCCCTGAAGTTTCTGTCTTGTCTTGAAGGTTGTCTTTTGTTTTTTGTTTTTCTGTGTGTTTTTGTTTTCTTTTTAGAGGTCGAGATCACAGTTAACAAGGTACATTTTACTACTGACTCTTGATAGAGCAGAACACTAGCTTTCCAGCACTTTCCACTGGGAGTGCCCTGTAGAAAGCCCCGCTCACTATGTATTTAAGCCTGGCAGACTCTTTCTAAGCCAGACACCAGGGAGAATCACATCCAGGAATCCTAGATTCCTGGGCTGCATATGAATCCTCAAGGGCTGTGGATGCCCTCCTGTATCTGAGGAATGGGAGAAGACCCTCCACACATACCCCTCCCCATGAAAAAGAGGCCAGACTACCAGACTAAATTCTACAGATCAGCTAGAAAACTGCCAGGTTGAAGAGATGTTCAACTGGTAATATTTAACCACTTGGTGTATTACTTCCTTTTGAAGGAAAACCATGAGTCATTTTTTATTGTTTTCGGACACAAAACACTGCATAGTTTCCCCAAAACTGTTAAAATTATCTCAGTAATGCCTACCAATATTTTTAAAATATTAGATATTTAGGGTATAACATATAGATGCTAAATCTACTTATAGATTCAGGTGCCATTCAGGTGCTAAGTGCTTGCTTTTAGACTGAAATGTAGAAAAAATAACTTACTTGCTAAACTAGAGTTGTCCATGATATAGTTCCATAAACAAATACATTTATTGTTTCATTAAACCATATACAAAAGTGTATACATTTATACTAAACTTCAGATGTATGATCAGAAATACTATCTCCCTACATGGTTGCTTTAACAAAGTGAAAGAGAATATTTCATGATCTTCTTCCTTAGACAAGATACTCATAGACTGTTTGAACTTGCCAACATCTAAACACCAGTTTTTAAAAAGATTTTTATTTTTAAGTAATCACTACATCCAACATGGGGCTTGAATTCATGACCCTGAGATCAAGAGTCACATGCACTACTGACTGAGACAGCCAGGTGCCCCTGTGTTTATTAAAATATAAATTATAGAAAGCAAACCATACTCATCAATTGTGTAAGCTTTTATATATTACATTTAGTTGATTTTTTTACTTGCAGACTTTTCATTCCTTTTATTTCTTACCCCTCATATTTAGCATATTTTGTTTTTAAAAAAGTAAACTCAATTTGCCTATGATTTTCTAACTTTCCATCTGATAATTCCGTTAAACAATATTTACTGAGTGCTGAATACATAAAACACTTTCTGGGACATAAAATGTTGAATAAGACACATTTTCCCACATGGGGATTGCATTCTGGTTAAGAATTCACGGAATGAGGACCAAACTGACTGACTGGTACAAAGTGCAAGTTGGAGAATGAAGACTCGTACTAGGGAGGGCTACAAAATTTTTGTGAGGAGATGGGTCTTGGGCTTTGACCCATGGAATAGGTAAGGTTGAAACAATTAAACAATAGAAGGAAAAGCATTTGAAGGGTAGGAAACAGTAAGACCAGAGGGACAGGGACAGGTATGTTGACTTTAGTGAAGAGATCATACTAGACCAAGCCAAGGGCTCACAAGGAGGAAGTAAGGAGAGGTTAGGCAGGTAAACTGTAGAAGGTTTTATGTGCCAGCCTACTCTCCTGGAAGACAGAAGTCCTAATGTTTCTTCCCAAAATGCATGGAGTCACTCTGGAAATTATATGATGGCTTACAAAAGTACTCATTTCATGACCTTAACTCATTTTCTGGTACTCACTTACTTAAACTTATGAGAATAATGCCCCTTAAAGCACTAAAACATGGGGCAAGAATATGTGCTTGTATCCAAATATTTTTCACTGTTTTTGCATTACCTGAGAAGAATGGGACAAGAAAAAGCAAGTAGCTCAGAGATCAACAGCCCTGTCTCTGAGCTGCAGATTTCAAAGGAGATGCTCTGCAAGCAGATCTCAGTAAGGAAGCTGGGAATTGCAGCTGCTTGGAGAGCTTAAGTGATTTAGTTTAATTCCTCTGTAAACTGTATTTTAAATGACTATGAAACCACATTTCTGTGACTGGTATTGTTTAAAGGGATGGAAGCCCAGCTAAAATGCTTTGGTTTTCTTTCATAAATACTCAGGTTTATTCCACTAAGGTTTATTCTCCCCCACCTCCTTAGTAGTCTCTGAGAGTCAGCTTCTTGCAAGTCGTGAAATGACTTGGGCTGCCCACTGTCCATCTTGGGGGCTCTGTGCTTGGCACATGTGCCTTATTTTCTTGGAGGTTTAGTGGACTGTGCTCTTTCAGGTTGTCTGATAGGGTTGCTTTCTATAAATAGAAAAGGCAAGAGCAAACTTACTCTACTCTGACCTCCACAAAGATAAATGTTACCCTGCCTCCCAAAATATAAGTATTAAACTTAAAGATCTGTTTCTTACAGCAATGCTAATTCTTGATTTCACACTGAAGAGAAAAGCCCATTCTAGGAATGAGTGGAAGTAGAAAATAAATCCTTCACCACAATCAGGGACTCATTGCGAGCACATGGTAGAAAACTTCTAAAGGCAGTGTTTTTAAAACCATTGGAAATTTTTGATTAAAAAAGAAGAGCCATATCTGTGTGAAAATAGGAATAGGCATCAGTGAAAACTGAGCTTCTCTGTGTCAAGTGATCAAGACCTTTTTACCTTTATCTCATTTAATTTCCATGGTTATCCTATACAGTTTTCCCATTTTCAAATGTAGGAACTATAACTCAGGAAAGGAGAGGAAGTAATGTGCTCAAGATCATAGTTATAAGTGATAAAACAAGAATGGAAAGCTCTGTGTCTCTGGCTCACAACAGCCCATGATATACCCATTACACCACAGCAAGGAGGTTTCCAGAAATAGTAGAAACTTAAACACGTAACTGAAAAGGGCCATTGTCAGAACATGTCAGAAAAATTACAGTTATTTCTCCCCAAAAAAGTATGTCTCTGAGTAATAATCTTAAAGGCATCTTTAGTGGTAGGGCATGATAAGAAGGATCCCCCCCAGAAGCATGCAAGCCAGTTGGAGATTTTAGACACAAGCAGATTAAGACATAGGCAGATTAAACAACAGTTTATAAAAGACAATTCATCATTAATATGGAAATGAATGGTACATGTTACAAGGTGATATAGTTGAGATGAAGGAGAGTTCTTTTTATGTTGGGGTGGTCAATGAAGGAGTCAAAGCAAAGATGAAATTTAGGGCTTGACCCTGGAAGATGGGCAAATTTTAATGTACTCAAAATGTTGGCAGGAAAATGAAATGTCATCTGTAAAAAGAAAAAGCCTGGACACAATAGAAGGTTATCAGAAGCTCAGTCTCCATCTTTTCCCCAAGAAAGACAAAGCCCCCAGAGAATGATTCTGGCAATAAAGTAGAAGATAAATCATTCAGCATGATCAGGGACCTCATGTGAGGGAGAGAGGCACAAGGCAGACTAGAACAGTCAAAATTAGAATGAATCTTTGAATCTAGTTGATAAGTTGGGGGGAAGAGTGGAAATAAAGTGGACTCTTAAAAAAAAAAAAAAAAAAGGCCCAGAGATTATGGGTCTGCAGTTGACTAGGTCTACAACTCAAAGTACAGAATCCTGTCAACACACATATTTTTAATTCCTGGGAGCTATCCAAGGTACTGACCGATTCCATCCCAATTTCTGACCCAGTGGACCAAGTTCTGTCCCAGTGTTTCTGCACATGTAACACATTAACCTCTTTACTTTTGCCACTCTGGAGATAACTGCTATTTATGACTTCAGTTGCTTTCCAAGCCAACTTACACCTTGTCTATTTTCTGCTTCAGTTTATAATTCTAAGCCATCAACTTTACGCCCCAATTGGCATTCCACTAGGTAAAGAAAATAGTAGAGGCATTATAGGGAAAAATAACATTTTAAAGAAAGGTCAGAAACAATAAATTGACCCATGTGTTTAAACTAGTTACTGCTACAGGGAAATTGTAGAAATGAGCCTTGAAATGTAGGTTGAAATTAGCCTATAAAAAGTCTCCATCTCAATAATAAGGAGTTTTGACTTTATAAAATAGGCAATTTCAAACTTCTGAAACTTATTCAATGGGAAAGTGATGTGACAAAAAGAGTGTTGGGAATATCATGCCAATGGATTAGAAAGGAAATATTCAAGAGGTAAGGCAAATAGCTCCTTCTTTGGAGCTATATATCCATATCTATATATCTTTAACTAACAAAGTCTTTTCAGGGATTTAGGATTTCAGTAAAGGATTTTCCAAGAATTCAAGATCACATTCCATTCTTCTCTGTACAAAAAGTGTATTCCTAAATCCAAATCTAGTTATATTTAATCAACTTGTAAATTTAAAAAGAATGTTTTTCTGTTGTGTCCTGTGCCTGTCACTGACTGATAATGCATCTTTTCCTCTCCCAGTCTCCTGCCATTTTTGTTATTAATAACACGACCACTTTCTCAGTGCTAAATATCCATCACTACTCTCATGCAAAATTTCCTCAGGTAAAATACATAACTTATAGCTTATTATTGTGTGTTCCTGAAACATAGCCTCCTACTCCATCCAACAGTCCACCCAGCAGTTGCTTTGAGATCCTGCTGCCTCTATCTTCCATAGATAGAGGGAAAGAGGAACTAGAATCCAGAACCTGAAGTCTGGCTACAGTCCAGGTCCTTACTAGAAGGACTCTGAAAGTGATGTAGTGTGGATTATGTAATGCTGATGATCCTGTACCATAAGGCAGTTGCCATATTTGAGACAGTCTAGGTCTTATATATCCCTTAAAATAAAGGGATCACTAAGCCCAGTTGTAAGAATAGTATATATATCTCCAACACAGTAAAGCAAAACTGGATTTTTAATCTTCTATTTTAGCTGCAAATGTTGCCAAACTGTCAACACATTCTTAGGTCACTGTTTGCCTTTAGGCTCTCTTTGGTAGTTCTTTCTGCCCTAAGCCAAGTTCTTCCACAGGAACAGCCACTATTTCCTAGCATTCTGGCATTCAACTAACTGCATCTTGCCAATGATGCATATTCTCATTCTTCAAAGTCAAACAAAGAAAGATTTAGATTCTTCCCCTACTAGTTATTGGTTGTGCCCTTAGACAAGCTGTGCAAACTCTCTAATCTTCAGGTTTCTTATCTGTCAAAGAGGAATGATTGGCCTTGTGCCTCATAAAGTTATCTTAAAAGGAAGCACTTAGCAAAACTTGACAAAGGGAAGCATTCGATTAGGAATTGTGGTGGTAATGAGATGATGATGATATTCTATCATTTCTATTCTGACAGAATATTCATCTGAAAGCCAGTTTTCCATGGGTTGAAACACTTCAAACCTTAAGTCTCTCCTTGAGTCTGCCTCCTTATGTATGTTCACCTTTTATCACAGTACCATATCTTTTCTTCATCTTTCCATTTTCTGGGTTCCAGTCCTTGGCATGAGTTACTACTGAGCTAGAACCAGGTATGATTAGCCTTGCCATGCTCTGCTGGAGGTAGACAAGAATGCATCAGAAAATACAAGGTGCCTCAGTCTTCAAAATAAACATTTTCCACACAATTTTCAAAGCATCGGGGTAAAATATGATGAAGCACTTTGGAGAGGTGGAGTTTGATCTAAGCTTGAAAAGTGGGAGAAGGTAGATATGTTCTTCTTTTCCACCTTCAATATATTTGCTACTAAGACACTAACTGTATTAAATTTGTCCCACACTTCAAGTTTCTACTTAGTGGGGGTAAAGGTAGCAAAGGTAGATATGGCTGTGGAGTACTTCAATACTGTGCACTACAAATGGCATGCACCCCTAGGATACCTCATGCCCGTTGACAATTTTGCAGTGCTCAATGACATTTATGACTGTCCCTAAGTTAGCCTGGAAACAACCAGTACTTTTTATTTTTATTTTTTTTAATATGAAATTTATTGTCAAATTGGTTTCTATACAACACCCAGTGCTCATCCCAACTGGTGCCCTCCTCAATACCCATCACCCACCCTCCTTCCCTCCCACCCCCCATCAACCCTCAGTTTATTCTCAGTTTTTAAGAGTCTCTTATGTTTTCCCTCCCTCCCTCTCTAACTTTTTTTTTCCCTTCCCCTCCCCATGGTCTTCTGTTAAGTTTCTCAGGATCCACATAAGAGTGAAAACATATGGTATCTGTCTTTCTCTGTATGACTTATTTCACTTAGCATAACGCCCTCCAGTTCCATCCACATTGCTACAAAAGGCCATATTTCATTCTTTCTCATTGCCACGTAGTATTCCATTGTGTATATAAACCACAATTTCTTTATCCATTTATCAGTTGATGGACATTTAGACTCTTTCCATAATTTTTTGAAAGTGCTGCTATAAACATTGGGGTACAAGTGCCCCTATGCATCAGCACTCCTGTATCCCTTGGGTAAATTCCTAGCAGTGCTATTGCTGGGTCCTAGGGTAGATCTATTTTTAATTTTTTGAGGAACCTCCACACTGTTTTCCAGAGCGGCTGCACCAGTTTGCATTCCCACCAACAGTTCAAGCCAGTACTTTTTTAAAAGCAAAAATTGAACTAAAAAGATAACTTTCATAGTATTCTCCATGATGGAAAGGTGGGGTTAGAGTTTTCAAATGTGGATTAAACCAAACTGAAATACGATGGCTGATTGTTTTAATAAACTGAAGGCATGCAGCTGGGTTTTTCCTTGGCAGTAATTCTAATAGCCTGAATAAAGAACATGTTGAACTCCCTACTATAAGGAGAAAGCGCTTGGAATATTTCGTTAGGAACAGGAGACAAGTGGATTTAAAACATATCATGTTTTCAGACGACTAAGTTTCCCTTGCAAGGAGGCATGGTATAAATATTACTTTAAAAATGCCATGTTTCTTGAAATTGTATGGTTTCCCCAATATATAACATGAATGTAAACAAGATGTCTGTCAAGCATAGCTATAACATATTGCTTAACACACCAAACTTATAATACTCACCTATTATTCTCGGTTCTCTTAATGAAAGAAACTAAGGACACTGCATAAATTCTTCAACACATGTTTCATTTCTCCAGTTGCCTTGTGCTGTAGAACATCATGCTAACAAGAAGTGATGCTAACAAGAAGCTAAAACCAGTATAGCAAATGGGGCATTTAAATATATATAAACATACTGGCATTCACAAAGAAAGGAGTTATTTGGGGGGAACTAAATGGATCCCTAGACAGGCATAGTTTAGTTTAATATTCCATGTATTTTTCTACATGCTAACCATTTTGGTCTCAGTGGCAGAAAAAAATATTCTGTTACAGAACAAGAAGTCACATGAAATTATCTCCTGGATTTGTATTCTAAACACAATTATTTTGGGGGAAAGTTAAAGGTAGACACCTGAACTTCACCATCTTTCCTTGGTCACTCAAGGACCGCTTTTAAATACCAGTATTCGCAGATAGCAGCAAAAGAAACAAAAGATTGCACTGTTTTTCTAAACAAATATCCTGGAAGCTCATGTGACTTCAGGGAACCTGGCCATTTTATGCACTGGTCCACTGGAGCTGGAGGATAAGTCTGAGGTCTCACATCTTACTCTCCTAAATGCTCACCAGGGAAATCAGTTCCCATTGTTAACTGAGGCCAAATCTATATCGCAGTCATTTCTAGTATAAGTTCAGAATAAAGAAATGACTGGTCTTTTAGCCCAAATTAGACAGATACTTGGCCAACCCTTAAGCATAGGGAGACCCTCATCTAATCCATTCAAGGCTTCGTTTGTCCATTCACGTCCTCTGGACTCCACAGCCTCCATCAGTAAGTACTCTCAGTGAGCAACTTTGTAGCAGAGAGTTGAACATCTTCAAAATGGCATCTTTTGTCAATTAAAGCATGCTTCATATTAAAAGGGGGATTTAGGGTCCACATACACACAAAAAGCAATATATTGAAAATCAACTGTCTGCAGGGAGGGGATTGGGGGGGATCAGCTGGGAAAGAGCAAAACTATTCTTAGAATCAAAAGACCTGTTGACCTAATAGCCTATTAGAAGTGGTGTTCAGCATACACTCTGCTTCAGCCTGAAGATTACAGTGTACTCTGGTTCATTCATTATTGTTCTTTAATATGGTAAGTTGTAGCAAACAGATGCAATGATACAGTCTATTAAACATTCAGAGAACCCTGTCCCTTGACCACAGCCTGTATAATGCCTCAGGTTCCAGGAAACCAGTCTCACAGACAGTCAAAGTTGGTCTGAACAGGTTCCAAAGAACTCTGCTCCAGCCCAACCAAGCATTGGTCAATTACTACAGAACATCATTTAAACTGAAAGGGATAGTTATCTAGGCCTACAATCAGCTGGAAACAGAGCGGCTGCCATGTCAGCAGTCTGCCTTTCCCAGAGGCTCCAGCACACTTAGTTTGGTTCTTTTGTCACCAGTCATTTGCATCCAGGCTGACGTGGTTGCTTAAAAACAAAGGCTGCCAAGTTTGTTAGTCACACTTTATTTCCTTTTCTTCCTCCTCTATACCAAAGAAACAACTGTAAAGGAAATTAAAGATTCCTTTAATAGTTGACATTTGATTTTTATACCATTTCTAAATGGGGTATATTTCATTAATACACTCAGCTTCTTTGGAAGGGCACAGAGCAAAGTAAATTCTTTGTTATTCCTTTAACAATGTACAGCTCATTCCCTGTATGCTATTTACACTGAAAATCCCAGGGGAGACAGATGGTATAGATCTTCCCCAAAAAACTTTTCATTCAGTTTTTACTAGAGTTTCTTTTAGAAATGGAGGATGGATGGCAAAGATTAAATACCATAGAATCCTTTTCCCAAATAAACCCCAAGAAAAGCCCAAGAAAAGAAAAGCCCAAGTCTGTTTGGGGATCAAACCCTTGTATTTTCCTGTTCTGATATCATTCAAAACGAGTTTTAATGGTGAGTGGATAGTTTCCATGGGACAACCATTTTCCACACAAATTTCCATTCCGAATAGCCTTAGCAATGACCTCAGCTTGACTCCAAATTTAACTGTACACATCTAACCTCAAGTGCAGCTTCTCCAGCAAACCCCAGGTTGTCCTTATTTTGCTTTCTAAAGCAATGTGTGTACTGTAACCAGTCCATGATGATGGTGATTATTATATTAATAAAGCTACTGTTCCTTGGAGATGCGGCTTTGTGGTTTCCAAACAGCCTTCTATCCTAGCCAAGAAGGAGGCAAAATTCTTGTACGGGTTGTTTTGCAATGGTTTGTGGCAAAGAACAGCAGAATGCCATAAGAAGGAAACAAGAATTAAAAGGGAAGGGAAATTTGAAGAAACACACAAACTAGGATTCCTTTCCAGTGGTATGCTAAGCATAGACTATAGAGCACTGCTGGAAATAAAGTAGGATGAGACTCCCAGCCCATGTAGCCTGAGGCGCCCTCTATAGACGAATTCTCCAAGTTTGTGGCCAGAGAAGGCAATGGAAATACATAGGCAAACTCCTTGCAGTCATCATCAGGGCAAAATTATGTGCTTCATGGAACAGATGGTGTACGTAATACAGGTTAGCCCCTACCATGATAATAAGTATATTATTTACCTGCTATTTCTGCCAGCTACTCTAAAATCAGGAACTTGGGGGAATGAGAAGGTGAGAGAGATTTAGAGGTAGAATACAGATCAGATAACAATGAGGAGTCAGAAATATCTGAGAGATATTCATACAAAAAAAAAAAGAACATTCTAAACTTGCTCTAAGATAAGAAATGTAGTGATGTAACTTTTCTTCTCTCTGCTCTGAATATCCTAACATGTTGGGGATCTTGAATAAAAGTGGTTCCACATGTAGGGTTATCCTTACCTGTGATTTTCAGCTGGTTAGTAGTTTCATCCCACAGTGTGCCCAAGGGAGTGGTTTTGCTCTCCCACCAACTGTTATTCCCATCTCTATTTTTCAAGTTTTGACTGGGAACCTCAAATTAACAAAGTAAGAATGTCCTGGATGACTTCTGGCTTATTGGGACCAACAGAGCAGACCTGGCAGTCTGGAGTGGGTAAACCTGGAATCCAATCTCCAGGATACCCGGTTTGTGGAGAGGCTAACCATTGAACTTCACAACATTTCTACTAAAGAGTGACCAACACAAGATTCTGATTTAATAGCCCAGGGAAAGTTCCAGGCATCAGGTTTTGTTCTTGTTTTCTTGTTTTGTTTTTGTTGTTGTTGTTGTTGTTGTTTGTTTTGTTCTTTTTTTAAAACTCCCTTGGTGATTCTAATGTACAAGCAGAGTCGGGATCCCTTACACAGAGAAAGGTCTGTTGTTGATGACTCCCACCTCTGGATATAACAGGGTTCCCGCTCTGTTGCTTTGAAACTTTAGAAGTCCAAAGGAGTTTATTCATTTATTTAATTAATATCAATTGATTGTCTATAGTTTGTAAGGCACTGTCCTGGGTGATAGCGATATACAATGAACAACACAAAGTCCCAGACTCATTCCTGAGTTTACATTCTTGGCAGGTAAAATATTTTTAAAGTACTTGGAGAATCTGAAATGTAAAAGCCTACCTTTGCCTGGGGAGCAGCAAATACAAAACCAAAACAAACAAAACAAAACAAAACAAAACAAAAAACAAAACCACATACAAGTAGCCAGATTGTTATCAATAAGGAATAACTTTTTTAAAAGAGATTCCCGTTCCCAAGAAGAAATCATAGGACCTCATTGTCAGGATAAGCAAAAACAGTCCTCATTTTTTAGGGCATTGAATTTAATCGATCTCTTCTTCCAGTCCATAAAAGTTTTCCTCTTTTACCTTGCGCATGCTGAAAATAGTCATTTTAAAAAGAAGACAAACTCACAATTTAAAAGTACATAAATAATTCCTCTGCATAATCTCAGGTTGAGGGAAGGCATGCAGCTGAAAGGGACTCTTCCCTTTGTAAAAAGCAGTAATTTCGTGGATTTTTCTTTCAGATATAAAAACAAAACAACAACAACATAGAATGTGGGTCCTTCCCTGTTTACTATTTTACCCACACCATGAATTTTTGTAGCTGTCTTAATCCACAAATCTAGGAACAAGTGCCTAGTAAGACATCATTTAGAATGACTCATCCTTTATACCCAGTCACCTCAGGATGTTATTTATGTAAACGGAGTACAAAGGAGAGAAAGGATGGAGAAATGGGGCTTAGGAAAAATCAACCTTTTAGTCATGTTATCTAAACCAGGGACAGATCAGAAATACAAGAGAGTCTTGGAACAGGAATCCAAATTCAGCAGTGAGACGATCGGGTAAAAAACTCTGTGGGACTTCCTAAATTAACAGAAAACCCAAAGCCCCCTGCAGGTGGCCAAGTTTGATATCCCAATCATTAATATTTTACATGTGGAGTTTTCATTAGGACAAGTTTACCATATGATGGACAATCTGTGTATATTTGCAGATGTGGTGTGCGTGGCCGTCAACCCTGCGTGGAGAGGATAATTCCCAGCAATCTCCACCTGACTGTTGCTGAAGGCAATGTCCAATCAAAGTGCAGAGCTCAGCGAATAAATGAGTTGCTTTGACAGGAAATTCCAACAGCAATTTTAATTCTGATCAGGCTTCAGGAAATGGAAAGAATAAAAACACATCAATTATAGTGACAGGAAGTTTTAAATCACATGGCAAGCAGCTGCTGCCAAAAGATGTGTCTGCCAGCTTTGTTAAGGAGCCCGGTATTTTGGTGTGACCAAAATTTTACACCAAAATGTTATAGGCTGACATCACTCCCTAATTGCATGTTATCTCTCTACAAGGGTAAAGAAAATGACACGCTACTGAAAGCATATCATTATTACAAAAAAAAAATAATAACTCAACTGTAGGGGTTTGGAACGCATTTTTAAAAATGAACACATACAAACATACTCCTCTACAGAGAAAGCAGATCTGCCTGCCAATTAAATTGTGACTGTCCACAGATCATTCAAACCTTTTTTAATCAACACTTGGGGATGAGTATTCATTCCATTTCATGATAAGGGGATATAGATCCTTCTTGAATAGTCTCTCTCCCTTTCTAGTGTATTTCTTAATACTTTTAATCTAGGTCCAAAAGAAAGGATGTCAAAAAGAAATCTTAAGCAACAGAGAACAAGTCAACACAGAATGGTCCATAGGGCTTGGTGGGGGTCGGGGCTGGAGGAGAGGTGGTTTTCTTCATAGTATATCGAGTAGGCTCTACTTTCAAAAGAATTTTAACTTAGAGTCACTCTAGACAAATTATAATATAAATTCATTTTCCTAAGATTTATAAAGTGCCTTTCTATAAAGTTCAAAGGGAGCTGAGAACTTTCTCTGGTTTGTTGCCTTTCCTGCTTCCTGCTTAGGAACCTGGGGATAGATGTTAATGACCATGTGCTCATAAACGGCCCATGGAAGAGGTTATAACTCAAATTCTACTTTTCCTCACCCAATTAAAGGCTTCCCCTTTTCCTAAAATTCCATGGACCCTGACATTTAACTGATAAAATCCCAGTTTATCAATCTCCATTGATAAACTAGAGACAAATTTTCCATGTTGGTCTTATAGGTTGGAGGCAGTGACACCAAGCACGTATTTAAAAATCCAACTTCTAGGTAATATTTACTGTTCTCAGTATGTTACACTAATATAATTAGTACGTCTAGCAATATTTACCAACATTTGACACACATCAGGTTTTAGAAATTTAAAAATATTCCCTTGGGTTGGATACAAACAAAGCAAATGTTATTTTTTAGCTTTTGTTTGAGACTAAATAGAACAGAAACAGAACTGATGAGAAAGACCATGGATTGACATTCTAAGCTTCTGGAGGGTAGAAGTAATAATTAAGAACCATTTGTAGTTCCCACAACACATAGCAACACCATGAAATAATAAGCAACTTGCCTTCTGATTTTTCACCGGCCTTTCCTGTATTTGTTTTCGGGCTGCATGATTAGGTGGAAAGAGTATGAGATTCTGATTCAGACTGAGCTATGTTGAACCCAGTTCCTAGTGTTAAGCTGCTGTGTAACTTTAGGCAAATTTCTTATTCTCTCTTTGTCAGCTATCTCATTTGAAAGTAGGAATAATGATAGTATTTAATTCATAAGGTTGCTGAGAGGATTAAATAAAACATTGAATTTAAAGTACTTGGTGTAAGACTTGACATAGAGCAAGTATGTAATAGACATTAGATGATATAATAATACTTATTCTTATTAATGTTGATATTAATAATCCTCTACAGTTTATCTCTTTGCCTCACATTTTGCCATGATGTTTATGACACTCAAGCTTGGTACATTTCTCCATGAAAATCTTTCTTTTAGCTTAGCGCTAAAAGAAAGGATACTAGCTTAGGGCTCAGGGTTCTTCACTGGATAAGCCTTAGCAGATGGTCTCCCTGTTCTAGTCCCATCTAAATCCCCTACATACTGTGTCTCGATCTGCCTGAGAAAGTAGCTCTCTCCAGTAACCAAGCTATTGCCAACCTAGTTTCTCTGCTGTGGCCAAGCTCTCTCTATAATTAGCCCAGCAGCCAAGACTTCATAGACTGTGGAGGCTTAGTGCCTTCTGCTGGCTTTTCCTGCAAATAACTGTCCTGGGAAGGGAAAAATGGAGAAGATGGTTTCCCTGGCCTCCTTTTCTAGCTTTCCCTGAGCTCAGTCCTTCTCCAAGGCCAACCAGCCTTACTTTCATTATGAATCACTCAGATCATACCTGGCATAAGATGGGAGTCATATTATTATTACCTACAGGAATCCATGAAGAAGTGGTTACTACTTAGGTTTAGAAGCAGATGCACACTCATACACCCTACACTTGTACTGGTAACAACTTTGGATCTCCAAGGATGCTGGATCTGGATGGATGAGTGACAGGCAGGTAATTAACAGCATCACAGGATAGTAGTATAAGACTAACATATTAAATAGCTAGCAAATTTCTTCATATGCAACAGCAGAGGACAGAACTCAGGGCGTCATCAGATATTCTATATTGTTTGGGAAATGGTTATCCACTGAGAGACCACATATATTTTCATTTCACTTCAAAATCTTTATTTCAGCCCTTCACGGGGTGGGTTCCAAACCCAATTCTCCCAAGTCCCAACCCAGTCAGCACACCACTGTTTCATTTAATATTTTTGTTTCCTGTTCTTGCCACTTGGCTTTGTTTGACATCTGTCTATATTAACTATATTTTCATTGACATTACTAGCTTTGGCAGCTCAAAGAAACAAATCCTTTGAGTCTGGCTGTGCTATTCTTCGGTATTTCCTAGATCTCCAGGTTATGCACTGTCAGCAGTCTTTGTACCTAAACCTGCATGCTTGGTAGTTGACATTCATGGAGTGCCAGCAATGTGATGGACCTTGGATAGCAATGGGAGGAAGGTTCATGTTCTCAGCTCAGCAATTTATGAGAGTCTAAAGCCCACACAGCATTTCTTATTACATTCAACTTTAAGGGAATTATTGGCAGTGATATTTTACACTTGTCATTTGTAGAGTCTTAAAAAGGACTAGACACTTGCTAGCCAAACTGCATGAAATCCAAAAGGTCCTTTATAAAGTATTATTGATATTTCTGCTAAACAGACATTATATCCTTCCCTACCCTTCCCTTCTCTGATTATAAAAACCCAGGGAAAATCTCGAGAAATATATGAACAAGACTTTCTGAGTCACAGGTCCATATTGCAAGTGCTAATTGAAGCACTCTTTTATTTATATTTCTCAAATTATTTTCATATAATTGTTGACCGTTTCCTCTGATTTCTCAACATCACAGCCTTCAGAATTAATAAAGGCATCTTACTTTGGAAATGAGTCCTATTTGAAGTATTTTGAGAGAGTTCCAACACACGCTAGTGTTTAGTATCCAAAAACAAAAAGTTATTTTTTAACCCTCCCTTTTCAAAGTCCACTGTGCCAAAATATATAAAGAGTTAGTAAGAAGCTAAGAAAAGAAAGGTAAGAACCTAACAAATTTAACTATATTTCTATTTGCTTCTCTTACTTATTACTGGTTTTGATTTTTACCTAGACTAAAATGCAAAACAGTAAAATACGCTTTCTAAATGGCTATTTCCTTTTGAAGACCATAATCTGTGTTAGTTTGCTAGGGCTGCCATATCAGAGCACCTAAGACTGGGGGTTTTAAATAACATAAATTTATTTCCTCACAGTTCTGGAGGCTAGAAATCCAAGATCAAGGTGACAGCAGGGTTGGTTTCTTCTGAAGTCTCTGTCCTTGACTTGTAGATGGCTGTCTTCTCTCGGTGTCTCCACATGATCTCCCTTTTGTGTGTGTCTGTGTCCAAATTTCCTCTTCTTTTAAGCACATAGGTCATATTGGTAGGGTCATTCTAATGACCTCATTTTAATTTAGTTACCTCTTTAAAAGACACTATCTCCAAATACGGTCACATTTTGAGCTACTGGGGGTGGTTAGGACTTAAACATATGAATTTTGGAGTGACACAATTCAGCCCATAGTATCCACTAAAAGTCCTTTTCAGGTATACCTTCTATTGCATCACAGATTTATTTCTTAGAGTTATGTTCAGGCTGAATTTTAGTAAACAAGCAGTTCTCAAACTGTGGTGCCTAGCAGCATCAAGTTCACTAGATAAATTGCTAAACATGCAAATTTAGGGGACACACTTCAAACTTTCTGACTCAGAATTTCTAAAGGGGTTAGAGGCTGAGCAGCCTGTGTTTTAACATACCTTCTACATGATTCTAATGGATGCTAAAGTTTGAGAACTACGTAAATTAACCACATGGCAATTTTAATATACTATAAGAGATATTTTGAATGGAACACTGTAGTAGATTCTTTTACAAAGCAAAGAGCCTTTGTGAAAATATGAATAATCACCTTTTAATTTTTGTATTTTGGAAATTCTGAATTTTAATGCTGGTGGTTTTTTTTACAGGAAGGCACATCAGTATTTCATCTAATTAAGTCTGATGTTCATTCTTGGCAATTATTTTGAAGTATGCATATATGTGTGAATATATATATTGCTAACCCATAACTTTAGCTTATTAATTTTTACTAGGTTCACTAGTAACTGCCTCCTGTGTTCTGTTTCAGTTTATTCAGGTCAAACCCCAATTTCAGTTCCTTCCAACTACTTCTCCCAAGCATTTCTCATTCCTTGAAAGGAGATCTCCCATGCTGAACTAAGCACCGATCAAAATTCCTTACGTCACATTACTTCAGAATTACCAAAATTACAGATTTAAGTGGAGGTCCTTCCAGTTTTTTCCTCTTACATTCTAGAATTACAAATCAGTTCAATTGAGAAGACAGATGCTTTTCTGGCTATTTTGTGCTCAGGAATAGAAAAATTACCTCTAACAGTTACTAAGTCATGTTTTCATTGTTGTTGTTGTAGTCCTAAATATTTCAGCAGCAAATAATGAAACACACGAAACTCAGAGGTGGCTCACCAGAATGAATTTTATTCCTTTTGCAGACAACCAGATATTTGGCAATTTTTGTCTAAGAAAAATTATATTTTGATAAACACTTACATACACACACACACTTTCGCACTCACTCATACACGCAGATGAGCCCTTTACTCCTGTGGAGGCACTAGACAATGACCAGGTCACTACTCTTTTATCATCTAGTAAAAGTAGGAATTTTGACCTTTTCTAAGCCAGTTAAAAAAAAAGCACCTTCAATCTAATTTTATTTTTCTAAATGTTTTTTTTCAAATTTTTTAATGTTTATTTATTTGTGTGTGTGTGTGTGTGTGAGAGAGAGAGAGAGAGAGAGAGAGACAGCATGTGAGCAGGGGAGGGGCAGAGAGAGAGGGAGACACAGAATCGGAAGCAGGCTCCAGGCTCTGAGCAGTCAGCACAGAGCCCGATGCAGGGCTCTAACTCACAACCGTGACCTGAGCCTAAGTCAGACGCTCAACTGACTGAGCCACCCAGGCGCCCCCAATTTTATTTTTCATTTAAACAATGTTTAATCATCTGAATGATATGCTATGCTTGATTAGTCTTTAGACTAATGATATTTTCGTGAATCCATTCAACCTAAATGGAAATGGGATGTTCTAATATTTTTTTAGGTTTATCTATTTATTTTGAGAGAGATGGGGGGTGGGTGGGGAGGGGAAGGAAGAGAGGGACAGACAGAATCCCAAGAAGACTCAACACTGTCAGTGCAGAGCCCTATGTGGGGCTCAAACTCACGAACCATGAGATCATGACTTGAGCCGAAGCGAAGAGTCAGACGCTTAACCTACTGAGCCACCAGATGCCCCAAGGTGGGGTGTTCTAAAGCTATGCTAGCCTGGCAGAAAGAGAAATAGAACATTAGTGGCCAGCAAACAGGGCCACTGTCATCAACACATGCTGAGTTAAGTAGATTTATTCTGTAGGACAGTAGCTCTTAACAACTCAATGGATCATAGAAACTTTGAGATTCTAATTAAAACTATGGAAACTTTCCTGAGAATAATGCACCCAGACCTGTGCACCTTTCTAAATATAGTATCAGTAGGCTTGCAGGTACTAAAATAGGAACTCTCATTGTTATGAGATAGACCTTGAATCCAGTCTTGGACTCCATTCGAACACCATCAGAAATGGAGGATGGATATTGACTCTTTTCTCCAAAGATCTGTGTAAAGAATGTTTGCAGTTTGAAATATATATACTTAATTTTTTTAGTCTTTAGTGTATAAAGAAATCAGTAAAACCTAGTCCCTACTCATGGGGAAGGGTGATAAGAGGTTATGACAGGAGATACAGATGCCATAATGGGGCATAAAGACATTTTGTAGAAGTTTAAATGACAGCGATATGGCATTCCATTAAGGGCGGGGGGGGGGGAGGGTAGAGCAAGAAAAGCTTCATTAGAGAAGAACATTTACAGGATGGGAAGCATTTTAAAGATGTAAGCAAGACAAAAGAGGTGGAAGAGAGAAGAGAGAAAAGGTATTTCAGGAGAAAAGAACTTCAGTAAAAAAGCACAGTCAGGAGACAGAAGTTATTTTCCAAATCTCCTTTGATTAGAAAAGTGATCCTTAATCCTGGCTGTGCATTCTCACTGCCTGGAGAGTTTTTAAGACCCTACCCCAGCCCCATTAAACCAGAATTTCTAGGGGTGAAGCCCAGACGTCTGTATAGTTTCATAGCTCCCACGTGTTTCTAACATGAAGCCAGGGTTAGGAACCACTGGACCAGAGCAGAGAGACTGAGCTGCAGACGGTGGGAGATGACATGAGACTTGCTAAGTAGATCAGTTTTGTGCACTGGAGGGCCTCCTATGCTCACATGGCATTTTGCACTTAGCCAGAGGTCACAGAACATTTTTTGGGAAGGGGTGACATGACGAGAGCTGTCCTTTTGAATTATTTTTGGTGGAAAGCTGCCCTGTCATATACATTAAACACATACAGATTGAGTAAATAGAAATGGGACATTGACTCTCTCTTCCATGTCTGGTCATCATGGCAACAAAATGCCATCACTTATAAAGGGCATTCTTCCAACATGTTCTTTGTGATTACTGCTGCTCTCTTCCATATGTTCTTCAATGAAACTGAAGATCTTTTCACCTATTTTCTCTTGATTATCTGGAATTCTCTAAAAAAGTTTTTTTCCCACTTTTTGCCTCCTTGGCAAGGGTTTGTGCAGTCAGTTAAGCAGCACAGTTGGTCAATGTGCTGATGTCAAAATAAGATAACCCTAAAAATGCTTTGAAAAAAAAATGTATTTTCTTCTAAAGGAAAGAGGCTGTCTGGTTTGAGGCAGAGTGGTATCATGGGAAGAAGCTTAAAGTCAGGAATTACAGAGTATGGCTCCTGACTTGGCTATTTGTCAGCAAGTTAAGCTCTCCGAATCTTAGTTTCCTTATAAAATGTGAGGTGGTGCAATCTGTCTGGCATAGGAGTGAGGACTGTAGAGAAAATATGTGGAAAGCAGGTCGCACAGGACAAGTAATAGGAGCTCAATAAAGGGCAGCTGCTATTATTAATTAATGTCACAAATCTTAAAAATCTTAAGATTTTAAATCCTCCTTAAAAAGTAGGATTCATAATATGGTCTTTGATAGCTCAGCTTTTCTTCAAAGAAGTTATTTTCATCTTCCAAAATTAGGGGACAAAAAATGAAGTGCAAAGAACCTATTACTCAATGACATTTTTAAAGAGATATTGCTACCTAAAACAATTCCAGTTTTAAGAAGCTAAGACCAGCTGTATATCTCACAATAAAATTTCTAAAATAGCATGCCTTTCAAATCTGGAAAAAGAAAGGGTTTCTGGAAGTGAGAAGATATTTGGTGATTTTGAATCCATACATGGAATCTTTTATGGAAACATTAAGACATCTAGTTAGAATGTGTGCAAATAGTAATTTTTAAGCAAAGATTTACGAATACTGATCACAAGCATTGTGTTAAGCATTTTACATGGAATTTTGTTTTTACATGTACTACATTTGATTTTCACTACAACCCTATGAGGTTTCTTCACTTGAAGAAACTAAGGCTGAGAGAAGTCACAGAGGACACTGCTATGTGTGCAGCCTGTAAGCTATTTTGTCTCTGTTATTTCTTTAAACTCTCTTCATTGTCATGCTTGGTGTCTGTTTCATTGACTTCTAAGAAAATCACAGTCCCAGATTCCCATGATCATTGAAACACTTCCTCTCTGCAATCTTACAGAGTCTCCTGACCGTGGCCCTGCTGGGTTCTACAAAATCATTTGACATTTTGTTATGTTCTTAATATGGATAATACCAAAGATTGAATTCCTTGGTAGCGTTTCACCACTTTCAAAGACTAAATATGGGGTGAAAAGAGTCAAAATGAGTTACTTTGGTGCTGTTCTCCTATCATTACCATCAAAGACTAATTTCTAGAACCAGAATTTGAGTCCATTCAATCAGAGGACTTCACTGATACCCTCTACAGAGTATATTAAATAATTCATTCTTTTAAAATATTAAGAAAATGAAGATGTCTTTATTTAAAAAAAAAACGTTAAGTTCTATCATTGATATCTTCCAAAACAATGTTTAAAATGGATGCTGAGAGCCATCTGTATTATAATTCTTGTTTGTTAGGGAAGAATTGTTAAAACTACCTGGCCAAATGAACTAAATTTTAAGAGGAAATTTCATAATGGCCTATTTTTTTTAATACTTCAAAGAATAATACATATCACAGATCTTCCAAAGTGTTGCCAGATTGGAATTTCTTAAAAAATCTTTCACTGCCAACATATTGCTGGTGTTGAAATACAATCCATGTCTCTCCCAGCTTCGACAAACATATTTAACACATTTATGCATACATTAGTTAGTGTAAACATGACTCACTTAAGTAGAGAGGGTTTTTTTTAATTTTAATATTTCATCACCATGTCATTCCATGGAAACTACCTAGAGGCTACTATGAGGGAGTTTCAAACATCTCTCATATAAAACATCATTATACATTAGCAGAAACTCCATTCAGTCAAGAAGAATGGCATATTGGCTGGAGGCAACTCTATAAACCACATGCAGTTTTAATTAAATTCATTAAAAATGCTGTGTCTCTCAGTAGATTTGAGGGCAGATAGAACCACTTAACAATAGCCAAGACCTAATCCAGTTTGTCAGAACTAATAATAATACAAATGCAACTTCTCACACAGGGACACATCCAAAAAAGTTCACAAATGAGCAATTGTGGTGATATTTTTTAAAGTAATATTTATAAATTATTGCAAGATGTTACCAGTCTCAGACCATGGTTGCAATGTCTAATTCCAATGAGTTGATAAAAGGTGCTATTAATAAAAAGGCACATCTTGGGCAGCTGACATAACTAATTGATCAAGTAATTTGAGTAAAAATACAAGATTTACTAGGAAACCCGGACAGGGATGAAATCACTCAATTTTCCAAAAGCCAGAAGGCCTTGAAAAAAAAGGAGACCACAGAACACTTTTATGTCTAACCGAAACCAAATAAAATGATCCCAGCGTACAAATAGGCTTCAGATGATATAATGTGACGAGAGATTTCAACTATGTAGGCAAACCTTTCATTTTCTTACCCAAATATGCCAAGCCAAGGATTACCAAAATAGAGAGGGAGGGGAAAAGTCCTATTTCCTCAGTATTTTGTCTCTAAGGGTGGCAAGGAACATTTTTTCTCTCCTCTTTAAATTTCACCATACCTCACTAAACTAATGCTCAACATAACACTTGGACCTCATGATCTGGGTTAAATTAAAACAAATTAAGATAAAATGGACCCAGATGAACATGAATTTACCTAGGCTGACACTTCTAGAAATGGTTATCGGAAGATGCATCACCAGCAGCCCACCCATGAATCCCTTCAGCAGCTCAAATCACTGCCTCTCTGGAGCACCTGAAGACAATTGGGACATTATTTAGTTTTGCCAGATGACTCTGCTGAGGTTTCCACTGTGTGTGAACTAAAGAGAGAAGGAAACAACTGGTCAAATCCAGGTACTTTAGGAAATATGGCATATCTCTCTGTCCTCTTGGGGAAACAGGCACATTCCCCCAAAACATGCTGTAACTAACAAAAGCCCAATTTTGGCAAGAGCACTGTCCTGATCCATCTCATGAAGGGAAAATTGGTAATACATATGTATTTCCTCAGTCCTCCAGCATTGAAATCAATCTCTACCATTGAGATAATAGTTTAAGGAAAGGCATCTTCCAATCATTTTCTCACTGTATCTTCATAATATCTTCTTAAAGAAAGGGTTGAAAAGAGATGTGAATTTTATGATGTCTAGACATATCAAGAATGGTTGTTCAGGAGAAGAATGATTCTTTTGTAAGTAGAAGCTGTAGTGGAAAAAACAGGAAAGGAAGGGAATTTTAAATGGTACCCAAAGATAGGAAAACACATATGAATGTGGGTGTCTTCAGCCAGAGAATTATGGAACCAAGGGAATTAAGAGATTAGTGATGCACAAAGCACATCCCACCCTCTGTGAACAGTTAATAAATTACAAACTCATACACATTCACCATATTCTTACATGTTTTGTATTTTCTTCCTGCCTTGGAACTCATATTGCCCAGCCTTCCATTCCATGCATGTCCATATGTCTGACCCCAATTGCTTACTTAATCAAGAATGTGAATGGATTTCCATTTGCCAAATGACACTAGAGAATAATCAGAGCAACTTAGTTTATTCCCACTTTCCTTGAGCCATCTGCTAAGTCTTACTTCCCAATACCAGAAAAACATAATGGCAACAGCCAAAGCCTTCAGTATGCCACACTTCTAGAGAAAATGGCCACTTGCTTTATTGACCACAAGGTATCAAATTTCACAGTACAACTTTTGGGCTGTTAAGTGAAGCCAACTATTCTCCCATAGCCCAAAAACTTCCTGATTTTATGAAAAGGAAAGCTTCTCAGTTCAATTTGTTTTCCTGCAACAAAATTATCCAGATTGTCATCAAAGTTAGAATTCCGAACTGATAATTTCATAGGAAATCTTATTCCACATTAGGGCTCTATGATAATAACCAGGGGCTGATTTGTTTGTTTCCTTTTTCACAAGTCATCAAGTGTAACAGCTTTCATGGATCTTAGCCCTCACAAACACTTCCTAACTTGCACAGTCTCCCACAGACAGGTCCGACATTATACACATTCATAGACAAGTAAAAGAAGTTCAGAGCTCAACATCAAGTTGTCTTTATTACTGCTTCCACTCTGACCTTGAGATCCACTTCTATAAATGAGCTCTTTCCTTGTTGCTAGAATGTAAACCTCTCCCCTGAACACTGGTTACTTTCTTTTCATCTAATTACCTAGGGTCATTAATGTTATTCTCAGTACTTTCATCCCTCCAGAACTGATATCTTGCCATGATTTTCCTAATACTTGTTGAGGTTCTTAGAGGACCAAATAAATAGCACCCGAATGAGAAATAAGACAAAGATAGAAGTGCAATTTGACCAAAATAACATTTTCATTACGGATAAAGTCTGAGTAAGAACGTAGTTTACTGAGAAAGCCAAATAGACTTGCTAATTATTTTCCTGAATTAGGCAGATTTACCCACTCATTCACAGCTAAGGCCAGGCTGGATAGACCTCCCCATTTGAGTGTAAGAAGGACTAATGGCACAAGGGAGCAGAACGTAACTTGTATGCTTGCAGGTATCCTCACTCCAGCAACAAAAGACAGAGACTGCCCAGCTTATATTTCTAAACCTACTGATCAGATAAGTCACCATATCTCCTCTGAGGGTGGAGGCTGGGGGTAGAGGAGAGTGAATAAGGGGTTGGCAAGAAGCCAGGGATATTACACTAACTGAGCTTAATACTGAAGGAAACAACAGATGTGGTCAGAAAGAGCATTCAGTTGTTTCAATTCTCTCGTACCATGTGAGGGGCTTGGGTTAGATTTACAGGCTATGCACCAAGATGGCAGGGTTTGAAGGGTCAAATTAATAACACTATTCTTTCCTGTCCAAGTTCTGAATTAATTGAGAAGTAAGGATGAAAACAAAGACCAAACTATCATCATTACTACAGATAAGGGAGAGGCTGGCAATTGTAACTTTACTGTGAAAGCAAAACTGGACTTGCTGTACCTCTCCCCCAGATTTGGGACCCTGGAAAGGCTCACATGTGGCTGAGCAAGCACTCTTACTGATGTCGCTACCTCTACCTGGTCTGGAAATGACAGCAGTATAAAGAGACCAAATTTCCCATGCCTGGGAACACTGATAGATTAGTTACAATCAAGAAATGCTGGCCATTAATTATTGTCCACCAATCTTCACACAATTCTACTCTATTCGGAGAAGAAAGGCACAGGAGTCAAGGGGTTTTGAGGAAATTTTGCTCTTGCTGGAAATCAGAAGAAAAGAAATGTAGGCATTTCCTTCATACTGTGCTGCCCCCCACCTCCCCCACCCCCCCCCCACACACACACAATGAAGCATAGGTCATATAGTTGAATGTCCATTGCCTTCAATTGGATATCCCAAATTTG
This sequence comes from Leopardus geoffroyi, assembly GCF_018350155.1. Classification (NCBI taxonomy): domain Eukaryota; kingdom Metazoa; phylum Chordata; class Mammalia; order Carnivora; family Felidae; genus Leopardus; species Leopardus geoffroyi. Next base: position 99,295,509 of record NC_059331.1, on the reverse strand, counting down.
AACCCTTTGCTTGTGTAAACCACATGGAGATGGTGTGGAGCTCTACTGCCCCCATTTCTATGTTCTTAGCTAGTTATTTGTTTACAACTTTTTCTGCATGCTTTATGACACAAGAGCTGAGCATGTTTCTCTTTCTACTTCTTGGTTGCCATCACTTACTGTACTTTGACAGTTTCTCTTCTTTGAAATTACTTGTTCTTTACTTCCTTGCTATTGCTCAAATAGAGTTCCTTTTCACTTAAGAGTTTTAATGCTAGCTACCATACACTATAGAAAATCAGCAAAGAAAAATACTGGATATTGGAACATTTCTTTAAATAACAAAATACTCAAAAGAGTTATTATTCCATAGTTATAATATAATAAAATATAACTGATAACAACTTTCAGATTTTCATTGCCTCAGTCCTGACTCTCCTAAGAGATGGTTTCAACCAATGTTTGCTAACAAAAGGCATGCTTGCTTCCCCTAGATGCCCGTGGAAGACATCTTTAATTGACACAAGGATGGAGAATCAGACTCCTTCTCAATATAGCAATCCAGATGGTCACTGCCAGTGTCTTGACCTTCAAGATGTATTTCTATTTTGGATAATTTTATACTGTCATTTTTAAAAAATGTATCACCTACCATCAAAAGTTTTTGATACTATGTTATCTTCACATGCCAAATTTTCAGCCACCTCAGTATTTTCTCAAAAAAAGTTTTTTACAACCTTCCTCACACCTTTTTCCACTGCAAACTACTATTCTCATGGTACCATATTGCACTCTTGGACATCTCTTTGTAGGCCAATGCATGATCTCTTTTGGTTATAATTTGCTTGCCTATACTGCTACCATATTTCCTATCACACACACTTGCCCACTATTTGTATAGACCCTGTGGAACCCTTTCTGGCAGTTCTGATGTCATCAGGGTTCCCACTGTCATTCCTGTGCCATCACTCACTAATATTCTAGAATGAGATTTATACCTGCCATTTTATTTTTGTTTTCTGTATATCTCATGTCTAGTTTTCCTTTTATTATTCTTTTGCTGCTTTCTTTTACATTAAGCAAATCTTTTCTGATAGAACATCTTAATTTTAAATAACTTTTTCACTATTTTTATTTCTTGCTTCAGATTTATGTTAACTTAATTCCAATGAAATGTAGAAATGTTACACCTATATTGCTCTATTCCCCTTCCCCATTTTATGCTATGTTATTGTTATGCATAATATATCTATACATGTTACAGAGCCAACAATACATTGCTATAACTATTACTTTATATAATTTTATGTATCTTAAAGAAGCTAAGAGAAGAAAGAAGCAATTACGTACTTACAGCTTTTTTTAATTTAGCCTTTGTACTTGGTTCTCCTCATTTTTTCTTATGCATTCAAATTATCATGTGGAGTCATTTCTGTAGGCAAAATGCAGCTTTGTGCCCACCCCCTTCCTTTGTGTGGCTACCAGCAATAAATTTCTACATATTATAGTTCCAGCAATATAATTCTATGCATAGTGTTTTATATAACTGTTATCTAAATTAGTTAAGAGAAGAAAGAAAAAGAAATATGCACTTATATTGTCTTCTGTAGTTACATAATAAATTGCCTTTACTTGCCTTCTTTGTTTTCTCCTGTGGATGTGAATTTGGGGTCACTTGCTCCTAGCCTGAAGAACTTCCTTTAGTGTTTCTTTTTTTTCTTTCCTAAGTTTTTTTATTTTTATTTTTGAGAGACAGAGAAAGACAGAGCACGGAGTGAGAAAGGGCAGAAGGAGAAGGAGACACAGAATCTGAAGCAGGCTCCAGGCTCTGAGCTGTCAGCACAGAGCCTGACACAGGGCTCGAACTCATGAACTGTGAGATCATGACCTGAGCTGAAGTTGAATGCTTAACCAACTAAGCCACTCAGGAGCCCCTAATGATTCTTATAATGTGGTTCTACTAGCAGCAAATCCTCTCAGTGCTTGTTGATCAGGAAATGTCTTTATTTCACCTTTATTTTTAAAAGAAAGTTTTGTCAGGTTCCCATTTATCGTTGCCAGTTTTGACTTTGAGCACTTTGAATACGTTATCCCATTGTCTTCTGGCTGCCATTATTTCTGATGAGAAGTCAGGTGTTAATCCTATCGGGCTCCCTTGAAAGTGAAAATTAATTTTTCTCTCTCTGCTTTCAATATTTATACTAAGATGTGTCTTTTGTGAAACTCTTTGAATTTATCCTACTTGGAATTTGTTGACACTTTTGGGTTTGTAGATTAAAGTTTTCATCAAGTTTTAGAAGTTTTCAACCATTATTTCTTCAAATATTTTTTCCTGCTCCTTTCTCTCTCACCTTTGTCTGGCACTCCCAACACATAAATGCTGGTTCACCTAATGGTATCCACATTTCTCTGAGGATCTCATTTTTCTTCATTCTCATTGCTCTCTGATGATTAGACTGAATACTCTCTATCAATCTATCTTTGAGTTTGCTACTTCTGCCAGTTTAATTTACTGCTGTGCTTTCTGATTTTTTTTTTTTTAATTTTTTTTTCAACGTTTATTTATTTTTTTGGGGACAGAGAGACAGAGCATGAACGGGGAAGGGGCAGAGAGAGAGGGAGACACAGAATCGTAAACAGGCTCCAGGCTCTGAGCCATCAGCCCAGAGCCTGACGTGGGGCTCGAACTCACGGACCGCGAGATCGTGACCTGGCTGAAGTCGGACGCTTAACCGACTGCGCCACCCAGGCGCCCCTCTGATTTTTTTTTCAGTTTTTATACTTTTCAAATCCAGAACACATTTTGTTCTTTTTTTTATAACTTATATGTCTTTGCTGATATTCTCTATTTGATGAAATAATACAAGCACACCTTTACTTACATACATAAATATATGTGTCTATATATATGTATATATATATGTGTGTGTGTGTGTGTGTGTATAGAAAGAGAGAGAGAGAGAGAAACTAGTACTATTTTGAAGTTTTTATCTGTTGTATCAAACATCTGCTCATTTTCATAGGCAGTGTATTTTGTTTTGGTTTGGTTTTTTGCCTGCTTTTTTCCTGTCAGACTTTCCATTTTCTTTGTATGCCTCACATTTTTTGTAGTTGTTGTTGGAAACTGGTTATTTTAGTTATTATATAGTAGAAATTCTGGGCTCTGGTTGATTCCCTCCACCCCCCCCCCCAGGAGTTGGTTATTATTATTTGTTGCTTTATCTGTTTAGTGACTAGAATTATTTTGGTATAATCTGTTCTCCCCCCTCCCCATATAGCGGGAAGCCTCTGACATTGCTCCTTGGAGGATGTAGCCTCAGACATGTGCAAAGTCATTCTGGAATGACAATATTTTTCAGTCCCTTAAACTATCCCTTTTCTTGACTATACTCCATCCTTAAGTTCCACTAATTGTTGGCAGATTATGCTATGTCATGGAGCACAAATTTCTCCATGGATTGATCCAATTAAATTCAGAGTCCTTTACAAAAATAGTTTTTGAGATCAATTTTTGAGACTATCTGATCCTAGGAAGGTTCTTCTTAGCTGTCTATTTCTGTGGTTCAATCTGGTAAACTAGCTAGCCTATGGTTTCGCTTCTGTCTCAAATGCATCTACCAGTTGCTTCTTAATTGCTTTACACCATAACCTCCACTGTTTTGAAAATGTCCTTTGGCCTGAACATCCCCACACTCTGTTACAAATGAAGCCAGCTTCTTTGGGAAGAAGCTCTATGTTTTATGGACTGCCTTTATCCCCTGAACAAAATCTCTGAACCAAGGCTGTGGAACTGAGGGAGGGAACAGTGGCATACCTCTCTCTGAGTGACACCCTGCTTTCAGAGCTGGATGCTTGGCAGAGTGGGGTCCTGCTGTAGCCTCTGGTCTATTTGGTTTGCCTCCCCTAAGTGGAACCTCTGCTCTGCCTATGAATTAGGGTGAGGGGTGACTGAGGCCACAGAATTTTTAGAATGCTGAATCTAAGGTAAAGTCTCCATCCCTCAAGTCTGGGCTAGGGTGAAGAAGAGAATACCCACCTCTCAGTTGCATTTGCTTGAAACTTAGGGTCTATAACATCTAGTGGCAGATATGGAAATGCTAATGTCCTGCCCCTCCCAGAAAGATAATGTAGCAGCCTTCCAACTGGGAGCTGGTGGGAGAGGCAGGTCTGTGTTCTTTGCTGCACTCATTTTGCTACAAGCTAAACCAGGAAGAGACAGGAGGGAGTTCAAATACCACAGACTCTTCCTGTGCTTACCAAGTTTTAGTAAGTTTTCTTGAATAAATGTTTTTTTCATTTTCTGTATGCCCTTGGGATCATTTCCAGAGACTTTAAATAGGTGTTGTTTTTGGTTTTTGTTCTGTGTGTGTGTGTGTGTGTGTGTTTTAATAATGCTCACTAGTTTTACTGGGAAGCAAATCCACAAAGCTCCCCATGTTGCCATGCTGGAAGTGAAACCTTTATATACTTCTTGAGTTAGTCAATATAGCAATTGTTATTCTGCCGGAAATAAAAAAAATTTATTATACCCTGTTATTTTCTTTAATTCTGGTATTTCTTGAATCTATTATTGATGAAGAGCAATGAACAGAAACATCCTCTTCATTTTGGCATGCAGTGGGACTTATATTTGAAGAGTATTAATGTGCTTTTCTATTTGTCTTTCTGAACATAATGATCTGCACTCTAGTCTACCTAGGGCACTCATTTGCTAGAAGAGAGATTAGAATTTGATACAAAAGAATGAAAATAAAGCAGCTCAGGCAAGATTCAGTTCCCTTCTCAAAACAGAGTTAGGTTTAATTGAAGGAGAAAGAATATTCCAAATTCCTTTTCCTTACCAGTTAGAATATCAGAAACTGTAAAGATCATTCCTTCCATGCACACCTTCCCCCAATCTATGGGGGAAGTTAAACACAGGAGTTTATTTCTAGGTAAGTGGCAAGGGAAGGAGCATGAAGAAGAAGAAGAGGAAGAAGAAGAAGGGAGACATTTTTAGACATATCTGGACTTCCACCTTCCACTTTCTGGAGAGAAGCATCGGGAAGGGTGTGATGTTAAATAAACTGAAAAGAGAGAAGCACAGGGACCCTTGTCCTGTTTGGGAATCTAGGAGGAGACCATTATGCAGCAGGTCTCATTTGCCACAAGGCACCCCAGCATTACGGGTGGTCAGCAAGATAAAACAGAAGAACTGATGAGTGCTGCTGAGCCTCCATCAGATCCTCCGAGGTATGGACACTGAATCGAGGACCACTCTGCCATGAGGGTCTCCTGTCGTAAATAAAGAGACTATGTGGCTTGGGCTGGGGATTGACTTCTAGACCAGGGGCTGGATAGAGGACAGGGCATTGACTCAAGGTCTGGAGACAGTGAAAGCTGAGAGAAAATCGAATTATCAAGAAGGAACTCCTAGGAACACTGCCAAGGCAGAGGGACAGAAGCTGGTCCACCAGCCACATGCTGTAGCACTGGCTGCCGGCGCCCAGGTGGTCAAAGAACATCATATCAAAGAACAGCAGATGTAAGCCAGCTTACTGTCAAGGACTGGCAAGAGGCCAGAGTCCCTGTCATCCCTCCCACTCCACCAAGACCATGAGATCACGTAAACCTCACCTTTATCTCCTCTACACTTGCCACGTTCTTAGGAAGAAAGTGGGAGTGACATTTGAGAGTTTCCACCCAGTTTTAACAGCACATGCCAATGACGCTGTTTAAAAAATAAGAGACTGCACTAACATTCATTTCATACATTTTCTCCATTTTCCTTTGACAGCCAGTAGTATTATAGATAGCTGCAGACAAAATGAAGGGGCTCCATTCTCTTTGCACTTCTGATTTATAAGATGGGTAAATTCTATAGCAACACTGCAAGTATATGAGCTTGCTGGGCACATAATAAATATAATTTTTTATCCTCCCCTTTTTTCTTTTCAGATCAGAGTAGGCATTTTTTAAATATATATTTTTGGCTGCCCAGCATCCAAACATTTTTTGGAAGGGAGTATACCAAAACAGATCAAATTAGAGTCAGAGCTTCCCTTAGCATTATGGAAGTGGGGCTAGGGGAGTTATTCCTCTGCCTGGCCCCTCATAGTAATGCAGGGCATGTAACCGAGGTCTAGCTAAGTGGACTTCCATACCGCTCTTTAAACCTCAAGGGACTATTGTCAAGGTTCAGAGAGAAGTACAGGTTTTCAAGGCAACAGTGACTACAGAGATTAAATTCTGAGCGTAACTGTGAGTGTCCAATAACAGGAAGTCCAGGATGCTCAGGTCTTACCACCAGCCTGAACGGACATCAGTGGCATGACCTTGAGAGCTGCTGTCTCCATCAGTGTGGGCTGCCATCACAAAATACCATACACTGAGTGGCTGAAACAACAGAAATTTATTTTCTCACAGTTCTGGAGGCTGGGAAGTCTAAGATCAAGTTACTAGCCGATTCAGTTTGTCAGAGCTCCCTTCCTGGCTTGCAGACGCCTCTTCACTGTGTCCTCACATGGCCTTTCCTCTGTGTGTGCACGTGGAAACAGAAAGAGACAGATCTCTTTGTTCCTCCTCTTCTAAGGCCATCAATCCTATTGGATTAGGATTCTATCCTGATGACCTCATTTAGCCTTAATTACATCCTAAAAGTCTTATTTCAAATACAGTAACATTAGAGGTTAGGGCTGCCTTGCTTCTTCTATTCCTGACCTAATTCTAATTCACCAATTCTATCAAGTATCTCCTATCTTTCCAAAAAATCCTTGTTCTGTTTAGGTTAACCAGAGCTAATTTTTATTATTGGCAACCATGAACCCAGACTGGAACAGATATTAGTATCAGAAGACAATCACTGAGGGAATTGGTGTTGGTTATTTGCCCTAATAGGGGCTAAAGAAAATGAAAACTCAGAGTTTGGGAATGAGAACCTGTCAGCCATAACAAATAGCTGGATAATTTTTCTCCTGTAGTGATCTTTAATGAAGTGTCCATTGAAAAGAAGGATTTAAGGGATCAAAGTGTCACTGCCACTGAACAGTGTGAATGGCAGGAAGAATTTAAAGACATCAGGTTGAGGTGGATGCTTCTAATGAAACTGGACAGCTTAAAAAAGAGATGACAAACTCAAATCTCTATATTTTAGCTCAAGGCATAGACCCAGGGAATTTCTCTGGTTGTGATAAACATCTGCATAAATGTCTGCCAAAAATCAAAAGCAAGTTTTAAATTTTGTGGGCTCCTGAATAAAGCCCTTTGAGTTGCCAGACTCACCAAGTTGCTCATGTGAAAGTGACAGGGCTGATTAGTAAATAATGGAAAACTGAACTTGGGGAAAACTACCGAGGCTTGGGAATAGACCCAAACCACATCCTACACTAAGCCTTGCTTGACAACCGGAGGAGACCCACCTCATTTCTTTTTGCATCTTCGCCATCTTATATCAGGGCTGAGCCAGCTCTCTGGCTGTATCGATGGACCTTGATCATCCCACCTGCCACACAGAGCATCATCCCAGCAGGATCTGGAAAGTAAGCTTTCACTGAAAAAATAACTAGTACCAAGCTTCTCTTGGTTTCTGCCTGTCCCCTGAGCCTACTTTTTCAATCCTCATGTTTATTCTGTCAGTTACAGAATATCCTGCCATTCAAGCTCTTTCTTACTCAAATTAACCATAGTTTCTAGTGGTTGAAACTGAAGTCTGGAGCATTTCCCTCACCTCTTACCTTTTGACCTATTTTTCTTTTATCTCTTCCATTGTCTGGTTCATAAGGCAGACAGTTGTGATTAATCTTTGAGCCAAGTGAGGTCATCCATCCATTTCCATACCAAATATTAAGCACTGTGGTAGGCTCAGAATTAAGGTGTCTGTGACCAGGGATAAGGACCTATGAGAAGGAATGCCCTGAAGGGTCAAGGGGACTATATTTGTAAATGGACCTGGGAGAAGCAGTTAGTGATCTAGGATTACATATTTACTTGATATCTGGTCTATAATTTGGTACTAGTTATTTTTTCAGTGAAATTTACTTAGATCATCCACCTACAATGTGTAAGACTTGGAGTCACATTAGAAAAAAAAATCTTAGAACTGCTTTTGTGTACTTAACATGAGCTTCCAGTCCTGTAGCCTTAGTTGAGCCTCATTATTCATCTTCCTGCTATGAAGAGGCCCTTTAGGATACCTTAAGGTTGTAAGAAATACTAAAGAGGTGGATCCATCATAGTAGCTTTAGAAGAATAATGCTTTTATTTCATGCAAAATCTTTTACTTCTGAACTCCATCAGCACATTAGCCCTTGACCTAGAGAGTATATTATGTTAGTTAATTAATTAAGTTAGTTAGCTAACTGATGGTTAAACAGAAAGTTACTAGACCATCTGCCTAAGATATAACAGTTTATTTTCCAGTATGGTATTGTAACCACGACAAAATCTCATTTTGAGCTTAAAGTTTACATGATGCTCTAGAGCCATTTTTCTCAATTCCCATCCCCCTTGTATAGAACTACAGATAACAGAAGTATAGGAAATAAGGCAGTGTGCACCGGCACCAAGGCTTGCTCTGCATTTTGTTTTTTTTATTGCATTTTTTAGTTGTCATTTAGCACGCTTCTGTTTTTAATTGGAAAGAATATTTTGGATAAATTAATTTATTTGACTGTACCATCTATGTCACTATCACTAGGTGAGTAAAATAGTAAGTTAACTTTTACCGTGAAGCTTCTCCTTTGGAATATCAAGACTGGCTAGCATCTAAGCCAGTATTTATTTTAATGTGCAATCTAAATCAAGAACCAAGCCATCAAAGCTCTCCTGACCAACAGCTAAAAAGGTGTTTCAGAGACAGGGAAAACAACTATCTTTTTTTTTTTTTAACCAAAAAATTTGTCTATTCAATGTAAATAATATCTAAAAAATAATGTCTAAAATGTCTATGTTCTTAAAGTAGCCCATATTTTTGTGTTTGTTTGTTTGTTTGTTTGTTTTGGTTTGGTTTTGTCTTTCAAGAGACTTGCCAAGATAATACGAGGTTAACACTACTAAAGAAAACTAATATGCTAGGAGAGGATCCCTCAGCCACTGACCTTGTTAACAATGGGCCTGAAGCCTCTACAGTTAGCTCTGAAAGAAGATTAAAACTTTAATTAAGTGTCAAAGGAGAAATAGCAGGCATATTTCAAGAAAGCAAAACATGGCAGATGTCAATATTCTTCTGGAAGAGTACCAATTCTTATCTATGGAACTGAAACTAAATATGAAATTAATGTGTGTCATCTTCACTAGGGAGTTTTAATTTGCATCCAGATGCCAACATGGGTTACCTCCAAATACCTGGCTGTTCTTTGAATAGTATGTTTAGAGAATGTGATCACCAGATGAAGAACTTAAGCGAAGGCTATAACCCCAAAGCCTGTGGTCTCCCATGTTATCTTCAGAGGTTTTAGGATTTGCTTCCACTAAGAAATCATAACCCTAAGAACTGCCTGGTTTTGTATTTAAGGCTCCAAATAAATATTTCCACTTTGATTCTCTGGAAAATGACTTTATTTGGCAATTTTGTAACAAAGAGTTACGCTCTTGGGGCCACTGAGGTGTAGGGAGATTTAAATTTTTTTTAAGTTTACTTATTTTGAGAGACAGAGGGAGAGTGCAAGTACACAAGTAGGGGAGAGGCAGAGAGAGAGACAGAATCCCAAGCAGGCTCCACATTGTCAGCACAGAGCCTGATGCACTACTCAAACTCATGAATGATATCATGACCTGAGCTGAAATTAAGGGTCAGATGCTTAACTGACTGAGCCACCCAGGTGCCCACACTAGTCATTTTTAAATGTACCCAGTGGAAGCCATTACCAAAGTGATATGATATCCACCAGCATCCATTTGAAATTACTACAACAAAGTCTTCTTTAAGAGTCATTTTACATTGTTATTTTTCTCACTTCCCCCACAGAATTTTGACCCAATGAAATATGTATATTTTTGAGAGTTTTTTAAAATCGATTATCCTGTTGTATTTCTATGCTACCAAAACATGTTTATAAGTGGGAATTATTTTCTTTGTAATGTTGTAAAGCTCTGTGGGTTAAAATGTTTTTCTCTATTATTATAACATTTTCATTAATAATTTACAAAACCAAAGTAAACATACTAAATATTTGGCACATCAGTATTGCAAAAACATAAAACCTCACTTCTTTAACAATTCTTTTTTTTTAATGTTTATTTGTTTGTGAGAGAGAGAGAGAGAGAGCACAAGTGGGGGAAGGGCAGAGAGGGAGAGGGAGACACAGAAGCTGAAGCAGGCTCCACATTGTCAGCACAGAGCCTGATGCGGGACTCAAACTCATGAATGATATCAAGACCTGAGCTGAAATCAAGGGTCAGATGCTTAACCGACTGAGTCACCCAGATACCCCAGGTGTAGGAAGATCTAGAACTCAACTTTAAGCAGTTTAGAATTCAAATCTTGATCATTGTCTCCAATCACTTCACACAGAAAGAGAGGGGAGCAGGAAGAGGGAAAAGGGCATTAAGAGTAGAGAGCGAACAAGGAGGTCATACACGGTCTTTAGCAGTCCTTTGTATAGCATGAAGACACAGCAGAAACAATGAAAACCCCATTGTTTATGGGAGGTCTATGAAGGGAGAACCCAGAGGAGAGCCCACAATTGTCTCTATCATGGCAGAATGAAGCTTATTTGTGGACTTGCCCTCTTGGGCATACAACTTTGCTCCTGTCCAATCATCTGACACCTGCTTCGACATAGCTGATCTCATAAAAAGGAAGAGAATCTATGACATCATCATGCCCCTGGGGGAGCTCTCTATAAGTCAGGGAGGTCTCCTCACCCAAGTGTCTCTGTCCATCCATGATGAAGTGAACACCAGGCTGGCTTTGAAGGTCTCAGCTTCTGACTCTGTGAAATGCTGGTCTGTGGTAGACTGGAGCTTTCCAATAAAGGAGCTATTAGCCCCGGGTGGCTACTGAGTACTTGAGATGTGGCTAATGCAACAGAAGAACTGCATTTTTACTTTTATTTAACTTCAAACACTGGTATTTGATTCTATTACTGAAAAGCTTTTAAATATGTTTGGGGGCAACTGTGGCATATGAATCTGCTGTTTCAACTGTAAATTTTAAGAAATCTAATTACTATTCAAGTATTTCCAATGAAAATTAAGGGTCTGAATTGGGATCTGTCCTAAGTGTAAAATACAAGCCAGATTTTGAAGACTTAATACAGAAAAAGAATCTACAATATCTCATTGATAATTTTTATACTGACTACATATTAAAATGATAATATTTTTAACATGTTGGATTAAATAAAACATTATTAAAATTAATGGCTCATTATGTTTCTATTGGACAATGCTAGACTAGACTACTCTAGACAACCCTCATACTTACAACTTCTGTATTAAGTGTATGCTGAAGAGGATGGGAAGCCGAAGTGGAAATGCTCTTCAACCAGTTAAGAAAAAAAATGTTTTTAAAGTGCAAATGTGAAACAAGAACCTTCCTTAGCCACTTTTCTGCACACCTCTTCCAAGATCAAAGTATTTAAATAGTGTCTCTGCTCTCTGCACAGTAAAAACCTGGTGACTGCTTTGCTCTATCCTGGTCATCCCATGATTTTCTCCTTCAATTCTCAGAACTGTGCCATGTTCATCGGCAGTTAATGCTTGCACCAGCCCCAGGACTGAAATTAGTGGCCTGGCGGAAATGGCAACACTGAACTCCCCTTACCACACAATCTCACTCTCATGACTTTTCCTTTAAAAATCCATAAACCAATGTAGCCGTAATGCATAGATCATCCTCCTTCCTCCCTGAAGGATAGTGAATACCTTCTCTTCCTTCTTTCTTATTCCTCCAGTATCATGTCATTCTCCATTTCTTCCATTGATGTCCATTGAGCCCTTTCCTTGTGCCAGGCACTGTGTGCAGCATGGAAGTGAAGGACACACAGACTGCTTCAGACAGACATTTAGATAACTGTTAAATGCAGCACGATAAAGGAGAAATGCACTGTGCCCACAGTAGGAGGGATGCCTACCGGAAGTGTAATTACCAAGGAGCTGACCTTTGACTGTCCCTTCTTCCTTTGACTTCCCAAAGGAAGGAAAATAGGAGAGATGGCATTCCGGGCAGGGAGGCAGTAGGTGCGAGTGTATGGAGGCTGAGGCTGTGTGGCACCTTGGAAAATGAAAGCAGGTTGGTCTTTCTTGGGTATAAGAAATAAGGCATGGGAAGGAAGTAAAAGGAAGGTGAGTAGCCAACATGAAGCCATTAAGTTCCCACTTATAAGATATCATGAAGAGGAGAGGAAGATCAGAGAATACCTCAAAACTATCAACAGGTTGTGTAAGTTTCTTCCTCCTCCTTCCAGAGCAGTTTACACATTACCAGCAAGCTAAGAAATCCTCATTCTCCCAGAGGTCATTATAGAACTTAGGAGTTTCCAATATGTCTGTGGCATCATCACCTCTGTCATTCAACAGCATTTATTGGGTACCTAGCATGAGCCAGTCACTTACCTACTATAATAAGGATGCAGAAGACCGGCTTCCTAACTAATTTCAGGAAGTCACAGTCGGTCCAGAGAGTATTAATAACAGGCAACGCACAGGTAGTTTGGCAGGGATGCATAATTTTTTCCTTTCTTACTACTTGGGAATAAAAGGCATGTGTTTAAAATGTTTTGGGAGTAGAAATAACCTGCTCCCCAAATCAGTGTTTCCTATTTTCAGCCTTTTTCTCTGCAACTAATGACCTAAATTTGAATTGGAAAAAAAAAAATAGTATTCACATGGACTTCATTCCCCAATCTTCCTGGTTTAAATCACTCTCTGGAGTGTTTCTCAGAACAGGCCATTATGATCACAAGTTAAGAGAATGTTGGTGGAGAAAAGAAGCTTAAGCTTAGGCAAAGTACCTTCCCCTTCATTTTAAAGTAGTAACATGTAAAAAACTGAATGCACTTGAACTCCATTGGATATAGAATGTATCAATGCTCTGATTTCACTCGTTTGAATATTGTTGAGTTTCCCATAGTTCCAAAATGACTTTAAAAATAGTATTCTTTCCTACACTATGGGTAAAAATATGCTATGGGTCTTAGATACACCACAGTTTTAAATATTATCCATGCAAGAGCTTCAGTGTGTCATAAAATTCAGTAGTTCATTGTTTCCTACCTCCGAATGGCTGCAGTTGTCATGAAAACATTGCCATGGCTCAAGCCCCAAATCAGAAGCCAACCCAAACCTGCCATGTGGTCAATTCTCCCTGCAACTGCCTGCTGCTTTCCCCAAGCTCCCCCTCTGCCAGCTCCCTTCACCCAGCAGGTAAAAGGCAAGCAGCGGGCACCTTTGTCAGCCAGGCAGCTGGGCGACTGCAGGCAGCCAAAGGTCAAAGAATCATCTGTGGTAAGAGGACAATTTGCTGAACCCAAATCTAAAGTTCTTCCAGTCTAAACCCATTGGGCAGTGCTTAATGTCTAGAGCTACAGTAGCTAGCTTTGAGTTCAAATCTGTATTGTGGAATTTGAACCATTGAAACACCCATCACCACAAAAAACCTCTATGAATCTTGTTAACAAAACAGGAAGACCTTCTGCCAATAGCTGAGAAATAAATTCCTTCTTTCCTGCTGCTTGGACCACAGCATAATGAGGGCTCCCAAGCTCTCTTTGCAGTAATAAAACAAATGCCCAGGCTTTTCCTTTTGATGTGTTCCAGTTTAAAAGTTTAGAGTTGATGCCTTTTCATCCTTAATTTATCTTCCCTTGTAAATATTTCTGTACCCTTTCCAATATCTGAAGTCTACACATTTTCAAAGTATAATTCACTCCTTCTCCGATTTCAGTTGTATAACTTTATGTTATGGGTCAAATTTTGGGCTAAATAAACATACCTCAGGCTACAGCCCTGCAAATACCTCTGGCAGCAAATTAACTCAAACAAATGTTTTGGTTGGGTGGTGAGGTTGTTTTTTAATAATCTTTCTGATCTGCCTGGAGGTCCAAGGATAGCCTAGGTGAACTCCAAAAAGCTTTTCTAACTTTGTATTTTCTGCCACATTAATAGAAGGTTCTTGAAGTTGTTTAAGTGGTTGGTTTAAAATTCCACCACCAGAGGGTGCTACTTGTTTGCTTCTAAAATTCATTTCACTCTCAGATTTGAAAGATGGAGACCCTGTCACCAAAGACTTGTCCCTGCAGCACCCAGTATTACCCAGGAAAGGTTTCCAGAAGACCTGTAGGCAATGCTCCACTTCAAGGAATCAGACTTCACTTCGCTTTGGACATTACATGTTTGGAACCAAAACTGAAAATATCTGTAGCTTGCACAAACCCAACTGCACTAATTTATATATTCGCTGCAAAGCATGCAAGACATTCGAATCATTTTCCATCCTCATGACTTGTGTTCAGTATTTACTACATGATGACAATGAAACCCAAACTCTAACATTCTCTTCACCACACCAAAAAGTAAAAAAACATAAAGTAAAAAGAGAATTTGCCTAGCTATGCCAATCATGCTGTTTTCCAACAATGTAAACAACTCTTACACACATATATCTCTTCTGCTTGAGTGTAATGTCTCATTTCTAGGGAACATTTTATAAGCTTCAATTTCTCTTACTGTATTTTTTTTTAATGACTGGGATTTGCATCTGACTTTTCCACGTGACGTTTTCTGGTATGCGTGAAGAAAGCATGGAATTCACTTCCCATTCACCTATGCGGAGTGTGCATGGAAAACTTTTTTAAATTTTAGATTTTAAGTTTTAAATGGTAAGACACTCTAGTGTGTTGTCATCTGAATGGCAAAGCCAATCAGGGGTCAGCGAAGTTTTTCTATAAAGTTCCACACTGTAGTAAAGATTTCTGGCTATATGAGGTGTAAGTTCTGTGTCACAGCTACTCAATCCTACCATAACAGCAAGAAAGTAGCCACAAAGACTATAGACACCAATGACTGGTTGTGATTGTAGTTCAGAATACTTTACTTTGAGGAACAGGTGGTGTTCTGCTACTTGCTGACTCCTGAAAATGATGAATCTTAATGTACACATTGTTTTTATTGACAAAATTCAGAAAAGTTTCTATAATGTCATCCTGTGATGATTTTGTCCTTCCTCATACAGTTGTGACAAAGCGTGACCTAAGTGATCCATTTTAAAGCTCACGGGTCCTTTGGAGGAGTACCACTAGGCTCCCTGTCCAGAACTGTCAAAATCTGAGCCAAAGGAGATCTGGACTTTCAGTGTGCCATCATGTTTATGTCTTATGAAGATCGGTTGTGGTAAAGATATAAAACCAAGAAGGATGTGACACCCTGGCAATTTCTCCTAGAGATAATATGGAAAGCAAACAAAAGACATAGCTTATTTACCTTCAGACTGATGTGTAGCCAGAGGAGTCTGGGTCTCCTTGGAGTACGACACAACTTCCCTGGGCAGAAAATCCACCTGGGTAACCTTCGACACACCCAGCCTGTGCAGTCTTCGTCTGTAAGTAACAAAGGACAAACACTTAAAAGAGGGAAGGTGTTCTTTGCAGAAAAGCTGTCAGTAATAACGCACAGGACCAACACAAACCCCAACCTGCAGTTTCTCAGTGCAAGGGGCTTGGGCTGGACGCTGGGACACTTGGCTTCTTGGCCCACGTTGGCCCTAATTTCCTGGTGATGTCAGATAGGTCCCTCATGCTGACCCTCAGTTTTTCTATCTGTAAAACAAGGTCTTGGTCTGGCTCAGAGGAGACGCTTCCATTCTGAGCACCTCTGATTTTGCTTGTTTTAAATCAATAAAGGGAATTTTCATTGGTAACACAAGATCCTAGCCTCTTACATGAGATAGACAAAGGAAAAGCAGTGATTCTCAAGTCAGAAGAAAAGAAAGATGATTTCTTAATGGGGTAACATGTTTGCTATGGTAGCATCGAGAGGAGCACATTCCAAGAGGGAGTATAACACTTCTCAGTTCTCCAGAAGAGGAAGTAACACAGATCAGCATGTGAATCTGTGTAAAGGCACATTGCTAAAGCATAGGTGGGTCAAGAGGGCACTGGGCTAAGAGTGATAGGATTTTAGCTTGGAATTCCCCAACTGTGACCATGTGCAAAACAATTTCTAAATATTTATGTCACGCTTCAAGTGTTTTCAGATGTTTCTAACATCTATCATGTCATCTGTTCTCACAACACCTCTAGGAGGCATATGGGAAGATGTTATCACCATCTCCATTTTATAGATGAGGAAAATGAAATGCAGTGTAAGAGACATGTCCAGGTATATAGAACTCATACATGGTTAAAGTACTGTTGGCCTGAATCCTGGTCGAGTGCCTTTTCCACCAAGCCAACTCCTACCTAGGGCTCTTAATGGTGGTTTCTGAGTTACTGCAGAAATCTGAAGTGCCTTCTGAGTCCCCCAGGAACATCCAAATCATGGCGGCAGCAGAGTCTGGTGGTTAAGCACATAGACTCTAGCCCCCCCACTTACCAGTTGTGTGTGTGATCTTAAACAAGGTACCTAACCTCTCTGCACCGCAGTTTTGTCATCTATAAAATGGAGATATTACTAGTACTTGCTATTAGGATTGTTATGGGAACGTATATATACGACACACATATGATGCATATACTACATATGTATTATGTGCACATATGTACATAATTTCCACACTTATATCTTAAAACAGTTTCTGGAACATTATTTTTAACAAATAGACTTAATATTAGGATGGGACATATTCTACTGTGTTTCTTAAAAATTTCCAGGCATAGAGTATGTATGCTTCTCTCTGACAGGTAATGAAAACTGAAATAAATGCATAGCTCAATAACACATACAGGGAATCGTAGTTACACTCCCTAGTTCTCTATGGCCAGTAGAAGCACATTTTATTAATATTATTGTTTTTAATTATTACTAGCAGATGGCACAGACTCATTGTATTTTTAGTACTTCTAGCAATAATAAAATTTAAAAAATGCATGTCACAGCTGGAAATTTCCTTGTACAATCTCCCAAGCATTCTAGGAAAAAAGTTTTTCTTCTTTTCTAGGAGTTACTCAAACAACTGAGGTGATATCAAAGATGTGTACAGAGTAGATGTGCACAAAGTTCTCTAAACACCGGTTAGAAAACAAGCCTGTTTGGCCATCTCTGAAGTGCCCATAACCAGGACCATAGTCGTAGCTGCACACAGGCCTGGGCCTCACAAGCCTCACTCACTCACAAGTCTGCACCACAGAGTGTCAGGCTGGGTTCCCAGAACTCCGTGCAGCCTCCTCACACAGAGTTAGTGGAAAACACACAAAATAGACTAGAAACAAAGTTGCCAAACAAGGTAAAAGGCTCAAAGTTTCAAAGTAAGAAACTCAGGTATTAGTTTAACATCTTAAGTCAGAGAAGAATGTTTTCTTTCCTGAAATAGGTCTTTCTCCAAGCACTTGAAAAAACAAGCATGAATAGACACCCCAGGACTGCTTGGGGTAATGCCCCTCCTGCTGTTTCATAGCCCAGGGCATCTTTCTGAGGTCGAGAGAGGTCAGGCTGCATCACACAAGCAAAGATATGGAAAGAAATGTATGCTGGTATGACAGCCCCACCTTTTCAAATGAAGCCACCCCTGGCATGAAGGGATCGCCCTGGATCCTAGACTTCTATGGGCATCTATGTGAGGCCCAGAGATCTCCATACTCCCACTGAAAGGTACCTACAGCTTCAGGCAGGGATTCTAGGGTTTCTTGCTGATGGGACATAAGCCATAGGCCTATCTTGATGGGTAACCATCAGCAGGCACTGGAAACAGGAGGCTGACATGTAATTTGATAATCCACCATGGCAAATCAAAACCAACTGATAAGACAGTATGGCATAATGGTCAAGTCATGGACTCATTCAGAAACAAATATGGCTTAGAATTCTATGCTTGGTCACTTATCAACCGAATGGTAGGTGAAAGCTTTGAACAAGTGACAAACCCTACTAAGCCTCAAGTTTCTTATCTGTAAAGTGGGTACACATCACTGAGTGGTTGTGAAGACAGAATGAAGCTAATACTTGCAAAGCACTTACTTCTGTGCCTGGCACATAGCAAGCAGCTCCTGGCTTAAGCATCTCTACTTTTAATTTATTTATTTTTGACTGGTAATGCTTGTATTTGTTTTAAAAAACCAGAGAGGACAGATTTATGAATGCTCTATATTAAAGATTCTTTAAGACAGCAGATTTGAAGATGATCTCTTTCAATGAAGCATGAGAATCACCCACCAATGTCTTTATATGGGCACATGTATCCTTTTGGCTGCTTGGGAGACCCTATTTGCTTTTCCTTTAACTGAAAGCATTATCACCATGACACTTCTCAGCTGTCAAAACTTAGTCTGCATGAGTGACCTTATCTCACTAAACAAAATGTTTCCTTTTCTCAAAAACTATCAAAAAGTTTCCACCAGTCCCTCTCTGATGCTGTATTTGCAAACCCAGGGTCCCAACTCAACCCATGCCATCAAGAATAAATAAAAGCTAAGTTGTGATGAAGTGATTCTCTGCATGTGCCAATTGGTTGATACATCAATGAACTTGTCCTTTTCCCTTGAGGGTGATTTTGTCTCAAATGATTTATAATTTTAAAGCAACGGCTTATAATGCTTCTTATGGGGTAATGGATACATTACTGTGTCTTTCCCTGCAGTCTCCACATTGATTCAGCTGCATTTATAGCAAATGCTTTTATACTTTGTGGCTATTCTGCTGTTGCTTTAGTAACTGTGTAGTTATAATGCAGATAAACACTTTTTATATATTATCTTATTATATCCTCATTACAATTTTACATCCTATTCCAATTTTACACTTTAAAAAATTAAGGTTCAGCGATAGTAAGCCGTTTGCCCAAAATCACAAAGGTAGTAAGTGACAGACCCAGGCCTTTGGCTCTGTCAAACAGCAAGTTAAGGGCCATGTTCTTAGAAACTGTTCTCTGTTGACCCTGTCCTCTGATTTTTTTTCTTAATGCTTTATGAGCATCGCCTCACTGAGGCACACTCTTACAACCTAATATAGTAGAAGGCCAAGCACATGTGATCATTTTATAAGTATGAGAAAGGATTCCTGAGACACAGCGAGGCCTATATTATTGGAGCATAATCAAAGGATCCTGTTTGCAAGGTGAGCACCACACAATGGTTCCCAGTCCTAGCTGGTTCAGACAGGCTGGCCAGTAGGTGGCACCCTTCCACAGCAAAGACCTTCCTCTTAGGTGTGTTCTCTGAGTCCTCCATTCTGAGTATTTCCTAGACCAGTCCTGGGGCCTGCATGTCAGTGGATCCAGAATCCATCCATTTATACAACTCTGTGATAGAGGCCTTCTTCAACTTCCCTTTTTGTAGAAAAACATTTCTACAATTTTATCAGCTGAAAAAATTATTATAAAATGTTTAAGACGTGAAGTACACAGTAGTTATTTCCTTTAAGTACGAACTTTGAGCATCATATATGTTTTATTTTTATTCAAGCCTTATCAATTCATATTTCTTTTATACAAGGATACAAATTAAACTGCTTAGCAAGAGAGGGGGGAAAAAAAACAATGTAGCACTAATGTTACTATAATTCCTTTTCCTTCTAATCAGGCTATAAATTCCATACTGGCTCTTCAGTTCTGGCTCTGGGATCACTTAGCTGCCATCCCACTCCCCCTCCTGCAAAGTTCATGCTTTCACCTACATACAAGCAGATACTTCTGCTATCAACCCTCGTACAGGCCACTGTATTCACCTCTTTTCATGTCTGATATGACTGCAAGCTTGCTTATTTATCCCTTACTGATTCATCTCTGTAGCTTGGGCCTCAGTTCAGTGTCAGGTACAGAGGAGGCACTAAATCAATGTTTGAGGAAGGAAAGGTGGGAAGAAGAGAAGACTAGAAAAGGGGAAAGGCAGAAGGCATCCTACAGAAGTGTCAACTGAGATTTTAATTATCAAATGCCAGGTGGACATGGCATTATTATTAAATTATACTGTGTATTTTCACCTTGGTAGTTTATTGTAAAATAAGAGGCTTTAATAGAATTTCAAATACACCGAATTAAATGTGTATCATGTTCTAAATAATCATAAGAGAGCGAGTCAGTGTCACTTAAGAAGTACAATAAGGCTTCATATATTTGGATTCACTGTGACCACATTTAATAAATATAGAGGGAACCCAAACAGAAGTCCTAGAGCAGAGGCTCCCAAAGTGTGGTCCTTGACCAGCAGCTGCAGTACCGTTTGGGAACAGGTAAGAATGCAAATTCACAGGCCCCACCTGAAAACTACTGAACCAGAAACACTGTGGGCAGAGTCCAGTGATTCCAATGCCCATTAAAGCCTGAGTACCAGTGAGTTAGAAATACTGGACAGAGACTTCACCGTTTAACCATATTCACCTGGGGATCCCCGACTGTAGCCAATTCCTAGAAGATGAGGCGTTAGTCCCACTGAAAAGGGAGGAGAGGATGTCCATGGACCAAGTTTATAAAGCTCTATGAGATGGGCCAGACGCAAAGATGAACAAAGATGAAGAAGAGGTAAGAGGCAGGCAAAGAGACCAGTGCAAGTCTTTCCTATATCTAAAAACTAAAGAGTCAGGCAAGGGATGCCAGAGACACTGGGCAATGAACCCCGAACCCTCACAAGCTAATTTGGCATGGTCCTAGAGTGACAGAGGGCCCATATCTCCCCAGGGCTGGGGTGGGACTCCCACTAAAAGTCCTGGAAGCCTCCTTGTCAACTAATCCTGTCAACTTGGCTTAACAAGCTGGCTGAGGAAAGTTGCTATGTTTCTTCTGAAAAGAAAGATCAGATTTTGACAAGGAATAAAAAAGTGAAGCTATCTGAAGTCTGAGAAGGTCACTGGCTGGTGCTCAGGATGTAAACGTTTCCAGTTCACCACAAGCATAGTCCAATCTACCCAGGTTCTGTCCATTTGTCCTTGGTTGGACATTCTGAATCACAAGAAGAAAACTACTCCCTTGAATGAGTGGAGACAGACCCCCATTATTTTTTCTGTTTTGAGTTCAACTGATATCTATCCAACCACAGTAAGGTTAGCATGACTTTGCTAAGCTGCTTACAAAGTTTCGTTATTCAAGAAAGAGGAAAACCCCAAGTGTGACCTAAGCATTGTCTATGATGTCTACCAAAGTTGACGAAAATAATGGTTATATCCCAAATAGGAGGATTCTGTCCTATCATTAACAGCATGAGAAACATGCGCATTGCCATTGGAATTCTAATAAATATATACTATGTGGCTCCCGTTTCAAAAGTGGATGACAGTTGAAGAAAAACTTCACTGATATTTTTTAAGTGTTTAATACTTTAAACATTCTTTAATACTAAAGAGAGAAAATACTTGCAAAGCAAAGCGTTATCTACCAAAATGGGATACCCTGGTCTTGCGCCTATGTTCTGAAAAGGTCTCCATTCTTTTCAAAGCCACGAGCATCAGAACTTCAGCTTCTAAAGCCAGTGCACCTGCAACCTGAAAATATGGAGACAGCCATTGTTTTGGGCCTACATGTGGAGTGCTAAAGAACACCCACTAGTTGTCAAAGAAACTACTATCTACTGCCTTTAAAAATAAAGGTGGGGTGCCTCCAAGAGACTTGGAACTCATGCAGATAAAACCCAGAACAGATATTCTCAGAGACAAGGAGTTATTCAGCCAGATGCCAAAGTAGGTCAAGGCTAAGGAATAAAAGAATGTCTTCACTGGACCCAGACTCAATCCTGCTGGGTTTTATTCCTGCATATTTGCATGTGAATATTTCAACCCATGAAACATTAATGGTGCCGCCAAAGAATGTTTCTAGTGCTGCTTCTAAAATTCCTTGAGGCTTCTCAAAGAAGATTTCCTAAGACAGCAAGAATGGGAATGGTTCCATTTTCCTTCTTGTCCAAACATCTTATGTGGGTATGCACAGTGTCTTTGACAACTAGCAAAAGAACCACTTCAGCCAACATCACTATTAGCAACCACAATTTTTGAAACATGACACTATCCCAGATCCTAACATTATGAGCAGAATAAAGAGATCAAACATATACATCAAAAGGCAAATAGGAATGAAAAGTAGCAAATAATAAAAGCCAACATAAGTGATCCACACAGTAAGTGGGACAGGAGAGTATAATGGGCAGATTACCATGTGCTTCAATAAATAAAGTTTCACTGAGACTGAAGGCCTGATGTGAGTCTTGAAGGGTAAGATAGGTGAGTCTACTCAGGTAGAAAGGAATGACGAGGGTAACCTAGGGAGGCAGTCTTGTGCAAAAAGATCTGGAGACCAAATTCACATTTCATACCTGACAGATCAAGTTTTCAGGAAAAAAAAAAAAAAAAGTTTTAAGCTGAAGAGCAATGGAAGATTAAGTTTTGAGAGGTACACTGTGAGCAGATTATTCTTAGAGGGCTTAAAATCTTGGGCTAAAGAACTTGAACTTCATGCTGTAGATAATGGGAAATTACTGAAAGTTACTGAGTAAGAAATTGACCACTGCAAAGAAACATTTCAAACTTGTTAGCATAGCAACCATGTAAAGAATGGTATCAAATCTCTTTTTGACAAGTGAGCAACCAGAGGCTGTGTGTGGGACCTTACAAGCTGAGTGTGGGGGAACCGCAAAAGGATCTACAAGCAGAGGGTGGGTGGGTTCAGTAACCAAAGAGAAAATCCAGGCAAAGCATTAATTCAAAGGAGGCAGCCAGAGACATGGTTATTGGATTTGTGACCGGCAGTCTAAGAAATGTGGAGACTTGGTCCAAGGTGATAAGAAAGCACTCAGTAGTTATGGCACAGGGAACAGAAAGGATATGCCGTACTTTGGTGACTCGAGAAAAGAAATGAAGGTAGACCTTAGCAGTTTACTTGGTATGGAGGGTGAAGGAAAAGGAGCAGACTGGTGATTGTTTCAAGGCCTCATGCCTTATGGGAAGAAAAGTGAATGGTGTAACTGGAAGACAGAGGAATCCACAGAAAGATATGCCTTGGGGTAAAAAAATGAGTACCTCAGTGGATGAGTTTCTGGTGAAGGGTTATCTCATTGTACGAGATATAAGACCAAAGCTCAGAAAAGAAGACAAAACAGAAATTATGGCCCTGGAAGCCACCAAATGAGAGTCAGATGAGAAAATGCTGCATCCATAGAAAGAAAGAATATAGGCAGCCAAGGGCACAGAAACTCACGTTAATATGAAATGACAAAGGGTAATTTGTTTTCCAAACACTGTACCATAGTATAATTAGTTGTGTCAAGGTGTGACATCTCAAGAACCGATTCCTTGGATTGGGAATGGGACACCACGTGGAGGAAAGGTGATGATGGGGCGCCACACAATGGAAGTGAACCTGGCAGGCAGCCCCTTACCACACTCCCTTTATCACCTATGTTCCAAGTGGGTGTTTTCCTCCAAGAACTGGAAAGCAACTTGATGGCTGACCTTTTCTGATTACCTCAAAAGAGATGAGTTTCCATTTTCTATGTTCACATTTTAAAAATCATTTGAGAGGTATTTATTTCATTTCCATGATATTTACTTCTTACTGTGCAGAGATATTAGTTTGGCAGCTAAAGTATTTTTGCTGAACAGAAGCAAATGTCAAGTCTGGCTCAGTCAACAGGCACAGCCAAAGGGTTTGCCTTGAATTTCATAACACAAGTAAATCTTGCAAATTTCCAGGATAAGAGAAAAGTCAAAATAGTCACGGTTACAATACAGCTTGGCAATATGAGTGGGGGTTCCGCTGTCACGTGTCCACCTTACAAAGGAAAACTGAAAGTTCAGAATTACAAGAACAGGCAGTACTGAAGTGTGTTCTCTCCAATATTACATAAAAAACAATAATAATATAAAAATTTGGTTGAAATGGCCTTTTACTGACTTAATATTCATGAACAACCTTCTGTAGAAGTTGCAACATAAAGCTATAAATTTAAACAATTCTTTAAGTCACTTAGGACCAAAGTATAAGCAGACATCCTTGCCAACTGGTCATACTCATTTTTCTGAAATGGAATAAAAAAAAGAATAAAGTTTTATGAAAATCCTGCTGCTAGTGTGGAACAGAAAATATCTTCTACCTGCTTACTCAAGGTTCTTGAGAACAGAAAACAAAGACTGGCAGATAGCAAGTAGCTTCTCAAGAAATGTTTGAGGACTGGGTAAATGAGTACCTTAAGAGGTAAGTAAATTGTTTTCTCTCTCTCTTGTGACTTTTAATTGAATCTGTTAAAACCAGTTTATTAAAGTTTTTCATGGGTCAAATTTTACTATATACTTACAGACTCTGAAATGCATTTTACCATTACCTTTTGATACACACAGGTTATAAGCTGCTGTTCCACATTTCAATTTCCACAGAGTGTGTGATTAGGTCTTATTAAAAAGGCAGAGATTGACAGTTCTTGAGTTCCAGCCCCGCATCGGGCTCACTGCTGTCAGCTTGGAGCCTGCTTCAGATCCTCTGGCCCCTTCTTTCTCTGCCTTTCTCCGACTCATGCTGTCTCTCTCAAAAATAAATAAAACATTTTTTAAAAAGGCAGATATTGGGGTGCCTGGGTGGCTCAGTTGGTTAAGCGTCTAACTCTTGGTTTTGGCTCAGTTCACGATCTCACAGTTTGTGGGTTCGAGCCCCACATTGGGCTCTGCACTGACAGTGTGGAGCCTGCTCAGGAATCTCTCTCTCCCTCTCCCTCTACCCTTCCCTGGCTCACATGCTCTCTCTCAAAATAGATAAATAAACTTAAAAAAAAAAAAAAAGGCAGAGACCATCCATATGCTCAAGAAGAATACAACCCACATTTTTCTCAAGAAAATACTAGACCTTGTTACATAGGAAACCTTAAAAATTAATTCAAACCAGGGATTTAAACATAATAAACAACATTTGGTAAAACTTGAAGAACAAGCAAAAAGAGGGTTACTTCATCAAACGCTAATGAAGTCATTACTGTTCTGTTAGTCAAACTGAAATGATTTTAAATGTGAAAAGTCCTCTAAAACTGCCTGTCTAGATTTTATCAAACACCTACCACCCTCTTGAAAATACATGTTTTTCTAGTGCCTTCATAGAGCTACTTTAATTTCTATTCTTGACAGAGTGATCTCTCTATTTCTCCACAGCAGTATGGGATGGTGCCTCATGGATTCAGGAGTTAACACTCGCCCTCTCTCTCAGCTTAGAATAAAGGAAAGGTTGAGAGGTAGGAGGGGTCACCACCTTCTACCAATGTCTCCCAAGGATAGAAGGCATCCCTAAGTGCCTCCTTCAGGAAGGAGCAGCCACATCCCTCACAGCAGGTTTCTTCTCATTCTCACTTTGTTCCAAATATTTTTAAAAACCTACCAAGAGTTTAATATACAATGACACAGAGGACATACAGTTGTGAGGCTCCAATATAATCAGAAGGTACTAAATATTCCTATATGTTATTGGGTTTAACAATTTTGAGTGATGGGCCACAAAAGACCCTTATTGCTTATTGATATCTACTCGTCGTTGAGAATCTTTGCTTCCCTCTCCCCTTGTGCTGACTCAGCACATCTCCCTAAATACTGACAATCTCATGGTGGCATCTGTACTTATGTTTCCTACATAAAAAAAACAAAAAATATTTAAAATATAATCCCTCTCTCAAACTTCCCCATCGCAACCCCAAATTTCACTTCCCAGTTTATGTAGATTTGTTTCTATACTGTGATCTTTTAAACTTTTTTTTTTTTAACGTTTATTTATTTTTGAGACAGAGAGAGACAGAGCATGAACGGGGGAGGGTCAGAGAGAGGGAGACACAGAATCCGAAACAGGCTCCAGGCTCTGAGCTGTCAGCCCAGAGCCCGACGCGGGGTTCGAACTCACGGACCGCGAGATCATGACCTGAGCCGAAGTCAGCCGCTTAACCGACTGAGCCACCCAGGTGCCCCTATACTGTGATCTTTTAATTGACTCTTTTTATCCTATTATTTCACTTTCTACTTCTATCATCTTCAATTCACTTAATTTATTGTAATAGCATAAGAAAGCAAAGCATTTTTGGTACTTTCATAAGTATTTGGTTAAAAAACAAATGGGTCAAATTTATTTTCTCATTTTATTTGGAATTTTCTTAAAGCTTTCTTTTTCCTAAATGTCATATTATCTCCCTTATTTGTCCACGATGCCATTTTCTTTACTGATCACATAGATAACATACAAATCAGAATCAAGTGACACAATATTTGTGCTGCTAGCCAGGGTGGAGTGATAGAAAACAGATTTATTCTAAAAAAAAAAAAAAAAAAAAGAAGACAGCAGTTTGAATGAAACAATGGTTTGTAAGATACTGGGGGTCAAGCAATGATGGACACTAATATATGAAAGAGGGAAACAAAAGATGAGTCCAATAACTGCCCCAGCTTACTGCATTCAGAGAGTTCTCAGGCCACGGTGCAGGGAAGTAATCCAGGTGAAATCTAGCAGACTCCCTAAGTTAAGGAGACAACTGAGAGTCTAGGGATACCAAGGCAGTTAGAATTCACAGGACAGAATAATAGAAAGGAATACTACAAAAAGAGAAAACTCAAAAGATCTTCAAAGGGTTTCCCTTGAGGATTCAGCTTAGTGCTAATATAGTGCAAGTATGTGAGGAAATCATCTGAGGCCAAGGAAAGAACTACCTGAAAAAATTAAAGGTAACAGTTCTGGGCACTCACACAGTTAGTGCCTGTTCCCACCGACTAGGCTAGAAAACCTCAAGATTTATGGGTCATTGTGTACAGTGCAGGAATTAATTAGCCCCAGGCTGAGCACTGCATCAATCCCAACTAAGAAATCTTAAAAATAGGACTTGAAAGGATCAAACTGTTTCCAAGTGAATTAACTGTATCTTAGAACAAATCTCAAGAAGATTTCTATAAATTCAGATATAGACAATACCTAACAAACTAATATTCACAATGTCTGACATAACCAAAAATCAGCAGACCTACAAAGAAACAGGAAAAAAGGACTATAATGAAAAGATATGTCAATCAATTGCAACTGACCCAGAACTAAGACAGATTAACACTGTACTTCAAGTGTTCAAAAAGTTAAGTAGAAACATGTAAGATTTCTCCTTTTAAATTTATTTATTTATTTTGAGAGAGACAACCAGCACAGAGTTCAATCCGGGGCTCAAACCCACGAACCATGAGATCATGACCTGAGCTGAAGTCAAGAGTGGGAGGCTTAACCGACTGAGATACCCAGGGGCCCCACGCATATAAGATTTCTTTAAAAGACCGAAACTGAACTTCTAGAAGGAAAATTACAATGTATGAAATTAAAAAGTCATTGAGTGCTTTTTTTTTTTTTTTTAAATACTAGAAACCACAAAATAAAAGATTAGTGAACATACACACACATACAAACAATGGAAATTATCCTAAATAAAACACAGATCCCCTTTGTCTCTCCTCCAGCTATCCAAGATGCCGAAAGGAAAGAAGGCCAAGGGGAAGAAGGTGGCCCCGACCCCTGCTATTGTGAAGAAGCAGGAGGCCTAGAAGGTAGTCAATCCCTTGTTTGAGAAAAAGCCCGAGAATTTTGTCATTGGACAGGACATCCAGCCCAAAAGAGACCTCATGCACTTTGTCAAATGGCCCTACTACATCCAGCTGCAGTGGCAAAAGGTTATTCTCTGTACGTCTAAAAGGGCCTCCTGTGATTAACCAGTTCACCCAGACCTTGGACCACCAAACAGCTATTCAACTGCTTAAGCTGGCCCACAAATACAGACCGGAGACCAAGCAAGGGAAGAAGCAGAGATTGCTGGCCCGGACTTACAAGCTGCCGGCAAAGGGGATGTCCCCACTAAAAGGCCACCTGTCCTTCGAGCT
Source organism: Leopardus geoffroyi (assembly GCF_018350155.1). NCBI lineage: Eukaryota > Metazoa > Chordata > Mammalia > Carnivora > Felidae > Leopardus > Leopardus geoffroyi. Next base: position 99,267,609 of record NC_059331.1, on the reverse strand, counting down.
GGGGTTAATTCTGTCACCACCTTGGTGGAAAACAAGAAGGCTCAGCTGGTAGTGATTGCACATGATGTGGATCCTATTGAGCTGGTTGTCTTTCTGCCTGCCCTGTGTCATAAGATGGAGGTTCCCTAATGTATCATCAAGCAGAAGGTCAGCCTGGGGCACCTGGTCCACAGGATGACCTGCACCACTGTCACCTTCACACAGGTTAACTCAGAAGACAGAGGAGCTCTGGCTAAGCTGGGGAAGCCAGCAGGTCCAATTATAATGACAGACACGATGAGATCCGCCGCCACTGGGGAGGCAATGTCCTGGGTCCAAAGTCGGCGGCTCGCGTCGCCAAGTTGGAAAAGGCAAAGGCTAAAGAACTGACTACCAAACTGGGCTAAGTGAACACTGTTGAATTTTCTGTACATCAAAGTAATAAAAGGCTCTCTTTCAGCCCGTGTCAATTGGCAAACACCAAACCAAACCAAACCAAACAACAACAGACACAGATAGAAAAGAAAAATAAGTAAATAAAGCAATTTAACCATGGAAATTTTTCAAGTAACCTAATATACATGTGATTTGAGTTCCCAGAGGAGCAGAAGGAACAGAAGAAAATATATGCAAAAATAATGGTCAAGTTTTTCCAAATTTGTTGAAAACTCTAAACCCAATGATCCAAAGACTCTCAGTGAACCCAAGCACATAAAACATGCAGAAAACTTTACCAAGGTACATCATAATCAAATTGCTCAAAATTAGTGAATTTCTGCCTTAACAGAAGACCTTTCCTTTAAGAAATGTTAAAGGATATCCACCAGGCAGAAGTAAAATTATACCAGGTGGAAATATGGATCTATACAAAGGAATGATAAACATCAGAAAAGTATTTACTACATGAGTAAATATATAAGATATTTTTTCTTAATATTTTAATTTCAGTTATAATTGGCTAGTTACACAAAAATAAAAATAAGGCAGTGTATGCTTTATAACAGAATTAAAAACAAAATGTATGACAACAATACCATGAAAATCAAGAAGTTAAATATAAATGTAAACATATTAAAAAGTTCTTGTACTATACAGGAAGTGGAACAATATCATTTGAAGATAGATATTGAAGGTAGATCGTGATAGATTAAAGATATACATTATAAATACTAAAGCAACCACTAAAATAATAAAGCAAAGAGATACAGCTAATAAGTCAAGAAAAAGTTAAAATAGAATAATAAAAAATTCAATAATACAAAAGGAAGCACCAAAAATAATAATAAAAGGAAAGAAGAATACATAGGACAAATAGAGAACAAATATCAGTATTACAGATTTAAGCCCAACCATATCAATAATTACATTAAATGCAAATAGTGCAAATATCCCAATTAAAAGACAGAAACTATTAGAACAGATAAAAATATAACACCCAATTACATGTTGTCTATAAGAAATGTACTTTTAATGTAAAGAAACAAATAAAAGTAAAAGTTAAAGGGTGAAAAAAGATATACCATGCTAACACTAATCAAAAGAAAGCTAGAGTGGCTAATATTAATGTCACACAAAGGAGATTTGGAGCAATATATATTACCAAGGACAAAGAAGTTCATTTCATAATGATAAAGACATCAATGTATCGAGAGACATAAGAATCTTAAACATTTCTGCACCTAATACAATATTTCAAAATACATGAAGCACAATCTGACAGAATTGCAAGAAATAGGAAAACTCAAAACTGTAGTTAGAAATTTCACCCCTCTAGCAATAATTGATAGAGCCAACAAACAGAACATTAGCAAAAGATATGGAAGATTGAAACAACATAATCAACCAATTTGACCTAACTGACATTTATAGAACATTTATGGAACAACAGCACAACACATCCTTTTCAAGGGCACATAGGACATTTACTAAAACAGATCATACTATGGACCATAAACTAAGTCTGAACAAATTAAAAGGACACAAATAGTACAAAATACGTTCTGTAACCAAAAAATAATTTAATTAGAAATCAATAACATAAAGATCTCTGGAAAAACCCCAAATATGTGGAAACTAAATAACACACTTCCAAATAGCTCATCACTTAAAGATGAAGTAAAAAGGGGAAACTGGAAAGTATTTTGAATTCAATGAAAATGATTGAAATATATCAAAATTTGCAAGATGCAGTAAGTAAGGGGAATTTTATTTTATTTTTTTTAATTTTTTTTTTCAACGTTTATTTATTTTTGGGACAGAGAGACAGAGCATGAACGGGGGAGGGGCAGAGAGAGAGGGAGACACAGAATCGGAAACAGGCTCCAGGCTCTGAGCCATCAGCCCAGAGCCCGACGCGGGGCTCGAACTCACGGACCGCGAGATCGTGACCTGGCTGAAGTCGGACGCTTAACCGACTGCGCCACCCAGGCGCCCCAGTAAGGGGAATTTTATAGCACTACATACCTATACTAGAAATGAAGAAAAGTCTTGGGGTGCCTGGGTGGCTCAGTTGGTTAAGCATCTGACTCTTGATTTCAGTTCAGGTCATGATCTCACAGTTTTGAGATTGAGCCTGCACCAGGGCTTGGGATTTTCTCTCTCTCCCTCTCCTGACCCTCCCCCATTTGCACTTTCTCTCTCTCAAAATAAATAAACGTTAAAAAAAAAAAAATGAAGAATGATCTCAAGTCAATGACCTCTGCTTCTACTTTAAGAAACTAAAAGAGGAAAAGCATATTAAACATAAAGTAAGCAAAAGAAATATCAGAGTAGAAATTGGTGAAATAGAAAATAGAAAAATAAAGAAAATCAATGAATTCAAATGCTGGTTCTTTGAGAAGATCAATAAAATTGATAAACCTCTAGCCATACTTACCAGAAGACAAAGATATAAGACAAAATTTGCCAATATCAAGAATGAGACAGGTGACTATATCTACAAATTCTGTAGCTATAGAGTAAAGAGATAATAAGAGAATAAGAGAATACATATACAAAATAAGATAATAACAGAATACATATACAATTTTAGGCCAATAAAGTTGCCAATGGAGATGAAACGGACTTATTACTTCAAAGATACAAACGGCCAAAGCTCATTCAGAAAAATACAGATTTCCTCAATAGCTCCACTACTATTAAAATTATTGAATTTGTTTTTTAAATAGTCCCCACAATAAAATCCCAAACTCAAACCATTTCATAGACGATTGTATTCTACCACCTATTTAAGGAATCCTTGATATTAAAATTATGTCACCAAAAGCATGATCCATAAAAGATCAAATTTATAAATTGGAATTTGTCAAAATTAAACAGGTTTGTTTTCTTAAAGACACTGTTAAGAGAATAAAAAAGACAAGTCACAAGTGGGGAGAAAATATTTACAAACTACACATCGAATGAAGGATTGTATCCCAAATATATAAAGAACTCTCAAAACTCCATGATAAGAAAACAACCCAATTCATAAACAATAAGGGCAAACGATTCAAGCAGACATTTCATCAAAGAAGATATTCATGTGGCAAATAAACACATAAAGAGATATTCAACACCATTGTCACTAGGGAAATGCAAATTAAAACCACAGTGAGATACCACTGCACTCCTCTAATAGTGTTTAAAAAAATTAATATTTTTAAAAATCCAAGTCAAGTGTTGTCAAGAATGGGGAGGGATTGAGGGCTTCATGCACTGCTGGTGAGAATGTATCCTGATAAAACCGCTTTGAAAATACCTTGACAGTCTCTTAAGTTAAATGTACATGCACTATATGATCCAGCCATTCAATTTGGTGACATTTACCCAAAAGAAATGAAAATATATGTCTATAAAATGATCTGTACATGAATGCTCATCAGTTTTATTTGTAATGGGCAAAAAAAAACCCTGGAAACAACTCAAATGTACATCAAAGTGACTGGATAAACAAACTGGCATATTCAGACGAAGGACTACTCAGCAATAGCAACGAATGAACTAGTAATACACATCTCACGTGAATCAATGTCAAAATAGTTATTCTGCATGAAAGAAGTCAGTCAAAAGAGTGCCTATTGCATGGTTTCATTCATATGATATTCTAGGAAATATAAACGAACGTATAGTGACAGAAAGAAAACCAGTTGTTTGTTTTGAAGGTTGGGAAGAAGCAGGATGAGGGTTAAAAGGGCTGTGAGGAAACTTTTGGGGATGATGAATCTGTTTATCATCTTTGTTGTGGCGATGGTTTCATAAAATGTGTACACCTGTTAAAACTTACCAATCTGAATAAATGTGTGCAGGGTTTTTGGGTTTTTTTTTTGTCAATTATACTTCAATAAAGCTGTTTAAAAAAATCAAGTGAATGTCAACTATCCTTCGATTAAAAAAAACAAAGGGACAGGGCAAGCCATGGACTATGGTCAACCCCACACCAAGCATCAAGAAGAGGAAATAAAATCTCCAGAAAAATCTTGTTGCCAGAAGTATATTCCATAAAACTGTGTATGAGAGAAAGACTGCCCTACACCGACTGTCAGAAAAGGGAAATTTTCACTAATCAGTATTGGAAATTGTAACTTGGCTAAAATCATCTCTTCTCTCAAATAGTCTGAATGCTCCTTACAAACGCTCTATGACCAACCACTCAGCGAACAGAAAATCTCATTTCTCATCTTTCTCTGACTCACTGGGCCTGCTCTGAAGTAAAATGTGACAGGCAAGGTGGGAGCCACAGATACGCCACCTCCCCAGAGTAAGTCACAAGTTTTAATCTGCATAGTCAACTGAGTTTTAGCTTAGAAAACACATATAAATGGGAAAATTCCCAACTGTTCCACATCAGCAAGTGTAATTTAGCAATGCCACAATCTGTCTAAAAATCTGTTAACTTAAGCGCATCGGGTAGAGTCTGGGCCAGTTCCATCCTCTATTTTTTTTTTAAACACAATGAAATATTGAAGGATTGCACTCTGAAATTCCCCTGAATTGTAACATGCTATATCTTCATGTTTCTGTGCTTGATTTAAGCCACATTTCTTGGTCATTCAAATAATAAAAATTGAAATATGACATACAATACACTACAAAACTAAATAGCCAAGAATTTAGTAATGGTGAAAAAGTGTTTTCGGTTAGTTACCTGAAGTGTTGGGATATTTCTTTGGTTTAGCAGGCTTGTGGGTTTTCTGAGAATTCTTGCATACAAAGGGACACGGGCAGATGGCATTTAATCTAACACCCAGCCAGCCCTTCAACCTCCCAGGACACCTACAGCAGGCACTGACATTGATAGAAATCCACAGATACATGCCCAGGAATCTCAGGAATTCAAAATAAATAATAAATAAACAAACAAGTAAATAAATGGCCGCTTTGAGATTTATGGGGCTAAATTTAGAAAAAAATGATAATTTTATAAAATATTGTAATAAAGTGTGCTATTCACATATGGAGGGACCGAGTGGCATATTTGGTAAATGTTTGTTAACTGGCTTGAGGGAAAGGGAGCAAGCCCTGGTTTGTAGCATTTGCCAATTTTTATAGTGTAAATACTTCCACCATGGCTGATTTCACTGAATGCAAAGTTGGGAAGAGAAACACACAGGCTGGCTGTCCTGAGCTTGAGCAAGAGCTGGTATAAGCACCCCTCTGGAAATATCTCATGCATCACTATGGCTAACTCCAGTCCCACAAGAGAAATAAATTCAGTTTCTAGGATATGCTTGTGTGTTTTATTCTTTGGGGATGAGTTTTCCATTCTGAAGCTATCTTTTAACCTGTGACAGTACAGTTCCATCTGGAAAAAAAAAAAAAAGATCTTTCCTACGTAGGAGATATTATCCGTCAATATTTGAGATTTCTTAATATTGAGAAATTGAACAAATTTGCTTTTTCTTTAACAGGAATCTTTATATGTTCAAACTTAATTCAAAATAAATGCTTCCTGTGAGTCCCCAAAAAAGTGAAAAGGAAAGGAAACACACAAGACAGGACATTTTCATATCAATTTGAGACAAAAATTAACCCTAAGGCAATTTGTTAATAGAAGCAAAGGATGGTAAGGGTATACTCAAATGTATCTCCTCCCACAGAATACTTGCGCCCCACCTTCAAGCAGAGGGGTGGGTGTATGTTTATATTTTTGTTTTAGAAGAGTGTTGTTTTGCAGTGATAGGAATTAAGGAGAAATCAAAAGCCGCCTTTTTGTGGTGTTTTCCACAAAGAGGGACTTTCTTCAGAGCTTAACTTTATAAGGAAAACTAACAGAAGGAAATAAACTTCTCCAACTGGAAGTTCAACAAAAGGGGAAAAAAAACATGAGCAAACAACAGCTCCAGCATTTCAACACAACTATAGCAAAGAAATCATAAAAGGAGTAACAAAAGAGCAGACATATACCCAAGTTCTGAGTCTGACTGCAGCTGGAGCACTGAGGGGTCTGTGTCCCACTGCAGGGTCCTAATCGTGCAGCACAAAGGAAAAAGAACACAGAGAATTAACAAAAGGGGAGGGAAACAAACCAAACCAAACCATGTCATTCATCAAGGCAATGGCATCTACAGCACATACACAGAACATCTCCCCGCTTCTCCACCCCGCTCCGGCCCCAGGTTCAAGGGAGACTCCATGAATATCAAGTGACCAGAGAAAGTGAGGAGCAGTCCTTTCCTTTGGACATCTGTTTGATACTGGAAGTTATGCTTGTTTTCATGAAAGGAAGCCTTGAGCTAAATACTGACACTCTACCCACATCCCCACCCCTTTTTAGTTGGTTCTGCTTTTTACTCAAGCCTGACTTATTTGATCATGGAAACTGGTTCATGTTTCTCTGAAACCCTGGAGCCCATCTACACCTGGGAACACGGAGCATCTCCCTTGTGGAGAAGAGACCAAAGGCAAGGCTGCAGGGGGGCCAGAGCAGGAGCGTCTGGGGAGGTCAGACCAGATGGAGGCTGACTTCCAGGCCTGCTGAACTGCTGGCTTCCTCAAGTCAGTTACTGCAAGTATAATGCATTGGATTTAGAGGCTCACGAGTATTTTGGTGTTCCACTGAGATGATCACCAGCAATAACACTTGTCTCTATGATACCGGCGATATCATATCTTTTAAATATTTCACAAGAGACACCACAAATTATCAACAGTTACCAAGGCATTCAGTTTTTCTTATTATTTCTCCTTCAAAATGAAAAGGGATGGGGAACCTGGGTGGCTCAGTCAGTTAAGAATCTGACTCTTTTTCACATTTCCGCTCAGGTCATGAACTCAGGGTTCCTGAGATCCAGCTGGACATCAGGCTCTGCACTGACTGTGTGCAGAACCTACTTGGGATCCTCTCTCTCCCTTTCTCTCTGCCCTTCCCCCGCTCATGCTTCTCTTTCTCTCTCCCAAAATAAATAAACATTTTAAAAAATATATAAAAAAAATAAAAGGGGATAGATAGTTCTTCTATAAACTGAGTGCACACAAGAACCTTTCTCAAACCCCATTACCTTTTGCTTAATCTAAGTGTGGCCCACAGACCAGGATCGGCAGCATCTCTGGGAGCTTGTTGGAAATGCAGACTCACGTCTCACCCCAGACTCACTGACTGCACACTACCGTTTAATAAGGTCCCAAGCCATTTGCAGGCCCCTTAAAGTTTAAGAAACCCTGCTCAGTTTCCTGGTCTCTAAAGACTTACCATGGCCTATGAGACAATTTAGTTTTAAGCTGACCTGGCCTACGGGAATCTTCCAAACATGTTTAACCACTGTCTCCCACTCACTGTGTCCTCTTTGATATTCTTCCCCTTAAGAACTATATGTCTTCCCTCAAATGCCACCTGCTCAGAGAAGATTTCCTTCTCTCACTACCTTGTAGCACTTCCTTGTCAGTCTTCATCCCTGTCCCTTACACCATTTTCCTTTCTTCATAACATCCATGGCTTTATTATGCATCAGTGTATTTATTACTGTTGGCTATTTCATCTAGATGTGAGCCTTATGATAGGTGGGGGTGGCTGGGTGGGTGGGCTATATCCCTAGATTATAGAGATATGCCTAGAAAAGTGCCTGGCATACATGCTTACATAATACAATATTAGTTGAATGCATGAATGAGTGGATGGATGATCTCCCTCTGGTTTTCTACAGGGATTATATGCAATTATACCTATAAAGCTCAAAGTAACTATTTGGTAAACAGTAGTTATTCTTATTACTACCACATTCACTATATCTACTACGGATATTTCTTTGAGTCAATATCCTACCTATAGGCTCCTCCTGCAAAGGTAACAGATGCAGAGTCACAGCTTTCCTTACCAGCTCTGGCTGTGCTCTCGTCCTCTTACCTGGACGTTCTGAAACATCACAACTAAAAATCCAGTGAGAATACTAATCAGCCACTGTTTCTTAGACCAGTGCTTCTCAACTTTCAGTGTGCATACACATACCTGAGAATACTGTTGAAATGCAAATTCTGATTTAGTAGGTCTGTGACATTTCTAACAGGCTCCAGGGGACATAGATGTTACCAGTCTGTAAGACCACACTTTGAGTAGCAAAGTCTTGACTTAGACCAATGGGTTTTCAAACTCTGACAAGGATCAGAATGATATGGAGGGCTTACAAAACTATAGAATGCTGATCTCCAACCCTAGAAATTCTGATTCAGTAGGTCTGGGGTGGGGCCTGAGAAGTTGTACTCTAACAAATTCCCAGGTAATGCTTCTAGCTGACCCTGGAACCACCTTTAGAGAATGACGGGGCTTGACTACTGCTTTCATTCGTCAGTAGACAGAAAGCATCGTAGATTCTCAAATATGTCAGCCTCTAAACCTGTGATTAACTCAAACCTGGCCTAAGGCCCAGGCCACTTTCAGACCAATTAAATCAGAATGTGCAGGGTGAGATCCAAGCATCTGTATTTCTGAAAACTCTCCAGGTGATTCTAATGTGCAGCCAGGGGTGAGAACCCCTGGTCTGGACTCTTTCTCTGCTCGAGAAATGCAGCCTTTTCAGGTTCTGGACACTGATTCCTTCACCTGTTTCAAATGGTGGAAGTAACAGAATCTGTTACAGTGATTCATATTTGCTAATCATATATCCCTGGAAATCAAACCGCTTATCTTTAAGGGCATTTCTTTGGCTATAGACAGAACAGCAGCCTCTGGCTCTGGCTGACTGTGAGAAGCATTCCCCTATAAGGGGTGGGGTCAGCTACTTGGCCCTCAATTTGCCTTGAGGTTCCTTACAGGACGACCTTTTTTGATCTTTTCACTTGTCCCAGGCAGGTGAAGAATGCAGCCGCTCCCAGGTGGTCTGGCTGTCCTGTTACTTATCTGACAGCTCATCTGTACTCACTGTATCCTTAAGAGGTAAAAATGATGATTCCATCAGAACCACTCAAAAAAGTCTACAGGTCAGCAGTCTGGAGTTTGCCTTTACTCAGGCAGAACAACAAGGGCTGGTCTATGTAACAAACCCACAGCAGTCCTGCCCCACAGTCACACATATATTATTTAGTAAAAGAAACCATAGTCATCGTCAGTAATGAGCAGTGGGATAGGGAGTCAAGCCAAGGATGCTACCAGGTGTGCCACTTTTATTTTCTTCTCATTTTCCCATTATTATCTGTGGAGTGGTCAGACTTGCACAGAATGCACTCTCTCTTTGAAAAAGAACTTAAAGCCAATACATTAAATGGGCAAAGGTTGTCTCTGTCTCCACGAGTAGCCTAGACATGTGTATGAAACGTGGGCTGAATTCCTTCTGTGCAAGCTTGCAGAACTTCTCCATAGATGGCAGGACCTTGGAGAGGGCCACGCCTGGTTCTCTGGGTGGGAGATTTGTGTTTGGGATGTGACTGTACTGTGCATCCTGACGGAGCTCTCTGTCCTCAGCAAAATGAAGATGCTGGCCTAGAGACCATTTAAAGGTTTTTTGTTCTGTTTTGTTTCTGCCTAATCTTTTAAATCATTGGATGATTATTAAACTGCCTTTCAGTTCTCTCTTCTCCAATTGGTACCGTTTTTATAACCAATTGACACAGACCTTACTTCCCGATCATCTTCATATCAAGTTAGTGTATCACTGAAAATAAAATGATGGTTTCCCCACAGCTTCTTGGGTAGTGTGAAATCTTGCCAGGTAGCTTATTTTTTTAAATGAGGAAGTAGTGAAATTGTAAGTAGACAAACATTTGTGAACCTCATGTACTATCCCAAAATATTGTTATATAGAAATCACCCTGCTTAGTAGAGTAATTGGTTCTAGTCAGTCATTTTTGGAATGGACCAATCAATGCATGCAGGGAGAGGATATTTTTGACAAGAGCATTCATTTTCTTATTCAATAAATATCTATTAAAGGCCTAACATATAAAATACTATGAAAGAGGATGAAAAGAATTCTCAAGAAAACTACAACTCTTATAGAGAGATAAAACATGTATAAATTGTTTGGTAGAACTAGGCAGAAAGTAAAACATGCCATATAAGCCACAGATATGGTGTGGGACACGCATGGGACTTGCACTTAACAATCTTGCATTTTAGTGAAGGAATGAGATGTATGAATGTTTGTACTTAATGATATAATGATAACATAGACACAAAAAAGAAAGTAGTTGTCATTACTTGCCCAGGCCTGGCACAGTTTAAAGTTTCAATAAATGTTAGCTGAAAAAATAAATGCCACAAGAAAGATGAATAATAATGACAGCTATCATTTCCTTTCAGTGAGTGTTTACTCTGTGCCAGCCTACCAGGCATTGGACTCTACTCATTATCCTTTGGAAGCCAGAGAAGAGGAACACTCTCCCTCTGAAAAGATCAGAGATTCCATTTGACCTGGTTTTGGAAGGACGGGGTTAGGATTTGGATGTAACAGACTCATTTTCATCAGTGCCTAGTTTATTGGGTTTAAGCAGTTGACACGGTTTACTAGGTCTAATAAGAGCCTGTTATATTTTAGGTGTCAATTTACCAATTTATCATGAGAACAATAACTGCCAGGCAGAGCAATTACACACACTGGATGAAGTCTTCTCTCCTTGAAGGCCAGCATCCTGAGAAGCCAGATGACCAGTAGTGTGTTTGGGATTAGAGAAAGTGAAGCTAAATGTTTTACTACTACAGCTTTTCCCTGCCCTACCCACACCCCCACCCCCTGCCCCACATCATGTCTGCCTCTTTCCACAAAACAAGACATACTCCCACTCAGTGCTCTCAGAGTCTCCCTTTTCCCCCAGTTATGGGATGCCCAAGTAAACCCTTTCTGATTGATGAAATCTTTCTTTAACTATGTCTGTTAGATTTTGTCTTCTGTTCCTATATGGAAAACCATCCTGGTATTATTTGTTTCTTCATTTTTAAGAGCTGCATTTGTCTGCATTCATTAGGTTTAGGTTATTTCTTAGATTAACTCTCTGAGGATCTAAGAGAAGATTTCTGATCTTTCATGGAGAACCTGATGTTTTCACAGATTCAGAATAACCCAATAATTCTCTGCCTACTCTGGACTAAGGGGCACTGTCATGATTCTATGGTTCCACAGTTAGATTGGCAGTTTGAGACCTTTGCCAACTTTGTTTCAAACTACTACGTACAGAAGCTTCCCACCTCATGGAAAGTAATCATTCACTTACTCGACCCTATACGTGCCAGAAAATGTAGCCTCTGGCATCTCATCTCAAAAAGCCTACCATGTAACATTTAGTTTACAATTTGGGAGACAAGGTGTTTTTCAATACATTTTTTAAAAAAAATAGACAAAATGTCAAAATTCTTCAAATTAGCAGTGACCTATTCAGAGACTAACAGAACTTTATATTTTAAACTTTCTACCAATTCATCAGTAACTTCTTATAAAATTCTCCCTCCATTGGTCCAATTTTATTTGCTCAGTTTCGGTTTATTAGATAGAAGTAAAAGTTCAAAAACAAAACAAAACGACAATCATCCCTGGCCATTTGTTCAAAGTATAATTTAGGAGTGAACACATGAAGTCTGTATTGCATATACCTTGCTCTCTGATGAGTGTGTAACTTATCCCTGTTCAGCTTTTACCAACAGCAAGTTGCTGGTTTCCATTCTTCTTCCCATGTTTATTAAACCTCTGAGTAGAAAGCCTTGAAATTCTTCCGTAAAGAGTGTCTTTGCTTTGGCCTTTTCTTTGGTTGTAAGAAACTAATGACTGATAAATATTTGGAAGCCAGTAGTTAAGAATTCTGTCATTTGTCATGCTAACACTCAACTTGCATACACTTCTGGTGGCATTTAAAATCAGTTGAGTTCTTTTGAATAGCAGCATGCCAGTGTGTAGCAATAACAATTAACACAGAATTATTCTGGACTTGTTTTACTTCCAGAAACTCAACCTATGGAAACAAAACATGATAAGCAATAATAAAAACAAAAATGATGCTGATGGTGATGGGATGGTGGTGATGGTGATGATGATGACAAAATCCAAATCATCAAATCCCATGGCCAATTTTGGCATCCCTACAAAGCCAAGCATTCCCCAATCAGGGGTACTCCTTCCCTCACCTCTGTACCCTAACCCTAGGTCATCCCATCCATGTCTATTGACCTTCTGCAAAAAATAACCACAAAGTCCTCATCACCGTTGAGCTCTAAGTCCACTTTTTCACATGCCTTTTGGAGATACTCATATGCACACCAGAGCCATTTCACCCTTCACGTCTCATCTGTCTTTTGTTTCCTTTTCCACTCCACAACCCTTGTTTAGGCCTTCAAGGCTTTATATCAGACCAATACTTCCCCACCAATCCTCAGAGTTGAAGGCTTTATAAAATTACAGTGTCCCAGGCCTCACCTAGACCTGCGGTTCAGGTACCTGTGTTTGTAACAACTTCCCAAGTGAATTCAATAAACAGCCACCAGGAATGGGAGGCAGGGACTGCAACTATCACAAAGGTCATCCTTTTTTTCCAGACTCAGCTCCTTAACATTCATTCTACTTCCCATACTCCCCAGCCCTTTTCTTTTGTGTACGCATTTCCACCATCTGGAATGCCCTTTCTCCCAACTCGACTTGTCCAAAGCATATGCATTCTGTAAGGCTCAGCTCAAATGCCATGCTCTCTAAATATATTTGTCCTCAATAACCTCATAACCTCATTCAGAAATAACTTGTCTCTCTGAGACAGAAATAGAGAAACACTTGGGCTTCTAATTTTCCAGTTCTCTTTGATAATCTACAGACCAAAACCTGGATTGAAAACCACATCTGAGGATGACTTACAGAAAATAATGAGCACTGTTACAAAGCCCAAAGGTATCAGCATCAAGCCAAACACACTGATAGTCCCCACTCTGACTTTTTGCCCTGACTCCAGTGGCTGGATTTCTGCCTTGCTTCTGTGACAAAGTCCCCGCCTTATACCTCAATCCTATAACCACTGCCAGTAGTTCTCCTTCAGCAAAGTCCACCTTCAAGCAACTTGTCCAGCGACCTTGAGCTATCCTGCTGTTACCTCTGTCTTCATCACTCTTCTTGTCCTGCACCCATCCCACCCAATATTTTGCAAGCTGAGCCTGTGCATAAGTATGTGCACATAGACACACACACACACACATACACACAAGTCAGTAAATATTTACCAAGTACCTAGTATGTGCTAAGACTCTATGTAGGGTAGTAATGAAGCAAAATCACTTGTCCCAAATGAATATACTACAAATTAATTATAGATGATTTAGGAATAATGGTTTATGACATCACTGCTCATCTCTATGAGTACAAATATTTGAGAGCTGTAATTACATAGCAATATATTCTTAGATGGCTTCAAATTAAACCTGTCAATTTACTGGAAACAGCCTCCTTACAAGTGAGAAAATTCCTTCTCTTTATCTTCCTTGCAGGTCTAACATTTACTGTGTATCTTTCACACAATAAATTCTTAACTATTTAGTGAATGAGTAGATCTGTTCTTGCCTTTTCTGTCAATGGGTGGGAGGAGTGAGGGCAAGTTGATTCCCAAAGAAATAGTTTTTACTTTCTTTACCAGAAAAGGAAAGAATAAAACAAGGCATGTCTGGCCTAACACCGTTGATGTTTCCCAAGCTGAGAGCTGTGCTAGAATACAAAGAAGGCCAGCTATCTTCTCTGCCAAATGAACTCAGCAAACTTTATTTAGTCCCTGAAGCCACTGCACTGGACCTCAACTTCCCACACACATTCTTCCTTTTCTAAGGTGGAGCGACAGCTCGAGGGCAGGATACCGAACTCCCCTGAATCCCAGAGTCTCTGAACTCCTGTTCCACATGTCATCTCTGTCAAACAAATCACTAGTCACTAATCAGATAAAGAAAACAGTTTGGGCCAGTGTGAGCATAATGCCAAATAGAAAACCTCCAGTCAGTGTCACCCCCAAACACCTATTTTTCTAAGTGCCATTTCCAAAGGTAATGCACTGAATAATAAGAACGTTTAAAAACCTGGAATATCACTCAATCTGTCACTGTCCTTAACATGATGTCAATTAATTAAGGATGGCATTTAAATAATGTTTTCACGTTTTACTTTCCAACTCCAACTATTTCCTTATGTGGGATTGGCAATGATGATGATAAAGATCTTCTGATATCAGAAAGAAGACTGAGACAGTGAGATACATACTTATATTGGGTCCTTTAAAAAGTATTTTTCTTAGTTTACTGTGTGAGAATCTTTCCTCTGTTGGCTACCAAACACTGAGCTCTGCTACAGGCCACACCAAAGCCATGCAGGAAGCCCATCTGAGCTGGTTTCAAGAAGAAACTTAAGACTTCTCATCACAGAGCTAGGACATGTCTTTCTACATCTTCCATGGAGGCTCTGCTGTCAAGCAAGCAGTTTTTCTACGAGAAAGCTTAGCAACCCCTTGCTTGCTGTGTTACTGGGACCATAATGTGTATGCTTTTATAGTACATTCTCCTGAAGACAAAATAGTAAGATATCACAAATGTTTCATCCATTCACATGCTACATAAAAAGGAAATCATAAGGTGTGCCTTTTATTTTAATTTCCAAAGAGACTGAATTCTAACCAGCCTTGAATCAGTGATATTGGTCTCCCTGAAGTGCAACTAACTGGTGGCATTCTATCAACTTTTCCTTACATAATGGTAATTTAAAAAATTCTGTGTATGCAAAATGTTAATAGGCTTATTAAATTTCCTCCAAGGCTTATTAAATAACTACATTATTTTATTGTACTTTTTCACCCTTACCAAAACCTTAATATCTTCCCTTTAGCCTCTGATTCATCAGAGCCCCTTACAAGAGGGTGATGGTTTCACCAAAAAAGGATCAAAAGTCCTTTGAGGCTTATCTAGTGCTAGAGAATCCTATGAAATTCAATTGTGGATAAAAACGAAAGTCCTAAGATTTTCTGTTGGGCATTAACCCCATGTTGCCTCTTAGCACATTTTCCTCTCCTGAAATCACTGAGAGAAGAAAAGTGATAAGTAGGTGCAGCCCGCACAACTTGACCACAAACAAACTATTCTACTTTCCTTATTTGAGAGTTCATTGGGCAGTAGATCAGGGAAAGACAGAGTTTATCAAATATCTAAATTTTACCGAAGGATTCTGTCAACATGAAACTTAATATTTACTACATAGAAGCCTAGTGTTTAAATCAAACAGCACAGGGTGTGCAGACATCTGCTCCTTTGTCCCAAATTCTAATCTGGAGTGCACAAAAAGCTGAAAGTCTGAATGACCTCTAATCCATTCCCCGTTATACCTTTGTTCTCCTGTTCAGTGCTTCAGAAGACATTTCTTCTGCTGCTGCATTTAGGACCCCTTGGGAGGGACCTTATCTCCCTAGAGAAAATCTATGGATATAAGAGTTCTGGTTAATAGATGCTGAGAGCTGGGAGGACAGGGATCAATTTTAAATACAATAGGATTATGTTGGGGCAATTGGGGAAATCTGAAAAAAGTGTAGATATTAGATAAGATGAAAATGTATTGAAATGGAAAAAGAGAGACACTCAATTAGAAAAGCAAATTCAACAGCTTGTATAATGATATCATTTAACATATATATGTTTTGGACATATATATGTTTCGGACATATATATTTTGTGAAAGAACATACACTAAGGTGTTAAGAATATACACTAAGAATATAATTTCCAGTGGTCGGAATATGAATTTTCTCTAATTTTTGGTTGTCCATATCTTCTAATTACACAAAATGCACTGATGTTTTTTCCATAATAATAAGAGGATATTAAAAATAAAATGTGGGGGAACTCAAATATCCTAATCACTTGGAAAATAGAACTAATGATGGTGTTAAGACCGTATATGGTTGAAAAAGAAGACAGAAACTAATTCTTTTACTACCATCATCCCCATGCCACTTCTCACCAAAGGCAAACATCAGTAACCTCTCCTTCTGACTATTTTGCTAAAGATGCTATGGGATAGGTGTTATTATTATAATAGATTGTATAATATTAACATATTAACACATACTTTATTTTTCAAATCATTTTGAAAGTTTTCTTCCTTGAATCAGGTTTGGGACATGGTATTGATTACACCCTGGTAGTCAGGTGAACTTTATGAAATCAATACACCTGCCTGGGTTTAGGCAGGCTAGTACAGCCTCCAATTCAGGTTTATCCCTGAGAAGCCAAAGGAATCTTGGCTAACCAAGAGAAGGACCGTGGTGCAAAGTCCCCTGTGATCCATCCATGTGAATGAGAAGAATAAAGGTGGGTGAATGATTTCCACTTAGATTCATTTCTGGTTGAATCTATGAAAGTTAGGGATTAAGAGTTGGACAACCCAGAAAGTGGTGTCCAGGGACATGGACCACAATCCATCCTTGGCCTTGTCACGTTCAACTTTTTTACATGATTACTTAGATGAAGATACAGCATCATCAAACTTGAAAATGACACCAACAAATTTTATGAGAGAATCTAAAGAGATCTCTTCCCATTGGAAACAGGTGAAAAAAGAAAAAAAAAAACACAATAGCTAAAACTCACATGTGCCAGACTCCTTTCTAAGTGCTTTACAGATACTAATTTATTTAATACTAGTAATAACCTTTTGGGTTAAGTCACCTATCACCCTATGGGTGATATAGGGATATATCACCTATATCAACTGTTATCAGAGATCATGTAGGGTAGTGGTATAGATTGTGAAAATTTCTGACAATCTGTCTAAGTTAAAACCTAGCACTGTAGCTATGTTCTGTGTGAACTTGAGACAATTATTTATTCTGTCTATGCCTCAGTGTCCTCATCTGTAAAAATTAGGATAATAGTTGATTCATTCAACCAACATTTATCAAATATCACTCACTCCCTGACCTCAAGGAACTTGCCATTTCCTGAGGAAGGGAGACATGTATTATTCAACTAAATATAAGTCATTCTTCTTTCAGGGCTATAAAGTACTAGATGCATCACTCTTGTGTATAAAAGATATAGGCTGTTGGTTTGAGATTAATACTTAACATTTTCAGAAAAAATATTTTTACTTTTCATTTACAAAAAGTTTTAAAATATGGGTATAGGTGTTTAAATTTCTCAAGTACCATTTAACTAAATACTACTAAATGATCACTCTTCCTTCTGTGATCTTTTGATATGCTGAATTATGGTAACACATTTTCTACACTAAAATATCCTTGAAATTTTTAACCAATCCTAATTAATCATAGCATAGTACCTTCTTAATACTGTGTTGGATTTCAGTTGCATATAGTATATGCAGGATTTTTAAATCTAAGTAAAACTAGTCTTCCAAATGTTTTATTAATAAAATAGATTTTTTAATATCTAAGAGCTTGTTCTTTGCCCAGTATGATTAACTGAGCAATGATTACTTCCACCAAAATTAAGAGAAAGAAAAATGCCACAAATGTAAATTGCAAATGAGAAGCAGGCAATGCCAACAGAAGCAGAAATTGCAAAACAAATTGTGACCCTTTAAGTTAAAATTAAATCACACTAGCATAATTGAAAAATGATTACATATTTCTACTTTCTATTCACTGGTTTTAAAACCTTTACTCAACTGCTCTTAAAAATCAATAAAAGTAATTTTTGTTATACTTGACTTTTTTAAAGCCCTACTTTAAACTTTTCCGTAAGGTATATTAAATGTGCCACTTTGCAAATTAACCACTCACAGAGGTTACATAAGAAATGTTTTCCAGTTTAGGCTCTGTAAAGAAAATTTCAGTTTTGGTTTTAGATTCTGACAGATGGATCAGAGAATGTATGTGCACCGTTAGGTAGGACCAGATGTGTTAATTTGATTTCTGAGTTAATTTATGAAAGATTTTCCACTTTTCAAAGAGCCCAAATTCCACACACATCAGCAAATTTGTGACTACAGAGCTATATTCTCAAGATTTACCAAGTCTTTTTCCCAGTCATGTTTTATGACGTGTTAAAGTTAATAGTAATTGTTTTCAAAAAGGTTTCTTCTATAGAAAAAGATATTCCAAATGGAATTTTAAAAACTGAAGTTTAAGGTTCTCTTGAAATTAATTCATATCTATTTATAGAAGCAAAGACATAAATTTGCATGGGATTTTCCTTAGTCCAAAATAAGGGCAAGATATCCTAAGATATTCCTAATATTCCTATTCCTCAAGCAAATCTTGTGCTCAGTTTTTCTGAAAATCATCATTTCCTCAGTGTCAATTTTCTTGCATTCCTATGAAACCTGCATCCAGGAAGGAATCTGCTCATTGACTTCTAGTTGCCCACCCTTGCCAGAACGGTCCTATCAAGAATGGAAGCTAGTTGGAATTTACTCAGGGTGGGAGTAGACAGTACCTCTTCCAAAGTGATTCATTAAGTTACAAAAACATCATATAAGTGGGGGAAAAATGAAGACTGATGTTCTCTGAGAAGAAATATTTGCTGCTGTCCCCAGAGCAGTAACAGCATAGGTCAGCTTTCTCTACAGAGTTTTCAAAAGGGTTCATCAACTGTGAAGTCAGTAATAGAATTTAATGCTGCCAAATGCACCCCTTGAAGCTGAGCATTAATGACACAACACCATCATTGTATAGAAACAGGCAAATATATTAACTTAATGATAGGCCAATGGACCCCCCAAGGAATGTAATTATATTGTGCCAGCTCTTGAACAAATGTTAGATCTTACAGAACTGTGTTATTGTTACTTTTTTCCCTCCTCTCAAAGACCTTTTGAAGTGTTCAAAGCAAAAGATGAGAGAAGACGTGTGCTGCCCCCAAATCACAAAGGCGATTTGCTAAAATAAATCAGCCTGGTACCCACAGAATCTCTACTTCCATTTTTCTCAAACTGAAAGTAGTGTCCACTGGTTTCAAAATTCCCTGTATAAAACAAAATACTCAATTCTGAAACACACCAACAGGCAGATATGGGCGAGACAATTCCAGTCTTACTTACATATTGGTTTCAGAAAGAAAAAAGGAAACATACACACACAAAACGCAAAAACGCTACAGCTCAGGCTAATACTAGACTATTCTGATTTCCATATTTTTCTCTACCAAAATTGCCTCGGCCTCGAAATAATGTCCTTTCAAAAGAAAATGCTTATGATAATGTGTTAAATGGAAAAAGAAAAATGCAAAATTGTCTACCTGTCACGCAGTAACACACATGGTAACAAGAAATATACACAGGTAGACAAGGATAGAAAGATACATGGACAAGGCAAAGGCTGATTTGTTAGAACACTAGTGTGGTGGATGATGTTTTTTTATTTGAAGTTTTAGTAAAGCATTTTATTTTATTTTATTTTATTTTATTTTATTTTATTTTAATTACGAGTCAAAGACAGAGGTCACAAATTGCCAGCCCAGAGACAAAAGCCGTCCCACAACTACTTTTAACAAAGTCATTAACGTTTAACATTAAGGAGATTTTTGCATGAAGCCCTTAATTTTTGGCTTCTAGTGAAAAATGGAAAGATGTGGAAAAATCGGGTCCGTATTTCCACATGAGCTCAACCAGCCTGAGCTGTGAGGAGACCATCTGGCCTAGCCATGGTGCTTCCCAGCCAGTTGCCGCAGGCCCCCACGCCCAGCTAATTAACATTACCTGCCTGTGGCACCTGCATACGGGAATCCTAGCAAAGGCAACTGGCTTAAGAAAGTTACCATGACTCCATGCATGTTAATGAGACTTCTCTTTTCTCTCTTTGCATCTTTGCCTTCCGGATACCCCTTCAGTGGTCAAATTAGAAAATATCTATATATTCACTTTCATAAGTTACCTAATCTTCTGAGTATATATAGTGTAATAAAAATATGGCGATTGACTCAGAAGACAGAGCAGTCAACTCTGATGATCATAACAATTAGTAATAATAATAAAAACACTTTGGGGACTGAGTTATCAAATTAGTCAATACTATTAAGTCAATAAGCACCACGTTTAAAAAATTAAATTAAGGGTTAGAACATGTTAGTGTTCTATTAACAAAAATTCCCATGGAAACCAAACCAGAGTAGAATAATAAGAAGCTGGATATATATTCCACTTGCCTTTGATCCTTCTCTTTCTTTTAGGCCTAAGGTAATGGATGTGGTTGTGTTTGTCAAACAAGACACATGGTGCTAAATTAGCCCACTCAAGGAAAAATAAGGTACAAGTTTATCATTTCTAGTGCTCAAAATCATTTCTATGCCACAAAAACAGCAAGCCATCATAAATCTAAATATAAACTGACTGAGTATAAATGCAGATGCATGGACATTTAATAGCACACAACAGAGTGGCATGGTGTTTTTTGGCCTCTGTTTTCTTATAATATTGACATCCCCCCTGGCCTTTGTTAGAGGGACAGTTCTTACCTTGTTAATGGTCCCAGGTCTCCTGAGTCTTGGCTTCCAGCTTCACTGGGAGTGCTCACTGATTTCGAGGAGGGAGACATAGGGGTTGGGACTAAATAATGAAAATAACAGGTATCCCATGTTAAAAAATGCAGCGACTGCACTGGAGAAGAGCAGTGTCAGACAAATCAAAACAAATGGGCCCAAATTAAAGTGGTTGTATGGCCAGGAGAGATTAAGATGGGATAAGGAAAAAAAAAAAAAAAAAAAAAAGGAAAGAAAAGGAAGAAAGTCAAGTGAATTTTTCATATTTTGGAAATTAAAATTTGAAATGAATTTAGACAGAATTAACTTAGGGATTCTAAGGCCATGTCCACCTTAACAAAGTGAAATGGAGAATCAAAATAGCTATCCAGATATTTCAACTCAAATATCTCTCTAGGATGACCTATCCAGATAATTTCAATTCTCCACTTTATTTTGTTAGTATAGATGTGACCTATTAAAAAAGTGGGTGTCTATAAAACTTTGAAACATTATGGAATAAGTAATTCTGAATAATTTTAAATCGTCAAAGAGAGAGAGGAAAGTCTGTTGTATGTCTACATTGGAGGGAAATCAATTCTCTGTGGAATATAAACTGCATTTACTATGTGAGACTAAATGACAGATAGAGAAAGGGTAAATGTTGAACCTGGTAATTTAAAAATCTTTTTCAAAACAAAGGAAAATGCCAGGCTGCTTTATTTTTACATTTAATGAATAGTTTCATCCCATTGTATTGTTTACTGTGTTCGGAACTTGCTTCCCTTCGCCTGCGGCAGCGCTAGAAGGCACTGCCATGGGCACAAAAGTAAACAGCCATTCTAAAAACCGGAGAAATTAGTTCGAAGATTGAGGTCAGGGCATGCTGAAAATCTGACACAAGGATAAGAAAAGAAAAAAGGTACAGGAAATGTAAATGTATATATATATTTTTTCTGTCCTTCAGGTACAAGCCAAACGTCCTTCAGATAGAAGCTGCACCAAATAGCCAAGATGGCTCCAGGCCAGACAAATTCAGGGGGTTCTCAATATCACACATGCCAAAGAAGCCATATGGGCAGAAAGAAACTTCAATACATAAGTGTAGATTCCCATTTGGTTTCAATCATGTGCAATTTCCTTTTATTTATTTAATAGAGTAAAGGGTTTAACTATTTTGTCCAAATCCTATAACACAATGGCAGATCTGTCATGAAACTAGGAATTTCGTGAGCTCCCATAATTAATTCACTGATCACCCTCTGTAGTAAGTCAGAGGGTAAGTTGGAGAGATGGATGAAAACTGAAAATGGGCACCACTCTCACCAAGTCCCCTGGCAGGAATGCAGGGATAGCTGAGAATTTGGCCATAGTGGTCATGGTTTAGAGATATTTAACTGTTTTGTTCTTAAAGTTTAATTGCTGGCTTTATTTAGAATACAGGAAAATACGACATACGACTATGGGGCTTAACCAGTGTTCACACTGCAACAGAATCTCAAAGGCTATTTTGAGGCAAAAACATAATGGATTACTGCAAAGTGTCTACATTATGTCACAAGCCAACTAAGTATTAAGAAGTTTGTCAGCTCCTCAAAGAAGGTCCATCAGCCAAATATCCCAAAGGTTACATCTTCCATACCATAAAGAAGTTAAACGAAGTAACCAACATCTTGTAGGGTCTCCTTCTATAATTGTTAGACATATGATTTTACCTAATGCAAACTGAGGGTCAGTATAAAATATTTTTTTATGGCGTTTTAATTGTGTGTGTATATATTAAATTATATCCAGGAACACTTAATAATTCATTAGCTTATTACATATTGCTTTTTCTTACTTATATTAATAAAATACTTGTCATTTTGTTGTACATGGGACAATTTTTATTCTTAGTTTAAGTAACTATGGAAATAAATAAAAATTTATTTTAATATAAAAGCCAATGGTGGGATTTAAAAAAACAAACCATTTTGAAATGAAGACTTGATATTGTATCTATTTATATGCATTATTTTTAAAGTCTTTTTTTTTTTTTTTTTTTTTTTTTTTACTATATTGGCTATCATGTAGTTTCACAGACACCCCAGGATTATCCTGAAATGTATAGAAAGCAAATGGATAAAGAGAAATAAAATAAATGATCACATGAGAGATACACAATGAAGTGACAGAATAAACACATCATGTAGAAGTTTACCTTCAACACAAATAAACCAAATAATTCAATATCCAAACCCTAGTCACAAAATGAGATTGTGGACAATTAACTACAAATGAATGAGTTGGAGGAGGGGTGTTGCAATAAAAATGCCAATTAGCAGTGAAACCAAGATCTACAATAGACTTGAATAAATTTAAACTTGTTAAGTAGCTGTTAATTTGTCACTATTTTAAGTTTTCCTTCACATTTCCCACTGAGCTTTCTATTTTCATCATGGAATAATTCTATGCCTGTAGTGGTTATGAAATTCATAACCAGATTCACAGTATTTAGGTTGGCAGAGAAAGGCTGGGATTCAGTGATGGAAATGAAGAACAATTTAAGAAAAAAATTCCAAGATTTCTTGTGTTTACCATGTGGCAACTCGTTTAACAAGTATAAAATAATCTACTAGTACACAGTAGAGAAGGTTGACCATATAATCAGTCAATAAGCAGCAATCTGTCTTTCCATCTCCTTCCAGCCCCCTCAGTTCCAAAAATAAATACAGCTGAACCATAAGCCACAGAATTTCTTCAAAAATAAAAATAAAAGAGACATAAAAGAATAGTAAACGCTGGACATGGTAAATCCCATGCAAGTCAAATTTAAGAAAACAGTAACACCGTTTAGGTACCTAGAGGGGGCTCCGGTGATATACCAATGCTTTGCAAAAGAGCCTCTGTCTCTCTGCGTTTGCGATCCAGATCAGAGTCGTCCTGAACAGGTTCTTTCTTTTGCTGCATATCAGCCTAAAAAGAGTAGATGCCAGTAAGAAAAGTTAATAACAGAACTAAGTATATGCTTTTCCTGGCTTAAACTGAAAGTGGTAAATGAGTGGCAGTGAAGACCAAGCAAAAGCCATAAATAGATATAATCATGTGTATAAAGGATGAAAAAACACTGCAACTGCTCCACTTAATAATTACTAACCCCGTGCTTTCTCTTTTGTTTGAAGGTTTTTTTTCCCCTGCTTTTATCGCATGGTATGAAAGTTTCTCTCATTCAGTTTTGAAAGAAACCATCAGAGTTAAGTATTTCTGACTGGGATAATATGGATTATAATTTTTTTAATTGTTTGCCTTTTTCAACCCCATTGTCCCTTCTGGGAAGGCATACTATCTATCAATTCTTGATGAGTGAGTGTTTATAATATTCACGCCCCATGTTGGAATTACGAAAACAAAGAATTACTGGGATCTGGCTAAAAAATAAAACTAGTTCTGAAATATGTAACTGTAAAATACACTCTGTATCAGCAATCTAATTTTACCATGGTTTAAAATAAACCATGCTACAATATTTATTGAGGCACGTGAGCAATATTGATAGCTAAGTGTTGTTACTTAATTCTGATTTTCACAGGCTTCCATTAAATATATTAACTCAAGGGAGAAAATTATCTTGTAGAAAAATATAGAATAAAAAAATCATTCAGAAGAGGTTTCCCAAATTCTGTCAAACAAACACAGGGCTTCATACAGACAGATCCTATGTCTGGTTCGTGTTTTCTATAGGATAGGAACAACAAAATACAGGTTAAAGAAGGTCATCGGTGGGATTCTGGGCTAATTAAACATTCAGGTCTTTTCTTTTTCCTAACACAGTTAATTACTTAAGACAAGGCATTTATCCCACATCTGAAACATCGTAACATCCTGCTTCATGATAAAGCTTTGAGAGTTTACAAAAGTGAAGCTATCTTAAGGTTGTCAAAAGCCAATTATCCAGTTACCAAACACACCCTCCTCCCCAGGGGCAAGTTGGGTACCCTAACAGGTATATTATCTGCTTTCAAGAGTAGCCGGGTACATTTCAAAGCACCAAAGCATAATTTACATCGTGGCATCTGAAGCAGAAAAAGTCCATGCAACTTTTACTTCCAGATGATAACCTACACACTGATTATAAGCAAAATGCATCTCTGCACATAATGCTGGGCTCGACACTTTTGCTATTACTCATCTCAGGCTTAAAATGCTCTCATATTTGAAGTCTATCTGTCATTTGAGGAAAAACTGTCATTGTGGGGGTTGATGAAGGCTAATGAGAGCACTAGAGGCTTTCTGGCACTCTCACCTAGCCCAAAATTCTGAAATGACAGCTTAATCTCTATCCGTGAAGATAGCAAAGTTCACATTCTTTTCCAATTTTAACATTTAAACTTATTGAAGCAAGTTCCAAAGTGTATGCGCACAACAGAGGCAAAGATAGAACTAAAATAGGAAGAAGCGCCTTGCAGAGTGAGGATCTATATCAACATTCACATATCAGAACGTTAAAAAAAGGAAGGAGGAAATCAAACAAAAGGGAATTGCCATAGAAGTTACTGAAATACAAATGGAAAAACTAAGATAAGCAAAATCCATCTTAGGAAGCCAGTATGAAGCAATATGATTTTACAGTGGAGAGTTTAGCCATCACTGGACTTTCAGCTTTACTGAGAGCAGATATGTGTTTATTTTGTTCACCACTATATCCTCACAGTAAAGCTGAGAGGTTAAGTGTCTGACTTGAGCTCTGGTCATTAGCTCTCAGTTCAAGAGTTTGAGCCTCATGTCAGGCTCTGTGCTGACAGCTCAGAGCCTGGAGCCTGCTTCGGATTCTGTGTCTCCCTCGCTGCCCCTACCCCACTCGTGTTCTGTCTGTCTCTCTCTCTCTCAAAATTTAACATTAAAATTTTTTTAATGTATTGAATAAATGAACAATTACCTCCCTTTGGTAATTGTTATTCTAGAACTATAGAATCTCAGAATTCTACATCCTTCTGCCAACTGCACTCTGTTCAGCAAGCGCCTTTACAACAGCACTGTTAGGAGTCCTCTAAACTTTCAGTGACCCAGTGTTCATAAAAGAGTCATTGCTATATCCTAGCAACAAAAAGAGTCATTAACCTTTCCTCATTCTTTTAACAAAAACGTAGTGAAGGACAACAGAGTGTCAACGGTAATGAGACAAAGAGGTTCTAATGGAGCTTAAATAGAGCGAACCGAAGAAGATCTGCCTAATCCTTTCCTTTCCAATAAACTTAGAGTATATTATCTAAAACTTTCTGTCATGTATGTCCTATGCAGAAAGGCACAGAATGTTTTTTTAATTTATTCTTTAAGCATTAAACATTTAAGAAACACACTAGAGGGCATGTCACACATCAGCATGCATTACCATACACAGCAAAAACAGCACACCTGAACTCCTCCTCCAAAATTTCATTCCTTTTCATACAGGTGCCTCTACAACTCATTCTCTGCCTTCCACCTTCTTTAATTCTTAAGGAAGAAGGCAATATAATGACATATATTAGAAGGACAAATGTCCATCTAGATGTAACAAAAGCTTAAGAAAGCTATCGGCACTCAAAGGAGACAAGGAAAATGAAAACTTAGGTAACTGGGGCTTATTAGAAATTAAGGCAATTCCTATCTGTTACCAATTAGCACCTTAAACTAAACAGAGTGATACTACATCCAAGGCAGTTAGTTATACCAAGTGCTCTAGTCACGAAACTTTTGATTTTCTCCATGTAATTACTACTGCAGAATCCTAATATATTTTAATGACTCAATAGGAGTGGTTTTGCAGTGCTAGCAATTAAAAAATGTGCTAGGTGTCTTTCCCAGAAAACGCTATTTCTGTTTGCAAAGAGTAATCACAGCTCAGACCCAGGGAGGAAAATCAAAGAAAGCAAATTTGTCAGCTGAGAACTGTCAGTCACTTTTTCAAAGACAGCTCCATAGTTATTAGAGGAACAAGTGAGGACAGGCCAGGAAACCTCTGTCTGTCCTACCTTACAGCAATCCAGCAGAAGGCCAAGGACAGGACGAAACTTCAGGGTGGCCCCATTAAGGACACCTCATTGCATTGAAGCCAATTTTTCATGAAGTTGGGACTGAATCTGAAATGGTGGCCACTATATTTATTTTGAAATCAGATTTCATCCATAATACCACAACCAAGAAAACAGTTGACATCCAAAGAAGCACAGAGTGGTAATTTTATACATGTATAGCTTTCTGGATTCTGTGGAGATAATCAACCGAGGTGGTCCTAACTCATACCAGTTTTCAGTCCTGGTAAAAAAATAGTCACTCAGATTGGCATTAAGAAGCATTTTGTTTCCTTTTTATTCTAAATTTGTGTCATTTAAAATATAAGCTTAAATAAAGTTAAAAATCAAGCCTATAAGTTAAGGCTATTGCTAACACTCTACAAACACCACAAAAACTAGAAAATGTTAAAACTCAGGAGTCAGTGACAGTTGACTGGGGCATCCCATAGACTCAAGATCAGAATTTCCAAGGATATTTGCAGGAAAGAATTCCAGATGTTTGGAAAAGGTGTCTGTGACCAGCATCTCAGACTAGTGCTAACTAGTTGCTGTGTTCACTCACGCACTCAATCACTCTTTGTTTAACCCTTTATTGAAGTCCTGCTAGGTGGCAGGATCTGTGCTAGACATTCACTTGAAAAACACCAGCCCTGTCCTCAAAAGCCTGCCCTCTCTTAGGAGAGAAAGACGAGTGAAGATGCAAACATACTGCTTTGTGCTAACTGGTTTGATGAGGTCAAGGATAGGGGCTGGACTAACTAGTCATGGTGGGAGAAAGGTATAAGAGAAGGTTTTCTGGAGGAAGTGACGTTTGAGGTGAGAACTGAAAGACAGGTATTTAACAGTCAGGAGAAGGACAAAAGAGAGAAGTAGGAGAATGGTACAAGCAGTAAGTAAATATTCACAAACTCCCTGTCAAGAGAGAGTGTGGCCCATACGGGATATGTAAGTAGCTGAGACTGGCCAGAATGTGGATTTAAGGAGAAAGAAGATGCGGGAGAAAAGAAAGTGCTGTCTTGTCCATCCAGGATCTGATGACCACTATAAGTTGGAGAAGGGGTAGTAAAAGAATGACCCCAGGTTTCTGTTTAGGGCCACGGGCTGGAAGAGGGGATCCTTCCTGAGACTGGAGATAAGGGCGGCTACCCTTAAGGCTTTGACTTCTGGGGCCCAGTATCCTCATTTGAAAATTCCAGGTTTCTTGCAGCTACAAAATGCTATAATTCCAGGAAACTGGAAGACTTGAATTATAAGATCCGTCCAATAACAGTATTTTTGGAAAACGGCCTCATCAGCAGGATCCTGATAAATGTATGTAGCCAACCGTACGGGGTTGCATTCTCCTATTCTGGTTGCCAATCTCAGGAGCAGAATAACCACCGCTTCTTACTGACCAGTTCCTCTGTGCCTTATGTTCTCCTTATATCCTCTCAGAAATCTGTGAGGTAGGCACCAATATTTTCCCCATTTTACACAAGGGAGAACAAGGTCAGAAGGGTCTCATACTCATTCAAGGCCATTCTGTGAAGGGCAGAACCAGGTTTCCCAGCCACATCACCTCAAAAGCCTCAGGGCAAAATCACTGAATTTTCCCGCCTCTGTCTTACAGCAAAGTCTGCTCAGACAAACCAACTCATCACAGTCTACAAACGTTACTCTGACCCAATTAAGGAAAGATCTTTTGCAGGGGGAAACGGGTTGCTGAGGAACAAGACAGGCTTTAAGGATGGTGTCGTCCCATGAATCGCAAAGTCTGGCCCCGGTCGGACCTTTCGAATCAAAACCTTTGAGATGGAGAGTGAGGGCTCTGTACTGCCACGGGAGCCCATGGAGCAAGGTCAGGATATGACAGGCTTAACCCTGTGGAAACAAGGAAACTAAGACCGTTGCTTTAATTCCAGGCCCAGAAAATACAGAGCCCAGGTGTACCACACTCCCCACCACCTGCCACTGGCAACCTCCTAGGGCTCCATCTGCTGTGTAACGGGCCAAATCTCCATCAGGCAAAGCTGCCGGGTACAGAAACAGAAAGGGTGGCCCGTTTCGATCAGCCTTGTTTGCCTGCAATTCCCCGCCCCCCCCCCACCCCCCCATGGGTGAAGTGACAAAGACGAGGCAGACAGCATAATTTGGAACCGGATTTCCCATACCACATCACATTTTGTAGTAATTCTATGAAATTCAAGTTGGATGTTAGAACGTCAGTTTAAAAGGAAACTGGTTATTAGTAAAGGATAACAGGTGCTATAAAACTATAGTAAGTGTTGACATTTGAAGGAAAGGAAGCATAATAACCTAATGCCTTTTTTGGCTTTGCCTGGAAATGAATAGCCATTCCTTGTCAATTCTCACCTCTACTTCACTCAAAGACTGCATACATAATAGCAAAGATCACCAAGAGAAAAACATTACGTGCACTGTCAAGGACAAATAAGACCGTGGCATCAATCAAAGTGTAATGGAACGAGAGAGATGTGAGATGGCAGGAGGCTAAAACACAATTGCAATTATGTTTTACTTTGTTGGGAAATAATTGTTACAAATCTGTT
This sequence comes from Leopardus geoffroyi, assembly GCF_018350155.1. Taxonomy (NCBI): domain Eukaryota; kingdom Metazoa; phylum Chordata; class Mammalia; order Carnivora; family Felidae; genus Leopardus; species Leopardus geoffroyi. Next base: position 99,238,231 of record NC_059331.1, on the reverse strand, counting down.
ACCTTGGTCTCCCACCCTTATAGTATGAAACAGAGCCTATCTAGATTGTAAGGCATCAAAAGACATTTTCTTTTTCCTTACAGAAAGACTCCAAGTATGGGACAGCTCTGGTTTCTAAACACACGAGTATATCACACATAAAGTTTCCTTCTCAGAAAACTATTCCAAACCACCTTTGGCGTCTGGTTTCTGTACAAGATGTGGGCTATTTCTACATGACCGCAACAAATTGGAGAATTAAAAATAAATTATTTGTTGGATTGAGCTAGGAGAAGAAAACATGACATGACAGCAACGCACTGAACTGGGAATCCAGAGCCCTGGATTCTGGGTGTGGCAGACAGAAAGTGATATTTCATCTCTGGGTTTCTGCTGCTTTGTGGGCATAACGAGGGGTGTCAGTAGAAAGCCTCTAAGATCTCTTCTGGCTTCAAAATGTCATAATTCTGTGTCCATGGAGCAGAGTCTACTACCATACTACCTACCCTCTCCCCAAGAGGGGGACATACTGCTTTCCCTCTATCAGACCTAGGATCCTTGTTTATGCTGAAAAACACACATCCCTTAAGAAACCATGGAGATCCATTGGCATCACTTTTCTACTGTTCTCCTAAAATGTTCTGGCTAGTAGTTTGTGTGTGTGTGTGTGTGTGTGTGTGTGTGTGTGTGTTTTAATGTTTGTTTATTTTTGAGAGAAAGAGCTTGCAAGCAGGGGAGGGGCAGAGAGAGAGGGACACAGAGGATCCAAAGCAGGCTCCGCACTGTCAGCACAGAGCCTAATGCGAGGCTCGAACTCACGAACTGTGTGATCATGACCAGAGCTGAAGTCAGACATTCAACCAACTGAGCCAGCCAGGCACCCCCAGGCTACTAGTTTTGAAAAATTTTTTTCTTAAAACTAACACATATTGGGGCTCTTGGGTTGTTCAGTCGGTTGAGTGTATGACCCTTGATTTTGGCTCAATTCATGATCCCACGGCCTGTGGGATCAAGACCCTCATCAGGCTCCATGCTGAGCATGGAGCCTGCTTAAGATTCTTTCTCTTGGGGTGCCTGGGTGTCTCAGTGAGTTGGGCATCCGACTTTGGCTCCGGTCATGATCTCTCAGTTCATGAGTTTGAGCCCTGCATCGGGCTCTGTGCTGACAGCTCAGAGCCTGGAGCCTGTTTTGGGTCTGAATCTCCCTTTTTCTCTCTGCCCTTCCCCCACTCATGCATGAGCATGCTCTCTCGCTCTCGCTCTCTCTCAAAACTAGACTTAAAAAAAAAAGATTCCCTCTAAAATATAAATAAATAAATAAATAAATACTTTTTAAGAGCCCTAACACATATTAAACACTTACCAGAGCCTGGGTACTACCAAGTGCTTTACAAGATTAACTCTTTTAATTCTCACAACCCCCCAAAAATATATATATTAGTATTCCTATTTTAAGGATAGGAAACCAAGATACAGAAAGGTTAAGAAATTTCTAACAATAGAGATTTCACGGACCACTTTCAGGGTGCTATTCAAGTCTAAGGTGAACCTGGGGCTTGGAGACCTCTGGACCATAGGTGGTGCTTGGCCAGGACACAGTAGGTGACAATGATCTCGTTACTCTGTGTATGCAGATACCCACTCATTTTATTCAGAGATCCTAGAAGGATTCTTCTAAAGCATCCTCTTAATCATTTGACCAGTCCCTTAGAATCAAGTGATTTTCCTTTTTCCCTGCAACACCCCAATACCCAGAATTTACCTCTTTCTTTTTCCTCTCTTCTTCCTTCCGTTTCTTCTCTTCTCTTATCTGTGCTAAGCGCTGTTTTTTGCGCTCTAGCTCAGCTTTTAAGTCACTTTTGTCAGACATGTTGGTTTCCTTGGAGGAAAAGAAAAAAATGTGAATATATAAAAATAACCTTTCTGTATTATCATTGCAAAAAACATTCAAAAGCTTGAAAATGTGACTTTTTGACCACAACAGGTTGTATTACGTAGCCTATGTCGAAGAATCAAAGAAACAAATGAAGTTAGATCTGGTCTCATGCTATGTAAATACCTTCCTTTTTATGTATTCATAAATATTTGAAGAAATACAATGGTATAATCTGTTCTGGTCTGAAGAATAATAGCAACTTCAGAATAAGCAAGACAACACTTTCTGTGCAAGTTTCTTAACAAATAAACAATAAATAAATAAATAAATAAATAAATAAATAAATAAGAGAATCAAAAAAGAACTTTCACCATGACTTCCAATTTAGACGATAATGCACCAATTCATCCCCACACTGAGAAAAGAACATAGGCTGTCATAAACCCTTAGAGATGTGCCCTGCTCAAATTTCTATGGACTCAGTAAACATTCCTCCACTGAGCCTGGGCACATAGATTTCATTTTGCCTAGCATTATATGCATCAGGGAAGACAGCCACTAAAGACCTAACATGTTAATCTTCTTTTTCTGTAAAACTCCTCCCAAACTGTCACAACTAATTTTGTCTCCAGTACAATCCTATCTCTATAAAACGTTCATCTGCATACTGAACGCAATAGTGCTTATCCTGGCACTTTCCCTTTCCAGAGCAAAAGATGTTTATGAACACATGAAATAGTAGGTAACACCATGGCAAGTTCTTGGGAAAATTTATCTGAATGAAATTTAATTTCTACATTAGTGGGGATGGTGATGCCAATGGTGATGATGCCAGCCAGAAATATTTGCAAATACAATGAGTTCGGAGAATACTGTCACCAGTTACCAATGATTAAATTTGCCTGTTTCATGCTCTCAATTGGAAACTAAGAAAATGGAAACACTGAGAAATGAAGAACCCCCCCCCGACCCAAATTCCAAAAATAAAGCAAAAAAACAAAAAAATCCAAAATGTCATGAATATTAATTTACATATTATTTATATGCAGCTATGATGAATATATAATGAATCCCTAAGTAGATGACAGAGGAATGAAAGGCAAAAAAGAAGCAAAGAATACAAAAGAATGAAATATCCTCAAACTTCCTGTCACTGCCTTTAGAAGGTAATCAAGAAGCTGCAGTTACCCTAAGACACACTTCCCCAAAAATACTCATAGTTGGAAAATGCACTTTACTGTACATATTCCTTCTGGTTCATGATGTAATGGCAAAGAATTGTGAAATAATAGCAATAATAATCACAATAATTAATCTTTGTAATCAATTCATGAACACACGCTATCTTCATTTTTCAACAAATATCATCGAATAATTAATCTTTGCCAGGCATGGTCTAAGGCATCAGAGTACAAAGATGAGGAAAATCAGATTCTCCCCTTCAAAGAGTGCATAACTGCACTTTGTAGGCATGTGGGATGGCTGGAGATGTTCTCTGAGATACTGGCCTGTGGGTTTCTGAGTGGCAAACATTTATTTGTTATCACATTTAATCATAACAATCCAAGGAGACCAGTGTTGTTATTAATACCTTGCTTGCATTTCAGATAATGAAAGCTCAGCAAGACCTAAGAACATATAGTCAGTACATGGCAGCAGCTAAATTCAAGCATGCCCATGCTCTGAACTACTCCACTCTGCTGACTCCAACGTACAAGTTAGGCAGAATGCAGAGAAAAAGAATAATTAAGATCTACTAGAACGAGCAAGCATATGCTTTGAGGAGGAGAGGAAATGTAAGGTGGATATCAAATGAGGTCAGAAACTAGCAAAGAAGGGAAGATACCGATATGCAAAGACCTATAAAATGGGAACCAGCAGTCTAAGAGATGCGGATGAATCCAAGCCAAGAAATATAAACTTTAGTTGGTAAGAATGTATTTATGGCGGCAACAGGTAAAGCCTTTGGAAAACAGAAGAGTTTCATTTGGTATAATGAGAGATGGGAAATCACAGCAGCTCTTTGAAGGGGAAAGTGACCAAGTAAAAATGGAAACTGCTTAAGCCTACTCTTGTCCCTGCCTGGAAAACAGATAGGAGCAGAAACTAGAAATCAAGCAAGCTGCCTAGAGGCTGGTGATCTACCTGGATCGATTGCACCTGCATGAGGATGGTGGGTGGATGTAGAGACCGAATGTAAGGAATGTGGGCAGATGAAAGCATGCTAAGAAGGAAGAAGTAACTCTTGATAGCCTTTAGATATGGAAGCAAAAGAGAAAGACTCAGACACAATTCAACTTTGAGAAAGCAAGGAGGATAGCAGTGAAGCTGGAAAGAGAAGGCAGGAAAGAAATAATGAAAAAACTTGTAGTATGTTGTGATCTGGGTGTCAATGGGATTTCTGGGCAGAAAGAATGCATAGACACTATAGATGGGATGAGAAGCTGGATGGGGACCGGCGCTGTGGAACAGAATTCTGAGTCATCCACCTACGAAGCTTAAAGCTGAATCACAAATTCAAAGTCCTACAGGAGCCAGGCAGATAACATGAGGACACAAAGCAGTGATTAAGACCAGGCAGAGAGGAAATAACCTGCCTGAAGAAGAAAGCTCTATCCAGCTCCATGGCTGACATGGAAAAATATGAATCAAAGCAGTTAGATCTTCTGATTTCTTTTTAAGAGAAACCATGGAACTGACAAAAATCAGGTTTATCACTAAAATATCATTTGCCAATAATTTTCAACACCAGTGGGCAAAATTCCTGGCAGGAGAAAATACGACCCTAATTCCAGAAGCCATCTGTGAAATTTCATATACTCTTCCTTCTCCTATGGGGACCAATCAGATTTATGTTTTTGACATTTTTTTGGCCGTCAGAAATGAAATGTCCAATCAAAAAGATCACTATTAAAGCAATAATTGTGTCATTCTGAACACAGCCAGTGGAAACTACTTAGAATTTTCTCCCACACATTTCCCCAGTTGCAATTGGACTTCTTCTAGTCCACCAAAAGGGCCTGCCACAAATTCAGCTATATACTATGGTCATTAAGGAGCAAACTATGTAATAAGAACATCCTATATTTGTTGTGATTTTCTGGTTGACCTTCATTCATGAGCAGGAAGTAAAGTGTATATTTAGTACGTTTCTGCAAAAAGCAAAGTTCTTCTTACAACTAATAAACATGTCTGACCATGCTGGTAATTTAAGTTGGTGTTACCAGCCACACAGCCAATATTTTTTAAATAAACAACAAAAACGCCAACGGAACTTTTAAAAAGTATTAGGTAGTGATGTTTCAAGTAACACACTTTTTAAAGGTCGTAGAGACACAATGGCAAAAGATAGCTATAGAGTATCTTCCACTTACTGACTTTTTGGATCTACTCCAAAATAGACATTTTGCACCAACACCAAGTAGAATAAGAAATCTCAAGAGAACACCTCATAAAGGGTTTGGGAAGTACACATTAGAGTAAATGAATGGCCCTTTACACACAGTAAAAAGGCTGCAATCGTGGCACTAAATGCAGTGTCAGCACTAAACTCCCCAGGCTTTCCCGGGGGGCTTGCCACTCTGACTCACTAAATCTCCCTGCACATCAAGCAAAGCAAATTGAGGAGCAAAGCATGGGGGACATGAGTTATAGAGCTTCCTGTGGCTAATGTAGGTCATTGCAAAGGCAATTCTGATGCTCTCAGTTTAAGAAAATAAGAGTCAGAGCTACCTGCTGCTAATTATTGCTCACCTACTTCACACACACACACACACACACACACACACACACACACAAAGCTGGTCTCTTTTATTTAAAAATTAAAAAAGGGGTCAGGAGAGAAATCACACCCACCTCTGGGTGTAAGTCTGTTCATCACCCTACTCTGCCACCAACCAGCCAACTACAGTTTACCTCTCCCCTGTCTTAGGAACAATTACAGCTCAGCCTCACCCACTCCACCCATTCCAGGGTCAGATGATGTACTTTTATGATGCCCGCTCAGCTCTCCTCAGAGCAGAGTCCCATATTCCAAATTTGTTTTCTGTTGGTGACATTCCTCTTACCCACACTTTCTTACAACCTACCTTCACTTACCCAACTCTCACTTTTTACCTCCTCCCACCCCTGCATCTTAGCTCACACTCTCCTACAAATTCTCCAGATTTACTACTGCTGAATACAACCCTACTTCATCTCTTTTCTTTCTTTTCTTGTCCCCCAAGTTACCCACCCCTCAACAAGAAATATCCAAAAGTTCAAATCAGCTACTCCATGTCCTCTGGGCTCCATACACTAATCCCCAACACTTATTATTATTTTTTTTTCAAATTTCAATTCTCTACTTCTGATTCCCCCCCTTTTTTTTAAAAGCAGAACATTATTTTTTTTTTAATTTTTTTTTTCAACGTTTATTTATTTTTGGGACAGAGAGAGACAGAGCATGAACGGGGGAGGGGCAGAGAGAGAGGGAGACACAGAATCGGAAGCAGGCTCCAGGCTCTGAGCCATCAGCCCAGAGCCCGACGCGGGGCTCGAACTCGCGGACCGCGAGATCGTGACCTGGCTGAAGTCGGACGCTTAACCGACTGCGCCACCCAGGCGCCCCGTCAGCAGAACATTATTATATTTCAACACACAACTTCTGTACAACCAAAATTAAAATATCACAGTAAGATGTTGGAGACAAAACACGGCATTTCATTTACAATGCATGGCGAATGGTTAACATTCCTTAGTCATAAATAATCTCTTACAAACCAGTAACAAAGACACTAATATTCCAAGGGAAATGAAAAAAAAAAAACAAAAAACACAGAGGAAAATGAAATAACAAATGTTTAAGGACATATGAAGATAATTGAACTGAGCAATAACAGAATAAAAGCAACTTCTTTGTAGTATCACATTGACCAAGATTAAAACATTGACATCTAATGTTTGCACAGTTTTAGAAAACAAAACAAAAAAAAACACTGGGAGACAAGATTGATGAGGACAGTCTATACAATTGGGGGGAAATCCCTACTTTTGACTCAAAATATAAATTTTGGATATGATTAATTCCAATGAAGTGGATATACTAGGACTATTTCAACAAATTATGTGGAGAAATTCAAAATAATTTACATATAAGCATGTTCACTGCACAGAAAATTTGTAGCTAATGGATTTCTCTTTTCATCCCTGGTTCAACCTTTATTCCCTTGCTTCACTATAACTCATCTCCACCCATCCTCCCAAATGTCTCAGTTCTCATAACTTTTGCTTCAGTCCATCTCTGAGCCCAGTAAAAGGCCATTTGATCTAAGTTAAATGAATCAATATAAGAAAAGAACTTAGAATCATGCCTAACAAATATTAAACACCCAAGAAAATTGTTTTTCCTCTTCCTCCTCTTCCTTCTCTACTTCTTCCTTTCCTTCTCTTCCCCTTTTTATATTATTATTATTATAATCATCATCATTATTATTATCATTACTATTACTATTACTGTTTTCTACCATGCCAACCCTTTCCCCCATCACTAAGTCCACCTTAATTCAATAACCAAAGTCATCATTCAAAGTTCACTGCAATCATTTAAAAAATATTACAGTGAGAAATACATTAAAGGTATATAGCATGTTACTGATTTAGTAGCAATATAATCAGAGTAAGAAAACCCAATCTGTGATCCAAGAGAGTCTAAGGCACTCCAGAGCAAATAGAAGGAGCTTCTCAATCTAATGGATTATAAAATGGAAGTTATGTGGTTAAAGAGATGTTACTCAAATAAAAATATTGTAAAAAATTAAATGCAGTCATTTAATTTAGTAATAGTAAAATTCTTCTCAATTTTTCAGTTGAACACAGGAATTACATATCAAGCTGTCCCAAGTAAACATCCTCCCGTATCTCACCCACTTCCGCCCAGAGGATGGAGAGGCACATGGAGAAATGGTTTCTTCTCTAACGAAGAAGTTAGTTGCAGGGAGGGTTAATCCTGCCATTCCATTATAGAAATGGCTCATGATCCTAAGTCTCAAAGGAGGAAGAAATGGGGAGAGAAAAGAAGGAGGAAAATGTATGAGAGAAAAACATGGACACTGAGGAAGGAAGAAACAACACAAGTCATTTTCACACTGGCCCTTGTCTTTCCAGTTAACCTTGCATTTCCTTCACACTTCTTAAGTCCACACACATCCACAAAGAAAAGAAAGTTTTCAGTGTTTCTTGAATGCAATGAGGCCTATAACCTACATTTTCATTTCTGCATGTACCATCATGGGATGGTCGGGTCCTGTTTAGAACCAAGTATCTAACAGAGAAGCAAAGGGTTTAGCTCTGTTTACACAGCTGCCAAGTAATAGACTCTCCCAAGGCTTAGCGTTTGAACAATATAGACTTCTATTTCCTTTTGGTTGTCTACGTTGGCAGCAGTTTGAGATTCCATTTCTAATGCTGGCATATGCAAATGTATTTTTAAGCTTAAAGTCAGAATCCTAGGAGGTTTAAATCATTGCCCAGCTGTGGCCAGACTCATTGAAAAAAATATCCAGAAACAAGTTCTCTTTTTCTGCCTGAAAACAATTGCTCTTGTCAGCTCTTTACTATGAGCTATTGAACTTTTCATCTGCCACTAGGTATGCATAAGAAATTTGATCTTTCCCAACCTTGTTTCACCTGCCTGGCTTTTCATAAAATGTAGCTGACTTCTCCCAACTGGATAGGTGGACAAGGGATGATACAGACCACAACCATTTGCCCATTTATACAGTGATATCTTGCCTTCTATAAAAGGAGGGTTATAGAAGTCTCAAGAGGGATTTGGCTGGTGAAAGACATGAGAGGGTTATTTGCTAAATTTTTACAGCCAACAGGACACTGTGAAAACAAAACTTTTTTTTTTCCAGTTAATATTCTTTTTATTATGTAATGTGAGCTTGGTCGCAACAAGGTACACCTCTTCATCAGGAGTTAAGTCTAGAATATTTTCTGAGACTTGTTCCCTCATCCAGGTTGGGTTTGTTTTTTTTTTTTTTTGTAATTTATTGTCAAATTGGTTTCCATACAACACTCAGTGCTCATCCCAAAAGGTGCCCTCCTCAATACCCATCACCCACCCTCCCCACCCTCCCACCCCCCATCAACCCTCAGTGTGTTCTCAGACAAAACTTTTAATAAAATCCATCTCATAGTCGGAAGTTGCCCGGGGTCTGGTCTACTCATACTGTTAGATGAGCAGTTTTTAAACGTTTTGCTTTCAGCATCCCTTGATACTCTTAGTTCCCAGTGACCCCCAAAGAGCCTTTGTTTATGTGGGTTACATCTATCAACATTAACCATGTGAAAAATTAAAACCGATAAAACTTTAAATATCTAATAATTCATTTTAAAATCACAATAAACTTGTTACTTACTAATATAAAATTTTTATGGAAAAAATAGCCATACTTCCCAAGGCAAAAAAACAAATAGTAAGAAGAGTGCAATTCCTTTACATTTTCACTTATTTCTTTAATATCTAGCTTAATAGAAGTCAACTGGATTCTTACAGCTGCGTCTGCTTCCAGTCTGTTGTGATATGCTATTTTAATTGTGAAGAAAATCTGGTCTCACATAAATATGTATTCCAAAAAGGAAGAGTATTTAAATAGCCTCTTAAGGTAATTGTGGACATTCTTCGATATTACACCAAAATTCAACAGATGTCAGTTTCCTAATGTTCTGTTGCAATGTAATTATGAAATGACATCAATTGATGAGCTTTTTGCACTCTTTTTGCACATTAAAATCTATTGGTCAATCTTAAACTTTGAATGAACCTTTGACCCATGTATGATTTTATAACATTATGCACTGGTTATCTAGAAAATTATTTAGAAAAGTATGCAGACTTCTCAAATGTTGATACAGGTGACTCTCCAATATCCAAAAATCAAACTTGGTAATATCACTACCAAACTCTTAGGAAAACTCTTTAGGTATGGTAAAGCTGATATAAATTTTCCAAAATTCTGATTTTTGCTGAAAATCTTAAATTTTGTCATTAGCAGCAAATATTGTCAATTCTGACAAGATCATGCCACTCTCATTGATTTTTGAGAAAATTTCTGCCAAAAACCCAACTCTGAATAATCCTAGTTTGTCTGTGAATTGTACTTTCAAATAAAAAACAAAAACAGTGTTTCATGAAAAAAGGCAGGTAGTTTGGCTCACAACTCAAACTACTGCACAAATCTTATCTCGAGACAACCACTGAACTTTGGTAGGCAGCAAAAGTGCCTTATGTGTTCCCATTTGTCACACAGTAAAGACATGTGCTCAAGGGTAGAGATTTAACATAACATTTTTTTTTTTCTGCTTCATGAAGGACATTCTTAAGTGAAACAGGGTTGGTTGGTTGGTTGGTTTAAACTGCAAGCATGTGGCAGTGAAGGTTGATGCCAGTACTGGTCTAGTTTGGTGCCACTGTCTCAATTCCTGCTAAGTATCAGCAGTGTCACCCACCATTGCTTTCACACCATCACTGCAAATGTCAATCTGGTGAAAAAGAAAATAAAAATAACATTTTGTGAAAATTGTCTTGACCTTACAGGTTTCTGAAAACATCTTAGGATCCCAGGGATCCTCAGACCACGCTTTGCCTTACCTGCTTCTTATAAGGTGGAGTTGATTCTAAAGCCTATAGAGACTGAACGAAATTTTGCTGTTGATATAAATAACCTAAACAGAAGGGTTTGAGTTATTTCTTCTGCAGAAAAGAAAAAGTGAAAGACACAATAGTAGAATCACTGAGAACAGAATATTTCAGATTAGAGTCAAGCAACTATAATGATTTGGAAATACCTGGAAGATCTAAGACCTGTGGATATAGCATAGGGAAAAGTGGAATTACAGAAAGAGTAAGGTCTTGAAGGAAAGATTCCATAAAACTATATGTGAAAGACTTGCTTAAACCAGAAAATAGGTAAGGAAGAAAAACTGAGATGACTTCTCTCACTGCTCATTCTCTTTCTCCCCTCACTACACACACAAAAAAATTAATGGAGCTCACTCAGCCTCACTATGAAGTAAACTAAACTAGTGGCTAATAAAATGCAGACTTCTATGTTGTGAAAAAAGTGTTTAATTCTTTTGTTCTTTTAATTTTGCCATTTTAATAATTACAATTATACATGTTTGTTTCAAGACAAGAACATCAAAAATTATACAATCCAGTACCAATATTTTACCCATAAATAGGGAAAGCGAGATGCAGAAATCTAAGCTCACCACCATTAAGTGGACAAGTTGGAACTGGAAACACCAGATCTCCTTATTCTTGAATACTTTCGCCAAATAATGCTTCCTTTTCAGTGTTTACTTAAGATTTTACTCATTTGAATCAAAAGGAAGATCTTAAACAAAAGGCTTTTATGGTGGATCTTGATCTGTTTATAGCCAGTCCAATCTTATGGTTGCTCTCTACCACCACCTGGTGGCAGAAAGTGTAAATTGCATGGGAGAGCTGACAACAAGAGAAAAGGCTTCGCCGTTGAAATTGCCAAACACACCACCGCAGCCAATACTGGGTAGTTCAAGACTCCAAGAGTTTCATCCACAGACGAAAGATCTATTTATGTCAGTAGAGAACTACTGTTTTTGAGGAGGGAAAAAATTTTAGTCCATGAGTCTATGGACTCATCTATGTTGATTTTTCTGGGGTCCTCTTAATTTTACTCACACTGGGTTAATTCTTTACTAGGAAATCAAGCGATACTGCTAAATTAAGCCTTTCGTATCTCTCTTGCTGGATTTGTGAGCTATATTTAAGATTGTTGTGTCTGCATATCATCTCTAGTCCCACTTGCACTGTTTCATGATTCTGAGCTACCCAAGTCGTACTGCTAAAGCTGTAAATCAAGCATTGGCAATTGCAGCACATTAAACAGAAGAGACTCTCAAGCACTCAGCACAGAAGCCCATTATGCTAGAGAGAAAAATCAATCCATAGGGTATCTGCCCTCTCATCTAGTTAACAGAGTAGAGATGAGAGCCCTTAGAAAGTAAAGGCCTCAAAAGCCGTTGTCATCTTTGCCAGAAAGTTCTGGAAAATTTTGAGTTATTTCTGACCCCAACAGTGCATCCCACCAATTTAGAGACTCAACAAGCTTCTCTTTGTTAAAAGAATTGTTCCTCAATTAAGGGAATCAGTCATTCATATCTTAGAGTATCTTAGAGGAACTATCAGACAATATGAAGAGTCCTTAGGAAATGAGCATCTCAAGTAGCATCCTTGAAAGAGTATAAAACTGAAGATGGAACAGTTTGGACAATGAGAGGGCAGTATTTTGGCTCTGTGGCCCTAAGAATTAGGACAGAAAAGGAACCAGAAAATAGAAGAAAGGAGACAAGAGCCCTCTGGGGAATAATACCAGATGCAAAATATGCAAAATATGTCCCAACTCCTTACAACGGAAACTAGAACAAATTAAGAAGTGAGACCTTGAACAAAGAATCCTATAGAAGTACCTAACCTCAGGTCAAAATAGATGGGAACAATGCACCACCTGCCCAGGCCACATATCAGGTAAAGAGGCCAAGTAAATAAGGGTCCCATCACTATATATAATATGAGATCACGTATCTGGGCTCCTGGAAGTTCAAAAGCACTTCAGAGCAAACAGAAAGGAGCTTCTCTACCTAAACAGGCACTCTTGAGGAGTACGTGAAAAAGGACGACTTCTCCACAGACCATGATGCACAGTGGCTCCTCAGCCTTATATTGCACACATAATGGACATCCAATAAATACCTGCTGTCATATAAATGGTTAAAGATGGCCCCTATGTTATTCACTTATTGACATTATGCTAGGACCATCAGTTCAAAGCCCTCTGGCACCAAACACAAATTGTTACACATTCAGTTGCTTTAAATACAACTCAGATAAGCTTGTATTAGCCATTTAGACCCCACCTGCTTTACATATCCCACAAAACTACACCCAATACTTGCTAGCTATAGATAAAACAACCCCCGGAGACTCCCACCTAGCTATGGAACAGCATCACCTAGTGGGTGGTGGTGCCAACCTGCAGTGTCTGGGTCTCCTGCTGTGCAGGATGTCCCTTCTCATGCAATTCTATCCAAGTACCACCCACTAAAATGCGTTGTGCAATGCTGCCACCTCATGGTCCCGTCTTCCCCTTGATCAGCCCTGAAATCCTCAAACTCACCACAAAGCCACAGCCAATTTTCACCGTGCCTTCCAAATTCGTCACCTAGTATTTCCAAGCCTGCCCTTGCCTACCCATGTCCATTCATGCTGCCCAATACCAGTCTTCACCTGGCTCATCTGACAACCACGATGCTCTTCTAACTGATCTTCCTGTCTCCTTGCTAACCTTACTCCCTGATGACTTCCACATCCTCCACACCGCACTAGGGTGATCTTCCTGTCACTCAAGTCCAATGAGCTCACTCCCTTACCTAAAACACTTCAACGACTTCCTTCTAGATGCAAAATATGTCCCAACTCCTTACCATGCGCAGAAAATGCCCTTTATGCCCATCCCTCTCTGCATACATCCCTCTACTTCCTAGTTCACACTTTCTTGTATCGAGCTGTTTCCTTCCTCTGTACCTTTGCAAATTCCAGAAATGCTCTTCCCATCGTTCATTACCTGGTGATTCCTATTCATCTTTCTCAGCTCAATCACATTCCCTCTAGAAAGGCCTCCTAGGGCTTTAAGGCTGGGCCAACCACTCTGCCATGAGCACCCAGTACATGGTCTGCTGGAGCATGTGCCTCCCTGCCTATGTTCTGTTTGTGTGACTCTCTCCTCCTGTTACATTGAAAGCTCCACAAAGGGAAGGGCCATGTCTCGTCTATCTCCATACTTCTGGTGCCTGGCAATGAGTGCTCCTGAACTGCTAAATAACCATTAGACAGGAATGAGAAATCTGTGATTTCACTATCAGGAATTTCCTGATCGTCAATAAATTGTGTCAGTGCATTAAGCTTTTAAATCACCGAACTCAGAAGTTCTTCCTTATAATGCAACCAAATTCTATTCCCATGGAAAGGGGGTGGGAATTGATTTTTCACCCACTAGTATAAATGTGCAACCAACACATGATCCTAATGTTGCCTAATCCACTGAACTATCTTTTCCTAAATCACTACCATTATACGCCCATTGATGTAAGTTTTTCCTGCCTGGTTTACAATTTGAATCTCAGGTGTCTGACTCTAGAAGGATTATTTAGCAAAATCCATTCTATTTATAATTGGCAGCCTCTATTGTTTATCTTAACCAACAAATTCAAAAAATCTGGAATCTATTGCTTAGAATACCTTGAGGATAAATAGTCATACTGGCAGTTGAGCATTCCTTTTTAAAGTGATGTAAAAATATCAGTGCTCTAGAACAGAGCCATATATTGTACTAGAAGCTGTTTCTCTGAGTTGCAAAGATGGTCAGTGAGCATGTCTAAAAATAAACAACTCTCAAGTAACCTGTGAGGCTGATCTTTAAAATAATTGACAACAAGCAAATCTTCAGACATGATCAGCTTTGGCTTTGACTCTGCTGTCCCCATAAAAGGGCCAGATTTTCCACGCAGCAAAGTTAAATCAGCGCTGGCCAGTCGGCCTGCCTAAAATGGGCACTCCAGCCTGATAGAAAACACTGGTAAGTTCAAGCCACCCAGATGTTCTTGCACCTTACAAATAAGGGCAAATTTAAACTATCATACCAAAAGAAATACAATCAGGATATATTAATAAAAATAAGGGGAAGAAGAGTTTTAATGCTTAAATCATGAAGTCAGAGTAGATTTTCTCAAAGTAACTCAACAATATAAACGTTCGGAAAGTCAATCTGTTTTAATCTTCTAAAAATACAAGCTATTAAGGTATCTCGACCTCTTAAAACCAATTAATTCAATACCCTCCCAAATTACGAAATACTGGTGAATTTATAATTAAGCCTACCTAATTTTAAAAACCATCGATCTCTGCTGATGTTATGTCGAGCAGAGGAACACTCCTCAGAAGAGGGACTCAAATCAACACCTCTGACATGTGCACAGCCAGGATACCCTAGTGTCTGGAGCATGTGCTCTTAACTGCTTCATATGCCTGAGCTTTTAGGTTTTCCTCATCCTCCCTTGCTCCACTCTACTGGCCCTAGCATCTCTACTGGTTCATTCTTTCTCCTTTGTGTTCTTTCCTTGCTGAAGCCACCCACTTTATGTCAGCAGATTTTCTCCTCATGTTTGTTCTACAGGCGATAAAGAGTAAGAAAGCTGAGAAAAACACAAAGCTACTAAAGATCCCACAAATCCGTGTAGTCAGTGGTACTACTGTGCTCACAGGACGCGGGGAGAAGGCTCCTCGGAGAGGGTGACATAACAAAGTGTCACAGAGGAAGATGAGACCTGAGGACAGCAGAAGAGCAGTGTCTCCCAGGCAGAGGGAAGCAGAGACAAAGAAGGAGACGTAGAAACAAGAATGGCCAGTCTGTGGGACAAGTAATTTGATATGGATGGAACACTGAATACAAAAGGTAGAGGAAATTGAGGGCGGAAATGCAGCCAGATAGCAGATCCCAAAGGTTGAGTGACCAGCCACCCCAGTTTGCGAGCAAGTGAGGGGGTTCTCTGAATGCAAGACCTGCAGTGCTAAAACCAGGAACTCCCAGGCAAACCTGGACAAGTTGGTCACCCTACAGCCAAAGGGCTGCTATGCCATCCTTTCGGGAGGTCTGAACTTCTCTGAGGCAGCAGGGAAACATGGGAGGATTTGAACAAGTACAAGACCAGGTATTTTATTCCTAGCTTGCAATACACACTACAAGAGCCTTTTTAGACATGGGTTGCAACTCACTGGTGAGTTACAAAATCAAGTCAGCTGGCAGGTGCAGGGAGCAGTTCTACATGGTAAGGGAAACTACTGTTTCATCGAACTTTTTTGACATATATATACTCACTTTTAGGTCTGAATATTATTTATTATTGTTAGTTGCAGTTAAAGGCATTTGAGATATATTGAACTACATCAATTTTAAAAATGGCAGATTTTAAATTATAAAGTAGTCTCTACCTTTGTCCATTCTCAGCCAACATTTAGCATGACAGGACACCCATAGATCATGATGATATTTGTACAGGACACTCGAGTATGCAGAGAAAGCTGTTCACCATCACAAGAGACTGACTCGGGCTGTGCCTATCCTGAGAGCCAAGAGATTAATATCCAAGTACACATGGAACCTGTAGTCCATTTGCAGAGCACGGGTGGGAAAGCCTACCATAGAATGACCAAAGCAAGCTCAGCTCTATTTGTTTAAATCTACCAGAGAAAGAAAGTGGAAAAAAAAAATCTATCCCTGGATACTTCAAGGCACAAGCACATCAAGACAAATATACTTAGAAAGATTAACTCGCTTTTCCAGTTACCCATGAATGTCCATAAGAGTGTGGAAAATCAATACTGCCAGAAATGCAGGACCATGACATATTTCCTGCAGACATGTCAGCATAAATGCCGAATGACCCTAGGATTTGGGAGTTTGCTATTTGTCCCATCAGCACAACTTTTATATTCCTTTTAGAAAGCAAATACCCATCTGAAAAGCTTAACTGCAAAATCCCAAGCCTGGCCCTGCACACAGCATTCTGTATGTGAAGACAGAACTTGGTGGTATGAGGCAGTCAATGTTCACAACAGATTTCTCAACCAGTCCTAAAAGGCTTAAACCTTTCTGATATTCATGTGTATTTTTTACTTCAAGACTTAAAAAAAAAATTTAGCTAGAGTCACTTTCAACCATCTGTCTCTTTGAGTGAAAATAGGATGCAGGCTTGTATGTATTGGCTTTTGAAGAAAACCAATTTGGCAGAAAGAATTAAAGAGAAAGAAGAATTATATCTCAATTTTCAAGACCACACTAAGGAGTCACAAAATATCCAATGTAAGTAGTAACTTACAGGGACACACCTATCTCCTTTTCTACCCATTAAGCTGTCCCCAATCCTAACCATTCTTGATTGAACATCACTCAGATTAGATCTGTGTCACCCGGTCATAGCCTTGGGAAGTGGCAGAGTTGAGACATATGAGTGACTGTCCCAATTTGAGTAGCATTACATGTGATGGGAGATGATGATAGCAGGTACACTCCAGGAATTTGGAAATAATGGAAATATGGCATGATCACTGTCTGAGAGTTCAACTAGAGTTTATCTTAAAACACAGGACATCACCCAAGTTAGAACTATAATGACAGTACCAAAACATCACAGCTAGGGATGGCAAAATGTAATGGAGAACCACCACATAATTAGTAGTGAACAACAATAAAAACTGTGATAATTAAAGGAAAATGTATTTGAAATGATAGGAAAATAGGTGTGATTTTTTTTTTCAGGTTTTCCGTAGTATGTCCAGGGAAAAGGACATGCTTTTCCGGTCGGTTGACATAATTGCTTCTGTGCATCCATCAGGAGGCTTAGTACAGTTGCATCAGGACACCATCTAGAAACATCAGCTATGACAACTGCTCCCCATGCTCTGGTTCCACGTACATCCAACCTTCAGTCTTCCATACTTCAGTTCAGTGCAACTCCTTAGTCAGCCTTCCAGTTAACTTAGGCCAAACACCTTGGAGCCATCCTTCATATCTCTGTCAAATCCCATATCCGAACCATCAGCAAATGATTCAAGATCTACTTTCCAAACCCTTCCAGAATCAGCTTGATTTCACCACCTCCCCTGCCATCACCCTGTCCAAAGCACCAACATTTCTCATCCCTATTATTGAAAAAGCCTCTGAAATGGTCTCCTACCTCCTACCCTTGCTCCCTCTGCCTTGCAGTCTATTCTCAGCTACAACAGTAATTCTTCAAAACACAAGCCAAATCATGTCACTTCCTTGAATAAAGCTTGCCAATGGCTCCCATGTCAGCGTAAAAGCCAAAGTCCTACAAGAGTCTCCATGGCCTGACACAAACCAGCCTCATTACCTTTCAGATCTCATTTCCAGAGAGGTTGTTGCTATTCCTCAAATACATCAGGTACACTCCTACCTCAGGGACTTCACATTTGCTAGTTCCTCTGCCTGATACTAAAGTCTCTGAACAACTGGCTTCTTCAAAATATAAGTCAAATTTCACCTTCTTGAGGACTTACTTGATGACCTTCTTCAAAAGAGTAAACTATTCCCCTCATTGCACCTGAATTCTCAAGTCTTTTCTACTGTCTTATTTTTCTTCACTATGTGTATTACCACCTAACATATTCTATACCACAGTTAATTAAGTATCCTTCATTGTTTGTGCCTTCCCCCAGAATTTAAGTTCCAACGAAGGCAGAGATTTTGTCTGTATTGTTCACTGATGTATTGCCAATACTTAGAATAGTGACAGGTAGAGAGTTCATCATAAATATTTGTTGAATGAAGGAACAAAATTGGCTTCGAAAATGTGTCTGCTTGAGCTCCTTCCTCTCCTCCCAGCCTCATTCTCTGTAAAGTGTCAAAGCTCCATTGGCTTTGAGATTCTCCTAGGTTTGCTGAGCACCCTCCTTCTCAACCCTTTTGCCATGATCCGGTGACTTTAATTGCCATATGATTGCCACACCTAGAGACTGCTTCCCTTCCCAGTTCTTTTGAATGTATTACATGATTGGGTCTCTGGACCAAGCATCCAGGATTACCCTTGATACTCTTTGGCTAGTACTGTCCCAACCATGCCCAGCTGAGATCTCTGGTACCAAGGACCTAAGAACCTGAGTTCTCAGATTTCAGATCACTGACCTATAAGCAAGGGCACTGTGATCCTAACATGGGAAGTTAGGTTTCTCTTGCCAGTCATTAAGTGGACAATTTATATTTGTTGCCTGATATATAGTCTATACTTGCACTGGGTTGTGTGAATTCGTCACTAGACTGCTCAAGAATTTTGGCTACATAAGAACACTCTAATATCTAGACCCTCAGAACTAAAAGTCAAGACCTGAATCCTGCCTGTGTGTATAGCTGACTGCTGACTGGCCCTGATGGTGGCTCCCATCTCTGCAGCTCCAGTGCGACAGCTAACTTGCAGGTAAGAGTGTTGATGCCCAAGAGTGTCGCCTGCTCGTTGTGTTCTTAGCACAGGAGCATGAACCTACATGCATATGCACATACAGCCACCTGACCCCAAAACCCTTGGCAAATCAGAGCACGTTTTCTCCCCACCTGTCTGGTCCCTGCACAGTGACCCTCTATAGGAAAAAGCGGAGGGTGGAGGGGAAGAATGGGATGGTTTACCTGATGGAAGGAGATGTGAGAATACTTTGGTTATCTGGGCAAGGTTCTCCAGAGACAGAAGCACACTAATCAACAAAATGTTCTAATTTACTGGGGCACCTAGGTGGCTTAGTCAGTTAAGCGTCCAATTTTGGCTCAGGTCCTGATCTCGCAGTTTGAGTTCGAGCCCCGCATCTGGCTCTGTGCTGACAGCTCAGAGCCTGGAGCCTGCTTCAGATTCTGTGACTCCCTCTCTCTGACCCTCTCCTGCTCTCTCTCTCTCTCTCAAAAATAAACATTAAAAAAAATTTTTTTTAAATGTTCTAATTTACTAAGAGCCAGGAAGTCCAAGTAGCTGGCTCCTGGATGCTAAATGTATCTTTATGTTAATGAAATTTAATGAATACTCACTGAGCCCCAGTGAAGCAAAGCACCATCCTGGATGCTGTCAGGCTTAACAAATGATTGACTTACATTTATCGCAAAAAGCTTATTACACGTGAAGGGGAACAGAACATCTCACCCCAAAATATGCCTTTTTGGCATAAGGATTATATGAAGCGCGTTACTTTTTTTTTTTTTTTAATTTTTTTTTCAACGTTTATTTATTTTTGGGATAGAGAGAGACAGAGCATGAACGGGGGAGGGGCAGAGAGAGAGGGAGACACAGAATCGGAAACAGGCTCCAGGCTCTGAGCCATCAGCCCAGAGCCCGACGCGGGGCTCGAACTCACGGACCGCGAGATCGTGACCTGGCTGAAGTCGGACGCTTAACCGACTGCGCCACCCAGGCGCCCCTGAAGCGCGTTACTTTTAAAGAGGAGCAGATACAGAAGAAGCTCTAAAAACCTAGTAGAAATTACCCTTTTGTAAGAGACACTTCAATTTATAAGGAGAGTTTGCATTTGTGAGGTTTCTCCCTCTCCGCAGGAAGAAGAGGACGATTCAGTCTCTAGGAACTATTATCAGTGAAGAAAGCATGGACTTAAATCTGTATAACACCCTTATTCTTGGTGACCTCCCATGCCTGACTCCCCACCCTCAACATCTTTTGCCTTTAACTGGAAATGGTACTTAAGGTGGTGGCTTAATCTATTTTGGAGAGTTACTCAGTTTTCCAGGGTCTCTCCCATATATACAGGAGGTATACAAGTTATTACAATTGTTTTGTTTTCCTCCTGTTAATCTGTCTTTTATTAGCGGCAGAGGAGGGAGGGGGTGGGGGGAAGGTTCTCAGCCAAGAAGAACCTAGAAGGGTAGAAAAAAAAATATGTTTCTTTCCCCACATATAGTAGGATCTGAAAAGGGCAGTTCCACTGCTAGGGACAGTGGGCTAAGTGTGTGATAAAGGTTTAAAGCACAAGGAGGGCATGTAGGAAGTAGAGCAGAGTAAGTGAAGGAGGGGCCATGAGAACCAGACAGGGAAACATGGGTAGGATGCGAACTGGGGAAGCATTTCCAGAGGAAGGAGATGAGCATGAGAAAAATGACAGCCACAGGAGGTAGCAGTCTGTGCTTCGGGGAACGGCAAACAGTTTCATTCGACTATAGGCTAAGGTCAAATGGGTTCAAGGTGGCAGGGGTGCAATGAGGGACAAGCAGGAAAGGTTTGTGCTGGGTGTTACATTCTCAGGTGATAACTGAGATCAATTCTTTCTGCTCTTTGGTCCTGCCTCCCTTCAGAATCAAGTTATCTATTTTAAAACCTGTAAGGGTCTTGGAAGAAAATCAAACACTTCCATGTGAAGCCAATCCAATCTATTCAAATGTGTTAAGCAATGCAAACAACTAGAATTAACACTTCCCTTCCATATCACACCTTTACTGTATATGATGAAAAAGTGAGAAATCAAGTGCTCAAAATAGATACTTTAGCATTTGTGATAAGCTCTTTGCATAAGATAAGCATTAGGGTGGGGACTCTACCCCGCCCCCAACCCCAGTAAGCTCCTAGTTTGCTTTTCTTCTTGCTGTAAAAAGAAAATGGTAGTTGGGGATTTCTGACATATGCCTTTGAAATGATATATTTTCTAGCCTCTGCTGCTAGCAGGATAGAGCCAATCCTGAATATTATCAGGGCACATTAAGAGATTACTCAATGAACAAATACATGAACAAATGAAAGAGTGAGCCCTCAACTGCAAGATCATGTGGCCAGTTTGGAATGAAGCTAGATGCAAACATTTTGTGTTTGTTTTTAATGGTTGTCATAAGCTGTTAAATTTCCTTCCACCCGCCCTGACACTGCTATGGCATTCCCAGTGTCTGGCAGGAGTTTAAGGAATGTTTAACTGAATGAAAGAATGAATGATTGAATGTTACAACTTGAACAATTCCATGGGGAAGAAAGTAGACACGGATTGTCACATTTATTTTTCCGGTTTGGCATCTGCCCTCTTATTTATGCTGCCCCAAGTGAATGGCAAAACCTGGCCAGAGATAAGAGTGATGCAAAGCTCTCTCTAGTACATAAAATCACAGGTTCTTAAATCCGGAGAAAAAATAACATGGAGATTACTAAATCCAGGTCTGGCCTCTCATTGGTAGAATAATCCTTTCACAGAAAATCCTCACTTCCTGGCGACATGCTTGAACTCTCACTACCATAAAGGTAGCCCAGTCTTTTTTTCTTTTCTTTTCTTTTCTTTTCTTTTCTTTTCTTTTCTTTTCTCTTTTTTTTTTTTAACTTGAGTCAATCAAAGGTTCTGCATTATATTGATATGAACTTTCCTTTTCCCTGGAAGTTTGGGCTAGAGAGGTGTCCCTCATACTTACTTGCCAAAAATAGAGTCCTCGTGCCCACACTTTCACCTGCTTACAACCCACAGGCTTTCTGCAGCATCCAGTCAAGTTCATTCACACTGTACTCAAGGAGCGGTGAGGGAAGGGAAGATAAAAAAAAAAAAAAACCCACAGAGGAGAGAAAAGGTGTACATCTGCCAAGATGAGCCACACAGCCTCCTCTCCATCACAACCAGCCTCTAGCTCTTTAAACCTTTACCTGTGGTATGAGTCTTGAGCTCCTGCACCTTTTAATTTTCTGGACTCAAACACACAGAATGCTTGCATGATTTAGCCACAATGGATTTGTATCACAGTAGATTTTAATTTCACATCGCTTTGAAATGCTGGGGATAGAAGGAGGGGGGCTAGGAAATGTGTCCTCAGCAGACCTGAATTCCAAGATAAGAATGGAAGCCAACTTGATACTCTAAACAACAGTCTCTAGACTAAGGTTGCCTCACAAGCCAGGGAAAATGCAGGCTGACCCTTATGTTGTACTCACCCAGAGCCCAGCACTGCTCTGTTGGGCATAGACAAAAATGTTCAATAGGATCCTGATTCAGAAGGCAAGGCTTCCAGAATCCTAAGTATTACCAAGCCCACATTCATTTGGGGCCCAGAGACCCAACGGATGACACATTCAGGAAGTCAAATGTTTGTACTGAACACATCAAAATGATCCAGGGGAAAAAAAATTTAAATCATATAAGAAATGGAAAATTAAGTAGGATTTATTCTTTCAGACTCATCACAATATTAGGAAGTGGCTCTATTATTATCACTCCTGTTTAATAGATGGAGAAAATGAGATACAGGGAGGCCAAATAACTTGTCAAGGTCACACAGATAGTAATGGGCAATGCGGAGATTTGAACTCCAGCTGCAGAGGCCAGGATCTCATACTGCCTCTTGACCACTGTTGTGATTTGTTTTGGGATCAGATCAGATCAGACCCAAGAACAAAAAATAAAGATGAAGATAAAATATTAATGATTTTGCCTAGTTGACATTGGTGTCTGGTGAGCTTGAAAATTCAAAGAAGTTATTATTCAAAGAAGTGATTAGTTATTAATCACTTCCTTTCTTTGAACTTTGTTATTCCTCTATTAGGTATTTACCATGTTTCATCTCATGTGAGGTATGTGGTAACACATAGCCACATGTTATATATATTAAACTTTTCTATTTTTCCCTGATTAGACATCAGTCCCATAGTCCCTAAGGTCTATACCTTGCTCATTTTCATGCACCCACAAAGCATTCAGTCGTACTCATTATTCATTATTAGTAAAATCTAGATTTGGAAGCTCACTAATTCCAGGATGCTGTTATTGCTCATGAGGCTAAAATCATTCTAATGAATTTCATACTCTATAAGAGCATTCTTTCAGGTACAATTAAAGTTGAATACTGAAACCACCACATGTGGGTTGCATGTCAGTGAGCTTCCTAGGGATGCCTTTTAGAAACTGTGGTTAGCGGCAGGAATAGGCAGAACCCAGGGAAGTTCACCCCTTTAATAGTCATTTAGGTTAATCACAAAAATTCCTGTTCCCCCACTCTGAAACTCTACCTAACAACTCCTTGGTAGCCAGGCAGGGCCATCTGATTTGCTTCAGTCAGTGACCATGTATGAGATTGGGGCAATATATACCAAGATGAAGCCTCTCTCAGCATGGGTCTCTGAGTGGGTCTGGTGAACGGGGCCCCTTGTTGGCTCACACCTGACATGTAACATGAGCAAGAAAAATCTTCTGTTGGGTTACTCTGCTGATGCTTGGTGGTTGTTTGTTACTGCATTGTGATGCAACCTAACCCGATAAATACACTCCTGTGGCCCAAATCCACTCCAATGATCCAGCATTCTCATTGCTCTCCACCTTTGGATTTAGTGTTGGTAACTGCAAGTACCCCCTTTTTATCATCCCCACCTGCACTTCGCTATGGAATGCCCACTGAGAGGGTGTGCCAAGGATTCTCTCCTTGACCAAATGATAGTCAGTCTCCTCCAAGCTCTTTTTTAACTTGGCCTCAATCCCTTGGCATGCTTTCAAGAGCCCCATTTTAGCAAAAGTCCTGCTAAGTCAGTTTAGCCAGAATCCTCCACCCTCAATATCTGATCACCTATATCAAACTGATATCTGATGAAGTTCCTCATCCCCTACCATCTTCCAAGTGGTGTCTGATCACCTCGCCTGCCTTCAGCAAGAATCCTGTTAGGTTGGCTTATCCTGATTCCACTCCCCTTACCCTGGATGTTTCCTTTTAGTAATTTTCCATCTACTGACCCCCACCCTGACCCCTTGGCTATAAATCCCACTTTTCCTTAGTGTATTCAGAGTTGATCCCAATCTCTCTCCCCTACTGCAAACCTCCAGTGCAGGGGTCTAGACATCTATCAGAATAGTCCCCCTGAAAAAAAGCCTGCCTTACCATTTCTTTAACAAGTGTATGAATAACTTTTTCTTTAACAGGCATAGAGACTAAGAAAGCACTAATTGTCATTATTAACCACACGGTCACCAGAACATGTGTCCTGGTTAAAGCAACTTTCATTCTGAATCTTCCCCCAGAGAGTTTAGAAAATACTCTTTCCGTGTGCTGCCCAGATGTACCTGTCCAGGGTTGGGGAAGGCAGAGGTGGTATTGGCAATGTTAAGAGGTGATCCTTCCAATTCCCTGGCTTATCCCCAAAGCAAAGTTCTGCCCATTTTACTCAGGTAAATGGCTCTGCCTGGGCAGAATGTACTAGGGAAAGGGAACATTTGAAGAAAGTATTTTCCTTTTCCCCTACAACTGTTTTGTAACCTGACTTTTCCATCTATTTTAAACTAAAACCTACAACTTGTTGGTCTTTCAATTTTAGCTATTCATACTTTTTAATTTTTAAAACAAGGAGTTCTCAAAGAAAATGGGTATGATTCTCCCCTTCAAAATCTACAGGGATATGGGATTTCATCCTTGTTTGATATGCCAATTACTTTTCAGCAGCATTTGAAAAATATTAAAAAGCTTAAAAGAGGAAGCAAGAAAATCTGTATTGGAAACCCCAAACCATTTCCCTGGGTGGTCCGTATTTGCATTGGGAGATTTAGTTTGGCATTTTAACTTATGTAAATAGATTCTCACTTTCCTCTGAGTCTGAAAGCATTCAAAGAGGGAAGATCACCTTTCCAAATCAGCGGTAACCTATACCCTCTGAGAGTGAACAAAGTCACACTTTTCAAGGAAACAGGCAGAGAAGTTTTTTGTTATTCTTTCTTCCACAAAATACACACCAATTCCCACAACCCCTTGCTATTTTGATACTGGTGGGGCAGACGGTGAAACGGGAGATGTGCCATCATTTTAAAAGGGGACACTGTCAAAACACACATCCCCCGACAGGGCCTGCTAACTAATTTTCCAGCCACCCAAACCACCAACTACTGAAATTCCAAGACACAATCCCATGGTCATCCTCCAAGCATGGGCTTACTGTAACACTCAACAACTAGATAAACTTGTAAAGGCCTCCATATGTGCCTCACAGGATCTAAATTGCTTTTAAAAGGAGTGGACTTCATTCCATTTCAATCACTAAAATCTTCTGCTTGTTAAACAAAGAAATGGGTACTGTTTCAGGTCAGAGTAGACCATCTAGCTTGCATTCTAAAAGGGAAATTGATGGTAGGCAAAGTCTATTCAGTACTGTGTCACCATTTACTCATTGGGGCTATTTAAAATATACACATTACTCTTGGCTTCACTCTAGACATTAGCATAAAATAGAAATCTGACAAATGAATCAAAATCTCCCTTTCTCCCACTGGAAGGAAACCAAAGACACCAAACCAAAGATCAAAAAATTAGCCCAAGGGGCTCATAAAAGAAACAGAAGACTCAAACCATCCTGCCTGCCATTTCTAGAATGAAAAGTTGTCCCTTTCAAGATCCCTTTCTCACAGCAGAAATGTTCCACATGATCCTAATTCAGGAAGGCAAGGATTCCAGAATTCTAGCCATTACCAAGTCTACATTCAAATTGGGCCCAGACGTGCAATGGAAACTACATTTCAGGAAGTGACTGTTTTTACTAAACACATTAAAGTGATCCAAGGGGAAAGAATTAAATCTTATAATAAAAAGAAAATTAAGTGGGATTTATTCTGGCTAGTATTTCAGATCAACAAAGCTTCTTGAGCCTCCACCATGTGTAAGACCCTCAGCTGAAAGATACAAGGGTATCTCAGGGAGCCTGAAGTATAGTGGGGGAAAGAGGCATGCATATAAGTAGTACAATTCAATATAAAAAAAAATTTTTTTTAAGCATACCTTGGGTTCAAAGGAAGGCAAGATCACACATATCCCTGAGAAGAGAAGGCTAGAGAATGATATAATTGCTGCTGGATAATAAGAAGCATCTTCCACACACTGAGTGTGTAACATGTATTGAACCCTGTTTTCTCGTTATCTGTAATCCTTATAATAACTTTGCAAGCCAGGTATCATTATCCCCATTTCACAGATAAAGAAACTGAGGCTCACATAGCTTAAGTGAGATATCTGGCTTCTTCTTTCTTTTGTCTTATGCTGTCTTTTAGATGTTGTACTCTTATGTTGTAAAAGACCAAACAAGGAAATGGACTTAAATTACAACAGGAAATATTCAATAGAAAAACAGAGTGTCTATTGACATTTTGAGCAGGATAATACTTTGTCACAGGAGTTGTCCTGTGCATTGTAGGATATTCAGCGGCAGCCCTGACCACCACCTATTAGATGCCTGTAGCCACTCTCCCCAGTTTTGATAACCAGAATTGCCTCTAGACATTGCCAAATGTCCCTAGGGTGGACAATCACCCCTGACTGAGAAACACTGATTTAAAACACACTAGAATAAGTCAATTTCTTCTGTAAATCACTACATAGGGGAAAGACAGCCTCAGGGCAGGAGATGGGACCCTTGACTTTGCAGGTCCTTCCAGCCCTGCCCACTTTGAGTCTGAGTCACACAGACAGAAGGCCAAGGACCTAACTCCCAGCCACTGCCTGCAGTGACCCATAACATACAACACCTGTGCTAAATAAATGTATGCTCTGATATTTGGCATCGTGTGACCCTGGTGCCCATCAAGGGTTTCTAAGGACTGCGCAAGCATGAGAAGAACTAATGACATTTTAGTTTCCAGATCTGAAGCTTCTGTCTTTAATCTTTCCAGAAACTGACCTATCAGAGAACATGCCTGTGACTTAGAATCATTCAGGGCTTCCTTTCCCACCTCCATTTTTGCAAAAGCCTTTCTTCCCCATTACCAGAGGGGGGGGAAAAAAAAAAAACCATGACACTTGAAGCCCCAAATCTGACTGTGATGCTTGACCACAAGGTATAAAAATACCCTTTTGTTGAGGAGCTTCTTCAGGTATTTTTTATAGAGAGATTGAGATAGTATTTAGATTGTAATTAAATTCAAAGAATTACATCATTTTATTTTTAAATATCCAAGTTTACAATATTCTGGAAATCACATTTGTTGTGATTCTTCAAGTTTACAATGAAAACAGTTAGATGCCAACTTAAAATGTGTAGCATAAGAGAGCAGCAGAATTTTTAAAAATTCTTTAGAGGTTATAGAAGAAAAAAAATTGAAGCATAATAAAGCACACTGGTATTGGTTTCCAGGCAGATCTTTTGATCAAGTGCAATCATCCTGTGTAGTGCCAGAGACTCATTACTTTATTATAAAGAATGCCCTTGACTCCGACATAAATTTGTGCTTTGTGTGTTTGCCACACTGATGGCATTAGCTGGTTTGTGCCCCCAAAATGAAAACAATGGGTCATTCTTTAAGAGTAGAGTAAAAATATGGGTGAGGATAGAAATGTTAGGGATTCAGTAATATTTTGGAAATAAAACTGCTGCTTGTGAGGATGTCAGGATTGATAAGAACCAAAAACTA
This sequence comes from Leopardus geoffroyi, assembly GCF_018350155.1. Taxonomy (NCBI): domain Eukaryota; kingdom Metazoa; phylum Chordata; class Mammalia; order Carnivora; family Felidae; genus Leopardus; species Leopardus geoffroyi. The sequence continues at coordinate 99,210,392 of NC_059331.1, read as the reverse complement.
AAGGGTATGTAGGTTGTCTGGTAAGCAGAGGTGCTCCCAAGATTTAGTACCAAGTTAGTGTTCCGGATCATGACACAGTCACTATATCAGCTAAACCCCAGAACACTGAGCAGCTTCGAATTCAGCTTTGAAATAAATTCATCTTTGCAATGAACACAGTCTTGGTTTATATCCACTCCTGCAAAGTCAACTTTCTGGACTGTCCTCGTTGTAAACCGCTATGCATTTTGTGTGCAGCCTGATACCTAGTGACACTTGAGAATTAAATGTAGGGGCTTTAGCACACCTCAAGGGAAAGCAGGACTTGCTTATTCTCCAGTACACTGAGAGACGTCTAATTTTCTTGTTCTTTTTTGATAATACATTTAGGCTTTTCCCATCAGCACATGGGGGACTCTCTGTCTTGAAGGACTCTCTGTCTTGCCACAATGAAAAGCTACACTAAACGGTATTTTTTGGCATCCCACATAGAAAAACAATGACATACGATGGGAACAGAATAAACAAACTTTGGAATCTGGCCAACCTGCATTTGAAATCCAGCTTTCCCACAAACTGGTTTCAGGTGGCCTTGACAAAGTGGCTTCATGTTTCCAAGCATCAGATTCTTTGTTTGTCAAATGAAGATAAGAATGTCAGCCTTACAGGGCTGTTAGAATGATTTGATGAACCTAAACACGAACAGGGTAAGTACCTAATGGATGGCAAGCAACGCTAAGGCTTCCTGCCATTCTTGAAGATCTCACTTGGTTGCAGCGTGCATTAGTGTAAGTTGGTACCACCCCACCCCCTACCCCCTGCCTTCAAAATGCCTTGGGAGCAAAATGCCAACAATGCTCTGGTAGCTACAAACATTTTTTTCTTGGTTGGTGCTCATAGGATAGTTTTGCCTTGTTTTCTACACATTTCAGCAGAGTGGCCTCAGCTCCTAGCCCCTTTTCTAAACTGTGCCTATGAACCAGCGGTTCTTAATCTCTTTTTGGTCACAAATCCCACACCCCACCCCCTGCCACCAGAAAGTTGCATTTCTATACATATGCATTAAATTTTGCATCAGTATTATCAGGTTCGGTGACCACCAGAACACCATCATGTGCCTGCTCTCCACAATGCCTAGGACTCCTATTTAAGAAGCCTCCTCTGAACAAAGAATCAGGAGATGCTTTACGAACATGTGGGCTCCTCAGGGTTTGCACCTGGACAGTAGTGTCTATGTTCCAATGCAAGCTTCACTCTGACATTCTGGTGCCAGGCTTTCTGTAGAGAGGAAGCAAAGAAAATCAGCCTAGGATATCTATGAAAAGTTCTTAATTAAGAGGAATATTTTTTACATGGATCTGGGCAAAAGTTTATAAATTTCAAAGAAATAAAATGAGAGTCAGATTAACTTAATTCTCAAAAGAAGTGAACCCTAAAAGTTCATTGTCCTAGCAAAGTTCCCCAAAGAACGCATTTTCTCACATTTTATAGGGGGTGTAGAAGTCACAACATTTTCTAGTAAAAGGGATCCCTGATCAAAGAAATGACTATTTACATGGCACTTGGGATCCACAAAGTATCATGGGTAATTACCTAATTTCATTAAGGAGAGAGAACCAAATTGGTGCTCGATTTCAGAAGAGCTATAGTGCTACATTGAGTTTGCCATATCATCCATAGTTATCAATCTGCTGACAAAAAGTATGGCCACCATTGAGGCTTAAAGGACATGACAATGGTCCATAAGGATGTTAGGTAGCAAACCTGAAAGAGACAGACAAGTTCAGCTTTTTCTTGTTTCTGATAGGGGATGCTAGCAAAACTGGGTGAGCTCTGGCTTGGGAGTCAAACAGACCTGATTTGAACCCTGCATCTGCTATTGATTATCTATAACCCTGAATATGTCACTGAACTCAGTCACATCATCTATAAAATATGGTCAATAACATCTATTTCATAGGATTCATATAAGGATTAAAATGAAATAACATGAGAAAAGAGCTTGGTATTCAGTATATGAAAATTAACCAATATAATTGTTCTGTAGTATGAAAGAGTAGATTCAGACTGCCTAGGGTTCCAATCCTGCCTCTATAATTTATCAGTTGAGCAATTTTCAAAAAAGTTAGTTGGCATCTTTGTATCTTTGTTTCCTCATCTGTAAAATAGGATTACAAATAATATATAACTCATAAGACATTTGTGGATTAAATAAATTAATACATGGAGAAGTAACGTAAAATCCAATGCCTGGGCCAAGTGCTCAACCCATTTTAGCAAATGTTTCGGTAAGGTAATACATTTAGGAAACTGCTCAGTGTATTATTAACCTTTGCTTTACTTGGCAGAGCAAAATGTAAGGCAAACAAAATGATGAAGGATATACTTAACTTTGCAAAAGACCTTTTCATCTGAGGTTAGGTTAAGTTATAGAAAGAAACAGGTGATGGAAAGAATCAGTAGCCCATTTAGGTAAATCACTTTGGATGAAGCCTATGCACAGTCTGTGTTGAGAGACATGGTTTGAAGACTTGGTATGTATTTTACAAGACCAGACAGAGAAGTACCCAAGATGAATCCCCAAAAATTACCTGACTCAGTGCTGGAGTCAAGGAAAAGGCTTATTGGGGCACCAGTCCATTGAGTGTCCAGCTCTTTTCAAAAATTTTTTAAAACATTTATTCATTTTTAAGCAACAGAGAGTCACAGAGCATAAGTGGGGGAAGGGCAGAGAGAGAGGCAGATGCAGAATCTGAAGCAGGCTCCAAGCTCTGAGCCATCAGCACAGACCCCAATGCGAGGCTTGAACCCACGAACCTCAAGATCATGACCTGAGCCAAAGTCGGACACTTAACAGACTGAGCCACCCAGGCACCCCGCGTGTCCAACTCTTGATTTCGGTGCAGGTCATGATCCCAGGGTAGTGGGACTGAGCCCCTCATGGGGCTTGTGCTGAGTGTGGAACCTGCTTAAGATTCTCCCTCTCTCTCTCTCTCTCTACCCCTCCCCCATGTGCGCTCACACCTTCTCACTCTCTCTTTCTAAACTAAAATTAAAAAAAAAAAACAGGAAAGGTTTATTTATTAAATGTAGACTTGGGAAGAAATGTTTGGGGAAGTAGAAGGGCTGGTAAGAAAGTTGACAGAGCCCTCTCAGACATAAAGCATGATGACACAAATGCTGGTTGACTTCCTCTTAAATTTTGTTTATTTTTGTGAGAGAGAGAAAGAGACAGAGAAAGAGAGAGAGCGCGCGTGCACGTGCACACACACACACATGCACACACACAAGTGGGGGAGGGTCAGAGAGAGAGGGAGACAGAGGATCCAAAGTGGGCCATGTGCTGACAGCAGACAGCCCAATGTGGAGCTTGAACTCACAAACCATGAAATCATGAACTGAGCCTAAGTCCAGAGGTTTAAGGAACTGAGCCACCCAGGTGCCCCTGACTTCTTCTCATAATCTCAGAAGTTTATCAGAAACTAGGCACTAGGGACCAGCACTGTAAGAATTGCCCCACTTTCTTGTGGGTTAAATTTTTTCTCTGTCCATATCCCTGATAGTGATTATACCTGATGATGTAGATCTCAAACACCAAAGAGCTTAAGGACATGTTTCAGTAGAAGGGGAAAGGCTGGGGGTGTGGAGGGGCTGAGCCATCCCTCTGCAGTTGGGCACTGTGTGCCTGCATCCTTCAGGTCCAAGTGGAGAGGAAGCAGGTGCATCAGTGCCTGAGGCCCAAGACAAGGACAAAAAAGAGAGACATAGGGGATGTGCTGGGCCAAAAACTGGGGCCAGACTGGACAGGCTGTACAAAGCCTCTACTGGGCACGAAAATACATTGTCCTAACGTCCTAATGATGATACTGCAAGATTTTACAGAAAAATGGCTCTTGGAGCACTGAATCCTCAGAACTTAAAAAACATTGGCAGGTTGGTTCCCGTGAAGAGAACATTTTGATGACTGAGTATATTTTTATTGAGAAACATGGTCAAAAGAGCAGAGTTTAAGGCCTTTGTTTCTCACACAAAGAACTTCTGGACAAAATTTGGCATTTTAAATCATCAGAGGAAGTATTAATCACATTCCCACCGGCACCCTCAGGATGCAACTTGCACTGAAGTCTCCATTCCGAATTTCCTAACGCTGTCTCTCACTATAATTTTCACAGTGAAAATATGTTCATAGACCGTCACCCATAGCTGTGCTAATATTAGCCATACGCTGTCTTCCGCAGCTACCCATGCCTTACTGTCAGCTATGCTTTCTGCTAATCTGGAATATTTGGGAGCAATTTTTCACAACCCTGAACTAGAATAAGTCTACAGTGCACACTTGAAAGGCATTCCAGGCAAGAAAATGGCTGGCCATTTGTTCTTGCCCCTTACCTAGATGAGGTAGAGGCCAGAATAGACTATATTCCATCTTCTGCATTTTTGCTGAGTCTCCGATTTCCAAAGTAATTTCCTGTCCTGATCCTGGGTTTCCACTTAACCTTATTAACCAAGACACAAGTCATGAGACTCTCGCACACTCAGTTCCCATCAGCGCTGCTAGGATCACTGCCCTAATGATGACGACGCACAGATTTATAAGGCCACAGCGATTCCAGAGTGGGGGTAGGAGAGCCACGCGGCTAGGAAGGTGTTTACGAAAACACATCCCCCAACCACACTTTTTTGCAGCAGTGAGAGAAACTGGCATCTTCTTGCGTGAGTGTTTAATTAATGCCCTACTGGAAGTACATTCGCTCCCTCCGACTTGGCGGGTAGCAACAGCATCTAAGAGCTCTGCAGACAGCTGAAAATGTAATCAAACAGCATCCTTTCCCTTCCCTCTGCAGCTTCCCCTCCCCCAGGGGCCGTCAGCTGGTGGCCCACAGGGGTGCGGATCTCACCGCCGCTAGCCTTCTGCCGCCCAGGACCGGACCGAGGCGGGGCACACTGGGACGCCCCTCCCAGCCCGCGAGGTGGGCGACAAGGTGATGACACCACGACCCCTCCTCCTCTGCCCCCGCCTCTGGACTCTACCGGGGGAAACTGAAGCAGCGGGGTGTCGCTGGCGGGGGGGGGGGGGGGCTCTGGCCGCCTTAGGGCGCCGCGTGAGCACGCAGGAGCCTGGGGAGGGGGCCGAGACAGGGGTCCGGCTGCGGCTGCGGCGGCCCAACTACTGCCCGGCTACCCGCGCAGACGACCCTGGGGCTGGGAGGGTCGAGGGGCGACGCGGAGGCGGCGGCCGGGAGAGCGCGACACCCCCCTCCTGTTTACCTGGACGCGCTCGGCGGCGGCGGCGGCGGCGGCACTGGGCTCCCCGAGCGAGCGCGGCAGCGGCCCCCGGGGGGCGGCGGGGTCGAGGCTCGAGCGGCTCCAGAGGGCGGCGGGCCCGGCGCGCGCAGGATGTGCTGTCTCACGCTGCGCCGGCCGCTCGGCTCGCGCTCCTCGGGGACCCAGCACTTCCTCTCTCTCCGCGAGCCTGACACTGACAGCTCCCTCGGAGCACCCAGTCTGCGGGGCTCGCCCCGCCCCCGCCCACGCCCTCCACGCCCCGCGCCCCTCCCGCGGGAGGGCCCTCCGCTCGCAGCCTTCGCACGGGTCTCGCAAGGGAGGGGTGGCGCCGGCCCAGCAGCGGGTGTCAAACCGGGGGCCTGGGGAGGTCAACCCGTCTATCTGTACAATCGGCAGGACTCACCTAAGTTGCTGCAAACAGAGGAGCTTCGGTGTTTGGGGAGCTGTTGCTGACATGCCAACATTGAACAACTTTCACTCCCAGACAGCTACTTTAAGGTCATTTAAGTAGAAATAGAGAAAGCTCAGCTCCATCTGCTACACACAAAGACATAGGTCTGATTTATCCCTATTTTTTTTCCCAGAAGAAAAAAAATGTATATATAGCTCGCCTCCACAACGTTGCTTCTTGGATTCCTAGCTGTTAAAAATCTGGGTAACCATTCTTGAACTCCCTCAAAGCTTACTGTAACAGCTAAGTGGTAAACCCAGAAATGGAGTTTGGGCTTCTAATCAGTGCAGATTTGGCACCATTTTATAGCTAAGTTTTTCGTTGTGCTTCTTGAATATCTGTGAGGTCACTGTCCACATTAACATGGAAGTTACTGAAGGACAAAGACTGTGTCTTCTTCGCTGTTGTATTCCCAATACCTACAACAGTGTTTGATGCATAATAAATGCTGAGTAACTGTTTATGAATTTATTTAATCAAGTGCTACAGTAATTTCAAAATAAATAAATATAGAGGTAAATATGATATTATACCTACTTATGAAATGGCCATCCTTTTTTCCAATTTTGCCTTCCTGGCAAATTATTGTGACCGTAAGTCTGGCTAAAAAATAGACAAGTGGAATGTCTTTTGAAAGAAGGAATTCAAGATATTGCAGAGAAAAAAACTTATGAAACAAACACTTGCCATTGCCATGTATTGGATACTTAATAGAAATCAAACTCTACGTACATTTTTCTTTTAAGTTTTTTATTAGCACTGTGTAGTAGATAAAATGCCATCCCCATAGTTAAAGGACTGAATCTCAAAGAAGTTAACTACTTTGCCCAAGTTCCCCAGCTACAGAGTGATGTAGCTGAGATTGGAACCCCTGTTCACCTGACTTCACTGCTTGTACATTACCAACTGGTATTACTGTCTCTCCAATATGGGGGTTATTGTATGCCCACTACCTGCCAAAGCTAGGAACTTCAGGTGGTCCAAAAATGAGGAGAATATAAGCCCTTTTTTACAAAGAAGTTAAAATCCAGTTGAAGGTAGAAGGAAGGGTAAACATATAACTAAAGGCAAACAGGGGCATCTGGGTGGCTCAGTTGGTTGAGCGACCGCATCTTGGTTTTGGCTCAAGTCATGATCTCATGGCTTGTGAGACTGAGTTCTGTGGTGGGCTCTGTGCTGACAGCAGGGAGCCTGCTTGGGATTTTGTCTCCCTCTCTCTCTGCCCCTACCCTCCTCATGTGCTCACACTCTCTCTCTTTCAACATAAATAAACTTTTTTTACAGGTGAACAATAAGGAAATGGCCAAAGCAATACAATATGTTAAAAGAATTCCAACAAGAGCTCATCTGGTTGGAGTGGGGAAGGTCATAGGAGAAAATTAGAATTGTGAATATGGATAATATCTGAAACAGATAGATAGGGGTTTAAGAGTAGAAATGAAGAGGGAAGAACATTTCCAGGCGTAAACAAAGCTCTAGAAAAGAGAAACCACATGTACCCAGCAAATGCTGAGTGGTCCAGCTTTTTGAAGTATGGCAGACTCATGGGGATCAGATTGAGACTTAGGGAAGGCTGAAAAGAAGATAGTGGAATACCACCATTACAGATATTTGAGCAGGAAATGACATTTGGAAAGGGTCATCCAGGAGCTTCTATGGATAAAGGACTGAAACAAGTAAAGACTAATTCAAAGTTCATTTTAAGGACCTAGGTCAGGACTAGGAAGGCCTGAATTTGTCAAGTTGTGTTTATCATAATGGCTTATATCCCCAGCACAAATTTTTAAAAAGTGCTTATAATTATTTTCATAATCATGTGTACAGGCATAGTATAGATATTGGGTGTAGGACTACAAATAAATAAGAAATGAATGATCTCTATATTCCAGAGACTCAAAATCTAATGAAAAGACGCAATTGGCTTTAATACCAAACAGACTAATAAAAGTAGAATAAAAAAGGTAGAAAGACATTTGCCATGAGAGATCAGGAAGGGGAAAATGCCTTACAGTAGGGCATCCTCATGATCTGGAGGCATTTGTTGAAGAGGTTCTGGGTGTATGTGTACAGTTGGATACGAATCTTGACAGATGGCAATGTGCATTTGAGAACGGGGTTAGATAGCATGCATAGACTTTACCTTAGTTTTATTGATAGATCTTATTTTTTTAGAGTATTCTAAGTTTACAAAAAATTTACGCAGTAGTGCAGTGTTCCCCCTATACCCCCTACAAGTCATAAACTGCTCATTGCAAATATACCCATTTCACCTCTTAATCTATTTAATGCTCCAAAGTTTGAAAGAAGAGCCCCAAGAATTAGTTAAATGGTTACTATAAAAACACGCCGGGCAAATTTCTAACTTACTAGCCTTTAAGAAGTTGCTAAAGAGTCTTGCAGAGAGACAGTGGTGTGGCTAAATTCTCCTACTCTGGAATCAGACTTTCTGAGTGTGAGCTTAAGTCGACTGCTTACTGGTTTTGTATATTTGCACACGTTAGTAGACACTTCTGAGACTCAACTCTCCTAGAAGTCAAAAGGGGGTAATAATGACACTTGTCACCTGTGATATTTCAATGAATTAATCCATGCGAAGCACTTCGCACAGCCCCTAGCATATAATTAGAAACATTCAATAAATGTTAGCTCTAGTTTGCTATTATTAGTTCAGTCAGCATGAAAAGTCCCAGAGCTTTGTACTCTCTAAATTCAGTGTCCAATCTGTGATATTACCAGACTTCAGGGACTACTGAGACCTTGGAGTCACTACCAGCCTTCAAGAAAGAGAGTCTTCTGTCTTCATGCACCTCATACATCAGTGCCAGATACAGGTGTGGCCCGCAGCTGGCTCCCTTGTCTAACTCACTTGCCTGGAACCCCATTTCACCCAGGTTCCAGCAACATTCTTCTGTACCAGATTTCTTCCTATCTGCCCAAGAGTCTCCTCTGCAAGTTTTTCTTCAGTCCATTATATCTTGGTTGGAAGAAATAAAACTGAAGATTAACCCCAGTGATCCAAAGGCTCTAACACCACAGAAAAGAAATGTGAGCCATCTGAGTTGGCTTTTAAAATTGAAAGATAACCAAGAGGGAAAAAAATGCTTGAAAATATTCTCCAGTTAAGACAACATATGTTCTACGTAGTGCTCAGAATAAAAACCTGTAAGGAAACTAATTTAAAACCACTGATGAATGTCATATATAGTTTTGTGTAGGATATATATCAAGTGAGACATGTTTTATGTATTTTTTGATTATATGACTAAAGATGGTCAGTTTGTGCCAAACCAAAACCATAATAGATGTTCAGAAAAAAAGGTGCATTATTAGTATTTTAAGATTTACTAGAAATCGAAGAGTGACTTAGGATGAAATCAATGATTGCAATGTATAAAGCAACTCTTGCTTTTTGTCTTCTGGACACTTCATTACAGCATGTTGTCTATGTTTTTTATAGATGCAAAGAACCTACAATAAATAAATACACTCACACAAAATTTGCTATCAGTTTTGGAAGAATGAATTCAGAGATATCTGTTACATAGTTTTAGATTTTTTAAATGCTTTTTGAATAACTTCCAAAGACAACTCCACTTATACTATAATTGCCTATATGTGGCATGTAATTGTGTTATAATCACCAACCCCCTTCACTTTTGCCTCCTTGTATCTGTCCCTCCCCTTCCCCCTTACATTTCCTTCCATCAGCTTTTCTTTCAAAGATGATGCTAAGCCAAAATGCATATGTTTTAACAATCCATAATAAAATGCAACCATGAAAATATCTACACGTCAAAAATACAAATCTTCAGATCTTAAAAAATCATTTTAAGCACTTAAATGTATAAGTACAACTCCATTGATTATAAGACATAAATTATTTTTCTTCAAATTCACTTCCGTCAGTGTCTGAATATAAATCTTTATTTTTCCCCAGCTGTGAAACCGGTGTCTATTTCTTTGTGTTCTTCCCCATTACTTGTTATTTCAAACGTACATTTCTAGGAATCAAATAAACCTACCTTGGGAAAAGAAAGTAACAACACTTTCGGTAAATTATTTCTCTAGGTTCTTTCCTAGAAACAGTATTTTATTGTTCTTATAACCACTCCTCAGAAAGATTGTTCCTAAATCCTGATAGCTCTATCTTCCAGAGCTCTCCCAACACTTTAAAAAACCTATCTGTATTTATTTAGAAGTAAGTAAATATATATTCATTGGGACTGTTTCTGTGCCTTTAACCAGCAAGTCTGAATATTTTTCTTTATGGTGCTTCATTAGTTATTTCTCATGTGCTAACTCTTAATATTATTTGACTATTTGAAAAGTGAAATGTAAATAATTTGTATATCTTAGAAAGAAAATTTTACATATTACATGTTTCTCACTTCTTTTCCTTCTTATGCTTACTTCATTATAGAGTAATACTTTAAGAAGAATTATAAAACAGTCTGCATAAAATAACACAATTTTTAGTACTAAAGGAATGTATAAATCAGAGATATTAAATTGAGGTCAAGAACCCAGGCCCTGAGTCAAGAATACCTGGGTTAACTAGCTCCTGTGATTCACTAGCTATGTGGTTCTGCACAAATTGCTTAACCCTGTTAAGCCTCAATATATCTTCATCTGTAAAACGGTCATCATACTGCCCATCTCTTAAGATTGTAATAAGAATTGGGGCACATGGGTGGCTCAGTCGGTTAAGAGTCCAACTTCAGCTCAGGTCATGATCTCACAGTTTGTGAGTTCCAGCCCCACATCGGGCTCTGTGCTGATGGCTCGGGGAACCTGCTTCAGATTCTGTGTCTCCCTCTCTCTCTATTCTTTCCCCTACCTCACTCTATCTCTCTCTCACTCAAAAATAACTAAACATTAAAAAAATTTTTTTTAAAGATTGTAATAAGGATTAAATGAGATAATTCTTATAAAAAATTGATACAGTGATTGGCAACAAGTAAATTTTAAATGAATGTTAAATATTGTTACTATGTGGATATGCACAGCAAAAGGAATGAAAGGTAACAGAAAAATATTACCAAAATGCTGGCTATTTTGGGGGATTCCACTACGAATTTTTTTTTACATGTTCCAACAAGCCTGTTAGATATGAGGAATATTCCACTAACAGCGTTAAGTCACTTAAAAACAATAGAGGTTTATACCATAAGCTTCTTTCTTTTATTTATTTATTTTTTTACATTTAATTCTTTTTGAGAGATGGAGACAGAGGGGCGGAGGGGCAGAGAGAGAATGAGACACAGAATCCCAAGCAGGTTCCAGGCTCCAAGCTGTCAGCACAGAGCCCGATGCAGGACTCGAACCCACCCACAAACTGTGAAGTTATGACCTGAGCCGAAGTCGGATGCTCAACCGACTGAGCCACCTAGGAGCCCCTAAACTTCTTCCTTTTAAAACTCCCTAAACGTACACTAAATCTTATTTGGCAACAGTTACAATATACGTTGTAGACATCAGAAACAAGAAGCTAAAGATGGATGAAGCCTTTCACCTTCTTGCTAACAGAGGAGTCAGGATAAGAATGGAGTCAGGATCAAAGAAGATGATTGTGCCCTCTCACTTCTTGGATATATACCAAGTATCATGTTCTTTTCTCCCTGCACACCACTTCCAACACATACCACTTAGGTAGTTATTGTGCTACTCTGGTTCCATTGAGATGCAATGAGCCATGAAGGAATCCCTCCCCAGGGAGCTTATAATGATATGCTACAGTATTCTCTGGAACTAGAAATATACACTGCCCCTGTCTATCCTCCAGGGAGGTGCCGTTCATGCTAGTGATGAATGGATAGAGCTATGTGGCCAGCGGTGCCCTTGTGACCTCCAGGTCCTTGCTCTCCTGCATTTGCTAAGCATTCAGGTGAAATCCTTTATTTAGGATATGAGTTCATCGAGAGGACATGACCACCTGTTGACCAGCAAACTGGACCCAGCAATCAGAGACTCCTCACCCCCTCCCTCCCCGTCCTTGAAATGTACTTCTGCCCTCTTTTCTCACAGTGAAAGCCGTTTTCAAGGACAGCCTTGAGAGAGCAATGTGTTATTGAGACAGAGAGAAAAAGAGAGCATGAGCAGGGGAGGGGCAGAGAAAGAGGGAGACACAAAATTCCAAGCAGGCTCCAGGCACTGAGCCGTCAGTACAGAGCCCTATGCGAGGCTGGAACTCACAAACTGTGAGATCATGACCTGGGCTGAAGTCAGACGCTTAACTGACTGAGCCACCCAGGCACCGTATAAACTTTTAAGATTCTGGCAGGTGGGCATGGAGAGCTACTCCTCTTGTGGCCGCTCCAGACAAGCCTCTGATGTAAGTTCGCTTGTGTATAAAAATTGTCACCTATCAATCTTTTTTCCGTCTCTGTCTTCTGTCTGTCCTTGCCTTTCATGTATGGGGGCCAATTTGCAAACCAACAGGGTAACATAATTCACATTTTTTGACCAGATGATTTCTGAAAATACGGCCTATCAAATATAAGTTTAACTCATTTATGGGAAGATAGTGAAAGAAAGAGATTATGGTTCCATTTAAGTTTTTAGCAAGAAAACCAATTAGCACATGAGAAAGCCTTCAATATTTTAATGCTCCCCTATAAGAACAAGATCTTAAGGCTTACCCAGACCATTTCTTTGCCTCTTGCGTTTGCCTACCATATTTTGAAAGATTTCCAAATCGATACTTTAGATTGAATTTTTTATTATTGCAAGTGTGTGTGTGTATTCAAATTTTGAATACTGGTCTGAAGTGGATAAAGGATGATTCATAAATATTTTAAAGAGTTAGCTGTATGTCCATTTGTCATGGAGCCTTCGGGTAATTCTTTGCTTTTCTCAGTTTGCAAGAAGTGATCTAATAACAGTAGTGAATAAACTTTTTTCAATGTACTTTAAAGTTCAATTTAATTTTTCATCTTCTGTTAGTGAACTATACTTAATAGTCTCTTTTTCACATACCTTTTTTATTACGGTTTTCTTACCATATGGGTTAAAAGCAATAGAAGATAAAATATCATCAGCTGCCTAGAGGTACTGTACATCCTTCATTACTTTGACATCTTTCATATTACATAATCATTTGTAACTCAAGCTTTTTCTCTCACTAAAGGCTCATGTTGAGGAGATAAATTGCCGAATTGCTGAACTGTTCAAGTAGTTTCTTAATGTTCCAACTTGTAAAATATAAATAAGGTCATATAAAATCAGGTTGAATTAGATGATCAACTGCCATTAAGAGTCTGATAACATTGTTTTTTTTCTTTATAGTAAAAGAGTTAAAAATACAAATAAATATGTGTATTTTGAGAAAATGCTTTGAAACATTTCAGGGTAACCAATTAATAAAAATCCATGTTTTGTTCAACAGAGCCAACAAATAAGAATATATTTCATGTTTCATTTCTGTGGTGGAGTGGAGGAAAAGAAAGAGAAAGACAGACAGAAAGTTCCAGAGAAGCAGAAATAAAGAAGAAGAAGAAGAAGAAGAAGAAGAAGAAGAAGAAGAAGAAGAAGAAGAAGAAGAGGAAGGAGGAGGAGGAGGAGGAGGAGGAGGAGGAGGAGGAGAAAAATCAGAGACAGGGAGTCCATAAACTTTGAGATTAGACCTCATTATAAGGCAAAGTAGTCCTGTCATTATTTCAAACAATTTTGGACACTGGATCAATTTTAATTGGTTTAAAAAATGGTTTAAAATGGTTTAAAAATGTTTAACAAATGGTTTAAAAATGTTTCCATCTCTTCTTGGAAGGATATGGCTTACTTTTTTCTTTCCCCCCAAAATATTTGGGGTTTTTTTTTCAATTTTATTTAAGCCCAAGTTAGTTAACATATAGTATAATAATGGTTTCAGGAGTAGAATTTAGTTATTCATCACTTACATATAATACCCAGGGCACATCCCAACAAGTGCCCTCCTTAATGCTCATCGCCCCTTTAGCCCCATCCTCCCACCTAACACTCCACCAGCAACCCTCAGTTTGTTCCCTGTATTTAAGAGTCTCTTATGTTTTGCTTCCCTCTCTCATTTTATCTAATTTTTTTCCTTCCCTTCCCCTATGGTCGTCTGTTTTGTTTCTTTTTTTTTTTTTTAATTTTTTTTTCCACGTTTTTATTTATTTTTGGGACAGAGAGAGAGACAGAGCATGAACGGGGGAGGGGCAGAGAGAGAGGGAGACACAGAATCGGAAACAGGCTCCAGGCTCTGAGCCCTCAGCCCAGAGCCTGACGCGGGGCTCGAACTCACGGACCGCGAGATCGTGACCTGGCTGAAGTCGGACGCTTAACCGACTGCGCCACCCAGGCGCCCCAACGTCTGTTTTGTTTCTTAAATTCCACATATGAGTGAAATCAATATGATACTTATCTTTCTCTGACTTATTTCACTTAGCATAATACATTCTAGTTCCATCCACATTGCTGCAAATGGCAAGATTTCATTCTGTTTGATCACTAGTAATGTTCTATTGTCTCTCTCCCTCCCTCTCTCTCTTTCTCTTTCTCTCTCTCTCTCTCTGTATGTACATATACATATACATATACATATACATATACATATACACTACATCTTCTTTATCCACTCATCAGTCGATGGACATTTGGGCTCTTTCCATAATATGGCTATTGTTGACAGCACTGCCATAAGCACTGGGATACATACACCCCATCGAATCAGCATTTGTGTGTCCTTGGGTAAATACCTAGTAGTAAAATTGCTGGGTCGTAGGGTAGCTCTATTTTTAATTTTTTGAGGAACTTCCATACTGTTTTCCAGAGTGGATGTACCAGTTTACATTCTCACCAGCAGTGCAAAAGTGTTCCCTTTTCTCCAAATCCTTGCCAACATCCGTTGTTTCCTGAGTTGTTCATTTTAGTCATGCTGACTGGTGTGAGGTGGTGTGTCAGTGTGGTTTAATTTGTATTTCCCTTATTATGAGTGATGTTGAGCATCTTTTCTTTAAAAAATAAATTAACGTTTATTTATTTTTGAGAGAGAGAGAGACAGAGTGTGAGTGGGGGAGGAGCAGAGAGAGAGGGAGACACAGAATCTGAAGCAGGCTCCGGGCTCTGAGCTGTCAGCCCAGAGCCCAATGTGTGGCTCGAACCCATGAACCATGAGATCATGACCTGAGCGAACTCGGACCCTCAACCAACTGAGCCCCCCAGGGGCCCCTGCTTAACATTTTTTGATGTGTATGTTGGCCATCTGGATGAATTCTTCAGAAAAGTGTTTATTCATGTCTTTTGCACATTTCTTCACTGGATTATTTACTTTTTGGATGTTGAGTTTGATAAGTTCTTTATAAATTTTGGGTACTAACCCTTTATCTGATATGTCATTTGAAAATATCTTGTCCCATTCCATCGATTGTCTTTTAGTTTTGTTGGTTGTTGGCTTACTTTTATTTTCAACCATTAAGGTTTATTGTTAGAGATTTATTTTCCAATGGAATTTTTAGAATTTTATGCATGCATGAGGGGATAATTTAAGGGTTGACACATTCACTCAACTCTTAAATGTGTTCTATTCATGAATTTACTAGATACATAGCCTCAGTGGCCCTTTGAATTCCGCAGCTCTTTAGATTGCCTTTTGCATATGTGTGAAATTGCTACCTCATTCCACAGTGCCCACAGTCAGAGTCAGAATATACTTTTGAGCCATTTTCTCCAAATCAGATATAAAGTTTGGTTACATAAGTATTCTATCAGGTATAATTTATGGATGGACATTGTTTAAGGCAGGAAAAAAATAGGAGCAATCAGTATTTTAACCACCATTCACAGATGACCAACTATTCTTGAAATCTTCAGATATCCTGTAAATGAGAATGACAGGGTGACAGGAGAAGAGAGCAAGGGTGGCCTTTTTTATTGGTTATAACATCATTGTCAAAGCAATATCAGTGTACTTTATGCTTTATGGATATGAGTCATCCATAGGATATACCTCAAGTGTTGGAGAAATGAGAGGGTTTTGAAACAATAGAAAAGTGGGGCACCTGGGTGGCTCCATTGGTTAGGGATCTGATTCTTGATCTCAGCTCAGGTCTTGGTCTCAGGGTTGTGAGTTCTAGTCCAGCACTGGGCTCCATGCTGGGTGTGGAGCCTACTTAAGGAAAGAAAGAAAGAAAGAAAGAAAGAAAGAAAGAAAGAAAGAAAGAAAGAAAGAAAAGAAAAGAGAGGGAGAGAGAAAGGGAGGGAGAGAGAGAAAGAGAAAGGGAGGAAGGAAGGAAGGAAGGCAGAAGGAAAGAAAAGCATAGGGTTTGGCTCTCATGAATGACAAATTGCTACTCTTGTCAGTGTATGCTCCTCTTTTTTTTTTTTTTTTTTTTTTTTTTACATTTACTTATTTATTTTTGAGAGAGAGGCACAAGCGGGGGAAGGGCAGAGGGAGGGAGACAAAGAATCGAAGCAGGTTCCAGGCTGTGAACTGTCAGCTCAGAGACCGACACAGGGCTCGAACTCACAAACTGTGAGCTCACAAACCTGAGCTGAAGTAGGATGCTGAACCAACTGAGCTACCTGTGCACCCCAGTGTATGCTTTTGTATTATAACAACTAACATCCAGTAAATAAGTTTCCAGCACCTGCTATGTGCTGAGCACCAAGAATGCAGCTTCCTACTATGTGATAGGCTCTTCCCCATACATTATCATTATCATCATGCTGATGGTTGATGCACAGCAAAGCTGAGACTCAGGGAGGTTAAGTAACTTACTCAAGCTCTTACAGTTTATAAAGAGTAAAAGCCAGGCCCCTAAATCAGGATGTTTGCTTCCAGAACCCAAGAGCTTCACTTACTGTATAAACACTGTGTATCTTCTGGGGTTTCATTCAGTTGCTATAACCAATCTTGCATAGATGTCTCAGAACTGGAATTTAGGCCAGGATATCTAGGTCAGAAAACATTTACTTGATCTTGGACAAGTTATGTAATTTCTCTGACTTGGGTTCTTCATTTGTAAAATGAGAATAACACCTACCTGTTGGAGGAGGTCAATGAGATGACATGACTGTCAGTTGACCCTCAAACTGGACCCAGGCAATAGGACAATAGGAGGCCCCTATCCCTCTCCCCTGAGCTTGAAATGTACATTCTGTCTCCTGTTCTCAGAGCCAGAGCTGTTTCAGGGGCATAACCTGGGACAACAACGTGTTGTTGAGCCCATCTGCGTGGTATACATGACCCACCCCGTTAAGGCCTATATATAAACTTTTAAGATTCTGGCAGGTGAGCTTGGAGATCTACTTGTTTTTGTGGCTGGTCACGATGAGTTTTGTATCGAAGCTCCCTTGCTTTTTCAGCCTGCCACCTACCAACCTGGAGTGGCCTGTCTCTTTCTTCCATCTTTCCCTGCCCTCTGTGTATGAGTTTCAGATTTCACCCAGGAAGCTGCCAAGTTCGGGAACCAACACCGCCTCACTGGACTGCCCTGAGCATTAAATGAATTAGCATGAGTGAAGCATTAGAACAGTGTCACATACATAGAGAGGATCATTGTTAAATCTTGTGAACTATTTGTTATTTAGCACTGTGTTCTTACAGATTTTCAGTTTCCGGGGGTATTTTGTTTTGTTTTGTTTTTAATTCTCTACTTTTGAAGTTGAAAGATGGTAAGACAAAAATGGTAGCAGCTGTTCAGCTGTTAGTGCTAAAGGAAGAAAGCTGCACAAAAAGGCAATGGAAAAAACATAATTACTTCAAGAGACACTGAAAGGAAGAAAAAAAAAAAGAAGAATATCCCATGTTAGAAGAAGGGTTTCTAAAAGCTACCCTACAGTAACACACACACATGCATGCACATCCTGATAATCATCTCTATAGAAATCAAAACCTGGGGATTTGATAGTGCAAACTAGCACATTATATCCAAGACAATAAGTATGACGACAGGGTAAAATAAACAGGATATAATAATACAATCAGATATTCAGAAACCTCCCCACACTCACTCCCAGGCATTTTCTCCCTGCCACCTGCTCCTGTTCCTGAGGCAGCCGTTTTCAGGGCCGTGCTTACCTTGGGTCTGTGGCTTCCCTCCACCATGTCTATGTGCCTTGTATAGTTGGCCTTCTGCAGCTTGTGCAACACTCTGGCTTTTAAAAAGTTTTAATCAACAATGGTGTTCAAAGTCACGGGAAGTCCTCTGAATCCTAAACACAGTCAGCCCTACGGACAATTTTTACCGACCCTTTTGTAGCAATGGGTGGTAAGGAAGAAAAACATCAATTCTAGCAGCAAATTGCATGAGGCTGGTTATTACTAATTAACCATTACAAAGCCAATGGAGAATGTGCTCAGAGTCTCTAGAGTCAGTGCAAACTAATGCCGCTAAAAATGACCTCTTAGGATATGGCTCCATTAACTTCAAGTCTATGTTTCTTTTTCTGTTCTTATTCTTTCAATTTATATAATAAGCTTTGACCTTTTATAGAAAGTTTTGACCTCTCTCTTTACAATTCCTAAATAAGGGGCTTTTCTTCATGTGTGTGCATGTATGTGTGTACCTGTACATATGTGCGCTTGGTAGGGGCAGGTAGGTAGGAAGATAATGACACTCTAATAGGTGTTTTTGAGCAAATGTTTAAGACCTTGACCAGGTCACTTTCTCACTGATGGCAGTACATTTCTTTCTTTCTTTCTTTCTTTCTTTCTTTCTTTCTTTCTTTCTTTCTTTCTTCCTTTAATGTTTACTTATTTCTGAGAGAGAGAGACCGAGTACAAGCTGGGGAGGGGCAGACAGAGAGGGAGACACGGATTCCCAAGCCGGCTTCAGGCTCTGAGCTGTCTGCACAGAGCCCTAAGAGGGGCTCAAACTCACAAATTGTGAGATCATGACCTGAGCCAAAGTCAGAGGCTTAGCCAACTAAGCCACCCAGGCGCCCCAGTGCATTTCTTTTATCAATTCCAACAGCAAAATTTTATAATTTGATGGTTCTGTGACTTGGTAACTGATCTTGTGGTTCACAGACATGCTTAGCACCTCTACTTGGTTTCTAACTATGAAAAAACCACGATGCCTTTGTTAAGTGGGAAGAAAGTAAAGTTAACCATTTAAGTGATTAATTTACAAAATGAAAAATCAAAGAAGACAAAAACTCCCACTTGCCAAGTCACTCAACATTTTACTAAACTCTGCTTTATAAGTTTGGTCTAAAGTTGAGGCAGTATAACTAAACAATTCCAAAATACAGTGATTTTTTTTAAAATTTTTTTTTCAACGTTTATTTATTTTTGGGACAGAGAGAGACAGAGCATGAACGGGGGAGGGGCAGAGAGAGAGGGAGACACAGAATCGGAAACAGGCTCCAGGCTCTGAGCCATCAGCCCAGAGCCCGACGCGGGGCTCGAACTCACGGACCACGAGATCGTGACCTGGCTGAAGTCGGACGCTTAACCGACTGCGCCA
Organism: Leopardus geoffroyi; assembly: GCF_018350155.1. Classification (NCBI taxonomy): domain Eukaryota; kingdom Metazoa; phylum Chordata; class Mammalia; order Carnivora; family Felidae; genus Leopardus; species Leopardus geoffroyi. Next base: position 99,191,249 of record NC_059331.1, on the reverse strand, counting down.
CCCAGGAGCCCCCAAAATACAGTGATTTAAAGACAATGGAAGCCATGCTCACTCAGAGACTCAGGTTCCTTCCACCTTGTTGCTTTGTTAGAGCCAGACCTTCGCCTGCACGGTGGAAGCCGGTCCCAGGTAAGGGGCGTATGGGTTGTGTGAAGTGGGAAAGAAGGCAAGCAAGCCCACGCCTTATGGCCCAGATGCTGAAGCACACAGGTCACATCTCCATACACTTAACCAGGAGGAATTCAGTCATGGGAGCACACTTAGCTAAAAGGGTCTGGGAGCTATGTCTCTACTGGTACCTCCGAGAGCCCAGCCACAGGTCTTATACATAAAAGAGACATCAAAGTTTGGTGGATAACCAGCTCTTTCTGCCACATCACCTGAGTTCCTAAATTAGACTTGGTAAAGTTCTAGATATTACTGATCATATTTTCAAATATCCAGAAATAAGATCAATAATTTGTTTTGGAAAAAAAATAATACTGAGTATAGGATGTAAGATGGCAAGAAGCAGATAAATAGAAAATCTCATATACTTTCAAAGAGATGTTTGGTCATTATTTTTCTCGGGGATATTTGGTAATTAGCCCAATACAACATCCTCAGTAGTGGAAGTTGAGGTGGTACAGTCAATTATTAAACGGCCTTGCCATCTGGTTGTCAAGCATACACATAGAAACCCACGGAGTATAAAGAAATGTTCTGTATTTCAGAAAAGAGCCATATTTTCCAATACAAAAATGAATCCAGAATGGTTCAGGGGTTTGAAAGTAGCTTATTTACTCTCTTCAACTTTTTCTCACATCTACTTTGTATATTTATGCCCTTTTGCCCAGGCTGACAGTGCTTTCCCATAAGCCCAGATCTTAGTAATCCTTGGGGAAAATGTTTCTCCTCCTATCCTCCCCCAATCAGCAGTTTGTAATTTTTACCTTTTTGACTGCTTTTCCCCAAAATCTGGTTCCTTTAGCAAAGCAGACTGTTAATCATTTGGATTCATCCAGATCTAGTCTGGGTGATGTGAATCTGGTAAAGTACCACAATGGAGTGTACGTGAAAAATCAGCCCCTTCATACTGCCATATTGATCTCATCTTAGGATAACTCTTGTTCATGGTTTTGCTTTTTTTTTTTTTTTTTTTTTAATTCTTCTCTAAGTCCTACTCAACGTTTAAAAATAGTGAGGGAGGGGGTGGGGAGTGATCTCCAGCTTTTCATAGGTCAGATAAGGCCTTGTCTAGGTTTCCTTCTACCCCTGTAGGGAGCTGTCCTTTATCCTCTGCTTTGAATCCTGAACCACCCACTCATCTTCAACAGTGTTCCACGTTTTTCTTGGTGCTTCTCCTAAACACACTGATTAGGCCCAACGAGCCTACATTTTACCAGCTCAAAATTTAAGTCCTTGCAGGAGACCTGGCCTCCTCCCTTTGGTGGGGTGAGAGCTATATCGTCCCTATCCATGTTTCAGGATTCTTGGCCCACATATCACTCTCGTCTTGCTCCTTTTATCCATTCATCTTCTAACTTCTCTCACAAAACCTAGAGGATTTCTTCCTGGGCCTCTCTGGGAGCGTGTTAGTTCTGTCAAGGATGCTGCTGTCCCCTGCTCTGTATCAGCTTCCTCAGGAGTAGGAAGCTTGTGCCTAACAGACCATGCTTCAGTCTTTACTTGGTGACATGGATCCTAATTTGTTTACTATCAGGGCTCACTCCTAGCAGTCAGGTATCCTACCTGAGACCATGGCACCGTTCTTGGGTGACTAGGTGGTTGTTTTCAGCGTCATTTATCGTATAGCAGCAGGCAGCCTCTAAGCCTCTCAGAATTTTCTTTTACTTTGTTACATACGGGAGTGAAATTATTATTTTATTCCCGTGTCATAACCAGACTTTGAAGGAAAGCTGGCACCACTGTCAGGACCTGGAGATAAATAAGTAATAAGTAAAATAAACAGCTTCTTAGTGGTATTGTTTTCAGGAACTAGGAAATGTATTATGAGATTTGTTTTGTTTTGTCCTGTTTTTCTGGAGAGACTGAATTTGATTCTTTTTTTGAATAATGGAAGTTCAACCTTAGATTTTTGGTAATCCGTAAATTAGAAGATAGCTCTAAACTATTTTATTCCTTTTAAATGTATTGAGATTTGTTTCGTGGCCCAGCATGTGGTCTAGCTTTGTAACTTCCACCTGCACTTGAAAATAATGCATGTTTTGCTACCATTGGTTAGAGTGTAGTATAAACTGTCAGTTAGGTTAAGTTGGTTGTTCAGGTGCTTCAAGCTTTCTAGATGCTTTTTTCTTGCTGTAAGGATAAGAGTGATAACTTCCAAGTGCTTTACATGTCACAGCTGAAACCAGAAGTTTCAAGAAATTTAGGTAAAACCTATAAGGTAAACCCAAAGAAGCCCAAGGAAGGAAATTATAAAAATAAGGACAGAAATCAATGAAGTAGAAAGCAAACCTCTGATAGCAAAAGTCAACAAAAGAGGAAGTTGATTTGTTTAGAATTGATAAATATCTAACAAGACTAACCAAGAAAAGAGAGAATGGACAAATGTAAATATATCAGAGCTGGGAAGGGTGGATCTCACCAGAGATCTTCTAGGGAATAAAAGTAAATAAAAGTATATTAAGATATTATAAACAATTTTGTGCCAAAAAATATGAAAACATAGATTATATGGATATATTACCAGAAAATACCGCTTATATTACCAGAAGAGGAGCACCTGGGTGGCTCAGTTGGTTGAGCATCCGACGTCAGCTCAGGTCATGATCTCGCAGTCCGTGGGTTCGAGACCTGCAACTGGGCTCTGTGCTGACAGCTGCAGAGCCTGGAACCTCCTTTGGATTCTGTGTCTCCCACTCTCTCTGCCCCTCCCCTGCTCGCATTCTGTCTCTCTCTCCTTCAAAAATAAATAAACACTGAAATTTTTTTTTAAAAGTCTACAGAAGAAATAGATATCAAAATAGACTGATAATAGTCAAATATTCGCAATTTCTATACTGTAGATTAACAGTAAAGATACTAATCGTTAACAAAAACCTTCCTGTGGAGAGAACTCCAGGCTCTGATAGATACACAAACAAGTTTTATTTTTTAAAAAAGCAAGAAATAACTCTAAACTTTTCCAGCAAAGTACAATTAGGGGAGAAAGAATGCATATGGGGTATTGAGCAGCCAATGAACAGCTGATATTTGCCAGTGATCTTTGCCCAGCAAATAAATCCCATTTATATTGTGAAACAAAACAAAATAAAACCTGAAACAACCCCCCACCCCTGCCAAACCTCACCATATATGAGTTCCTGTAAGAGGCAGAGATTTTATCTCACTATGTTAACTAAAGAATACTAAATGTTTCCTTACTTATCTGGGATTTTGAATGTGGAAGAAGAAACACAAAGACACAGAGAAACTTAGAGATAATTCATGGTGATAGAGTCAATATGGTGCCCAGCCACCACAGTGATCCTCATAGACTATTCCTATGGCACAACCATGGAGATGCTATCTGCTTCCCAGTCTAGTGGGAATCCTGCCTGTGATTCGAGGCAAAGTCTTTCACGTTCTTGTCAGATCTGTGAGCTACATAATAGCATTGTAATAAATTGTTTTTCTGTTTAGTTTCGCCCAAGTTCAGAGGAACACATATATGCATTTACTTAGTTCCATGAGGGGATATTGCTGAGAAATTACTAGCTCCTTCCACAGTCCATTTGTGTAGTATTGCAGTCCTTTCCAGAAACTCTCATTAATTACTATTAGTTTATACTATTCCCAGTGTAGGGCTCTGGCCTTTAGAGAAGACTAATCCTTTCCCCCACTTGAAGACTCCATTATTTTCTGTCACTTTAAATCTTTCCATTGAGCTCTTCCCAGACTTCCACTCTCATTTGGGATTCCTGTGAAAGTTTTAAGTTACTTAATTTATGGCTGCTGATAGATAGCATAGTCTTCAGGATGTGAGTCCTTTCCATCCCATACAGCAATAAAATAGTATCAGAGATTTAGCATAGTAATGTAACAGAGCGCCTATACTTTTTATTTCTTAGCCTTGACCAGCCATAGAAGTAGAAAGTACAGTTTGTGGAGTTTCTATCTATTGCTACCTATTCCGGCTCAATTTAGCAATGGTAAGGACATTAGCAGTAGTTTGATATAAGTCTATACTATATAAGATATTGTAACTCATACAAATCGTAAAATTTAACTACCATATCCTTCCTTATCTCTAATAATTTAATTTATGAGTGATGTAGCAGATCTAATTATCAGACTGAATCAGCCTAGCTAATTCTATGGGTTTCTTTCCTTGAAGGTACTCCTGATGCAATATCACTTTCAAGCCTTCCAACTTGGCATTTATGTGAAATAGTATTAGGGTTGAGAAAATTCAGTACACCACTTAAATGGTCAGCATGGCTGCTCCTAGATTTTTTTCTCACCTCTCTCACTGAAGGATCCAGAGGTCCTCAATACTTTAAATTCAATACTATTCCCTGGCTCTGGGTTCATCTCCTGTTGAGAAACAATGTGTTCATCATATGTCACAAAGTTGCCACAGTGCCAAACCTTATCAAGGTCAGTTCCAACCCTGCCTCCTTCAGTAGTCTATGTACTCAGGCTCCTTCCAAAGTCCCTCTGAGGACATCAGAACTTTCATGTATTTCATATTTCTTTCTGCTGTTGAAATGTGGCTGGGCTTTGAAAATACCCTGAGTCATTCTTTTAAAACTGGAAAAATTCTACCAGACATGGTATCTCCCTTCTTATTCTCTGCATTTATGAGTATCTGACAATAAACCCTTATACGACCACAGATCCTAGCCCAACAGTCTATGATATTCTGAATTCAAAGTACAATTTATTGGTCAAATCATTGTTTAGTTCACAATTCCTACCAAATCCCAATTTTTTCCAGAGTTTCCTGCATACCATGATAATTAGCTATACCTCAGGATTCTAAGACATGAATTTTCTGTCTTTAATTAAGAACTCTTAAATATGATCTCTTAAATCATTTATCTCAGGATGATTTTTCTTTTAAAATTTTTTATGTTTATTTATTTTTTTTAATTTGTGAGAGAGAGAGAGAGACAGAGCATGAGTTGGGGAGGGACAGAAAGAGAGAAGGAGACACAGAATTTGAAGCAGGCTCCAGGTTCTGAGCTGTCAGAACAGAGCCTGACGTGGGGCTTGAACCCACAGCCTGCGAGATCATGACTTGAGCTGAAGTTGGATGGTTAGCCAACTGACCCACCCAGGTGCCCCTCTCAGGATGATTTTTTTCTAAAACATATTCCCTATTGTGTTATCCCATTCTGTAAATTCATGTACCTTCTTTCCTACATTATAGGTTTACCTTTAATAATTCCCTGTATTCTTTGTGCCCTAAAAAATCACCAAGAACAAAGCCATCCAAACTAACATCTGAAAGTCCTCCCACAGTTCCCCTGCTTCTAGCTACCTTCTATATAGCTGCCAGCACTCGTACACAGAACATGTTCTGAGATTATGGCTAATAACCAGAAAAGGCTAACTAAATAACACCTGTCTTAGCCTGGGTTTACCAGAAAGCAGAGCCTGAGTAAAAGGTTTATGTCACAATACCTAACTAGGGAGTGTGACCGGGGGGCAAAAATGAGAGGAAATGGTAAAGAAATAGGAAAAAAGAAAAAGAAAAAAATGCATTATTGGTTTGGTTACCCCTTTGTGTGACTTATTGCTCAATCCCATGGGATTGCCTGATAGTAAATATTAAATTTATTTTAATATAATATAATTTACTCTAAAACTGGAATGTTAAGTTGTTAGAGAATATGTTCCTTGACCACGATGGTATTAAATTAAAAATCAATAGCAAAAACTGGAAACAACCCAGTTACCCTTCAATGGGTGAATGGTTAAACAAACAAACTATGGTCCATTCATTCCATGGAGTATAGTTAGCAATGAAAAGAAACAAACTATTGACTTAGATGAATCTCTGGAAAATTATGCTAAGTGAAAAAACAATCCCAAATTTTTACATACTGAAGTGATTCCATTTATGTAACACTCCTGGGATGACAAAATTATAGAAGTGGAGAACAGATTAGTGGTTGCCAGGAGATAAGGAGCCTGAGAGAGTGGGAGGAAAAGGAATGTGGCTGTAATGGGCAACAGGAGAGATCCTGGTGGTGATGGGAATATTCTGTAACTTGATTGTATCAGTGTCAATATTTTGGCTGTTTTTCAAGATATTGCCATTGAGGGGTAAAGTGTACATGGGGTCACTCTGTATTTCTTACAACTATCATGTGAACCTACAATGATCTCAAAAAGCTCATTTTAAAGAAATGAAAAAAAAAAATAACCCTTCTCCACAATTCATGCGATTATCATTATTTCACTGTCATTCAAGTGCTAAAACCAAAATACAACCCCAAAATCTTACTTTCCACTTGTGTCTCATTCCATTAAACTATAGATGAGAACCTTAGTAATTAAAATGCTACTGCATGCCAGAAGTTATCGCCATACCATGTGACTCCAGGAATTGGATCCTTATTGCCTTCCAACTTGTGAGTGAACCAGTTTTGGAATCCCAACCTGAGGGTCTGCTTTCAAGGGCCACTGGCAATACTGCAGACTGGTTCCCCAATATGCAAACTCTTAGACAAATCTTAAATGCCAATACTTTATGGAAGAGGGTGATCCAGGAAGCAGAGAGACAGTGAGATCAAATCACATAAGAATCAAGAGCTAATACCAAGATGGATTCTCAAGATGGCCACTCCTATGGATGACTGGTTATGTGGTAGTCAGAATTCTAGAGATAGTCCCCAAGATACTTACCTTCTGGCTATTCGACCAAACACTAATCTAGGTACTACAGTGAAAGGACTTTGTAGATGGAATTAAGGTTACTAATCAGTTGATCTTAAAATAGGAAGATTATTTTGGATTATCCAGGCAGGTATAATCTAGTCACATGCATCTTCTTAGAAGCAGACAACTTTTCCTGGCTGGAGACTGAGAGAAGTTAAAGATATGGAAAAAGGGGAGATCAGAGAGATTTCAAATGTGAGGAGGGTTCAACATGCTATACTGTCTCTGAGATGTAAGGACTGGAGAAGGGACCTAGGAGCCAAGGGCATCCTCCAGGTAACAGCCAGCAAGAAAACAAGAACCTTGGTCCTGCAATCATGATGAACTGGATGCTTCTAACCACCTGAAAGAGTTTGCATTCAGCTTCTCCCCAGATCATCTGGAGAAGAGTCTCTAAACCAGCAGACACTTTGATTTTGGTCTTGTGAAACTAACAGCAGGGAAGCCCACCAAGCCAACTTGGACTTGTAACCTGTAGAGTTTGAGACAACAAATTGGTATTGTTTTAAGTCACTAAAGTTTTTGGCAATTTGGTATGGCAGCAACAGAAAATGAGTACAGTTTTCTGCCTAAAATGTAACTCCTGACTGAGTGCCTAAGAAAGAACCATTTATCCATTGAGTCTCATCTCATATTAGTGAAGGTGACTCCACAGGGTGATAACTGCCCTCCACTTTTGAGTTACACATGCATGAAAGTCCAGCAGTTTCCTACCATCTTCTCACAACATAGCATCAATTAAAAAGCCCTGGGGCAGGAAATGATTAGGGCAGGCCTGAGGGAAGGTGCTGTCATGATACACATGTAAGAAGTGGCCAGAGTCAAATTTGTTTTCATGTTTACGCCATAAAAGTGAAGACCGAGAGAGAGAAAAGAGTAACTGTCTTTTTCAGGATCCCAGATCTATAATGCATCCAGCTGTGACACCTCTTACTTTGTGCAATGTCACCATATGTGCTAGCAGCAGTCCCACTGAGGTGGCATAAGGGAGATCATTGAGGCCAAGGAGGCAAGAGCTCAAGGTGCTTGAAGGATCATTGTTATGAACTGAATGTCATGTCCTTCCAAAATTCATATGTTGAAACCTTAACCTTCAATGTGATGCTATTAGAAAGTGAGACTTTTGGGAAGAAGTTAGGTCATGAAGGTAAAGCCCTCAACAAGTGGAAATAGTCCACTTTAGAAGAACCCTCAGAGAGCTCTTTCATTCCTTCCGCCATGAGAGGACATGGCAAGAAGAAGGCAGACTGTGAACGAGAAAACTGGTTCTCACCGGACACCAGAGTTGCCAGCATCTTGTCCTTGGGCTTCCCAGTCTCTAGAACTGTGAGAAATAGATCTTTGTCATTTAGCCACCAAGTCTAAGGTATGTTTGTTACGGGAGCCTAAACAGACAAAGATTGTCATAGAAATAAATACCAGAGTAACCTGAGCCACTTATTGGCAACGCTTGGGCCCTGGTGGGGAGTAGAAGATACGGATAATGGTAGGGAGGTGGTGTCCCTCTGGCGAAGTGACTGCTGGGACCCAGCATGAATTTCTCCACCAGGAGCCATACCTTTTTATGGATGAGTTGTGAGGCTGGGCAGATGTTCCTGGGTCCTCTGAGGCATTGTGGTCCTTGTTTTTCTACTCTGAATTCCAAAAGACAGGTTCCAACTTGCTGCTCCTCCTTGACACAACCAAATGCGTCTACGTCCAGGCTCTGGGCTGGGGTCCTGAGAGCTGGCAATCCCCAGCCTACACGAACGTCATCTCTGGAAGTAGGTCGTCCTCTCCTGTGTGGTGATAAGAGTTACTCCACAGCTTCTCTTTCCCGTCTCTCGCCTTGTCCGCAGACTCCCTGGGCTCCAACCACCAAGCATTTCAGACCGCCTTTGTCTTCTCCAATTTATTATTCTACATCTACCACTTGCCAGCTACCCAAGCTTGGGCCAATCATTTCAACTTTGGTTGCTTCTGTTTCTTCATCTGTAAGATGGTGACAAACAAAAAAAGGCAACACACATACTGTATAGGGCTATGGTTTGGCTTAAATGGGTTAATATAAGTTAAATGTTGAAAACAGCGTCAGACCTAGAGTGAGGGCTTGCTAGTGGTAGTTAGTCGTCGTCGTGGTGGTGGTGGTGGTATCAATATTATTATTAAATAGCAAAATACCCATATCAACCTAAATATAGAGACTTAAATTATAAACAGCCATGAAATGGAACCCATACAGTTGTTTACAAATGAAGAAGACTTCACAAGACTTATTAATCTGGGTAAACTGCCAACAGCTTATCTAATATTTGTGTAAAACAATATGGCAAAGGAATATATACTTATATTTGCGTGCATATGCATAAAATTGCTCCAGAAAGATAACACAAGAAGCTAATAATAGTAGTTTTTCTATTGGGAGCATAAAAACTTGGCAGATGGGTGACAGTGATGAAAGAGATTTTTTCACTGCTCATTTTCATACTTTTCAATTTAAAAGCCATGTAAATATATTATCAATTCAAAAATACAGGGGCGCCTGGGTGGCTCAGTCAGCTGAGCATCCGACTTCGGCTCAGGTCATGATCTCACAGTTTGTGAGTTCGAGCCTGGTGTCAGGCTCTGTGCTGACAGCTCAGAGCCTGGAGCCTGCTTCGGATTCTGTGTCTCCCTCTCTCTCTGCCCCTGCCCTGCTCACACGCTGTCTCTCTGTCTCTCTGTCTCTCAAAAATGAAGAAACATTAAAGAAAAAAATTTTTTAACTACAGAAAATACCTCAAAAGTCAAAACATAAAAGAAGGATTCTAACTTAATTCACTGGAGCTGGGGAACCCTGAGAGTCATACTGAAATCTAGGCTGTATAAAGGGCATGACTGGTTTTTTTTTTCTTTGAGAATTTCTGCTAAATTACAATACTGAGAGATGAGAGCTCACAAGACTTATCTCATGGCAAGGGTGGCATCTGCAGGACAAACTGAGAATTTATCGATTTATTTATCTTTGCTAAGCAGAAGCGCACTGCAGTGGGGCATGGCTTTAGGTGGGAGATCTTGGGTTTCCCACTGGAACTGATAGACAAAAAAGTTTGCGTAAGCATTGATGCAAAGACAGCAACAAAGGCATGTTTCATAGAGGGCGTCCAGGAAAAGCACTTCTCATTCACTGTGTCTTTCAGCAAAAGCATTTAATAGCCTCCAAGGCATGGCTCCTTCAGGAATAAAATATGGAGAATGAAGCCCGTTTTTCAGAGTTGTATGGATTTGAAAAAAAGTGTATGAAGTTCATTATTTAGCTCCTGGCTGAACATTCTAGGAATTCAGTAACTAGTACCTATTAATATTGTTAATAGCCATGGTCCACTTGCTGCGAATCAGCCCATTTGCCACCTTCCAAAAAATATTCAGTCACACCAAGCATGACCTAATTTTTGAGATTATACTGAAGAGTCACAAAGCAGTCACCTGAGCAGTGATCAAGTGCCATCCAGGACCCTTCTCCCTTGTAGCATATGGCTTCTGGGACCCCTGAGTCCTTGCTCCAGAATTTCCCCTGATCCAGCAACTCCCTACCTGTGCCTCCTTCCCTCCTTCTCTCACTTCTTACTTGTGCAGAACAACTATCCTTCCACTTCACATTTCTGTCAAATAAAATTTTAAGAAATTGGACTGAGGCACCTGGGTGGCTCAGTTGGTTAAACATGCGACTTTGGCTCAGGTCATGATCTCTCAGTTCATGAGTTTGAGCCTTGCATCTGGCTCTCTGCTGTCAGTGTGAGCCCACTTTAGATCTTCTGTCCTTCTCTCTCTCTTTCTCTCTCTCTCAAAAATAAATAAACATTAAAAAATATTTTTAAAAAACTAGACTTAAGTGAGTAGAGACTATGCAAAATACTATTCCAGGGGTGCCTGGATGGCTCAGTCAGTTAAGACTCTCAGTGGCTAAAATTAACAACTCAGGAAACAACACACACTGGCGAGGATGTGGACAAACAGAAACCCTCTTGCACTATTGGGAATGCAAACTGGTGCGGCCACCCTGGAAAACTTTTGTGGAGTTCCTCAAAAAATTAAAGATAGAACTACCTTATGACCCAGCAATAGCACTGCTAGGAATTTACCCAAGGGATACAAGAGTGCTGATGCATAAGGGCACTTGTACCCCAATGTTTATAGCAGCACTTTCAACAATAGCCAAATCATGGAAAGAGCCCAAATGTCCATCAACTGATGAATGGATAAAGAAGATGTGGTTTATATATACAATGGAATACTACTCGGCAACAAGAAAGGATGAAATCTGCCATTTTCAACAATGTGGATGGAACTGGAAGGGAATTATACCAAGTGAAATAAGTCAGTCAGAGAAAGACAGATGTCATATGTTTTCAGTCACACGTGGAACTTGAGAAACCTAACAGAAGACCATGGGGGAAGCGAAGGAGAAAAAAAAAAAGTTTCAAACAGAGAGGGAGGCAAACCCATAAGAGACTCTTAAATACAGAGAACAAACTGAGGGTTGATGGGGAGGACAGGCGGGGTGGGGGGAGTGGGTGACGGGCATTGAGGAGTCACTTGTTGGATTGAGCCCTGGGTGTTGTACTTAAATGATGAATCACGGGAATCTACCACTGAAACCAAGGTCACACCGTATACAACATATGTTAGCTAACTTGACAATAAATTATATTTAAAAAAAAAAAGACTGACTCTTGATTTGGGCTCAGGTCATGATCTCACCATTGTGAGAGGGAGCCCTGTGTCAGGCTCTGCTCTCTCTCTCTCTCAAAAAGAAAAAAAAAAAGACTATTTCAATAGGAAGAGGGAGACTTTCTATTAGGGAAGGAAAAGCTCCTCAAAGATCTAAAGTCTGTCAATGGTCAGGCAGAAAGGACTTTTGTTTTATGAGAAGACAAGGCTAGAAAAACTGTAAGTGGGGGTGGGATGTGCAGGTGGTGTAATCAGACAGTAGAACAGGAAATATTGTTAAGGAGGAATTGCTCCAATGCTCGCTTAACCTCAGAGGCCAGAGTTTAGCGCTCTGGCAGAAAGAGAGAAGCCTGATTAAAGTTTGGACAAGGTATGGAAGTGGGCATTTTTTTCAAACTAGCCAGTAGGGACAAACAATTCAGCTTCTCTTTGATGACACATGATGGGAATTTGGAGAATCTGTGTCTGGCTTTGTCTTAAGCAAACAAGGGTCTTATCTCTGAGTCTTATTTAAGTTGTGTGGGAAGGGTGGTTCTTTGCAGTAAACCTTTTCTTGGAACACAAGAAAATGGGGGGATTTCTTAACCAGTGCAGTTTTCCAGGAGCACTGGGCTCAGGTCAAGTGCAACATTGTCACTTCCAAACTAGTACATCACACCTCACCTCCACTGCTGGATGTTTGGGGCCATTTATTCACCATTCTCTGCCTCTATTTCCTCACCTTTCTATATTTTCCAGGAGAAAGAATTACTGAATTATAAATTACAATATATATAGTAATATACAATATGGTACATTATTATATATTATAATACGTTATATTAATTATATGTTATCTGTTTTGTATTATAAAATATAATTATTACCTATAAAATATGTGTAACATATAATATAGTATATATTTTATATGTATTATTATATATAATGATTACAATTCATATTACTGACAAGAAAATTGGATCCCTACAATTATATTAAGTTGCACACATCATATGTCACCCTAAATACTTCAAGATGCCTTTCCTAAGGACATTCTTCCATGTAACCACAAGAAAAATATCTCACCAAAAAATTAACCTCATTGGTATAACATCTTCTAATATGCAGTCCATATTCTCATTTTCCGAATTGCCCTCCAAGTGACTTTTATTGCTCCCTTCATCCCCGAAACAATATCCAATCTAGATTCACACACAGCATTGGATTTTAGGTCATTTTAGTTTCCTAAAGCTTTTCCACTCACAGTGTGATCCATAAATGAGTGTGATCAACATCACCTCAAAATGCAGAATATTGGAATGCAGACTATCAGGCCCTGCCCAGACCTGCTGAATCCGAAGCAAGTTTTGAACCAGATCCCCAGGTGATCTGAATGCACCTTAAGGTTTGAGAAGCACTTCCACTCTCCGCCCCATGATACTGAGTTTTTGAAAAGTCTAGAACAGTTGTCTTTTTTTTCACTACTACCTTTATAGTCACTTATCTGAATATAAAAGTCACAAGCATTCTAGAATGTTTAGGAAATGGGTTTTTTTTTTTTCCTTCTCCTTTGCACTTTTGCGTCTGAGTATGCTTTGATATGTTAAAAGCATCCTTTTCCTTTTTCCTCCTTTCTTTTGATAATGTAAATAACATATGAAGACACTATTGTAAAACTTTACATAATTTAGACCTCTACAATGCAAAGTTTGCATTATCCTTTATATTTTCTATCACTTGTATTCTCCTCGTCAGATGTTAGCTAGTGTCAACTAATTCATATTTATTTGTATCATTCAGGGTTTAGGCAGGGAAGCAGAACCATGATGAAAATTATGGAAAAAAAGACATTTACTATAGGAATCAAACCTTACAAACATGCTGGAAGTGAGGAAATGAAAGTCTGGAAGGGGAGTCAGAGCATAGGGTGTGGGAAGCAATAGCATGGGGAAGCCCAGTCCTGGAGCTTGTAGGGAAAGCTGAGAAGCCAAGTGGGTCTGACCAGTAGTGTGGGCTCTGGAGTATGAGCTCGTGGAGAGGACTATGGGAAGCTATTCCTTCTGCATAACTTCCTCTCTGTGGATCCATAACCAAGCATCTTCTAATCAGCTCAGGGCTGCTATTAGACATCCGGGCCAGTGATCAGAAAGACCACACAGACAGGGAGCTTTGCCTCACCTTCCATCACCATATCTGATCACGGTAGCTTCCTGAGAGTAATGGCTGCTGTTTTGCTTCCATCTTCCAAATGTTATATAGATTCCCTTACGGCCAACTGTGGCTTGAATAGGAAGAGAAAGCACAATCCAGCACAGCGTCCTAGTCAACCCCTTTAAATAAATCAGTACATATGTATACTCACATTCTTTGTAGAATTGGAATCACAATGTGCATTTTGTTTGCCACTTTCACATATCGCTTCACAGAGTCTTTTGAGGTCCTACAGTATGTGTTGCACACGAGACCAAAGTACTTCTTTTTAGTTTTTGCATCCCCTTAAGGCAGTGTTTTTTCAAACCTTTGTGGTTCGTGGAACTAACTAGTGTGTCAAAAGCCCTATCAAAAAGAATAGGATAGAATAAAATAGAAAATAAAAAAGTGTGTCTCCCTCTGTAAGGATAATTATTGCTTTGTGAAACATTTGTTTCAGTTAAATACATGTGTGTGCTGTGGAAACAGCCTGAAATACATAGCTTGCTGTGAGTAACAGTGATTAAGAAAAACACTGCCTTGAGATTTTCTTTTTTTTCTTTCTTCTATTACCTCCCTCCATTTTTTCGTTACATTGTTTATTTTGACAAATAACCCGAGTTTGGGAAGGAATAGGTGATTTTTGGGCCAGTGGTTTTTGAAATAGAGAGAGAAACAGTTAAATTCACCTTTAAAACATAATATGGCTATAGATAGTATCTTATCTATTTTCAGTCCAAAGTTGCTAATGAGCATTAGAAGAAGTTTCTTCAGTAACCTGTGTAAGGAAGGATTTGTGTGACCAGAAAATCAAGTGAAGTGGCCTCAAAAGTGCAAAGAAATCTCTTTGGAGACTACTGAAAGAGATTACTAGATACAGTTTCTAACTTCCAAAATCAACAGAACATATGCTGGTTTGTTTGGTAACAGAGACCTCTAGAGAGCTCATGTTAGAATTGCAACAAGATTTCCCCCCCTCCCCCCTTTTTTTCAAATAATTTTAAAAGCTAACAACTTTGGTTGCCAACATAGATTTTTTGGAGCTCTAAAAAAACATAGAGATCATTTAATTCTGTGTGTGTGGGTCCTCCTATGATTCATTACTCACTTTTGATATGGCAAACAATTTTATAAACAATATCTAATGTGATTTCCACAACAATTCTATGAGGTAAATATTATCACTTTCTTCTTGGTTTTTAAAATTCATTTTAAAATGTATTTTTTATTTAATTTTTCTTTTTTCCAGCTTTATTGAAGTATTAATTACAGATAAAAACTATGTATATTTAGGTTGTACATGGTGATTTTTTAGGGTATTTAGCATGATTTATTATGCATATACATTGTGAAATGATTATCACAATCAGGCTAATTAACAAATCCGTCACATAGTTACCTTTTATGTGAGAACAATTAAGATCTACTCTTAGCAAATTTCAAGTATACAATACAGTACTAAAATCACTGTGATGTGCATTAGATCCCCAGAACTATTCATCTTATAACAAAAGTTTGTGCCTTTTGATCAACATCTTCCATTCTTTCACCTCCTGGCAACAACTATTCTACTCTCTGATTCTATGAGTTCAACTATTTTGATTTCATATTTAAGTGCCATCATATAGTATTTGTCTTCCTGTGTCTGATTTATTTCACTTAGCATAATATTCTCTAGGTTTATTCATATTGTCATAAATGGCTATTCTCAAAAGAACAAGAAATAATAAGTGTTGGTGAGGATGTGGAGAAAAGGGAGCCCTTGTACACTCTTGGTGGGAATGAAATTGGTATGCCATAATAGAAAACAGTATGGGGGTGCCTGGGATGTTCAGTGGGTTAAGCGACAGACTCTTGATTTTGGCTCAGGTCATGATTGCACTGTTCATGAGTTTGAGCCCGCCATCCGGCTCTGCATGGACGGCACGGAGCCTGCTTGGGATTCTCCCTCTCTCCCTCTCTCCCTCTCTCCCTCTCTCTCTGCCACTCCCTGCTTGCGCACTCTCTTCTCTCTCAAGGTAAATAAATAAACCTAAAAAAAAAAAAACCAGTATGGAACAACCATATAATCCAGCTATCCAACTTTTGGATATATATCCAAAGGAAGTAAAATTGGTATCTGGAAGAGATATATACACCCCATGTTTGTTACAGAATTATTCACAATAGCCAGGACATGGAAACATTCACTTTTATTTTGTAGAAGAAATGAAGTCTCAGGAAGTAGAGCAATATATGTAAAAGCAGAAAGCTAGAAAACAACAGAGCCAAATCTAAAATTCAGGACTCCAGAATACCCAGGTCAACAGTTGTTGGAATATACTACAATATCAACATCATTCACTTTTTTAAGTGAAAAGGACTTAAAGATCATTTAACTCATTTTCTGTTTTCCTAAATAGGAAGACAGACGCACGGAAAGGAAATAGTCTGGGGTCACACCGCGAGTAAAGAGCAGGGCCAAGGATAGCATTATTGACTCCTGGTTTTCAACCCCCAGCTATTCCAACTTTGACAAATGCCTACACTCACATAACTACCATCTTACTCAAGATGTAGAACAGTTCTATTGCCCCCAAAATCTCCCTGTGTCACTTCATAGTCACACTTCCTTCCTGTCCCCATAGCCTGCAGCCACTGATTTTTCTGTCCCCACCATTTGCCTTTACACGAATGTCATGTAAATGGGATGGTAGAATATTGTAGGTTTTTTTTTTTTTTTTGAGTTAGCTTCTCTCATTTAGCATAATTCCTTTGAGATACATTCACATTATTGTATTAGGAATTTGTACCTCTTTATTGCTGCATCATATCCCATTGTATGGATGTAATATGGTTTGATTATCCAATCACAAAATTGAAGGATATTTGGGTTGTTTCCAGTTTTCGGTGACTAAATAAATTTGTTATAAACATTCATGATTAAATTTTATGTGAGCAGAGGAGTAGGATTATTGGGTTGTACGATAAAGATAAACCAAACTTAAACTTTGTTGAGAAACTACTAAAATGTCCAAAATGACTATGCCGTTTTGTATTCTCACCAATTACAGGTGTTCAAGTTGCTCTGTTTCCCTCTCAGCACTTAGTATTATGGTTTTTCAAATTTTAGCTATTCTGATATGTGTGCAGTGGTATCTCATTGTACTTTTAATCTGTACATCCCTAGTGACTAATGATGTTGCACATGTTTTCATGCACTTTTTTCCCTATCTGTATATCCTCTTTGGTAAACTATATAGTCAAATCTTTTAATCATTTTTTATTAAGGAGTTTTTAATCATTATTGAGTTTTGGAAATTGTGATTATATATTCCTTTTTAATTCAACTTTTTATTTTGACATGATTGTAGATTCACATGCAGTTATAAAAAATGATGAACATCCTACCCATTCTTTCCTCAATTTCTTCCAATTATAATGTTTTGCAAAACCGTAGTACAATATAGTAACCAGGATATTGACACTGATAGAGGCAAAATACAGAACATTTCCATCAACAGAAGGAACCTATATATTGCCCTTTCATATCCACACCTACTTTCCATCTGCCTACATCGCTTCCTTAACCCTGGTTGACAACTAATCGGTTTTTTTTTTATTTCTAAAATAAAACTCTTAAATTTATTTCAATAATGTTACGTAAGTGGAATATTACATTATGTAAACTTTTGAGATTGGCTTTTACCATTCAGTATAATTCTCAGGAGATTCATCCAAGTTGTGCATCCATGGTTGTTACTTTTGTTTCATTTCTCTATTTTTTTTAATTTTACCAATTTCTGCTCTTTATTATTTCCTTTCTTCTGCTAAGTTTAGATTTATTTTTCTCCTTTTCTTTCTAGGTTCTTTTTTTTTTTTTTTTTAAGTTTATGTATTTTGAGAGAGAGAGAGAGAGAGAGAGAGAGAGAGAGCAGGGTAGGGGCAGAGAGAGAATCCCAAGCAGGCTCTGTGCTATCAGCACAGAGCCTCAATCGAGGCTTGATCTCATGAACCCTGAGATCATGGCCTGAGCCGAAATCAAGAGTCTGAAGCTTAAATGACTGAGCCATCCAGGCACTCCATCTTTCTAGGTTCTTAAGATGGGACTTTAGATTATCAGAGTAAGATTTTTTTTCTATCTTCTAATGTATGTACTTAGTTCTATAAATGAGGATTGTTTGATGATATGGTCTATCTTGATAAATGTTCCATGGGCATTTGAAAAGTATGTGTATTCTGCTTTTGCTGTAAAGAGAACTCCTTGAATGTCCATTAGATCCTGTTAGTTGATGGTATTATTGAGTTCCATATCCTGTTGACTCTCTGCCTAATTGTTCTATCAATTGTTGACAGAAGTGTTACAGTCTCCAACAATAATTGTAGATTTGTCTATTTCTCCTTTGAGTTCTATAAGTTTTGTCTCACATACTTTTCAGCTCTGTTGTTTGGTCCATACTCATTCAAGATTACTCTCTTCTTAAATGGGCTGAAACTTTGTTGCTATATAATGGTCCCCTCTCTCTTTCTGGTAATGCTTTTTTATCTGAAGTCTACTTTATGTGGAATTATAGAGCCATTCCTATTTTATTTTAATTAATGTTTACACAATATATCTTCTCCCATATTTTTGCTTTCAACCAATACGTATTATATTTGAAGTGAGATTTTTTTGTAAACAGACTATATAGTAGGTCATGTTTTATGATCCACTCTGCCAACTTCTGTCTTTTAATTGATATAATTATACTATTTACATTTAGCAAAATTATTGATATGTTAAGATTAAAGTGTGAAGTTTATTTTTTATTTTACTTTTATTCTTTTGTTTTTATTTCTCTATTTTTCTCTGCCTTACTATAGATACATTGAATAGTTTTTAGAATTCCAATTTCATTTATTTATCGTTTTTTGAGTGCATCTTTTTTTGTATACTTTTTAAAATGGTTGTTCTAGCTATTACATTATGTATATGTAAACCATCATGGTCTACTAGTGTTATTATTTTACCAGCTCATGTGAAGCATAGAAATCTTTCTTTCTTTTGTGTTCCTTTCTCCTCTCCCATTTATAATCGAATTTTAAAAATATTTTCTGTAAATAAGGAGTGTTCTCCTCTGCATATCAGACGGTGTTATAATTTTTGCTTCAACTATCAAACATAATTTAGAAAACTCAAGTGGAGAAGAAAAGCCTATTGTATTTACCCATACATTTGCTTACCATGTTTCCCCCCCTTTTTCCTGATGTTTGAATGTTCTTTTATCTTTTTCTTTCTGGTTAGAGAAATTCATTTAACCATTCTTTTCTTTTCATTCAGCCTTTGCTGGTGGCAAATCTTCTCAGTTTTCCTTTATCTGAGAATGTCTTGAATCCCTCTGCATTTAACAAATATTTTCACCTGGTATAAAATTCTGGGTTAGCAATTCTTTTCTTTCAGCACTTAAATATAGTGCTACTTTCTTCTGGCCTCTGTGATTTCTAATGAAAAATGTGCTGTCATTTGAATTATTTTCCTCCTACAGGTAAATAGTGTCATTCCTTTTGGGCTGCTTTCAAGATTTTTTTGTCTTGAGCTTTTATAAGTTTATTTATAAAGTATTGGTGTATTGGTGTGCATTTCTTTAGGTTTATCCTGTTTGGGATTCACTGAACTTTTTGAGTCTATAGATTTATGTTTCTTGCCAAAATTTGGGATTTTTTTTCAGCCATTATATCTTTAAAGTAATTTTTCAACACTGTCTTCTTTATCTTCTCTACATGGGACTCTTGACACAAATGTTAGCTCTTTTCTTATAGTCTGACATGTCTCTTTGTCTTTGTTAATTTTTTTTTCAATTATTTTTCTCTTGTTCACTTGGGGTAATTTCAATTGTTCTATCTTCAAGTCACAGATTCTTTCCTCTTTCCCCTCCCTTCTAGTGTTGAGTATATCAATTGAACTTTTTATTTCAGTTATTTTATTTTTCAGTTCTAATATTTTAATTTGATTATTCTGAGCATTATTTATTTCTTTGCTGAGACTTTCCACTTCCCTCCTGAAGCTTTCTACTTTCAAAAATTTATTTTAAGTAAGCTCATGAGTATTTGTTGAAGTATTTTATCATGACTTCTCTAAAATCTTTTTTCAGACAATTCTAACATTGCTGTCATATTTGTGTTGGCAGCTATCATTGTCTTATTTTCTTTCAGTTTGAGATCTACCTGATTCTTGGATGACAAGAGATTTTCTATTTAAACCTAAGCACTTTCATACTAAGTTATGAGATCCTGGATCTTATTTCAACCTTCTGTGTTAACTGCTTTTTGTGTCATTGCTCCACCAGGGGAAGGCAGTGCATTGCCTCATTCTTATGGAGTAGAAGTATAGTCACTCAAATCACTCATGAGCGTTTATAGTTTGTGCTGAATAGGCATGGGTGTTCCAGTACCCCCTGTGATCTCTACTAACACTGTGGTGGAGTTGGCTTTGTTACCACTGGGCAATGTGAAAGTCGTGACTATCCACTAGGCCTCCTCTGACACCACCCAAATGAGGAAGGGAAGGGTGCCTTTTTACTGCCAGGTGGGATAGGAAGTCCACTGACACCGTGGTGGAAGGGGGCTTTGTTACAGAGCAGTAGGAATGAAAGTGCCAGCTCTCTGCATGGCCTTTGTTGATATCATTCTGGTGGGTGTGTTATGGGTCTTGTTATAGCCTCCCGGGGTGGAAGTCTACGCCTCAACTCAACCCTTGCTGGCATGAGTGGGAGTGGAGTTAGAGTGTTTTCCTGTGGCGTTTGACTGCAGTAGAGTAGTTATTGTCTAAAATGTCTTGTCTTTCTAGGTTGCTTCCTTTCTAGTTCTTAGCTAGAGATAGCGGGCTTTTGTTGTTGCTATTTTTACCTGTTCCCATGGGAATTTCTGGTTGGCTACTTCTTTATTACCAAGTCTGGGATATAGAAGACAAAAAGAAAACCTAGGGAATTCTCTACTGTGTTGTTCTTCAAGTACCAAGGTCCCTAGTTTATCTGCATTCTTTTTACCACCTTACAGAGTTTTCTTGTTTTTTCATACATAATATCCAGGATATTTAGTTATAGTTATTGGAGGGATAGGCGAGAGTATATGTACTCTATCTCTCTGGAAGTCAAAGTGATTGTATAAATTTTGAAAATATTTTCTCCCAGTCTATGATGTGCTTTCATATCCTTAGCAATGTCTTTGGGAGAGCTGAATTTTTAAACAATTTTCTTGAGGCATAATGACATGCAGTAAACTGCATATATTTAAATTTACAATTTGGTAAGTTTTGATGCATATATACACTTATATGCATCACTACAATCAAGAAAATCACATATTCCTCATCCTCAAAATTGCCTCATTTCCCCTTCTAAATCTTCCTTCCCACTTGTAACTGCTCCCCTATCTCTGAGCAATTATTGCTGTTATAGATTACACTGTCTGCTATAGATTGCACTGCAATATACATACACTATATATTACTATGTATAATCACTGTATATTACTTTGCATTTTCTGCTTTCTTTCATCAAGCATCATCATTCTGACATGTATCAGTAAATCATTCTGTCGTATTACTGAGTAGTGTTTCATTGTATGGATATTTATTTATTTATAAAATTACAATTTACTTATATATTTGCCCGTTGATAGGTTTGGTTTGGTTTCTGGTTGAGTTATTTCAAATAAAGCTCTGTGAACATTTGTATATGAGTCTTTTTAAAAATATATATTTCTTTTCCCTTGGGTAAGTAACTAATTGTGGAGTGGCTGGATTACATGGGAAATGAATGTTTATGGGTTTTTTTAAGTATATTTATTTTTGAGAGAGAGACAGACAGAGTTTCAGCGAGGGAGGGCAGAGAGAGCAGGAGGCACAGAATCTGAAGCAGGCTCCAGGCTCTGCATTTGTCAGCACAGAACCTGACGTGGGGCTCGAACCCATGAACCGTTAGATCATGACCTGAGCCAAAGTCAGACGTTTAACCAACCAAGCCACCCAGGTGCCACTGAATGTTCAAGTTTTTTAGATACCACCAAACTCTCAAAATTCCCACCAGCATGGTGTGGGAGCTTCAGTTGCTCTTCCTAACTGACAACATCTGGTTTTGGATAGTCTTCCTAATTTGAGTCATTCTACTAGGTGTGTAGTGGTGGGTATCGCACTGTGGCTTTAATTTGTATTTCCCCGATGGCTAATGAGAGTGAGCATCCATTTGTGTGTTTAATTCCATGTATCATCTTTGGTGAAGTTTCTGTTAAAATATTTTGTCAATTTCTATTAGGTAAAATTTTTTCCTTATTATTGTTGAGTTTTGAGAATTATTTATGTATTCTGGGTACAAGTCCTTCATCACATATATGTTTTGCAAATATTTTCTCCTCCTCTGAGGATTGTCTTTTCATTGTCTTAACTGTGTTTTAGGGGCTTTTTGTTTATTTGTTCGTGTGCTTGTTTGTTTATTTTGAGAGAGAGACAGGGAGACAGAGAGCAAGCAAGTGAGCAGCAGAAGGGCAGAGAGAGAGGGACAAAGAATCCCAAGCAGGTTTCATGCTGTCAGCGTAGAGCCTGATTCAATCTCCAGAATGGTGTGATCATGACCTTAGCCGAGATCA
The DNA here is from genome assembly GCF_018350155.1 of Leopardus geoffroyi. Taxonomy (NCBI): domain Eukaryota; kingdom Metazoa; phylum Chordata; class Mammalia; order Carnivora; family Felidae; genus Leopardus; species Leopardus geoffroyi. Next base: position 99,168,920 of record NC_059331.1, on the reverse strand, counting down.
AGAGATGGACACTTAACCGACTGAGCCACCCAGGTGCCCCAGAAATCTTTTATTTTGAGGGAATCCAAGTTATTACTGTGTTCTTTAGTGGATTGTGTTTTTGATGTCTTATCTAAGAAACTTTTGTCTAATCCAAAGTCACAAAGATTTTCTCCTACTTTTTTTTTTGGTAGTTTTACCATTTTTAGTTTTACCTTTTAGTCTAAGATCTCTTTTGAGTTAATTTTTGTATAAGACTGTGGTATGGATTCAAGTTCATGATTTTGCATAAGGATAGGCAACTGTTTCAGCACTATGGTTAAAAAAGCTATCTTTTCTCCACTGCATTGCCTTTGTGATTTTAGAAAACACACACACACACACACACACACACACCAAAAAACAAAACAAACAACGAAACCACAACCAAAAAACAAAAACTCAGTGATCCATGTATATGTAGGCCTTATCTCTGGAATCTCTCCTACCAGGGTTTGGCAAACTATAGCCTGTGGATCTAATATGAATAGCTACCTGTATTTTTTTTAAATGTTTATTTATTAAAAAAAATTTTTTTTTAATGTTTATTTATTTTTGAGACAGAGAGACAGAGAATGAACAGGGGAGGGGCAGAGAGAGAGGGAGACACAGAATCTGAAACGGGCTCCAGGCTCTGAGCGGTCAGCACAGAGCCCGACGCGGGGCTCAAACTCACGGACCATGAGATCATGACCCGAGCCGAAGTCAGATGCTCAACCGACTGAGCCACCCAGGCGCCCCAATGTTTATTTATTTTTAACAGAAAGAGAGAGATAGACACAGAGTGCGAGGAGGGGAGGGGCACAGAGAGAGGGAGACACAGAATCTGAAGCAGGCTCCAGGCTCTGACCTGTCCGTACAGCGCCCAACATGAGGCTTGAACTCACAAACTGTGAGATCATGACCTGAGCTGAAGTCGACACTTAACCAACTGAGCCACCCAAGTGCCCCGCTACCTGTATTTTTAATGTCTATAAACTAAGAAAACCTTCTACATTTTTAAATGGCTTCATTTCAAATACATAAGAGCTTCGATTTTGCTTCTTAGCCACTAAGCCTAAAATATTTAACATATGTGGCCTTTTCGCAAACTCTTGCTTTAGACTGTCCCATTGATCTATTTGTCTACTTTTACACAAGAACCATGCTACTCTAATTGTTATAGCTTTATAATAATTCTTGAAATCAAATAATATCAACCTCTTTAGACAGCAGAAGTTTTACATTTAAAAAAATTGTTTTTAATGTTTATTTATTTTTTAGAGAGAGACAGAATGTAAGTGGGAGGAGCAGAGAGAGAGGGAGACACAGAATCTGAAGCAGGGTCCAGGCTCTGAGCTGTCAGCACAGAGCCTGAAGCAGGGATCGAACCCACGAACCGTGAGATCATGACCTGAGCCGAAGTCGGATGCTCAACTGACTGAGCCTCCCAGATGCCCCAGAAGTTATACAATTTTTACTACGGATTGTGCTTTTGATGAAGTATGTAAAAATTCTTTGCCTAACCCAAGATACAAAGGATTTAGCTAATCTTTTTTTATACACGTTTTGTAGCTTTAGATTTTACATTTAAGTCTACCATCCACTTTGAGTTAATTTTCATATATAGTGCAGGTCTGAGTCGAAGTCTCTTTTTTGTCCCTCTCTATGCATGATGTCCCATTGTTCCACCATGATTTATTGAAAAAAAACTATGCTTTCCCCATTGTCTTAGAATCTTTTTTTTTTTTTTTTGAGAAATTGAATTTTGTCCTTACAGTTAATCTTTTAACTGCAAATCAACTGGAATTGTGTATTTAGCCATGAAGTCAACAAAAGTTACATAAAGCACATTACCTCCAAAGCTTTTGCAGCTGTAAGTTTGAGTGTTTTGAGTATTAAGATTTTTCTTGTGAAATACAAAATTTCAAGTTATGTTTACTGTAATACTTTCGACTCATATAGTCATGGTTTTTATGCTCAAATTTAATTATCATTTGGAAAACTGATGTTGTATTGAAGTAGCTATTTATAATCACTAAGACTTATAGTGCTTTCTAAAGCCCTTAAACACTTACTGTGATTCAAAATCAAGTTGTTATTTATTCTTTTTAATTTTACATAAGTTATTTAAATTGAAAACAAAACAAAACAGTTCACCCATTTCTCCCACACCCCCATCCCTGTCTCTTGCAACTACCAATCTATTCTCTACACCATGAGCCTAGCTACTTTTTCTTTGTCTTATGTTATTTATATGATATTTATCTTTCTCTGTCTGACTCATTTCCCTTAACACTCTTGAGGTCCATTCATGTTGAATGAAAAAAAATGAAAAAGAACAAAATAACAAGATTTCATTCTTTTTAATGGCTGAATAATATTCCATTCACCTTAATCCATTTGTGCACTGATGGATACTTAGGTTGTTCCATATCCTGGTTATTGTAAATAATGCTGCAGTGAACATGAGGGTGCAAAATCTTTTTGAATTAGTGTTTTCATTTTCTTTGGATCAATACCTAGAAGTGGAATTACTGAATCATATTTCTATCTTTTGGGGGAACCTCCATACTGTTTTCCATACTGGTTGCAGCAATTTACATTCTCAGAAACAGTGCACAAAAATTCCCTTTCCTCCATATTCCCTTGTCTTCTTGATGCTAGCCATTCTAACAAGTATGAAGTGATATCTCATTGTGGTTTCTTTGCATTTTCTTAATGATTAATGATATAGAGCATCGTTTCATGTGTCCAGCTCTTAGTTTTGTTGATCTTTTCTATTGTTTTTCTAATATCTATTTCATTTACCTATGCTCTGATCTTTGTTATTTTCTTCTTTCTACTAATTTGGACTCTGTTCTTTTTCTTTGAGAGGTAAAGTTAGGTTGTCTATTTGAAACCTTTCTGTTTTTCTCAGTGTAGGCATTTATAACCATAAACTTCTCTCAAATTACTGCTTTTGCTGTATTCCATAAGTTTCGGTATTTTGTGTTTCCATTTCATTTGTTTTAAGATGTTTTTATTTCTCTTGATTTTTTCTTTGGTCTATTGGACATTTTGTATATGTCTACTTGTTCAAAAAAATAACTCACATAGTATTTCCTCATTTTTTTCTGTCTGGATGATCTATACCTTGTTTAAATTTGAGTATTGACGTCCCCAACTATTATTATATTGTTTATTTTCCCCCTCAGATCTGTTAGTATTTGCTGAATATATTTAGGCGCTCTAATCTTGAGTGCATATATATTTACAATAGTTGTATCTTCTCGATGAGTTGACCCCTTTATCATTATTTAATGCCCTACTTGCTCTTCTCATTATTTTTGGCTTAAAGTCTCTTTTGTTTAATATAAATATAGCTACCCTCACTCTCTTTTGGTTTCTACTTGCATGGAATATCTTTGTTCATCCCTTCACTTTGAGCCTGAAAATGTCTTTAAAGCTGAAGTAAGTCTCTGGATGATAGCATATAGTTGAGTCTTGTTTTTTAATCCATCCAGCCACTCTGTACCTTTTGATTAGATAATTCAATCCATTTACATTTATAGTATTTATTTATATGTATGGACTTTCCTAAGGCCATGTTATCAATTGCTTTCTGGCTGTTTTATAGTTTTATAATTCCTTTTTTCCTTTCCTGCAGCCTATCTTTGTGAGTTGGTGATTTTCCATGGTGGTATGCTCTGATTCCCTCCTCTTTGTCTTTTGTGAACCTACTATATGTTTATGTGGTTATTATGATGCTTGCACAAAACATCTTATAAACAGTCCATATTATTCTTATAGCAACTTAACTTTGATTATATACAAAACTACCCTTTTATTCCCTCCTTTTTAATCTTTTTAATGTTACAACTTATCTCTTTTTATATTATATTTATATAATATTTATATAATTTAGATATTAATTTATATAATATTTTTATCTTATATAGCTATATTCTTAATATTTTTCCTTTAACCTTTATATTATAGTTAAGTGGTTAACACACCATCATCTTACAGAATTAGAGCTTAATCTGGCTGCCGGCATATTTAAGAAAAGAAGAACAAATTATATTCAAAATAAGCAGAAAAAAAATAATTAAAATTAGGGCAGAAATCAATGAAATTGAAAATGTGAAATCAGTAGAAAAAAATAAGTTAAACAAATAGCTGGCTCTTTGAAAAGTTTAATAAAACTGACAAGCCTCTGGCCAGCTTCACCAAGAAAGAAAGAAGGATGCAAATTACTAATATTAGAAAAGAAAGAGAAAACACCACTACATATTGCCTTGACATTAAAAAGGTAAAAATTCTATGGACAACTTTAGGCCCACAAATTTGATAACCTCGATGAAATTTACAAATTCTTTGAAAGCTACAATCTGCCAAACACAAACAAACAAACAAAAAATAGACAATCTGAATAGGCCTATTTCTATTAAAAAATTGAATCAACAATTAATCACCTTCAAAAAAAGAAAGTGTCAAGACCAGATGGGTTCACTAGTGAATTCTACCAAATATTTAAGGAAGAAATTACACCAGTACAATCCCTTTCAGAAGATAGAAACAGAGGGAATACTTCCAGACTAATTTTATGAGGTCAATGTTTCCTAAAATTAAAATCAGAGACATTACAAGAAGGGAAATTATAGACCAACGTCTCTTGTGAACATAGATGCAAATATCTGTAAATTTGAAGGTAGATCATTAAGAATTACAATATCTGAACAACAGTCAAAAAGGCAATTGAAAAAAAAAATGAATAGAACCTTAAGAACCTATGGAATAATAATATAAGATATAACATTTGTGTCATCAGAGTCCCAGGAGAGGAAAATGTGTGGGGCTGAGAAATTTTTGAACAAAAAATGGTGAAAAACTTCCTAAATCTGACAAAAGACATAAACTATAGATTCAAGAAGCTGAGTAAAGCACAAACAAGATGAATCCAAAGAAGACCATTCCCAGACATATCATAATCAAACTTCTGTAAACTAAGGACAAAGAAAAAAAATCCTAAAAGATCCAGAAAGAAAAACAAAAACAAAAACAAAAAACAACCACATTTCAAATAACACAATTCAAGTAATAGTGAAATTCTTATCAGAAATGATAGGAGTCAAAAGGAAGTAGCAAAATATATTCAATTGCTGAAAGAAAAGAACTATAAACCCAGACTTCTATATCCACCAAAAACAAAAACTTTTTCAAATGAAGACAACTTAAAAAAACATTGTTGTCAGTAGACCTGACCTAAAAAAATTTCTGAAAGAAGCTACTCCAACAGAAAGAAAATAATAATAGAAAGAAACTTAGAACATCAAGGATAAAGAGAGAGCCATAGAATGGGTAAATATATGGGTAAATAAAATAAAATATCATTCTCCTTATGAGTTTTGAAAAATTATTATTATGATAGTCAAGTGGAAGTAAAATTATAAAATTTTCTAATGTGTATCTACATAATTAAATAACATACTAACAGAGTGAATAAACACCACGACCAAACTATATGCTATTAGCAAGAAATTAATTTTATTTATTTGTTTGTTTATTTATACTGAGGTACAGTTGACACATACTGTTACATTAGATTCAGGTGTACAGCGTACTGATTCACTAAGTCCATACGTGATGCTGTGCTCACCACAAGTGTAGCTACCATCTGTCACCATACAACACCATTACAATATGATTGACTCTCCTCCTTATGCTGTAACTTTTATCCCTGTGACTTATTCCTTCCATAACTAGAAGCCTGTATTCCACTCCTTTTCAGCCATTTTGCCCATCTCCTCACCCACCTCCTCTCTAGCAACCATCAGTTTGTTTTCTGTATTTATGGATCTGTTTCTGCTTTTTGTTTGTTCATTAGTTATATTTTTTAGATTCCATATATGTTATATTTTTTAGATTCCATATATAAGTGAAATCATATAGTATTTCTTTCTCTCAGTCTGATTTCACTTAGCATAATACCTCTAGGTCCATCCATGTTGTCACAAATGGCAAGATCTCACACACACGCATACACACGCACACACACACACATCTATATACATGTATGTAGATATATACATGTATGTATGTATATACATGTGAATGTGTGTATGTACCTACACACACCACATCATCTTTATCCACTCATCTATTGATGAACACTTAAGTTACTTCTATACCTTAGCTGTTGTAAATAATGCTGCAATAAACATAGGGGTGCATATATGTTTTTGAATAGTGTTTTGTTTTATTAGGGTAACCAGTAATGGAATTACTGGATCATATGGTATTTCTATTTTTAACTATTTGAGGAACCTCCACACTTTTTTCCACAGGGGCTATACCAAGTTACATTCCTATTAATCTACCTGTATGAAGGTTCCTTTTTCTCCACATTCTTGCCAATACTTGTTATTTCTTATCTTTTTTATTCTAGCCATTCTGACAGTGTAAGTGATATCCCACTGTGGTTTTGACCTGCAATTCTCTGGTATTAGTGATGTTGGGCATCTTTTCAGGAAATTCATTTTAAATATAATGATGTAGTTAAGTTAAAAGTAAAAAGGTGAGGAGTGCCTGGGTGGCTCAGTCGGTTGTGTCTCCAACTCTGGCTCAGGCCATGATCTCACAGTTTGTGATTTCGAGCCCTGCATCAACCTCTATGCTGACAGCTCAGAGCCTGGAGCCTAATTCGGATTCTGTGTGTCCCTTTCTCTCTGCCCCTCCCTTGCTCACGCTGTCTCTGTCTCTTTTTCTCTCTCAAAATAATAAATAAAACATTAAAAAAAATTTTTTAATTAAAAAATAATAGAAGTAAAAAGATGGGAAAACTATACCATTCAAATACTAATTAAATAAAGTGAGAGTGGCTATATTAATATTAGGTAAAGTAGACTTGAGAGCAAAGAAGATGCAGCACATTACATAATAACAAGGATCATCCATCAAAAAAGACAACACAATTCTCAATGTGTGTATACCAAACAACCAATCTTTAAAATACATAAAGCAAGGGATGTCTGGGTGGCTCAGTCGGTTGAGCGTCTGGTTTTGGCTCAGGTCATGATCCACGGCTTGTGAGTTCGAGCCCCGCATCGGGCTCCGTGCTGACAGCTCAGAACCTGGAGCCTGCTTCGGATTCTGTGTCCCTCTCTCCCTCTGTCCCTCCTTAGCCCATTCCCTCTCTCTCTCTCTCTCTCTCTTTCTTTCAAGAATAAATAAAACATTAAAAATTAAAAAAAAAAACAAAATACATAAAGCAAGAACTAAGTGAAGTGAAAAAGAGAAGAAGATCAGCAAGGATATAGCAGAACCGAAAAATATTATCAATCAATGTGATCTGACTGATATTTATAGAACATTCCACCCAGCAACAGTAGAATACAAATTCTTTTCTATTGCACACAGAATATTCACCAAGACCATATCTTTGGTTTTAAGACAAGCCTCAGCAAATCTAAAAGAATTGAAATCATACAAAAAGTTGAAAACAGAAAAACAATAGAGAAAATCAATCAAATCAAAAGCTGGTTGCTTAAAAATATCAATGGAATTGATAAACTCATAACAAGATTGATAGAGAAAACAAGAGAAAAGATGCAAATTACCAATGTTAGGCATGAAAAAGGGAATACCACTACAAACCCTGCACATATCAAATGAATAATAAAGGAACACTATCACTGACTGTACATACATACATTTGATCACTTCGATAAAATGAATGAATTCCTGGAAAACCACATGTATTGAAACTCACCAAAAATGAAATCCATAATATGAATAGTCTGATAACTACCAAATACATTAATTTAGAAATTAAATAGCTCCAGAAAAAGAAATCTGCAAGCCAAGGTGGTTTCAATGAACATTTCTCCAAACCAGAATCAACACCTTCTATGTAATCTGTTTTGGAAAATAAAAGAGGAGGCATGTCCAACTCATTTTATGAAGCTAGTATCACACTCATACCAAAATTACAGATATTAAAAAATAAGAAAACTATAAACATAAAAGTTCTCAGTAAGATATTAGCAAATTATATTCAGTAATATACAAGTATTCTGTATCTTATATATATATGTATACATAAGATATGTGTGGCTTATAGTATAAGAATTATGTATCACAACTAAGCAAGATTCGTTCCAGAAATAAAAGTCAAGTTCAATATTTGAAAATCAATGTAATCTGACATATTAATAGATAAAAGAAGAAAACCCACATAATTATATAAATAGGCACAGAAACAGCAGTGAAAAAATATTCAACATAAATTCTCAGAAAACTAGGTATAAAGGGGCATTTCTTCAACCTCATAAAGAGCATCTATAAAAATCTACAGCTAACATCATAGTTAATGGTGAATAAACAAATGCTTTTTCTCTAAAGTTAAAAAGCAGGAAAGAATGCTCACTCTTATCACTCTTAGTCAACATAATGCTGGAAGTCCTCAGCAGTGCATAAGCCAAAAAAAGAATATCAGGCATACAGATAGGAAAGGAGTAAATGAAATTGATCCTATTTGCATATGACATAATTGTCTACATAGGATATCAGCAACCTTTTTCTGAAAGGGGGTAGGTAGTAAATTATGTTCAGTTTTGCAGGCAATACGGTCTCTGTCACAACTATTCAACTTTGTTATTATAGCATGAAACAGCCATAGGCAAAACATAAACAAATTAGCAAGTTCTTATGAAAGTTTATTTATAAGAACAATGGGCTGAATTTGTCACCATCCATCCCTCAAAAACAAAACAAACCAAAAAAGCCCTAGAACTAATATGTGAGTTTGGTAGAATCAACGGATACAAGAGCAAAACACAAAAACTCAGTCATATTTCTATATACTGTTCATAAACAAATGGAAACCAAAATTTAAGAGATAAAATTAATTAAAATATTTTTAAAAAATGAAATACCAGGCATAAGTCTAACAAAAGGCTTATAGGACTGTATGCTGCAAAGTATAAAATGCCGATAAAATAAATACCAATAGAATAAAGCAGCAATAAAATAAAGAGAAACACTATGTTCATAGATTGAAAACCTCAACATAGTAAAGATATCAATTCTTCTTAAATTTACCTACAGATGTGATGTAATTCATATCAAAATTAATATCAAAATGTATTATTAAAAATATAATATTTCTGTAGCTATAGTCCATCTTAATATAAAATTCATATGGAATGGCAAATAAACTAGAATAGGCAAAAATATTTTTGAAAAAGAAGAATAAAGTTGGAGAAATCGGAGTACCTTATTTTAAGTCTTATTGCGTGGCTGCAGTAATCAAGATAGGTTTATAGAGGTATATACACATGGATCAATGGAACAGAAAAGAGAGATTAAAAATAGACCTGCACAAGTATGGCCAACAAAGTTTTTAAGAAATGTTTATTTATTTATTTTGAGGGGGATATGTGCAAAGAGAGAGTGGGAAAGAGAATCTCAAGCAGGTTCCATGCTGTCAGCACGGAGCCCAACATGGACTCAGTCCCATGAATGTGAGATCATGACCTGAGCTGAAATCAAGAGTTGGGCACTTATTGAACTGGGCCACCCAGGCATCCCCATAGGTAACACATTTTTGACACAGATACGAAAAAAATTCAATGAAGAAAGAATAGCATTATCAACACGTGGTGCTAGAACAGGTGGACATTCACAGTAAGAAAGACGAATTGTGGGGCCCCTGGGCGGCACAGGCAGTTAAGTATCTGACTTCAGCTCAGGTTATGACATTACAGTTCATGAGTTGCAGCCCCACATGGGGCTCTGTGCTGATAGCTCAGAGTCTGGAGCCTGCTTCAGATTCTGTATCTCCCTTTCTCCCTGTGCCTCCCCTGTTTGCTCTCTCCGCCCCCCCCCCTCTCAAAATAAACATTTAAAAATTAAAAAAAAAGAAAGATGAATTGTGATGTAAACCTGCCAGCTTGCACAAAAATTAACTCAAAATGGAACATAAGAGAACATGTAAAACTATAATACTTTCAGATGAAATCGTTTAGAAAAAATCTTCATGACCTAGGGCTAAGCAAAGAATTCTTAGATATGACTGAAACACTGAAATGGGCACTTAACCAAAGAGGGAATATGGGTTGCAAATAAGCATAGAAAGAACTGTTCATAACATTCATCATTCTGAGTGAGGAAAAGCCAGTATTTAAGGTTTGCATACAATATGATCCCATTCCTATAATTTTGAAAGGACAGAATTACAGAGATGGGGAAGAGATCAGTGATTGTCAGGGATTAAGCAGGTAGGTGGCAAGAGGGTATGATTATAGAAGTGTGGCACAGGCAAGGGCCTTTGAGATGAGGGAACAGTTCCTTATCTTGATTATGATGGCAGCCATGTGAAACTATACAAGTGGTTAGATTTCTTAGAACTACAAAATGTAGCGCAAAATGTAGCCTGGTGGAATCCAAGAAAGGTCTGGGTCAAGTCAATAGAACTGAGCCAATATCAACTCCCTAGTTTTCATATTGTAGAATGTTACTATTAGGAGAAGTTGGGTGAGGGGTATACAGGAACTTTTTGTACTATTTTTGCAACTTCTTGCAAGTCTATAATTGTTTCAAAAAATTATCACAAAGGAACCCCTGAGCTGCCAATGCTACTGACCCTGCAACAACAATTTCATGCCAGTGACTTTGAAAACCTAGGTTAAATGGGCACATTTCTAGAAAAATATTACTTACAAACCTGACTCAAGAAGAAAAAGAAGGTGCGCCTGGGTGGCTCAGTCAGTTGAGAGTCTGACTTCGGCTCAGGTCATGATCTCGTGGTTTGTGAGTTCGAGCCCCGCGTCAGGCTCTGTGCTGACAGCTTGGAGACTGGAACCTGCTTCGGATTCTGTGTCTCCCTCTCTCTCGCTGCCTCTCCTCCACTAGTGCTCTGCCTCATTCTCTCTCTGTCTCTCTCCTCTCTCTCTCTCAAAAATAAATAAACATTAAAAAAAAAAGAAAGAAAATTTAAATACTTCATGTATACACATTTGTAAAAGTTGTAATACATTTCACACAGTAAAGACACCAAATATATTGAATCAAAATTACAATACATTTTCCCACAGTAAAAACACCAAATAAATTCTATATAACTTTTAAGAATAAACCTTATTCAAGGATATAAAGACGTGACACTCCATAAGCCAATGTGAGTAATGTCGCTGATACCAACTTTGCCTCTCCAATAGAATATGTACTGCTAAATTGATTTTGTTTTCTCCATTGTCTTATAATTTTAAAAATTATGTCTGTTCCAATGTTTCATTCAGAGTTTGATATTAAAGATACTTCATAAATCTGGTAATTCCTATCATCCAGGTTGTTGAAATCTCCATTATAGTGTCATCTGATCAGCCCAGAACCCCCGGGGTCATTATCTCCATCACAATATTTATGATATGCAGCACCATCTGCTTGGAAACACAGGGTTCTTTCTTCCCTTGTTTTTTTCCCCTAATTCTGTCTAGATCCTGCACTACTTTGAATCATAATCACCATATCCTTTTACTGCCTAGTTTTCACTTCTTTAGTTAGTCTAAACATCATAGGAGCACAGAATCAACCCTCCTTCTATTTTAGGCATAGAAACATAACTCTATACTCATTTTCTTTAAACATACTTGCCTAGTTTGTTACCCTAGCAAATATTCCTTTCACTGAGTTACAAAACCTTTCACATTTATTCATGGTTTAAAATTACTAATGAATTTCTTTCAGCTCATGACCTCAAACTATTTTGCCTGAGTTTTTCACGCATACAGGAGCATATCACTCTAAAAATGTGATACTGTGCATATTTACATAAGGCTAACAGAGACTCAGAAGAACCTGTATGTTCTGAAGGTGAGGAAAGGTCAGGCTCAAGTTTAATTACAATCCCAGAGGAGAAAATGTCATGTCATTATGTGGATAAATACATGCTGGTGTCAGTTAGGTCACAAAAACTGTATCAACATAATTCGTGATATTTTTCTTGCAAAATGAAACAGACACACAAGAGTTTTCAAAACCGGTCCCAAATATTGAGAGCAGTGAGGAGTGGGAAGATGGGCGGTGCTGGTTTGATATTAAGAGATTCATGACAGCTAAATTGTTCTTGGTGTGATGAGCTTGCTCATGGGAAGTTGAGAAAAGCTAAATAAGCCTCCAAGGGGGGGCTGGGCTGAAACAGGACGAACCTTGTAGGGCGGCTGGCCTTGTGAGCATAAGGCTACTGAAGGATACTAAAGTACAAGAGTATGCTGGCTACTGGCTACTGAAAACTGACCATGTGCCTGGTCCCAGATTTAGCACACTATATGTACTCTTTCCAATATTATACAGCTCTTCAAATGGGGCATGTTTGTGCATGTGAAGATACTAATGCTCCCAGAACTCGCAGATTATTTACCTACATGATACAGCAAAAATGTGCAGCCTCAGCAATCTTAAGTTTATCTCACCACTCTGCACTTCCTACCTGGTGTGACCTGGGTAAGCATGTCTTTGGTGCAGTCTCATCAGTCATTAGTAAAGCTTTTCTGCTTAGCTATTCCACTGGGGACTCAGCATTCACCCTTGCCAATGCACGTCTCTCACAAAAACCTGATCTCAACACACAAAAATTCTCAGTTTGTCCTGCAGGTGCCACCGTGACCATAGACTATCTCTTTCTTGGTCTTCAGCTCTGACATCTCAAGACTGTCATAGACCAGAAATTCTAGAAGATGGAAGAAACCACTTTATGTGGCTGACGTTCATATTCATAAACCCACACATGTGTTCCGAATTCTACAACTCCAAGATACGTAGTAGGGTTGTATTTTCCCTTTTTAAAAAAATCATTTCTAATGTTTTGAATAGAGAATATTTATATGATACAAAGTTCAGAAAGCGTGGAAAGGTATATAATAATCTCCCTCTCATCTGGCCCCCATCTACCTAGTTCTTATTCAGAATGCCTCAAAACAGGTAACCACAGTAATTAGTCTCCTGTATCATTCCAGAGAATTTTAATGCATATGTACATACAAATATAAATACATTATTTTGCCTCCTTTTATTACATATGACAACATATGATACAGACTGTTCTGTACTTTTTTCCTACATAAACCTGTATATGAGTTTTCTATAGTAATGCATAAAGAACCTCCTTATATTTTTTAAACAACTACATACTATTGCATTGTATGAATGTACAATTATTTATTTATGGGTATTTAAGCTGATTCCAATTTTATTGTCTATAATTATGTAATACTAATAAAAATAGCAACCGATTTTTTTTTCTATTGTTGCTGTAACACATTACCACAAACTTAGTGGCTTAAACAACCCCATTTGTTACCTTATGTTCTATAGATCAGAAGTACAGAGGAGTTTGACTGGGCTCTCTGCTCAGGGACCAACCAGGAGAAAGTTAAGTTGTTGGCTCAGCTGGGCTCTTACCTGGAGGCTCCACTTCCAGGTTCATTTTGGGTGTCAGCAAATTTCAGTTCTGGGGGTTGTGGGACTGAGGTTCCTGCCTCTTAGCTGGCTGGCAGCCAGGAGCCCCTCCCTGATCCCCAGGGAGACTCATTCCCCTCCCACAGCCCCTTCATTCCTAATTAGTATGGACACACAGCACCAAGTTCTTCTCACAGCTTGGAATCTTTCTGACTTCCCTTTCTGCCATCAGAAGGAGGAAGCTCTCTGCTTTTAAGGAGTCATGTGATTAGGGGTACGTGGGTGGCTCATTTGGTGGTTAAGCATGGAACTTTGGCTTGGGTCATGATCTCATAGTTCATGAGTTCGAGCCCCAGGTCGGCTCTGTGCCAACAGTTCAGAGCTTGGAGCCTGCTTCAGATTCAGTGCGTCCCGTCTCTCCCTGCCCCTCCCCCGTTTACACACTGTCTCTGCTCTCAAAAATGAATAAACATTAAAAAAAAAAAGTCTTCTAAAAAAAATGGGGAGTCATGTGATTCTATCAGACCCACCCAGATGATCTCCCTATCTTTTAGAAATTCTACTTACCACGTTATCACTCATCTTGCACGTACAGCCTTTTTCCACATGCATAATTTATATTACATATTCTTTCTACAACCCATTGCATTCGGATGCTATTTTCATTTTACAGATTAATAATCTGAGAAAAAGAGAAGATGTGTAACTTGCCTATGGTCACAAAACTGTGAGTGGTGGAGCCAAATGCAGTCATTCTGTCCCCAAACCTGTGCTCTGGAGTATGTCCGCTTGCTGCCTGTTGCACGTGGAGCTGTAGTGGCTAATTCTTTAATGTTAGTCATTGCACCACCTAGAGTCCTGCAGGAACCAGGATATGTTCAAAAGAGTTTAACTGGAGAGAGTATAATGAAGTGATCATCTACAGAAGGATGGGCAAGATTAAGGGAATCCTCAAAGGATGGTGAAAACTAGAGATGAAGCAAAATCCACAGGTGGTTTAGCATCTCTGGGCTTGAAGTGAAAGGAAAGAAAACTGTGTTACCTGGGGCTGGCAAGAGCTGGGAATGTGGAAGACAGAAGCTGTGACCATAGAGGAACACAGGAATTGGCAGAATCACAACGAGGCAGGGGGAGAGTGAGGAGGGGGGGGAGGTAGTGAGGATAAGTCTCTGTCTGGCCTTTCCCTCCTCCTGACTTCCAGTCTCCTTGCATTGCTCAATCCCAACTAGAGGCCAGAGAGGAAAAATCCCAGGTGGTGCACTCTCTAAAGTTTAAGTGCTGGGGTTCAGAATAGGGTACAGAAGAATAGAGAATGGCAATGAGTGAGTTTGGATCACACGGTGGCTTGCTGTCCAGGGGTCAGAAATGCAGTTTCAGCTACAGCCCCGTTGCAAGCCAAATGGACAATATGTATTGACCGAAGAGGCTTTAATTCAAAACCCTCTCTGTATATTATCTATACTGGAATTAAAATTAAAAACTTGGTAATAAAAAAAAACCCTCAAGATCTTCCCTGTGATGTTGGGCCTTACAGAATATTCGTATAGCATCCCTATCTGCCATTGTCAAGTAAAGGCAGGACTGCTGGATCATATAAGTCCCAAGAGCAGGCCAGTTGCACCTTAGTCTCGATCCATGGTATCCTGGACCTACCTCATACTGTCTGGTAAGAACCAACTATTAAATTTTCAGAAATTTTGTGAGTTAGTTGATGTCACATTGGTAGCTTGGGATTAGCCATGATGGGAGTATTGACACCATAAAAGGTAGCAAATGCTACAAATTAGGGTTTTGTTTTGTTTTGTTTTGTTTTGTTTTTTGCTTTTTCTGGAGAGCTATTGTTTTTATTTTATTTTATTTTATTTTATTTTATTTTATTTTATTTTATTTTACATCCATGTGAGTTAGCATATAGTGCAACAATGATTTCAGGGGTAGATTTCTTTTTTTTTTTTTTAATTTTTTTTTTCAACGTTTATTTATTTTTCAGACAGAGAAAGACAGAGCATGAATGGGGGAGGGGCAGAGAGAGAGGGACACACAGAATCGGAAACAGGCTCCAGGCTCTGAGCCATCAGCCCTGAGCCTGACGCGGGGCTCGAACTCACGGACCGTGAGATCGTGACCTGGCTGAAGTCGGTGGGGTAGATTTCTTAATGCCCCTTATCCATTTAGCCCATCCCCTCTCCCACAACCCCTCCAGGAACCCTCTGTTTGTTCTCCATATTTAAGAGCTTCTTGGGGCGCCTGGGTGGCTTGGTAGGTTAAGCGTCCGACTTCGGCTCAGGTCATGATCTCACGGTCGGTGAATTTGAGCCATGCGTCGGGCTCTGTGCTGACAGCTCAGAGCCTGGAGCCTGTTTCAGATTCTGTGTCTCCCTCTCTCTCTGATGCTCTGTCTCTCTCTGTCTCAAAAATAAATAAACGTTAAAAAAAAATAAAAAAAAAAAAGAGCTTCTTATGTTTTGTCCCCCTCCATGTTTTTATATTATTTTTGCTTCCCTTCCCTGGTGTTCACCTGTTTTGTGTCTTAAGGTCCTCATATGAGTGAAGTCATATGATATTTGTCTTTCTCTGGAGAACTGTTATTAAACATTTATCGGTATACCACTGGCCTGACTATCTTTTGCTCAAGACCCCAACAAAATTGGTTATCTTATGGGTTAACAAATAAAGGGGCTGCAGCAATGGAGCCAAATATGGAATATCTTGGCTGTAAATTCCAAAGAAGCTCACTATACGTTGTCTGTATTTATTTGCAGTGATCTTGTTGGGTGTAGCAACTAGTCTCTCACACAGATGCCCAGACCACTGACCCCTAGAGACTTCACTGATAGAACAGGTTTCTGTGCTTTCACAAGGTTTGTTTCCTCCTGTGTGGCATGCGTGTGTCTTTCTAAGGTGCTTGCTACTTCCTGTTTACCAGCTCCAATTAGCACAGTGTAAATTTAATGGGTCTATGAGTCAAAATACTCTGATTACCATATGCACCCTGTGACTTGTTAAAATAATCATTCCCGTTTTATCTCTGATGGTCAAGCAAAGCCACTTTGATAACTACCAATCCAGGTACATCTACCATTTCCACTGAAATCAGGCTCATTTCTATGGAGGCGTCTCCCATCACATGCCTACCAAATCTAGCTTTTCAAAATAGTGCTTTTTAAGGATGCTGCTGTTCCTTTCACCAAGGCATTCCTTAAAGTCTTGGTAAGTGTCTTCTGGTCCTCTTGCTGGTTATAATTGGGATGGGAGGTGGTTATGCAACCTATGTATAAATAGATCCACTTCTACATTCCCATCAACTTAAGCCTTTGAAGTATGTCTTCTACAGCTTGCTCAGAAAGTTCCACCATCACAGCCTCACTAGCTGTAGGCCCATCACCTAGGTTTCAAGTAACTGCAGCTAGTTGCTTGAGCCAACACATTAAACCACACACCCTTTGTGGGATTCATAATAATATATCTGGCCTGATACAGCCTTATGTTTCATCTAACACACTTAGAATCAATGCCAGTGTTTTTTACCAATAGTCCTGCTAATACAAATGAATATACTTTATCTCCTCCCAGAGAAGACCTTGCAATTCTCCCTTTGGACTATCCAGTGTTTAAGTATCATTATGGGTCTAGCGGTAAATTAGGGTTGGTGAGTCTGGGTGGAGGAAGATTTGGCTCCCCTTATGAGGTGACTGCCGTAAGTTTAAGTCAACAAGGGAAATATATGAAAAGAAAGTCAAGATACCTGGGGAAAGAGAAGGAAAGGATGGGCTGTTTACTCAGGGCGGAAAGATTTAAGGAGATTTCAGTATTCAAAATTCTCAGCCTCATGTATAGTTACCCAAATGCTCTTATTTCAAGTCTCTGAATCCCACCCTCATTAACTAGTGTCTTCACTGGCATATGACACCTAGAGAGGTTGAACATTCAGCTAGTGCTGTTTCTCTACAACACATACAGTTGGTCTTTGGGCCTGATTTTCAGTCATTCATGCCCTCTAAGTAAGAATTATTTAAGGCCACCACTGAGACTTCTTGATTCTCTTGATTCTCTTCTTGTTCTTTGAGTTTAAAGTTGAAGTCTTTAGGCTGATTTCCACCCCTCCCTCTTTTTGTAAGCTCTCCAAGGCAGTCAGGAGAAGACAGGATAAAAATTGTAATCCCCATTGTTACCAGAGCAGTCAAGACCCATAGTCATTTGATCATGCTTTGCCATCCACTTGTACTACATCCTATACCAGTAACTCGAGTAATTATGATATTGCTACATACCATGAATTACTAGTACACTACTTCCTCTGGCAGAGGATATCTGTGAGATTATCAAGGATATGGGCAACAGAATCCATTTTGAGAGTATGTTCCTTTGGACCATTCTTGATACTGGTTAATGCATCAGTCAAGGCCCCCACAGGACAAAAATGACATATTCAAGGAATTTAACTGAAGAGAATTTAGTGAAGGAAATATTTTAAGATAGATGGTACAATAGTTAGGGTTCCCCAGAGAAACAGAACCAACAGTATAGATATAGAAAGAGATTTATTATAAGGAATTGGCTCACAAGATTATGGAGGCTGACAAATCCAGAATCTGCAGATCCAGTGTCCCAATCTGAGTCTGAGGGTCAGAAGCTTCTGTAACACCAGGAAGAGATGATCTTCCAGTCTGAACACCTTCAACAGGAGAATTCTCCCTTATCAGTGGCAGAGTATTGGACTTTTGTTCTACTAAGGCCTTCAGCTGGTTGGATGAGCCTCACCCACGTTATAGAGGACAATCTATCATTTAGTCTACTGATTTAATGTTGATTTCAATGAAAAACAAAACTATTACAGATAAGTAGGGTTAAGGGAACTGAAAAAAATGATGAATACCAGGGATTAGCTGTAGAATATACTTGTCACCAACATTTTGCCTTCAGGGACAGTGGGGCAGAATTGGAGTCATTAGAGTCTGCTGATGGCTATAGTTATGGAAGGGGCCAATTGACATTAGCTATAGTGATAGAGAAACAAAATCTCTTCCAGAATCACTCTTGTCAAGGCAGGAGTCTGTGGAGTAAATATCTTGACCTCTATCTGCCTCTCCCTCTCAATCTCCTGCTGATGTTCCATCCCTCCATTAACATTAATCCCATCTGAAAAGTAGTCAGAGGTTGAGGAGTTTGTGAGATGCACTCAGTAGAGATCAGTCTCCTGGACCAAAAAGCATGGCAGAAACGGACTAAAAATGGAAATGGAGTGGAGAAGCAAATAAAGAATAATCAGAACACCGGTCTTTCTCTTGTACATGTATATACTAAATTCATAGAGGTAGTTTTTTTGGGTCAAAGGGCAAATGCATTTGTAATTTTTATAGACTTTCCAAATTTCTCCACTTAACGATTGTAGCAATTTATATATGATCCAGTCCTCTATGTGAATGCCTTTGACTCACCACTTATCCAACCACATGTTATCGAGTGTTTGGATTTTTGTCAATCCAGTAGGTGAAAAATGTTATCTCTATGAAGTTTTCTTACGCATTTTTTTTTTCTGAAGGGGTATAACATATTCATATAAGTTAATAAGAACCAATTCAGTTACAAAGTAGCAGGAAACTCAGCTTAATCTTGTTTAAGCAACAGAGAAGAAAAAAGATTCACATTAAAGTCAGTGGTTGTATTGAGAGACATGCCTTGACCCAATGACTCAAAGGATGTTATCAAGCCTGGCTTTTCTCCCTATCTCTCTGTGTTCCCGTCTCTGTTTTACTATCTCTCTCTTTCTGTGTCTCTCTCCCCTTCCCTCTGTTTGGCTCTATTCCCAGATGGTCTCCCTCTTGTAGTGGCCCCAGACAGCACCAGGCTTTTGTCCCCACAGTTCCAAGTTCAGCACAAAGACCTAGACCTGATTCTTGTTGACTTCGCTTGTATCACATGTCTGTCCTTGAACCATCACCAGGGCAGGGAGACGTGCTGCTCCATGCGTCCAGGCCTGAGTCACAGGATCACACACCTTCCTACCTAGGCCTACATCTTCAAAGATGGCCATGTCAATATAATGCAGCTACACTATTTACAATAAAAGTTGTGTTCATCCACATCCCAGAAGGAGATGGGACAAACAGCCCTAAGCTCATAAATAAAGCAGTTATTGCCCCAGTCCAGAATCTGTAGGTGACAAGTATTCTTAGTTGGGTCCTAATGTGGCTTCTCATAGTCCAGCAAATGATGATTAAATGAAAACCATCACTCACATTATACATTTACAGGGAGAGATAATGACAATTGAAATAAAAACCTTCCACTTGGAAGAGAGAAAAATGGGGAACAGCCCAAGGTCAAGGTCCCTCTGACCTTGAACACTTACCAAGACTTCTGACTCTGAGGTGAAATGAGCTCATTAGTCATACAATGTGACTACTCTGGAAGGCTCTCCCTTCTCTTTATCTTCCATGGGCCCAGGTGAGGTGGGGACCTTTGGTGAAGATGCTTCTTTATGGTTGCATCTGTTTAGCATCTTATTTCCTGAAGGAGTATGTTTGCAGGCCTGGAATAGCCTCAGAGATTGTACAATTGCAGGCTACTCTTTGTTAGGTTAAGTTTTCTGTGGCTGTGAATCTCCCTTAAGATGTCAGGAGGCAACAGCCCTGCAAGGTATTATTATCCTCATTTCATACATGTAGATTCTACAGCTCAGAAAGAAATGTGAAGTGGCTTTGCCTAAAGCCATTCAGCTGGGGAATGATACAGCCAATATTTGTGAAGAGGAGTCCGCCTTTTCCCCTCTGTTCCACAGTGCTTCCCTGTGTACCTTATAAAAAAATAGTTTTTCTGCAATATCTCTATTATTATTAGCAAAAATTTCATATCTAGCAACTCTAGTGGGAAATTCATGTTCACTGCCTCTCCTCCATGCCCTACTAAATTTCTCTGTCAATCAAAGTAAAATAATGAAAGAAAAAAAAAAAAAAACACAGAAAAATTCTCACTTTGTCCTGCAGGTGCCACCCTTGTCATAGAACATCTATTTCTAGCTTTACAGCATAGATCTCTCAGGGCTGCAATAGACCAGAAATTCTAGAAGAAGCAACAAACTGACTGCAATTTATGTAGTTCAGTGGCAGCATCCATAACCTGTTTTTATTGTTCTGTAGTTCCTGGGTACTAGTTAGGACTTGTTCAATGTTTAATTCATTTACTTTTTGAATAGGTAATATATTTATGTGACTCAAAAACAAATGGAAAGTACAAAAAGAATATAGTGAAAAACTTTCCCTTTCACCAAGTCCACACCAAGACTACCAATGTTATTAGTTTCTTGTGTACTTTCCAGAGGATGTTTTATTCATATACAAGAAAAGATTTTTTTAAAAGCCACCTTCTTTTATTTTGTGTGTTAGTATATACACTATAACATTTTCACCCATCTTCATTATTATATACAATGCTGTAGCTTGGAAACAAGTTTATTAGTATGCAAAAATTTTTTCTCTCCCCCCTTTTTTTTATAGCTTCAAAGTATTCCCATTGTATGGATGCACCTAAACTTATGGACTCAGTTCTCTACTGATCAATATGTAAGTTGATTTCTTTGCTGTAAAAAACAATGCTAAAATAAGTAGCCTTATGTATAGTTCATTTTGCTTGTGTGTGAAATATCTGATGACATTTGAGAATGCATGTATTTGCAATATTTATAGGCATTTCCAAATTGCCCTTCACAGGGCTTGATCCAGATTATTCTCCTGCCAGGGATATATGAAGTTGTTTATTTCCCCACAGCTTGGCCAACACAGTGTGTTTGGGGATTTTTGTCAATCAGAGAGTGAAAAAAAAGTATCTCAGTTTTGTTTTTTACTTTTCTTATTATAAATGAGTTTGAACATTCTTGCTTAAGAGCCATTTGAATGAATTAGAATCCCTTTGATTGCAAGTGATAGAAAGCCCAATTCCATGGCATAAGCAAGAAGATATTTGTTTTCTCCTGACTAAAAAGTTTGGAAGTAGATGTAGAACTTTCAATGGGCCTTAATTGAAAGATTTAAATGTCACCAGGGCCTGTGATTTCTCTTGTTAGTTAGCTCATTAGTGTTCTCTCGCTCTCTCTCTCTCTCATTCTTTCGCTGGCTTCCCCTCTCACTCTTTTGCTTCAGATTCATTCTGTCTATACCCTATCTTCAAACAGTCTCTGCCCTAATTCGTACTGACTTGCACTGAACTGGGCATTCAGTGCTTTGATTTTCCAGGCTCGAGTCACATGATGTAATCAAAATCCCACCAACTAGATGGAGTGAGTGAGGGATGGGCATTCTGGCTGTTCAGTGGAAGATCAAAGAGGTGTTACACGGAGCAGGATGAGTAAGCACTGGCTGATGAACAACACAGATTGGTGCTGTATGTAATCTACTCCCTTAACACCATAACATCTACATAGGTACCCTTTTATTCACATGTATCCCTTGCAAAACACCCATGCCAAAATTGTAATGCAGCCATAGTCCATGCTGTAAAACTGTACATCCCCTTCCCAGAAGGAGACATAGTGACTTATCTAGTTATTGGTCCAAGTCCAAGATTTCTCAGTGATGGGCAGTCTCCTTGTCAGGTCCTGATGTGACTCCTCTCACCCCGGCAAACTATGGTTCCAATATAACCATAATACACACATGAAGGGTCAGAATAAGAGCAGAATAAATACAACAAAACATCCAGTGGACAAGGAGGAGAGTGGGAAACTGCATAAAGTGGTCTCTGGTCCATGGCATTTCACATGACATACAGGAGAGGAAGAACATATCCCTGACCAGGAGGTAATGTGACCTGGGTATTCTAGTCAGTCTTCTGGAAGGACCTCCTTTGTCCTGTATCTGCCATGGTCCCTACGGAGCTGGTTACTACGGAGGAGGAGGCCCCTCCTGTGGGCTACATCTCTTTAGCAGTTCTCTTCATGTTGGAATGGACCTGGGGTGGGGTACGTGGGGGGTTAGGATTACCTTAAGCGTTGAATAATTGCAGCATGTTGTTTGCCAGACTTGGCATTTCTCTAGCAAGATAAGTCTCTTAAAACACTGTGAGACATTAACCTGCAATATAGACAGCCTAGTTCACATTTTACAAGAGTACGCACCATGGCTCAGAAATATTAAGTTCCTTTACCTAAAGCCACACAGCTGGGGAGTAATAAAGAGTGAATGACAAAGCCGCTATTTGCAACCAACGTTGTTTAGCTCTAAGTCCTACGCTTCCAAAATGTTTATGTGAAAATTATATTCACAATAACTAGCAATCCTAATGGAAAAATCACCACTTCTCCTACCTATGCTCTGCTAAACTCCTCTCCTATTCTTCCCCATTCCCTAGACCCAAAGGACAAACAAAT
The DNA here is from genome assembly GCF_018350155.1 of Leopardus geoffroyi. NCBI lineage: Eukaryota > Metazoa > Chordata > Mammalia > Carnivora > Felidae > Leopardus > Leopardus geoffroyi. The sequence continues at coordinate 99,146,119 of NC_059331.1, read as the reverse complement.
TGAAGTATTCTGTTTGTCCTGTAGGTGCCGCTATAACCACACGATGTTTTTCTAGTTCTGCAGTCTGATCTCAAGACTGAAAAGGATCAGAAATTCTAGAAGATGGAGTCCAGTCTACATAAAATTCAGTCTAAGACCCCCCTCCCACTCATGGATTTAATTTCCCTGGCTTCAACATATAAGTTAGTACTCTTTTCCCCTGAAATTTTATGTCTTTCATTTTTGCATAGGTTATATAGGCATAGGTTTCAAAAAATTAAAATATACCAAAAAGTCTTCTTTGAAAAAAAATCTCCCTCCATTCCCCTCCCTTAGCTACCAATTTTCTCCTCATAGCCTTTACCATGGTAATTCTACCAATTTCCTCCTCATAACCTTTACCATGGTAATTCATTTTTTGTCTATGGTCCCAGAGATTGTAATGCATATGCAGCTAAATATTAACACAGATTCCTTTCCCCAATTCCTTTTTAATCCCATTTCCAGCCTGCTATTCACATTCCTCTGTTCCTTTTTTTCTACACAACTATATATTATGAGAGATTTCCATGATACGTTCTTAAAGAAACTTAGTTCTTCTAATGGGTTTAGAATTCTCCACTACGTGAGGAAAACCAGTTCTCCATGAACGATGAACATTTAGGTTGATTCTTGAGTGTTTGCACTTCCGAACACTGCTCCACTGAATAACCTTGTGCACGTCTCATCTTGCACGTGTGGATTTATACACCTGCAGGACAAATAACACAAAAGCATAATTATGAGGTCAAAGGATACATATATTTGCAATTAAACAAATAATGTCTAATTTGCCATCTTTAGGGATTGTTAAATTCACGCTCTTCCCGGTGAAATAAAATATTTCCCCACAACTTGGCCAATATAGCGGGTGATCAATTTTAGTTTTATTTTTTTGCCACCAGGTGGAAAATACTATCTCATTTTTAATGCATTATCTTTATTATGAGTAAGGTTGAGAAGCTTTTAATACGCCGCATTAGAAATGATTAGGGGTCGGGGCATCTGGGTGGCTCAGTCAGCTGAGTGTCTGACTTCGGTTCAGGTCATGATCTCGGGGTTCATGAGTTCAAGCCCCACATTGGGCTCGCTGATGTCATCCTGTCAGTGTAGAGCTGGCTTAGATCCTCTGTCCCCCTCTCTCTGGCCCTCTCCTGCTTGCGCTCTCCCAAAAAATAAATAAATATTTTAAAAAATAAAACAATAAAATAAAATTTTAAAAAATAAGAAATGATTAGGGGTCTTTTAACTACAAGAACACCCTCCCACCCTGACCCCACAAAAAACAAAAACAAAAACAAAAGCATAACCTCACTCTGGCTTTAGAAAAGGGGATTTATTGACTTTACAACGGAAAGGTCAAGGATAAATGCAGAGCTTCCAGCATGTCCGGATCCAAGGGTTCAAACAGCGTCCTGAAGCCCTGCTTGCTTTCTCTTTCTCTCTCCTACTCTACCCCTCTCTCTATATGCCTTTTCCCAGTCTCCCTCACTTGTTGGTCAGGCAAGATCCAGGACCGTATCCTTGAGACCCTTCTGTGGGCTGTGTTTATTTAGCATCGTACTTCCTATTGAAGTGGTTTCAGAGAAGGCCTGGGGATACCAGAGGCATGGAGCACTCACAGGCCACTGGTGGGGGCAGGGTTGGTACTACCTCAGTGACTCAATTCACTTCTAATATTAATAGGCACCAATATGATCAGGTAGTTTTATCCACATTGTACAAGTAAAGAAACTATGGATTTTCAAAGATATCAGTGCCTTTGCCTAAAGCTGCACAGACAGTCAGTGATAGGGACAGTATTTGTATCCAGGTGGATATGACAGTAAATCTACAGACATTAGCCAAGTACTTTTGTTCAGGAACTCCAGCGGAAAACCAATCACCACCCCCATCATGCCTTACAGCCAGCTCTTAGAAAAAAATAAAAAGAAAAAAAGAACCAAACAGAAGATTCTCAGTGTGCCCTGTAGATGCCACCATTGCTACAGGATATCCTTTTTTCAGCTGCGCAACAGCTCTTCAAAGCTAGATTCTAGAAGATGGAAGAAAGCCTGCTCCTTCTATTCATGCAGCTGATATTTCAGCGCAAGCATTCCACATAGAACTTAGAATTCCAGAACCCCACTCTGCTGTGACTGTATCTTGCTTTAAAAAAATATCTGTTGAAAATACTTGTGAAGAGTTTATACAATTCCAAAAATTTTTAAATACAGTGAAATAAAAGGTATACAGTGAAAAATCTCCCTCTGAATCTTAGCCTCTAAATATTATGTTCCACTGTCCCACCCGATGGATAGCTACTCCTCTGTTTCTCTTCTGTCTTTCCTGAAAGATTCATACACATGTAAGCATGTTTCTTTTCTCCCTCTCTTTTTTAAACAAATATTTTACATGAATATATGCACTTACATGAAGATGTTTCTTTTCTCCCTCTCTTTTTTAAACAAATATTTTACATGAATATATGCACTTACACATTTTTCTCTTAGTATAAATTAAAGATATGTCCATATTGGCACAAAAAGAAATTCCTCATTCTTTTTTACTGCTCATATATTCCTCTGTATGAACGTACCTAATTTTTTCATTTATCCAGACCCTTATTAATGGATGTTTAGACTGAATATTTAGTGTTACAAACAGTGCTGTAATGAATAAATGTCTTTTTATTTTACATGCTGTAGAAGTGAAATTGTGGAACTAAAAGGTAAATGCATTTGTAATTGTGATAAACATTTCCCAATTACCTCCCTTATGATTGCACCACCTTCATACTTTCACCAGTAAAATATGACAACTACTATTCCTCCAAAGTTGGTCAGTATTATGAGTTATCAAGATATCAGTTATTTGCAAATACGATAGTTGAAAACTGGTATGTCAGTGCGGTTTTATTTTTATTTTCCATATTATAAGTGAGGTTAGGCATTTTTTCATTTATTGAAGACCCATTGGATTTAGTTGAGATTTTTTTTCACTTGCAAGTTTAGAAAACCCAACTCCTCGTGACTAAAATGCAAAGAAGAAATGTATTATTCACATAACTAGACATGAACGTTCTTGGAGATGGAGATCTCTCTCTGTCTCTGTCTCTCTCTCCCCCCAGCTTTCACTCTATCTTAGATAGGCTTCTTTCATGTGGTGACCCCTGGAGTTTGTCTTAAAACTTCACAGCTCAAGGGAACCTAAGTAGTTAAGTCAACTGACTTAGCATCCTACTCTTGACTTCAGCTCAGGTCATGATCTTAACGGTCATGGGCTCAAGCCCTGAGTTGGGCTCGCACTGAGCAAAATTGCTTGGGATTCTCTCTCTCCTTCTCTCTCTGCCCCTCCCCTGCTTGTGCTCTCTCTCTCTCAGAAATAAATAAATAAGCTTAAAAAAACAAAACAAACAAAAAAAAAACAACCCAACTTCACAGCTCCAAGGTTAGCAAGAACTTCTGAACCAGATCCTCTTATTATTGACTCAAATTGAATTTTATGTTTGTATTATTATGTCTAAAAATTATAGTGTTCTGATTGTCTTGGTCTGAGTCAAATCTCTCTTCTTGTGCCAGAGATGGGGTCAACTTTACCCACACTAATGTGGATTAAGGGTTGGAGTTAAGATTCAGGGATTAGGATTAGGATTTCCTTGAGGAAAATTAGAATTGTGTAACATAAAGAAAAATGAATGAATACTGAAATAGGTACCTAGCCTCCACACTTATCCTTCTTGTGTACATATGTGTTAAGAAATGCTCATATCTACAGAAAACATTAAAAATAATTTACCCCTTTCTAGAAGGGTGCAACCTATTCTTTATTGCTTCAAATCTGAGATATATAGGTGATACCCAATCTTGGTCAGATCTCGGCTTGAATCCTCACAATTACAGGAATTTTTAGTAAGTGTTATATTTACTGTAAATAAAATATTAGAGCAATTTCTACTAGATCATAATATTAGTCACTCAATCGATACACAAACTATTCACTGATAAAAAAAAATACTGTAATGATAATAAGAACTATATGGGAAATGTAGAAAATGGGGAACACAACAGTGATGACCAGAACATCACCCATATTGTGTCTTAGAGTTCCTTAGTGATACAATCTAGTCATTCTGTTTTTTTCTCTAGGCCATTTTTCTTTGTTTGAAGTAGTCTTATTGGGCTGTGATCTTTAATAGCTCACTTCCTGTTGGAGTGAGTTTGGGGGACCTGGGATTGCCATAGGGATTGAATATCATGGACCCGTTGTAGCTGAGTTTTAAAAAGAAAACTTTAGTGAGCACCACATTGACAAGGGTGGTGATAGTATCTGCATTTTACAAATGGGTAAACTAAGGCTTGGAGAGGTTAGGGGGTCTTTGCCTAGTTGTATGAATGACAGGGAGAGCATCAGAATCTTTCTTTAACACACTGCCATCCTAAACTGCTGTCTATAAAATAGCTTTGTTTGCAGAGTTTACATTATTCATTATGAAAACTTTCATTTCTAGCCACAGCAAAGGGAAACCCAGGATCACAGTCCCTCACCATGTGTCTTAAACTCTTCTGCCTTTAAAAGGGGAACAAAGTAACAAAAAATTCTCAATTTGTCCTGTAGGGGCCGCCTTAATCACAGAATATCTCTTTTGAGACTGCAGTCCTGAGCTTTCAGGACTGCAATAGACCAGAAATTCTAGAATGTAGAAGAAGCCCAATAGGTCAATATACATCAACAGTTCAGTGCCAGGATCCCTACACACATGATTAGTTCTAATGAATAAGTCAGGACTCTGTTATTTTCTTTTAAATACATGTACTGAATTTTTGAATAAGTAAAATACTTATATGATTCCAAAATAAAAAGAATAAGGGATATTCACTAAAAAAATCTCCTTTTTAAACTTGCTCCCTATCTAAGTTCCCAAGCCTGCTTCCCAAATATTTAATAACTCATTAATATCCTGCATACCCTTCCAGAAAGTTACATGTATACAAATATATATTCTGTCTCATTCTCTTTTGATACAAGTGATAGCATAAAAATAATTGGTTCACAGAAGAACATATTTTAAAAATAATACACATCAGAATAAAAATTCCTGAATGTTTTTTTAAACATCTTTATAGTATGCCACCATATGGATGTATCATACTTCATTTAATCTCTTGAGAAGCATTTAGTTTGATTCTTATCTCTAATCGTTACAAACAGTACTGTAATGACTAATCTCATATATATGTTGTTTTCCACATGTGTAAGTACATTTGTAGAACAAATTTCTAGAAATGGGTCTTCTGGGGCAAAAGTCCATATATGTTTAATTTTATTAAATAGTCCCACATTGCCCTTCAAAAACATTATAACCAACTTATATTTCATCAGAAACGTTTGAGGATGCTTATTTTTTCACAGCTTATCCATCATGGTTATGTTACCAAAAGTTTGGATCTTTTGATCTAATTGATGAAAAATGGCATCTCTTTCATTTTACATTTTTTTGATAAGATTGAAGAATTTTTCAAAAGTTTAAAACATTTTCAATTTTCAACTGATGGATTCAGAAAATCAAACACTATTAGGCTAACGGGAAACAATGGTGATTAATTTTTTTGTAAGGCATGTAGGTACTTCATTTTAGCTTCCAGATTTCTGGTGACTTGGCCCTGTGTAAAGTAAATCTCTGAGAAGCATCTAGGTTTCATCTTCCCCTCAGTTCCTGTGCTACAGAACAATGATGGTGTCTTGGTCCCGGGGCTGTTGTTCTCCTCCCAGATGTTAACCAGTCACCACCAAATGTGGGACTCTGGGTGAACAGCTTGCATGGAGGTATGGCAATGAGCTACTTACATTAATGAGGTTTTTGAGGGGGGACAGTGGGGTGCATAGGGTCCAAAGCTGATGGCCAAGAAAGAATTCTTGAAGACATCTTTGGTGCAAAAAGTGATTTTATTAAAGCACGGGGACTGGACCTTGGGCAGGAAGAGCTGCCCCCCGGGAAGGTGAGGAGAGACTGGTTATAGACTATGTAGTTGGGGGAGGTAAAGTCCAGGAGAAGTTTCCAATGAAATTTTCCTATGCTAAAGAAAACTCCCAGGATACTGGAGGCCTAGCTATTGTCAGCTAGGGTTTCTCCACCCTTCTCTCCTCACCCCAGCAAAAGCACTAGCATTAAGACAGTAGGGAGTTCCTGGAGAAATGTTTTATTTGTCTGCCTCAAGTATTTGTCAATGGGTTGCACGTTATAAGGAAATTTAGTTCTATCTGCCATTTCCTTCTGCCTTTGTTTCCCACATTACTATGGAGGGGTGATGTTGGGACTCCAGGAAATAAGAGCCTATAGTTTTCTGGAGATTAGGCTCTTGATTGCCTTTTTAGTAAGATATTTGTAAATAGATGGAGACTCAGGTCCTGCAAGACTATGACCTTTATCAGTTAACCATTTGTATTTCCCCTTTCCTTTGTTCTTGGGCAGCCAGGAGTGCCCAAAGAATATCACACATATCTCACCTGGGGGTGGGGGAAGGTTGTTTGCGGCCTGTCAGCTTGCCTTATGCTCCCTCATCAACAAGACTCATTCCACCTAAGAGTGGATTTTTCTACCTATTTCTTTGCTTCTCCTCAGCATGTAGATCAATCTCCTTATAGAATGAATTTACTCAGTCTCAGGCTCCAGTTCAAGATGGTTGCCATAGTCACTTGGTCACACCAAAAGGGTTTTATCTTTTGAACCCAGCAAAAGCAAAATCACTCGATTCTTTTACCACCCCTGTTCTCTTCCCCAGAATGTGGTCCATATTTCTTCCTTTTTGGTCAGCCATTTCCACAATCATCTCTTCCCACCACTTCCATAGTCCTGTATGTCTTTTCAAAATTACCACAACATACATTTATCATCATGTGTATGCTATTGTATTTATTATACAACACTCATCCCCACTCATTTGCTTTACTTACCTGGCTCCTATAGTTAACCTGTCTTTGGACCTATAATTAATCTTTTGTATAATTTGAGGGAGCAAAGCACAGTAAAGGTCACTTTCAAATTCCAAGTCCAAATAGAAAGAGGAAAAAACATTCTGGAGTGTAAGACTATGCCTACATTGATACAAAACCAATTACTTAGAAAAAAAAAAACACAACTGTTGTCCCTCCAGGAAATTCAATTATTTATTTATTTTTTACCAAATTGGTTTAATTGACCAACTGTTTTGCTTTTAGACGAACACAACTTCAGACTGCTGTTTTATAAGCTAGTTAGAAGTCACAGACTAATTAGAAAAGCCAGGAAGTCCATGATAAACTAGAAAATATTTCAAAGGATTAGATGAGCCTCTTCACAAAGAGTCTTTGTGTAGAAGTTGTACATGTACATTTGGGAAGAACATGAGTTTGGAGCCAGCAAGCCTACATCAACTATAATCTTAGTCATATTTTTTGCTGGGGTGCTTGAACAATTATTAAACCTCTCTGAGCCCACATATAAGATCATTAAGAATCTACTTTCATTTACTAAATATTAATTGAGTCCACTATGATGTAAGCTCCATGACATTTGGAACATAGTAAGTAGCCAGTAATATTTGTTGTAGTGTTGATTATAACCTAGACTATGTGCTATATCCCCTGTGTACAAAGGGTGATCAAGATATAGCTCCCTACACTCAGGGACATTTAGGAACTGTATGACCAGCCAGATAAGAAAGCAGGACATTTCAGTACCTATAGGGGTTAGTGCAGGGAAGAACATACGAATTTGGGAAACTACCATCAATTCCCTATCCCTGTACAGTAGCATAGAGGCAGAAAGGAATGGTGAGCCATGAGTTTGAAGAGAGAAAATAGGGATATATCATGAAGGGTCTGGTGGGTCTAACAAAGGCATTTGTCTTCCATCTCAAAGCAAAAGGGAAGAGTCCCTTTTGCAAAAGGAAAGAGTCCCTTGAAGAGTCCAAGCAAATAAGTGTCATGATTGGACGTGTGTTTTCAAATGTTCCCTTTAGCTGCTATGTGGAGAAAGGACTGAGAAGGAGCAAGATTCTGTAGAGAAACCAGTATATGCAAGAAAGAGTCATAGCCTCAACCAGGAAAGAGCAGTAGAGATAGAGAAAAGGGAATTAAAATGTAGAAGCTAAGTGTAATGATTGCTTAGTTGGGGACACCAACGGAATAGGAGGAAGCTGAAATTTCTAGCTCTTATAACCATGTGGATAACAGTGCTATTCACATAGATAATAAGCACAGGAAGAGGAACAAGAACTTTTGGGGGAGGCAGTGGGCAGAAATAATGAAAAAACATTACATGTGATAATCATGTGATATTAATGGTATATCCGTTGGAGCTGTTCAGTTGGCTGTTGCAGATATGGATCTAAAACTCAACAGAGACATCCATGAGATATCAGTTTGAAAGTCATTAGTATGTAGATGCTAACTGAAACTAGGAGCAGATGATATTGGTCAGGGTGAATGCACAGAGCAGAAAATAAGAGCCTAGAGTCTACAGTGGCCTTAGGCCCAGCAATACTTAAGGCAGTGGCTGTGAAAAATGGCTACATGCTGAAATCACCAGGGAACTCATAAAGAACAGTGATGCTAGAACCCTACCCCAGACCAATTAAATCAGAATCTCTGGAGCTGGGGTCCCAGCACAAACATTCGTTGAAAGCTTCCCAGGTGATTGTAATATACAACTATTGCTGAGAACTCTGACTTAACGGGTATGTCGAAGCAGGGGAGAGTTTGGGTAAAAATCCAGATAATATGGTCTCGTAGAAGTTCAAAGGACAGAATCTTTAGAAAAAAAGGAGTGGCCAACAGTGTCACATGCCTTGAATAGTAGCAAAAATTATCACTGATGGTTTGAATAGTATCAGGAGCAAAAAATTATTGTCAGATTGCTATAGATTATTAGTTAGGATTCTGATGCTAAAAGCCTCTAATAGCATTGGCTTAAATAAGACAAAAGTTATGTTTCTTATTCAAGTCCAAGATATCTGAGGATTGTCCGTTCAGTCTGGAATGGTATTCCATTGTTTCAATTCCCAAGAGCCTTCCACTTTGTTCCCATGTCATGTGTGGTTAACCATGTTCCCAAGTTCTTTTCATGACCCAAGTCAGCTGCCAGTGTTTGAGTTATTTCATCCACATTCTACCAGTAGGAAGGAGATAAAAAACAAGAAGTGCATACTCTCTCATTTTAGGATAATTTCTCCAAAGACACACATACTACTCCCTATCTAATCAGTCAGAATCTAGAGACATGGACACACAGCACAGCAAGGGAAGCTGGGAAATAGAGTCTTTATCTAGATAGTCCAGTGCCCCGCTAAATATTGGGGTGCTATTTCTATGGAAAATGGGGAGACTGGACTGTGGGGACAGCTAATATTATCTTTTAAAATAGGGTTGATAAATGAATGGGAGCAAAATAAAAACAATGTAAGAAAGTCTTTGAAGATTTTTAGCTTTGAAGAGGAAAAGAGCATAAGGCATTCACCATCTGGGGACAAGAGGACACAGTGCAGTTCTAAACAATGGTTTGAATGTTTGTTGATTTAGAATGGAAGAGACTAAAACATGTTAAAAGGTTAGTAAGAGCACTCAAAAGAAAGAGAGGGTTTGCGGTCAGAGAAGACACAGGGAAGCTTGATAAAGCCAAGTACCTGAAGAGGCAGGGAAGGGCGGGCGGGCTTCCTTTTTTGAGCTGAGCTTCTAAAACTTTTTTCATTCTTTACCACAGCTATTACAAACTTTCTTCATTCTCTTCAAGTCTCCCGCTACACTACGTAGGTCCTAATTCTTAGTAGATAAACTCAGGGCCTACACTGAGAGAAGGACCCATAAACTTCTTTCTGCCCTCCTCCAGAATAACTGTATCTGTACCCAGTCTCCTACCCATTCTCTCATCTAGAGTTCATCCTGCCAACCTGAGCTCTAGGACAACAGCATCAGTATTCCTGAAAGCATGCTAGAAATGCAGACACTTAGACTCTACCCAGACCTGCTGAGTCATAATTTGCATTTTAACATGATAATGGGAGATGACTAGAGAAATACAGAGTGGTCAGATGATGTTGAGGGCTTAAATGAGGGTGCAGACCACACACTAGTGGTGAAACGGATCTGCGTGGTTGTATCGCTTTCTCTAACAGTACTCAGCAGCCCAGGTGTAGAAGCATAAAAAATGGATTAACTGTTTTGAGAAAGAAAAGTGATTCCATTCGGAGAATACCTAGTGCTATGTCTGGCACCTAGTAGACCCACCAAAATGTTAACACCCACATCTTTTTTTTTTTTTTTTTAATTTTTTTTTAACATTTATTTATTTTTGAGACAGAGAGAGACAAAGCATGAACAGGGGAGGGTCAGAGAGAGGGAGACACAGAATCTGAAACAGGCTCCAGGCTCTGAGCTGTCAGCACAGAGCCCGACATGGGACTCGAACTCACAGCCCTCACGGACCGCGAGATCATGACCTGAGCTGAAGTCGGCCGCTTAACCGACTGAGCCACCCAGGCGCCCCAACACCCACATCTTAAATGCAAACCATATAAGGTATGAAATAATATTAATAATTGTTGAGGGGTGTCACCAGCTGCCTTTTTCCTTACATCCTTTCTTCATTTATGTCAGTGAATATGCCTATTACCTACGCATGCTCCCTTATCTCTGGAGTTAGGAAGCTCTGCCATGCTTATAAATAATCTGCGGTGCTTTTTAAAGACAGATTTCACCTACTTCCAAAGATTCCAGCTCAATAGATTTGGAGGTGAAGGAGCATATCTGTAATTTTAAAGCATTCTCGATGATTCTGATGCACCTGGGCCATAGACAACAGTGAGAAATACTGTCCTCAATCAGGTATCTTTGCAATTACCATCCTGTTGCCTTTGTCATTCTGTCTGGTACACCAGAAATTCCTCTTTTCACCCTTTGCTGACGTGAAATCTCAGTTTAATACTAGTGTCTTCCAAGAATCCTTAGCTATCCTTAGCAATTTTACCCCATAATTAAGGTACTTCTGCAGCATTCTGATAGAGATGCCTACATGATATATGCATGGAGGTACCCTGTGCTTGTTCATTATGTCCTGTGACATTACATTCCCCAGTCTTCCACGGCCACTTTGGACTGCATTCTCTCTAAGTGTAGGTAGGGGTCTTGTCTCTGACTAGAGCACAGTTTGACACTGGAAGGAGCCCAGTAACTGTATGCCAGATGAGTAGATAGGTGAACAAATATCACATTGTATGAGAATCGAGAAACAGAAAAATTGACGGCGATACCAAAAGCAAGCAATGTGTTGGAAAATGAAGATGTGAGAAACGGAATAAAGTAAAGAAAAAAAAATGGGTTTAGCAGGAAGAGAATCATTAGAGCTTGGAAGACAATGTGGGTGATTTAATCACAAATAGTTTTAAGAAACATGAGAAAAGGAGTCTGCAGGCAACTTGAAATAGACTCTTAAGTACCTGACAAACCTGAGAAAAATAGGTAGCGAGAAAATCAATGCATTGAAACCCAACAAAGCTTCAATGTACCATCCCTTTTCAATCACTTGGAAGGAAAATGATGTTTAGTACATCCTCCTTCTTCATGTTTGGACCTTTAAATAGGGTATTTGGATTCACAGACTGTAGCCAGCTCAGATGGTCTCTCCTTCCAGCACACTGCCGTACTTTTTAAATGACACCAGGCTTCCAAGCAAGATTGATTGTAAACTTGAAAAGGTTATATGTGATGTAATGAATAACACATGCTACTCCCTCAAGCGCGTCTCTGAAACGGCACACACTCAGGATCCTGTATGTTATCATAGTTTAGAATAAAGATTGGGAAGAGATCTTGCAGGCAAGCCAAAAGAAAACTTCCCATTATACTTGCTTAACACACTGCTCTATCTTGAATTCATTCACTCATTGAATGCACAGTAATTAAAAACTATTTTTGGCGTTCTGTAAATGTTTGTGAATGAACGGGTGGATGAAAGGATATTACGTGCCAGTCACAATGCAAGGTGCTATGAGGATAATAAGATAAACATAGGACCTAATCTTAATAGAGATTGCAGTCTAGTAAGGGAAATCAGACATAAGCAACATTTTCTAAATCACATGTGATGGGCCATCACAGCGTTACACATTTTACTATGAGAATATAGACTACAGGGAAAATGGGATTATTTCTAATTACAGTGCTGGAGAACTTTTATAGGAAATAGTATTAAACTGAAACTTGAAGAATCTGGATGTGCAGATCTGCGGGGGTGGGGTGTTCAAAAAAGAACGTAAGATAGACTGTGTTGGAAATATGTGGACGTTGGAGAAGGGATTAATTTGAATAAGATCTGGAGTTTATGAGGATGACATTGGGTAATCATATTGGAAAAGTACACTGAGAGCTTCCATAAAGGTTTTTTAAAGTTTTTGATCCATTAACTTAGCACAGGATCAGGAACTGCTAAGATTTTTGGAATGTTTATTATGGAACAGACACAACGTAATTCCATAAATTATCCCACTTAAGGTTTCACAATAACCTCATATATAGGTTCATAAGGTCCTCCTTATCAACATATAATTGGTGCTGGAAAAGCCCAGTTAAAAGATGCTTCTTTAGATGGAAAACATCATTTCATGGTAAATTGTTGGGGAAAAGTGTTTGATCATTATCTTTAAAAATTAACAATGCACCATATATTTATTTTACCTTTTTTTAAGTTTATTTATTTTTCACAGAGAGAGAGAGAGAGAGAGAGAGAGAGAGAGAGAGCATGGGTGGGGGAGGGGCAGAGAGGGGGAGACACAGAATCCCAAGCAGGCTCCAGGCTCCGAGCTGTCAGGAGATTGCAATCTAGTAAGGGAAATTGGACGCGGGGCTGGAACTCACGACTGCGAGATCATGACCTGAGCCGAAGTCAGATACTCAACCGACTGAGCCACCCAGGCGCCCCTATTTATTTTACCTTTAATCGACAACACATATATAGTATAATTTCAACTTTGTGCTAATTCTTAAAACTAACAAAGAATAGTTCAAATGGGGTTTTTTTCGAGGATGAGTGTACTTTTTCCTAGAAAATGGCATGATTGCATAATGCAATATTCTTTTTTTTACATTTATATTTTCAACATGATCATAAAGAATCCTGACTTTGTAAAATCATTTGAATTCGTCATGAATTTCCTCAGAAATATGACCTAAAAATTATTCTCCTTTGAAGAGCCTATCATGTCATTGTTCTGGTAAATTTCTTTTCATGGAGTGTTAACGTGCTTAATTCTGTCAAATATTTACCAATGGCTTTGTGTGTAAGTCAAATAGTTTTTCACTTTCGCTGACCTCATGACATCCTGCGTCATTTGCACCGTTTACATTCTCATTTTACAGTCAGTTGCACTATATTCCTAATGGTCGTTACCATTATCTGAAAATGCAGACAGTTTGGGACACTTCAGTGGGAGTCTGACAGTCTTTGACAAGCAAAGCCAAGGCACTTGAGTGGGGAGGGGTCAGTTAAAGAGATCAATTCACTAATCAATATGTTCATATTATGGCATGGTTTATTTTTCTACAAAAGCTTGAATCATAAATATTGAGATAGTGAGAACTCCCTGTATGTTAAGATTCCTATTACACAGATGTGATAACTGAGACCCACAGAAGTCAAACAATGTGCCTATGGGCCATATAGCTGATAAGTGATAGAACCAGTATTTGAAGGCAGTCTAACTGGGTGTTTAACCAGTAAGCAGTGAACGGGTGGGTCAAGTGTTTTTAGCTGTTGATTGGGGGGTAAGTCACCACCACAAGTTTACAAAACATGGAAAGCTCATCCTGCTTACTTGTAAGTGATCTTTCCCCTAAGTTTTAAAATTACAAAGATTCTTAATTTTCAGTCTTTTATACCTAACATATGTAGTCAATGTGTTTGAAGATTTTTAGCTAAACCCACAAGTTTTGATATAATAATCTCTTCATTGACCCATAAATTATTTACAATTATGTTTTTAAGTTCCTAAACAGAGAAGGAGGACACTCTTTTGGCTATTCATTTTTCATTTTATTGCATTAAGATTTGAGAATATTATCTACATGATGTAGAATCTAAGTTGAGCACTGTTTGTTAAGAATTGTTTTGGAAGCTTATGGAGTCAGTTTTTGTAAATGACATACATGTGTTTAAAAAGAATGTGTGGGGCACCTGGGTGGTTGAGTGTCCCATTCTTGATTTGGGCTTAGGTCATGATCTCATAGTTTGTGAGTTCGAGCCCCATGTCAGGCTCTGTGCCGACAGTGAGGAGCCTGTTTGGAATTCTCTCTGTCTCTATGCCTCTCTGTCTGTCTCTCTCTCTCAAAATACATAAAAACAAAAAACAAAAAAAACTTAAAAAAAAAGGATGTGTGTTTTTTAACTGTTAGGTATAGGATTCTACATAAGTATAGTAGATCAAACTTGTTAATTTTCCCAAAACATAGTCTAAATCTTTATAATTTAAAAAAAAAAAATTTTAATACATACTTATTTTTGAGAGACAGAGACAGACAGAGCATGAGCAGGGGAGGGCCAGAGAGAGAAAGAGACACAGAATCTGAAGCAGGCTCCACTCTGAGATGTCAGCACAGAGCCTTATGCGGGGCTCAAACCCACAAACTGCAAGAACATGACCTGAGCCAAAGCCCGATGCTCAACTGACTGAGCCATCCAGGTGCCCCATCTTTACAATTTTTTTATTTGCTTAATCCATGAATTACAGAAAGAACTGTATTAAAGTCTTATAATGTGATTATGGACTTGTCAAGTTTTCATTGTAATTTTGCCAATTGTTTTTATTATTTTAGGTTTATTATTTTGAAGTTTACAACTTTGTATCTTCTTGGTGATTTTGTTCCTTTTCACTACATAATGTGTTTTTTCCCTAATATATATACTTTAAAATTTGCTTGAAGGCTATTTTGTCAGATATGTTATAGCTATATCAGTTTTCTTTCTTTTTTTCTTTTTTAGGCTTATTTATTTATTTTGAGAGAGAGAGGCAGAGAGAGAGAGAGAGAGGCAGAGAGAGGGATAGAGAGAATCCCAAGCAGGCTCCACACTCAGCACACGACTCTGCAGAGGATTTGATCTCACAATGCAAGACAACACTCAACCAAGTGAACCACGCAGGCATCCCTCAGGTTTCTTTTTATTAGTGTTTTCCTGGAAAAATTTATCCATGTTCTTAGTTTCAGCTTTTCTGTGTCATGTTTTAAGTGTATCTGTTATAAGCAATGAATGGAATTGATTTTTTAAAAATTCATTCTAATCCTCTCTATCTCTTAACTGGAAATTTAGTTTACTTATACTTATTATGATTATGGATATATATGGGTTGATTTTTGTCACCTAAAGCATTCTATTTAACACACTTTTTTTGTTTCTTCTACTTATTGTCAGGATTCTACCTAATTGATAGTTTTCTTTATCCTTCACTGTCCCTCATTTAAAGGTTATGCATTCTATTTTTCTTCCTTTAGTAGATATCGTTAAACTTTTAACATGAATTCTTGACATCACAACATCGAAACTCAATCAATATTTTACTCTCTTAGAATGCTTTAACTCCAAACTTGAATTTTTGACATTCTATTGTGTGCTAGTATTTTTGTTTTGTTTCTGTATCTTCAAATATGTCACTCTTGTCATTGCAAATGCTTAGATATACCCACATCTTTATGAATGTGATTGCTCATCACTGTTTCTTTTGTCTATTCCTTCTTCACAAATTCAATTTCCTTCTTTATGAAGTATATCACTTGTAGTTCTTTTTAGCAAGGATCTCTGAATGATAAAACTTTCTAGCTCTAGTGCAAAAGAGATTCTCAAATAGCAATTTAGCTGAGAATACAAATCTAGGTTGATAGTTACTTTCTCTTAGCACTTTGAATATCTCTTCCCACTGTTTTAATTAACAAATTTCTGTTTAATAGCTGTGGCTTGTTGATTAAACATATTTTGTTTTTTGTTGCTTTTAAGATTTTAGTTTCTACATCTTCACTGTGATGTGTTTAGGTGTAGATTTCTTTTTATTTATCATCCTTGGACACAATGCAGTTCTTGATTCTATAAATTCACGTATTGCATCATTTCTACAAAACTCTCACAGCCTCTCACAAATACTTCTTCCCCATTTTTTCTATTCTATCCTTCTAGAACTCCGTCCTATGAAGGGAATGGGGACCTTCTAATTCTACCTTCCATGTTTTGTAAATCTTGCTTGGCTTTCTTTTCTATCTCATAATTTTCCGATGCTACATTCTATCTAATATCCTCAGACTGAGTGTCTAGTTCAGCAATTATTCAACTGTCTAATCTACTATTCACTTATCAGTTTAAAAGATGATCTGTATTTCTCTTTCTTATTCTTGATTTAGAGTGTGATTATTTGGGGCCTATATTTTTTTGATCCGTCTTGGGGTTTCAATTCTTTCCCATCTTTATGATTTTAAACACACTTAATTTATATTCTGTTTCAGATTGTCATTCTCTTATCTCCGGTCTGGGTGGTAATTCTGCTTTTTTGCTCACTCTCACTCATCATGAATGCCTTCTTTATGTACTTTGTAATTTTTTATCATAAGTTCTCTTTTTTAGCATGACTATTTTTTTTTACTGTGAAAATCCCATATCGATTGCCTTGTTGAGTGTCCCTCCAAAGTACTAGGTTTTTGGCATTAAGTTGGGCTATTTTTGCCCTAGAGACATTTTTTATATTAATTCCTCAATCTGGGGTTGAGGGTTTAACCTAATAGGGCAGGTAAAGTTCAAACCTTAGCGCTATTTGAGGCACAGATTTACAGTATTAAATCATCAGAGATAACGTCCGGTTTGATTTTTCTATGCAGAACCCAGGCAGAAAAACATATAAATGTATCTGTTATCTCTCTTTTCTAGGAAACAAATTTATTTCTTTGTCCACCTTGTACTGAAGGTACAGTCCTTTTAGAGCATCAGCTTTATGTGGGAAGCAGTTCCAACTTTCTTCCTCATTTGCACCCTCTATTAGTCTGCATGGGCTGCCATAACAAAATGCCCTAGACTGGGTGGCACAAACAACAGAAATTTATTTTCTCACACTTGGGAAGGCTGGAAACCTGAGATGAGGGTGCCAGCAGGGTAGGGTTCTGGTGATAACTCTCCTCCTGGCTTGCAGCTAGCCTTCTCAAGGTGTCTTCCCATGGCAGAGACACAGAGAAAGCTCTCTGGTGTCTCTTCTCGCAAGGGCATTAATCCCATCAGACCGAGGCTCCACCCTCATGACCTCATCTGACCATAAATACCTCCAAAGGTCCCTACTCCAAATGCCATCACGAAGAGGGTTAAGGCTTCAGCATATGAATGGGGGAGTGGGAGTGACACAAACATTCAGTCCATAACAGGCTTTGTCTACCTTTCATCATGGACGTTCAAACCAGCCTTCTAGTTTATCAAGAGCAAGGCCCTGATTCTCACCCACACTCCATTGCAGCACCTACCCTTGGTCCTCTGGTCTACCGTCTTCACTACATTTCTGGAAACTAGGGACTTCTTTTGCTTTCTTCGAATCAACTATCTAGAATGTTTAGCTTTTCAAGGCTTCTAATGTTACCTTGTTGCCAGCACCAGAAGTCTCTCACATCTGGTCTTTATCTCTCATTTGTGTGACCTAAACAAGTCTTCTGAATTTCCATTCCTTTCCTATTAAAGAAGGATGATGCACACAAGTATAATTTTCATTCATCTCACACAGTAATTCTGAGAAAGAGCAATTAGAGATAGCAATATGTTGCAAATTAAAAATGTTAAATATAGCAAAAGCAAATAGAGATTCTCTAATAATGCATTTTAATTATAATGCATTGATATAACACATTTTATCTGAGGATATTAAAGTGTATTATAACTACATTATAATTCCTTGAAGAGACTATGAATGTTTCCACCCCAGCAACCATAGAACAATAAAAGATCATTTGAGATTCGATTGTAAATTAAGTATTATTGACTCCCTTTTTAAAGATTATAAGTACAATTTCTAGAATGTTATACTATTGGTGCAGAGAAGGGCATTTTTCTCAGGATGTGAGTTGAATAACTATAGTGGTTTATTTCAAAGATGCACCCTACAGGGTAAGTAGTTCTGAGAAAAGTGAGAAGGAATTAAACAAACAAACAATCTGTTGGAGGCAGTAAAAACATTGGGAATTGGGGGCCCTGGAGGCCCTTTAGTGTCTTGCTATATCCCAGTGGCTCTGGGACAGATCACATTCTCCCAGTGCCTTTCTTTTTCTCTCTAAAAATGGAGAAAAACAAAGTATGTTGAAAATGTTATTTACTATTAACCATGAGGTCAAACCCAGCAGGGTTACTATCTGGAGAAGAAGGTAAATGGAGAAACTGAGCTGGCCTTCTTCATAATTTACAAAAGGCAGATTTTGGAATGTAGATCCATATAGTCAGATTAATCCTTCAAAGAACAGGGCTAAAATTCATGAAATCAAAATGACTTCCGTGGGATCCTCCAGGACAGAAATTAGATCACACTCAAGCCAAACCTGCTTTTAGAAACAGGTAAAACTTGGTCTTAAAGATTAATTTACAAAACAATCAGGAAAAGGGGATGGTACCAAAGGTTAAGTCCTTCTTATTAAAGCCCTCAGGCATTCTCCCTGCTTGTATTTATGGAACGTGTCTTCACTGTAAATACCTAGAGGTGATATTTAGGTAACTACAAGGCTATACCAGTTGCTAAAATATAGAAAAACTTTAATACCAGTTGAAAAAAAGCAGCTGTCCTAAGTGTCCAAAGTGCTCTGGCCACTCAGCCTGTTTCTAATATCCCTGTACCTTCCGAACCAAATCGCTTCAAAATAAAGATTAACTCCTGGCAGTGCACTCCAGAGTATGTTCTGAGGAGATATTGGGATACCATTGATTAAGTGTTTTGCATGTTGTGTTAGTCTAAGTCTGCAGGTCTAATTCAAATCAGAGTCTCCAATGTTTAGATTCCAATGTTCAGATTCCAATGTTTAGTCTTCCAACACACGTAGCTTAATAATCTGATTTTGGGGGAGCCCCATACTTTGGCTTAAAAAGCCTATTTTGACTTTTTATCTTCCTGATCATCATTGCTGCAGTATGTAAATACTAGTGGACCCTAGAGTTTTAGATCTTACAGGTGAAATAAATAAATTTTAAAATATTTTTCAAACCATCTTCTGCCACTGTTATGCCACTAAAAAAGAATAGAAGGGCACAAATTCAGAATGAAACCCCCAAAGAACTCATGAAAGACTCACCATATTGTCTCTCTTTCTCAATTCACCAAGGACTAGTAAGAAATTAACCATAGACTGGTAGTGATCAGTGGTATTTGCAAACCTGTACTGTACTCCAAATACTAATCAGTTTCCAAGCTTAGGCCAAAAGAAGCTCACCCGATTCAATTGTTTCATTTGCTCATAGTTTGGTATTATAGACCCTGAACTGCACCCTACCTCTGAAGTATAAAATAAAGACAATATTAAATGTTGGTAACGTCCTATCACTTCCTCCCACGCTACTGGAGATGAATAGGAGCCATACAATTCTAACATTTACACCTAGTTCCCTGTCCTGAGGCCAGGCTGAGTCCGGTATTTTGTAGCCCATCCTTTTCTCCTTTCTATGCAACATATTGGCATTGTACACTTATTTATGTGTGTATTATCCAATAATAACGTAGCTTTCTGGTAATGCAAATTGCTGTACTAGCAATTTGAAAATAGATAGTTAAACCTGATATCAGGAAAACTAGTCAAAGCCATCCCTATGGAAAATATTTCACTGGCTTTGAATACAAAGTACCTGTAAGGAAGGACCTTTCATCTCTATACCCAACTGCATTAAAGAATGAGTGCCTCTAAGACATGTTATATAACTACAGAAAAAGAAGTTTATCTGACACTTGATAATTTTACCAAACTATATGGGGAGGAAAGAAAAAGCTTTAGTAGCAAAACAGAAAGACATAATTGATTACACTATTAAGAAGCTGTTACAACATGAAACAAACATCATAAGATCGTAAGAAGACTCAGCTAATAATGTATTTCTGACATCAATAAAATTAGTTGTTTTTCATCTGGGTTGTGAAATTTCTGATTTGTTTTAGCCTCACGTATTATTCTATTATGGCGTGATGATTCTCATTATGCTTCCCTAAGCCCTATCAACAGATAGAGTCTAGACTCTAATTATCTCTATATTTAGTCAAAATAGTCAGGCTTCATCTGTTTCCAGAACAGTTAATGTATTTGGCTCATTACTCTGAAAACACTGAGTACAATTTAGCTCACTAAAAATGCGTCCAGCATTAGCTTATGTAAGGAGCAGAAAGGTCCACTGTGTGATGAGTTTATTCTTTTCCTATGGCAGTGAGGAAATAATAGCTATTATACTTGATCACTTACCATGTACAGACACCATGTACACTTTTATATGCATTAGTCACTTAGTTCTCACAACAACAAATTATTATTCCCGTGGAATATTTAGAAGCTTACCTAGAGTCATGCACCCAGGCAGATGCGGGACCATCTGATTCTAAAGCCTGAAGTTTTAACCACTATGCTATAGAAGAAGTGCTTGATTCCAAAGACTCACACTTTCTTCCTGATGTTCATACAGACCACATACAGTTATGTCCTTCAAGAGATGAAATCTGGTACTTCGACTCTGACATGACATTACTTTGAACATGAAGATGGCATTTATTTTATTTTATTTTTCCGGGAAAAGTTAGTCCCCTGTTCAAAATCCTTGAATGAATTTCCATTGCTCTTTGATATGAATTTCAAAATGTATGTGTTCCCGGACACTTGGACTGTCCTCTGTTCCAGTCTCCTTTACTTTTTCTGGTTTAACCATGCCAGGTTTCCACAGTTCCTCTAACACTCCAGGGGACATTCTCCCGTCTTCTTCCCTCCAACTCAGACATTCCCTTTTCTCCTACTCATAAGTCAGTCTTGGTTAAATGTCATTTAAGAGGACTTCCTTGCCTCTGTAACCTAAATCAGGTCCCCCCTATACTGTTTTTCCATAGGATCCTTTGTAGCCATTATCATAGTTTATAAATATACACTTAAATATATATTTAATGTCTCCTCTTACTAAAATGTCAGATTCAGCAATATCAGGAACTATGCTGGTCTTGCTCACCACTCAATACTCCTAAATCACCCCCCTTCCACCATACTTGTCACTAGGGATTACTGAATGAATGAATGAATGAATGAATAGTGATAATTTATGCAGGTCCTTTGTCTTTTCAAGCAGAAGCTAAGGCTAGTCTGTATCCATGAAACTGAGCAAAGCTGTATGATCACATGGGCTTGAATCTATGCTTTTGGCTCTGGCAGTAGACCGAATGTTTTGGTTTTTCCTGAACCATATCCCTGAAACTGCTATTCAAGAAAATAAAAATAAGCATAGGACTAACTATTCTCCAGAAGTTACTGTAATCTTAGAGCATGATGGAAGAAGAAGGGAGACTGCCTTATATTTTTGGACTTGTTAATACTGACCATAATGGTTAAAGACAGTACATAAAGAAATCTGTCTTGAAGATGGTGCTGATAGGGGCGTCTGGATGGCTCAGTCTGTTAAAGTGTCTGACTTTGGCTCAGGTCATGATCCCCCAGGTCATGGGTTTGAGCCTATGTCAGGCTCTATGCTGACAGCTCGGAGCCTGGAGCCTGCTTCGGATTCTGTGTCTCCCTCTCTCTCTGCCCCTCTCCTGCTCATGCTCTCTCTCACTCTCACTCTCAAAAATAAATAAACATAAAAAAATTTTTTTAGAGATGGTGGTGATAAAGATATATTAGTTTAAATTTTAGACTCATTTCCTTATCATTGCAAATAGTCAAAATAAAGTATGTATAAGTAGGATTAAATAACTATGTATAGGATTATAGAATTAACAATATTTTTAGAGAACCTGATAAAAAGAAAAAGGCATTGGTGACTTTGAGGTCATGCATTCTTTTTTTTTTTTTTTTTAATTTTTTTTTTTCAACGTTTATTTATTTTTGGGACAGAGAGAGACAGAGCATGAACGGGGGAGGGGCAGAGAGGGAGGGAGACACAGAATCGGAAACAGGCTCCAGGCTCTGAGCCATCAGCCCAGAGCCTGATGCGGGGCTCAAACTCCCGGACCGCGAGATCGTGACCTGGCTGAAGTCGGACGCTTAACCGACTGGCCACCCAGGCACCCCAAGGTCATTCATTCTTAATACTGAGGTCTACAAGCTTTGTACCTTTTCTATACCTATTACACATTAACTGTTATTTTATGGGAGTAAGTGGGTTGAAAGGAGCCCCAAAAGGAGAAATGTCCTGTTGAAAATCTATTTCATATTGAATACTCTTCCATGAGAAATTAGCTTTTTTCATTATAAAGATAATTCAAGTTCATTATACAAATTTTGGAAACAATGAAAAATATAAACAGATCATTCAAATCCCAGCAATTTCAAGAAAAGCTTAGGTAACATATGGTGTATTTCTGTTCAGTCTTTTTGCTGGGTAACTTTTTAAAATAGTTGCAATAAATTTATACCATACAAGATTGATCATAGTTTTTGAAGTTTGTCGTTTATGATTTATAAAAGGAAATATGCACTCAATTACAAAATATTTTGGGAAAATAGATAAAATACAGGAAAAAAGTGAGTATTACCCCATATGCCACTACCCACAGATAACTACTAATCCTGTTTTGACATATGTCTTTGCAATCTTTTTTAAGGATATTTTCTTAACTTGGTATATCATATCATATACATTGATTTTATAGCAGTCAACACAGAGATATTCACAGATTCTAGAGTGTTGCAGAAAAATTTCTGAGGGCTAATATTTGCTGCCTATTGCATTTCTCTTTAGTCTCCCCACATGGTTCAATAGAATGAAGCATTCTATAGCACCATGTATTTTATTTCAAAACTTCCTTTGTTGATTTCATGAGTGGGCTAATACACAAGATTGGACTGTCAAATCAGACACATCTTAAGTGTACCCACACCGTAACAAGATCTATTAATAATTTCAGGACATGAGAAATCAAGAGGCAAGGACAAAGCAGGCAGTGGTCTGGGACGTCAGTGGTGGCTCCATGGGTCCTTTCTTCCCACATCAGACATGTACTCTCTGACCCAGAATGATAGATTAGGCTTCTGATAAGGTTTTGTGGTTTACCTCACAGGGCAGGAAGAGTGCTTAAGTTATGAAATATCTCCATTTTATACTCCAGAGACTTAAGTAACTTATGTGAGCTTCTTTAGGGAACCATGCATCATAGATCTATAGATTCTGGGTTTATTTACTAAGTAATCCTTAACAAGGACATCCTGCTAAAGCATTCTATGGGTAAGAACCCCCCAAATAATATCTTTTGGTAAGTATTATTAGTCTACTTACCTGGAATTCTAGTTGACAAGGAGATTAGACTGGATTAATCTGCCTATTTCCTTCTCCCTGGCCTAGTTTGTCCCAACACCCTAAATGAAAGTGAATGGATCTCAGACAGGCTTTTTAAACTCTTCCATTCTAAATAAGGAACAGGAATAGAGAAAAAAGTTCATACCATTTAACTCTGCATTCTCCTACTGCTAATTCCTGCACAGAAGTAATTTACAGTGAATACATAGTCAGTGGTTCTATTCCTCTGGTACCCTTTCCCCCCGCCTTCATTTTGGAAAAATTCTTAGCCATTTTCTCTCCAAGCATTGCCTCTGATCTGTTCTCTTTTTCCTATCCCAACTGAACAACAAAAAGTGTGTTAGAAACTCCTAGAAGATTACAAAGGAGCAAACCTAAGTGACCTTGGGTATGGCCATGATTTTTTAGATATAATACCAAAGACACAATCTATGATAAAAGAATTAATAAGTTGGACTTCATTAAAATTACAAATTTGTGCTCTATGAAAGACACTGTCCAGACAATGAAAAGACAAGCCACAGATTTGGAGGAAATATTTGCAAAAAACATATCTTATAAATGACTGTTATTTAAAACATATAAAGAGGTTTTAAAAAGAGCCTGGGTGGCTCAGTCAGTTGAGCGTCCGACTTCAACTCAGGTCATTATCTCACAGTTCGTGGGTTCGAGCCCCGCATCGGGCTCTGTGCTGACCGCTTGCTCAGAGACTAGAGCCTGCTTTAGATTCTGTGTCTGCTTCTCTCTCTGCCCCTCCCCTGCTCACGCTTTGTCTCACTCTGTTTCTCAAAAATAAATAAATGTAAAAAAAATACATATATATATACATATGTAAAATACATATATATGTGTATATATATATATAAATACATATATATATAATATATATATAAAATACATACATATATATATATAATATATATATAAAATACATATATATATATATATATATATATATATATATATATAAAGAACTCTTAAAACTCAACAATAACAAAACAATCCACTTTAAAATTGAGCAAAGGACTTGGGGTGCCTGGGTGGCTCAGTCAGTTAAGCGTTCAAGTTCAAATCGGGTCATGATTTCATGATTGGTGAGTTCAAGCCCCTCATCGGGCTCTGTGCTGACAGCTCAGAGCCTGGAGCCTGCTCTGGATTCTGTGTCTCCCTCTCTCTGGCCCTCCCCCACTCGCACTCTGTCTCTGTCTCTCTCAGAAATAAACATTAAGAAATTAAAAAAATAAATAAATAAATAAATAAATTAATTGATTAATTGAAAAAATAGGCAAAAGACCTGAACAGACACCTCACCAAAGAAGATACACAGATGGCAAATAAGCATATGGGAAGATGCTCCACCTCATGTATCACAAAAGAATTACAAATTAAAACAACAGTGCCACACCACTACAGATTTATTAGAACGGCCAAGCTCCAAAACACTAAAAACACAAAATACTGGCCAGGATGTGGAGCAACAGAGCTCTCATTCATTGCTAGTGGGAATGCAAATGGTACAGATGCTTTGGTAGAGTTTATGGTTTCTTACAAAAGCAAACATACTCTTACCATACATTCCAGCAGTTGTGCTCCTTGCTTTGTACCAAGATTTGAAAGCTTATATCCACACAAAAATCTGCACACAAACATTTATATGGTAGCTTTATGCATAATCGCCTCAGCTTGGAAGCAACCAAGATGTCCTTTGGTAAGTGAATGAACAGTGGAATATTATTCAGCCTTAAAAAGAAATAAGCTATTATGCCATGAAAAAGGCATGGAAAAATCTTAAATGCATATTACTAAGTCAAAGAGACCAATCTGACAAAGCTACATACTGTATGATACCAACTGTATGACATTCTGAAAAAGGCAAAACTATGGAGACAGTAAAAGGGTCAGTGGTTACTAGGGGTTAGGGGAAAGGGAAAATAAATAGGTATAGCACAGGGGATTTTTAAGTCAGGGAAACTACTCTGTATGATATTATAGTGGTGGATACATGTCAGTATACATCTGACAAAACCCACAAAATGTACAACACCAAAAGTGATCCCTCATGTAAACTAAGGGCTTTGGGTAATAATGATATGTCAACGTAGGTTCATCAGTCCTAACAAATGTACCAGTATGGTGTGGGAATTTGACAGTGGAGGTGGCTGTGCATAGAAAGTGGGTAGAAATATGTGGGAAATCTCTATACCTTCCATTGATTTTGCTATAGGCCAAAAACTGCTCAACAAAGAAAGTCTATTTTTGAAAAAGTGTGGGGCGCCTGGGTGGCGCAGTCGGTTAAGCGTCCGACTTCAGCCAGGTCAGGATCTTGCCGTCCAGGAGTTCGAGCCCCGCGTCAGGCTCTGGGCTGATGGCTCAGAGCCTGGAGCCTGTTTCCGATTCTGTGTCTTCTTCTCTCTCTGCCCCTCCCCCGTTCATGCTCTGTCTCTCTCTGTCCCAAAAATAAATAAACGTTGAAAAAGTGTGCTACATTTTCTCACTCTAACTTTGGTGACAATTAACTTCTTTTTTATATTTTATGTCTTTATTCCTTTCTCTGCTCAATTCTGGAGATTTCTCCTAACCTATATTCCAGGTTATTAATTTTCTTTTCAGCTGTGCCTAATCTACATTTCAATCTGGGTAGTTAAAAACATTTTTTTAAGTAAGTAGAATTTAGTTTTTAGAGAAGCTTTAGGTTTACAGAAAAATTGAGTGGAGGACAGAGTTTTCATACACCCCTTTCTCCCCCATTATTAACATTTTGCATTAGTGTACTGGCACATCCGTTACAGTTGAGGAACCAATACTTATACATTGTCATTAACTATAGTCCATAGCTCGTATCAGTATTCACTCTTCGTGTCTTGCAGTTCTATGAGTTTTGACAAGCGCATAAAGTGGCGTATCCACCATTACAGTAGCATACCTACTAGTTCTACTGCCCTGAAAATCCCCTCTGCTCCACCTATTCACCCCTCTTCCCCTTCCTTCCATCCCTGGGCCCCTGGCAGTCACTGATCTTTTTACATATCTATAGTTTTGCCTTTTCCAAAATATCATATTTCAGACTTGCTTCCTTTACTTTGGAATATACAAGGAACATTCCTTCATGTGTTTTTGTGGCTTGATAGCTCATTTCTTTCCTACTGTTTTTTGGGGTTTTTTTTGCTTTCATTATTATTATTTTTTTTAATGTTTATCTTTTGAGAGAGAGAGAGACAGAGCATGAGCAGGGGAGGAGCAGGGAAAGAGGGAGACACAGAATCCGAAGTAGGCTCCAGCTGTCAGTGCAGAGCCTGACACGGGGCTCAAACTCACCAACCTTGAGATCATGACCTGAGCTGAAGTCGGATGCTTAACCGACTGAGCCACCGAGGAGCTCCTCTTTTTTTTTTTTTAATGTTTATTTATTTATTTTGAGAGAGAGAGAGAGAGGGAGAGAGAGCACTAGCAGAAGAGGGGCACAGAGAGAGGGTGAGAGAGAATCTCAAGCAAGCTCTGTGCTGTCTGTGCACAGCCTGATGCAAGGCTCGATCTCACGAACTGCAAGATCATGACCTGAGCTGAAATCAAGAGTCAGTAGCTTAACCAACTTAGCCACCCAAGCGCCCCTCATTTCTTTTTACGACTGACTAATAATATTCCATCATACAGAAACACCAGTTCATCTGTTCACCTACTCAGGGATATCTTGGTTGCTTCCAAGTTTTGGCAATTATAAATATGCAATTATAAAAATGCTATGAACATTTGCGTGCAGGTTTTGTGAGGACCTAAGTTTTCAACTCATGTAGGTACATACTTAGGAGTGCATGGACTGTATGGTAAGAGTGTGTGTGGTTTTATAAGAAACGTCCAACCATCTTCCCAAGTGGCTGTACCATTCCCCACTCTCACCAGTAATCACTGAGATCTCCTACTGCTCCACATACTGACCAGCCAGTACTTAGCATTAATGTTTAGGATCTGGGCCTAGAATTCTAATAGACGCATAGTGGTATCTCATTGTTTTTTTTAGTCTGTAATTCCCTAATAACGCAGGGTGTCGAGCAGCTTTCCATATGTTTGATTACCATCTGCATGTCTTCTCTGGGAAGTTTCTGTTAAGATCTTTTGCCCACTTTTTAATTATCCTGTTGTTTTCTCAGTGTTAGGTTTTAAGAGTTTGCCCACTTAATTGTTAATGTTGTTATTATAATTTCTATTTCTAAAAGTTATATTTGATCCTTTTAAAAATCTGCTTGCTAATTTATTATAGTTTCCTATTCCCTGAAGGTATTTGTAAGCTTTTCCTTTATTTATTTAAACTTACCAAGTTATTGTAAAATATTTGCTTACACTTCTCATCCCTTGTCTTAGGGCTCTGTTTCTGCTATTTTTTTTTTTTTTTACTTTTTCATACACACTTATCTCCTTTGCTTATGTGCCTTGTGATTTTAGACTGTGGGCTGTATATTGTCCTTGAAATGTTATTTGTGGAGAATCTTTGAGGCCTTGGTCTAAGACCTATTTTGATTAATATTAAACTAAATTCACGGTTTGATGTTTTTTGAACTTCTTGGATGATGTGAAAGCAGACTGCAGATCTTCACAAGGGCCGGTAGGTAAACACAGCTTCCAAGGGCAAGAGACAACAGCAAAAGCCCAGCTCTGTTGTCATGTAAATTTTTCATGATCCTCCTCCAGGTTTTCTTTTCAGGTTCCCCTTCAGGCATCAAACCCATCAAACCGACTCAACAACTTGTGAATCTCGGGACACACTGTGTATTTTTCTACTTCTCTACTCTTGTACATTCTGTTTATGTTCTGGAATAGTCTGTTAACTCTATCTCTCTTGAAGTCTAATTCGTGGTGGGCGAAATTCTAAATGTCACTGCCTCCAAATCAACTTTCCTCTTCATCCTAGATTTTTTTCCTGCTAATACTCAACAACCTCTCTTATATACCAAACTGAAGACATGAGATTGAAGCTTTTATAGGCCAAAAGCAGTTGTGTGTTGTCAATTTCATAGAAGTCAACCTAAAACCTAGTGCAACACTTTGCAAACAATCAGCATGTGCTTGATAAGTATTCACCTAAGGGGCGCCTGGGTGGCTTAGTTGCTTAAGTGTCCTACTTCAGCTCAGGTCATAATCTTGCAGTTCCTGAGTTCAAGCCCCACATCTTGCTCCGTGCTGACAGCTCAGAGCCTGGAGCCTGCTTCTGATTCTGTGTCTCCCTCTCTCTCCGCCTCTCCCCTGCTCACGCTCTGTCTCCCTCTCTCTCTGAAAAATAAATAAACATTAAAAAAACAAATAAATATTCACTTAAATGAGTGAATGAACAGTTTTATAAAAATAAATGCAATATGGTCCATCATTGGAAGAAGAGAAGTCTAACTTAATACTTTTGGAGTAAGGAATATAAAATTTATCCTTCTAGATGTATGAAGAAATATGTGTATATGTACACAATCTTCATATCTATATGAAATTGCTCAAGGAAATCAGAAATCACTATGGCTAGGATTCAAAGAAGAACAAGGACAGTGAAAGTATCAAGAGTTACCAATGCTTGCAGCTCAAATTCACTTTATAAAGCTGGATGGAAACTGATAGCCTACATATACTCAAATGTACTTTGAACTAATTGAATACAAGGGACTCCTTAAGAACAAAGTGTTATTATGGCAAAAAGACTATTGAAACATCATATGGTAATTGGAAAATAAAGTCAGGGATTGCAATTTAACTTAAAAATTAAAGGAAATTCATTTAAGAGCTCTCTTGGCATTTCACTTCTTGTTACTAAAAATCTCCTTTTAAAAGCCGGATTAACCAGATTGTCCATTAACATTGATCACATTACCTAGATAATTGCCAAATCTCCATCGTACTTAGGCTGTGTGAATGCAGCATAATGTAAAAGGAAGAACAACGAATCTTGATGCGTAACATACCCTTTCCACACAAACTTTTTACTATTTTTAAAGCAATCCTTTCTGCCATGTCCCTACTGTTCCTTAGAACTGCCTAATATTACATAAGCGTGGAACAGAGCCATTAGCAAGGATTTCTCTGATGCCATAAAAGCAGTGCCCCTGCTTTGCCCTCTTATGTAACGAAGGACGGTGTTCAAAGATAAATATGAACGGGACTCTTCTAAGATTGTTTTAGTAGTATCTGCAATAAAGACTCTGAACTGGAAGGCAAAAATCCTCCTCCTTTTGTGATTTGGCTACTTCACTTGACAGAGCTGTCCTTATGGCTGAAGCTTTTTATCTCCAGGGAAACAAAGAATGTACTCTGAGCTCAGTGCAAGTCTCCCACAACCCTCCCTCTTAAAATAAAATGAGTACATTTCGTACACCTGCAGAACGGGAATAATTTAACAATAACTGAAAAAGATGATTACAACTTTGATACTTGACTCAATGAACTGAGACATATCCACCTGGAAAATTACGAGTCTTGCCTTTTGACAGAATTACTTAAAAAAAAAATTGTGGTGATGTTTTCTGTGCGGGTGTGTGAGATTGTGGTTACTTTCCTCTTAATTTGCTCAGGTTTGTGTGTGTGTTGTACCGCTGGTGGACAAACTCTAGCATCTCTACTATTATAAACCAGAAGAACTCTCAGATGTACATTTAATGGCCATTTGGGGTGTTTACAGTGTCGCATAAGCTTTTAGAACATGTTTGCTGGGGAAAAGAAAAACAAACTGAATCAGACTGTTTGATTTACAATTACTACTAATGAGGTGTATAATCTTTGGCAGGCTCTTGAACCTATTTTTTAACCTTATCTTCCTTTCTATAAAGTTAAAATGAGACTATGCCCCTTTTACTTTATTAATATGCAGTGGGGATTAAAACATATTTCATAAAAGCTCTTTATAAGGTGCAATATAGCATGCATACATAAGGTATTACTGTTGTTAATTTCTGTCACAGAAAGATAAAAACGTAATGAGAACAAAGAATACTTTGAGAACTATCGGTGTTATGCATCACTTAATAACAAGTTGGTTTTATTTCCCAAATTACTTTCTTTTGCTGTTCTCCTACAATATTATTCAGACCGTTAAGGGAAGATGGTGCATCGTGTGAACAGAATTATGTATGGCCTATTCTGTAATGCAAGTGGGAGCTCTGTTCTCTGATTGTGGCATTATAATCTCCCATTATAGCATGCACTGTAAATCATCCTGCAGACAGAAGACAGGGCTGAATCCTCACATAACCTGCGAACAGTGACACTCTTTATAACAAGGTTACACTACTCTGTCCTCGGCATGATGGCGATCGTCTCCAGCATACGTGGCACTACATTTCCATTAGACAGTTAGATATAACGATCAATAAAAGAAGATCTATTTCTATTCCATGGAGCAGCTTCTAAAAGGGGCACAATGAGGAAAAAAACACATCAAATGAAACAACAGACTGAGAAGTTCAGAGCACACCAATCAAACCAATAATAAAATAATAATACCTTATACTTGCAGGACACTTTTTTGGTGAAAAAAATAAGTCTTCTCATGATAATTTTATTCGATCTTCACAACCTCATGGATTAGAAAGGCAAGATGTGCTTCTTGCCGTTTTTAGAGATATTTAGAGGGGTTAAATGACACAGACATTTTCCAATTCCTACTATTATTCTCTTTCTAATATTTCTTTTTATGCAAAAGGCAGACAAAAAACATTGCAATATTTTAAATTATATTTTTATATTATATTTTCGTGTCTTACCTTCTCCAATGGATTTTGTGACTAGGTGAGTGTAATGTAAAATGAAAGGAGAGACAAGGAGAAAACACTAAAATCGTGTTCTTCAAACTGTGTAAAATTGTAATGTTTTATCTTCGCATATTTGACTTTGGAATGGCCATCTAAGACCAGTGTGTGGCGTCCAACAGATAATTTTTCTGTAGTTCAATAATTTGATTTTGATCATTTTACTGCAGTCTTTGTGTGAGCACCTTCAAATGCATTGAAATGAGAACTATCTATTGTTTGTTTTTAATGATTTCCCAGTGATTTTCTGCGTTGCCATACATCCCTCCATATGTCACACACTCATGCTACTTTCTACGTCGCTCTTACCCAGTAAATAAGTAACAAATACATGCATGCATACGTTAAGGATTGGTCAGATAATCTTCTAGTTTCTGTCACATAAATGATCTCTTCCATGCCTCGAGGAAATTTTGGGTTTTTCAACAGAGAAGGATCTCTTTAATTAGGGCCTGAACATTTTGGGAACAGTGCTTTGAAAGTGTACGGGGCCCCTGGGTGGCTCAGTCGGTTAAGCAGCCAACTTTGGCTCAGGTCATGATCTCGTGGTCCGTGAGTTCGAGCCCCGCGTCGGGCTCTGTGCTGATAGCTCAGAGCCTGGGGCCTGTTTCAGATTCTGTGTCTCCCTCTCTCTGACCCTCCCCCGTTCATGTTCTGTCTCTCTCTGTCTCAAAAATAAATAAACGTTAAAAAAAATTTTTTTAAAGTGTTGAATGGAAGGAGACCCAATGAAATAGGATAATACCATCCATAACTCTGTGACTTCTGAGTATTTTATAATCAATACTCTTTCAAAAGTTAAGAAACCAAGGCTCAAAGAAAGTAGTGCAGCAAAGAGTTTGGTGCAAGTCATCTGGATATACACCCAGTATCCTTCCTATCAGACATTTATTTCTTTGCTACCTCATGATCCTAAGAATCTAGCTGCCAGCTACCTATTAATTAATCTGCTAGAAGTTATATGATAATTAATGATAGGTGTTTAGACTTAATGCTTCCCAGAGACACTGAAAAATCTGGAAACTGGTCGGGTTTTTTTGTTTTTGTTTTAAAGAACATCAGCGTCCAAAAGAATGAAATCATAAAGATCAAAGGACAAATTGGAAGGGTTGACATGTTTGTCCATCCAATGCTCCTGTTAAGTCACATTCTAAAGAGTGTTTGTTGATTAATTTATGTATTGTGCAGGTAGGAAGGAAGGAAGACAAAAGCAAAGCAAAAATATTATGTATCTGTTCATGTCACATGCTGCTTTGAATCCTGACCCTACAGAGATGTCCTTTGTAATATTCTCCATAACACAATCTCAAAGGGTCTAAATATAACAAAATTACATTCCTTCAGTTAATTTTTTTATTTGTTTGTAAGTATATTCCAGGTTTGAATTAAGTTTTTGCCTGGAAAACACAATCTATTGCAGGTTTTAACATTTTCTGTCTTCTGTGTACTGTCCATGGAAGCCCAAGGAAAGATTTGAACTAATTTTTGCTTATTTTATTTCTTGCCTACTAGGTTCTCCCTTTCATTCCATTTTCCTTTACCTCAATCAAGGCTACCCTGACTTTAAACTTGAATTTGGATTATGAAATCCTGGGACAACAGTAGGTGCTCTACTAGCTAACAAATAATATTTATTTAGTGTAGACATTGCATTAAAGATTACATAAAGGTGATTTTCATACTTGGAGATAATTTTTTTAGTCTTTCACTTATATATTAAAAGTTTTAAAGAATAAGTTTTAAAAGAATAATCTTCAGTTTTAAAAGTTTTAAAAGAAGAAGTTTTAAAAGAATAATCTTCAGAGGCACCCGGGTGGATCAGTCAGTTAAACATCCGACTTGACTTCGGCTCAGATCATGATCTCCTGGTTTGCGGTTTGAGCCCAGCTTCGGGCTCTGTGCTGAGAGCTCAGAGCCTAGAGCCTGCTTTGGATTCTGTGTTTCCCTCTCTCCCTACCCGTCCTCTGCTCACATTCTGTCTGTCTCTCAAAAATAAAATAAAAATTTAAAAAAATAATACAAAATAAAAGGATAATCTTCATTCAGAACACAAACTGAATTATAAATTACATATATTCCTCCCTAAAAAGGACAAGATTTACATATATTTAATATGATAATTTCCCCATTTCAAATTCTGTGCTCCATATTCTGCCCCATATGAAAAATGGCAGATTCTGGAAAAATACCATGTAATAACACCTCTTTAATTTAAAATATGAGATTTTTAAAAAATATGTTTTTCTATTCCTACAATTTTCTCTGCTGTTAAAGGTTTTAAATTTTAAAGTCAGAATTTGATTTTTTTCTACCTTCATTCCAAAATTTCTTATGAAGGGAGACATACATATCACTCTAGACAAGAGACAGTTCATGGAAGAAATGGAAGAAAAGCTAAGGAACTCATATTGATACAGATTAAATGCAATCTATCACAATTATACTTGGTTTCTTTGCAGAAATTGACAAGCTCATATTAAAAAAATTCAAGAAACCCAGAATAAAATAACATAAAATAGCATAAAACAAAATAAAATAAAATAAAATAAAATAAAATAAAATAAAATAAAATAAAATATAAAATGAAATGAAATAAAATAAAATAAAATAAAAAATAAAATAAAATAAAATAAAATAAAATAAAATAAAATAAAATAAAAACAAAAATCTTGGGGCAGGGGGAACAAAACCGGAGGGCTTAAAACTCCCAATATCAAAACGTACTCCAAAGTATCAACAATCAAGACAGTGTGGCACTGACATAAGTGCAGACATAGAGATCAATAGAATAAAATAAAGAGTCACAGAATTAACCCATTTATTTCTGGTCAATTGATTTTCAACAAGGATGCCAACACCATTCAATGGGGAAAGAATTGCCTTTTCAACAGGTGGTGTAAAGACATCTGAATAGCTACATGCAGAAGAATGAAGTTCAGCTCTTACCTTATATCATATTAAAAAATTCACTCAAAATGGAACAAAAACATAAACATGAGAACCCGAACAACAAAACTCTTAGAAGAAATCCTAAATGTTAAGTGTAAATCTTCCTTACCTTGGGTTTGGCAATGGATTCTTCAATATGACACCAAAAGCACAAAGCAAAAGGAAATGAGCTAGTTGAACGTCATCAAATTAAAAACATCTGTACCTCAGAGGACCTCCTCAAGAAAGGGAGAAGACAATCACAGAATGGGAGGGAATGTTTGAAAATCATATAGATGATGAG
This sequence comes from Leopardus geoffroyi, assembly GCF_018350155.1. Classification (NCBI taxonomy): domain Eukaryota; kingdom Metazoa; phylum Chordata; class Mammalia; order Carnivora; family Felidae; genus Leopardus; species Leopardus geoffroyi. The sequence goes on along the minus strand of NC_059331.1, from coordinate 99,111,618 downwards.
GGAGTTATATTTAAAACGTGTAAAGGGGCACCTGGGTGGCTCAGTTGGTTGAGCGTCTGACTTCGGCTCGGGTCACGATCTTGCGGTCTGTGAGTTCGAGCCCCACGTCAGGCTCTGTGCTGACAGCTCAGAGCCTGGAGCCTGCTTCGGATTCTGTGTCTCCCTCTCTCTGCCCCTTTCCCACTCATGCTCTGTCTCACTCTCTCTCAAAAATAAATAAACATTAAACAAATTTTTAAATATGTAAAGAAATTTTACAACTCAATAATATAAAAATGCAACCCAACTAAAAAATGGACCTGGGTTTGGAGGACTAAAAACAGAACAACTGTTAAAAGATTATATAAGAAACAATTAGACCTACAGATGAACTTCCAAAAACTGAACTCACTTGCCCCCAACCTCAGCAGAAGACTGGGCGCTTATACTTCGGTGAGAAGGACCAGAAGGCTGTGGAAATACAGGTATAACTGAAGGTATGAATAAGGCTCTGAAACTTAAAACAGATGTTTTCAGGGAAAGCTTGTTGGACTCCCAGAATACTGGCAATCACACTTATACCCCCAAGCAGGATATTAGATTTCTCCTTGGAAAAACTAACCAGCCCAAGGGAAAAAAAAAAAAAAATTTTTTTAAATTCCAGTATAGGTAACATATAGTGTTATATTAGTTTCAGGTGTACAATATAGTGATTCAACAATTCTGTACATCACCCGTTTCTCATCAGCAGTGCACTCTTTAATCCCCATCACCTATTTCACCCACCCCCCCCCCACCCCCAACTACCTCCCGTCTGGTAACCATCAGTTTATTCCCTGTAGTTAAAAGTCTGTTTTTTGGTTTGCCTCTCTCTCTTTCCAAGAAAAAAGATTGAGGTACTTTCTCAAAATACAGTACAGTCTTTGCTTAATCACTCTACTTCAGGGGTCAACTCTGGTCATATTAGCAAGGGTAAGGGTGGAGGCGTTGGGTATAACAAGCAAAGCAGAAGAAACCACTCATGTGAGCAGAGTGTTAAAGGAACTGCAAAAAGGAGGGGTATAGGCTAGCCAGAAAACCTAAGTGTCCGTGGCATGTTTTCAGGATAGATATGTTTTGGGCAAAAGAGATATGAGAAAAGAATTCCATGCAGAGGAAACAACTGAAGCGAAGCAAGAAAGTGCAGGTCCCCTCTGAATACCAATATATGGTTCTGGTTAGCTAATGGGGAAGGCAAGGGAGTGCAGAACAAAATAATGTTGGAAACATAGATTCTATGACCTTCAGACCTAATCCACCCTTCATCTTTGCTCACTGGTTGCAGCAGCCAGCGTTCCGTTTGTCCTCTTCTGGTGGTTGCTGTGTTTTGTACTGGTAGATTGCTGAGAGGATTTGAACACCAACCAGTTCAGACATGTTTGCAAAAGCTCATGGATGTCAAGCGGTGCGAGGTTTGTATAAGCACCCAATCCGTCTCCTACTTAAGACTGTACGGGGAACATTTAATATCCTAAATCCTCGGTTAAACTGGTTTCATAATTATTTTTCCAAGTGGAGTTCAAACCAAATTCATACTTAAGAAGCATTTAACATACTGTGAGAGAAAAAGTGATTTTTCAAGCATCCAGTATAATATGCAATCCTGAATGCCATTGCTTGACAGAGAAAATGGTTTTGTAAGAATGGAAAACTTACCTGGAAAAATGCCGAGATAAAAAATACATCACAGTTCTTTGACAGAACACAAAAAATGGACAGATATCTCTGAAGATGCATTTTTGAAAAGGTAAAAAGACACTAATAAACAACATTAGGAATAAAAAATCAACAATGCTTTCAAGATTAAAAAGATAATAAGTAGATATTATGAACAACCTGATATAATGCATTTGGAAACTCAGATGACATGAATAAACATCTAGAAAAAAAATATGACTTACCAAAATTTACTAAGGAAGAAATGAGAAATGTCAACAGTCATATCACCATAAAAGAAATTGAATCAGAAGTTTAAAACCTTCCTATGGAAAAACGAGGCCCAGTCAGTGTTGCCAGGAATTTCCAGAAAATAGATAAAAAAAGAAATGTCTTCAAACATTCAAGGAAAAATAATTTCTACCTCATACAAGCTATCTCAGTGTATAGAAAAATGGGATTATCCCTAGCTTACTTTATTAAGCCACTTAAAATTGGATACAAAACACAGTGAAGCATGAAAACAAAATTATAGGCCAACCTTGCTCATGAACATAGATACAAAAATTAGAATATTAGATACAAATATTAGACTATTATTATGGATTAGCAAACACAATCCATAAGTGTGGGTGTGTGGGTGTGTATGTACACTTTAAGATAATGCATCATTTGGATGATCCCAGGGTTGCACGTTTGATTTTACATAAGAAATCAATTACTATATAATCATTTTATTAGTGAAAGGAAAAATCATATAATCATCTCAATAGAAAAAGCAATTGATAAAATTCCACATCCTTTCTTAAACTAAAAGAAAATAAGTTAGAAATAAAAGAGAAGTTCCTTAAACTGATAAAGGGTAACTACAGAAAACCTATAGGTGGCATCATATTTAATGGTGAAATATTTAAAGCTTTCTCTTGGAGCTTAAGAACAAGACAAGGGCAACTTTTAGCACCATATGTATAATATTATATAGAGGGCATAGCCAGTAATCAGGCAAAAATAGTAATAAAGGGTGTGCCAGTTGGAAAGAGAGAAAGAAAACTGTCATTACTTGTGGATATAATCTGTGAATTAGAAACCTAAAAAAAAGCTACAGATAAATTAAAGTTAATAAAATGATTTAGCACAGTTGCAAGATATAAAACTCAATATACAAAAATAAATGTCAACAAACATAATTTTTTTAGAAGATATATACAATAACAACAAAATTATAGAATACTAGGAATAAATATAACAAAATTTTCCAAGAACATTATGAAGAAAATTATAAGGCTTTATTGAAAGACAAAGAAAACCTAAATAAACATAGGTAGGTACACCATATACATACATGAGAAGAGTTGATACCATATAAACACCAATTCTTCCCAAAAGGATTGGTAATTTCAATGGTATTCCCATCAAAATCCCAAAAGACACTTTATGGTACGTGGCAAACTGATTTAAAAATTCATATGGAAGAGAAAAGGGCCAAGATGAAGAAGAAAAAGGGGCACTCACTTTATCACAGAATTATTATAAAGCCATAATAATTACAACGGAGGGTATTGTCACAGGATCATCAAATGAAACAGAATACAAAGCCCCAAACAGATCTACTTATATGTGGATCTTTGATATTAACTGGTCGTGGGAGAAAGAATGTACTCTTCAATGAATTATCTTGGTACACCTGGGTATCCACAAGTAAAATAAAATTATATCCCACACGTACTGTATTTAAAAATCAGTTCCACTAAATTAAAGTCTTAGATGAGAAAGGCAAAACTAACAACATTGGAGAATATTGTTATGGCTTCTGTATAGAAGAGGGTTTCTTAAAATACACAAGCCATAAAGGAAAAGTTAAATTCTACCATTTAATTCAAAAAGATATAAAAATGATTAAAGGAAAAATGCACAAAAGAGAAAAAGGAAAAGAGATTTTTTGACACATAAATCTGACAAAGGTTACCATCCAAAATATGTTGAAAAATAAAAAACAAACCAAAAACCCTCCTAAAAATCAATTAAAAACAAAACAATTAAAAAACGAAGGACAAAATTTTGAGCATGAACTCTACAGATGAATAATCATAAATGGAAACAAACATGGGAAAACATGCTTGACTTTATTATAAATGATGAAGTGTAAATTCAAACTACAATGAGATAAAATATCATACCCACAATGGAAATTAGAGTCTGGCAACATTGCATACTGGTGAGAATGTGCGAAAAGCAAGGATTTTATACTGCTGATAGTAGTATCTATAGTTTCTACCACCAAATGCAATTTGTCATTTTCTAATAATATTGAAAATGTGCATATCCCATGACCCAAGAATTCCACTCCTGGAAATCCTCACACATATGCACCAAGACAAATACCCAAAATTGTACATAGCAGCACTGTTTACTATTTCGACAAATTCTGAACAATCCAAATACCTATCAACAATGGAGTACATAAATAAGCTGTGTGAAACTATAATGGATTACTATGTGCTAGTGACATTTAATAAATTTCAGCTACATAAAACAACATGAAGTTAAAAAGAACAATTTGATAAAAAAATATATGTGGCATGATTATATTCACAGAAAGCCAATATGTTGTTTAGGGAGCCAAGGAAAAGGTAATGCTATCATGAAAAAGAAAGCAATTATAAACACAAAACATGTATAATTTAACTGCTGGCTCATAATTATTTGAGAAAAGAAATGGGACACACAAGAAGCTTCAACATTCTTGGTGATAGTCTGTTTCCTCCCCAGACAGTGGATAAGTGGATGTTCACTGCATTCATTCTTTACACCTTACACATATTCCATAAATATTTTCATTTTGACTGCACATCTCAGTTCTAAAAAGTTTCATGTTGTTTAGATATATCAGGCCCAGTGACAACTTTTCAACACCCTACACGAGCACCATCTGAGAGTCTGTGTCCCAGTCCAAGGATTTAACCAGCTGAAGCCTGTGGCAGCAAAATCCCAAATGCAGAAATGAATGCATCAGACCATTGTAACCTGTCACAGTCACCTCACCTAATTTCTCTTGTTCCAATTCATCTCCCAATTATAAATTTAACATCCCACGTAGATTTGCCCACAGGGAGAGAGGGTACCGATCAACAAACATGAGTCACCGGAGAGCCTGATAGCTCCATTTCTCACTATAATTTAAAGCTGGCATTCTGGCTGATATTTTAAGTTCTGTAAGCATCCTCAGGGACAATCTATGCCTGCTGAAGAGAAGATGGAAAGATGAATCATTCCAAGGACAAGTGGAGGGGGAAGCTGAGAAGGAGTCAGAAAAGCAGAAGGGAAGAAGTTGTCCAAAGCCACAATTCAGAAGCAATAACAAAAGACTTTATTTATTTATTTATTTATTTATTTATTTATTTAACAAAAGACTTTATGATAGAGGCACTTAAACTAGTTGCAGGCTGAACTCTGAGTGTTTATGAAGCAAGTAGGCAACTTACAAAAAAGTGAGTGCCATCGTGGAAGACAGCAGCCTGTAGTGGTAAGAGCAAAGTTTTCAGAGTCAGATTTGACTCGTATATTGCCTTTCTCACTCATGAGGTCCCTGAGTCTCGGTATACTCACCTGTAAATGAAGACAATAGTACTGGTGATGATTAAAGGTAAAATACTACAGCTCTTCTCAAAGGGGGCCAGTTTAGTAAAATGGAGGAGGTTGGCTTTGATGGCAGACCCAGCCTGATTCCAGCTTGGCCACCTTCTGGTTATATGGTCTCCAAGACTCATTTTTCTCATTTACAAAATGGGATGAGCAGACGTTACCTGAAGATGTTATGAAACTTAGAGATGATAAGCCTAATGTTGGCAATTAAGAAGTGTTCTATAAAGCTTGCATAACGTTATTGTTACTGGATGTTGAGGCACTATTAAAAAAGCAAAATCAAAAATGGCTAAGACAAGGAGCCAGCAAGACTCTGGGGACAAGGAGAAGCCATGGTTATAGTCCATTGGCATGAGCTGAGGCAAGTGGGCACAGAGGAGTAGCAACCTTGCTACGAGGGTGCTGGCTATGGTGAAATAAGGAAAATGTGCCAGGCAGGAAGGAAACTAGCCTTGGATTTGTCCGTTCGTGGGCATCAGCCACTCAGACATGGGGACTTGTACCTAAAGACAGATCTCTATTCACTGGAAAGGAGGGTAGGAAGAAGCAGAACTGCCAGTCAGTCCCAGAGAAACTTGGGCAGAAGAGTAATCAAGATGAGGACTCCAAACCAGATGTAGCCGTGAGGCAGATAAGATGTGGGTCTTAGATGGTGGAACTGTGGCACAAGTCTAAGCATTAATCACATCCTCAGAGCGAGAGGCCACAAGATCATGGCAAGGCTGACAGATGGCAGAGCCGACTTTGGCTTTTTCAGTGTTCTAACCAGACTGAAGTAATCATGCTCTCCTCTGAGACAAGAATGTTCAGGACCTCCAAGCTGACCTAGGGTACAATGTCTGGGGAACTCACGCTGGCAAGAAGATGGAGCATTGCTTAACCTGGAGATAGAGTGCTCAGAGCAGAGGGAAAAGTTCTGTGAAGCAGCATGCTGGGCAAAAGCTAGATGCTGGCCAGTTGCACCATCCAGAAGAGGGCCAGGCAGAGTCCTAGGCATTAGGATGGAAAGCAGGTGTGAAACCTGGAGTGCTATCTGTGCCAGCAAAGTTTTCCACAGATTGCAATTTATATGATGTGTGATGTCTTGAGAAACAACATGTAGATGGGAACAATCAAAGCCACAGAATTTACTTAATACCACTGTGCAAGGACTCTGCTGCAAAAAGGAGGGGGCTTTATCTCCAAGGAGCCGAGCACAACTCATTTTCAGAATGGCAGAGTTGGCTATGGAGCCCACAGGGAGGTTGGTGCCCATGGCATGCCCAATTACAAACCCACACTCCTTAGTCTGAGCCGCTTCACTACTGATTCTTAGGAATGATAGAGCAAAATGCTGTTCACAAAGATGTCTGCCCCCGAGTTCCTGGCTATGCTGAATGCAAGTTTGGTGTTTGAGGAATAAAAATCAATTTTCTAAAAGAGTGCTGTGCAGAAGAGTGTGTCATTTCAAAGTATTATGAAGAGTTCTAGAAGTATTGTTGACTTGGAAAATCACTTTGAAGGGAATACAGTTGTATTTCTTGAAACTAATCTAATTTCAGAATCACTCTTTCAAGACCATTTTTCTTCCTAGTTTACCTCTCACTGAGGACATTGGAAATGTTCTAATAGAGTCAATATTTGCTTGCAGCCCATTTAGGTTTCCTCTATAGCTTTAATTAATTTCAGCACATGCATTATGGTTTGGGATGCAGTCTTTCACTTGGCCTAAACACGATTCATTACTCAGGGCCCCAAAGAGTGCTGTGATTTTACATTTGGTAACACAGGTAGCTTTCTCTGTCACTCGTAATCTCTTTTATTCATCAGCAGCAATGCCAAATAAAACACCTGGTCCTTTGAGCATTAATAAGAAAGGTCTGCTTTTTCCATATTCCCTCCAACTTGAGAAGTAAATCCTCTCAAATTCTACCTCCCACATCAGGGGTTTATTTCATTTCAAGTTGGAATGGGGAGCAAACTCTTGGGGGAAATAACTGGACTTTCTAATCCCAGTGTAAAAGGTTTAAGGTCTTCGTTCACAACGCAAGACTTTAATTAATACTGTTCCGTGTTTCTTCTATTCACCCTTTATTTTACCTGGTTAAATACTCAATGTATTTTAAAATGTCTTTGCTTTATTGCACATGACATCCCTAAGCCATTAAATCTGTCAATAAAGTCATCATAATTATAATTTCCCACACTTCGTTCTCTCCAGTATTCTGGGCAGCAGTGGGAAGGTCCTCATGTCCCTCCTCTGTTCTGGTTTGGAGATAAGTTTAAATATTCTTCCATTAAAAAATCTTTTTCCACCAGCCTCACCCTCTGTGGCTCTCCAAAATTCTGACATTTCTCTGCAATATTCCTTAGGGTTCAAACTTAAACTAGGTGCAGGCTTATTTGGGAGAATTGCACTTTTGTTTATGTACAAGGAAAATAAAATTGCCTTAAAAATTGTTTTTAAGTGACAACACTAGAGCTGTGTTTTGAACTGAGCAGCAGGATTTATCGCTTTTCTTTGGGAAGATTTGTTTCAGAATCTTATTGTCATTCTGTTGAAGAACTGCCTGTGGGCTAGTCTGAAAGAATGATATTGAGAAAAGGCAGGAGCTAGATTGTGTTGCATGATAAAATTACAGGGATTCTCAACTTGTCCCGTGGCAGCTGGAAGGAAAGAAAGTATTAGGGACCCCACAAAATGTAGGAAGTGGGAAGATGGGAATTTGCAGACCCCAGCAACCTGAGGCATTTGTGGCCTCAGAGAAAGATGTCAGCTAATAGATTTCCCTGTAGAGAAACTGGCCAAGTTCTTTAGGAATAATGAAGTCAGTCATCCAGGTACCTTCTTCATCTCTCTGTTATCCCCAAATCTTTTTTAAAATCCTGTGACAATACAGCTTTGTGATAGAGCTGCTATGGGGAACGAAAGAGAGGGTGGCTTGTGACCGAAGGAAGGAGACAGAAGTCAGCAAGCAAGAGTGTTAACAAAACATACATTGGTGGCAGAGGGAAAGCGAGGGAAGGCATTCTGGGGGACATACAACAAAAAGCACTCTGAAGGATGTCTACTTCTCCCATCCAAGGAACCTCACAAGCAGTAGAGAAGGAGCCGACCTTCCCGACACTATATGGCATGGGGATGTAGCTCAAATAAGACATGTGCCCAGAATGCTAGAAGACTCAGAAATCTATGAATTATGCATAACCCACATTTTTTTTTCTTTTTTCTTCTCTAAAAAGTCAATATCATGTCACCTTCTGATGATACTTATGCGGAAATCACTCATTGCCATGCTTCTTACAGTTTATTCTCTTTAATCCAAAGGAAATGAATCCGAAGGAATTGGTTCTTCTCTGCCAATCCAACTCATGAAAGATTTGTTTTGTTAGACACTGACAAAAGAATTTCGTTCTGTGTTACATCTTATAGTGGTATCTAAACATTCCTATGAGGAAGAGCGTCTTAAAACTAAGTCGTGTTGGTTTCTGGCTGCTCCATTAGCTACACTCCTCCTTAACTTCATTCCTTTCAAAGATGGAAGCAAGAAGACAAAGTTCTGACTCTGTATACCCAGATGACATAAAATGAAGATAAACTTGAAAAATGCCGTATCTCCTACCTCACAGACATTGAGTTCTTTGCTTATGGCTTCTTCTCAATATCAGACTCCCAGCAGCCACTACAAGTCAGTTAGGACTAGCATGTGAGAGGTAGTGGACTCTTCCCCTGGGTTCACCTTTTACTGCAGACATTGCTGCAGCCAGTACATCGGCTCACAGGTACATCCTGATAGTACCTCACATTGGTTCTACCACTTATCTCTTGCTTTCTGACCTACGGTTTTTCTGCCACCACCTTGAAGGACCCTTTGGGAATCTGTCATACACTCTCACATGTACAGCCAGGAAACACAAGGGAGTTAATACTCATAGGGCAACTCTTGACCAATGAAGGATACAGGCTAGTGGGAAAAGGCCCCATGTCCCCTTTTTCCATCTTCTGGGTAACCCACTCTGAGGCCCAGTCTACACTGCTTGTCAGAGAGTCCCAGATGTCAACAGCAGTGACCAAACCAAGAAAACACCCTTGTGCTGGCTCCCCCTCCTTCTGTCCTTTACTATCCACTGCCCTCTGCTGCTTTCTTTTCCTTTTTTTTTTTTTTAATTGTTTATTTATTTTTGAGTGGGCGGGAAGGGCAGAGAGAGAGGGAGACAGAATATCCAAAGCCAGTTCTGCACTGACAGCAGACTGCCTGACGCCAGGCTCAAACTCACGAGACAACTATGAGATCATGACCTGAGCTGAAGTTGGATGCTTAACTAACTGAGCCATCCAGGCTCTGCTGCTGTTTCTTGAGACCACTTCCCAAAATAAACTACGTGCACACAAACCCTTGCTTTTTGAGGGGAAAGCAAGGCTAAGCAAACAGTACCTTAAGTAGTGAAACAACAGTTTTACACATAAAATAGTTTGGTTTTTATTTTGTTATGCTTCTTTTATAACCCCTCCCTCAAGAAACCTACAAGGGATCTAAGCATATGGCATGACAAATTGTCCTTTACACCTCTTCATTGCCTGACATAAAATATTGTCATGTAGATGAATCTCTAATTAATTTGCTTCATATTTTCATTTTTAAAAATAACGTATAGATGTTAAAAATATCTGTACTTGGTTTTGTTGTTGATAATTTAAAGTAAACAGAAATTTCCACTTACCTTTGAATTTTACTTTAAATCTGGCTTTTCATTTATTCTAATTTAGTATGTTGACTTATTTTTATGCTTGGCACTTGTTTTTATGGATTATATGAGATGGTTCTGATAGAATCTAATGTCAAGTTTACCAGAGTTGTCCCTTCTCTCTAGGAAATTCTGACTGTTAACACATGCTTTAAAACAAAACAGGAGGAATCTGAGATGTCTGAGGACAGTCAAGCCTTGGAGTTTGTCCTCTGCTGTTGCTGCCTGTTTCTGGGAATCCATGGAAATAGGAATTGTGGGTCAAAGGTTAAAAGTAAGTAGTTAGGATGTACCTCAGTAGCCAACTGTGATGAGGGCAATGTAACCAATATGTAAGTAATCAATATAACCAACAGCTAGAACAGTCCAATTCCAAGTCTTAATGTTAGACTAGTGCCCTCCCCATCTGGCCAGTGACTGCAAGTTTCTTTCTACCTGTGTTGTCACTCTACCTTTGTTCACTTTCACAGTCATCTTTTAGCAGCCATCTCCATTCTGGTTCCATTCCTGCAGGTGGTGCTGGATATCTCCTGCCCATAAGGCTGGCTATCACAATCTTTTGCTTAGTTAGGAGTGTCTGAGGGTGTGCACAGGGTGTGAAGTGGTGGTTTATTTCCCAGGGCCACAGAAAAATCACCTTTCATCATCTTTAACTATGTGTTTTATCTTTGATGCAATGTCTAAGTGATTGGAGAGGAGTTTTTAGTAGCAAGAATAAAGGATGAAGGTCCTTGTTTGTTTGTTCTGGCTAACAACCTACTCACATTTTAATACTCTTAAGACGTTCAAGGCTAGTGCTTTGTAATTTGTCGTGTTATTCTTTTGTAATGTAAAAGAACTTTTACATTATTTCAAAGGCAAAGGGAGAAGCTCCTTTAAGAAGTTAGCCTGTGATAACTTGTAATAAGTTAACTCTAGATTTTGTGTGAGTTAGGAGTGCACAGGAATCAAGTAGATCTTACCTGGTTGCATTGCAAGGAACGGTCATGATTGAATCAATGAAAACTAAGCCAAGGTGACTTCTACAATGAAATAATGAGCATTTAATGGTCTTAGAAAACAGAAATTTTGATAAGATTACTCTTTCTTTAGATGTGAAGAAGAGTTGGGGCCAATCCTGGATCTCAGGTGTCAAAGTTTTCAAGCAGCACAGAAAAACAATAGTGTTTCCTTAGAAAGGAAAGTATATATATATATATATATATTATATATATATATATATATATTATATATATATATATAATATATATATATATACTCTCTCTCTCTATACATAGAGTATATATATATATATTATATATAAATATATATGTGCTTCTTCAATATCATATATTGAAATCTATATAAATTAAAAGATACTTGCACTATTATTTAGAATAGTGAAAAGTTAGAAACCATCTAAACACATTATATGTTTATTGGTTAAACATATCAATCAATAGAATATTTTGCAGCCACAAAAGTAGAGATTATGAAGACCCTGTAGCAACAATATAAAAAACACTTAAGATATCTTATTAAAAGTCAAGGTTTCTCAGCCTCAACACTATTGACATTCAGGGGCAGATCATTGTCCTTGGGAGTGGGGGGCTCTTCTGTGCACTGTAGGATGTTCATCAGCACCACTGATCTCTACCCCTAGATGCTTATAGCACCACCACCCCCGCTGTGGCAACTAAAAATGTCTCCAGATATTGCCAATAGTCCCAGTCTGTGAGCGGAGTGAGGAAAAATACCCAGGTTGAGGACTATTGTTAAAGGGGAAAATCAAACTACAAAATCGCTTCTATACTATAATTAAATCTAATGAAATTAGGTATGCTTCTAGATCAGAACAAAGATTAAACAAAAAAAAAAGAAAAATAAGAACATTGATTTATTCAGGTGGTGGGATTCTGAATATAAATTCTTAATATAAATTTATAAATTCTTAATAAACAAAAACCTGTAGGGAAAATATCAGAATTGGAGTAACACAATATTACAATTGTATTATTTTTGCAATATAAATGGAATGGTGTAGTTAAAATTATAAATGAATGAATGGTTTTTTTACCTCTAGTCTTAGTGAAGCCTACCCATTGGACGTCAGTCACCTAGAGCAAATTTCATGATTTAACTTCTAGAAGTTTCCTACTCACCAAATTATGATAACTGAAACATAGTTACTTTTGTACCTCTTGTTTTCCTCAATGATGGAACGTTAGTGTATTAGTTTGCTAGGACTGCCATTACACATACCACAGGCTGACTGGTTGCTATAACACATACCACAGACTGGGTGGCTTCTGTAACACTCACCACAGAACAGGTGGCTTAAGCAATAGAAATGTTTTATCTCCTAGGTCTGAAGACTAGAAGTTCAAATTTAAGATATTGGCAGAGTTGGTTCCTTCTGAGGGCTGAAAGGGAAGAATCTGTTCCAGACACTTCTTGGCTTATAGATGGCCATCTTCATGTACACCTGTTTTGTTTCCCTTGTATCTTCATTGTCTTCCCTTTGTCTTCTGATTTTCCATTTTCATAATGATACCAGTCATACTGGATTAAGGTTCACCTTATAGACTCCATTTTCACCTAATTATTTCTATAATGACCCTTTCTCCAAATAAAGTCACATTCTGAGATACTAGCAGGTTAGGACTTCAACACATGAGTTTTAGGGGGACATAATTCAACTCATAACAGATTCTCAAGATGAGCAGGAGGAGCTATTTTTAACTGTACACAAAGCCCTGAAAATTCTGATTGGTTTGGTTTTAGGTTGGCTCCTCACACATTTCTTTCTAATGGACAGGTGTCCCTCTTTCTTCCCCTCCTTAACCCATTTCCTAAAGGAGTATCTTGCCTTGGGAAGTCACTGTTACTGATGAGAATGTGTGATATCTTCCAGGTGGTACTGGGGCAAAGTATTAACCATTGGTTGTCAGTAATGTTTTAATAACCTAGATAATAAATATTTATATACTATTAAAGTGAGCTTTTTTCCATCCATGCATCAACTCAATGTAGACCAAGAGCTGAAAATAATATGCCTTCTATGGCTTAAGAACAAAGTAGATTCTGGGGCGCCTGGGTGGCGCAGTCGGTTAAGCATCCGACTTCAGCCAGGTCACGATCTCGCTGTCCGTGAGTTCGAGCCCCGCGCGGGGCTCTGGGGCTGATGGCTCAGAGCTTGGAGCCTGTTTCCGATTCTGTGTCTCCCTCTCTCTCTGCCCCTCCCCCGTTCATGCTCTGTCTCTCTCTGTCCCAAAAATAAATAAACGTTGAAAAAAAAATTTTTTTTTAAAAAATAAAAAAAAAGAACAAAGTAGATTCATTTATTGAAAAAATAATAATAATAACCTAATACTATAAAATATAATCTAATAAATTAGATGGAAGGATAAAAAAAATTGACAATAAATTTTATATATTGAAAAAAATAATAACTTAATACTATAAAATATAATCTAATAAATTAGATGGAATGATAAAAAAAAGAGAACAAAGTAGAAAATTTATATGCAATAGCCATAGGATGGATTTATTTCCATAAAATGGCATTCTCTGCAGTTTCAATTTCATGCAAAGAGTTCTAAGAATTCCAAGATGCTACTCCATAGACCTCTGCTTATTTGATGTGCAGTGGAGGAACCTATCTTGGATTCTGTCTTAGTTTCTAATCTAAAAGGATTTAAAGAAAGTAGTATTTTCAGTTCTAAGTCTCAAAAGTTTACCATATTCTAGAATTAGGTCAAACAGAAGACATAAATTATGCTTTCTATGGATTATATGAACCCACACTCAAAGTTGATGTTAAACTGAGACCATTTCATAGAGATTCCAGTGTACATTTTAAATGACTTGGCCAAGAGTAATTATTAAGTAGCGTTGGGACATTTCACAAATAAGTCAGATGTCAGAGGGGGTCTAGATGTCTGTGTTTATCTGTGCTTTTCCTATATGAGCCAAGTGGAAACCCATATTTGGAATTCAAACTCTTCCCAGATTTCCACAAATCATTTCCAATGACTTCAAGGATATATTGGGACTTGGTACACATATGGAAGATCCAGGGATTACTGGGAACCTAGAGAAGGGCATTCTGATAGTTCCTAAGCCCCTTTCTTCTTACTGTCTTTTCTTGTTTTCTCCTTTCTGTGTTCTCTCCACCCTATACCCCTCCTCGAACCTCACCCCCCCTGCAGCAGCAATGACAATTCCTTCTCTCGGTTCATGCAAAACATGGAATGCAGCTCAAATTATTTCCTTCAATAAATGTGGTGCTTTCCCTTAACACAATCAGCAGAATAAACTTTTCTCTATTCCATTACACATTGACCATGTAAAACTTTCTTAACCTATTTAAAGGAATACAGTGAAAGTCACTCTATAGGGTCAAAATGGATATACGATGATTGGCAATGACTTCCAGACTCTGATCAGCCCCATCTCAATCAAAGAAAGCTAAAGTTTATTTGGGTGGGATAAAAAGAAGGTGAATAAAGAAAGAAAAAGAGGAAATAATCTCAACTTGAGGAAAGCAGGAAGAGGAAAATGGGTTCCTGAATCCTGAATATTTTCCTGGTCCAAATTGGCCATGTAATTGAGAAACTTTAAGACTTCAAACTTCAGCAGGTCAAAGGCAAATATGGATGGTATACTTGGGCCCTGGAACTTCTTGCATTTATCACACACTAAAATTACTCAGTATCTTACATAACTGACGTTTTAGACCTCACTTATGTTATGATGGGGTTTTATATGAATATGGAATTATTTTTAAAGCCCTTTAATATGGCCTAGCACTCTCAAAATAACTACCCCTTTAACACTAAACAACAACAACAACAACAACAAAAACCCAAAACAAAACAAAACAAAAATCAGACCAGACACTTCTGAAGAAAGTAAAGTTCTTAACAAGTTAATAACAAGAGTTGGAACTCCTACCGCCCTTCTGATGGCAACGACACGGATTTTTCCTGGACAGCATGTTTCCTTCCCCAGGAGACCTCATCAAGACTAGATGACAGAAACTTATTTTTCCTCCAAAACAGTTATTTGGACTGATATTCAGTTAATTATCTCATGTTTCTCCTGGCTTGTATCCATATGTTTTAAAAGCTATGTGGGCCCATGCCTTCCTACTGGTGGCCTCTAACTGCAAGCCAGGTCTGAAACCACCTGGCAATTTGGTGAATTCACACAGGCAAGCAATCATTTCAGTTAAATAAATAAGATGGGTAGTTTTATGTCCTACCCCACCTCCCCTCAGTGAAACTTTCACTCTGTACTGGTGTAAAGAATTTTGCAATGACATAGAGGTTGAAAGTAGGGGAAAACTGATTCTGTAGTGCTTCTCTGGCTAAGATGTGTAAGAAGAAGAACAACAATAGCATCAACTTCTATTTATTGAGTGCTTACTGTATTGCAGGTACTGTGCTAAGCATGTCATATAATTTAATCTTAATTAGAAACAATTTTGTAATCTATCTTTGTCTTTTTCACTATAAACAAAGAATTTTGTGTTCATGACAAAATATCTAAATTACAAAAACAAAAACTCTAGGCGTTGGTGCCTACTCCCTGAATTAATCGAGCAGATGTGAACAATTATAACTGAAACTCCAAGCATTGCTGTCACGTGGAAGAACAAGACTCACAAGAAATGACTGTGATATTTGATTTTGTATTTGCCTCTTCTTTTTTTTTTTATTTTTCTTTTAATGTTTATTTATGAGAGAGAGAGAGAGAGAACCAGCGGGGGAGAGGCAGAGAGAGGGAGATGCAGAATCCAAAGCAGGCTCCAGGCTCTGAGCTGTCAGCACAGAGCCTGACGCGGGGCTCAAACCCATGAGCTGTGAGATCATGACCTGAGGTGAATGAAGTCTAACGCTTAACTGACTGAGCCACCTAGACATCCTGATTTTGTATTTGCCTCTTTTTTTTTTTTTAACATTTATTTATTTTTGGGAGACAGAGCATGAGCAGGGGAGGGGCAGAGAGAGAGGGAGACACAGAATCCAAAGCAGGCTCCAAGCTGTCAGCACAGAACCTGATGGCGTGGCTTGAACTCAGAAACCGAGAGTTCATGACCTGAGCCAAAGTCGGATGCTTAACTGGCTGAGCCACCCAGGCGCCCTTATATTTGCCTCTTAAACATACACTGCAACGTTTGTTTTCTCTATTCATCTACCTTGTGGGCATATGCTAATGTTTGTTACCCGGTGCTCTGTAATGGCCACTTCTCATGAGATAGAAAATACTCATATGCCTTACAAGAAACAGCCTGATAATACAGTACAATTTGCCTATGTGTGTCAGCACTGCTTGCCCTCTGCTTTCACAAGCAACTTTGATATGTCTTCTAGACAAGTAAGGATACTGGAGCAATTTCGGTTTTAAAGTTCCTGTAGCATCGTTTGTTCATGAAGACTTTTATATTTAATCCCAAAGCCATGCAGTCCGTTGGCCATGCAGTCTGAAGCGGGATTTGGAGACCAGAGCCAAAAGAGTGGCCCACAAGTTATAGGTTGCATGTTGGCATTTTGATCATAGGCAGTCTGGGTTTAAATCTCCCTTCTACCATGTATTAACTGTGTGACCTTAGTTGTTTTACTTGTCTTCTTTAAGCTTTAATTTTCTCATCTTTAAAATGAAGATAAGAATAGTGACTGTCTCATGGGGTTAGTGGGAGGGCTTAGGGAGATAAGGCACAACAATGTGTTCGCGTACTGCCTGGCATAACAAGAGCTTAATAAATACCAGTTATTATGAAAGCGACTCATCCCTCTGCCACTCTTCGGATATGCAACTTTGGCCAAGTCATGCAATGGCTCTAACCTCTGTTTCTATAGGGAAATAGACCACACTAGGTATTGTCTAAAATCTTTTTCAGCTCTGACTCTCTGAGAATCAAAATCATTCTGTACATGCATAGCAGATAGTATTCACCAAATACTCTACACACTCCTCTGTATTTCTCAGTGCCGTAATTAGTTTGGGATGTCATGACTAGTTTTGGCCAGTGGAAATGTGAGTGTGAATGATGTTTACTTAAAGATCAGCATGTGGCCTAAGAGGCTTGCACGAAACAAGGAAGAGGCCAAGGCACCTAATATGGCATTGTTTTATGTGCAGTTCTAGGATTCTTTTGGCATTTACATATGCCACCCTCTTTCTCATTAGCTGGGTTCCAGGTTTATTTTGCTGTATATCTAAGATGGCTCTGACTCTTACGTAAAAAATTCTTCAATCTGTTTTTGTACAACCTTACCATTTCTTCTGGTATCTCACTGGTCTTTATAAAATTCTTGAAGCACAATTAATTTTCTTATAAATACACTAATTATAAGAAGCAAGACTTTTCACATTGAAGGTAAATTGGAAAGGCACACAGTATCTGGTAGTCCTACCTCACAAAGATTGTTGTGAAAACCAAAGTAGATACCAGAAAGTGAAGAGTGAAGTACTGTGTAGTAAGGTGAGGTGGGTGACATGATTGATGGAATGAGAGGTATATTGGAAAGGCACTAGAACCCATAAAACAGTTTGAATATCTGATATAGGAGATCAATATTTGTGAAGAGAAGAAACACATGAAAGTCAAAATACAAAGTATGGCCAGAGACCTACACAGGAACTTTCAGAAGAGGAACCAGTTGCCTTTGTTACAGTATATCTCATTTCCCTATTTTCTTTCTTTAAGAAGAAAAGAGTACCAAACTTAATATATATATAAAACAAATAATAGCTCCTTCTTCAGAATAACTGAAATTCTAAGAGCAGTAAGAATGGTGTTTTTAAGTAGCCACATACTTCCACATCTCTGGATAATTTAGGGAAACTGGAATTCTTTGAGTTTGCGTCCATATTTTCTTAACTAGGAAATAATGTTGGTGGACATACATCAATGCCATTTTATTAATAATTATTGATTGAAATGTGAATTGGAGAAGTAAATAAATATTAGTGATTCAGCTCTCTCCATCATTTATCAAGATGGGTTTATCCACGCCATTTGTGATTTGGATGGAATGTTGGAACACGGACCAATGCTCCATAACAAACAAGATAGATGAAAATCTCAGAAGATGACTGTTGACTTAATCCAAACAAAATATCTCCTGGTTCCATTTGCTGTTGCCAAGTCTCAGTAGAGTGCTAAGAATAAATATAGCACAAGTGCGGAAAGGGGTCTGTTTGGCTTTCTGTTTGTGATCGTTCAGGCAGATGAGTGATAGAACTGTGAGCTGTTCTCCACCAACTGCCTGGCAGCCACCAAGTCATTGACGTCAATGCTCAAAATGAGGCATGCTGTGGAAGCAGTAGTCCTTCACCAGGTAAAAGAAAAAAGTAAACAGGTGACCTGAAAAAGAGAATGAGGCATGAGGCAATGAATTGGGTCATTGAGGCAAGAATTATGAATCACTTCTCTATACCAACAGTTACCATCCAGTGAAGCCACACTTTGGACCCTGGTAGAGGGAGGTTTCCTAAAAGGGAGTTACATGGGAACTTGGTGGGTGATGTGAAGAGGCACTTAACAGTATTATATTAATATCAGAAGAGCAATGATCCATGTATTCTTTGAGCCTTTGAGCTAGGTACATTGTGTAATTTACAGGAGACCTGTTTCTCCAAGATAGAGCCAATAGTTGGCCATTTCCTCTCATATTCAAGCTATGTATTGAATACACTACGATTTTAAAGAGGCAAAAATCTATGTTTAATAATTGTCAGGGATTCTATATTAGATATAACTAACCATCAAATGGTGCCATGACACTGACATACTGAATAGCTGTTTTGTTCCACACCCAGTGTTTACAAATCAGTGAGAGGCTTACTACCAATAGGGATAGAGAACAGGAGTGAGAAGTGTAGACCTGGAGAATGGAGGGAGGAGGTAAAGTACCATGGGAATAAACAGTACTGAGAACATGGTGCCTGCATTTCAATAATTTGGTCTTCTTCTGGCCACAAATTCCCTAACTGGAGGAGGAAAGACTTGCCAGCCAGCTGGTCTCCCCTCAACCTCAGTCCCTACCTCTCTGCCACACACACACACACACACACACACACACACACACACACACTCCTGAAGATTTTATTTCACTTTCTTTTAAAAAAATTTTTTTTAATGGTTTTATTTATTTTTGAGAAAGAGAGAGAGAGAATGGGAGCAAGCAGGGGAGGGGCAGGGAAAGAGGGAGACACAGAATCTAGAGTAGGCTCCAGGCTCTGAGTTGTCAGTTCCCCATGTCACAGGGCTCGAACCCACAAACTGTGAGATCATGACCTGAGCCAAAGTCAGACGCTCAACTGACTGAGACACCCAGGTGCCCCTAGTTCATTTTCTTGGTCAAATGCACTGGCAAGAATCTCCAGTACAATGTTGACTAGAGATGATGAGATAAGACATCTTTGCCTTATTTCTGATTTTAGGGGGGAAACCTTCAGTCTTGAACAATATCAGCTGTGACTTTTTTCTTGGTGTCCCTTATCAGGTTGGGAATGTGCCCTTCTATTCCTAATTTTTTAAGTGTCTTTGTCATGAAAAGGTATTGGATTTTGTCAAATTTCTGCTGCATCTATTCAGATGATTATGTAGGATTTTTTCCTTTATTTTATTAATATGACATGTTATATTATTGATTTTCAGATGCAAAAACTAACCTTGCATTAATCCTACTTGGTCAAGGTGTTTAATTCTTTTCAGACGTTGTTGAATTTGGTTTGCTAGTATTTTGTTGAGGACTGCAACTACATTTATAAGAGATATTGGCCCATGTTTTCCTTTCTTCTAATGTCTTTGGGTTTGGTATCAGCATACAAATGGTCTCATAGAACGAATTAAGAATTGTTCCCCACTCTTCTATTTTTTAGAAAGTGTATGAAGAATTGGTATTAATTCTTTAAATGTTTGGTGGCATTCAAAAGTAAAACTGCCTAGGCCTGAATTTTTCTCTGTGCATAGTTTTTTTTTTGATGTCTAATTAGATTTCTTTTCTTGTTATAGGTCTATTTAGACTTTGTATTTCTTATTGAATGAGTTTTTGTAGCTTGTGCCTTTGTAAGTTATCTAACTTATTGGCATACAATTACTCCTATTATTTCTTTTTAATTCTTTTTTTATTTCTGTAAGGATGATAGTCATGTCCCCACTTTCTTTTCTGATTTTAATAAATTGAGTCCTCCTTTTTCCCTTGCTCGGTCTAGTCTAAGTTTTACCAATTTTTTTAATTTTTCAAAGAAGCAGTTTTGATTTCATTGATTTTTCTCTTTTTCCCCTCTTCTCTATTTCATTAATTTCTGCTGTAATCTTCATTACAGCACTGAAATGAGAAGGGAAGCATCAGCTATCTTGTTCAAAATCCAGTCTTATGAGTGAAAATAAGCAAAGCCTCAAACTCATACTAAAGGAAGCTAATTATTGCCTTAAACTGTCCTTAGACTCTCAAGTTCAATCACCCACTACGGAAGTTGGTTTATGTGTACTGATCTTCCTTGACTTTCTCTGGGGTTATGTCCCAATAAACCAATCACAAATTAAAATATCTTCAGTTGAAACTACATTTAATATACCTAAACTACCAAACATCACAACTTATCCTAGCCTACCTCAAATGTGCTCAGAACACTTAAGTTAGTATACAGTTGGGCAAAATCATCTAACACAAAGCCTATTAAAGTGTCAAATATCATGTAATTTATTGACTATTGTACTGAAAGTGAAAACCAGAATAGCTACATGGATACAGAATGGATGTAAGTGTATCAGGTGTTTCCCTCCTGATTGCATGGCTGCCTGGGAGCTGTGGGTTACTGCTGCTGCCCAGCATTCCTGAGAATATCCCACCACATATCATCAGCCCGGGAAAAGATCCAAATTCAAAATTTGAAGTATGGGTCCTATTGAATGCATATCTCTTTAATAGCATCATAAAATTGAAAAATTACAGGTCTAACCATTGTCAGTCAGGGACCATCTGTATAGCAATCTTGAATCCAAAGCCTTGGAGTTAGATCAAAAAATATCACCCCCTGACAGCACTCCTCATCAAAATCACCACATAATGAAATCAAGTAGTCTTCTATGGAGGTATAGCTTCTACCTTTTCTCTCTCCCTAAAGTGAGTTTATAAATGCTTCGCTAGTCAGACAAAGGTGAATCCCATATCACCAAAGGACTAGAGCAATTGTTCACAAACTTTTCACCACCAATGCAACTTTTCAAAATTTGTTTCAACTGTGCCCCCCATGTCAGTGGAATCTTTAAAAGATTTTGTCTACTAAAAAAGCTGCATATGTTTTAAGCAACACACAATTTGTTCTGCCTGCATTATTACTATTTTTTTTGGTCAGTATTAATGCAGTTTGCAAATGATTTATTAATAGCAAAGTTTATGGTGGTATAATGAACTCACATAAATTGCCATAAGAGCTGAAAGGTTATTAATAAATAAGATAACTAGTAATCCAGTCTTTTAGAACACAGAACTCTTGGTTGCTTAATATTGGTCATCATCATGGCAGATTCAACCCGTTTAAGTCAAACACTAAAACCAAATGACTTGGGTGCCTGGGTTGCTCAGTTGGTTAAGTGCCTGACTTTTTAGATCAGGTCATGATCTTGCAGCTCTTGGGTTCAAGCCCCACATTGGGCTCTGTGCTGACAGTTCAGAGCCTGGACCCTGCTTCAGATTCTGTGTCTCCCTCTCTTTCTCTGCCCTTCCCCCACTCATGCTCTGTCTCTCTGTCTCTCTGTCTCTCTCTCAAACAGTAAAAAAAAAAAAATTTTAATACATAAAACCATATGACTTCTGAGAGTTGCATTTGTCTTAGTACTCTTCTCTTAACTATTTCTTTGATGTCATTGATGGCCAAATTAAGCAGGAATTGTAAAAACTTGGTCTTAGTAATATGATCAACACACAATTTAGAAGCTTTGGTCAGCTCCATGGTTCCCAAACTGTGTGCCAAGGGACCCCAGAATATTACAACAAATTCACAAGAGCACACAGAAAGACATTTTAAATTTTCCAGGAAAACATAGCAATTTCTCTTGGATACCACATAAACTATCAATTTGTGTGGATATAAATATTTAATAAACAGAACTATTAGAAGTTTCTTTCGAGGGGCGCCTGGGTGGCTTGGTCGGTTAAGCGTCCGACTTTGGCTCAGGTCATGATCTCACGGTCCGTGAGTTCGAGCCCCGTGTCGGGCTCTGTGCTGACAGCTCAGAGTCTGGAGCTTGTTTCAGATTCTGTGTCTCCCTCTCTCTCTGCTCCTCCCTTTTTCATGCTCTGTCTCTCTCTGTCTCAAAAATAAATGAACGTTAAAAAAAAAAATTAAAAAAAAAAAAAAGAAATTTCTTTCTACCTAGGAATGCTATGAAAAAATTACCAAATCACTGTGATCCAGAAAAGTTTTACAACCTCTGGATTATCTATTTTAGTTTTCCCCCACAGCCTTATTAAGGATAGCTACAAGGTTTCATCAGTCTTTATGAAATATTTAAAAGAGCTACAAGAAATTTTTGGCCTCCAGAGCCCTTACTTACTTAGTAAGATAGACTAAGCTGTCTCTAAAATCACATAAACAGAACAATACTTCCTTTTCTTGATCACCTGTCCCCCCTCCAAAATTTTCTAGAGGAAGAGAATGAGCAAAGAGGACACATTTAGGGAGACACTCCATTCATTTAACAAAAAATGACCAAGCATGTATTTAGGTGACACTTAAGTCAAAATCTGAATGAAGAGGGAGAGAGTCACATAAGTGATCAGAGAAAGGGTTATAGGCAGAGGGTTGCAGTAGGTGCAAATGTGAGAGCATGTTTGCCATTCCACAGAAGAGTGTGGCATGGCCAAGTTTGAGCCTCTTGCATTTGACTCTCAGATACTGGTTAGCTTATAATACTCACTTTGTGAACCTACAAAGCCAAGAGTCAAGTAAGTTTAGGCATGTCTCAGTGACTTGACCAAGATGCAGACAACCCCATTAAGCCTAGCAAAAAGAGCCTGCCCTTCCTTCCTTCCTTCCTTCCTTCCTTCCTTCCTTCCTTCCTTCTTTTCTCCACTAAATGCTTACTGAAAGTCTACTGTGCACCATCCACTATTTTGGCACTTATTATATAGTAGTAAATAAAACAGACATGGCCCCAGCCTGCTTGAAACTTGCGGACTAGCAAACTAGGAGCTTTTGTAAACAAAAAAATCTTGAGCATGATAAGTATTTAATGCTTGTTCAGTGAACCTGGCCCAAATTAAAAGATAAATGTTTGATCAATGAATCAATGTTTGAATGAATGAGCAAATGAAGAGATGGATTGGCTGACCTTTAAGATTTTATAACTCTGAGATTGTTACCATAGCAGGATAATTAGAATTTTTTTTCTCATTCCCACTTTCTATTCCTATATTGGTGTGAGTGAAAAATGTTGAGAAAGAATTAAGCTAAATCTGCCAGTCATAAAACTTCATAAGAAAATCAATTAAGTAGCTCAAAATCATTTCTGTACTTTCAGAAAAAAAAAGAAGCAGCTGCCTGATGATATTTTTAATTGAATTCAGAAGCTATTACCTACAAGAACCTTTAATTTATTCTTACCCAGTCAATCGAAAACAATTTAAGCAAAGCAGAATCTGTTTTCTTCTAAGTTGCAACTGAGCTGAGAGCTGTCATGCCAAGTTTCACCCAGTGTGAATTTCAGCAGCTGAATGATAAACACCAGTAAAAGAAACCCTTTTCTAGAAAGCCAGTAGGACTGCGTTAGCCAAGTTTATGCTACTAGGCAACAACCTAAGAAAACCAATATTCTGTTGCTAATTACCCATCTAAAAGGCGAGAGAGGAAATTACAGAAAGAAGCAATCTTCTTAATAATTCCCCCATTACCCAAACCTGAATCATCTCTTACCCATGAAAGGATGAGCATAGAAGTTTCAGAGAATCCCAGTTCTCATTAAAGTAAAAAAAGAGATTGCCTCTCTAAAGGAATGGGCTTAAGGGTTCTAGGCACAGGTTTTACCCCCATATAGTAATTTACAATTGTAGTGGTTGAAAGTGACAGGCACGGTAAGCTTCTGGGGGCCAAAAGGGTGGTAGCCACAAACCCCAAATTGATGTTAATTCTGTCAGCCACATTGCAACCTGGCCTTTCTTGGTTCAACCATTCACTCATCACATGTGAACAAGACGAAAAAGCTTACAGTGTAATATGGGGGTCAGATGAGATACAGGTAAACATATAAACATCACAAAGATAATTGTGCCTGGAAGAAAATTTCCAAGGTGATATGACAGGGAGGAACTTGAGAAGCATCATTTAGTAGGGTGATTAAGAAAGGCCTTTCAGAGTATTCTTCTGGCCTAAGGTTTTATTCATGTTGCAAATGCTCTCTTTGTTCTTTTTAAATTGGGTCTAACCAGACTCCTGTCACATTAGCTAATGGAGCTTTCTCTCTTTTCCAGCCAACTCATGATAAGTCTGTGACAAGAAAGGGAAAGGAAAGGAGTGGAGGAAATTCTTAGCACGATGGCTGAAATAAGCCTACATAAGAATACCAGGAGTGGGGAGACTGGGTGCTCAGTCAGTTAAGTGATCTCACGGTTCATAAGTTCAAACCCCGCATCAGACTCTCTGCTGTCAGCACAGAGCCTACTTCGGATCCTCTGTGCCCCCTTCTCTTTACCCCTCCCCAGCTTGTTCTTTATCTCTCTCAAAATAAAGAAATAAACTTAAAAAAAAAAAAAAAAAGAATACCAGGAGAAAACTCACTTCTTCATTTATGACCATGGCATAAGCAAATTCCTTAGGAAGGCTAAAAAAGCAAGAATATTAAAGAAATAGTTGAAAACTTGGATTTCATCAAAAATTCAAAGCTTTTGCGCTTAGAAAGACATCACTTAAAATAGGAAAAGGGAGACCACAGACTGAGAGAAGATATCTAATATATATACAAAATACATATGTGTATTTGTGTGTATACCCAATATTATGTGTATACATGTATGTATACATATATGTGTATACATATATGTGTATTTATATGTATATGTGTGCGTATATACATATAGGACATATGTGTGTATCATATTTCATATATATCTGAAAAAGGACATGTATGGAACATATAAAGAACTCTTAGATATCAGTAAGAAGAAGAGAAACAACTCAATTTTTAAATGAACAAAAGGTTTGAATAGGAACTTCACAAAGGAGGATACACAAAAGGCCAATTGTACACGAAAACATGGTCAACACCATGAGTCATCAGACAGGTACAAATTAAAAGCACAATGAGATATCCCTTCACAACCCACTAGAATGGCTGAGATGAAAGAGTAACCACACCAAGTGTTGGTGAGCATGGGAAAAACTGGAAGTCTCTTACAATGCTGGCACACACACAAACTTGTATACAATGTTCATAAAACCTTTATTCATAATAGCTACAAACAGAAACCTACTGCTCATCATAGGCAAATAGATAAAAAAGTTGTACTATATCCATAAACTGGAATACTATTCAGCAATAAATGAGCTAATGCATTCAACAACATGGATGGATCTCAGATTCAAAATATGCCAGGCACAAAAGTATATGCTGTGTGATATCATATATATGAGATTCTAGAAAAAAGGAAATATAATCTACAGTGATAAAAAGCAGCTCAGGGTTGCTGGAGTTGGGGTTCAGGATGGACTGACTGTAAAAGGGTATAAGGAAAATTTTGGAGGTGATGGAAATGTTTTGTAATATGATGGTTACAGAGGTGTTTGTATACATCTGTCAAAACTCTAGGGGCACCTGGGTGGCGCAGTCGGTTAAGCGTCCGACTTCAGCCAGGTCACGATCTTGCGGTTCGTGAGTTCGAGCCCCGCGTCCGGCTCTGGGCTGATGGCTCAGAGCCTGGAGCCTGTTTCCGATTCTGTGTCTCCCTCTCTCTCTGCCCCTCCCCCGTTCATGCTCTGTCTCTCTCTGTCCCAAAAATAAATAAACGTTGAAAAAAAAAAAATTAAAAAAAAAAAACTCTAAAATGTACACTACACTTCAAAGAATCACATTTTAGTGTATGTAAATAATAATAATGTTGATTTTAACACAATAAGGTTGATTTTTTAAAAACTTGCTTCTTTCAAAAAGTAGCCTTGGGGCGCCTGGATGGCTCAGTCGGTTGAACGGCCGACTTGGGCTCAGGTCATGATCTCACAGTCCGTGAGTTCGAGCCCCGCATCGGGCTCTGTGCTGACAGCTCAGAGCCTGGAGCCTGCTTCGGATTCTGTGTCTCCCTCTCTCTCTGACCCTCCCTCGTTCATGCTCTGTCTCTCTCTGTCTCAAAAATAAATAAACATTAAAAAAAAATTTTTTTTTTAAAAGTAGTCTTAATGTTTGCTTATAGTGCTGGTATAGGTGTGTCATTCATTGAATCAATTCACAAAATTTTAGATTGGAAAATTAGGCAGACATGGAGCCAATGTAATAGCCATAGCCTCCAATATTGACTGAACTGGTTTTCCTAAATTTGCTTTGAAAGAAGTTCTGTGAAGAAAAAGTCTCTCTGATCCAGTAGTTTGTAGAAAAAGACTGGATCCTTTACCTGTACAGTCACGTTATATTTACCATAAATTGGTTCTGAAAATCCTATGAAGAATACCCAGTGGAACACAGTTTGGGAAATTCTATATTAGTTGATCAATGCAAATCTGGAGGGAAGTGTCTTAGAGTTTTTAATAATGCATATACGTTTTTTATTTTAAAAAGGGTGGTTTAGTATGTAGCATTTTCCACATGTATTTGAGCACAGTACTCATTTTCAGCTGCCTATTATAAAATTGGTGTTCCATTCCATTTTCTTACAAGAATAATTTTTTTAGGGTTCTTACAAAGAGCGTGGTCCTTGACTCTATCCTTAAAAACAACTTGGCCAAATGTCAAAAGCTAGATTGTCAAATTTTTAGACGACACAAACTATTTTTTTTAATGATAATCTATGAATATTACAGAGTTTGAATTTACTAAGATCTTGGATAGGCAATATGGATTAGATTAAAAAAAAACTATTAGGTTTGGAAAATCAATTAGTTAAAATATATATGTTTTGTGGGGGAGAGAGGAGAGCAGGCTTTGGAGTTTTAGTTGACAATAAACTCAACGAAAAGTATAATATTGCACCATTAAAAAACAATTCATCCCTAGTCCATACTATTAACAGAATGATGTCAAGAACAATAAGAGAACCATTATAAATAAGTACCACCGTAGATCTACAAGACAGAGAAAGATCTGAGAATAATGCCAAAGGAATAGTGTCCAAAGTCTGGGGAAAAGAATATGCCATCATTATAGTATTTGCCTCCAAATGCGTGGGGAAATTTCGTGGAATGTCATTCAAGCATCTCGATTGCCAGATTCTAGACCTATTTTTAAATGCTCCAACTGAACCTAACTAGGCCTATTTTAATTAGAAATTTGTTCACAAAATCCACAGAACATGGGAAGACCAGGTTCAGAAAGGATGGCGGGAACTCAGAGATAGTGTGACCAGAAGCCCAGTGGGGGTCACACACAGGACAAACCTTGTCCCTACAGCCCTGCCTCTATCATTAATGGTGAATGACCAGCACCCATCCCATGTTCTTGCATTTGCAGCACTCACTCACAATTCAACACCGCACTTGATGGCAAAAAATTTGGACCAAAATCATGGGCCTGGCCCTGGTTGGATTTATTCTGAGTTCTTCCAAAAACCAGAAATAGCAGTAATGAGACGGTTATTGGCCTAGGACCCTGTAAGGATATCCCTGCTTGAAGAGGGGGTTTATACTAAATGAACTTTTATCAAAGATTCTTTCTCAATTTGGGAAAGGGGATAATTACTCAGTCTCATTCAGTGAGAACTTTAAAATCAATAATGGAATAAAATTTTTAAAAAATAGAATAAAATAAAATAAAATAAAATAAAATAAAAGACAAACAAGATTTTAGGAATGGAAAGCACCTTAGAGGTAATCTACAACAATTAATCTTTATCAACATGGAAAGTGGGACCTAGAGTAATCACATGAATTTTTTTCACAGATTCTCAGTGAATGAGAAGTATAGGGGCCAAGGGCAGGCTTCCCCAAGATGGGCCATTTTGGCATGAAGACAATTTTGAGTTAAAAGCAATCAAACCCCAAATGACTAAGAAAAAGCTGTTTACCATTCCACAGCTGCCTAAAAGAATTTCAGTAGAGGACCTGCTCTAGGACTGCTCTGGAACTATCACCATAGATAATGGCATTATAATACAAACTAGGTATGGTAGACAGGGAAGAACCTAGTAAGTCCTGTTTGATCAAAGTCTTCTGTGTGTGTCCCACTCTTTCTGTGTGGCCCTATGAACTTTTGTTTACCAAACATTTACTTTTTCATCTTCCTGTGAATTGCATTCCTTCCCTTTTGAAGTCTCAGACCCCTACCCTCTCTTCTTCCTAGTTCAGAGTGACATATATACCTCATTGTGCCTGACTGTCTTTGGAATTTTCATGTCTATGTGGATTCCTTATTTATACAAAATTAAATTTGATTTTCTGCTGTTAATCTGTCTCATGCTGATTTGATTCTTAGTCTGGCTAGAAGGACCTTAAAGGGCAGAGGAAATTCTTCCTCCCTGGCAGTATCAGAAGAAACATAGAACCCTGGATCTCCGTGCCTTTAACCTATCCTTCTCTATTATAAAATACAGCTTCCTGGAGCACCTTGGTGGCTCAGTTGGTTGAGCGTCTGCCTCTTGGTTTCAGCTCAGGTCATGCTCTCACCGTTCGTGAGTTCAAGCCCAGCATTGGGCTCTGCGCTAACAGTGCAGAGCCTGCTTGGAGTTCTCTGTCTCTCTGTCTCTCTCTCTCTCTCTCTCTCTCTCTGCCTCTCCCCTTCTCTCTCTCTCTCTGTCAAAATAAATAAATAAAAATTAAATACTGCTTCCTTTTTTCAACTGGAGATCTCACTAATATAAATATACTGAGATCCCCATGTCGACATATTGTTGTTAACAGAATGAATGTGAACACAGAAAAGTATGATCATGTGGGGGCAGGGAGGAAGTTAAGGGGGGAGGTAAAGACAAGATAAAAAAATCCATTCAAACCTAAATGAATTTCTTTTTCTGATATGACCTCTAATTTGCCAGCATGTCCTTGGTTTTGATGCTAACCTTTTCTGGTAATTAAAGTTTGAGTGTTTAAGGAAAAACAATGCCTTTAACTATTAGCAAGACCTTAGGAAAATGTCACTGTGAAGGCAAATTATTTTTCATCTGCTTAGTAAACTTTTTGACTGATGAAAAATCAATCTTTCACCAATTCTTCTTTCGGGTGTTGTGTGTCTGATATGTCTCCTATGTCATCTGGAAACAACAGTTTAAATACTACTTTAATGAGAAAAATCACCCATGGCCAGTCTGCTACTGCCTTAAATGGATTTGTGGCTGATAAGTGACTGATAAGATGTTTGCTTGAAACATTTTTGGAAGGACAAATCCATTATTTGTTGCCACTTTTTTCAAGGTCCATGGAGAAATTAGCTTTAATTAGTCCTTTGGTTGCCAGAACACAGCAAATCCTCCTTTTTCTTGAGAAAGAAGGGCAAACATACTAGACACTGATTTTGTTCAATTCTTTAATAAATCAAAATATTGAAACTAGTGGTTTAAACCATGACACAGCATTCTCTGAATGACAGAGTATATTACATTAATTCTTTCTCCTTATTGTAGAGGCAGAAAAAAATAAGGATTTCCTTAAATGTTGTGTCAAATATCAAGATAAAACATGGAAACTTCGGTCATTCAGATACTTCATGTATATGTCAAATCTAGCCTCCCACTTGCTTTCAAATTGATATAGGGTATAGATTCTCTAACTTCTCCCATCCTGAAACATAGAATCTTTTAGCAACCAAGGATATAGCATAACCCAGAAACATTCATTTAAAAGAAAATCAAAAGAGGGGTGCCTGGGTGGCTCAGTTGGTTAAGCGGCCAACTCCTGATTTTGGCTCAGGTCATGATCTCACACTTTGTGGGTTCAAGCCCTGAGTCAGTCTCTGCACTGACAGTGCAGATTCTCTCTCTCCCTCTCTCTCTCTGCCCCTCCCCGTTCAGGCTCTCTCTCTTTCTCTCTCTGCAAATAAATAAACGTTAAAAAAAAAACTTAAAAAACAAAGAAAATCAAAAGAAAAATAAGAAAGAAGAATAAAGGACATTAATGGACAGGGAAAAAGAGGCTATGCAAAAATTGAAGCCCCTCATCACTATTATAGTTCTCTCTGCATGATTTCTGGGTTCATTTTCTTTAAAAATTTTTTTTTATTTAATGTTTATTTCTTTTTGAGACAGAGAGAGACAGAGAGTGAGAAGGGCAGAGAGAGGGGGAGACACAGAATCTGAAGCAGGGTCCAGGCTTGGAGCTGTCAGCACAGAGCCTGATGCGGGGCTTGAACTGCCAAACCCAGGAGATTGTGACCTGAACAGGAGTCAGACACTTAACCAACTGAGCCACCCAGGCACCCTTGGGTTCATTTTCTAATAGCAACTCGACAATCCTCTCTTCTGTTGATCAGCATCTCTATCAGAGGCACCTCTTCTTCTCAGACTCTGAATCTTACCATTTGGCTGATTCTAGACATGATTTTCCGTGACATCCTGTTTCCCACCCCATAATACCACAGGTCAGAAGGGCTATCACTGCTGTTTCTTAGCTAGCTCAGTCTTCTTAGAGCAGAGCTCACATTGTGCAAGTCTCCATCCGGACTTCTAAGCAACCAACTTCTTTCTCATTTGAATTTCACCATTAATTCACCCTGGAGTGCTGGTCATGGCATCTCTCTTTACATCCCTGATATTTCAAGAAGAGATGCTCATACTGAACTAACTCTGGGAACCATCTGGAAGGAAGTGTTTGCATAACCCTTTTCAAAATAACATCATGGCAGGGTTCCCAATTCACAGCCACAACATCCTGTGGAATCAGCTAAACTGTTTAAAAAGCCAACAACCAATTTGAGTTAGAACAATTCCATGGGCGCTCAAGGCAGGAACCTATTTATTCCTAGAATCTAAGGTAGAATATTGGTATTCTTACATCATGATCCAGACAGATCTGAAACAAGTTTGACCCCCTCTTCTCAAAACCTCACTTAACACAAGTATGGCTTTTTCTCCATTCTATTGCATTTTAATGCTAGTCGTGACCAATTAAACTGTTTCCATGATCCACTAATTGGTCATGACCTGTTATCTAAAAATCACTGCTCTAGAGCATGGAGAATTTCTCTCCTAATCTGAGGTCATTTCCAACTCCCGTGTTTTAGAGATTCTAAAGCACTGCTCTACACGAGGGCCACCTGAGACACTATAAAAGTTAAGGTGGCTCAGTCCCCTGACTGGAGAACCGGATTCAACTGGTACCAAGCAGCAGTCATTTGTAAAAGTCTCTAAGTATTTCTAATGTGTGGCCAGGATTAGGAAACATTGCTTTAGTGTAGAGCAACTAATAAGAAAACCTACAAGATCCCTTATTGCAGTACACTTGTCCAAAGAATCTCTCCTTGTAAAGTCATTTTACGTACTACAAATTTGTCACTCCATAGGTTGTTTATCAGTTTGCCACATTCAGTACAGGATGATCTTTAAAGCACTTTACAATCTCTTGTTTTTCCACTTGAGCAGCAGAATTCTTAAAGGCCAGGAGCCCTGAGCGCTTGGCCTCTTGCCTTGGACACCACGTGGAGGCAGGCACGGTTATTACAGAGCCGCCTCTGGTCTGTGTGACCTTTCCCCTAGTAAGCTTAATTTCCATGAACAGAAACTAGATGCCTGAGAGCTGACGCATGGAAAGTGACTGCTGGGCCATAGCAGTGACCCTTCACCTACTAAACTTCCCCTTGTTGACTCCATCCCCAGCCGGAACAGCCCAGGCTGTGGGTGTGGGACCGACCTTTCACCCACTTAACGGGAGAGAGGCCCTCCATCTGCGACCTTCTGCAGGATGGGCTGTATTTCTTCCTTCCAACACAATGTTGATGAAAACTGTGCGGCAGAGAGTTACTTAATTTTTATTTTCAAACAAGAAGTGTAACTATGAATTAGGGCTCTGGCAGAAAAAAAAATCCTTTTGTTCCAATAGGCAGTGCATTTTGAGGCGCCTATTTGCTGCAAGAAGCCGTGGGAGAACCCTATTGCAAAAGGGCTGAAAGAAAGAACACAGACGAGTGAAACACGGCCAGGCCCCTTTCTTCCACCAAGAGCATAAACATGTCACCCGAACTCAGCATTGCCCGATGTTCCCGGATGTTCCTGTTTATTTTCCAAAAGATTGAAAGCAGAAAGGAATGTGTGTCTTTAAAGTGTGATTACCGTTAAAGCTCAAGAGAGTATAGTTTTCTCTCCAGTGAAGTCTACCTGATGCTGTACATATGAAGGACACCAGAAAAAAAAAATCAGCATCCTTGAAGAAACAAGCTGTTGAGTTTCCAACATCTTTTTGGTTTGTTTTTGAGCTCAGTTTTACACAGTTTCCTGGTGTGGGCCAGGAGGACAAACAGGCATTGTTAGTTCTAAAGAGTCAGAAAGGCTAATGTAAAAAATCTTAGACTTCCCAAACCCCAGAAGAGTGTGGCAAAGATTCCCGTTTAAACTGAGATTTAGAAAACTCATGTTTCCTACTAGCTATGTGTCCTGGGTGACTTAATGACTCCCCTGCCTCAGTTTTTCCTCTGCATGTGAAAGTGCTGGATGAAATGAAGGACTGTCATGTTTGCAGTTAACACCTTGTCACTCAGGGGCAGCTTTTCCCAAAGGGAAAAAGGAGGGTGGAGGCAGGGGTTGCAGGCCAAAAAGTGGAGGCTGCTTGGACCTCTAGCCCTGGAATAACCAGGGGTTGCATCTTACAGACCCCACTCACTGATTCACCTGTCTTTAGAGTGCTATACTAAGAAGAATTCTGGGCCAAACCAGACCAAACAGGAAAGGATGTTATGATCTATTGGTGGTGGTGTTGGCCACCGCTGGAGAGGGAAGAACTTGTACAACGTGTGCTCGCTTAAACTAGTTATTTTCAAACAAACACAGTTTTAGTATGACATCTGGCTGGCTGTCCTTTTAACTGCTAAGCATCGTGAAAAAGGAAAACCACAGGCCCAAAACAGCCTCACGAAGACAGTTCCCAAACCCGGGCTTAGTATCTAACCTAATTGCAATTTCAGTCTCCCCAGAAACGCAGTCTTAACCCCGGACAGTCAGGAGTTTCCCTTCAGTGAAAACGAGTCTGCCACTTGGGCTCTCTTCATCCCCGCCAGGCTCCCCCAAGGAAGATGAGGTGATCTGCATGATAAGACCCCTGGCTTTTCCCTCCACTGGAATCCTTTTCCTTTGCTAGGTACTTTCTGTCCCCAGCCTCTTTCTATAAAAGCCTTCCATTTTGTGCAACTCCTCAGAGCTTCCCTCTACTTGCTAGATGGGATGCTGCCCAGTTCGTGAATCATGTAATAAAACCAAATAGATCTTCACAATTTACTCAGTTGGAATTGTGTTTTTCTAGCAGCATATAGACGAACAATGCATTGCACATACTAATAGGCCAGTACCCAAGAATTGATTGAATTAACCAGGCAATAAGGAATGTGTGTATCACTGACTAATTTTTCTCATGTTTAAGTGGATATTCAGTGAGATGTTGACATGGTTTTGACCACCCCCTTGCAGTGGGTTAAGCAAAGAAATCACAAACGGAAGTGACCTCTAAAATTTGTCTTCCAGATGACCTGGTGCCTGATTTGTGTTCCTTTTATTGTCTGGAACCCAATCAGCTCTACACAAACCAAGGCTGAACTTTAGTTTTCACTTTTAGTGCTTTGATTTTCCAAACGAGAGATTCCTGTTTGGATACTGTGTGTGGTGAGGGGCCAGGAGCGAATGAGGGTTAGAAGGAGAAGAAATGTCCTACTTGGTGATAATCTCAGGAAATTTAGGCAATGATCAGTAATCAGAGAAAAGGAAGAAGCCACAGGCATGGAAGTAAAGTTTCAGCTGACTGTAGTTCAATGTCAGTCCACAGAAGGCAATGGGCAGGGATGATAAGGGAGAGAAAGAGCTAATTTTGGGCTCTTCAGGCCTGGAATCTCCACGCCTCTCAGTATACCCAGTGGGGTTAGAACAGAAGGCAGGAGAGCACAGATCCAATTCCCTGTCCTGATTCTGCCTTCCAATTCGGTCAAAATTCTGTTCTGAATGGATATTTGCCAAATACTTTCACCTATTCTTTTGCTTCATTTCAACTTTTGAAATAACATGTTTTTCTTTTTTTCTTTTTCTTTTTTTGATCTTTACCTATTTTTGAGAGACAGAGAGACAGAGTGCCAGCAGGAGAGGAAGAGAGAGAGAGAGAGGGAGACACAGAATCCGAAGCAGGCTCTAGGCTCTAAGCTGGGGCTGATGCGGGGCTCAAACTCACGGACCATAAGTTCATGACCTGAGCCTAAGTCAGACGCTCAACTGACTAAGCCACCCAGGCACCCCACATTTGTTTTTCTTATAATTAATAAGTACACATGTTTCATCGTTTAACATTTGGAAAGGCACAAGAAAAATAAATGTAAACACTAATATATTTACCCCCCCACCCGCAATAACCACTATGGACATTTGGGGGGTATTTTCTTTATACATATGTTTGTTCATATGTCTGTGCATATAAATACTAAAAATATTAACCATGTATGTTAACATTTCTTATTATCCCATGACCACTTCCCTCTTTGGGCAGCTGGACCATGATTCACAAAGGAAGCCAAAAATACCTATACATGTTTGGGACATCTGTTTTACTGAGGTATTATGACACGTTTTCTTTTTCTCAGATCCATAAAAACCTATGTATGGTTTCTATAATCTACCCACTAATCCCCTTTTAAGTTTCATTTGAGCTCTTGTCAAGTTTTCTTCAACCTTTTTTCTCTTTTGTGACTCCCAAACCAGAGATTCTCTTTTAGTTCAATAAGTAATAGGTAATCACCTTGATGTGATTTATTGTGTATTTATTATGCTCCAAATCTCTTCAAGGCTTAGGCCTTTGAAACTCATATTCTTTACCAAAACACAGCAAGGGTAGAAATGGCTGCAGGTGGAATGAGGCAGACAGGCCTAAATCAGCCTTCTAGAGTTTTCTGCAGCCCAATGTGCACAGTCATAACAAAGGGGCACTGAAGAGGATGGGATCTGAGATGATGGTCCAGTATGTTTCAAGAACAACAGAATGAAATGGTCCCCATGCACCCCAGAGTAGATAGGGGCTACACAGAGAGAGAGAACTAGACTCAAATAGGTCTTTTGGATGGGAACGAAAGATAATGGAGCTGCAATTTGCATTAACCAACTATCTAGGACCAGATTCAATGAGCAACATCTCAGTGGATGCTAGCATGGCTAGATGACACCAAGCACTTGATGTCCACTTGGCTCGATACTTTGGGCCCATATGAGCTACTGGGAACACAGATGCAGCCTTGGGGGAAAGCATGGTAAAATCCTACATTAACTAAAGGGCCTCAGAATAGACATTAAACTGACGTATAGGAAAGCAAAAGGAAAAATGTCAACAACTGCATATTTGGACTGAAATTTGTACATACTCTATATATTTAGAATGATTTAACTAGGATTGATTCACCCAGTAGGTGAAACAGAGAGAGAGTTAGGAGTTTTCCTAAGACTATAATCATGGTGTTGGACCATGGAGTCCACACTGGGTAAGAAGAGAAGAGATGGCATATAAAGTATGAAAAAAGGCAAAACAGGAGTTTCGGTGAGTTTGATAGGCGAGTCAAACACTGTAGGAGAATGGGAGGTGGCATACAGGAAATGACATGTTTTGATATTTTGGATGTGGTGGTATTATTCGTGAAGAAAAGTTCTAAGGTGTGGTTATGGAAATGGATAACTAAGATGAACTGTAGATAGATATTGATAAGTTGAAGAGATGGATGAATCGAGGTGTGAAAGTATAGGTGGATCATTCACAGTGATGTTGAAATCAACAAGAATGATGACAGGAATCATGCTGTCAAGGAAGTAACCAAGTACTCGATAAAGGGCAGTGATAAAAAGGTAGCTAGTGGTGTTACTTGATGCCTTGTCTTCAAAGGTCCTGTGATTTTAAAGGAGAATGGCTGAGTAATGTTTTGAATGCAGAGACAAAGCAAACCAGGTGTGGGAAGAGGATGATACCCATCTTGCCTTCAGGCCACGAGATACTTGGAGTTGAGAAGAAAAGCCATCTACACTTAACAGGTTGTATAAGACAGGGGTGCTGGGTGGCTCAGTCGTTAAGCATCTGACTCTTTTTTTTAATTTTCTTTAACGTTTATTTGTTTTTGAGAGACAGAGACAGAGACAGACCATGAGCAGGGGAGGGGCAGAGAGAGAGAGAGAGAGAGGGAGACACAGAATTTGAAGCAGGCTCCAGGCTCTGAGCTGTCAGCACAGAGCCCGACATGGGGCTCGAACTCACGAACTGTGAGATTATGACCTGAGCTGAAGTCGGATGCTTAACTGACTGAGCAACCCAGGCGCACCAATTAAGCATCTGACCCTTGGTTTCAGCTCAGGTCATGATCTCATGGTTCCTGAGCTCAAGCCTCAGGTCAGCCTCTGCACTGACAGTGGGAAGCCTACTTGGGACTCTCTCTCTCTCTCTCTCTTTCTCAAAATAAATAAATAGACTCAAAAAAAAAAAAGTTTTGTGAGCCATGATGTTCACAAGTTGTGAGGAGAATATAAAGGGAATAGTCAAAGAAGAAACTGGGGATGTAGGAAGTTTGAAGACTAATGCTGAGTTCCAGAAGGCAAAACATATATCCTTTGAAGATGAGCAAAGAGAGTGAGAAGCTAAGTCACAAATCAATCAGGAGAAGAAACTAGTCAAAGTTGGATGAACTGAGGGGAGGAAATGTCAAGTCTTACCTGAGTTAAATCAGGACTTGAGGCATGAGAGGACTGGTCCTGGTAGACTCTGAGGTCCTACAGTACAACATAGAGCCTAGAGAGCCACTTAGCTGAACTATGTAAAACCAGATGACCACTATTCACTGTTGTACCTAGATATGTTATGACAGCCTGGAGGAGAAGGGTCCTGAAAATGATCCCATCAGGAACACAGGCTGAGGAAGACCTGAGTCGATATTCTCTCCAGGGGAAAACAATCTCACAGGGGAAGTAATGATGCCTCTTCCTTGGTTAAGAGATAGTAAGACAGAAACAGCAGTGGCACAAGAAAAGGATGAGAATAAGACGGTGAGAATGAAAGAACTAATGAAGTAGGGGATCTAGGGATAAAAGGGGTAAAGAAAAAATGGAAAGTAGCAGGTGAATGACCTATCATTAGCAAAAGGTGTGGTTACAGCCGGAAGATTTTCGTGAAAGCCACAAAAAAACTAGAAAGAGTGAGGGAATGAGCCAAATTGAAAAAAAAAAAAAAGACAATGAGTTAGGATCAAAGAAAAGGAAATCACTCTGGCTTTCACGTTTTCAGGGATGAGGCTGTCCCCACTGGTGATCAGGCACGTGAAAGGGACATTGGTAACAGAAATGCAATGGGTGTCAAATCACTGAGATTAAAGAGTTCAAGGAACTAGGAGGACAGAGAGCTAAACAATTCATCCACCTGGCCTTTGAATTTGCCTAGGATCTGCTTTCCAGATCCCCAATTCTGCCTTTCAATTTAGTGACAGTGGTCCAAGATACCCACTGCTGGACCATCATCACTCATTGCATGGCATTTATTTCTCAAAATGCTCTCTCCACTGTACCCTCCTGAACCTCTGCACTCAGGGATAATATAGTCATGCTGGAACTGGCAGTCATGCAGTTAGCAATAATGATGGTCTAGGTCCTAGGTGCTTCAATCCACTGTGTCTTCATCCATAATCCCCTGGGAGAAGAAAAAAGTAAGGTCAAATAAGTGAAGGGGGACAACCTTTCCCAGAACAGTGTATTTTATATATTGTTCATTGGTCAAGCACTATTCTTGGCTTTAGTGTATAAAGCACTAGGTCATACAGCATGGACAATGTAGTACAGAGGTATAAAGTAAGAAGTGAGAGTTATTGCACAATTATACACGCCTTCAATATCATGATTGAGTGTTGGGTGTGGTTCCTTCCCAGTCTCTTTACATGCATACATCAACCTATATTCACATATATAGTTTTTCTTTTTTTTTTTTTCTTAAATAAAAATTTGACCTTACTATATACATGTTGGTCAGTGTTATGTTTTACAATTAACAAAATATAGAGGACAATTTTCTAACATAGATGATGTCAGTCTAGGTCCTCTGGTAAGCAGATGCTGAGAGAGTAGTACAAGAGGGTCTGAGTTTTTTGATTTTGGGTTTTTGGGGATTTTGGAGGTTTGGAGAGAAACAAAAGCATACATTCACCAAATCAGTGGCCGTATAATATGTGCCTGGAGCCATATTAATCTGCTTTGGCACAAATACCATGTGTAGCACAGCAGGGTTCCGACTCCATTGGTTTATAATAGTCTAGGGTAATTTTCAAGGAATCACCCAGTTTCCACAGATGAATTCAGTACACATATGATGGGACCAACCCTCCTGAAATACTTATAAGGATGGAACTAATCTCCATCATTCCCCACAGGATACTCTATTGGCTTCTGTTTGCTACCTTCTTTGGGGCCAATTTCAGAAGTTTATATTTGGCCCTCCCCACTATGACAGCTCTCTAACCTGACAGTCCACGGACTTTTTCCAAATGCCAATTGCCATGTTTGTAAATCCCAGTTATATATATACATTCCAGGAGCAGGGGAACGACCTCTGTCTCTGCCCAGCGCAGGACTCCTCTAATGGAATGCCTGCTCTGGAGCTCCCAGCTGGGTTGGCTGAGGGATGGCCTGTGAAAGGCTAAGAGGGAGGAAGCAGTATTGGATAGAGAAAGCTGGTAGACGGTGGGGCATAGGTGACATCTGTGGAAGGAAAGGGGGAGCAGGAAGCAGAATTGAGCTGGGACAGACTCACACCACAATGCAAATGTGACAAAGGCATGGCCAACCAGAAGAGGTCCTCGGAGCAAAGAATTCCCATTCGCAGAGTCCCCATTGAGAAGAAATGGCCAGCCGAGGTGCTTATCCATCACTGGAGGCCACGTGGGAAGAATATGGCCTTGGCTCAAGTACTGCACGGATCCCACAGGTGCTGCAGCAGGATGCTGTCAGCCAACTGCCTCCTTCCAATTAACAGTTGGTGTTTTAGTGCACCGGCGTGTCGTTTACTTTTATCCGTTCCCTCTTGAGAAAACACGTCATTTTCAAAATTTTGTTCTTATAGGCAATACTGCAATGAACAGTCTTGTACACCTATCTTTATGCTCTCTATTGGTAAAACTCTAGGATATGTTTCTACAAGTGAAATGACTGAAACATGTGGTGACTATCCTTACAATTTTTATAGATTCTGATAGTAGCCTTCCAAAAAAAATCGCCAATTATGCACTCCCACAAATAGTATAGGAGAATGCTTATTTCCCCAAGACTTGCCAACATGAGAAGCTGTTATTAGCCTTTTTCATCATTTGCCAATCTGCTGGAAGAACTATAGTATATCATTATCTTATTACTTTTTGTTTTCCTACTCACTCATTAGTTTGAGCATATTTCTATATGTTCATTACACATTTGCTTTCTCCTTTAGTTAATTTTTTAATGTTTTGGTTTTTTTTTTTTTTTTTTTTGAGGTGGGGAGGGGCACAGAGAGAGAAGGACAGAGGATCTGAAGAAGGCTCTGTGCTGACATCAGAGAGCCGGATGCGGGGCTCGAACTCATGAACCATGAGATCGTGACCTAAGCCAGTCGGAAGATTAGCTGACTGAACCACCCGGATGCCCCTCTTTAGTTAATTTTTATTTTATTTATTTATTTATTTATTTATTTTTTCAACGTTTATTTTTGGGACAGAGAGAGACAGAGCATGAACGGGGGAGGGGCAGAGAGAGAGGGAGACACAGAATCGGAAACAGGCTCCAGGTTCTGAGCCATCAGCCCAGAGCCTGACGCGGGGCTCGAACTCACGGACCGCGAGATCGTGACCTGGCTGAAGTCGGACGCTTAACCGACTGTGCCACCCAGGTGCCCCAATTTTTAAATTCCTTTCTTCCTTTATTGGTTTCTCAACACAAATATCAGACACAATTAAGAAATTTCTTGGGTGGTGGAGAGAAAGAATACTTAGCCCATATTTGGAGCTGAAGCAAATATTCTTTCTTCCCCCAAAAGGCATGATGTGTTAGCTTCAGGATTCACTCGCTTTTTTTCTGATAACATTGAAGCTATAGGTGCCAAAAAGGAAAAATGAACTGTTTTACTTTGGTGTTACTTTAGTGGGGGGAAGGATTTTAACCTTTATAAGTGTAGAGGTGAAGAATGAAACCAAGGGCTTCTCCAGAAGGAAGTATTGTACATAGAAAAAAGAATGAGCTAGAGCTGTAGGCTGGTAGAACAGGGGAGCCTTGTGTAAAGGAACTGGTGAGAGGCTCCCCCATTTATCTTCACGTCTCAGTAATGGCCTAACAGCTTTTGAGTCTCATCTTCTCTTCCCCAGTTACCACTGCCATGACTGTTTCCCCAGTGGTTTCTCATTAGCTCAAAGTGTTCCCAAACAAACTCTCATTTTGTGTTCCCCCTCCTCAGTCAACTTACCCTTTCCTCTTGACCCTTTGACTTCCCTGCTTCTGTTAATGAAATCACCCCCTCCCAGTAGTATAGGGTTAGAACATCATAGAACTCTTTAATTCTCCCTTCTCAGATTTGCAAAAGCTGGAGATCCTACCAGTAAAATAGCTCTTTTCATTCTCTCTTCCCAGGGCCCCAACACTTTTCCTTTTTGTGTGCCTATGAGCTTCATTCAATCTTCATCTCAGACAACATGTCTACTCCTCCAAGGAAGTCTTTCCTGACCTCCCCCAGCCCCAACACATATCTTATAGATACCTCATTATTTTTTCTTTAGATTATTTACATGTCTTTCTCCCATTCTTGAAAACAGGGACTATGCTTTTTTTCATCTTTATTTCTCCAGCACTTTTCATAGTGTCTGGTACAAAATGGGTGTTAAATGAAGTTCCGTTGCATTGAATTAACTGCTAACAAATTTGAGCCCCAACAGTTCCAATGTTGCCTACCTCAGGAATCTCAAAGTCTTCATACCAGCATTTAAGGCTTTCATGATATAACCCTAAGCTCCCATTTCCTCCTTCCTTTGGGTACTCAAGATGGCAGCTAGACCAAACTAGTCATTATTTCTCCACTATATCCCTAGCTCCCACATCTGTGCTTTTGCTTAGGTTTAGACATCCTTCCTCACTGTCTACCAATAATTTGCGCAAATCTTGCTCATGTTTCTCAAGCCACCTCCAAAGCCAGTTCTTAGAAGAGGCATTTTCTGATTCCCAACATAATCTTACTTCCGTACACACCTGAGCACCATTATTATAACCATTAACATGACACATTGATCAAATCTCTTTTATAAACTATTTTTAAATGCATTTAATTGTAATTTTTTTTTTGCTCCGAGGATTAAATGAAAGTCCCATGAATAAAAAAAAAAAAATGTTTCTTAATTGGCCATTGCTTTCCATCACCCATTATTAGCCTGAGAAACTTGAAAGAAGATGTTTTCCCACCAACCAAAGCATCTAGTCCAGCTCTTGGCACTAGGAGCCTCTAAAAATACCAATTACAAGAAACATCACAGACCAAATGGTGATTTAAGCCTTGCTTTCCCCAAACTCTTCATCAATATGCTTTCATCAATATTCCCTTCTCATTCCCCAAAAGAAGACTGCTCAATCTCCTATAATTATCACTTTGTCAAAGAGACTTTTCTTGCCTACCAAATCTAAGATAGCTCCACCCATTATATTTTTCATGTGCATTTTCTTCATAGCCCTCATTCTATTTTTATGCATGTGGTTCTAGCCCATTTGATTTTTAATGCCTATTTTTACCACAGATCTGTAATCTCCATGAAAGAATAGAACATGACTATTTTATTCTTTGCTGAAACAGCCATTTGTTAATTAATCATTTGTCTCTTACATATTTTGTAAATAATTTCTCCAGATCTGCTGTTAGTTTTTTAACTTTAAATATTCTATGTATATTCTCCCTCTATATGTACATATATTCTATTATATATGTATGCATACACACAAGTTCTTTTTAAATATATATATATATCTTTAAAATATATTAAATACATATTACACATTAATATAATTATATATCATATATATACATATATACAAATATATGTATATGCATATATATATTTAAATGCTCCAGTGCAATATGTCCCTAGAAGTGAAAAAATTGAAAAGGCATCTCTTTAAGAGTCTTGAAGCATTTTGTCAAATTCCATATGTCTAGCCCTCTGACAAAAGTGTGGCTTGCATTCTTAAATCTCTACCAGTGGCCTCATGTTATTAGATTTTGCTGGGCAAGCTGAATAGAATTAACTTGACGCTATATAAGCATACTTCTGAAAATTTCAGGAATCAGGTGCATCAAGCAGGGATGCTGTGTTCAGCACTGTGTACAAGGGGGAAGCTTTGGCACTCTCCCCCTGCTCATTAGCACCAAATCATTTGACAGTCCTCTCACGGTTTACCTTTACTTGAATGAATGCACAGATCTGTCCATCCCCATTGCCCTCAAATAATAATTCCCTTTACTTCCATAGCCACTGGATAACCTCCAGGATCTGTGGTTAGCCGGAGAATACAAGTGCCAGTGTCTTTCCAGGACACTCTGTAATCATGGAAATATATAGCATCTTAGCCAACTGTGTAAACAACTTTACCAGGCTATTCCAACCCAGTTATCATAAATGTTGCCAATTATAACAGTTTCTATCATAGAGAAATGACATAGAAGAATGTAATGCACTGTCTGAGTAACCTGGTAAATATTATTGGATGGGATGACATGGAGACAAAAGTCTGGTGACCTCAGTACACACTTAGCCCTGAGCCATCATATGACTTCCCCTGATCTTTAATCATCCCACAACACACAGGAAGGTAGCACTGGGTAAGCCAGGAGAGCACTCAGTGGGGATTTCCTAAATTAGACCTGCCTGTCATATACCATTCCCATTGCCTTTCCTCTGCAAATAAAGAGTATAATTCTTTATAATATACATTTTTGCCTATTCCAAATCCCACATACATGGGAAGAAAAGCAAATGCATTCTTTCACTTCTGTTCTTAGGATGTAATCCAGGGGGATTTTTACCTTAAATTTACTTGCTTCATCACAGAGAGTTTTACTTCATTGTCTGGCTTCTTGAACATGGTTTTTGTTTTGTTTTTCTTTTTTCCTTTTTTTTTTTTTTCTTTCTTTCTCTTTTGGCTTCTCCAGCTATGCAAATATGGAATAAAGGATTCAGAGTACAAAAACCTATCTCCAGGAGCAGATGGGTGACTCAGTCGGTTAAGTGTCGGACTCTTGATCTCAGTTCGGGTCTTGGTCTTGGGATGGTGAATTTGGGTTCTGCTTTGGGCTCCCTGCTAGGTATGAAGCCTACTTTAAAAAACAAACAAACAAAAACAAAACAAAGCAAAAACCTATCTCCAAGTGTAGATGCAACTTGGAGCTTCCCCTGTGTTTCCAAAACTGTTTAAGCTTGAGTAGGCATAAGCAGGGTAGGAATCACAAAGAGAGCATCAGACTTGGTCTGAACCCTGATCTTCTACAGGGAAGGGGGTTCAGAGAGGACAATATAATAGCATAAGTAGTTACAATATAATGACAGAAGTAACAATGTCCATAGTGGGAGAAGGATGGAGGAGAGGCAATCAGGAAAGATCTCTCACAGCACATAGTTTGTGCTGGACATTTAAGAGTAGAAAAGAATGTCCTGGGTGAAGATTTGGATTAAGGACATTCTGTACAGGAGGTCAGAGTGAGCAAATTCTCTGGTGGTAGAAGGCGGCAAGTTAAACTG
Organism: Leopardus geoffroyi; assembly: GCF_018350155.1. Lineage (NCBI taxonomy): Eukaryota > Metazoa > Chordata > Mammalia > Carnivora > Felidae > Leopardus > Leopardus geoffroyi. The sequence goes on along the minus strand of NC_059331.1, from coordinate 99,067,517 downwards.
ATATATTGATCCCTTTTTAACTTTGTTTTTCATTAAACCTAATGAAGAGAGTTAAACCTAATGAAGACAATGTATTACTGGAGAAAAACAAATTGATGGCCTTTTATGGCCATAAGAAAAAAAATGTATTTGGGACAGTTACTCAAGTCCGAGTCCCAGCAAAAGGAACTTTCAGTTCCTGACTTGTACCCTTTGCTGCTGGAGAAAAAGCTGGAAGAACTCTTTAGGCTATTTATTTCTTCTAGGCAGAGAAGCACATACTTTTGAGTGCAGCTGATTGGCTACTGTAAAAGCCCGCTCTGAGCAGGAACCAATCACATCCCGGAGCGGAGCCCAGATTCTTGGAAATAGTTTCTGGCCAAGAATGCGTGACATTGAGACAGCCTCCCACTTGTAAACAAGGACGAGTCTGGGCGGGTCCCCAGCCTACGCGATCGGCGACCCTGTCCCAAGGGGCTGATGATCTTGACCCCAAAGTACCTCCAAATGTCCGCTTCACCTTTCCTCCTCCCCCCACTTACTCCTCACAGCCTCGGGTACTGGTGCCAGGTCTCTCCACCGACAGGACCCCGCGGCCGGGGGCGGGGCCCAAAGTTCTTTATCTGAGCTGATTGGCACGGGCCCAGTTCTGGACGCGTCTCCAAGTCCCAGTGACTCCTCCCCTTTGGAATTGCGGGGAGCGTGTGGGGACACAAATAAAACCACGGGAGGCGGCGGGTGGTGGCCAAACGCGAACTTGAGTCTCCAGCCGCTCGCTGTTCCTCCGACTCACAGCCGGCCACCTCCACTCGGAAGCACCCCCCGAAACTCAGCCCAGGCCAGGTGCACAAGCCGGTCCTCTCTCCCTAGACGCGCACCGCCCCCTCCTCGGTCCCTGGTTTTGCTTTCCTCAGCCTACGTCCCTTAAGCCAGCCCCAGCGCTCGCCAGGCAGGGTGGGCATCAAGATGAAAGCGGCCCGCTTCGTGATGCGCAGCGCCGGCTCGCTGAGCGGCGCCAGCCTGGTGCCCCGCGAGGTCGAGCATTTTTCGCGCTACAGTCCGTCCCCACTGTCCATGAAGCAGCTCCTGGACTTTGGTGAGCTGGGAAGTAGGGCTGGGTGGGGGCGCTGGGGTTGGGGAGCTGCCTTAACTTTCAGCCCTTGTGCAGGGAGGGCTGGGCTCACTGCTTAAAATAACTGGGGTCCCCAATCCTGCTGAACCCTGGAGCCTCGACGCCTGTGCACCCTGCCCTTTCCTAGATCTGCCTTATTTCTGACAGTTCGTGCCTACAGGTGAAGGCTACTTGCTGACCCGCTGATACTGGATGGTTTGAGCTCATCTTTCCGTCCAAACCTTCCAGTCAAAATACTTTTTGCCATTTCACCATTTCACAATGGATTAAAAACTTTATCCCCTCCTCCACAACATAATACTTTTTGGAGAAGATTCCTAATGTTATAAAGTAGCCTCAAATTAATTGAAATTTTAGCCCTTAACCACCTTCCACCCGTTCACAGGGTATATGCATATCTCTGCATTGCTGACAAATTTGTCTCTTCAATATATTTGCATTACTGCCAAAAATGTTTACAAACTTTCTGCAGTAATCTTATGAAGAAAATGTCAAGGATTTAAATGTGATATTATTTAATACTAATCTGGAAACATCATGACTCTTATCCACCCTCTTATCCCTCTGCTCCAATTTCATATCTAGAACTCTCTGAACCAAGTTGTCTGGTTAACATAGTGGTGTTGACTGAGCTACAGTATATTCTGACTTCATGGAAATTAATCCTCTTTCAAAAAAAGAAAACAATAATTCTCATATTGGTCATCTAAAAAAAAAGTAAAGAAAAAGACAATGAAGGAGATACTTACTTCTGAATTACCTATAAATAATAACCCAACTGAGGGTGAACTATAATTGTATGATGTGTGTGTGTTCAATATTGGATAGTTAATGTTATTCAAATGTATCATTTGGATCTACTTTTCTCCAAAAACTAAATAAATGTTATTTATTACAGGTTCTGAAAATGCATGTGAAAGAACTTCCTTTGCATTTTTGCGACAAGAATTGCCTGTGAGGCTAGCCAATATCCTGAAGGAAATTGACATCCTCCCTGATCGATTAGTCAATACCTCTTCAGTGCAATTAGTTAAAAGCTGGTAAGTGGTCAATCATTCCAAAACAGTCTCTGTTTTGAAGACAAGTATCTGACTATGAATTCTTATAATTTATTAACATCATAATTGGAAAACGGGTGGTCTGAACAGTAACTATTTTTGAAAGATGTAAAGATTTTTTAGTAATTCAGAGTAAGTTATCATAAGGACAGTTATATAGCTGTAAACAGACATTTTATCCTGAAAAAGTACATAATTTCACAATATAATTGTATTTTAAATAATAAAAGACAGGGTTTGATATTGCAAAAGAAATCCTGCTCGAGAAACAGACAGGAATGACTACTACTTAGAGGGTCTAATCTTTGTTACTTACAAACTGATTAACAGCAGGCTTTGGGTTCAAATCCTGCCTCTGCAGGATTCTCTATGCCTTAATTCCTCCGTCTGTGATAGAGGAAAACAAAGTATATGCTTCAAAGGAATATGTGAATGAAATTAAATGAGCTAATTCGTTAAAGTACTTAAAACAGTACTTGGCACACAGGCAGCACTTAGTAAGTGTGTTATTATCATCTCATTTTAAAGATAAGGATACTGAGGCTTGGAGAGGGTAAATCACCCAAAGGAAAAGATTTTCAGAGAACAGGACCAAGGTATGCAGACAGTCACCTTACATCACTCTAATCCACTGACTGCACAGCTTTTTGTTCATTGATTCAAGAAATGCATTTTATATTATATTATTTTATATTATATTATAATGTTATTAAGCAATTATAATCTAAAACACATATTAAAAATTACCATTTGAAACTCATATTAAATCTGTAGTATTTACTGACTTTCATGACTTCTACTCACCTATGAATGAATATAGTGGGAAAAAATAGGACAGAAGTCTTCCTTAAAAAGTTATTTCTAAATGCTATAGAAAAAGAAAACATTTGTCAGATAAAACAAAAAACTGGCTACTGATTTGGAATGATTAAAGAAATATAAATTTTACATTAGAAAGTTGAACGTTAAAGTTGTAGCTTCATATTTTTTTTTAAATTATATTGTTTTCCAGATGTCTTGAAAGAAAGTTTTAATTTTAAACATAGTTCTTTCTCTTTTTGAAAGTCATTTTGAAATGAGTTAGCCACTTGTATCTGACTGCTCAATTTTGAAACTTAAAGCACACCTGTCACTTTATAGGTATATCCAGAGCCTGATGGATTTGGTAGAATTCCATGAGAAAAGCCCAGAGGACCAGAAAGCATTATCAGAGTAAGTTCTATGCATTGGAATAAAAGTCTAAAACTTTGGCTATTTCCAGACATACTCCTAAGATTTTTTTTTAGACATAAATTAAAGGAACTACAACTCTGAATGACAAATAATCTCCCCTTTACAAATGACATGTTTGGGCTTGTTGGTTTTTTAAAACTGATAAAGAATGATAGCATTGAAAATGATGCTGAGTACAAACAAGTGCGGAGAATTTTTTATTTTTAAGGAATTCTATTTTTACTATAAATTTAGTCTGATGATGGCATTTGCAGGTGGATTTAGTATTGCATAGTATTAATAAATGTCATTGTCATGGGAGATTGGACACTTCCTTTCAGAGTCACTGACAGTTTCTGACTATAAGAATAAGAAAGAAGAATCTTTTTATAAATCTGACAAGAAAATTCAAAAGTTTTTTTCCACAATGGCACTCTAGAATCCTCCTTCATAGTAATTATTTTTTAATTATTATTTTTTAAAGAGAATGCATAAGGAACTCTTAGAATGAATTCACCAGTTAGAAAGCTGGTACGTTTACATGTAAGTTAGAAGCCAAATAAATCTGTTTGTGATACTATTTCCTCTACATAGTCAAAGAATCTGTAGCGAGAACCTTAATAAAACTTCATCCAAACATTTTATCATTTGAGTTTGCTAGATGGGTACTTACAAAAAGCTTTAGTTTTCTTTGAAATAATCTAAGGACTATAAGTGAAAGAAACTTATTTGAACTTTCACTAACTGTTCATGTGTTTTGGCTTAGTTTTGTAGATACTCTCATCACAGTTCGAAATAGACACCACAATGTGGTTCCTACAATGGCACAAGGAATCATAGAATATAAAGATGCCTGTACAGTTGACCCAGTCACCAATCAAAATCTTCAGTATTTCTTGGATCGATTTTATATGAACCGTATTTCTACCCGGATGCTGATGAACCAGCACAGTAAGTTAGTTCATCATGTTCATGGCATACGGAGATGGGTGTAGAATATAAGCTAGACCCCAACCAGATGTTCTGTTATTCCGGGGCTCACATTCATTTACAACGGTAGCTTTAATCATTACTATCCTGATGTTTATAACAACTGTTCTTATTTGTCAACAGTTCTTATATTTAGTGACTCACAGACAGGAAACCCAAGTCACATAGGAAGCATTGATCCAAACTGTGACGTGGCAGCTGTGGTCCAAGGTAATTTCTAGATTTCTGTATTCCTCTGATTAAAAATACATGCTATATGATTGACATGTCTATAGTTAAGGTGACTTTGTGAATGAATTTGTATTCAGAGTGTTCCATTTATATTTTATAAATACTGTCATGAAGGTCATTTGCTTTGGAAAGTCAGGGGTTTAAACATTGATTTATAAAATTATAAAAATCCAAACATGAATGGCTAATCTCCATATTCTTATATATTTATTTGATCTCCGAAGTGTGCATAATCCTATTGCTACAGCTATAACTTAACCACTGCCTTAATTTTTTCTTCAATAAAATATTTAAAAGGTATTTTTTCAGGTAAATAAACACGTACTCTAAAGAACATTTCAGATATTTAGGGTACAGGGTAGTACACAACTAACTACATGAAAGATTACATGAAAAGAGTACATGAAAATTTTACTTGGCATAAGTGTATTTCATCATTATGAAAAAACCTTCTATTTCAGATGCCTTTGAATGTTCAAAGATGCTTTGTGACCAGTATTATTTAACATCACCAGAATTAAAACTCACACAAGTGAATGGTAAGCTATAAATAAAACATATTTTAATTTATAGAAAATTCACTACTCTCCCAGTATGATTACTTCTTGTAAATACAGAGCAACTTCTGTGTTGCTTTTCTCCCTTCTGAACTTGTCTAGAATTTGTATGCTTCTTTTTTGAAGCCACGGTTCTCTTTATCTCAACTGGAAAGTTCCAATTGAGCATATTCAGTTGCTGCTGCTGATTCATAAAGAAGAATGGTTTAAACAAATAATTTAAGATTTAGAGTAGCCACAAAGTTCCAGTATCTTAGATCAAAAAGATAGCTTATTACAGAATATAGGAGTCGGGAGGCCAGAAATAGGAGGAACCACTGGTTGTGGATGTATCCTCCTGGAGAAGTTGCTCATAAGATTGGGGGGAAAAACACTTTAAATTGACTGTAAGAAATAAGCTAGTCCTAGAAGGCCAAATACTGTATGATTCCACTTATCTGAGGCATATAAAATATTCAGACTCTGAGAGGCAGAGAGTTGAATGGTGGTTGTCAGAGGCTGGGGGCTGGGGGAAATGGGGAGTTGCTATTTAATGGGTGTAAAATCTCAGTTACAGAAGATTAGTAGGTTCTAGAGATCTGCTGTACAACACCATGCCTACAGTTAACAATACTATGTTGTATGCTTAGATATTTAAGAAGGTAGATCTCATGTTAAATGTTCTTTTAAAAATGTTTTTAAATTAAAAATAAAATTATTTTAATTGCACTGTAAGTATACACCACTGTTTTGGAAGCAAAGCATACTTCAGTGACTTCAACTCTAGGGCACCTGAAAAGACAGGGTCTTCCCACCTTGAAGTGATAATATGATGAATGTCAGGCTCTGTTTTTAGCTTATCCCATGGTGCTTCTTAAAGAAAAACAGTAAAAATTAAGTTGTTGGAATTAAAAGTGCCCTAACTTATGGACTGGGGATATGTAAATATAATTGCTGAATTAAAAATAGGAATACAAATAAAGATTGAAAAATACCTCTAAGCATTAACAGCACTGTTGCATAATACTTGCAGATAAACTGCTTGAACTGTTTGATCAAATAAAGAGGGAATTGTGCCAGACCTTCTGTTTTCTGATTCAGACTTTGCCAAGGCCTGGAACACCAGAGAATAATACTTTTATTTTTCTTCTCAAACAGTATTATGAGGTTTTTGTTTCTCTGTTTTCTTTAACCTCTCGGTGAAATGTAAGCATATTTTCCCTCGGTGAAATGTAAGATTTAATGTTTGGGTGATAAAGATCAAGAATAATCAGATATGCTGTTTCCCATAAAATATGAAAATTATAGTTAACATTAATTTCAATGTTATGCTATGGACATATTTATTTTTTTCTTCTTTCTTAAAATGCATATAATTTTAACTCTGAAATTGCCCAGTACAAAAGTTATGAAAGCAGAAACAAATAATCCACATAATCTAATTTCATAATCACCCTTGTGACACACTTCATCTGACTTTATACATTGTTAGAGAAATGCAAAAACTTAATCATAGAGCACAAGACAGCAACTGTAATAGCATTTTGAAAATAAGCCAGTTGTGTTTATTGTTTAAGAGGGAAGCTTCTTGGGGAGAGTTTCGGAGTACAGAAAGATGGGGAGTATTCTAATCTTGAGAATAAGGGGTATCTGTTAATTCGCATAGATATGGAAGTTTGTTTTAATGAAATATTTGCTTGCTGATTTTAAATGAGTTTAAATTTTTTCTAGGGAAATTTCCAGGCCAGCCAATTCACATTGTGTATGTACCTTCTCACCTTCATCATATGCTCTTTGAACTATTCAAGGTATGACACTTCACAATATAATTTCAATTTTGTGGGTTTTTTTATTTTTAATTCACAGGTTACATTTTTATTTCCTTTATCATTTCCCACTCAATGGGAGCATCACTGCCTTCTCCCGAACATGATTCAGTACTCCTAGCAGAAGGAAGCTCCAGTTAATGTTTGAAAGGGCACATGCAGTTCATTGTAACATTAAAACGTACCTGAGAATGCACAATATGATTCACGATGTCTTTAGTGCTCCCTGTTCTTATTATTTTCTCAGGTGTCCAACAAAGCACTAGTCATTCATGCATTTGTTAAGGAAGGTCATTGGGTAAATGTTCCAGTGAATGAGGCCTTGTTACCTCCACCCCCACAGGACACTCCAGCTCCAAATCCAGACATGGCAGGGCTCCAACCTGAGTCTGGAATATACTCAGAGGGCAGGGAAGGCAGTTCCTTCCATGATCAGCTTTAACATGCATATGAATCACCTGGGGTTTTGTTAAAAATGCAAATTTTGGGGGCGCCTGGGTAGCTCAGTTGGTTAAGCATCCTTGGGCTCAGGTCATGATCTCACGGTTCGTGAGTCAGAGCCCTGCGTTGGGCTCTGTGCTGACATCTCAGAGCCTGGAGCCTGCTTCAGATGCTGTGTCTCCCTCTCTCTCTCTCTCTCTCTGCCTCTCTCTCTCTCTCTCAAAAATAAACATTAAAAAAATTTTCTGATAAAAAAATGCAAATTCTGATTCAGTGGAACTGTTATGGGGTTTAGCATTTTTAATAAGCCAACAGGTGATGTTGCTGGTCCACACTCCACACTTTCAATAGCAAGACTGTGGTTCAGTGCTTCTCAAACTTTAGTATGCATTAGAATCATCTGGAAACCTTGTTAAAACACAGATTCTTAGCCTCAGCCCCAGATATTGCGATTCTGTATATCTGAGAATTTGCATTTCTAACAAGCTCGCAAAGGATGTGAATGTTACTGGTCTGGGGTAGCCAGGTACTATGGATCAAATCCTGTCCTGGGTTTTAACATCAAATTAAAACTGTGCTCACACCGAAAAAAAGCTCCGTGATGTTTTTCAAGAATCCCTTGGACTGAAAGAGGAGGAAGCCTAAAAAAAGTGAAATTTGCCTCTAATTCTGATACAGCTTTTCTCAGACTCACTGTTTCCTACCTTATTCTAATGTTAGTGCAATGAGGTATCGATTGTACTACAAACATCTGATCTATTTTCTTTTACTTCAGCTTAATGATGAGAACTTGCTATTATATACAAACCAGAAAGCAGATAATGTACTACAAAAAGGTTAGAGAGGAAAATGGGTGAAATAAACCAAAACTTTATCTGCCTGAGATTCATGCATTTGTCTGAAAACTTGTTTGAGTTTCTTCTTCTGTTGAAGGACAAAAGATGCTTTTTTCGTTAATTTCATTTATTTTTAAATTGAATAGTCCAACTCCTAGAGTTATTTTGCCACCATTGGTAAAAGTTAATATGATAATCAAATGCAAATTGAAATTTAATTTAGAATTATTTACTATCCTTTTAAATAGTAACAACCTTTCCCAGCAAGTTTTATAAAAGCCAATAAATTGGTTCAATGATTCACTGTTCATTTGTTATGTAATAGTCTTTGGTGCTTGGATGTAAAATGTAATGGAAAGACAAAAAAGAGAGAGCCAGGAAATGGACTATAAAAACCAATTTCTACATTTAAATTAAGCTTACAAATAAGAAGTTGACAGCTAGCAGAATTGTTTTTCCATTAGACATTACTCCCAGGAGCTATATTACATGGTAAATGAATATTTTTCATTATACATCCTGCATGACACATTCATAAATGGCTATTTACAGAGCTGTTTTACTACTAACTTAAAAAAAAATAGGAACTTTGAATTGCCCTCTGTGCTGCTTTTATTTTAAACATAAAAAACAGTTATTTATTGTTTCTCATTCTTCTGCCATTGAATTCCTTATGGTTTTGATTTCTTTAGAATGCAATGAGAGCAACAGTTGAACACCAGGAAAATTGGCCTTCCCTTACACCAATTGAAGTGATTGTTGTCTTGGGAAAAGAAGACCTTACAATTAAGGTAACCATTCTTTTGAGTCTCTCTTGAGACAAGTAAAAATGTGTCCATAACAATCAAGCTCTCTGCTTTTAGCAACAGATCAAAGTCATGTATACCAGGTGATTTTTAAATGAAGGAAAAAATATTTTTCTATAGATAAATGCACATTGTTTTTAATGTATAGCTTTGGTGACTTGTTTGTTTGCTTAAGATTTCAGACAGAGGAGGTGGTGTTCCCCTGAGGATCATCGACTGCCTCTTTAGTTACACATACTCCACTGCGCCAACGCCTGTGATGGATAATTCCCGGAATGCTCCTTTGGTAAGACCAATTAAATGACCAAGTTCATCCCAGCCACTCAGTTCTAAATGTAAAGCAAGGATTACAAGGACGTGTTTAGTCAAGTTAGTCAGTTTAGTTAAATTGGGCATGGGGGGGTTTGAGGAAGAATGATACAGCAAGCTGAAAATGGTAAAACAATTCTACAGGAGGTGTCTGACTGGAAGCAGAAAATATTTATCTAGGTTCTAGAACATCAGTTTCGGGGAGGATAACTCCTCCCTCCATTTTGTATTTTAGTGATCAGGTACACTTCTTTGCCAATAACTGATTTTTCCCCTCTAGGCTGGTTTTGGTTACGGCTTGCCAATTTCTCGTCTCTATGCCAAGTACTTTCAAGGAGATCTGAATCTCTACTCTTTGTCAGGATATGGAACAGATGCCATCATCTACTTAAAGGTATCCTTTAAATGCAATAGAAACAATCATAGTTCTGAAAACAATGCCTCCTTTACAGACCCGAGTTCCATGGTCCACAGTAAATACCCCAAACTGAGTTAATGCAAATAATGATGACTACAAGTCATTTTATTTTCTGTTTGGTATGTGTAGATATACAATTTAAAATTTTCTATGGTAACTTACCAAACTGGAAGTGGGGCCAGGCTCCGTGCCTCAGGTGAAGCAAAATTATTTCTCAAGAAGCATGCAAGCTTCCAAATGAGGAGATGCTCATGTGAATTTTTTAAATCAACACCTTTTGGCATCTGTGAGAATAGTGGGGAGTATATGCTAATAATGTTCCAGCCTAGGAAACAACTGATATCAACATACTGAAGACATTAAGCTGACCTTATTAGAAATCCAGGGAAGGAAAAACTAACTGCTCACAAGCTGTCAGTGGGATGTCTGGCATTTCCTGATTAAACTTTAAAACTTGGTACATGTTTTTTTCTATTTCTGATAAAGCCTCAATTTATTTGTTAAGGTCACTGCCCTTATTCGTTAATCATTTTCCAACTGTTTTGACTGAACATGTATTTACAGATTTTAGCGACTAAAACATTAAGCTTGCAGGCTCCCATTTTGTGCAAGGGAATTATTTGCCAAGAGGACTTTGACTACCTGAAATAGTTAATGTATTCATTTCTTAAATGAGCAAAAGTTTTCAAAGTACTGGGAAAGATTAAGAGATCATAGATTTATAGTCTCAGATTTTAATAAATTAATTGTATCAGATTAGGGCTCTATCACAGATACAAAGGTTTTTGTAAAGAAAGAAGAGCTTTGCTATTCAGCTCTATCACATCGGCAATATCCAAACAAGGGGCATGTGTAAATATTGAATACAAATTCTGTTCCCCAATTTATAATTGTATATATACTGTTTCAGCCCCTATAGGGTAGAAATAACATTTGCTTTTTTTAGTTTTCTCTTATACACACCTAGCATACTATGGATTGTGGTGTGTTCTTATTACTGAATCAATCAAAGGAATGTATTTGAATGTTTGAGTAATTTTGAATAATCACTTCAAATACAAATTATGCCATGAATAACTTCTTTGGTTTGATTTTTCTTCCCTGTCTTCTTTCAGGCCTTATCTTCAGAGTCTGTAGAAAAACTCCCCGTCTTTAACAAATCAGCCTTCAAACATTATCAGATGAACATTGAGGCTGATGACTGGTGTATCCCAAGCAAGGAACCAAGGAACTTGGCAAAGGAGAAAATGGCTCTGTGAAAAGGGACACTCAGGACACTCTAAGGGATCAAAGTGGGCCTATGCCAGTGCTGCTTCTTGAGTGTTTGTTTGTGAACTCCTGTTTCCTCAAAAACAAACAAAAGCAACCCCTTGATCACAACAGTGGTGCAAAGAGGAACGACACCCGTTTCCGTGACCCAGGAGAGTGTAACGTAGGCATTAACAGATGGCCAGTCTCTATTCTTTTAATGTAGCCTAACATATGAGCTTATATCAAATCCTGAAGCAGAAGAAAGCCTCAAGTGTCCATGTCTTTTATCAACAAGAATGGGAGTAAAGTGAAGATACAAGCTAACAGTTTCAATAGACTGATATTTAGGCCTCTGGTTGATGGCAAAAGACACTGGTATTTATTGCACACCGAATGTCAATATGCCAGTATTCCCCTGCCATCAAAGGGCTGGGGCGTAGTTTAGGCTATGAGATTAGACGTGTACGTAAATGTACATCTCACACATTTCTATGCGCTGCAGTGGGGGTAAGCTGGTGACTAAATAACATTTACTTTGAACGTTATTTGAATGAGGAAGAAAGAATCAAGACATTTCATTCAAAGTTGCAGCCAAGACATTGGGCCCGTGTAAAAATCTCAGAAGAAAACCTCTTCTGATAAATATAGTGTCTTCATTATGCTGCTTTCCTGTTCACACTTCATGTAATAAGTGAACAACACAATATTGCCAGATGCCTGCCTAGTCTTGAGTGAGTTTTAAAATATGCACTGAATTCAGGATGTCGGCAATTAGCAGGGGAGGAGAATTGCCAAAGTGATAACAACGATATCTCTCACCTTGCTTTATTTTTAAATGAAATGGTAGGTTGGAAAAGCCAATGTTAGGGAAAGAAATCATGCATTCAGAACCTAACTCGGTAGCAGGGGCTGTTCTCTACCCTGTAGTGGTGGTAATCCAATGATGGTATCCATTTTCTAGGCTTAACAAGATATATTTTTGTTATATTTAATTATATCCTCTACACTCCTGCATTACTATGTCTATAAAAACAATTTCTAATTTTCAAATGGCTTGAGAACATTAGAATTTAAATACTTTTTGGGATATTTTTAACAAATAGCCTGGGAGTAAGAGGTTTTCATGCCAGGATGCTTTCATTTGAATCATTGAGAGAGGGCTGATAAATGAAAGTTGTAATGCATATGGAAATTTGTGGAGCTCAAATATAATATGTAGGTTGACAGGCCAGTCTACTATATAACTCCCACAAAAAGAATGGAAAAATGAAGGAAGGAAGGAAGGAAGGAAGGAAGGAAGGAAGGAAGGAAGGAAGAAGGAGGGAAGGAGAAAAGAAAGGGAGGAAGGAAGGAAACAGAAGGCAGGCATCTTGCTTTTTTCCCTACAAATTATTTCAAGAAATTATCTATATTTTCATAGATAAATTACTGGCAAGAAGATGAATGGATGTCTTTCAAAACACAATGGCTTCTTTAAATGGTTCTCTCACTCTTGTGAGATAATAGGCTTTAATGAGGTAATAAACTCACCTGTTCAAATTGATGTATAAACCGGGATTTAGAGAAAAATATAGAATCTTCTGCATTGTTAAATAATCGGTACTGTTTGTATATGTTGAATTTAACATTTTTGTGTAATTTTCTTGTGGCCTAGAGTTGTGGTGTTTCTTGTAGTGGCCAAAAGGGCCTCAAACAATTTGTTGTGGATGTCAGACTTATCATGAGAAGTCCTGCATAGCAACTTTTCTTGATGGTGGGACTCTGGCTCATGCATTTATCGATTACACAAAACTATTTACAATAGGTTATTTGACTTTTCAGTTTTTACTTACTGAAATTTAAACGTTGCATATAAATACTTGTATTTACCAAAGATTTAAAGCAGTTGATTAATTAACCCAAACACTGTGAACTATCTTTAAAATACTAGAGAAAAAAATGTTAATATCTCAATAACATCAACTGGGTAAATGGAGTTCTATGAAATAGAAACAGTCTACATTGGTATTTGTAAAATCTGCGGAAGAACTTTAGGATTCTAGCAGTTGGATACTGAGTGTTCAGGCCCACTTAAGTTATTGATGTATAAATTGTGTTTTTGTTTCTATGTACAATGAGATGTAACCATTTTTATAATAAATATTTTTATTATAATAGTAAACATGGTCTTTTGATTTTCATTTCTCAAATTAATGGCAAAGTACTAAGAAAAATTTGAGGTAAAATTTTCCTCACTTTGTATTCAAATCTAATTTATCTATGTATTGGGTATAGCCTTTTAAAAGTATTGAAAGTAACTAAAAATCTTGATTTTTATTTATTTTTTTTTTATTATTTTTTTTTAATTTTTTTTTTTCAACGTTTATTCATTTTTGGGACAGAGAGAGACAGAGCATGAACGGGGGAGGGGCAGAGAGAGAGGGAGACACAGAATCGGAAACAGGCTCCAGGCTCCGAGCCATCAGCCCAGAGCCTGACGCGGGGCTCGAACTCCCGGACCGCGAGATCGTGACCTGGCTGAAGTCGGACGCCCAACCGACTGCGCCACCCAGGCGCCCCAAAAATCTTGATTTTTAAACAAAAGATAAGTACTTTACAGCAGTCCAGAAATTTCCGATTGTCCTTGGGTATGCCCCAATAGCTCATAGTACATAGTATGATTACTTCCATAAATATATTCAATAATAATTTCTGTGATGCATATATTCTGTATAATTTTTGGTACATTAAAAGTTTCATTTGGTGACTGTTTTTACATAATAAATACAGTAAAGTATCAAAATAATGATAATTTACATTCCCAAACAACTTCTGGATTAAATATCTGAATAATAATAAGGTAGAAATTGAATAGAAAATACTAAATTAATCTTTACACAGTCTTTCTTAACTAATTTAATCCTGCTTTATCTTTAGACAGTATCCTTTGCCTACATTCATAATGCCCTTATGGCAAAGTTTTGTAAATAAAAAAGAAAAAGGTGGGGGGAGAAGAAAAAGGAAGAAAGAAAGGAAAGAAAAAGAGAAAGAGAAGGAAGAAGGAAGGAAGGAAGGAAAAGTGGAATAGGCTTGTCATAACTAAATTCTAAAATCTTCTCAGAATAATCCTATTTAAATCAGAAATGTCATCAACCTAAGGCATTAGACCTGACAGAGCATATTGTAAAGCCCTTTATCAATGATACTCAGGGGAAGTACTCACCATGCCTCTAAGGAAAGTGCATGCACACACGTGCACACACACAAACATGTACACATACACACACACACACACACACACACGGATTTAGGGGTACAGTTTTCTTGGATTAAGCTGCTTGGAAGGTAGAGGCTTAGTGCACTTTGTAGGCCCAGAACGTTCATCCACATTTCCATAAAAACTGCAAGACTTCAGTCGCCACAATTCTGTATGTATGTATGCACACATACATCTTTTTGACTTCAATCCAAGGTTACTAATTTTCAAGTTAAACAAAGTTGGCCAAATTTTCATCAAACCATCTTTATACCATTTCTCCCAAATTTCAAATTTGGCTAGAAACTGCAAAACTTTTGATCTTAACTACAATGACATGTGCAGAAAGAGAGAAATCACTGTGAGCTAGCAGCTTAAGTATTGACCTTGATAATGTCTTCATTTTCCTAGTATACTTTCAAATAGTGCACTTAACACTTAGATGTGTACCAACACTGCAAATGTCCATGAACTCTTCCAGATCACTTCCATATGGCCTGGTGAAAGAATTGAGGGACTTTCATAATTTCACAGGAGCTTAGGAAAGAAGTCCCTAAGCCTCCAGCCATGAACACTTAGAGCAGCAGGGTTTTTATTTCCATTAACGTTTTATCCATATATCTCTCCTTTTGATTTTTCACTTTTTTATCTTACATCACAGTTATTTAGGCAGTCCATAAACAGTCACCAGATAAAAATATGAATAAATGAATAAACACATAAACATAAAATTTCATACGATTTTATGCTTTAAATGATATCCAAGGAGTTTTACAACATTGCAGAAACTCTGGAATACTTTTCCAGCAAGTTAAATTGCAACTGGTCTTTGTTTAAGATCACTCTCTGTTGGTCATCTTTGGCCATTGGAAATTATCACATATTTCAAAACAAATGAAATAACAGGTAAAAGTTATTACCACTCAGGAAATTTCTTGAGCAAATGGGTCAGTATTTCAGATCTATGAGTATTCTTTCTTCTTGTTCACCTTGGACTCAGATGAAAAAATATCACCATCTGTATTTCATGGCCCCTTAATGGAAATGAGCAACTGTCTTTTAATGAGATTTTTCAGTCCCTACTCAAGTGCAAATGAACATTAGAAGCCACTCAAAACCAACAGAAATGTCAGTAGCCTTGAGAACATGTTGAATCTACTAAATGATGTGAAAATGATGTGAGCTGTCTTAGTGATAAATTCAGCAAGAAAATGATAAAGTTTATCAATGCATTATGAGACATCATTTTCATGTTTACTGCTACCATTTAATGTAATGAAAATAACATGGGACTGGTTGTCAAATAATGCAATAGAGCTAGGAGTTATTTATTAGCATACTGTTTTCCATAAATGTAAAAGGATGTTTTAATATCTCAGACAAATAACATACTGCATAGCCAAGTCTTGAGGCTTTTTTTTCCTATCAGTTCCATTAAAACTATGCCCTTTAATGTTTCTAGCCCCAAAATATACTTTGATAGTTGGTAGAATTGCCCTTGACTCAGTGTTTTTCTTTTAAATTCAATTTAAAGCATAACAAAATTTGTTCAAAATTACAGATTTATGATCTGGAAATAAAATTAAAAATTGAAAACAAAAGTAAAAGCCTTACACTGTGTTCTTAGGCAATTATCTTTACCTCTTTGGGTCACAGTTTTCTCTTCTCCCTAGATGAGATCTAGCTATTTAAGGCACTTCTAAAGTTTTGAATCTATATTTTCTGATAATTCTTTACTGCATACTCTGCCTCCAATCTTTCTCCAATCGAAATTAGGCTTCTCCTAATATTTCTGCTGACTTTCCAGTGCCTAAAAATCTGATATTGATAGTCTTCTGCATGACCAACCTCACAGTTTATACCTCCCATTACATACATAGCTCAAATCCCCTTTTCATGGACTGAGCATCCCAGTCCAAAGTGGCCTCTCTCCCAACTTTCTCCTCTAAAGTCTCACATGGTTAAGATCATTTTAGTTTTTACTACATAATTCTTAAGCTTCTTAGTTACACGTTATAGAGAGGTATAGAATCCAGAAACCCAACTAGACAATGTGTTCCATGCAATCCAGGACCATTAATCTTTACCTATATATATATAAAAAAAAAAATGAGGTTAGCCCTGTGTCATGCATAATTGACATTGAAAAGCATTTCTTGAGAGACAGAGAAAAACAAGAGAACAATTCCTAAATGGGCAGATGATTCTATTTATCTAAAATCAAAGCCACCCATCTTAATATTTTTTAATGACCCTCAGCATTTCATCTTAATCTGGGAAGGATTCATGTTTTATTTTGTGATGGATTATGGCTGTAATATATACATACAAACTAACCAAAACCTTTTATTTAAGGCTTAAAACCAGGTCTTTGTCCTCAAGGAGCTTAGAGTCCTAGAAAAGAATTAAAGAGACACAAGACACATGAGGAGTTAAATCATGACCAAGGATTTCAATAACAGTTCAAGTCAACAATAGAGGAAATGCCATAATTCTTAATATATATAGCCAGACAAATGCACTACCATTAATTGCTATAGAAATTTAAAGAAGGAAAGGTGATTTCAGGCTAAATTGACTAGGTGGAAAGAGGCCAGTTGACATGGAGGAAGTGGGGAGAAGACCATGAAGAAAGTGTCTGGAGAGAAGTTGGAGCTCATCTGCAGAGAGTAATGTCTGGATATAGTACGTGAGGCATCAAGGAGCCAATTACTAGGATAGTGAAAGGATCAGCACAGATCTGTTGACTAAATCTTAAAATCATATATTTCATTGCCAGTTTATTTACAAAATACGTTGCAGCAATCAACGCAATTTTCTTAAATGAAAAACTAATTTCATCTTCAAATAACAAAAGACAACATCCTTGGTATGTTAATCAGTGAGTGAAAACAGTGGGTTTTCAGCCTGACTGCCTAGAGTTCCATGCCACCTCTGCCACTTAATAGCCAATGGGAGTGACATAACCTCTCTCTGCCTTAGTCTTCTGGTGTGTGAAATGGGGATAATACAGCATCTTCTTTATAGGGATCTATGAAAATTAAAATGAACCTTGTATGTAAAGCATTTATAACAGTTCTTGGCACATAACACATCTTATATAGAATTAGGTCTTCTATCCATAAGGTTGTTTAAGTTTTAGATACTGGAACCTTCTGTTGAGCTTCTATACAAATGAGTTGATAGCAATAAAAATAAAGTACCATCCTTCAGATAGGAAGTCATACAGTGTGAACACATAGTATCAGTGACAGTAACAAATTTGCTCTAATATTTCCTATTGCCTGATTTTGACTCTGGGGTTAGATTGTTAAGTCAAAGCATGCTTTGTGACCCAAAAGTGCTGAGCAAGACGAAAACCTCTTCACGTAAGAATCAAACATAGACCTTGACCTCTCTGGTAATGCCATCCAACCAAAAACCGGGTGGATGGTGATGCCACATGTTACCTAATGAGATCTATTAACTCTTTTGGGTCCCTTTGAGAGCGCTGCACAAGGCTGCCCCTCCCTGAACATGGAGGAGATGCCAACTCAGCACACTTAATAAATAAACACACAGACGGCTTAATGCACACTTTGCCCAAAGCACACTCTCAATAATTATTTGTTGAATGCATGAAAAGAGACTTAAGCCATTTAAGCAACAATCAGGCTTTAGATGTTCCCTAAGCAGCCTCTTTCCCCTTCTAAATATTATATTTCATCTTGTGAAAGCAGATCTCCAAATGATAATAAAAACAAGCACATCACATAGTCTTTAAAAAACCTTTGAAAATAGTTCCCTGGCTTGTTGGAAAGTAGAGAATGTTTTCCTCCTTTTTTTTTTCTTAGAATGTTTGACAATAGTTCTTTGTAACTAAAAATATACCCTGCATTCTGTATAGAATCAGATGTGATTCTTATTTTTACATATTCCAGATGGTTCCGGGCAGGATTTCACTTACTGTGCACTAATTTGGGGGAAATTATTTTAGGGATAATACTTGCCACTGAACCTGAAGAAATGATTTCTTAACCAAAGAATCTATAGGTTAGAATGTTGACTTGATTTTTTAAACTATATTTTTCATTGGCCAAAAAAAATTTTTTTTCATGTATTAGAATAGAAAAATTGTTTTACTGAACTTTTTTCTTCTCTCTCTGAATCCTTCCTAAATTGGATATTACATAGGCAAAAAAAAAAAAAAAAAAAAAATTCTGTAGAACTGATGATGTGGCAGGTATTTTTCTAAGGATTTTGTAGTAATTAATTCATTTTTTCCCCTCACAACTCATTATATTATTAACTGCTCTGCATAAATAGCCTCCCTTTATCCTCACAACATTGGTGATTTTATTATCCTGCCCATTTTACAGATAAGAAACTGAGCCACAAAGAAGTCCAGTAAGTTGCTGCTGTCAAGGGACGGAGCTGGGATTTCATTCAAGGCGGTGCACACTCCAGAGCCTTCACTCTAAGGAAACAATCCATCTCTGAGGAATGCACCCAGGACAACAACAGGTCAGAGTGATGGCTGAGGCCTTACAAATGAGTAACCCACTGCTAATCTAGCAAGGAAAGGGACAGAACCACTGGCCCCATCAGCACTGAGCCTACTGACCAGCTGCAAGCCCCTGGATTTCTCCACACAATATTACCAGAAGACCTCACTTACTTGCAGAACGATCGCGAGCTTTGGATAATTAAACCACTCTCACTTTCTACTGAATAACACTTAATCATTCTTCAGGCATTGAGGCAATTCACTTACTTGCTCAGCAAGCAATCAACAAAGATTTCTTAAGCACCACATACTGCCAGGCACTAGGAATACCATAATGAATCTCAAGGATTTCTACACTCAAGGACATTATAGTCCATTTGTGAGCATAGAAATTAAATTTGTAAATATTGACATGTTTTAATATCTATATTTATTTATATTATCCTGAGAGTTAGAGACAAGATTTCTGGGGCAGAGAAAAACTATTTGTATTTGCTTACATTAAAAAAAAAACAAAAACAAAAACTGCACCATTTCCCTAGCCCCAATATTTCCTCTTCTGAGGTTGATACGATGAGAGCCAGATATCACATTATACTTGCTGGAGTCTCTTCTATAGGTGAAGAACCCCAAAAGAATAAGAGAATTTCCATAGAAGAGGCATTACTGTCTCCCTTCCTTCTCTTCATAAGACGATGAAAGAAAACTCTGCTCCCTAAGGTACACTAACTCTCCTTTGGGAAAAATAGGAAACATCCTGGGTTTTTACCCTTTGGAATGTAAATATTTCCAGGGGAGATAGAAGACAAGTTTCTCTGAAATGAACTCCACACAAGGGTCATATCCAAGAGTACTCTTGGAATGTCTCCATGCCTCCAGACCTTATCATTCCTTGAAATAGATACCTCCAGGAAAGCGAGTCTCTTACTATCTTAAGTTTCAAGGTTAGTTCTTTAACCCAGGTGCTGGAAAAATTTGCCCCCAAAACCCTAACTATGCAGAAACATAAAAATATTCACTTCCTGACCATTATGAGGATAGTGACCACCACAGATGACACATTCAGAGTGCGGTGGAAGGGTGAAATGAAACCTAATCTACGCTTAGCGAAGGAGGGGCGGTCGTGGAAGACATCCCTGAAGAGTGACGTTTGGTCTGAGGCATGGAGAGGAAGTTAGTCATGCAAAGAGCAGGGCTGGTGGGGGGGTGAGGGGGTCCAGCCAGTGGGATGATTAAGGCAGGTAACTGAAGGGGGTTTCAGTGGAAGAAAAGCCGGCTGTTGACTGAAATCTGGAGTAGAACTGAACTTGGTAATGAAATGGGAGATGTAAGTAGAAACCAGACCATAAAAGGCCTAGCCAGCCTTGCACATTTCTTTTACAATCTGGCAGCAAGTCAAGGCACCTGGCTGGCTCTGTCGGTAGAGCATGCAACTTTTGATCTTGAGGTCACGAGTTTAAGCGCCACATGGGGGGTAGAGATTGCATTAAAAAAAATCTGGCAATAAGTCAGAAGTTTTTAGGTGGGGATAGTGGCATGATTTCTGATTGTTGTTTTTAAAAGTCACTAGGGGGGCGCCTGGGTGGCGCAGTCGGTTGAGCGTCCGACTTCAGCCAGGTCACGATCTCGCGGTCCGTGAGTTCGAGCCCCGCGTCGGGCTCTGGGCTGATGGCTCAGAGCCTGGAGCCTGTTTCCGATTCTGTGTCTCCCTCTCTCTCTGCCCCTCCCCCGTTCATGCTCTGTCTCTCTCTGTCCCAAAAATAAATAAACGTTGAAAAAAAAAAATTTAAAAAAAAATTAAAAAAAAATAAAAGTCACTAGGAACTACATTGTGTGGAATGGATTTGATCAAACATGGAAAAATTGGAGGGGGTGGGAGGCTGAATCTCTAATCTCTGTGATGTTCACAGGCCACGACATCGAGCTTTTTGACAATTTTTTAAAACCATTTTTTGTCAATCGTTCTCTTTGTTCCTTTTTTGATGTTCCAGTCTTAGGGAGATCATTTGCTTAGTAGTTGGCAGCTGCAAACCTGCATTTCAAGCTTTTAAGAAAATACAATGCACCAGGGAAAGATTATTATGATAGCTATAAGCAGGAAAATTCCCGATGTTTGCAGTGTACTTCAGAACCATGACCCCTAAGACCCAAGCCAATCAAAGAAAGATCTCATTGGAGGACTCACCCATTGAAACCAAGTGGGTGCTCAGTGAGCAAGCTGAGTTTCAGCCTCCTCAAAGTGTTAACCTAGATACAGCAGATAGTATCGACCACAACGCAGACAGCTTCTTGCTCCCCTAAAAGATAATCAGGGCTATCCTATTATCAAGAACAATGCTGTTTAGTTATAGAGTCCAAGGACTTTTCTTGGATCTAGCAGCAGATTCTGCAGATTCTGCAATATTTTTAAGAGTTAAGGAGAGGTTCCTGGTTACAGTTACTCCTAGCCGGGGAAGTAGGGCCCTGGCAAAGGAAGTGTATCCTGAAGCATGAACGACCCTGGTAATTCCTGTTTCAAACTGTAGCTTGGGACTTGGAAGGTGACAGTCATGAAAGCCACTAAAATTTTAAGCATCTAGAGACAACACAACCAATTTTATTCTCATTACCTTTGCCTTATGTTCTCTCTCTCTCTCTCTCTCTCTCTCGCTCTCTCTCTTTCACAGAGTCTGGATACAGAGTTCCCCAAGTTTGAGGTTGTTAACCAGAGACAGGGAGACAGACCAGGGGGTCTCCAGCATCGTGACAGTCTGAGAAGTAACCCCACCCCCACCCCCACCCGCCTCCCTTAGCCATGGCCTGGGAGATACAGATGAATGGCATTATCTTTACAGGCCAATACCAGAGTAAAGGAAAGAAAGACTCTCTGGGCACAAAACTCTCTGGGCTTAGGAGAGAAGGCCTAAAAACTCCTATCAGGCTCTGAATATCCTCTTCTGACTGGGACAAATTTCTGACCATAAAGTTATTAAATCCTTTCAGATATCTTATCAGTTTTCACCTCTCACAGTAAATATATATAGCAGCATTAAACAAGCCCAAGGACCCAAGAGGCATCCTCAGTGAGGATATAAAAAATATCTTCACAAGATCTAGATCAGTGAGGATACAAAAGATGTCTTCACAAAATCTAGAGTCACTGCCAAAGGTAGCCTAAAGAATGGACAAGTTGCATGGCCCTGGCAGGTAGAAAGCTAATCCAAGTTCTTAAGATCTAAAATGAGACAAGTAAGGCAATAGCTAGAAGAGAATAGGATCAATAATTGATTGGTCTAGATATGGAAAGGAAGAGACAATATAAAATTTTATTTCCCTCTCTGAACTGGCCTTAAGAGTTAATCTATTTTACAAAACCTTTTGAGGATTATCGCTAGGTTTAAGAAATTCTTTAAGGCCCCTAGTTTGGCCTTTGACCAGAGAGTGAAAGATATCTGAAGAGGATTGCCTATAGCTTCAGATGGTCTAGTTTTAAGAGGTAGCTGTTAATAGTCTCTTCAGA
This sequence comes from Leopardus geoffroyi, assembly GCF_018350155.1. Taxonomy (NCBI): domain Eukaryota; kingdom Metazoa; phylum Chordata; class Mammalia; order Carnivora; family Felidae; genus Leopardus; species Leopardus geoffroyi. The sequence goes on along the minus strand of NC_059331.1, from coordinate 99,045,272 downwards.
GTGGAAAGGCAATTCAGAGAGGATCACCAGATGAAGCACTGAAATGAAGGAGGGTAGAAGGCCGCAGCAGAAATCCCCTCAGTCTGATACCTCCATCTTATGGTCTTTTAGATACCTTTTATTTCTTTCTCACTAGTCTTTTGCAATGAATCTTTTAGTGAAACTATTTTGGAATTTTGAAAACTTTTGGAGGCTTCTGCATGTGAATTTAAAATAGAGATCTTGGGGCGCCTGGGTGGCTCAGTCGGTTAAGTGGCCGACTTCAGCTCAGGTCATGATCTCGCGGTCCGTGAGGGCTGTGAGTTTGAGCCCTGCGTCGGGCTCTGTGCTGACAGCTCAGAGCCTGGAGCCTGTTTCAGATTCTGTGTCTCCCTCTCTCTGACCCTCCCCTGTTCATGCTCTGTCTCTCTCTGTCTCAAAAATAAATAAATGTTAAAATAAATAAATAAATAAATAAATAAATAAATAAATAAAATAGAGATCTTGGGGCACCTGGATGGCTCAGTTGGTTGAGCATCTGACTCTTGATTTCAGCTCAGGTCATGATCTCACAGTCATAAGATCCAGCCCTGCTTCAGGTTCCCCAATGATTAAGATTCTCTCTCTCTCTCCCTCTGCCCCTCTCCTCAGCCTGGGTTCTCTCTCTCTCTCTTTCTCTTTCAAAAAAAAAAAAAAAAGTAAAAGTAAAAATAAAAATAAATAAAATAAAATAGGTATCTCATTCTGTTTGTTTAATTTTGGAACCCTTGTTTTCAAGTGCACTTCTTAAACAATCATATCTAATTGGAACATTCCTTATAATGGCCACGGTAAATCTAGGTTGTCTTTAGTAAGATTTTGCCATTTTCATAAGTATCTACAGCTTCCAGGACAACAGTCCTTATACATACAGTAAGTGGTGGTGATGGTTATGGTAGGTGCCAGTGATTAACTTCCTCCACCAGGAGAAAGGGATTGGTGGGCATTTTGACAACTGGGGTTCCTCACACATGAGTGCTTTGCAGTGAGTCTTTGCTGTAGCATGCTACAGAGAGGTGGAAAGGGGGCTGTTGAAATGGAAGGTTTGTCTGTTACACTCCATCACATGCCAGGACTGAGAGATATGAAGGAAGCCTAAAAATTGTATTATATTATAATAAAAAACTAGAAAGCTCTATAAAATAACATTTAACCAAGCACCATATAGTTTCATACTAAATAAGTAGCAGGGAGAAGAGCTATTGGTCATCAAGGGAGCTTCCTAGAAGGAAATAGAACTTTCTAGAAGGAAATGAGCTTTGAAGAAGTTTACAATCTGGCTAGGAAAAAGAATATAAGCAGACAGCAGAAAAGGGAAAAACTATAAGTAAAAGTCCCAGGGCCAGAATACATATGGTGTGTGTGTGTGTGTGTGTGTGTGTGTGTGTGTATTTGAGTAAATATTGTGTGTATAAACCCATATGTGTTGAAGCTAACAGGGGGAGAGAAAGGCAATAAAATAAAGACAATACATTTTATGATGGGGAAATGTGAAATAACATTTGGGATTGGTGGGATGGGTACCGACTACCAAGTATCTTGAATAGTGTAGACATGAGCTGACATACAGGAGGATGCCATCATCAATTTTGACCAAGGAGCTGAATGATCAAAGCAGTATTTTACAAAAAATTAGAACTACATTTGTGTACAGAATAGTCTGGAGAGGAGACAGACAGTTTTACAATCCTGCAAAAGTGCCGTTGAAAGTCAAAACATATTTAAATCTTTGTAGAGCTAAATTGAAGAACTCCCAACAACATATTTTCTTCCTTCCTTCTCAAAGGAATGCTGACGTGGCAAGCAAAACAGCTTCACCATGTCTTTGTTCCTTCTTTTCACAAGGAACATAAAAGAACTGCTATGTTCTTCTCATCTGAAGAGCTCAGTGTACAGGGGCTTTAAGTTCTACCTATGAATTTTCTTGTGGGAAGTTTTCCTCTCAACATGCATACTAGTTATTTTTATTTGGTGTATTAAAATCCATTTCCAAGAAAAAATAAAAATAAAAGAAAATAATAAATTCATTTCCACTTTAAATTGATGAGGAAACCCTTCTTAAGAATACAAATACTAAAAACCAAATGCCAAAGCCTTTAAGTTATTCAGTGAAGAGTGGGGAATAACAACTCTTTCCCCCAATGGTCACAGATTTATCTTATCACATAGTTTGTATTTCTACTAAAGATATTGTGAGAACAAACAATTTTTTGAACTATGGTTTCAAGAGGAACCCCAAAAGAATTTTCTCATCATAAGTGGAAACACTAAAACAAACTCTTAAGGAAGGTTATCGATCTTCCTAGCCTTAAGGGTTTTGCTAACATTGGAGATCTGATTTGAGCTTAGGTGATATTCAAACATGTTATATGCAGATGTAGCAGAGATCTAGAGAAATTAGGGTGAAAGGAATATTAAATATAGAGACCTATTTTAATATTGAGAATGAAATATCATTTGACCTTTACATTTAAGACAGACTCAAATTTACCAGTCTACCAAATGGCAATCTGAAGAGGCAGACATCAGAAAAACATGTTCTGCAGGATGAAGCCAGAGGTAATGAAGTCATTCAAGAAAGAGTAAGGACCCACAAGAAGGGGAAGACACAATTTTGGAATTTTAAGTATAGGATGTTTCTGTGACTTGGATTTTTTTCCAACTCAGTTTCCATCAAATATACTTTTTTAAAGATTAATATTAGAAAAATCATACTACTAGTGTGGTGACTTCCAACTTTTAGGTATTGGGTTCCATGCTGCACTGCTCTGGAATGCCTCTAAGAGAATGTAACTGGGAAGAGCTGCCATAAGAAAGTACCACAATCTGGGCAGCTTAAACAATAGAAATGTATTGTCTCACAATTCTGAAGGCTAGAAGTCTGAAATTAAGGTGTTGAAAAAGTTGGGGGGGTTCTGGGGGATGTGAGAGAGGATGTGTTCCATGCCTCTCTCCTAGCTTCTGACAACCTTGGAAATCACTTGGTGGGTAGATGATGTTCTCTTTGTGTCTTCACATTATCTTCCATCCCTCTGGGTTCACAGCTCCCCTTGTTATAGAGACACAGTCATACGAGGTTAGGACCCACCCTAATGAGCTCATCTCAATTTGACCATTTGCAAAGACCTTATTTCCAAACAAGGTAACATTCACATGTATTGGGGGTTAGGACTTCAACATCATTTTCTGGGACACAACTCAACCCAAAACATGCACCGTTATGAAGTGGTGAGGTCTCGACACCAACCATAATGCCACATTGGCACCTAGTGCCATTGCTTCTGACATGGAGCAAATCCAAGTATGGGGGCAGTGTTAGGTAGAACAGGAACAAAGGAATTGCTGGCAACAGATTCTTTTTTTTTTTTTTAAAGATTGAGTGAATTAAAACCACTTGGTGGATATGTATGGCTTATGAAAGCCCACACATTTGAAAAGTCTGCACCAAATTTTACCTAATGTCCAGACCTAGAATACTACAAATGCTAATTTAATACTTCTCTTGTAATGTTTCCATTTTCCCACAGGACCTACATGAGGCTTTGTTTTTAATCCTTTATTTAAAATGTAATATGAGGAAGTAGGTCTTAATTCAGCATAAAATTTTGTTTAGCTTGAAAAAGAAGACAGTTACTTTAAAAAAATCTTATTAAAACTTTAGTTGCTTTTTTTTTTCCATCCCCCAAAGAGAAAGAAAAGCACTATATTCATCAAAAATATGCCACTGGGAAGATAATGTAATTAAACTTAATTTATAGGAAACAACCAACAGCCATGAAAACATCTGACTCTCTAGAAAGTTTTAGAAAACCTCATTTGAAGGAAAAGTTCCAGAACTTGGCCCATTTTCCTCTTTTTGCCAGAAAAAGAAGGCACTGGGTGTTTTGACTCTGCCCTTGCAAATAGAAGAGTCAAAGTTCCTACAAAACCAGGTTTGCAATTTTACACAGCTAGGAGGTAGAGAGTCCAGTATCAAAAGTAAGGTCTTCTGCTGCCTTACTTAGTGCCACTGGCCATAAGTTTCAAAACCCTTCAATCTTACATAGCAATTCCCTAACTACAGTAAGCATTCTTGTTTGCACCAGTTAGAAATGGTTTCATCATTCTCACAACAAAGTAAATTAATATTATCTTAAATAGATAGGGTTCAGAGGGGGAAGGATTGTTTTCGTTTTGTTTGATTTTTTGCTTCGTTTTGCTTTTCCATAATCCAAACTCTGGAAAGAGTCTAGGACATGAGTAGTGATTCAATCATGTCATTCAGAATCAGGCTACCATTCTCAGTAAGTTGACTTTTTGTTTTTATTTTGATCGCTTCAGGATGGCTGTCAAGCACCAGCCTTCCTGTGCGTGTTTAGGCTGAAAGAAGGAATCACAGGAGCCAGAGAGCCACCTTTTCCTCTCTGTTGGTTTTATTAGGGAGCAAAGACTTCCCCGGAAGCCTTCAGATTATCCTTTTTCGGTCAGACCTCAGTCACATGTCCACGCGTAGTTATAAATGAGGACAGGAAATTGAGTATATGGTAAAGGGACATAAGATCATTATGATTTGTTTAGACTAGAGCTAAAAACCTCATGACACTGAATCAAATCATGGTTCTGTGTAATGCCCTAGGTCGCGAAACCCCCCACAAGAGACCACCAGAGTCGTAAGTCAAAGCCAAGCGGCAAGGGTCGTTTATTGCAGGTTCGAACCTGGACCTCTGCGCACTCGTTGCCGGTGACGCTAAGAGGCCCCGAGCAAGGATCTTACAGCTTCTTTTATAGACAGGCACAAACAAGTTAGGGATTTTTTTGAGGTTACAGAGTTGTTATAGGCTGACATTTAAATTTGAACGCCCAGCAGAACTTGATTGGTTCCCGCCTTTATTTCAAACCATTTAGTAGAACTTGATTGGTTCCCGCCTTTATGTCAGACTACCACCGGGCGCGCCCTGGCTGGTTTCGGGAACGGCGGGGGAAGGGAAAGATTTTTTCTTTGCAGTTGTGAGTACACCTGGTAACTTTTCTTTTAGCATCTCATCTGCAATCAAGAAAGAATGGGGGAAATGGCCTTTTGAGTCAAGTGTCTCCTGGGACAACCTGGAGGGGTATGTCAGAAGGCTTTTAAAAATCCATAAATAATTATATTGGAATGGAAAGTACAGCAGAAAGATTAAAACAATTAACTAAAGGAACAAATGAGAAAAAATAGGGATTCTTTATCACTTTGGAAAGCTCAAGAAATACCATTGGATAAAATCAGAGTCTGTTACAGTAACAAGCATTGACTAAATTAATAATAGCATTAATATAGACACAAACTAATTATTTGCTAATCCTTAATAGTCATTTGCCATCACATATTTAAATGCTGAATGGAATCATTTCAACCAGTGGTTGTATGAACAAATTTACAGTATCTAGAATGGAGCTTTGAAAACTCCAATGTGTTTACAAGTATGTGGGAATATTTTCAAAATGTGGATTCTGATTCAGTAGGTCTGGGTAAGGTCTGGGAGTGAATTTCTAACAATATTCCAGGTGATGTTAATGCTTCTGGTCCATGGGCCATACTTTGAATGGCAAAGATCTAGAAAACAATTCATATCTCTTTTATTATTTCAGCATGGTCAATATGAAGTTTACTTTTGTTTGAGAGTTTTGCAGATAATTGCCCTTGGTTTTGTAAGAAAAACAAAGACTGGTTTCTAGAATGTTAGTAAAGATGATTTTTGAATAATTAGTTGTTATAAACATCATTTCTGCTTTTTTTAAACTTTATTTTAGAAAGAGAGAAAGAGAGAGCATGAGCAGAGGAGAGGGGCACAGGGAGAGAGAGAGAATCCCAGGCAGGTTCCACACTGTCAGTACAGAGCTTGACATGGGGCTCAGCACAGGGCTTGATCCCACGAACCTGGGATCATGACCTGAGCCAAAATCAATAGACTCTCAACTGACTGAGACACTCAGGTGCCCTCATTTTTGTCTTTTTCACATAGTTTCAGTCTCAACCAAGTACCAGACACAAGTGATTTTTCCTCTTTGTATTGTTGGAAAACACCCATTTCTGTTCTAATCCCAAATGCCTTCTAAAGATAGAGAAGTCTTTCTTTTTTTTTTTTTAAGTATGAAATTTATTGTCAAATTGGTTTCCATACAACACCCAGTGCTCATCCCAACAGGTGCCCTCCTCAATACCCATCACCCACTTTCCCCTCCCTCCCACCTCCCATCAACCCTCAGTTTATTCTCAGTTTTTAAGAGTCTCTTATGGTTTGGCTCCCTCCCTCTCTAACTTTTTTTTTTCCCTCCCCTCCCCTATGGTCTTCTGTTAAGTTTCTCAGGATCCACATAAGAGTGAAAACATATGGTATCTATCTTTCTCTGTATGGCTTATTTCACTTAACATAACACTCTCCAGTTCCATCCACATTGCTACAAAAGGCCATATTTCATTCTTTCTCATTGCCACATAGTATTCCATTGTGTATATAAACCACAATTTCTTTATCTATTCATCAGTTGATGGACATTTAGTCTCTTTCCTTAATTTGGTTATTGTTGAAAGTGCTGCTATAAACATTGGGGTACAAGTGCCCTTATGCAACAGCACTCCTGTATCCCTTGGGTAAATTCCTAGCAGTGCTATTGCTGGCTCACAGGGTAGATCTATTTTAAATTTTTTGAGGAACCTCCACACTGTTTTCCAGAGCAGCTGCACCAGTTTGCATTCCCACCAACAGTGCAAGAGGGTTCCCGTTTCTCCACATCCTCACTAGCATCTATAATCCCCTGATTTGTTCATTTCAGCCACTCTGACTGGCGTGAGGTGGTATCTGAGTGTGGTTTTGATTTGTATTTCCCTGATGAGGAGCGACGTTGAGCATCTTTTCATGTGCCTGTTGGCCATCTGGATGTCTTCTTTAGAGAAGTGTCTATTTATGTTTTCTGCCCATTTCTTCACTGGATTATTTGTTTTTTGGGTGTGGAGTTTGGTGAGTTCTTTATAGATTTTGGATACTAGCCCTTTGTCCAATATGTCATTTGCAAATATCTTTTCCCATTCCATTGGTTGCCTTTTAGTTTTGTTGGTTGTTTCCTTTGCAGTGCAGAAGCTTTTTATCTTCATGAGGTCCCAATAGTTGATTTTTGCTTTTAATTCCCTTACCTTTGGGGATGTGAGAAGTCTTTCAAAGGATTCAAAAACCCCCTTTGTTTTGTGAGCACTTTGATAGATCTGGCTTTAAGGTTTTAGCCAGAAGGTCTTTAGGTGTAAACCAATTATTTAACACTTCTGCATTTATTACCTTCAGCACACCTTCCAGATAAAGTATGAAATTAGGGAGAAGTTGTTCTTTATTCATCTGTGTGCAGCTGCTTGAAAATGACATTTTAGTCACCTGCTAGGCAGAGCCAGTGTTGGTTAGAGGAGGCCACAATAAGACACAATAAGGGATCAAGGTCTTTGAGAAGGACCTCAGTGGTCATGCAGAGCACAAGGGCTGATGCAGCCACGTAGCATTTACCTCTGTGTACTGGGGTGCCAGGAGGCTTTCCCTCATTGATAACAGAATGCTAAAATCAAACACTGCATCTTTTCTTATTTTAGGTTGATAAACTTCTTGACATGGTGCATGTTTTGTTAAGGATCTCTTCTTCTAATATTTGGTAAGGACTGAGAAGTCAAATGCATTTGGTACCTTTAAGGTTCTGTGTTTCTTCATAGGTAGTATCTATATGAACATGGGCTGAAAGTGACAATCAGGTTTAATAACTATGGACACTGAATTGTACAGCATCTCAGAGCCAGAATTAATCTTTCTGTCTGTTATGGACTGAATGTGTGTTCCCTCAAATTCGTAAGTTGAAACCCTGTTAATGCAACGCTATCTGGAGATGGGGCAATTGGGGGATAATTACATGAGGTCATGAGCTGGTGACAAAGGGGACAATTGGAGGGGGGATTCGTGATGAGATTAGTGACCTTATAAGAACAAGAAACAGGAAGATCTCCTTTCCCCATTTCTGTTTCCTTGTGATCACCGAGGAAAGACCACATGAGGACAAAGTGAGAAGGTAAGTGGCTGTCATCAAAACAGGAAGATTTCCTACCAGAAACCAAACTCCACCAGATGTTGAACCTTGGACTATCCAGCCTCCAGAACTATGAGAAAATAAGTTGTTTGAGCCACCCAAACTATGGTATTTTGTTATTACAGTCTAAGAAGATTAAGACATACACACTCGTTGTGTCTTGTTCATTCTTTCTCTCTGTCTCTTTCAATCTTTCTCTCTTTCCCTAAAGAACTCTCTTGGAAACTGTAAACAAATATTATAAGTATGTCATTGGTCATTTCCTCAGAGCAGGGTCTACTCTGGCTGATTTAAGCAAAAAGGATTTTTTAAAAGACCATTAAAAGGCTTACAAATTAACTGAGAGAGAAACTTTCCAGGTTGAGCATCCAGGAAGAATTTTCCAAAGCCACTCCACACTGTGGTGGCCCCTGGGAGCTGCCATGATAGGAAATGCCATCAAAGCTGCTGGACAACGCATCACGTTGCTGCTACAGCTGGATTTTAAGCCCTCTCCCCACTTGCTTCAGTTCTGAATTCACGTTCCTCATAAACACATCTCTTTGGCAGAACCTGAATCGTGTACAGAACACTAGCTGCACTGGAGTCTGAAAAGTGTTACTTTTAGCTTTCCAGCATCTACAGTTTAGGAAGGAGGTTGAAGAGATTATTAATTAGGTAAAACCATAATACCAGTAATAATAAGCACAACAAGATGGCACAAATTTCAAACTCGCTCAAATCAACCTATGAAATCCTAGCTTCTGGCACCTCATGGAATATCACCCAAATCACACATTAAGTCACACATTTGTCTAGGCCCCATTCGCTCTAGACATGCTTAGCTTTTCACCAACTGTTTTCATCCCCAGACCTATCTCTTACCCTCCTCAGATCCACGATGACTCATCTATCCCCACCCCAGAGTGCTATTTTCCCTGATTCCTGATAAAAGCAGGCCAGCAATGGTTGACTGGCTTATGCCGTTCCAATGGTCATAAAACTCTGAAAACATTATTTAACACTCTGGTTATCTCAGTCTCTCCTGCAAATCGTGGGGGGAAAAGGCTAGCTTTTGACATGGCCTCCATCACTCTCTTCATGGTAGAAACCACAGCAGTTCTGATGGTTGAATCCAATCCCAGCAGCTGTCTGGAGGCAGATGGGACAGTTAACCCATGGGCAAACCAGAGACGAGAAACAGGAGACAGAAGTCAGTAGAGAGGTTCTTTGTCCTTCTTTCCACCAAAGGACTTTCTGAGATGTTCTTCATAACTGAGCAACTTTTTGAATTTCCTGGATAACTGGAACTCAGTAATGTGGTTTTTTATTTGTTACCATCCATCCTTTCTTCCTCATTCTCGCTTCTCTGGGATTGCACTCCATGAGAAAGAAAGCATGTGTTCATAGAATTAACCCCAGACTCTCTTCTCAGGTTCCCCGGGCTAAGATAATACATTTACAAATAATATTCTCTGCAGCATGGAAAGACATTTCCTCTTTGCCAACCCACACTCAACTTCTCCTCAAAATCTGGGTCAAACATCCTTCTTATCACATCTCATCCATTCTATTTTTTTTCCTGAATATTTTCTGTGTCCATATTTCTGTGTGCTTTTCTTCACTTGTTTTGCCCATATTATGTATGACTTTTCATCTTCCTCAAGCTGGTAAGGGAATGGACTGTCTCTTTTTTAAGATATATTTTCACAGTTACACTTAATGCAAAGGATCTACCACAGGAGGGTATCCAACATGGTGGAGAGATGAGGGTGGAGGACTGTCCACCCTCCAGCCCTTTCCTGCCTTCATCAGCATTTCTGGCAAGCCCATTTTGCCTTCCTGAGGCAACCCCAGACTCTCTGGGGCCAATAGGCTACCCCTCCCTCCCTGGGTTCTACCCTACAAGTGCAATTATCCTCCTGTTTGCCTGTAGTTCTCGCTCCACTGCCCAGCCTCAAAAAACAAACTTGGTTACTTGGTTACATTCTTGATTACTTGGCTAATAAACAATTTATGCCAAGTTACTAATGACTAAAGGGAGAACACCTTGGGTGTATTCACATATTTAAGAATATCCTATAAACAGTTGCCTTAAACCAATATAGACTTATTCTTAAAATATAATTTGGACACTCTAGTGGCTTAATGGAGAAAAACTTTCTGAGCACGATGATTTTAATTAGCCACTGCAGTGACGATTTTCAACCTTCTAGAACTCGTGCTTCTCATTGTTAAGTACCAAAGCACCAAAATTTTTGTTGGTGTGATCTCATTATTTCAGTATTTAAAGAAATCTGTAATCTGAATTATTAATGCTTAGAGAAGTACCTAGAGAGTTAAGTACAGCATTAAAAGGGGTCTGGTCTACTAGCAGAAAAAGAATGAAACACTAACCCAGATTTTCCCAGATCAAATTCACCCTAGTTCTCCTTGAAAGAAGTTGGTTTTGTTTTTTTGTTCTCTTTTGTTTTGTTTTCTTGTTAGAGTTCTGGGAGTATGCAAAAAAGAGCTTCCTAAAAGAGAATCATAAGGAACAAAGACTCAGTCTTACCCTCAAGATATCAGCACCTTGAATGGGGTCAGGTTGATAGCAAAAACAATCAGTGTTTACTGGTGGAAACTCCTTATCTGTCTGATTGATTTGTTTTGTTTGTTTGAACAAAGGCTGTTTCATAGCAGAAGCTAAGAACCAGGCTTCTTACAAATTGACTGCTGGGCATTAGTAACAGAAACTACAGCTCACTGTCACTAAAACTATTGAAGTCTTTATTAAAAATAAAAATTTATAAAAGATTGTCTTTATATTATCACATAGATGTGATGTTATTTGTCTATAACAAATTCAGAGAAAGATACTTTGGCTTAGTTTGTATTTATCTTCTCACTCTTTCCCCAGCTAGCATACAATATGAAAAAGCTTTTCTAGTAGCTGGAAAAATTTGCGCAAATACTAGGCTCGCCATCAAAGATAACACCATTGATATGCATCGTTCTTAAGATCATACTGCTAAAACCCCAAGTAATTCAACTTATTTTCAATTGTCAAGATTGATTTTCTTCATTTTATGTAACATATTACTTAGTTTATTTTGTATACTTATTTTTATTGCTCTTTTCTTATGATAATATATGTTAATATTTATGTTTTTGAAACTTAAGTTTACTGAATGCTGTGTCAAATGTGCTTATACATTTTATTTGCAAAATATACCAAAGTTTGCTGATTTAAAATTTTTTCTGATTTCTAAATACAGTAAAACCTTGGGTTGTGAGCATAATTCATTCCAGAAACATGCTTATAATCCAAAGCACTTGTATATGAAAGGGAATGTCCCCATAAGAAACAAATGGAAACTCAGATGATTCATTCCACAGCCCAAAGATAGTCATATAAAAATGATTACAATGCTGTAATATAATACAAAATAATAAAGAAAATACAAAATATAAAGAAAAATAAACAAATTAACCCGAACTTACCTTTGAAAACCTTTGTGGCTGGTGAGAGAGACAAGAGAGAGGAGGGTTATTGTGTAGGACGACTTTCACTATCACTAATGGAATCACTGTTACCTATTGGCTTAATGGAATCTTTTTCTGCATGGGAGTCATTGTATATGTTCACTCAGATGTTGACTACAATACAGTATTAATAAACTCTTGTCATATACTGTATTTAATGTAACTGGCAATAAGGCAACAGAAGAGAGGGTCTATATCTGCAGGCAGCCTGACCTAGAATGAAGCAAAGCACTCTTAAGCTTACTCTTTAAAAAAAATTTTTTTTAATGTTTATTTTTGAGGGAGAGAGAGAGAGAGACAGAGTGCAAGCAGGGGAGGGGCAGAGAGAGAGGGAGACACAGAATCTGAAGCAGGCTCTAGGGTCTGAGCTGTCAGCACAGAGCCCAATGCGGGGCTCAAACTCATGGACCATAAGATTATGATTTGAGCCGAAGTTGGTTGCTCAACCAACTGAGCCATCCACGCACCCCAAGTTTAGTCTTGTAGGGAAAAGCAAAGGACTGTCCATAGGTGCTTTGAAGTGACAAAAAATACACTAGTGCCAGTTTTGGGCACCTTCCATGTTCTGAAAAATCACTGATTTCTGCCAAATACCTCAGCCTGGGACCAAGCGTCCAAATGTGGGAGACAATCCCCCACCATCCTGTAGCGAGAGAGAGAGAGAAAGAGGGAGAGAGAGAGAGAAAGAGAGAGGGAGGAGAACCATTGGCTCAGTTGTGATCGTGCGATGTTTGGCATCACGTACTGCTCGCATTGCAAGACATCGCTTGTTTGTCAAGTTAACGTTTATCAGAAATGTTTGCTGTCTTGCAGAACACTCACCGAACAAATTACTCTCAATCCAAGGTTTTACTGTACCGTTTTTAAATAAACTCCAGTATTCATACCGGGATATCAATAAATTATGAAATAAATACAAAAATATTTTTCCTTTTTGCACTAGCTGTTTCTTAAGTAGCGTTAATTCAAAATAATCTGCATGCCGAAGTGGCACATTTTGGGGGTGGCCCGCCCTTGGCCTCACACCAGCGTGCCATTCTGCTCCACTGGCATCATCGTGACTTTCAAAACACCACCTAAATGACCACCAGTTTTAGTTGACTGACTGTGCAAGGGAATGTTCAGTGGATTTTCTCTGTGCCACCCTCCCCCATGCCTCTCTTGTGACCAACTCCTTACCTCTTCTTTCCATTGGTGTCTCCTGACCCTGAAACCTTGGAAACAGGAGCACAGCCGTTTTCTGAATGTCAGCTGTGTGCCTAGCCCTGTGCTACATGCTTTACATAATCATTTTATTTAATTTTCACGATTATTCACTGCGGCCTTTGTGAAAATCCTCATGTTACCGTTAACAAGATGGGTGCTAAGCAGGGTTGAATAACACACGAAACAGCACAATGTTGGGGTCTTCTGGCTCCTCTCCACCAGGCCCAGTGTCGTCTTCCTTCTTCAAGACATTGGGACTCTTGGTCTCCTCTCTGTGGACTAGAGCTTGCAGGCATTGCTTTGTCTACACACCTAGGCAAGATATTTTGTTTTTAAGAACTTTAAGTATTTCCTCAATAGTTAAATAGTAGTTTGCCTTCAACTAAATTGGACGTGAGAAGAAATGACCTTCATGATCTCCTCAACCCCCCAGGGGGCGGGGGGAATCTACAAAGTGACAAAGAGCGCAAATGCCTGGAACAGCAAGAGGAACATGGTGAAATAGCTCAGAAAATATTCTGAGAAGCCCTTCATGAGGAAAATGGAAACTTGAAGCCGTAATGAGCACAATATACTTTTTTCCAGACCAAAAATACAAACTGAGTATCTGATCTGCTCTTCAATATTAAAACATACATAGTCATTTTCTGAATATTTATTCTCTTTAGGTGACTGGGAATAACATATCTCTTCCATCTGTGGAGCACCACCTGTTTGCTGAGCACTTTATATTTGTCAGCAGTTTATTAAACACTGTGAACTCAGCAGGTTCAAACTCCATAGCATTTTATTTTTCTCCAATCGCAGCTTTAAAACATGCTCCATTGAATCTCCCCTTCTCAAGACTTTATGGCAACTCCAGCAGATGCCAGTTTTCTGACCTTCTCAGATTATGAAGGATAAACTCCAGTGCCACCCACTTCAGTTTCTTAACCAATTGAAATGTCCATCTCCTTCCCCAGACCCAAGGACAGGCTTGAGGCAGAGAGATGAGCAAGGAGCTGGGATTCTCTTGATGCCTTCGCTCTACAACTGCATCTTCTTGTTGAAGGCAGGTAGACAGAATTTGCAAAGGGAGCAGAAATGCTTTTACTTACCTGATGCCCTTGTGATCTGCTCCCTCCTCCATGGCAACCATCCAAATGCAGCACCTCCTGGGAAACACCTGATGATTCTTTGGAAGGCCCTTCAGAGGCCTCTCCTTTGCGTGTCTGCCTCTCCTAGGGAATCAGCTCCAGCAGACCTTTTCCAGTCTCCCTCAGCTCCCATTCCTGTGTAATCCACCCTGTATACTCGCTGCTGGGGTCTCTTGCCTCAGTGAGTCACATTTTAGGGTGGGGTTCCATCACAATAATTCAAGCCTTTGGTGATGTCCACTTGGCCTATGGAAGACTCGTGTATCTTTTTCCTGCCAGATAATGGGAGTGTGCCCTATTCCCCTACTGCTCATTTTCTCTATCCCACATTCTCTCCCCAGATCTCTTTCCTATTGCCCAAGTAAACACAAAGGGCAGCTTAGAAAATCCATTACAGAAGTAGAAAATGATATTCTAGGCTCAATTCTAGCGCCCCTCTCTAAAAAAAATTTTTTTTTTCAACGTTTATTTATTTTTGGGACAGAGAGAGACAGAGCATGAACGGGGGAGGGGCAGAGAGAGAGGGAGACACAGAATCGGAAACAGGCTCCAGGCTCTGAGCCATCAGCCCAGAGCCCGACGCGGGGCTCGAACTCACGGACCGCGAGATCGTGACCTGGCTGAAGTCGGACGCTTAACCGACTGCGCCACCCAGGCGCCCCACTAGCGCCCCTCTCTAATCTGTACAAATCATCCTCTTGGAATACACCATTGGCTTATTTTTCAAAGAGTGCCCCTCAAGAGTGGAAAGAAAAGACATGGAACTCTTTCTGAGGCCAAAGATGGACAATTTAGTAGTTCCCCCAAGCCTAAATTAATGAGTAGAGACTGAGTAGGGGGCAGTAGAATGAATTTGCTCCTTAATAAATCACAATCATCTCTTTGTCCTCGAATGATCATCTATCTGTTCTGAGACAATGAGAAAAGTCCCACTCAGTATCTTGTCACACATACAGTGTTTATGAACTCCACACAACTCTGCATGTAGGTATGGTGCTGCCTCAGGAAAGTGAAGCTAAAAGAATAATGTTACAGTATGAAAGCAGGGAAATTTCCATCACCTCGCATCATGTTTGGCACATGATAGGGCTCAATAAATATTTACTGAATAAATAAGTAAATAATGTGAATGAATAAATAGCCCAAGGTCATGCTTAGGAAATGGATAAATGGCATTCAAAACCAGCTCTTTTTACCCGTCAATATCTCCCTAAATAAAGTATCATCCTCACACTAGCAGTGATTATAGCCACAACTCAGTGTCATAACAGTTCCTCAGTCTGACTCAGACATCTCTTTTAGTGAAAGATCTAATTTCTCTCCCCATATTGGAATCTGGTCCCATGAGGGTTCCATCCACTTACATGTGAAACCAATTAGCAGGTCCCAAGCCCAGAATGAGCTTATCCTGCCTGGGCTTGGCTTTCTATATTTTGCTGTTGCATATGGTTGGTGAGATCTCTCCATGGCAGAATCCTTAGCATTCACACAGATCATTCTCCCCTGAGCTTTTCTATTTCAGTTGCTTAATAAGCAATAGTAACTGTGTGACATTTATCATCTCTTAATTACTGTAGGTTCTCAACTTCAGGGCTATAAAGGCTGGTTAGTTACTTGTAGGGACTTTAAACTCAAAAAGTATTGGATGCATGGATGGATGGATGGATGGATGGATGGATGGGTGAACTGGGTGAATGCCTACATTTCAGGTCCATGTGATGCTTCTTGGTTAGTGTCAATTTCATAAACCAGAAAAGCAGTTGAATCTTAGAAACTTAACAGAACTAAGAAAATAGTTTTCAAACAAGAAGCAATACCTTGTACAAATATAGGGAATATATGAAAAACTCACTTAAAATATTTACCTAAAAATTGACACTTGATTCTTTTTTTTTAATGTTTATTTATTTTTGATAGAGAGAGGGAGAATGCCAACGGGGGAGGGAAGAGAGAGAGAGGAAGCCACAGAATCTGAAGCAGGTTCCAGGCTCTGAGATGTCAGCACAGAGCCTGGTGTGGGGCTCGAACTCACAAACTGTGAAACCATGACCTGAGCTGAAGTTGGATGCTCAACCGACTGAGCCATGCAGGCATCCCAGATGCTTGATTCTTATAGGTATTATATGGAAGAACACTTTTAAAAATATTTGGTTTTAGAGCTGGGCGGTGATGGAGACACCAAGGATTTGGAAGCCTCGGGAAGAGAGCTGGAGAGACACCTAGTACCTCTGAGAGAAAATAAAAGTTTTCTCTTCTCTTCACTTCCACTGGCTGAATTTCAAGTAACCTTTGTGCTCCTTGCTGGAGCCAGAACAGAGGGTGAACTTGGGGGGACAGCACTCAAACTCTGCTTGTCCCTGACTGAAATGGGCAAGGGCAGTAGTTATTCTCCTTGGGTGCTACCTCCCTGGTCCATGGTCTGGGCCTCTGACATATAGAACAGATGAAAGTAGAAAAAACATATTTGCATTTGGCTTTGGATAGCGTAATTACAGTCATCCCAAATATGCAGTGGCCTCTAGTAATCACTGAAAAACCTGTAGGTTGAGAAGTGCAGGGAAACAGTCTGTGGACTTGGCTAGGAAGGTTAGAGGAGCAAGGAGGGGTGGTGGCAGCCCAGCGCCACACAGTGTCCCCTTCTGTGGCAGAAGAGAGGCCTTGGTGTCTATTCTTGGCATTGATCTGACTCTCTCATAAGTTTCTGGCAAACTCCCAGGGAGAACAGCATGTTCCCTGCTGAGTGTATAAAGGGCTTCAAAAACATGTTTGTGTGTGCAGTCCAGTAGGCAGGGCCTGGCTTAGTCACTCCGTGCCACCTCCTGCCTTTGCCTTTCTGGAGTGTCAGGGGGAAGTTTACTGCTCAGACCTGCTATGCAACTCCTCACAAGCTGGTCTGGCCCCTGGGCCCAGGCTGGGCACGTGGTTGGTGTTTTTTTGATGACCATATAATCAGTGTGCAGATCAATTTTTAGGGAACCAAAATGCTCCTGTAGACCATGGTCCAAAAAATATTCTGTTGCAAGGAGTAAATATAGATTGAGTTTCAGCTAACTTCCAACTATGGTCACAAAGGCCTCCTTTAGAAACTTGCACCTGTTTTCCAGTGTTAGATCTTCTGGCTGGGCACGATTACTCATCCTGTGGGAGCTAAGATAACGCAGATTAACACCATCTCTGGGTACTATTTGCTTAAAGAGACTGACTCACTCCGTGCTCCTCATACTACCTTTTCAGGAGAGTGGAATCTGAGCAGAGGGAGGGATTAGTCAGCTTGGCCTCAGGGACCCCTGAGGGAGCTGCTGGGATTTCCAGTAAACAGAAAAGGGGTTATCAGAATGACCACGAGCTCCTGGGTCCCGTGGGCCGGCAACCCAGGTCCACGTGTCTTGGACGCTAAGAGCAAACAGCAGCCAAAATATTGTGGAATACCTTAGACACAAACTATTATAGATCATAAGATGTTATCATTACAGACGTATTCTTCTGGATGAGGTGGGGTCCATAAAATGGGTTTTGCCATAGAACTTTCTGAAATCAAACTATTAAAATTTCTCCATATTAGAATGTATTTAACACTTTCTCCAACCACTGCTAACATACCTCTCCCAGTATGGTTTGCACTGTAGTTTGCTGATTGCACAGTCTTACTATAGTCCTGCCCAGCCCCTCCCCCCATGCAGTAACTCTCTCCTAAGTGTCTGAGCTTTCCTGGTCTTCTCCTTCCTGCTGTCCCATAAGACCTTCAAATTCAACATGTCCCAAAATAATCTTGTCCTAAGAAACAGTCTAGTATAGTGGTTTAAAAACAAAACAAAACACATAGGCATTGGTATGGGACTGATTGAGCTTGAATCCTGCTTATACCGTTTAATTAGCTGTGTGATCATGAACCATTGCATAACCTCTCTGAGCTACAGTTTACTTGTCTGTAAAATACAGCTAAGAGTACTTTCCTCATAGTGTTGTCATGTGAATTAGATGAGTTAAAACATGTAAAATGATCAGCACCATTATATTTGCCGTATTAGATCTGCCATAAATAATAGTTAAAAGAATGAATGAAGAAACACATTTAATGGTGAATCCAATGTTTGATTGGTCAGGCTACTAATAAAAAAAAATAAATAAAAAAGAAGTCAAAATGTGAAATACAGACTTTGAGAAGCCCAGAGCTGAGCAGAAATTTTGACAGTTAGTAATTAGGTAACTTTGGTCAAGTCACATATCTTTTCTGATCTTCAGCACCTTACATATAAATAAGGATGGTACTAGGGGCGCCTGGGTGGCGCAGTCGGTTAAGCGTCCGACTTCAGCCAGGTCACGATCTCGCGGTCCGTGAGTTCGAGCCCCGCGACGGGCTCTGGGCTGATGGCTCAGAGCCTGGAGCCTGTTTCCGATTCTGTGTCTCCCTCTCTCTCTGCCCCTCCCCCGTTCATGCTCTGTCTCTCTCTGTCCCAAAAATAAATAAACGTTGAAAAAAAAAATTAAAAAAAAAAATAATAAGGATGGTACTAATAGCTACCAATTGTTGACTGCTGACTATGTGGCTGACGTTATGCTAAGCACTTTATAAGAATTATAAATAACTAGAGAGATTTAATAATCATATCAGAACAATCCCTGGTGATAGACGATATATTCTTTTATTTATTCATTCAACAGTTTTATATCAAGTGACTACTAAGTGCCAGAAGTTGAGATTCAAAAAGGAACAAATTACAAAATATTTGAACCAGCGGTCCACCAAAGAACCTGAAGAGTCAATAAGCACATGAAAGCTGTTTAACATCTTTAGCCCTCAGGGAAATGTGAATTAAAACTACAAAGACATATGAATACACAGCCATCAAAATAACTAAAATTAAAAAGACTGACACCACTAAATGTGGACAAGAATGTATAGCAACCAGAACTCTTATATATTGCTGATGGAAGTGAAAAAATGTACATCACTTTGGAACACTGTTTGGCATTGCTTATAAAGTGAAATATATGCCTCGACTGATCTTTCAATTCTGTCCCTTGGTATTTACTCAAGGGAGATGGAAAAGTGTCCACAGAAAGACTTGAAGAAGAATGTTTATACAGGTTTGTCCAGTGTACTAGTCAGGGTTCTCCAGAGACAAAGGACCAATAGGACTTGAGAGAGAGATAGAGAGAGAGAGAGAGAGAAATTTTAAGGATTTGGCTTATATAATTTTAGGGGCTGGCACATCTAAAATATGAAGGGCAGGCTGGCAAGCTAGAGACCCTGAGAAGACTTTATGTTTTCACCGTGAGTCCGAGGGCAGTCTGGAGGCAGAAAAAGACTGGGGACCTCAGTCTTTTTCTGATAAAATCTTCAACTGATTGGGTGAGGCCCACCTTATAATATGAAGTATTATGAGTTCTGGTAAACTCAAAGTCTAACTGATTTAAGCATTAACCACTGCTAAAAAATATCTTCGTGGCACTGTCAAGATTGGTATTTGACCAAATGTCTGGACACCATCTTCTACCCAAGTTGACACATAATCACCACATTCATCATTACTCCCAACTGGAAATAAGATCAGCAGGAGAATGGATAAATGTCTTGTGTACATTCATACAGTGGAATACTAGTAAGAAATAAAGAGGTACAAACTACTGATACATGTGAAAACGGATGAATCTCAAAATATTACGTAAAGAGAAAGAAGTCAGACACAAAAGGTTATATGCTGTATAATTCCATTTCTATGAAGTTGAAGAAGTAAATCTAACCTCTGGTGATAGAAATAGTATGGTGTTGGGGCACCTAGGTGGCTCAGTCGGTTGAGCATCCGACTTCGGCTTGGGTCATGATCTCACAGCTTGTGAGTTCAAGCCCCGCGTTGGGCTCTGTGCTGACAGCTCAGAGCCTGGAGCCTGTTTCTGCTTCTGTGTCTCCTTCTCTCTCTGCCCCAACCCACTTGCATTCTGTCTCCGTCTCTCTCAAAAATAAACAAACATTAAAAAACAATTAAAAAAAAAAAAAAGAAATAGTATGGCGTTGCCTAAGGGAGGTGAGAGTTTACTGGAAAGATGCAGGAAGAAACATTCTGGTGTAATAAATGTGTTCACTATTTTCATTAAAGTGTGATTACACCGGCATATATGTTTGTAAGACTTCATCCAATTAAATATTTAAAAATCATGGGGACACCTGGGTGGATCAGTTGGTTAAGTGTCTGATTATCTCTGCTCAGATCACGATCTCATGGTTCATGAGTTCAAGGCCCACATCGGGCTCTGTGCTGACTGCGTGGAGCCTGCTTGGAATTCTCTCTCCATCTCACTCTGCCCCTATCCCACTTGTGCTTTCTCTCTCTCAAAACAAACACACTTTTAAAAAAGCATTTAAAAATTATGTATTTTTCTGTTTGTAAATTTTACCTTAATTAAAAAAAAAAAAAAAAAAACAAAAAAAAACAAAAAAAACCTCTCGGTTACAGTTCCTTCCATCCTAGCTGGGAGACAGATAGGCAGAAAGACGTTGTCAACATGATGTGATGAGTGAGGCACTTAACGTTATTAGCTTATTAAGGCTTTTAAAGAGTAAGTGGGAATGGGCACTAGTATTTCTTAAAGCACCTCAAGTGTTGTAATGTGTAGCCCAGAGTGAGACCCACTACCTTATCAGTGCCCCACATAGGCTGAGACTTTGTCTGCCATTATTTATCTTTGAATCTTCACCACCTGGTAGAAGGTCCAGCTCAACAAATATTTGTTGAATAAATTCTATGTTTCCTGAAAGAAAGAAAGAAAGAAAGAAAGAAAGAGATAAAAGAAAGAAAAGAGATGAAAGAAAAGAGATGAAAGAAAGAAAGAAAGAAAGAGAAAAGAAGACCTTGTAACATAATCATCACCTGCCTTCTAATTCTGCCAGCTTTTTACTTATATAAACACTTGACCACGAGTCTGTGAGAATTTTAAGAATAGAACCCAGGAATCACAAAAAGATTTCATCTTGCCTATCAGCTCCTAGCACATGGCATTGGCAGTCTAGATACCATGTTGAGAGAGACTCTGAGGCTGAGTCAGGGTTCAAAAGGAGAGAATACCTTGATTCCTTACTATTGCCTGCCAAAGGAGTGAAAAGTGACGTGCCACACTTTTTTCATTCTAAGAAGCTCAAACTGCGTACCACGAATACCTAAATAAGAAAGGCAGGCTATACCTATAGAGAGGATAAGTTAAATGTACCAGTCATCCCAAGGCCAAAAAAATATTTAAGGACTACTGAAAACCGAATCAAATATCAACACATTGCAGGAGAGTTGGTCTATTTGACTCACGTGGATGTGTCCAGGGTCTACACACGTACAGATTTCCTTCTGTGGGTTGCAGCACGTACTAATGACATATCATTGACTAGGTATCTCCATACATTCCACTCATGTTGGTTTGCTAGATGTGCGTGTGTGTAAACTTTTCTGGCATGTGCGGGGTCTATAAGTCACATGGCTAACTCTGCTTCTTAGTATGTGTGACCAGCTATTCTTCTAGACTATCTTAGGAAGGGACATTAAATGAATAGAATTACTAATGAAGTTGTCTACCTCGGTGCCACACGAAAGAGAAACTACGTGCAATGTTTTTTCTTCCAGATTATGTAACCAGAGGGTAGAGACCTGTGGTTCTAGTATCTCTTCCTGATTCCCAGACCTCTTTCCAACGAAGAGCAGAGCAGATTTGTCTGAAACTGTAGCCAGAAGATCAATGAAAGTTGCCACAGAATACCCTTTTGCCTTCCTTGAGCTTTCCGGTTTAATTTTCTCCAAGGCTGTGTTTTAGAAGAGCTGCCAGTAGTCCACAGCTCTGATTCATGGCCGGGAGAAAGCTCTACACTGCCCCCTTCAGGCCAAGTTATAAGAGCAGAGAACCATAACCAACTGGGCTTGGAACAGCTTGCCACAGAGAGCTGTCCCATAGGAAACTCATCGTGTTAAATAAGATGCAGTAAAAACCACAAGTCACTTCTCTGGCCTGTGCACGTGAATGTCCTAGAAACTGTATGTCCTCCGGCACATGCTACATAACGCCCTCGCCCACAGCCGACCCAGGTAGCGTCTGAGCATTTTCTGGGGTTCAGCTACAGACGGGAACCCTGCTTTAGAAAATGCTTTCTGTGCATCATTTCATCCAGTTTCCAAAAGAGCCTTGTAAATCAGACAGCTAATTCCTTCTATCCAAATAAAGAAATTGACACCTGGGTTAAGAAACTGGCTCAAATTCACACTGATATTAAGTGGCACAATCAAGATTAAAATCCCAAACTATTGAATTCCAAAATGTGTATTTTTCCCTCTGGGCTGCACTGCATTGCTCACAAATGG
The DNA here is from genome assembly GCF_018350155.1 of Leopardus geoffroyi. NCBI lineage: Eukaryota > Metazoa > Chordata > Mammalia > Carnivora > Felidae > Leopardus > Leopardus geoffroyi. The sequence goes on along the minus strand of NC_059331.1, from coordinate 99,022,993 downwards.
GAGCAAACACTGCAGTTTCTTTGTATGTGTCTTTATTGAAGAACTACCCAAAGGTTACTTAGAAACGATTTGCAGCTGCCTAAGCTTTCCTGAATGGATCATCCTAAGAGGTCTTTCCTTGCTGCTCAGACTTGAGCAGAGTCGGCAGTCCTGGGGCCCCTGAAGGCCCTAATCATGTCAGTACTTCTGGGAACAATTTATCCTTTGAACACTGCCACGGAGAGAATTATATGCAGTCCTAGAACTTCAAAGTTTGTCTCTGTTCCCTCATCCCCATATGTGCTGGAAGGAACACTTCCTTCCCTCCATGCCCATGTCCCAGTGCAATTGAAAGAAACACTCTTTGGGGCGCCTGGGTGGCTCAGTTGGTTAAGCGTCCGACGACTTCGTCTCAGGTCATGATCTCACGGTTCGTGGGTTCTAGCCCCGCGTCGGGCTCTGTGCTGACAGCTCAGAGCCTGAAGCCTGTTTCAGATTCTGTGTCTTCCTCTCTCTCTGCCCCTCCCCTGTTCACGCTCTGTCTCTGTCTCAAGAATAAATAAACATTAAACAAAAAAACATTAAAAACACCACACTCTTTAGCTTTTGATATTAAAAAAAAAAACCAAGGTTATATAGTCGCTTCTTTGCTTGAGTAGATCATTCCATATGATTGGAGTGCTTTACGTGAGAAGAAAAGGGTTAATTAATGTCATGTTTAGACTTTTTTTCAAGTCTAAATCTTCAGAATTGTATTGGGGAAGGCAGGGAAGAAGAGGGGAATGATAAAGGCAATTATCTGTATCAAGCATCATGAAAGTGCTCTGAACATGATAAAATACCATATAAATGTTATATGGTTGTGTCATAACTATTATAAAAGTTACGTGGTTAGAAAAAGAAGTAACTATGATAAGAATAATACTCTCTTGGTTTCCCATGGTGCTTCCCCATTGTTCAAGATACTTCATAATCTAATCCTGCCCCCACCCTGCCAACCTCATCTTCCACTCTCTACCACAAAGATTCATCTTCTGTTTCCATCAAGGTTGTCTAATTGGTGATGGTGAATACTTGCCATACATTTCAACCCTAACCCTTCACAGAGGCTACTGACTTACCTTAAATGCCTCCGTCTCCACTGCCCTGCTCTTATTCAAATTATTACTCAAACCCCACCCCTCTTCAGGTCACAGCTCAAGTCCACTTGCTTGACCACTGCTCACAGTGACCTCTGTCTTCTCTCAAGGCCAACAGCTCTTACCATCTGGACCACCACCGAGGCTGTCACTAACTTGTCACTTCCCTGTGCTTGTGCGTGTCAAGATCCCTAGAGGAAATGAATTGCACACTCAGAAGGGGTGATTGAAGATAATGTCATCACTACAATGCATAGCAGCGTAGGTAGCAAAGAATGATGAAGTGCCTGGGACACAGACAACAGGAAGAAGCGTCTGCTACCCTTAGGTCTGGAGAAACAAGTGGAGAAAGCAGTTCGTATAATCCAAGGGACACAGTAGCTCAGAAGTGCTCCTCACAGGAGCTGTGCCTTGGGAAAGGGATTCAGCTGCCATCTAGAGGAGGCTCAGCAAGAAAGGAACCAGGAAGTGTCCCAGTCTCCATTTCCTCTTGCCCTTCAGTCTTCAGTTGGTCTTGCCATTGACTGAACCCAGCAGGAAGCCAGGCAGGCAGGGGTTCAGCAGACACAGCCCATGCATGCTGTCCAGCCAGGACCCAAAAGAGAGAGAGTTTATGTATGTTTCAAAGTGCAGCTCGTTTGTATGACTTCTTGTTGGAATCAAACTGGTCATAACCTCCCCTGGTTCCCACTTTTGGTCACCCAAACACTGACTTTTAAGTTCCCCTGAATATGGAATGGGGTAGTGAGTAAACATCTTCCTTTGTGACTGTGGACAGTGTCTGGGCTCCTGAACCTTGAGACGACCCCTGGTACTTAACTTCTACTTCTAAGATATCCTTAAACTCCCCATGAGAGTTCTGTTGTCAATTCTTTATGCTCAATAAGCACTAAGAACTAGTCCTCCAGTGTCTCTAATCTAGGACGTACAAGGTGGCATCATTATTTTATTTCCTTGGCTGGATTAGCATATATTTGCATAATTGTTATCCAATAGCATTGAAGCATACCTATATCTGAGAAAACCAATTACTAAAGAAGAATTTTAAGCACACTAATCCACTTAGTGTTGCTAAAAAAAGAGAGAGAGAAAGAAGGGGAAAGAAAGCAACTGTTTTTTGAATGATCCTTTTTTCATATTTCATGTATTGCTTTGCATGGGTGATAAGTATGACCCAAAATAGAAAGCAGGCAGTTTATCATCAAAATATAGGTTTTGAAAACCATTTCACATCAACCATTTTATGGCAGGCTGACAGAAAAATAGCTCAGGTAGATAGTACCTAATTAAAAAAAAAAACACAGTATATTTTTTATTCTTACCTTTTGGTGAAAACAAAGAGAAACATTGTGCCACTGATGGTGAATCTTGCAGCGAATTGGCATCAACACCCCCTTTTTCCTTCCACTTACTTCGCAGAACCACACCTTTAGTAGTACTGAATAAATTCTTGAAAGTGAAAGAATAATTGAAAGAAATTCTTCAGCCCTCCCTGTTCATTCATTCTGATGTGCAATAACCCTCACCTGTAGGAATCTTATTGCTAACCTACATTCCTTCTGCTACAAAGTTAACCGCCTCCTACTCTTTCCCTCTTTGAAGATGGAAACATGAAGACAGCTGCTCTCTGTCCACATGATGAAGTTCAAGTGACTCCATAACCCTCATGAAATAGTAAAAGGAGCCATTACCTCCTCGATAAACCCATTTACGAAAGGGCAAAGTTTCCTAAAGAAACTAATTCGCTTGTTTGCTAACGGTCCAAATCCATGTTAGTTCGACCTTCATCCCCCACCTCAAAAAATGCCCAAGAAGGTCAAGGACCCAGTTTGTCTTGTTTCCCTGATTGATTCCAGCTCTGAGCAAAGTGCCTAGTGCACGGTAGGAGCTCCAGAAATATTTGACAACGTGAGAAAAATGTACCATGTATCACCTTTGGCTATAGTTTCACTCTAAGAATACATCACCTTACTGGAAGAAGCCTCTCCCTAAATAATAATGATTATGAAAGTAACAAGGACTCTTAAAAATTGAGAACAAACTGAAGGTTGATGGGGGGGGGAGGGAGGGGGGGTGGGTGATGGGTATTGAGGAGGGCACCTGTTGGAATGAGCACTGGGTGTTGTATGGAAACTAATTTGACAATAAATTTCATATTTTTAAAAAAAGAAAGTAACAAGGACAATGATAATAAAATGCTTACTATTTTATGTGCTTTAATGTATAAGCAATTTAACCCTCTGATGGGGTTTTAGGACATGCCACCCCAAAGTATGATACTTTGGCATATTGGATATTTTAAGCTGAAAGAGTTTGAGAAAGCAACAGAAGCAAGAAGGTGGCTCTGATCTACCCCACACCTTCTCCCCTGGGAGGTGCCCTCCTGTACCTGGAGGGAAGACTCATCTTTATCTTTTAAAACAAAGGAACACCAGAAAAGAATCCTAACAAACAGGGTTGGCTAATTTTCCCCTCATACTCCTTAAGGACCTGTCATATTTTCTACACAGCTGCCCACTCTTTATCAAGCTTAACGTAACCATACTCAGTTCTGTTTCTTCAGATCCTCATTTCCTTATGAAGGGTCCAGTGTCATGTAAAACTTGTATGCTTTTCTCCTATAATCTTCGTCAGTTTAATTTTCAGACCCAACTTGAGACCCTAAGAGAGTCAAGGAAAACTCTTTCCTCCTTTACACCTCAAAGCAATCATATACAACTTTTATGATATAGATTCCATATTATCCCCATTTTATAAACGAGAAAGCTGAGGCATGAAGCATATCCCTAGATAATGGATCGAATAAGGTTGGGAGGCAAACAATGAACCCAGATAGATAGGCACCAGAGTCAGGACTCTTAACATCTACCTGGAACGTATCCGTTTATACTCCTAAGGAAAGTGACAATGATTTTCTTCCAGATACTAGCCATGGTGTCTGTGTTTTAAAGAAAACCAGTGAATAATTGAGTTTTTTTTTTTTTTTTTTAAGTTTTGAAGGTGTGCCAGTTTAAAACTTGAGTTCTTCACCATCGAGTGAGTAACAAAAATATAAAGCTCAGCTGTTTTTTCCAGCATTGATAACCCAATGCAAATTGTTTGTTACTTTTCTTGTCTGTACAATCAGCTTTCGACTGCTGTGTTTTTTATTAGAAGCCCCTGAATTCAGGACGGAAGGACCAAATGACAATGTAGCACTACATGATCAAGAAATGTGTCTAGGGGCGCCCGGGTGGCTCAGTCGGTTGAGCGTCTGACTTCACCTTAGGTCATGATCTCATGGTTTGAGTTTGAGCCCCGAGTTGGGCTCTGTGCTGACAGCTCAGAGCCTGGAGCCTGCTTCAGATTCTGTGTCTCCCCCTCTCTCTGCCCCTCCCCAGCTTGTGCTCTGTCTCTCTCTGTCTCAGAAATAAATATTTTTAAAAAATTTTTTAAAAAAGAAATGTGTCTAGGTCCTGAGAAGGGAGAAAGCTGGATAGATGGTCTTCCCTGGAATTAAAGATTCTTCTTCACATGTAACTTACGAAAATGAAGAGGTCTGTTTTCTCAGGTCACTAAATGACTATTTACAGAAAGTTACAAAAGTGGCATCATTTCCTCTGTTGCTGTTGCTCCGGGTTACATGAATGGGGAGAATGAAGACAAATGAAAAGCCCAGGAGGACACAGATGGTGACAGGTGGGAGAGAATGATCTGATACCATTTCTTTATTATCTTTAAAATACTCTTGTTCAGGGGCGCCTGGGTGGCGCAGTCGGTTAAGCGTCCGACTTCAGCCAGGTCACGATCTCGCGGTCCGTGAGTTCGAGCCCCGCGTCGGGCTCTGGGCTGATGGCTCAGAGCCTGGAGCCTGTTTCCGATTCTGTGTCTCCCTCTCTCTCTGCCCCTCCCCTGTTCATGCTCTGTCTCTCTCTGTCCCAAAAATAAATAAAAACGTTGAAAAAAAAAAAATTAAAATACTCTTGTTCCTACAGCAACTGCCTGCCTCTTATTTGTGTTTACCCTTTACTTTCTTTTGAAAATATTATTCATTTACAGGCACATTTCTTCATCCTCTTTTTCTTTCTAAATGTTGAAGAAAGCAATGACACATGTAGAGCTCTTCAGAGGTCTATCACTTTAGTCAATTGGAAAAAAAAAAAAAGGTCTTGTTGGTAAATAAACAACTCCTGAAGATGAAAGGAAACGAGGGCTTTATTTAAGTCCTCTAAATAAAAGTTCAGAGATGAGGAGAAATAACTTTTAAATGTACGAGTAAACAATTTAAAACAAGTAGGCTTGTATTATGTGCTAATTAACATAAAATGTTTAAGTACACGCAAGCAGATTGAGAAATGTTTTCTAATGCAAGGAATATCCTCTCCCCTTGCCCTCAGCATTAAGTTTTATTGACAAAGACAGTGCATCACAAATGTTTTGGCCAGAATATTCCTGAAGGTGAGGGCAACATGTGTCTCCCCCCAGCACCTCTTGCTGCAAGCAAACCATTTTCTGAAGGACCATGTTTCACATGACTAGTTTATACAAATTCAGCAACCTATTCCACAATGTATAGATCTTGTTTTAGTCCAGAACAATCTTCTCAAAATATTTGAGTAAAACTGAAGAAAACCAGAAAGGTTATTGCACCTACTCATGATTTTTCCTACAGAGTTCAGGGCGTATGAAAATCCCAGTCTACAAGCACAGTCTAGGTGGTGGGCTCGCGGAATATGTGACATCATCTCTACTCAAAACTCAAGCCTCTAAAGTTAAATAAGATGAAGAACCACACAAATAAAAGAAACCTGCCCACAACTGGCAAACGGATTTGTTTGTGCTTAATTATTTCTGCTCTAACCTCTAAAAAAAATGGTGCTAAGAGGCAATGGTCTTGTCTGAAAGTGATTAGCAAGAACAAAAAAGTGAAGCGAACTTGGCCTCACAAACCCTGAGGTCCAGAGGTTAATAACTATATTTCACTTTCTGCAAACCACTAACTAACAAGCCTGATTGGCACACTTCTCTTTCCAAGTCTTTCAAACTTTTACCGTTTTCAAAAAGTCTCTCGATTTGCTTTCTGTAGCCAGCCATTGCTAGCAAAGGGTTCCTCTTCTTCCAGCTAAGATGCTCTGAAATGTCAGGGTAGTACACAATGAGGCCAAGTAACTAACTTAAGTTCTTCCCTTCACACACTTTCTGGTACACCTTTTACTAAACTTTCTTGTGGCATACAGGGGAGTCACTGAGTGTGCAATATTTTTCCCGAGGGGAGCACTGAACAGGAAGTCCTACTAAAATAAAAAAAAAAAGTTTCTAGATGTTGGGAGAAACTGAAAGTGAATACATTTACACTAACAGCAGCAGGAGCTCCCTTTACATCACACAGTCCCTTCACTCTTAATATTCATGCTTCAAAGGAAAACCGCACTTCGGGTCAGAAACACGACTTTGAAAGACAAGCGCTAAAAATGAGTCTGCACCTGTACTCTTGCCCCTGACATTTGACACTGCAGTTCCCTGCTCGTAAAAGTCCGGATGCTCTGCTAAGCGGTGAGATTCTGGAGGGCAGGAGTCCTCACCTTACACTCACCTTTGCTTCTCCAGTCTCTGGCTCAATATGCATGGGTTGAAATGTCCTTTTCTGACTCTTAAGTAGATTTTGCTTTTTGTTTCAAATTTAACTCAAAATCTCCTTGTTTTGACTATGCTCATGTGCTCTCTTCACCAAGAAATAAGTTAAAGAGCTTAGGGTGGGGATCGGAGTTTGCAAAACTAGTGACAGTACTCTCTGCTAAGTGGTTACGGTGGCAGGAGGGAGGGTGGGGGGAGACACCGAGATAAAGAGGCCAATCACAAAAGCCTATGATTTTGCTAACTCGACAGTAGTGTAAACTTATTACTGACAAGGGAGAGGACGAGATTGGTTGTAAGAAAACCTGGGTCCCATTTCAATTGAGATGATATATGAAAAATTTTACAAAAATGTATCAGGCACCAAGTAAAAACACTATACACACTAGTTACCACTGCTGTCGGTACCTTCTGGATCCATTCTTGTCTTTGAGAATTCCTTAACTTTACTTCTTGTTTATTTCCCCTCACCATGATACCCTAGGATTAATGACATGGAGTTTGTAAAGTGTTTTGAAATCCCTGAAGTGTTATAATCAACCCAAGTACCGTTTTATTTATGCAAACTGTGTCTACCCGGTGAGTCCACTTAAATATCTAGGATTGGGAACTTCTGTCTCATAAGGCTTAATAAATGATTCCCTCTGGCTCTAAAAGCAAGTACTTTTTCAATGACAATGGGAGGGAAAGCAAAGGAATTGCTCTGTGACATCTGTTGTGCAACGTTCTTCGAATGGCGCATCTCGATAAATGCATGAGAGTCCTCGGAGAGTTACTGCACACAGTGAAGAGAGAGTGGTAAAAATCCCAGTATCTCTGCAAAGGAAAAAGCAAGACAGGTTAAAACCAGAAAAGCCCCGGAGTCTACTTCAATAGAAATCCACAATGAGGCAGTGAGTCCCTACTTCGTACACAATGGCAGCTTTCTAGCGTCTCCCACAGTGAGACAAAATTAAACACGAAATTGGGATAGGGGCTGAGACGGTGGTGCATGAGGAGAGAAGAGAGACGAGGGGGATATAGTACTCTATGCCACAATTCCGAACCCAGGAAATGAGATAAAATATACTTATGTGAACTGCCTGAGCCAGTGTATATCAAAATGGGCAGTGTGAAATTAATCTAAATGCTATTGTATACGCTTGACATGCCTTATGTGGCCCATACGCTCAGATATTTATTCTATTAATGACACTAAAGCCGGTTAAGTGACTTTTTAAGGGGAAGATAGTTAAAAAGTAGCAGAATAAGACTGCACCTAGGCAGCCGGCCTCTGAGCTGCATGAACTTTGCACTCTGCTCCTGATACCTCCCCACGTGTTGGAGACAGCCTGTGAGGGCTAAAACCAAGAACAGGAGGCTCTGTGGGAGGACTGGTTTGCAAAGGGAGCAAAGTCCATTTGCCGAGTGGGAACTCAGCTTTGTCAATGGCTTTCTGCAGAACTTATTAAGGATTTTTAATACGGCTCCTGCCTACTTCAAGGCTTCAAGCTATTGAAAAATGAATGACACGATCTACATGAAAGACACATCTTCTGGCAAAAATATTATATATGAGCAATTGCAATTATTATTATTACTGTTATTACATTATTATTCAAGTATCTAGATTATTGAGGGGAAAGTAAAATTGTCACCTCTGTACCATTGTTCAACATGCCCTTAAATGGAAAAGTCCCCCAAGACATTCTCAAACACTACAGACTTGATGCATCTATTTATTCTTCTTCTCACACCTGCATTTTATAGCCATATGCTTCATGTGACAAATAAATATTCGAGTAGGTCTTAAGAGGCATTCTGAAAGCCAGTTCTTCAATTAGAACGTTCTCTACTTCCACTGCAGTCTTGAACTACTTTATAGTGAAAACCATGGGAAGCAAATGGATTCGCTACCTCCAAGTCATCATCTGGGATGGCTCTTTTCCACTTCACGTTCCACCTGATGTGTTCATAGGCATTGACTACAACTTCGATTGCTTTGGGACAAGAATGGCAGGCCTGTATCACCTGGAGAGGAAGCAGACAGGTTTATTTGTTCAACGCACATGTACGATTCATTCATTCCCACAAAGACACCAAGAACTGATGTATCTGTTAGGCTCCTTGCAGCCTTCAACCGCTTTTGCGAAGTCTCCCGCCTTTGAGTTTTCAAACACACTGCCAGCCCCGAGGCGGATGGGAAGATTAATAAAATCACACGTCCTCCCTTCAACATTCAGGAGCAAGTGAAAACGAGGTGCTAACGAAGCAGGTGGAAGCCTGATGAAATGCACATCTTGCCCTTACAAGCCTCACCCCTTCCCAACAGCTTCTGTGTCCACCTGAACACCTCCAGCTTCTCTCTGCCAAATTGGCCTCGTCTCCGGAAGTCCTTTGAGTACGGCCTATTTTTCATTTCAAAGGGACCCAACTGGTTCTGCAATGTGTCCGCCAACTGGTCCATAGGCAACCTGCAGCAAAAGTACTCTGGACTCCGAATTTACTCACCTTTCTTTCCTTTGCCAACAGACAAGCAGCCCCAGCCACAGACCTTCACCTTTAAATTTTCTCATCGTGAGTTGCACATTGGTTCCATTTTTCCCTTGAAACTCCAGAAAACTGTGGAGTCCTCTTCACTGGACTTGAGATGCAGAGAAAGCCCCCCATTGCTGACATTACAAGGGACACATGCCTTCGCACTCAAACAACTTTATCCAAAGAGAAGTTCTTCCTGCTTTTCCAGTCCTTTCCAACCTCGGCCTACTGTTGCTGGCCAAAGGGACGCAACACTGGATTTCCCCACCTCCTTTACAAGTTTGTCATAAGTGATCTAGAATTGCATTTTTTAGTGTGGGCTGTTAAGTACCTACCGGCTTGAGGCCCCAGGCAAAAGTGAGACAGAAAGATTATCATTCTAATGCTGTGTGTGTGTGTGTGCGTGTGTGTGTGTGTGTGTGTGTGTGTGTGTGTGAGTGTGGTCACCGGAATGAAGGGGCCATGTCAGGAAATTCTGATGTTCAGAGCAGGTAAGATGGAACCAGCTGACAGTGTACCTGCACTGCCAGTCTGATGAGCTTGGGACTGACTTCACAGGCCATAGGAGGCTATTACATTTTCTTAACAAGAAAGGGTTATATTCAATCAATTCATTCCATTAGGAGGCCTTTATTGAGCGCTGTGTTTAGCAGTAGGACAGTAATTCCGAGAAGTTTATGACCTGTTTTTCGTCTTCAAGGAGTTTACGGCCTAGTTGAAGAGAAAAGATACACATTTTTCAAAGAGAGAGCAATGTAAGCCGGTAAATAATAAAAGACTAACTTAAAGATCATCAAGTGTCCCTTGGGCATCATGAGCAAAAGCACAAAGGAGAAAACAAGGATATGAAGGTCAGAGAACAGTGAGGAGGCTGAATGGGGGTGTATCCAATGGCTTCTCAGCTAGCTTCACTGTCAGTCCTGAGAATGGATGGTAACTGAAGCTCTGAGAAAGAATAGTAGGGCTTAATGACTACTCAGACATGGGGAGTAAAGAATGCAACTTTCAAGACTGAGATCAAGGACATGTGGGGGTGCCACTGACAGAAATGAACAAGTTGGAAGGGTATACTAATTGGAGAGTTGTCAGGTCCCAGACAGGAGGATATGTCATATGCAATGTCTTAATGTCAGTCAAAAATGTGCATGATAGCACTCCACTGAAAAGGCCAAGAAGGAGGTGGAGATTTGTACATCACTAAAGAATATGCTGGCTAAAGCCAAGTGGCTCAATAATGCTCTAAATGGGAATAAATGCAAATGGTAGAGGACCGTGGTCTAAAGTTTGAGGAATTCTAATAGGCAGGAGAGAGGAAGAAGGAAAAAAGTTGTAGTTATCATTTTTTGAGTACTTATTATTTGTCAGGGACTATGTCAAATCTTTGCATATTTACCTTGCACAATCTTCAAACAACTTTATGAGACTAGCTCTACACTTATACCCATTTTACAGATTTAGAATCTAAGAAAATTTAAACTCAAGGTTACTTAGCTCATCAATGACAGAGCTAGGATTCAAACTCAGGTCTGTGTGACTCCAAAGGGTCAAAAGAAAACGGAACCTGTCCGAGTGAAAGACATCAAGCTAGGAGAGCTTTGGAAGCTGGATTATCACCAAAGCCATGAGGATCAGAGAGATGAAGACAGATTAGATACCACAAGATCTGATTAGAAAGCCAGTTTACTAAGAGTTGGGTGGATTCAAACAGGGAGGAATCAGCTTGTGAGAGACAGAGGATGGATACACAGCTGTAACTAGGGCAGATCTATTCTCATCTCCAAGACCTTGGTGCCATAACATACATGGTTTTAGAGACCCCATAAATAACTTTCCCTCCTGACTTTAGAACCTATTAAAAAATAAGATGAAGGTGACAATCCAAGATCAGAATGTCGTTTTTATTATTAATACAACTGATTACATATAATATCTTGAATTATGGGGCCACATCAAACTTCCTTACACTACACCCCGAATATAAATTTGCATCACCAAACTACAGGCCTTTGCCTGATGTAAAGAGGGTGTTCCTAGAAGCTTACCACAAGGAAGAACCAAGAATTCAGGTATTCTCTAGGCCCACAGTTAATCAAGCAAGTTCGTTCTTCCTCCCAACTTATCAGTAGGTTAAGTGGAAAGTGATAAGGTTGGAGACAGAGGTTTGGGGTGGGGAGGGTTATTTTAGCAGAACTTCCCTTACAAACACATGGGACCAAGGAGATGGCAGTTCTTTTCTATTGTAACAAATCAAAACCCAGCTCCAATGGCCAAGACCCAATGGGAATCAGGAACAACAAAATATGGTGCGATGAAGCAGAGTCATCAGAGTGGGGATTCTAGGAAAGAAAGATTTTTAAGAACTTATTGAAACACAGTTTCAAATCAGGAGGCATGGCCTCAGCAGAGGACTGTGTCAGCCCCAGCAACAGGCCAACCAGAAGGTCTCAAGAAGGAATAAGGAAGTTTTATTGAAATAGAGGTTTGAGTCAGTGGTATGCAAAAAAATGTTCAATTACAGGCTTTTTGAGGAAAAAAACCCTGTGTATATTTATATGTACATAAATGCATTATAAATTTTTACCAATATAATGTGCGGCCCGCAATTTATAAATAATAAAATGTCCAATACTCTTTATTTCCAATTCTGTAGAGCTGATTGGTTCCCACAGAATGCTTTCACGGATTTTGTATCAATTTTGTACGGATATTGAATTGCATTCATAGCCAAAATCTATGTCTGCCTTTGAATAACACATGTAGTTCTTATGTGAATGTTGGTTGATATTTTTATTACACGGAAGAGTAATTGGTCCACAAATGTGAGGCAATGAAGACAATATTGGAACTTCACTCATTCATCAATGACATGAGTAATTTTTTGTTGAAATATATAAATGTTTTCAAATACTGGAATCATACTTCCTCACTTTTTGGTGCTACACACTTTTTAAAATAATGTTTATTTTTTTTGAGAGAGAGAGAGTGCATGCACAAGAGACAGGCAGAGAGACGGGAGAGAGAATCCCAAGCAGGCTCCATGCTGATAGCACAGAGTTTGATCCCATGACCATGAGATCATGACCTGAGCCCAAATCAAGAGTCAGGCACTTAACCAACTGAGCCACACAGGAGCCCCCACACATTTAAATTTAATCTGTATTAGTAACATTCACCCCATTAATTTCTTAGGGCTAGACATCAACAAAGTAACAAATCAAGGTCTGGTCAGTAGCATTTGCTGATTTCTGTCATGTAAATACTCCCATCATGGTCTATTCACAGCTACCAACCTGAGGTCACTGAATGTATGGTTGGTAAGAAATGTGCAGTAACAAATCATTACATAATATAATATATCCACTACACAGGTATAATAGATGCATGTAACATCAAGAGCATTGATATATAGAGTAAAGTGATTAAGAAATATAAAGATGTGCACCTGGGTGGCTCAGTTGGTTAAACATCCAACTTCGGCTCAGGTCATGATCTTGTGGTTCATGGGTTCGAGCCCCGTGTTGGGCTCTATACTGACAGCTCAGAGCCTGGAGCCTGCTTCAGATTCTGTGTCTCCCTCTCTCTGCCCCTCCCCTCCTTGTGCTGTCTCTCTCTTAAAAATAAATAAACATTAAAATTTTTTTTTAAGAAATATAAAGAAAATAATTGAGAAATAATGTGTTTTAAATACCTATGATCTTTGTTTTTAGTATACTTGTTGTAAGTTTATTTTATTTAATTTTTAATAACGGCTGCACTTAACAATCAGCTCACACAATTCCTGATAAGTTGTCAGCCCTCATAAGCCACGGTGAAGCAATTCCAGCATTCATTTGCTTTTAGTTGTCTCATATTTAAGAAGCACCGGTTTAAGCCATGACAGAGTAACTGTATCTACTGAAGCTCTAAATCAGTCAAAGTGGCTGGGTCCAAATGAACACAACATAAATACTTGCTTAATGCATAGGAACCACTCACATACATATTCTGGGCAGAGTGCCCAAAACTGAGCTGCTGACCATGACTTTTTCAGCCGTGCCTAAACAAATAAAGAGCAATCCTGTATCATCAACCCATAGGGAGTAAGGAGGTGGGTTGAAGCCAGAGAGCCATTGCTAAAGGACCTCTGAAAAGTCATCATTTTTTGTGTTTACAAAAAGTGTAGCTAGAAGAACTTCCATCTCGGTCCTTGGCTGTTAGGGTAGTAATTTTTCAGCACCTTGGTCTTAGAAAATGGAGGCAAATGTGGCTGCTCTTTTCTCTACAGCTGGGATGAGGATGGCAGATGGGCAGTTCCAGGTGAAAGAGACCGACAGAATCTGAGGCTGACAAATTAATCTGTACACTCGTTATAAACTACTAACGCGGTGTCATAGAATGCTACAGTCCCAAGAGACCCTGAAGGTTATTCAACACCCACGCCCCCAATTTGGAGAGGAGAAAATTGAAACCAGAGAGGCACATAGAAAAAGAAGCATGAGAACTTAATCTCTGAGTTTAGTGCTCTTTCAAATATATTCTGATTACCTTATTTTACTTCTTAGGTAACGGCCAGTGAAATTAATAGTTTAAGGACACAAATCTCATTGCACAGATATTTTGACACAAGAAACACTCTTTACCATAATTATGTCAGGCTGAATTTTGTTGAAACTTCAAACTAATTCTCTTTTAAATGTAAAGATGTTGATGGGGCGCCTGGGTGGCGCAGTCGGTTAGGCGTCCGACTTCAGCCAGGTCACGATCTCGCGGTCCGTGAGTTCAAGCCCCGCGTCAGGCTCTGGGCTGATGGCTCAGAGCCTGGAGCCTGTTTCCGATTCTGTGTCTCCCTCTCTCTCTGCCCCTCCCCCGTTCATGCTCTGTCTCTCTCTGTCCCAAAAATAAATAAACGTTGAAAAAAAAATGTAAAGATGTTGCTGCTAACATAAAAATAGCAACTATCCGGAACTCCATAGACATCCTTTTCTAAAAACCTCCAGACAAATCCTTTCTGAAAGGATGATATGTGGTGAGAAGTACATTGGTAATCAATTGATAATCCAAAATACAGATTTAAATGTCAGAGTTACTAGTACAGGGATGATAGCTGAAATTAATCCAAGGCTTGAATCAAAAATATATTTATACTGGAATTATAAAAACAAAAAGCTATAAAAGTATGGAGAAATGAGAAAGCTTGTAATGAGGTTTAGCACATAGTTTCAGGGTTCACTCCGAAAACTGGCCTCTGCTCTGCATTAATTCCCTGGGTGCATTCACTCTACATGGAAGCCACACTGGTTACATTTAAAGACAAAATGCTCACATACCCAACACAGGTAATTTGTCCCCAGATATTCCTTACTTTCCCCTTCCGCCAACACCTTCATCACAGATGACCAACATCTTGCAACACATTACCTACTTCCCAACTAGGGTTTGCAAATTTAACAAATACAGACTGCCAGGTTAAATTTGAATTTCAGATAGCACAGAATTTTCAGTGTAGCCATGTCCCAAACATTGCACGGGACATGTTTATATGAAAGATTACTTATTATATATCTAAAATTCATATTTAACTGAGCATTCTGTATTTTATTCGGCAACACCATTCATAGCCCCTATCCAGAAAAAGTTCCAACTAAGTTATGGCTACAAGAACACCATCCATTCATAGTTCAGGAGCCTAATTCACACATCTGGTGCCTCAATTTGCACCTGGTATACTCCCATATATCACAGAGAGATAACTTGCCACCTTTCATGAGGCTAAAAAAAAAGAATTAAGTAGTTCTTAACCTGCAGTCTTTCGATGCACGAAGTCCAAAGCTCCCACTGCTGTCATTAGGTTTTGCTGACACTGACCACTAAGTTTTCTGCTGACAGAAGATGGTTCTCACAGCAGGAAATGCTCCTCTGAGGAGCCTGACAGCCTCCCAGCTCTCTTCACTGGCACATCAGGATTCTTCCAGAACTAAGACAGTTGGACACACTGTCTTCAGGCTTCAATAATTATTACACTAGGCAACAACAATGATAAAGATCCTTAAGAGACAGCAATCCCCAAATCATCACAATACACTGATTCCCAGGAACCTTGACCATCAAATGAGAAAGGACTATTGTGGACCCAAAGGGAGAAGATTCTGCTCCTTCTTTGTCAGCCTGGAAAACAGAAGATGCCCAATGAATTTCACTTTCTGTCTCTGGGATCTCTATTCTTTCTTCACCGAGGAACAACTGGACAATTTCTTCCCACGCTGGTGGCAACTGGAGACACCTTTGGATACTTCCCCTCATCATCTGACCCCTGAAAGCATAGATTAAAAAACAGATTCAAGATAAATCTCCCTGCCACCCTTCCCCTACAAGTGCCGCCTCTGTAAGCCACGTCAGCAGAGAAACTCTTAAGACTACCTCTGCCCTTTTATGTTGATATATCTGTGCAGAAAAGTACTTAATGATCAAAAAACTTGCTTGTATTCTGGGCTTCATTTGCAGCATTGTTCAACGGCAGAAATCATCCTTCCCTCTCCCAAACCCTCATGTACATTTCCCTCCCCTAGAAAAATGTCTTTCTTGCCCTACAAGAAAACCCAATCTTGGCTCCCTGGGGTGTCACTTCCTTCTGAATTATGCTTTGAGAAAAAAAAAATCAAATGTCCTTTTGTACCCTGGAAAGCAATTGCGGACCCTATAATTCTTTTTTTTTTTCCTTATGTAATTTATACATTGGCTTTCAGTGAAATACACCCTCTACAAATTTGCTTTGTATTTGGAAGACAGCATCTTCAGCTCTGACCTTGTTCCTTGTAAATAAGGAAACTGAATTCCTCATCCACATGAGAACAAATCACTTTATCTTCTGGATAAATGAGTCAGTCATTTACTTGTCGTAAAGATGACTCTCTCTTTGGAAAGTCGGGCTGTGGAGTAGTTGTGCTAAATCACTTTGAAGCATCTGCATAGTAAATTGAATAGTTTTTCTTTAGTTTTCCTTTGGAAGGGGGCCAGTGCTCTCACACTGTCTGTTGGGTAGCAACAAAAATGTTTATAATACAAGCCATCAACTGGTAGCCAATTCTATCCTAAATCTCTTTAGCATATGGCTAAACCAGAGGAACTCAGAGAAGCAAAACACAACTAAGAACACACTAACTCTGGATAGTGTCCTTGGAACACATAATCGTACACCTGTTTTACAGGCTGGTAGAGCCACCAAAGTTAGGCTGGCAGGAGGGACTCCCACAATAGACCCAGCGTGCGTTTTGAGAGGAGGAGTATGAAAAGAAACCATTTTATTGAGTACCACTACTGGGCTGGATGGTTAACATATCTTACTCACTTACTCCTGAAACGTTTTTGAAAAGTTGATATTTTTACCTTCATTTTTTAGATGAGGAAATTGAGATCTGAGAGATCAACGACTTGTTCAAACATCACACGGCAAGTAAATGGCCAAGCCAGGACTCATCACTAAGCCTCTGCCTCTAACCTTCTTCACTGTCACCTCTCAGAGGAGTGCCTTTGTGAAAAGAAAGGGACGTTCTTCACATTTGCAGGAAAGACTTCTTGCTGGAGAACAGAAGCTCCATGGGAAGGCCCGTTCTCCTTAATCTGGCTCTCAACGGGGAATGAGGAGAGGGTATTCTAGTTACTTTTGCAGAGACCTGTTTCATCCACAGTCAACCAGCAGTGAGTCTCAGACTAAAACTCAATAGTTCGCCTCTGGACAGTCTCACACGTTGTCTCTCCTGGTTGGAAAGGACCCTGTGGGTAAACCAGGCCCAGAGCACTGATTCTACTGATCAAGAAATATGTAATAATAGCAAAGGGATTGCCATCACTTCTTCAATGGTTACCACAGCCCTGGCACAATGCCAACACTTCTAAAATATTATCATTTAATTCTCAAAACAAACTTATGAGAAGGCTATTCTTTTTTTTTAAATTGTCTGACTTTATTGATTTACTTTGAGAGAGACAGAGCGAGCAGGAGAGGGGCAGAGAGAGAGAGAGAAAGAGAATCACAAGCAGGCTCCGCACCATCAGCACGGAGCCCAGTGTAGGGATTGAAGTCATGAACCACGAGATCATGACTTGAGCTGAAACCAAGAGTAGGGCACTTCATTGACTGAGCCATCCAGGTGCCCTGAGAAGGCTATTATTATTCACAATCAAATGAGGTAGGTACGTTTCTCTGGAAGCTCCATGCCCTTCATCCCTCTCCATCCTCTTCTATAGAAAGAAGGTGGCCTTAGAACATAAATACACAGAAAATTATGTTTCATGGAGTGAGCTGTATTTGAAAGAGATCACTTGTATGTCTTCTGGAAGTTGCACTGTGAAGATGGCCAGCCTAATGAGGTGTGTGTGGGGAAAGAAGATGGACATAGACCAAAGGAGTGGTACTCACAGATGTGGGACTGGGTGGGGGCAGAGACTGCAAAGACTGTCAGTGACTCCAGAGAAAGAGTAAAGAAAGGTTTGCACCATCCCCTGGGCTCTGAAAATACCTGTGTGCTACCAGTAAGATTAATTTCTTTCAAATGTAGGACCTACTCTGAATATTTTTGCCAAGCCATAAGGACAGAGTGTACCCATTTCACAGGGGAGGCATTTGAAGCTCAGGAGGTTTAAGTAATGTATTCAGAGTCAAATTCTTAGGTAAGTGGCAAGACCTCAGTTTGCTTGACCCCAAAGTCTATGTTTCTTTATTCCTGGCATGAATAGCTTGGTTTCTCTAGAATGAATGAGTTACTGGAGACAATGCAGAGATAAAAATTTAAAGCAGGAACAATTCCATGTGTAATTTAAAATATATTCTGCTTAAAAGATGGCGAGTATTTGCCTGTGTGACACTACTGACCTCTCCAGTAGCCTTAAAGTGGCCTTCTGATCTCTCAATTCAGTCCTGGCAGAAGCTGCTCCCAATTCACTGGTGCTCACCCAAGACATGGAGAATTATCTGCCACTCTCGTTCTCATTCTTCGCTCTCAGCCCCAGATTTCAAACAAACTTGGACCATGACAAAGTAGCCAGGGTTGTGTGTGCAAATGTGAGGACAGTTGGAATTAGCCCAAAGATTCAAGCCTCAAATAAGCTTGAGTCACCAGAAGAGTTGAGACCAAGCCATCCTTGAAGTCTCTGGGAACCCTGTTGACTACCCTGTTCTATACTTGGCACTTTTAGACATAACCTCACCTTGTGGAACTGTGGAGGGTATATTCGAGCAGCCCCATGGTTCAACAGCAGTTGGTAGCAGATCTCAGGCTGGGCAGCTGGGCGCACAGAGGTGACCTTCAGCACATACTGAATGGCAGCACAGCCATTGATATCCATGAGATTGGCTTCTGCACCAGCCTCTAGCATCATGTGCATGAGCACGTGGTCACAGTTCCAGGCTGCCTTGTGCAGGGGAGATTTGAAGTCGTCATCCCTGGCATTGACCTCAGCTTTGTAGTCCAGCAGCATGCGGCAGATGAGGTGGTGGTCCCTGCTGTACTCCTGCTCTTTAAAGCGGAGGGCCCAGTAGGTGGCGATAGCCAGCGGGGTCTCCATGTGGGCGTTCACACTGTCCACGATGGCACCGTGCTCCACGTAGAAGGCCACCAGCTCAGGGAGGCCGAAGTGGGCAGCTGTGTGCAAGGGCGTCTCCTCATCCTGGTTGTTCGTCTTCATGTTCACGTTGGCCCCTAGAAAGGGAGATTGAGGAAGACAATTTCGCAAACATATTTTGCCATTATTTCCCAAGTTCAAGGGACTTTTCTCACCGCCTCCCTTTCAACTTCTGATTGCCTTACCGGATCCGTTCTTTCCAGGGTAACTTGGTCTCCTGGGAAACCAGGCGTTTGAAACAACAGTGCCATCTTCTGGACAATCAGCAAATGTACCGGGGTTGGGTAGGGGTAGGGAGAGAAGGGAGGATGTCCGCAGAAAAGCTGGAGCGTAGTTCCTTGAGTTTTAATTCTTACCCCCAGATGGATGGGGAAATACAAAGTGATTCCTATAACTAAATAGCTTTTATCGATAAGATAGCAAATATCATTGAAAAGAAAGTTTATATTGCAACCTTTGAAGCTCAGACAGTTGGTTTTAAAAATCATCAATTTCTTTGCATATTTCACAAAATCCTGTTCTTCTCTTTCAAAGCTGGGAAACCTGAAAGTTTGGTCCAAGCAAACTTTAGTGTTGTGGAACTTGCCCAGCTCTGACTGAAAACAGCAGGTACTAGAGCCACTCAAGTGCAAGGCCCCCTTGGGGTACACTGGAGAAAAACAAAAAGCACAAACACTGACCACCAAACTAGCCTAAAAGGTCATATTTTGCTTGGAAAGGGGTAGAAGCCAGTATAATAGAAATACTCATTGAAAGAAAAGACAGTGACGTCAAGACATATTTGATTTATGGTTGATAATGGCTGTTACAAATACAAATTTGTAGTATTTGGAACGTCCCACAGAAATTATTTAACCAAACCCACTTATCCAACACACCAGGAAAGTGAGGTGAATTTTATTTTTCTGATAGAGAATGTTAAGTACTAAAATGGTCAACTTAAGAACCTGAAATTTTCTTCCTTGCCTAATTTAATGGAGTGAACGCGATGACCCCTGGGGGCCTACTCTATAATCAATTCTACTGGAAATTTTTATAGCTACTTTAAGTACAAATCTGGAAAGGTATTATTATTACGATTACTACTATTATTATTATTATTTCAGCAACTAAGATTTACTATGCACTTACCATGTGCAGCATTCTGAGCTAAATGTTTTCCATATAGTGCCTTATCGAATCTTTTTAGCAACCCTTTACAATAGGGGCAATTTTTATCCTATTTTTACAGATGAAGAAATTTGTACTTAGAGAGGCTAATAACTCCCTCAAGCTAAGAAGCAGTAGAATGGAGGTTTGAAAGCAGACAGCCTGGCTCTGAAATCTCTTACTACTGTACTATTCTACCTCATTTTTCTAAAAGTCTTTTCTGTGCATTGCTCTCTTTTGGTATTTGAAAACTTGAAAGTAGTAGAGAAATCACATTGCATTTTGTTAATTTTTTAAAAATTGGTTTTTCATGGATTGCTCCTTTCTGCCCTTTTTTATGGCATCCTCTGGTCACATGGAAACTGCTTGAGAAAGGCAATACTCCCACAAACATGCTCAGTATCCTATACAAAATCAACCCCCCAGTGAGGTTTCTGAAAGCACATTGTTCTATAAACTCCGAGGCTGCCTGTACTCCCAACTTGCAGAAAGCAGAATTCTAACCAAAGACGGTCTCGGACAGAATCATCTGTGTTCATCAGTATTCCACCCCTGAGAAATTCTGGGTCAGGTGTCTTTCCAGGTCAGCCCTTCTTTGCTCTGTAGGGAAATGGAATGAATAAGAATGTCTTCCCAAAAGCCAAATGTGGGGTCACTTCAGACACTGGAGAATTTCCAGTAAGGAAAGGAATCAAAGGATCAGAATGAAATTTTTACAGGCCAACTTGGAACAAACCACATCCTTTATTTTTTAATGTACTTGGACATTTACAATTGATCCTTGACCTGTTGGTACAACTAGATGTGCTGCATAGTTTTCTTTTCTGAATAGGCGATCTTTATTTTTATATTTGAATTGTATCTTTGAGTGTACCTTTTCCAGAGAATATATAAAGTAGGATGATTTCTTTTTTATTTTAGATTTTGTGATTTATTCAAGAAATTAGACACCATAAATATAAATTCTTGGAACCTTTTTAAAAATATTCTTAATGTAAAAATACAATGTAGGGGCCCTTGAGCAGCTCAGTAGACTGAGCGTCCGACTTCAGCTCAGGTCATGATCTCATGGTTCGTGAGTTCGAGCCTTGCGGTGGGTTCTGCACTGACAGCTGGGAGACTGGAACCCGCTTCAGTTTCTGTGTCTTCCTCTCTCTCTCTGCCCCTTCCCCGCTTGTGCGCTCTCTCTCTCTTTCTTTCAAAAATAAATAAATACACATTAAAAAAGAAGAAGAAAGAAAGCAAATACAATGTGTTAGTTGCCTAGCACTGCCGTAATAACAAAGTGCCACAAACTAGGTTGCTTAAAACAATGGAAATTTATTCACAGTTCTTGAGACGGGAAATCTGAAATTAAGGTGTCGGCAAGGTTGGTTCCTTGTGAGGGCTTTAAGGGAGACTCTGGGTCGTGCCTCTCCCAGCTTCTGGGGATGGCTGGCAATCCTTGGTGTTCTTGGTTTATAGGTGTATCACTCCAACGTCTGTCTTCATCTTCCCATGGCCTTGTGTCTGTGTCTGTGTTTTCACACAGCTATCTTCTTATAAGGACGCCAGTCATACTGTGGTAGGGGCACATCCTGCTCCTACTCAGCTAATAACATCTGCAACAACCCTATTTCCAAACAAGATCACATGCTGAAGTACTGGGGATTAGCACTTCAACATACAGTGAAACCTTGGTTTGCAAGCATAATTGATTCCAGAAACATGCTTGTAATCCAAAGCAGTCATGTATCAAAGTAAATTTCAAGAACCATTGGCTTGGTTGTGATCGTGTGATGTTAGGCGTCATGTACTACTCATATTACAAGACATCACTCGTTTATCAAGTTAAAATTTATTAGAAATGTTTGCTCATCTTGCAGAACACTCACAGAACAAGTTACTTACAATCCAAGGTTTTACTTTATCTTCTTTTGGGGAAGTGGGGCTAAGATTCAACCCGTAACATAAAACATGCATTACATAATATATAAAGATATGTATGTATAGTTTTTTAAAATATTGTAAAGCCATCACCCACAGAGTCATATTCCAGGTCAAGAAATGAAACACCTCCCAGAGCCAGAGAAGACCTCCACTTTCCTGCTGTCTTTCCCCATTGCCAGAGGAACCTAATATGCGTTTCTTTAGAGTTTTGCTACCTTTTTATATATCTCTAAACAAGATAGTTTCATTTTTTTGAACTTTATATAGATGAAATAATAAACACATATTCTTCTATGACTTGCTTCTTTCATTCAACATTATGTTTGTGAAAATAAGCTATGTTGTGATGTTTAGCTGTCTTTTGTTCATTTTATTGTGTTCTGTCTCACTGCACAAGAAATTCACAATTTATCCATCCTACTGGGTATTGGAAATTTCTAGTTTCATGCTATTGCCATTACTGCCGCTATGAGCATTCTTGTACATTCTTGTACGCTGGTGCTCATGGGTAGGATTTTCCCTAGGTTCCATACCTATGAATGGAATTATACGATCATTGGTTATGCATATCTTCAACTTCATTAGATAGTGTTAGGCAGGTCCAGTTTATGCTTTCATAAGCCATGCGTGAGGGTTCTTGTGCCATATTCTCATGCATGTTTGGTATTTTTGGTCTCTTTAATTTTAGCCAATCTGCTGGGTACATAGTAATATGTCATTGGGTTTAAATGTTTGTTTCCCTAATTAACAATTAATTTAGACAAATTTAAATATTTTTATTGACCAATACTGCCTTTTGTTTACTCTTCTAAGCATTTCCATGTTGTTATAGAATTACTTTAAATGTCATTTAAAAATAACTACCTAACAGTAACTACATAACTCCATTCAGTGAGTTTACCCAACTGTTGGATAAGAAGATTTTTTCTAAAGTTTTGATCTTATAATTAATGCTACAAGTAATAAATTTGTATGAAAATTTTAGGATTATTTCTTTGGCATAAATTCCCTCCCCCCCCCACACACACATAGAATCATTAAGCTGAAATGTGTGAACTGTTTTAAAGACTTTTATGAATAATTGTTAAAAGTTATATAACTCATTGATGTATAGCAGTGATATTTCACTCATCAGTATGTTGTTATATAATTTTAATTTTTTTTGTTAGATTGTAAGTAAAAATGATCTTCTTTACAAAAAATCTAGGGGTGCCTGGATGGCTCTGTTCGTTAAGTGTCTGACCTCTTCATCATCTCGAGGTTCATGAGTTCAAGCCCTGCTTCGGGTTCTGTGCTGACAGCTCAGAGCTTGGAGCCTGCTTCAGATTCTGTGTCTTCCTCTCTCTCTGTTCCTCCACTGCTCATGCTCTGTCTCTCTTTCAAAAATAATAAACATTAAAAATTTTTTTTTAATCTAAATGCATTTGATTATTAGAGTGTGAACACTTTTTCTGTAATTATCAACTAGTAGTATTTCTTCTTTAGTTAATTGTCCAGAGTTTTGTTCTTTTATACATTAAATACTTTCTGCTTTGTTTACATTTATAGGACTCCATCATTAAATTAAGATGTAGGCCTACATTATCATAATCGCTGTAAATTTTGTAACCAACTTTTTTGCTTTTTATTAAACACAATGATGTTAACTTTATTTTTTTAAATATTAGAATGTGTTGTACCTCTCAGAGGTAGCATTGCTATCCAGATTAATTATAATTTTTTATAGCTTTTTATAGATTTTTAAAATATTTAGCATTTGATTCATCTGAAACTTATTTTGGTGTAGACAACAATTTAGGAAGAATTGACATTCTTAAAATATAGACCCTCTTCATACAGAAATCTGGTCTATTTCTCCAAATGGTTTTCTTTTTTTTCAACAATTTTTAATGTTTATTTTCAAGACACAAAGAGAGACCGAGTGCTAGCAGTGGAGGGGCAGAGAGAGAGGGAGACACAGAATCCGAAGCAGGCTCCAGGCTCTGAGCTGTCAGCACAGAGCCCAACACGGGGCTCAAACTCACACACTGTGAGATCATGACCCGAACCAAAGTCAGAGGCCCAGCCGACTGAGCCACCCAGGCACCCCTCCAAATGGTTTTCTTTTACACTCTGTAAACTACACTTCCCAAAAATTTGTAGCAATTTTCATTCTAGTGGATAAATTATTTCATTCTGGGGTAGATTGTTTCTGGAGTAAATTAACTTTTAATGAGAGAAGGCCTTTCAAGAACCTTTTAATTTATGCAAGATGATCTTCAGAAGTACTCTGGAATGGTAGCAAAAGAGATAGACACAAATTTTAATTTGTACTGCTTGATAAAGAACAAGAACTTTTCAGATTCTGTCTGTGGGCAAAAAAGACAGATATTTGTGTACACTAAGAATGGGATGAAGAGAGGAGATAGAATAAGAATTTGAACAGAAAGAGTGATTGCTGGCCACAAAAATGACCAAGCATGGCCCTAGGGAAAAAGATAATGCTGAAGCCAGGATTACAGAGGGACATAGTGCCAGTCAATACTGAATTTTTTTTCTGTTCTCCCATAACATGTGAAAGTTTTCTTTCATTACTCTCCAACGAATAGAATCAATTTCATCAATTTCATCACATTTTCTTTCTTTTTTTTTTTTTTTCCCAAATAAATTTAAATTGCCTCTCAGTGCCCTTTTGTTATATTGCTCAATCATCAGTGCTTAGTCATCATGGTGGCTCCCTCTGCTGGACTTTGCTTCTCCCTACAGGCTATAAAGGCCATCAGAAGCATCCTCTCCAAAGCATCCACA
Organism: Leopardus geoffroyi; assembly: GCF_018350155.1. Taxonomy (NCBI): domain Eukaryota; kingdom Metazoa; phylum Chordata; class Mammalia; order Carnivora; family Felidae; genus Leopardus; species Leopardus geoffroyi. Next base: position 98,998,283 of record NC_059331.1, on the reverse strand, counting down.
TTCCCCCCAATTTCTGTTCCCTCAAGAGCTGCATAAGAGTGAGAGCAGAGAGCAAGTCTCTGTCACTGCACTGCAGAAACTCACTTGTCTATCTTCCCAGACTCAGGGAATCCACATCGCCCACCATATCCCCAAGCCAGCCCCTGACTTCCTTCTGTTCTAATGGATTTAATTTCTCAAAAAGCCTGTGTGTGAGTGGGGAGATCCGAGGTGAGGTGAAGGACAAGGCCAGGCCAGCACGTCTCAACCCTTTATGACATCCTTCCCAATTCTTCAAGGAAATGCAGACAATAACATCCACCTTCGTATGTAGTCTTCTAAAAATAAATATAATGCCTAGCTAACTTCTACAGGCAAAATGAAAGTACTTTCTAATAATCAACACTACCTAGTTATGATTATTATACATACTATAAATAAAGTATAATGATGTAGTATAAAGTCAATATGTTAATGACTATACTGGAGGCCATAATGAAATAGTGATTTGCTTGAACCCATATGTAGAACCTAACAGCTACGAATTTGAACCGACACAGGTATTTTGTATTGTAATTCAAATGCCACAAAGGTCATTGCCATAATGAATGTTATTCCAAAATGAGGAAAAACATTGGTAAAGTTCTGAATAAATCGAGGCCCAATCTTGCCCTCATTTATACCATAACTGCTTTCTTGAAAATATTCATACTTATTTACAATTCAAAGGTATTTTGTACTTATATGCGCAATGGGGTTAGGTTAAAAATCTGTGTTACTACATCTAAATATCTAGTATTATATCAGCACCAAATCTAAGATGTGTTACACATTATGACATAATTCAAACATACAGAAAAAATTGTGAAAATATTATAACAGACATATATATATCACTGCCCATATTTGACAGATAATAATTTTTGCCATATTTTCTTTAGCTTTATTTTTTCCAAGACAAAATTTTATAGAAAAAAAATCCAGCTCATTTCTCCTTTCTTTCCTTTCTTTCTCCACCAGAATAACTACTATCCTAAAGTTGGTTTTTGTCATCCCCATGTAAATTTTCTTTCTTTTATAACTCATATGTGTACCCATAGACCGTATATATGCTATTGTTTTGTGTTCATAAAAACTATATAAATGGTATCTCACTTTCAACCTGTTTTTATTAGTCAACATTATGATTTTTTTTATTTATTTTTAAATGTTTGTTTATTTTTGAAAGAGAGAGAGACAGAGCACGAGCAGGGTAGGGGCAGAGAGAGAGGGAGACACAGAATCTGAGGTGGGCTCCAGACTCTTAACTGTTAGCACAGAGCCCAATGCGGGGCTTGAACCCATGAACTGTGAAATCTTGACCCTAGCCAAAGTCAGACACTTAACTAACTGAGCCACACAGACACCCCAACATTATGTTTTTGAGTGGAGAGCTGATTTTTTTCACATCAGCTGCTGAATAGCTTCTCAGTATATAATTAAACTACAGCTTAGTTAAACCTAAACTACCTCTACTAAAGACAGTTGCTAAACTTTTTCATAATAACTATATTTTTTAGATCGTGCAGGAATTTCTTGAGAGAATTAGAATTACTGGGTACCAATGTATGAGCAATTTTAACTAGATTAGATTATACTCACCAGTGGTTATACCATTTTATATATCCATCAATAGAGTTGAAAGGTTCAGTATCACTTCTAACACTTGATAGTATCAAACTCTTTAATGTTTATCAATTAGATGGTGCAACACGGTATCTTTTTTACTTCATTTGCATTACTCCTGGTTGCCAACAAAGTTGAGTGTCTTCTCATAAGTTTACAGGCAACAAGATTCCCACTTATATTAATTGCTTCTTCATAGCCTCTGCCCATTTTTCATTGGGTTGTTTGTGTTTTTCTTATTTATTTTCAGGATATAAGTAAGATCCTTATGGGGATAATGGTAAAGATTTGATCAAAGGCAAAGGACTTCAATTAAGTGGGACGTTTTGCTGTGTTCATGGATAGAGAGATTCAGCATTGTAAGGATGCCAAGACTTCCTGAGTTAATCTATAAATTCAATGCCATGCAAACATTTTTTTTCATAGAACTTGCACAGAGTAAAGAGCACATCAATTTTGGAAAACAAAAGTAAAAAGAATGAGAAGGAAAGAAGAGATTGTGAAGAAGGGGAACTTATCCTACCAGGTATCCCTGCAAATTGTAATTAAAACAATGTAGGATCGATGCATAGAAAGACAACTAAACCAGTGAAACAGAATGGAGAGCTTAGAAACAAACCTATATACAGAAAGCATCTGTAAAGCATCTTCAAGTTTGCAATAAAAAGTTAAAATATTTCTTGGTTTTAGCTTTGATGGCATATTTGATATTCTTTTTTAAATATTTTAATCTAGTATCATTGTAACAGAAAAAACCTATATGTAAGCAAAAAAGAAAACACTCTATTATTTTAACTTCCTTTTTTTTTTTTAATTTTAGGAGAAGGGCAAGATTTGGCTTTCCTTGAAGATTTGGCTAAATTTCTTTCATGCTTACATATCCTGATGTATTTTTTTCTGCTTTTGTTTCTAAGCTTTCTCATTTTACATTAGATTACTTTTACAAGGTATACATTACTGGATTTTTAAAAATCAGTAATAGAGTACGCCTTTGCATAAGTAATTTAAATAAACTTTTGTCACTCATCAGCCATATGTCTTTAAACCACACTGCCCCTATGAGCAGCAGGTGCTGGGAACCAAAATAAAGAAATACATGCGATCTGTTTTCATAGACCCATCTTCTTCAATAAATTTATGACATAGCTTCCTTTCAGATTAACTTACTTTCATTAGATAAATTTTTATTATGTTTTTATTAAACCATAAGGTACGTGTTTAAAAACGTCAGAAGTATAGAAGACCTTGATTGACAATTTCATTTGTGCATTTACAAAAACACGTCTTTTTTTTTAAATATTTATTTAGGGGCGCCTGGGTGGCGCAGTCGGTGAAGCGTCCGACTTCAGCCAGGTCACGATCTCGCGGTCCGTGAGTTCGAGCCCCACGTCGGGCTCTGGGCTGATAGCTCAGAGCCTGGAGCCTGTTTCCGATTCTGTGTCTCCCTTTCTCTCTCTGCCCCTCCCCCGTTCATGCTCTGTCTCTCTCTGTCTCAAAAATAAATAAACAATGAAAAAAAAATTTTTTTTTAAATAAAAAATAAAAAAAATAAATATTTATTTACTTTTGAGAGAGAGAGAGAGAGGGAACAAGCATACACACACAAGCAGGAGAGGGGCAGAAAGAGAGGGGGACAGATGATCTGAAGTGGGCTCTGTGCTGACAGAAAGCCCAATGCAGGGCTCCAACTCTGTGAACCACGAGATCAGGACCTGAGCCGAAGTTCAGCACCTAACTGACTGAGCTACCCAGGCCCCCCTACAAACACACATCTTTTAACTATATTTGTTTTTAGATCTTTTGGCAGTTACTCCCATAACTCCAGCTAACTTACTTTTTATTATTTGTTATCAAATTTAGATGGAATTCTTTACTTTCTGATATAAAAGGCAAGTTTTTGTTTATTTGTACTAATCCTTTTCTTTTTTTTTTTTTTAATTTAAAACACTTTTAAATGTTTATTTATTTTTGGAGGAGAAAAAGAGCATGAGTGGGGGAGGGGCAGAGAAGGAGGGAGATACAGAATCCGAAGCAGGCTCCAGGCTCTGAGCTGTCAGCCCAGTGCCTGACGTAGAGCTCAAACTCACAAACTGTGAGATCATGAACTGAGCCAAACTCGGATGCTTAACCGACTGAGCCACTCAGGCGCCCCATAATCCTTCCTCTTTTCAATATTTGATCTTTTCATCATGTTTTAATTCTTCTGTTGGAATATTAAAACTTTTTTGCACCTAAGTCTCTGCCATTGAATTCGTTATGTTAGCTCCACCACGTGCTTTATGAAATGAGGTTATCTCCAAGCTATCTCCCTCCTACACTTACATGCTTCATTTCTGACAGCCACAATTTATATTGTCAAAGCTGTAAGGTTATTGTATTCAGTTCTGCAAACCTCAATCTAGTCTTCAGGGTTTTGTCCATGGTTACTGATAAAAGTTTTCAACCAATAAACAGTATTTAAATGATTATGACTTAGAAGTTGAGGTCATTTTGGCCTCTAACTAAAAATGCAGAAACATGAGCCATGTTGCAATGCAACTGGTAAGCCCCAACCACGGCTGGCTTTGCACAGAACCCCTCACCCGGAAGGGTGCCACATTTGGTTTAATGCTTTATTATCACCATCTTTGAAATTCTTAGTTTTTTGTTTTTTTTTTTAAATAAGAGGCCTGCATTTTCATTTTGCATTAGACCCAACAAATTATGCAGTCTGTCTTTTTCTCAGCCCACACCCAAAAAATCAATTTGAGTCCTTACAACCAGTGCATGATATGTTATGAATCCCTTACACAAGTGGGAAAGTTTTATTTGACTACCTGCGACCTAAGAAAGGAAAAAAAGGCAAGTTAGTAAGTAAACTTAAAATGTCACCTGCTGCCTGAAAGGTTCCACCTCAGTTAGAGCATACTGCCGTCCGGCAAATGGTGAGCTGACCCACATGTTCAGGGAAATCAACATGGTGGAATAGGTGACCAGGGTGTGTCCTGTAGGACAGCAAGGAAAATAGGGAACTCATCCCTTGTTCATCCTACCTACCATTGGCCCCCACGTTCCTCAAATTTATTAATCTTATCTGGGGTTGTTAATCTTGTGTTTATTTACAAAAGTAATAAAAGAGATCCTTCTAAAACAATTTTGACTAAGGCATTTGATTTTTTTAACCACTGAACTATAGTTATTTTAATTTATTTCTCTGTGCTTATTGGTTGCAGTCCTTTAAACATCTGCCAAATGAGAAGGTGGCTAAGCTGGATTCCTACAAGAACTTTCCTGCTCTTCTTATCTCTCCTCCCTTTCTTGTGCATCATCTCCGAAGGGGTTTGGAGCCCATTATTAGTAAAATGGATAAGAACGAATAGAAGCACGAGATGAGGAAAGAGTATGTGTCCCTTCCCTAACTGGATGCTTCCAGTCTGCAGTGGACTTGAGCAACAGAAGAGGAGAGTTTAAGTCAGGTCTGAATTATCAGCCCCGGACGTCCAACTTTTGAGTTGAGAGTGACTTTTGAAGCTTAAAGTGACTATACAACGTTTTCTTACCTAAACGTTGCTGGAAATGACATGGACCCACCTGAGTTTTCTTCCCACAGTAGGGGAGACACTCAAGCCTCTGAATAATTTAAAGAGAAATTTATTATTAAATTTAATAATTTAAACAAAAACAAAACTCTTTTATGAATAACATCCCTTGTATTTTACACGATCCAGTCAAAAATCAGGTGGCTAGTAAATTTTTCATGCAGGGCACCTTTTGGCATATTTTCTCAAATACATGAGACTATTTTTTTATTGTCATCATACAATTAAAATAACATTGAAAGAGAGGCCTGGGTGGCTCAGTCAGGTAAGTGTCCGACTTCAGCTCAGGTCATGATTTCACAGTTCATGAGTTCAAGCCACGCGTTGGGCTCTGTGCTGACAGTTCAGAGCCTGGAGCCTGCTTGGGATTCTGTGTCTCCCTCTCTCTCTGCCCCTCCCCGGCTCGTGCTCTGTCTCTTTCTCTCTCTCTCTCTCTCTCTCTCAAAAATAAAATAAACATTAAAAAAATTTTTCAATAATAAAATAACATTGAAAGAGTATAGAATTCTTGGGTAATTTTCTCCACAATATTCCGTAACTTCATTCTACTCTTTTTAAATACTAAACATTATAGAGTAATGAAAACCACTAAATCTTTTGTTTCTTTAAAAGCAATCTTCTTTCTTTTATTCAATCATTTGTACACTTTTACTATTTTTTTTTGCTGTTGACATTGAATATTTTATTTAAGATGTATCTAGGCTTAATTTGTTTTCATTAATTTTGCCAGGAACCAAACGTATCCATTTCATCTCCATGTGAATAAGTGTTTTTAGACAAGAATTTTAAATTCGTACAGTCTTAAATTTTAGACCAATTTAACTATTCATCATATTAAAAAAGAAATATTGTTTTATTATTGAAAACTATAAAACTTTGTTTTGGCTTAAAATTTTCATCACCCAAGTTATGGTCATTGATAAGAAACTCACTCTCACAGTTTTTTTTTTTTTTTAATTTTTATTTATTTTTGAGACAGAGATAGACAGAGCATGAATGGGGGAGGGTCAGAGAGAGAGGGAGACACAGAATCTGAAACAGGCTCCAGGCTCTGAGCTGTCAGCACAGAGCCCGACGCGGGGCTCAAACTCACAGACAGTGAGATTGTGACCTGAGCCAAAGTCGGACGTTTAACCGACTGAGCCACCCAGGCGCCCCAACTCTCACAGTTTTTTAAAACCCCAATCCTCAAATGCACCAGTGAAAACATGGTAAATTACTCATGGCTTTCTTTTTAACATCACCTTGAAAAAATTATGATTTCCTTAGAAAAAGAACTAAGGGTGAAAAGTATATAGTCTCTGGTTATAGTGGCCTGCGCATAGGGAGACGTGGAGAAAATATTATCATAGGTCATAATAGGAAGGGTTTGAGAAGGAATTTGGTTTAATTTATTAACTTCAGGTAGGCATTTAGATTCCTCACTAGCTACTTGTTTTGTCTGAGATGTCTTCTTCCCCCTCTGCTTGAATGTCACCTGCCTCAATTTGGCCATGCTAGGGCTTGATTAGGCTTTTGTGCAGGTAAAAGACAGTACATTTGTTCTGTGTTCTTTTATGAAAATATTAATAATGTCTGCTACTTTTCCAGCACTCACTAAGAGTTTTACATATATTGTCTTGCTTGTTATTAACAGTAAGCATTCTTTAGAAACATCTATTATTCAAAGGTTAGATTTCTTTTTTCATATTCAGGGCTTTTCATTTTCTGCGTGTTCTGGGATTGTTTCTCAAGTCTGCTTCTTTGTCAAGGATGCAATTTTGTACAGTGTCAAGTTTGTTATTAACTGTCACCAAAGCGTATTTTCAGTTGGCTGCTTTGTTCTAGTTTCAATTTTGCCCTTTCAATCTACAATCTATGGCAAATATATTTTCCTGTATCTTTCATAGTCTTGTCTTAAATGAAATCTTAAATGAAATACCATTTCCTGTAAAGCCCCGTTTCTCTAATACTCACATTCTCCAGGGTCTGGAGTTGAGAACTACCTTTTTCTAGATCAACAATGGTCTTCTGAGCCATTACTCTCTCACCCTTGTGTACAACCCTTCATCTGTTAAGGTTTATTATCACCCAACAAGGTTACTTTTTATCCCTTCTTATCTACGATCTCACAAACTCCCTATCACTCTCCCATTTGCAGTGAGGACATAGGTATCTGGCTCAGTCTTTCTTTTGTCTCTGTCCTGATACCATCCTGCAATACCCTTGTGGATGTCCCATCCAACACGTTCACATGCACAGTTCCTAAATCTTCTCAGGCAGAGTGTATTACCATTATTAAACATCTTGTTGGTCCTTCTTGCAGTGGCTCCCCTGTTGAAGGTTTCTGCATCTCTGCCCTGCTTAAGTCAGTTTGAATGACTGATTCTAATTGCTTAGCTGCCATCTCTATCCTTTCCCTAGCTAAGCTACTCAACTTTTCCTTGGTCACCGATAGATTTTTAAATTTTCCTTAGGCTAGGATTTAATCAGGACAGAAAAATCATGCTGTTGTAATTATGCCACTCACACATTAGTGGCTTGATGCAATAAGGGTGTATTTCTCACTGTTAACAATGCATTGTAGTTCCAGAACAAATGTACTCTGTTTGATCTCTCAGGAATCCAAGCTACCTCAGTCTTATGGCTTCACCATCTTTGCTTGAGGATTCCTCCACCATCACAATACCATGGGGAGAAATAGACTTTAAAAGTCCTGCATGGGCTTTTCACTGCCTGGAAGTGACTAATTTATTCTGTTCATATGTCATTAGGCAGAAGGTACATATGGTCCTGCTGAACTGCAAAGGGACTAGACTAGAAAGTATGGTTTCCATGAGCCTGGAAGGGAAGAGAACTGGATACTGATGACACTAGTTATTGCTACTACGGCTGAATTGAGTTTCTGTAGGTCTCAGTAAACCTACTGTAAACCTCAGTAAACCTCAGTAAAAATGCGGACCAATTCAATTCTTACCTTTACCTTCTCCATTTCATTTCAGAGAAGAGGAGTCTCCCCCCAGTTCAAGACAAATAGCTCCATCTTTGCAACTGATCATGTGTGCAGCAAGGGGATGTTGTTCCACAAATAACATCTCTTTACTGTCCAACACCTCCCTCTCCATTAACTTTTTGCCTTCATCGAATAAACATACTTAAGCTTCTCCCAACACTTATCTCCGTTTTAAGCACCCTCCGATTTCTTTCGATCTCTTTTTAGCCAAGCTTCTTGAAAGTGAAGTTTCTACTTTCTGCACCATTTCCTCACCACTCACAATCCCCTCAGCCCATTACAGCCTGCCTTCTGTTGCCTCCACACCATTGGAGCTGCTCCGACAGAGTTACCAGTGGCTTCCAACTGATCATTCCCATCTACAATTTTCAATTTTCATCTTACTACGCTTCTCTGCTATATCCAATAGTGTTGACAACTGACTTCCCTGGAATATTTTCTTCTCTTTCTCTGGATATTCCTTCATTATTTTTATACAATTCTTTTTCTTCTCATTCCCTAGACTGTATTATTTCACATTGGATCTCATCTTTTTTTTCCCTGGACTTCTTACTGTGCATGACTTTCTTGAGCAGTCATAACTACTCTTTTCATTTCATCTATGAACAGATACCTTTCAGAACTATATGAATGACCACATATCTGATAAGGGACACATCCTTCTCAAGGTTATGTAGCACATTTACAAAAATTGATTCTATACTAACTAGGTCATAAACTCATCTTCACAAATTCCAAAGGCCAGGCATCACTACAGACCATTTTGTTGACCATAATGCAATTAGAAGTTAGCAACAGGAAAGACAAGTTTAATCTGAAATCTATTTGCAGATTGCGGGCACATTTACAAATGACTGAATGGTCAAAGAAGAAATCATATCAATTAAAATATCATTAAATTAAAAAAAGGGGGGGGGGCACCTGGGTGGCTCAGTTGGTTAAGAATCCAACTTTAGCTCAGGTCATGATATCACAGTTCGTGAATTTGAGCCCCGCATCGGGCCCTGTGCTGACAGCTTAGAGCCAGGAATCTGCTTCAAATTCTGTGTCTCCCTCTCTCTCTGTTCCCCCCCCCCCCGCTCATGCTCTGTCTCTCTCTCTCTCTCTCTCTTTCTTTCAAAAATAAATAAAAACATTAAAAAATATATATATCATTAAATTAATTATATGTTAAAATAAATTAATGATATCATATCGTTAAAATAAATTAACGAGGGTGAATAAACTTCATATCCTCCCAAAAGGGAGAGAACCCAATTCAAAATGGGCAAAGTATCACTGTGAAGAAGATATATAAATGGTCAATAATCACATGGAAAGATGTCATTAACTATCAGGGAAATGCAAATCAAAACCACACTTGGATACTACCTTATACCCATTAGGATGGCTATGGTCAAAAAGACAAATAATAACAAGCGTTAGCTAGGGTATGGAGAAATAAGAATCCTCATACATTGATGGTGGGAGTGTAAAATGGTGCAGCCACTTTGGAAAATAGTATGGCACTTCCTCAAAAAGTTGAACACAGAGTTCCTGTACGAACTCAACAATTCCACTCCTGGCTATATAGGCAACAGAAATGAAAACACATGTCCACACCAACATTTGCACTGGAATGTTCATAGCGGCATGATTCATAATAATCCCCAAATGTAAACAATCCAAACATCCATCAGCTGATAACCAGATAAGCAAAATGTGTTATGTCAATACAATGGAATAATAGTCATCAACAAAAAGGAACGAAGTACTTAAACCGTGTTCCATTGCATTGGTTCAAAAAGTACTGAAAACATTATGCTAAATGAAAGAAGCCAGATACAGAGGACCGCATATTGCATGATTCCATTTATACGGAAAGTGGCAGAAGAGGCAAGTACACAGAGACAGAAAGTGGATTAGTGGTTGCCTAGGGCTAAAGGGTCGGGAGCAGGGGCTGGAAGAAAATGGAGAATGATTGCTAAAGGGTACAGGTTTCTTGTTAGGTGATAAAATGTCCTAAAATTGTAGGGATGATTGCTGATTGCGTAACTCAGTGCAATACTAAAAGCCATTAAATTGCAGACTTTAACTGGGTGAATGGTATGCAAGTGAGTTCTCTCGCAATAAAGAAATACCTGCTAAGAAATATCTGAACGGTCTTGAGCTGACCCCTGAGTCTCAGACCTATATGTACAACTGCCTTCTGAACAAATCTATTTGGAGGCCCACCGAGCACTGACATTTAACAGGTCCCAAACTAAACTCTTTTCCTTTTTAATCCTCGCACTCGTGTAAGCTATATTTCAATAAATAGTGCTGCTCTGGCCCCAGCGAATCAAACTGAAAGTCAGAAATTCACCTTCTGTCCCTCCTTCTTATTCATCCTCCTGCCCCATCTCATCAATTGTCGAGTGTTGGCACTGCTGCTTGTTTGTACATCCCCCTCCATATGCTGAGAACAATGTATTTAAAATGCATAACTGACCATGGTGCCATCTGTCTTAAAATCCTACAGGAGCTTTGGGGCTCCTGGGTGGCTCAGTCGGTTAAGCGTCCAACTTTGGCTCAGGTCATGATCTTATGGTTTGTGGGTTTGAGCCCTGCATTGGGCTCTGTCCTGACAGCTCAGACCCTGGAGCCTGCTTCGAATTCTGTGTCTCCCTCTCTCTCTCTCTCTGCCTCCCTCCCCGCGCCTTGCACTCTGCCTCACTCTGTCTCTCAACAATGAATAAACCTTAAAAATTTTTTTCTTTTTTAAATCCTGCAAGAGCTTTCCATATTCTATAAGAGATGGTTTCAGCTTTTTATCGTAAGAGATAAAACCATCCAAAACCCAATTTCAGCCTCTGTGACTTCTACCCTGCTATCTTTTGTCTCACACTTTGCTTTAATTACTGAGAAATCCTGTATGTTGTTCTTTGCAGACACCTACGCACCTTTGCTTATGTTGTTTCCTTGACCTGCAATGACCTTAATTTCTTCTTTCCTCATCCTTCAAGTTCCAGTGTCATGTCTTCCAGAAAAAAACTTTCCTCCCCCCCAGGCGGTGCTACTTGTCCCTCCATTATAAAAATGTTATTTTCTCACTCTAACGAGTAACAGATTTGGGTGTCTTTTTCTTTACTTTAAGATCCTTGAGAACCGATGCTATTTCTATTTGTTTTTGTGTCCCTCGTATGTGGTACATTCATCCATTCAACAAATATTTATTGAGCCCCTACTATGTACCTGCTACTGTTCGAGGCTCTGGGAACACCCTAGTAGGTGAGAGAGACAATGTCCCTAACGTCATGGAATTCATATGCTAGAGAAGACGAAAAAGTTAACTCACGTATAGGGGCACCTGGGTGGCTCAGTCAGTTAAGCAACTGACTCTTGATTTCGGTTCAGGTCATGATCTCAACAGCTTGTGAATTCAAGCCCCTGAATTGGGCTCTGCTGGGGATCCTCTCTCTTACGCTCTCTCTGTCCCTCCTCCACTCGTGCACTGTCTCTCTCTCTCCCTCTCTCTATCTCTCTCTCAAAAATAAATAAACTTAAAAAAAGTGAACTCACGTATAGTTACAGGAAGAAAAATACGAAGCTGGGGGGAGTGATGGAGGATGACAAGGGAAGAAGATGAAGTATTTCACGTACAGGCTCTGAGGACATGACGTTGGTGCAGCACTGAAGGAAACCATCTGAAAAGCAGGGGGGGAGGGCTTTCCTGGCGAAGGAAACAGCAAGGGTGCGGGTTCTGAGGCAGGCAGGAACAAGGTAGATGTTTTCAGAAAACGCAGAGAACACAAGCATCGAAAGAAGTGAGTAAAAGAGGGAGTGGTAGGAAATGCCATTGGTGAGGCCAGCCTTGACCAGAGGATGACAGGCTCAGCAGATGACAGAAAAGACTTTAGACCACATGCTGGGTGTGAGGGGAAGCCTCAGGGAGGGAAATAGTCTGATTTACCTTTTGCAAAGATCACTAAGGCTGGATGTGTGGAGAGTGGATGGTAAAAAAGGAGATCATGAAAGCAGGGGAATTATTGAAAAGTCTGCTATCGTAGTCCAAGAAGAAATAATGTGGCTCGGGTTTGGGTGGTCCCAGTGTAGTTGGCTTGAAGTGGCCAGACTGGAGATATTTTGATGGCATCAACAGGTCTTGTGAGGTGTGAGGGATGAGGGAAAGTGAGGAAATGGAGGTGCCTTCTAGGCTTAGGGCTTGAGCAATGGGAAGAACAGAATCGTCATTTGTTAAGATGGAGGCAGGGGCAGGAAACAGTTTCAATCTGGACATGGGAAGTTTGAGATGTTCATTCAACATCTAGTGGGAGATGGGTCATATGTAGTTGGGTATGAGCTGGAGCTTGGAGAAGAGGGTCAGGCTGGGTGATACAGATCTGGGAGTGAACCCCATTTGATGGCATCTGAAGCCGTGGGACTAGATAAAATCACCAAAGTGAGTTTAGAAGGGAAAATATGTTTTCAACTGAGTCCTGGGACCCAGTAATGTTTAAAAGTGGGAAAGAGAAACAAATCCAGGAATTAAGACTGAAGAGAGCCAGTGAAGAAATAGAAAAACGTCTTGGCTCTATAAATGCTTATTAAACCAAGCTGGTTTTCACATGGCCTCTTCTCATAAGCTTTTTTAACAGCTAACTGTATTTTTTTTTAAACACATTGAAAACAGGAAGCAAATATCACAAACTATTTCCTTCTGTCTACTGAAGCGAATCTTTTTCATATCAAAGCTTATCTGCCAACTCCTCAGAATATTGCTTCTTATCCCTGGGGATGCAGACTTTTCCTCATACAGCCCATGTTTATTTATTCTTATGTTTATTTTTAATTTACTGAACCTTAAGGCAAAGTTATCTTTCTAGACATGAACAATCCAGATGCAGGCACTGAGCTCAGTCACCTTATACTTACTTTATTTTTTATCTTTTTAATTCAAAAAAACCCCACGTTGATGAAAATTTAGCCAAATAACCATAGATAAGACTGAATAACTCAGACTTTGGGAAATGTACTATTATCATACTATTTTGCACTAATCTTTATGGGCTCATGAAGTCAGACCATATCTTAGGATTGGGGATGGTGTTTTTGCTGAGGGGAATGAATGCTGCTATTGTCATTCAACTGAAAAAAGAGATTAATCCTTGGGAAGTTTGTGGGGTTGTGTATTTTTTAAAGGCCAGGAATTTGGAGAGAGTGAATAATGATTTCTTCCTCTACCCCGGGACAAAACTCTGTTTGTTCTGGAACAAGTGGAAGCCTAGGCCAGACTCGAGGGTGGAGGGGAATGGCCCGGGCCGCTTGGAGGCGGCTGGAATGACAAAGGAAGATGATGAGGAATGAATGGGAATGGTACCCCCACTCCTGAGGCAGAATTTGAGGGGGAGGGGAAGAAGCAAGTGGGGCATTAATTAGGTTAGCAGAAACCTACTGCATGAGAAGACATTTGCCAAGCAACAAGGGGCCTTCCCTGTCCGGTGGCAGCAAAGCAGTAGTGGTGAAGCCTATCTCAGGAGCCAGCATTCTGGACCATGAGTGAGGATTCCTTTAGTCCTGAGGAAACATGTGGCTTCTTTCTACCTCCAGGGGCCTACAGAAGGAACAACTGCTTGAACCCAGGTAAGTCACTCTGCGGATTCATCTAAGGAAAGGAGGTTTGGGGGAAGACTTCTTGCTAACACAATCTGTAGAAAATTAGAATTATCCTAATGTACCCGGGGGTACATATGAGTGATATTGTCCATGTCCAAGCTGGGGAAACCAGATATTTGACTACATAGAACTCTAGGACAGACCCTGAGGTTGAGGAAAGAGGGAAATTATCACACACACACACTGCCCCGCCCCCCCACCCCCAGCTCCCTTTGCATTTCTGCCTTTATCTCAGTCCCTTATCTGCTTAGGTTTCATAGAGGCCATGTCCCCTTCAAACTTTGGATGGAATTAAGTACAGGGCTTCAACATTTGTGTCTATTTTTCAAAGAAAGCAGTTACAGAATTATCCTCTCTCCTGAGTTGTCAGGGTAACATTCCTTCCCTGTGGGCCAGCATATTTTTCTTAGACTCTCAGTTGGACTTCTTTTTTGTCATCTTCGTATTTGAGAGCTCTGTAAGACAGGTAGGGACTGATCATCTGAGAATACAAGATCTTCTCTAATTCCTGACATGTAGCATGCTGTGAGTGGTATTCTCAATGGATTTAGACTGCTAAGTTAAGGGGAGGAAGAATTTGTGTGCCCTAAATCTAGACTGAATGTGTGAGTCAGTCTCTTTCTTTAACTCTTGGGGAGGGCCATCTGTCTTGTTTTATTTAAGAGTGTATACCATGTGGCATCTCTTCCAGAATGCACATCCCAATCCATTCCTTTGATGATGTAATTAATAGAAATTTCACTCATCCTTTGACTTACAGTTTGTTCATATATTTAGCTTATACAGTTGTTGCTAAAGGATTTGGGGGTCAATTTTAATGTATTTTTATAGATATTTAACAGAGAGCAGGGAAAGATATATTACCCAGGTCTGTGTTATCCCAGAAGAACCCTGGTTTGGCAAAGAAGTCATAATGTTGGTGAGATAGTAGTTCAAGTATCAGCTAGGAAGCCCAGGCTGAGGTGAGAAAGAAATGATTCAAGGAGGGGCTGAGAGACTTGAATATGAGATGAGCTGGTCCCAGAGCTGTGAGTGTGTTCGGATCAGGAATCTACAATATTGAAATCCATCCCCAGACATGGAAGTAGGGAAATGGACCCAAACTGAGAGACAGATGACCACATCCTCAGTAGGGAATGACTAGTATTACAGTAGATGACAATAGGTATAATGGGTAAAAGGTGAGTGTATTAGTTTCTCACTGCTGTCATAACAAATTACCACAGATTTAGTGGCCTAAAACAACACAGATGTATTACTTATGGTTCTGTAGGTCAGAAGTTCCACATCGGTCTCCGTGGGTGTGATGGTCAATTTTACCTGACAACATGGTGGGGCCACAGTGCCCAGATATTTGGTCAAAAATTATTCTGAATGTTTCAGTGAAGGTGTTTTTTTCTTGGGGTGAGATTAATGTTTGAAACAGTGGATTTTGAGTAAGCAGATAATGTGTGCACCTCAGCCAATTAATCGAAGGTCTGAACAAAACAAAGACTGGCTTCCCCTGAGCCAGAAGGAATTCTACCAGCAGACTGCACTTCTTCCCTGGTCTCCAGGCTGCCAGCCCACCCTGCAGATTTTGGACTCATACCCCCACAATCTTGTGAAGCAGTTCGTTAAAACAAATCAATCAGTATCTTCCCCCTGCCCCCTGTTGATCCTGTTTCTTTGGAAAACTCTAACACAGTGGGCTAAGATCAGGTATCAGTGAGACTGTGTTCCTTTTGGAGTTTCTAGGAGAATCTGTTTCCTTACAGTTCTCAGCTTCTAGAGGCCATCCACATTACTTAGCTCATGGCCTCCTTTCTTCATCTTCAAAGCCAATGGTGGAGGGTGTACTCTTTTTCACAGGGCAGAACCTTCCTTCCATAGTCCCATTTCTTCTGACCACAGCCCAAAAAAGTTCTCCAATTTTAAAGAGATGGATAATCCAAAATCAGCCTCTCATGTCAAGGTCCTTAATTCAATTGCATCTGCAAAATCCCTTTTGCAATGTAAGGTAGCATATTCATAGATTCCAGGGATTAGGATGTGGACATCTTCTGCCTACTATAGTGAGATAGAATTTGCCCTCAGATCAGACACTGGAGGGAAGACTGATGTATTCAGGGCTGAGTTCAGTTCTTGCTTCTGGTTAAAAGTCCCAATTTCACTCTTTTGTGTCAGCACTGTGACACATAATAGCACAAGTCTATTGTGTGGCATATTAGCTCTGTGAGATGCATTAAAAACAAGGACTCTTGTGCTACAATAATAAATTTGTAGATCTCTGTACCTTTGTATATACACAATTCACATTACCGTATGAAAGATTGTGCAAAATCTTCAGATGAGGATCTCTGTCTAATTTAACATGTGTTTTCCCAAACTATTTGACCAAGGATCTGTCCTTTTGTAATACTGTCCTTTTGTAATTAAAAGTCCCAGAATCAATGCACTTTGGGAAATTCATTTCTAGACAACACAAAGGTAAGAGGTGGGGAAAGAGTCACATATGAAAATTCACAAACCTTGTTTGAGTTCTCTAGAATCAGCTTAGATTATTATCAACATCCCCATTTATTACATGAAGGTTGAGATTCCAAGAGCTTAATTCTTGCCCTCACTTGTAGAGAATAAATGGAGGGCTATCAAGATTTGAAACAAGGAAAGTTGATTCCAATACTTACTTCGTTAAGCACTATACTTGAATGCATCTTTTCATATGGAGCTGTATTTGAGCCCCTTGGATTGAATACTACCATCCTGGTTTTATCGTCTATGGTGGGGAAGGATCCAGCGTTACATAACTTAACAATCTAAGCCGCTTCATCAGGGCGGTGTACAAGACAGTTCTAGAAGGGGCTGAGCGAGTGGCAGGTTTACTGATTGACATGTCCGGTCTGCCGTGGAGACGGATTACAGGATAAGGCAACAGCACAGTCCCAAGACTTATATTACTGGCAAGGATTGTAAGTAGCAAAGGGAAGGCAGCACCACCTAGTGGAGAGAGCAAGAGCATTGCATTGAGGTCATTCTATCTTCAAAACCTGCTCTTACCGTTAAGCAATTTGTCTAAAGCTCAGTGTTTTCATCTGTAAATGGGATAATAGCTTAACCGCATAGAATAACTGTGAGGATTATGGCAATAGAAATGCCATATCCGGTTATTATTATTATTGTTATTATTATTATTATTAAATTATTGACTCCAGGCCGACTTTTCCTTGGGGCTCTTATTCGGTCCTTTCCTCTTGCCCCCACCCAGTTAATTCAACGTTGCTTGCAAGAAGTGAATTTACTTCCTGCCCTCGCCACCCTGCTTTTGGGTTGGTGTGGCCCTCTTAATTGAAGAGTGTTTCTGAGGGCTGCTGGGACTTCTAAGGCTGCAAGTAAATGAAAGCAAAAGATGCTGTAGGAGCTTCCCCAGAGGTATGGAGCCCTCCGTGGCTCTCAATAAAGCTGGCTAATACCTCTTCTGCCTACCAGGGGGATGTTTTATCTCAGAAAAGATCCACTCTGTTCTGATTAACTTTCTAATCAGTAGAAACTTCTTCAAGAAGGTGGTATATGCTTGATTCTTAGCTTCCAATTCTGATGCTTTTTGCCTTTCGTCATATTTGTGTGTTTTCTTGGTTAGCTAAATAGAAAACTGAGCTGGGATCCCCAGTTCCTTGTTTGATTTAACCATTTTACCTCCCAATCTGGGCCCTTGAGTCTCCTTCTAAAATGGTTTAGATTATCTTCCGTTAGTTATTACTTTTGGAGATTACAAAGAAAACAATTATAAACATTTCTGTTTATAAATCTGATATCTTTAACTAAGTGGTGTTTAAAACGTTCGGGAGATAATCCTATCCAGCCTCCTCTGAGTAAGAAACAAATTAGAGACGTGCTGATATAAAAAAATAATAATAATAAAGCAGTGCAGGCCCATGAAAATTTTATCCTTCAATTTCTAGTGTCAGATGCTTCTAGTTATAAAACAAAGATAACACACCCAGACTGAAAACTCACAATGCAAGTCACATATGGCCTTTGATAGGAGTTAAAAGTAGAGAGAACCAGTCAGAGAAACCTTTAATACTGACAGGGGAGAGAAGGCTGGAATTAACACTTTCCCTCTAAAGAAGCACTGGGGAGTCACCTGAGGAAGCAATAAGCACCCCGAATTTTAAAAAATAGGCCTGGGGTAGTCATATAGGTGAAACTAAGCAATTAGTATTTGGAGGAAAAAAAGAACTAACAGCTAAGGTTAGGGACAAGGATATTTAACTTGCACCAAGTTGTTTCTATTTATTTTAAACCTTGCTATATCACATTATTAGAGGCAGAAATTAGAAATTGATCAGTGTTGCTTTTAATTAAAGAGTTTAATTTTAAGGAAAATGAATTCATGGATTTTTAATATATCTTTTTCAATCATTTTATCTACATCTTTGCTGGAGCAAATCCAAAAAAACAAAAAAACAAAAAACAAAAAAAACAAAAAAACAAAAAACAAACAAAAACAAATAAAGTCATTAGACCTAGAAGGCAAAAAGCAGCTTCTGTGTTGAGGGTCTGCCTTGCAACTTCAAGCCTTCCACGCACCAGGAAATGCAAAGTGGGCATAAACAATTGCTCTGGAGGGACTCGTTTTGGAAGAAGCATTGACAGTTCTTCACATCTTTTAATTAAACACACTTCTAATATAGCCAGCTGTCTTCTCAATTTCTTTTCAAGAAACGCCTTTAAAACCATCTAATGGTAGTGAATGTTTTCAAGCTAATGGGATTCTGATACAGCATTTACACTTCTCTTTTATATAGGCAATGACACCTTAGGACAAACTTTTCTCCTAATTTTTTAATTAGCCAAATGTTTCAGAAAGATAAGCTGTACACAATTTTCAGCAAGGCATAGTGGGAGCCTCACGGACCCAAACCAGGCAGAACTGGGCCTGCCTGAATCCTACCAATTTTGTGAACCAGGGCCTTATTTAACCTCTCTGAGTTTCTGATTCCACATCTGCAAAATGAAAGGAGTGGTATGCACCTCACATGGTTGTTGCAAGGATTAAATGAGACATTTTATTTTAAAGTACCTGACATGCCACACCGTAGATGCTTAATATATGTTATTTTCCTTTCCATTTTCCCCTTCATATGCATATATACCAGCAACATCAGTTTCCTTTATATGTAAAGCTGATGCTGTTAACTTTATTAGGCTAGATTTTCCATTAAGCATTTATTCTTATTCATTAGCTAGGAGGACTGACGCACAAAGATATTAAATTATTTACTCAAGTTTAATGAATGAAATTGAAAACCTTTTTCCCCTGCTTAACATGAATGTGCCCTTTTCAGTATGCAGAGCTTTGTTGCATTTATTCAGAAGCTATGGCTAAGTGCTTAGTTTGGAACACAGGATTAATGAGCCCGGAGACATGGCGTTGGTCACCATGGCAACCAAACTAGCTTTGCCCTGTTCCAAGCTCAAAGAAAAGATGCAGGATGCTTAACTCTGGCCTGCAGTATATAGCTGGGTGTTCTTTTTCATATGTCTGACTCCCCATTGCTGCTTCCAATTACTCCCTAATTCTCTCGAAAAAAAATAAATAAAAATGAAAGGAACATCTCAGCTTTTTTAGGGCTCCGCTTTTTCATCTATACCACCTCCCCTCCTTCCTGAATACATTTATCTCCCCATCAGTTTCTGAAGATTTGGCTGACTGATTCACATTATCCTTTGCCACTCAAATTCTGGGTGATTTTAACAGCCACATGGATGACCACCCAATGCCCTGGCGTCTCAAAATCTGGATCTCGTTTTCCTCACTGACTTAGTCCTCTTCTCTGACCTAGTGACTCCCACCCACTCTCACACTTGGACTCAGTTATTAATTAGTTTGAACTGATCAGTCTCCAGACAACATGAATTCCCACATTTGATTTTTTGACCATAGCTGCTCATCTTGGTATCTTGGTTCTGTTAGAACCCCTCTCTGTGACCTCTTTGTCCTGTACATGTTCCTTACTTTCCTCCTCTCCCTACCCAGTTGACTTCCATATTCCATCATTTCAATAACTCTTTTGCCAAGACCTTAAACCCCTTCCAATTCTTCCAAGAACCCACCTGATGCAATGAATGAACCCAATTATCCACTGTCTCGGTGCCTGCACCCGAGCAGCTGAGAGCTGTGTAGCAAAAATCACACTACAGGTGAGGTACCAACTGAACCAGACTGGGTACCACCTTGAACTCACACACAACACTCAACTGCATCCTCAAGACTGCTCAGCAATCCAAAGATTCTCTTTCTGTGCTTAATTTATTGTACTGTTCTCCATAATGATTGTTTCAGACATTTTCCACTTCCTTGATTCTTTTTTTTTTAAATTAATTTATTTACTTTGAGAGAGAGAGAGAGAGAGAGAGCACATGTGAGCTGCATAGGGCCAGAGAGAGAGAAAAGGAGAGAGAGAGAGTCCCAAGCAGGCTCCGTGCTGCCAGCACAGAGCCTGATACATGGCTCCATCTCACAAACTGTGTGATCATGACCTGACCTGAAATCAAGAGTCCAACACTCAAACCAACTGGGCACCCAGGCACTCCTCGATTCTTTAACGCTTTCCTCTCTGCCTCCACTCTCAGATCTGCTTGCCTCCTATTTTACATAAAAAATACCTTTCAGATGGAAACTTCTTAACGCCTTCCTACTACACATATCAACTCTCATCTTCTCCCCTTTTTTGCCATTCAGCTACATTGGAAAGATGCTCTCCTCTCTAGAGTCAATCCTTCTACATGGTTCTAGAACTCATTTCCTGAACTTCTCAGATTCCTCACACCATAAATTATCCCTCCTCTCTCCTATGTCTTCAATGTCTGCCCCCCTAGGGGATTTTGCCATTGGTTTTTCAAATGCTCAGGTTTCTGTTATCTTCTCTCCACAAATACTCTTCTTTAGAAGGTTTGTTCATACTCTTAGACAACTTTTTTAGTTATCAGTCCCCTCCACTGTGATTTCTGCACCCATGACTCAACTGATGTTACAATCTCCAAGTCCCTCCATGTCATTAAATTCAATGTAAACTTTTTAATTCTCAACTGACTAGATTTCTCGATAGTGTTTGACACTTCTGCATTCTCCCTTCTTCGTACTGTCTTCAATGTAGGAAAAGAAGTTAGGAATATAATGGGCCATTAACCAAGAGTCATCTTGCCAGTAATAGCGACAGGATTGCTCTGGTTCAACCCCACTCTCCTCCTTAGTTGTAGTACCTATATTTAACTAAATATCCAATGAATACCCCACAATCAGCAACCAATATGGACTATTCACAGGGCTATGCGGAGCAAAACTCTGCTCTCATGAAACATAGATTGGTGAGGAAAACAGATACTAATCAAAGAATTAAACAAAATGTAAGTTGCACAAAGGAAAACTATGTGCTATGAGAATTCAGAATGACATAGGGGCCTAATCTCATTTAAGGGAATTCAGGAAGAATGATCCTTGGAATTGATGTCTGAACTAAGGCTTTATGTGCTAGAAGTTAGCTCAGCCAAGAGGAGAGGGCAGAACATTCTAGACCACAGGCATACTCCTTAATCATTCCCAGCCCTGTGCCCCAACTCAGCACCTAGAAAAATGACAACTAAGCCTTAACCCAAGAAGAAACCAGGCAGAGGTATTTTGGGTTTTTGTTTGTTTGTTTGTTTGTTTGTTTGACAATCTGGCCAACCTAAGAAAAAAGATCCAAGGATACTATGTAAGAGATTTCTCAAATAAAAGGTTCGGCCAGATCCCACATAGCAAAGCTAATAATTAATTAACCTTACTCATACACTGAGTTTGTAGTCACTCCATCTTAACTATCAGCAGACAGCTAAAGATTATAAAAATTTAAGGAAAGCCTTTAATAGGGTAGATAGAAGCAATTTTAAAGAACAGAGAAAAATACTCTGAAGTAAATTTGCCAGGAAGGAAAGGAAAAAGATAAAGAAATATAAAAGAGGAGAGACAAGATAAGACAATAGAGAAACAGTGTAGGAAGTCCAGTATCTAACTAACAGCAATTCAAGAGACAGGGCATACAGAAAACAGAAGAAAAGAACTCAGGAATATTTCTCAGAACTTAGAAACATACAGTTTTTGGGGTTGAAAAGACCCAGTACAGTGGATGAAAATAAACACAACAAGGCAGATTATCGTGGAATTTTAGAAAGCTGAAGAGAAAAAGAAAATTCTAAAACCTCCAGACAGGAGATAATAAGTCACAAATAAAAGATGAAGAAATAAAATGGTTTCTAACTTTTCAGCAGCAGTCCTGGAAACTGGGAGGAAATGGAGAAATGTCTTCATTATTCTAAAGGAAAATGATTATCAGTCTAGAATTCTATGCCACATGACGATAGGATAAATGCATTCTGGGGGTTGTGTAGTCTCTTGCTCCCTTTCCCAGAAATCTACTAGAGGAGGTACTCAAGCAAAACAGGCAACACACCAAGATATGGAAACACTCAGGATCCAGGGAATAGGAAATTCAACATGGGTGAGAGGCAAAGGGAATCTTCAGGGTGATGGGGAATAGAGGTCCTAGGAGGGCAGCAGTTGGAGCAAGTCTGAAGGTTCTAGAAGGGATTTTTTTTTCTAAGAAAATGAAAATGACCATATACTTGTTGAATTGAAAATTTTTCAGAAAAGATGAAAAGTATTGGCAAAAAGTTTGGGATTAAAATGGTGATGATCTACAGAAAACCAAAAAAAAGAAAAAAAGAAAAAAAAGAAACAACACCAGGGAAAATGAAGTATACAAAGAAGAAGTTACCGTAAGTTTACTACAAACCTCATGGTTGTAATATCATCATATTGTGAGTATGGAAGATAGGAAAGGTACTTGGACTGGGGAGTCGGTGTAGAAAAACAGCCAGATCCTCATCTTCCATTATGATAAATAAATAGATTATCAGAAACTGCTCATGTTGCTCATGTTTCAATTTTATGCATAAGTAAATGGTATTTATTTAACAATATGGAGATAAACATCAAATTAATCAGGCAAAAGGAGGGAAAGTGGCTACCACTTAGGTGGGAGTCGTCAAGAACTACATTTTTCATCATGAACCTTGCACGTGGTATCTTCTTAATGTCTTTTAATCAATTTTTATATTTTTTCCACCCTTTTGTTGACTATATTTTCTAGGTCGCTTAAAGTTTTCACGATATATGTAAATATATCTTTTCTTACATGATGATTTCTTGCCACTTGGTTCTGGTATATACAATACAATTGATTTTTGCATATTGATCGCAAATGCAGTACCTCTGCTGAACTCAATGACAAATTCTAATCATTTGACCTTAGCTTTTCTTTGTTGTTGTTGTTGACAAACATATTGTGTGAAATAATAGCAGTTTTGCTTCCTGCTTTCCCATCTTCGTACATCTTATTTCTTTTTGTTTTCTCTTTGTGCCGGCAAGGACCTCCAGGACATAACTGGTGAGAGCGGTAGGCTTGTTTCACTCCTGGTTTTAAAGGGGATGCTTCTAAAATTCACCGCCAAATAGACCATCAACTTCAGAAAGCACTGCTGAAGGCAGGGTCTCCGACGGTGTGTTGTAATCTTACATGGGACGTTATTTACTGGGCTGGAATACCTGCCTGGGTGGGAGACATGGCCTGGAAATAAATTTCAAGTTCACTCATTCAGAGCTGAATCACTGGAGACACTGCTTCTAGGAAAGACAACAGCCAGAGATGAGGCTTTTGAGTCATTCTTTGCCATCTGAGAGAAGAGGGTCTCTGGGCAGATGGAGGTCAAGAATTTCATTGCCCATTATTTACTGTTACTGTTATGTTCTATGAATGGCCAGGGAGCTTGCCCTATTTTTTATAGTGACAAATCAATTTTTATGGTGATACAAAGTTTCTTTTAAAATTGGATTTAATAAGTAATGTCAGTTTGAAAAAAATATTAAATTCATATTATACAGGTGGTACTAGCCATATAGCAGATGGGGCAAAAACCCCCAAAGTTGTTTGCAGAGGACTGGGATGGTCATATCTGTGCTATTACGACATATCATTGAAGACCCAGAAAGACACAGAGGGTGACAGACTGGGGAGGGGGTGCCTGTCCAGCCAGCATACCTGCTTCTTGACTAAAGGTAAGTCCAGTGACATTCTCGCCTTGCTATATGTTCTCATCATTGGACAGGGAGTTTCCTAACATGTGGGTAACGTGTCATTGTCACACCAAGTAACAGGGGATGGGCTTTTAAAAGGCACGGTCTCCTTTACATTGCCCTCATGCTACATTCTGGTAGGAAACATTTGAATTTTTATGGCTTTCCTGCAGTAACAAATTTTCCTCCAACTGTCAGGATTTGCTTCATGCAGAGTAAAGCAAGCAGCTTTCATTTTCCTCTTACGAATGGGAATAGGTAGAAATAATATGCTGCTATTCAGCCAGCTGAACCTGACCTGACTCTCTTTATTCGTAGGGAAATGCAGGATTCACAGAGAGGACATTTTCACTGAGGTAAATAAGCCCTCTCAGCTGATGAGCACTATTATACTAATACCAAAGGAAACAAAGGCCAGAAGATGGGGGGCATTAAGTAGAAAGGCAAACAGAAAAATAGCAGACAAAATCCAGCATGGGGACAAAGCAGGCTCTGCAATGCTGAAAAAATAGGGGAAAATCCTTTAAGCGAAAATTGCATGCAATTTTTTGGCCTCAATTAGCCTTTTCCACAAAGAGCACTTTTTTTCTACAAAGAGTCCATTAAATAGCAAATGAAATTACATTGGTTTTCAGTTGCCATGGCATTGGTTCTTCCTCTAATGGACTTCTCTGGTCTGGAGTTTAATGTTAGCCAAACTTGCTTCCCTTGTCTCTGTGCTGTCTCAATTCCCTGTGTCCAGCCACGAGGTGATGTATGTGACTTCTCAAAGTGCCTAGGACATAATCCAAGAGGGAGAAAATTCATCCCTTAACTATCCCCCGAGAGAGGGTGAAACTGACCAACAACCGCATTTCATTAACCATGAACATAACAGTTTCCATTTATTAGATGGCAGTCGTTCCCATCCATGCACTCAAGGCGCCTGGAGCCATTCCCAGATCAGTCAGAGACCATTTATTGAGTACTTCCTATGTGCCAAGCATTGTCCAGAGGCTGAAGACATAAAAATGCAAAAGAGAGAATGTAAGATGCTCACGGTCTTCTGGAGTTTCCAGACTAAGATATCTACTGTAAGCCCTTACCCTTTCTTCCTATTTCTGCATCCATAAAATGGGTAGAATTTTCCCCATTTATCTGATTCACAGTTTGTTTTGCTTTTGATATATTTACCAGGTACCACACTTAAAAAAAAAAAAAAAAACACGTTATCCTAGGAGTAAGGATCTAGAACAACAAATTGACTTTTTTGAAGTTGCTTAGTTAGCTACAGCTAAACATTAGCTATGATACCAGGTGTGACTCTGAGATGCATGATCATATATACTTTTTAGAAAAATAAGTTTATGCAGTTCATACTCTCCTTTAAACTTCTTTTTAAAACATTTTCCATGTCAACGAACATTTTTTACAACATAATTTTTAATGCCTATATGATATGGAAGTAACACAGCTTGAAAATTTTATTTTATTTTAAAATTTTAAAATTTTATTTATATGCAAACATTCTTCAGTTTTTCAGTAATATAAGTAAATCTCTGAGGACAAAAATAAATTGGGCAAATATTTTGTGACTCTAAATATATTTAAAAATGAAAAATGTCAGTATATATATTTTAAATTGTATGTTTTAAACATATTCCTTAACAAGTCAAAGTTTCTGATGCAAAAATACAAAAGAAAACATAACATAACTACAATATTTTGAAGACTCTTATAGAATCAGGAGAAAGTCTCTTAATTTCTAGTGTACTACAGATTGCATGACCAAGCACAATTCTGTTACATGCTAAATGTCTTCTTTTTTTCTCATCAGTTATCTCTTTGACTCAGTATATAACCCTGTTTAGAGCTAATACCTGGAGTTTGAATTGGAGGCCCCACAGAAATGACAGCCTATCTCAGCCAAAAGGTACAAAATTAGCCCTAAATCCCAGAGGGGGAATTTCTGAGTTACAAAAGGTTTTAAGCTTATGACATTGCCCTCCGGACGATACCCATTCGCATCCCATGAAGGGTGTGTGAGAGCACATCCCTGTGTGTGTGTCAACAGATATACTGTCATCATTTGTATCTTTGTTAAATGTAATAAATGACAACAAAAGCACCTGCCATTTTAATTAACATTTTACAGATAACCAAGGCAGGTGATCATTATGCTATCTTTATTTGTTGTTCATATACTTGGGTTTTATTTCCTGAAATACCTTGGTCTTTTGTTCTCTTTTTCTCTCTCGTTCTTCGTTGTTAATCTCCTTACTTTAATTTTTAAGATTTCTTTCTAAAAGCAAACAAACCAAAAAGCTTTCTTTCTATGTTAAGGATATAAATAGGGCCTTTGTCTACACAGTCTCAAATATTTTTTCCCCCACTTTATGACAGCCTTTTAATGTTATAATTTGTTTGCCACTCGGACATTGAATATTTTTGCTTTCTCTAATTCATCTTTCCTTTATGGCTTTGGCCTTTGATGCCATGGATCTAAGAGTAAGTAGATCTTTAACTGACTTCCACTCTTCCTCTTTGATTGTTATTTGCCTCGTTCATTAGTGTCAGCCTACAGGGAGTGAGCATTGCTTGGTCTCTCCATACCCCTTTACTCCTTCTCATCTCCAGGTGGTCTCCCTATGTCAATAGGGATAAAGGAGATGGGCAAAAAGCCCTTGCTCTGGGAATGAGGCTCCCTCTGATTACAGCTCGGGGGAGTGAAAGCCTTGGCAGCTTTCTGTCAGTCTGTGGTTGATGAAGTCACATGAAAAGGCAGCAATATAAAAAGTCAGTAATTCAACAAATGATACAATTTCTTAACTTTCTAAAAATTTTTAAAATGACAACCTTAAAATTTTAAATTAGTGAATTAAAATATAAATTAAAATAAAAACTAAATCTGAAAGCCATCAATGTATAAGTAAATGTGAATGGTGGTAATGGCCGCGTGCCATAGGTGGCTAAGCCCTGATGGACACCTGCCCCTCTCCATGCATCTCTGCACTGGACCTTTCCTCTCAGGAAAGGCAAGAAGGAGAATAAGTTGGACTGATTTTCCTTCCCACCAAATACTCACAGGTTGAGAAGACCATGGCATCTTTAAGCTTGTTTCCCCATTCTTTCCCCCATGACACCTCCATACCTTCCTGTTCTCATCACAATGTCCACCCTTTCTGCTCTCATTTTTGCCTGATGACTTTGCCTCACACATTAATTGTATAAGTTCATACCAGACATGAACTCCTTCATCTCACCACCACCATATCAATGAACACTCTTTATTTTTTTTTCAACGTTTGTTTATTTTTGGGACAGAGAGAGACAGAGCATGAACGGGGGAGGGGCAGAGAGAGAGGGAGACACAGAATCGGAAACAGTCTCCAGGCTCTGAGCCATCAGCCCAGAGCCTGATGCGGGGCTCGATCTCACGGACCGCGAGATCGTGACCTGGCTGAAGTCGGACGCTTAACCGACTGCGCCACCCAGGCGCCCCAATGAACACTCTTTAAAGACATCTTTTACTTTAGACCATCTGTTAAACATGGGGATGTATCTCACAGTCTCTGGATTTCACCCCATCTCAACCTCAAAGATTTGAACCTTTCAGTTATTCTGTCTCATGCATTTTTAACTGTTTGCTTTCTGCAAACCATTTCCTTCAGCACACAAATATTTCCTTTTATCTCCAACTACAGATAACACTCTCTTATGTCCCCTAGCCCCCTTCAGCAATCATGCTACTCTTACGCATACATGGGCAGCCAGATATTTTTTTTTAACAGTCGTCTATACGTGCCATCCTTAGTTTCTGATCTCTCATTCACACCTTATACCATTCTAATATGGTTTCTACACCCACCATTTCCCCCAAACTTCTTTTGTCAGTGATAACTCTGTCACGTAATCTAATGAACATCTAATGAATTAAGTCTCTCAAGTAGCCATTGATACAGCTGACCACCTCCTCCTTCTTGAACCTGCCTCTTTCTTAATCCCTATGATGCCAAAAATGCTCCTGGGTTTCCTCCTACTTCACTTACCAATCCATTTCACTCTCATTTATTGGCCTTTCTCCCTCCTGCTAGTATCTAAATGTAAGAATGTATCGGGGCTTGGTCCTAGATTCTCTTTTGTTTTTCCACACCTTTCATCCAAGTGATTTCATTGATTTCTTTGGCTTCAAATACAATCTATAGGCCAACGATTCCTAAACTTACAGCTTTGGTCCAGAACTCTCTTCTGAAATCCATACGTTTATGTCAAGTGCAGCCTTGACTCATTCACTTTGAGGTCTAAAAGAAATCTGAAACTTCTCATGTTTAAAACTGATCTGGGGAAACTCAATCTGATTTTGAGACTTAAAATAAAACTACAGCAATTAAGTGAGTGAAACATCAGCAAAAAATATATAGATCAATGGATTCATACATTTCTGGCCACTTGATTTTTGACAGATACCAAGGCATCTCAAAGGTGAAAAAATAGTCTTTTCAGTAAAAGATACTGAAGAATTTGTATATATAATTCATCCATATATAAAGAAGATGAGCCTCAACCTGTACTTTATACTATATACAAAAATTTACTCAAAATAAGCCAAACACCTAAAATTGAGACCTAAAATTATAAAATCTTTAGAAGGAAACATAGAAGAAAATCTTTATTACTCAGATTAGTCAAAGATTTCTTAGGTAGGACACTCAAAGCATAAATCATAACAGGTAAAAAGTGATAAATTGAATTTATTAAAATTAAATACTTTTGCTCTTCTAAAGACAGAAAGAATGAAAAGTCAAAGAATGAATAAAAATATTTGCAAACCACATATCCGATAAAGGGCTAGTATCCAGAATATATAAAGAACTCTCACAAATCAATAATAAGAAAACAAACAACCCATTTTCATGAAGGGGAGAGGGAGCAAAAGATATGAACAGACATTTCACCAAAGGGAATACACAGCTGGCAAAAAAATACCTGAAAACATACTCAACATCCTTGGTCATTAAGGGAATTTTAATTAAAACCATAATGAGATACTTTATATACCTATTCAATTTACTAAAATAAATTTTTCTTTCAATCTGACATTACCAAATTCTGGCAAGGCTGGAGAGCAACTGAACTCATACGTTGCTGGTGAGAATGCAAAACGTACAACTCCTTTGAAAAACAAGTTAGCAGTTTTCTTGTAAATTTATTATAATCCGTCATCCCACGCCTCAGTACCTACCCAAGAGAAATGAGAACATTCCCATATAAGAATCTGTAGGCAAATGTTTATATCAGCCTTTTTTTTCCAAAATTGCCAAAAACTAGAAACAATCCAAATGTCCCTCTACTGGGGACCAGATTAATTGTGTTGCATCCATACAAGGAATACAACTCAACAATAAAAGATTCAATATACTGGCTAATGCAACCACACGGATGAATCTTAAATGCATTATGCTAAGTAGGTAAAAACAGACCTGAAAGGCTACCTATTGTGTAATTTAATTTATATAACATTCTGAAAAAGACAAAATTTTAGGGACAGAAACTAGATCAGTGGCTGCTGGAGGTGGGGATAAAGTGAGGTGATTAATTACGAAGGGTATCAGGGAACTTTTTGAAATGACTGTGATGATGGTTTCATGACTATGTGTTTCTCAAAAATACCGAACTTTACTGTGTGTAAATTATAGCTCTATAAACATGATTTAAAAAAAACTAATTTAATGATCTTTTCCACATATATGCTTCTTCCTCAATTCTCTCCATCTTAGAAAAATGGCATTATGGGGCACCCGGGTGGCTCCATCAGTTAAGCGTCCAACTTTGGCTCAGGTCATGATCTCACAGTTGGTGAGTTGAAGCCCTGCCTGCATTGGTCTCTCTGCTGTCAGTTCAGAGCCCACTTTTGATTCTCTGCCTCCCTCTTTCTCTGCCCTTCCCCTGATCTCTCTTTCTCTCTCTCTTTCTCAAAAATAAATGAAAACATCAAAAACACTTTTTAAAAATGGCATCACTCTCCACCCATTTTCTAAAGCCAGAAATCTGGCAAGGATGCTTGAAACTTCCTTTTCCTTTACCCCTCATCCATATATAATCCATCTCCAAATGCCACTGACTCTGCTTCCAGAATATATTGCAAACCCATCTTCTAATCTTCCTATCAAACTTTGCCCCTTGATACAAATCACCATCCCTTCTCACTTATACTGTTAAAATAGCTTTGCTGCTGGTCTCCCTGTTTCCATACTCGGGCTCCTCCAGCCTTATTCTTGTATAACTCCAGAATGATGATTTTAAGTGAAAATTAAACCATGTCATTGCCATGCTTAAAACTTTTCAGTGGCTCCATTTCTAAACCCCATACCTTGGCCTCAGCAAGCTGTATATGATCTAACATAACCAGTGTCGTCGTGTGGCACTCCCAGAACCCTCTTGTTCCTCCCACCCACCCCACACCCACGGGCACACTGGCCTTCTTCCATCTGTTGAATAGTTCAGTTGTTTTGCTCCCTTAGCAACTTTGCACATACTGTTCCTTGTACCTGGACTCTTCTTCCTCTTGGCTCCTTTTTTAATGGCTAGTTCCCTCTCGTTCATAAAGTTTCAGCTTACATGTCATATCTTTAGAGAAGTCTTTATACATTTTATAATAGTTCACTCTTGGCATTCTCTTCCATAACACCCTGTTTTGCTCCTTTCCCAATTTATTATTATATATTTACAAATTTATTTTGATAGTATTTATCTCCCCTATTAGAATATGATTTCTTCCTTTTTTAAAAGTTTATTCATTTATTTTGAGAGAGAGAGACAGATAGAGAGCAAACAGGGGAGGGGCAGAGAGAGAGCAATAGAGAGAATCCCAAGCAGGCGCTGCACTGTCAGTGTGGAGCCTGATGTGGGGTTCGAACTCAGGAACCATGAGGTCATGACGTGAGCCAAAACCAAGAGTTGCACGCTTAACCAACTGTGAGCCACCCAGGCGCTCCTAGAATATAGCTTCTTGAAGGCAGAAACTATTTTTTTTCAGTTACTTAACACATTGACACCTCATGAGAACTAAGTAAATATTTGTTAAATAAATGTGTAAACTAAAAAGGCTCCTATAATGAAAAAAGTAATGATTTCAATGTGATCATCACTAAATAACCTGGACCAACACATATAGTTATATAAATATAAACATACTTATGCATTTTTAGGGCCCCGTGAATGAGACTTATAAATGGGATGCCTACTACATTACCTAAAGTAGGTAAAGATCACTAAGTTTCAAAACCCTGGGTGTGGAAGTGGATGACAACGTCAGCCACCCAGAAAGGCTTACCTCTCCAGACCAATTGCTTGGCACAGAGAATGGAGCTAGGAGTTGTACAGAAGTGTAAAGCTGTGTGTCCACTTAAGGAGTAGCAATTCAGCTTTGCTCCACGGTCACAGAGGATTTTAACACAATCCAAGTTGGCCATTTCACAAGCCACATGAAGGGGGGTTTTCCCATTGGGTCTACAGTTGATTGTAGCATTGTGGTCCAGTAACACCAGAAGACACTCCACATGACCAAACAAGACAGAGAGATGCAGGCCTGTTGCCCAGGAAGACTTTAATTTATAACTAGGCAGCCAATAACCTGAAAAAGAAGAGGGAGAAAGTTTCGTTTCGTGGCCTAGGATTTTTCTCTGTTTTGTGAGGGTTTTTGCAAGGTCTTTTACTTTGGTCACATCTATAAAATTGGGGGGAGTGATTCAGATGTTGTAAACTAGTAACTGATGGGTCCGCAAATAGAAGCATACTTGGATGTACTTGAGTGGAACAGGCACTCGTGAGTCTCTCTGTTTCTACCATTCTCCATTATCTTGTTCTTTTATTTATTTTATCTTCCTGGCCCTTCAAGGCATTTGAGTTTGAGACCTCATTTACATGATTGCATTTTATTTTAAGTGGTGAGTTACATGAGACTCTTATTGTTTTAAGTCCCAGTCATGTTCTTGAGTGATTCCAAAGCTGTTAGTTACAAGCTTAAACTTTTTTTTTTTTTAATTTTTTTTTTTTCAACGTTTATTTATTTTTGGGACAGAGAGAGACAGAGCATGAACGGGGGAGGGGCAGAGAGAGAGGGAGACACAGAATCGGAAACAGGCTCCAGGCTCTGAGCCATCAGCCCAGAGCCTGATGCGGGGCTCGAACTCACGGACCGCAAGATCGTGACCTGGCTGAAGTCGGACGCTTAACCGACTACGCCACCCAGGCGCCCCAAGCTTAAACTTTTTAACCTTACTTTACTGGTTGTTGTCAGTCTAAAATATGAATGTAGTTGGTGTCTTTAAAAAATTTATCATGCCAAGCTTTTATTTGCCTGCCTGTTGGTTTATACAATTCTTCTTTCAAAGAAGAATTTAAGGCAACTCACAAAGTTTACACAATACCAGATTTTCTAACGATCTAGAAAACAAGGGCAAAGGGAAAAAAATAAGGTAGGAAAATAAAAGTGAACAATGGGTAAGATAGGCACACAAAATATAAACTGTGTCCTATACACTAGAACCACGTTGCAAATTTGCCTTTGAACTTCCTAGCAGCCAAAATAAATAGGAAAACATGATGTATTGCACAATTAACCATGCCCACAAGCTATACACAAATTAATTGCCCAGGAGAAGCATAGCTGTTCCTAGAACTGAGATCTTAGATAAATTTTTCCCATTAGTCGTTGGAAATGTTCTCTCTCTCTCTCTCCATCTCCCTCTCCCTCTCTCTCTGTCTCTCTGTCTCTCACATGTCTCACAAGCTATAACAAACTTAACTGTATATACCTTCTTTCAATGTCAATACATAGAGCCATGGCATTAAGCCCACTATGAGTGGGTAATGGAAAATAGCTTCAGAAAGATAAAATATTGATGGCAGGGTGAAGATGTAGACATAACAGCTTAGAAGAAGCTCTAGGGCTGAAACAACAAAATATATTTTAACATGGGTAAAACAGAAGTTTGCTTTTAAGGTATAAAATTCCACCATGCAAGTACAAGGTAAGCGGAATATGGTTTAATGGTAATCTATTTGAGAAAAGACCTAGGGATTTGAGTTGACAGTATTCTCAAAAGGAGCCAACAGTGGGATGGAGCTGCCGAAAAGCTAATACAACCTTAAGATACGTTAATAAAAGTGCAGTTCCCAGAACAAGAGAGGTAAAAGTGGTAATTTTTACTGGTTACATGAGGTCAGAATAAATCTAGACTATTGTGACTACTTTTGAGCACCAATGATGAGCACCAGGAGGGCACTCAGAGGATGATGACCACGTTATCAGTGGGCCTGGTGGTCAGGAATCAAAATCCTCTCATTTAAGTGACAAACATTACACACATGCTACTCCTGGGTATTTATCCTACAAGTATAATCACTCACGTGTGAAATGCCCTATAGGGGCCACAGTATTGCACAACTTCCAAGGACACCATCTGTACTGAAATCTTTGTGACAAGTATAAAATTCTCAGGAGTTATAACCTGGCCTGTGGACAAGAATAGGCATCACACTACAGCATAGTTCTTAATGGTTAACAACTGGAAACAATCTCAATCCTCATCAATATTTGGAGATTGTTTAAAAAATTATGGTGCACCCATATAATCGAATACTATACAGCTATTATAAAGTAGAGAGCAGTTCTGTGTATACTGGAAAATGGTATATCTTTGGAATGGATATGGAAAAATCTCAAGATATATTATTGAGCAAGAGAAGCAGGGGCTGACCAGTGCACTTAATATGCTATCATATGTGAAAATATTTATCAACACCTAGAACAAGAAACTGGTTATAGTGGTGGCCTCCAAGAACTGGGGGCTAGGGGACAAGGACATAGATTTATGTGTCTTTGGATGCCCCCTTTGAGCTTTTAATTTTTTTTTTCCAACGTTTATTTTTATTTTTGGGACAGAGAGAGACAGAGCATGAACGGGGGAGGGGCAGAGAGAGAGGGAGACACAGAATCGGAAACAGGCTCCAGGCTCTGAGCCATCAGCCCAGAGCCCGACACGGGGCTCGAACTCACGGACCGCGAGATCGTGACCTGGCTGAAGTCGGACGCTTAACCGACTGCGCCACCCAGGCGCCCCCCTTTGAGCTTTTAAACTCAGTACGTTTGTGCTTGTATAACTATTTGTAAAAATAAGTAAAATTAAAATAAACTATTGCCCCCCTGTTTGTAGGGGAAAAGATAATTTATTTTTTTTTATATATTTTTAAAAATTTTTTTTTCAACGTTTATTTATTTTTGGGACAGAGAGAGACAGAGCATGAACAGGGGAGGGGCAGAGAGAGAGGGAGACACAGAATCGGAAACAGGCTCCAGGCTCTGAGCCATCAGCCCAGAGCCTGACGCGGGGCTCGAACTCCCGGACCGCGAGATCGTGACCTGGCTGAAGTCGGATGCTTAACCGACTGCGCCACCCAGGCGCCCCGGGGAAAAGATAATTTAGTTTAAAAGGCCATTTATAGGGGTGCCTGGGTGGCTCAGTCAGTTGAGCATCCGACTTTGGCTCAGGTCATGATCTCACAGCTCGTGAGTTGGAACCCCACATCGGGCTCTGTGCTGACAGCTCGGAGCCTGGAGCCTGCTTCAGATTCTGTGCCTCCCTCTCTCTCTGCCCCAACCCACTCACATTCTGTCTCTGCCTCTCTCAAAAATAAATAAACATTTAAAATAAATAAATAATTAATTAAAGGCCATTTATAGGGATGTACACAATACCAATTAATCATGAGATAATGAATGAACCCAACCTGAAGTTTGTTTTTCTGTAGCCTACTCTCCAACCTAGACACACACACACACACACACACACACACACGCACAAATCCCTTTTTCATTCCATTAGAATTCTACGGCCATTTTGCTCCCCCTCCCTCTCAGCTCTTCCCTTATCCAAATCTGCTCTTTAAAAGGAAATCCAAAGTTAATTCATACTAAAGTCTAATGAACTGAGGATTTTTTAAAGTGTGACCCTCTTAGGATTATCTGAATTTATGTAGGAATCTGTATTCAACTAATCGAACTGAGTGCTAAGATACTAATTTGAGATTCCAGACGCTGAGAAGGGAAGTTATTCGTTGATATGGACTTTTCTCTGGCAGAGACAATTAGTATCACAGGTACTGCCAGAGACAATTAGTATCATAGGTACTCTGGGGCTGTGGGATTGTCATTCCTGTGCCTGTAGTGTGTGTGTGTGTGTGTGTGTGTGTGTGTGTGTGTGTGTGCAAATAGGCACTCACACTACATGTATACGTGTATGTACCCATTTATACATTTCTATTTAGCTATGTACATTGAATCTGTGTTCTGAGCAGAGTTTTCAGGCTATATGGTATGCAACCTGCTTTTGATCATGAATGAATCGCAACAATACCCAATACCTAATCAGTCATTGCAATGCTCAAATCTCCTCAACAAGCAATTTGCAAAGCTAGTCTCTTCTAACTGCCTTGGAAAGAAGCTGGTTCCAGATCTGGAAACCAGAGTATGTTTTGCCTGCTGATTAGCAGCAAAGATTTGGCAGCTCTGTGCACCAACTGATTGGAAACTCGTGCCTGCTTCTGCAATGGGAAGAAAAATGATCTCGGAAAGGAAGCAGTAGAGAGCTGATTAAGAAAACACCATTTTGATGTAAAATCAAAGAAAACACCGAATGTTAGCACTGGAGGGAAGATTATCCAGTCCAAGCCTTTCATTTTCCAGATGAGAAAACTGCCACTTTTTCAGCCTGCTAGAGCCATAAGTCGCCCACTTCAGTCCAAGCTAATGGACTCAGGATATCTGCAATGCAGCGTTTCCATCTGTCTTTGTCTTTGTGGAAGCAGAATAGGTTTAGCGCCAAGCCTGCTTCACAAATCACGAGGAAGGAAAGAAGGTCCTGAATGCATCTATAATATGCCACAGCTCTGATATGGAAATGCATTTGCTTGTTGATGTTTTTTTATTCTTCCTAGATTCCCAGTAGCACCTAGAGAGTCTATCCTGCCCATTTATTATATGAATCTGTCATCCTTAGCCTCTCAGCCCCTTTCATCTGCATGTCCTTTGCTCATAATCATTAACCAGTAAATCAGCCCCGGAGACAGCTGGGTTTTGGGATTCAGCCCACCCCCTGGGTGAACTTGTGCTTATAACTCCCCTCTCCTAGATGGAAACGTGTGTAGGTGGTTGGCAACAAGACACTGTCGCGGTGCCCGTAGAAACTGAATAGAGAAATAGGAAGGGGGCAGATTGTCAGATACAGATCAGGGCCGATATACTGAAGAATATCTTGAAGCCATGTTGCAGAACTTTTTGGTGATGCTATGTGTGTGGGGAAAGGGGGGTGAATTCTGGATAATTCAACCCCCGGCATAGCAGGAAAGCCTCCTGTAGAGAAAGGAAAAGCCCATAGCAAGAGGCCACCCACATACACTCACACCTTAAAATGGGGCTGCAGTCACGGGGCGCCTTGTACCAAGGAGCAAGAGTGTCCTTTCCATCACACCTACCCTCTCTGAGGACCAAACCTGAAGTAGAGCCGTCCTCGAAAACCACGGTGATGCAGCACCTATTAACATTCTTGTGTTGATACTGAAATGCCAAGACATCAGAATTTGTCCTCTAAAATATAACCAGCAACAGTAGCAGCATAACAGAAATACAGTTAACTAATTGGGTATAATCATTTTTTATACTCAGCCTTCTTTCCAGGGCGGAATTGTCCCAGGGCTTCAGAACCTAGCATGTGATTGATTCTTAGCATTTATCTTTCAAAGAGCCCCCCCTACGCTCACCTCTGCAGATGCCAGGCTGCTCTCTGCGTGCTCAGATGGGCACAAAGTGCAGGAATGGAGCAGAACCTGGCACAGAGCCCCCAAGTGGGAGGGTGAGGAAGCTGCTGCCTCCCACTAACCTGAGCCACTCATGCTTCCGCCCCTCCCCCTCTCCCCACAGGTCTGCAGTCTGTGTAGCCATGGCTCTAAGCTCTTCTTGAGCCAAGTGTTTAAATGAGAAGAGAAGAGACCACAGATCCTCCCTCCTATGCAAAAACCCCACAGAGACTCTCAAATACAGGCCATGCCCATGTGGATTTATAGTATCTACAGTTACTTTTCACCTTCCCCAGACCATGACACATAATCTGTTTATATAATTTCCCCTTCATAACATCGTAGATTATCAGCATGCAGGGGATTTAGAGAAGGTCCTGACAAAGCCTCTACTTTACAAATAAGAATAAGATTAAGTAGCATAAAGGGCTCACGCCTGTATAACTGGTACTGACAGATCCACTCAAACCCCGGGCTCCCCCAAATCTTTAAATAGCCACGGGTGATCTGACAGCTACACGCATTTCACTTCTCAATCAATAGCACCTGTAGGCAAAAGTTCTAAAGGGATTTTAGAAGTTTCACCCCTACAAAAATATGCAGAGTAATCTTGTGTGTGTGTGTGTGTGTTTACTTTAAATGTGAAACCGAAGAGAAATGCCTGAGTAGCCGAGTGGAAAGCCCCCAGCTCAGGAAATATGGTAAGGAGAAAAGTGAATGGGCCGTTTTTGGAAGAAGGAATCGATTCTGCTCTGTGTTTAGGGGGGATGTATACATCTCTGGTAAACTTTCAGCTACTCCTGGGTTCTGCAACAGTTATCAGCTATAATGTTATCTGAGTTCAAAGAACCCTACACATGAGAAGCTTCTGTTATTACAGCCAAAGTTTGGACACACTGCTCGTGGTGGGATTAGCAGACATTTGCTCTGCCTGTGTCCATGTATTTACACAGTCCTGAAGGATTATAGACTGACGCACAATTCTTGACTATTTTTTTAACAGCTAATGTTTTCAGGATAAATCTCAGAACTCCCCCAGCAAAGAAAAACAAAGTCAGCTTGAAATGCAAAATTTAAAAGAAAAACGTTTGAACGTTCAGGGAGGGATAAGAACCCTAAGATGGTAATAGGAAAGTAGGAGAGCCAATTTCTGGCAAAGAAGAACATGAGGTGATAAAGAGTCTGTTCATTAAGAGAGTGGAAATAAGAGCTTTTGAGATACTTGGGAGGAAGTTGTGACTTAGTAAAGTAGATAGAGTACCTGCCAGAAAGTTTTCCTGTGAAATCATTCATTGGTTATTTTAATTAAAAATATGACTACCAACCGAAGTAGCTGCTGCTGTGGGCCATAAATGAAGTGCTTAGAGTGCATTACACTGATTAATAAAAGGA
Organism: Leopardus geoffroyi; assembly: GCF_018350155.1. NCBI lineage: Eukaryota > Metazoa > Chordata > Mammalia > Carnivora > Felidae > Leopardus > Leopardus geoffroyi. Next base: position 98,960,053 of record NC_059331.1, on the reverse strand, counting down.
CTCTGATTAACCTTGCTGACGAGGGAATTTCATACCCAAGAGATAAGTATGATATTCTGCCTGTATCATTAACGCGCCAAGGCTCATACATCGGAAAGAGAATCGAAATATGTAGTTGGAAAAAGCTTGGGAAACAGCTTTATGGATGTTGGCGTTTCCAGGGCAGAGAACACTGGTGAGAACCAATAGGAATTAGCTCCGGGTTTTCTTACAGATCCTGCTTTCACTCTGGATCCTGGGCGCTTGGCTCTAGGAAACTTTGTATCACGGAAAACCCTTGACCTCGCAGCTCCTTGTATGGGGCACTTCAAAAGTTGGGCGTGTATTTAACGTTTCTTCACGTCATTCCCATCTTAAAGCGGTTGTCTCTTAGAAGGAATTTCGCTTGCCTGTTTTTGCTTTAAAGACACATGTCTCTGCTATGCTCCTGGAGTTATCCCAAATGCCAACCAGAATGTTTTTAATGTTTGCTTTACAAAGTGTGAGGCAGATGTTTTTGGGTTTTTTTTCAAATTAATAAAAACATGATTTTTTTTTGAAGATTTGATCATGAAGTTTAACATAACTTTAAAAAACAAAACATGATCTCTCTAACTTTAAGAATCATTCTTAAGGGGGCGCCTGGGTGGCGCAGTCGGTTAAGCGTCCGACTTCAGCCAGGTCACGATCTCGCGGTCCGTGAGTTCGAGCCCCGCGTCAGTCTCTGGGCTGATGGCTCAGAGCCTGGAGCCTGTTTCTGATTCTGTGTCTCCCTCTCTCTCTGCCCCTCCCCCGTTCATGCTCTGTCTCTCTCTGTCCCAAAAATAAATAAACGTTGAAAAAAAAAAAAAAAAGAATCATTCCTAGGTACTGGGTCTGGACGGGCCCCACAGCTTGAACCTGAGCTCTGGGATTTTGTTCTCTGTCGCTAGAGATGAGGAAGCAGAAGTGAATTTCCAGATGCTTTGTTCTGCCTTCCTCACAAAATCCACATTTTACATTTGCTTCCATTAGTGTGCCAATTGGATTGTGGATTTGGGGAAGCAATGTTTAGACTCCAAGTTGATTTCCTTGCCAACAGATTTCTGAGTTGTCTTTCCAAAAATTATAAACTGACTTGTCTACTAGCTTAGACATACCATATTTAGGGGGGAAAGTGTGGTTGTTTTCTGAAATTCTATGAAAAATGCTGTATGTCCTAAAAGAAGTAAAAATGGTTGGGGATAAATTGTACCCCTGTTGATATGCTGCAGGACAATGAAATATTGAATGTGGGTTATATTATTAATCATACAAGCAAATTTAAAGGTAGCATGGTATCTTTCATAGGTTTGAACCATTGTCTTGCTTAATAAGCCACAAAATAACCAAAACCTGAAGATTCCCACACTAAAAGTAAACAGGTAGTGTTTCTGTTTCCACATCTTAGTGCTGGCTATATAGGTTTGCTTATTTTGTGAAAATTAATCATGCTGTACACTTATGATCTGTACACTTTTCTTGGTGCAGAGCCTTTCAAGAGTGCTTGAAAAAAATAACTAGTGAAGAGCAATCCAGTAGCATTCAATGTCCAAAAAGTCTGCTATGATTTAATAAAGTCTCACAAAGTTTAATCCAGCCACTTAGGTCGACTTTGCTTGGCTAGCAACTAAGATTCTATTTATCACTTCCATTCCTGACTGAAATATTAAAAGGTTTGATAATTAGGCTAGAAGACATGTGAAAGTGTGAAAAAAAAAGTTAGAAGAAGCTTTGAAGAAAGATAAGACTTTAATCTGGGTTTAAGATTGAAGAGATAGATTCTTATACCCATACATGTATTTTCTATACATACAAACGTGTGCGCATGCCCACATACACACAGTTCCTGAAGATATGACCACATATCCTATTGTTTCTGTGCATACATTCATCTGGCATGCATAAGAATCAAACTCTTCTTTTTTCCTTTCCCAGAGGGTGTAATTTGCTATTTCTCTAATTGAAAGGCATATTCTGCGGTCCTAACACTATGAAAACACCTGTTAGCATGAATGAATATTTAGCTCTATGAAGACCACGGGAGTCGGGTCATATTGACAGAAAAGATTAAAAATGCATCTTCTTCTGATTCAGGGGTGATGACACCATTGGAAGCAAAAGAAACAACACCCTTCTTCCCTCGAACCTGCCCTAAAATGCCCTTTCTCACAACCTCAGAACCTTGGGCAATCCATGCAGTTTGGCATGTTTAGGAGATGGGAAAAGGCAGTCTTTACAGCTCAGTGTCACATAAATTATGCCAACTTGGACCTCAGTTATTTTACATGAGCACCAGTATAAGCTTAAAACATACCTTAAAAATGTATTTAGCATTCGGACAGTCTTTCACCAAACAAATCCATAAGGTGAAAGTAATCTGATTACATGGGACACACTCCTTCTTTCTAACAGAGCCCAATCAACTACTTAAAAAACAAAACAAAACAAAACAAAAAACAAAAAACAAAAAACCAACCAGACCTCTTTGTTATCTTCTAGCTAAAATAGCAATGTCAACTTATGATAAAGCCCTTCAGTAAGAGTCACAAACACAGTAACTGGCCTCCACTATTATATCCTTCCTTCAGAACTAACAACCAGAGTATGGTAAATAAATGTGAAAACATATACCATTAACATTGGTTCTGAACATTGATGGCACTGATGATTTGTATGCAAATGAAGAGTACTTTCCACCTGAAAAAAGAACTGCTATCTCTCCGCAAATGCTGACCTTATCGTCTCTTTTGTTTAAACAGAAGTGATGGAGAACGTGGTGTTTGCTTGTAGTCTGCTCACCAGATGGCCTCGCTACTCAAGTTCCCCCATTAACTAGCTGATTTGGGAAATCAGAATCTGCACACTTCTAAATCTTTTCTGATTTCCTAAGCGTGGATTCCAGAAAATCCCCAGATAAAAAAAAAATTCAGTTCTCATTTTTGTTATCCTTAGTTCTTTAAAAGGCAGGTATTCTGTATGGAGAATATCTACAATTTTGATCTATTCTTGTAACCAAGGAAAAAAGTTAACTTTTTGGTGTTTCTGGTTTCAGATTTTTGCCTGAACTAAAAACTCATTGACATGTTGAAGACCAAAAAGGTGCCTCAAGGCAGAGCCTTCCCCATTCAGTAACCCTCCAAATGGGGCAAAATCCTCTTTTTCATCCAGATAGATACAGAAATGATATATCTTTAAGTGGTTGTATTAATAGACAGTTAGCAGTCACACTGGATTAGATTTTAGCAGTCTGTTTAGCCATGATCTGGAGATGTTTTCTTTATTCTATATCATTACAGGCAGAAGAAAAGTTAGAAACAAAAGCAAAGTACGTTAATAAATATAATTGTTCACGATTTCAAATTCCAGACACAAGGATAGAAAAGGAACAGAACAGAAAAGAAAAGAAAGAAAAACATATTTATACCACCCATGATGGTGTCTAGTTAAAAAAGAGAAAAAAGTAAATCAGAAATATTTTTAAAATACATACTTAAACCCCAAGAGCTACTGGTTTAGAGTGGGTGACTGACACTGCATTTAAAACAAATCCGTTTTCTATCGATTTTACACTCACACCTATAGTTTTTACCTTGTTTATAAGATGCCAAAACCATATTCTCATCTTCAACTTCAAAAACTGTGTCCACATCTATTTGCCTTTGGATTAAAATGGCCTTCAATTTTCCGAAGTCATTTGACTTTAGAGCCTCAAGGAAATTTCTCTTAACTATCTTGGCAGCTGCAGATTTAGTGACAGGGGTGTTGGTGCCCTCCATCCTTCCTCTCCCTCTGGAAGCTTTGTTGTGATTTATCAGGAGAGTAGCACCAAGCAAACAGGCACAAGCGAGAGCCCACAAACTGTCGGCTAATTTTATCCCAAAGTTATGCTGATCCGTTCTATTTATATAGGGATCATTTCAAACTTCAAAATATCCTTCTTGGCTGTCACTCCCTTTTCAGGTCTTTTAAACTGGTTCTATACTAACTGATTCATTGAATAATATATTGTGTCAATATCAAGGAAAACCCTCACAACACACTTTGGAGAACAAAATGTCAGTATTATTTCTTCTATGATCAAAGCAATAGTGTAAGATTTAAAAGCTCTTAATGCTTTTTTTTCCTCCCTCAGTAAAAACATCTGGTGCCCAACTGGAGATCCAGCCACTTGCTTTGATTAACCAATAGGCAAAAATGAAAATTTGTTACAGTTGCTGATATATGCACTCCTGCAAACCTATAATAATTGTGTAACATAAGCCTGTAAAATCAAGCACAGTTGTGCACATTTGAAAACAAACAGAAAGTTTTCAAGTGACGTAGACTTGAAAAGTTTCAATGTCAAGAGGGAAAGTGGGGTAGGGTATGGTGGCAGGACTGTTCTAGGTAAAAAAAAAAAAAGACTGAAGAAACAAAACAGCCAACTGCAATGAGTGAATGAACTTTATTTAATGCTGTATTTAAAAAACAGAAAAGAGTATATATTGAGGGCAATTGTGGAAATATGAATATAGATTAGATATTACTTCATAATTTGGAAAAACTATTGATGTTTCAAGGCGTGATGGAGGTATTATGGTTAGGTAGGAACATATTTTTACTCTTAAGTGATGCATTACGGGGTAAATGGTCATGATGTCTAAATCTTTTCAAATAGTTCACAAATGAAAAAATAATATATGTATGTATGTAAATAATATGTGTGTGCCTTTATACACACACACTTGTGTGTGTGCATATGCAAGTGTGTGTGGGGGCTATAATTAGAGGCAGAGAAACAAAAAAATGTAGCAAAAAGTTGAAAGTTGGCAAATCTAATGAAAGATCTATGGGTGTCTGTTATATTATTTTTTCAGCTTTTCTTTTTTTTTGAAGTTTATTTATTTTGAGAAAGAGAGAGAAAAAAAGCACGAGTGGGGGAGGGGCAGAGAGAGAGAGAGGGAGAGACAGAATCTCAGGCAGGCTCTGTGCTATCAGCATGGAGTCTAATGTGGGGCTGAGATCACCACCTGAATGGAAATCAAGTCAGACACTTAACTGACTGAGCCATGCAGGTGCCTCTCAGGTTTTCTAGAAGTTTGAAACTTCTTCAAATAAAAAGTTAGACAGAGAAATAGTCAAATTTTAAATTTATAAGTCATTAAACATTAGAAAAATGATGACAGTAAGTATAAATTTGAATGCAGTGAAATCACATCTTATATATTGTTGGTAAGAGTCAAAACTGGTGCAAGCTTTTTGCAGAATAATTAGCAACATGAATTTAAGAAAACTTAAAATGATAATACTATTTGGTTCTTAGGATTTACTTAAGGATGTAAACATGGATGCATACCATAGCACAATTTGTTAATTTATTTTATTAATGTGTTACATAAATACAAGAAAGTGGAAAGGGACAAGTCATAAACATACAGTTCGTTACATTTTTAAGAAGTGAACGCTCCCATGTGATGGACCTCCATATCAAACCATAGAATCGTCCAAACACACTTGAAACACTTTTTATGTCTCTTTCGAATCACAACACTCACCTGACTCCCCAGTGACGACCATTGTCTTGACTTCTAATCCTGTAGATTCATTTTGCTTGTTTTTTAATGTTTAAATGTTTTGTTAATATTCTTTTTTTTTTAAAAAGTTAATGGTTATTTTTGACAGAGACAGAGAGAGACAGAGAGAGAGAGAGAGCCAGAGAGAGAATGGGGGAGGGGCTGAGAGAGAGAGAGAGGGAGACACAGAATCTGAAGCAGGCTCCAGGCCCTGAGCTGTCGGCACAGAGCCTGACACGGGGCTTGAACCCACAAACCATGAGATCATGACCTGAGCTGACGTTGGACGCTCAACCGACTGAGCCACCCAGGCGCCCCTAAATGTTCTGTTAATATTCTTAATTTTTAAATCTTCAAGCCTAACGTGGTATAAAATATTTCGCCTGAAAAAGATGGACAAATGAATATAAATGTATGTGTGGGTAATTACATTGTTAATAACAAAAAAAAAGTTCTTGGAAGAAATCTAAATGACCAAGACTAGAAAATTTCATAAACAAATTATGACATAATCATGTAATCGAATACTCTTCAGTCATTATGATTAGGTAGATATATACTTATTCAAAATGTCTGAGATAAACAATTTATAAAATAGTATGCATAGTATAAATATCTTTAAAATATCTATATTTATATGATGTACAAATATGTATTCTTATATGCTTATATAATTTGTACATTATATTATATATGCTTATGTAGTTTGTATATATTTGTATAATATACAAATGTATAAATACATATACTTTATGCACATATAGGAAGAAAAGTCTATAAGCATCTATTTGCAAAATATCATCCACTTTTATTTCCTAGTGGTAAGATTACATCTGATTTTTTCTTGATCTCTTTCTTATTTTCTGAATTCATCTACAATAAACATATTACATTTGGATAAAAAGTATTTCTGTATATGTATATAGGAAACATTATTAATAAGGATAACTTGTTAACTCAGAATAACTACTTAGTGCGAATGAATGAATAAATAGCAAATGAAAAAAGAATTATTAACTGATTATTTCCAAGGTCCTTAGTACTGTGCTAGGTGGCAAATAAGGTGCAGCTGTTCCTTTTATATCCATATGGGCAACTCACATAGAGGAATAGCATTTATTGATATGTTTTGTCCCTTTTTGACAAAGCTAAGAGAAAAAAAACATCTCTGGTAGAGGAAACAAAGAAATCCAGAAGTTGTGCACTTTTGGAGGATAATTATTGCTGGAAAATTCCACCAAAATGGAATCTATGTAAAATGAAGACTAAATTTCACAACAGGGGGAGAAAACTCATTTTAAATTCATCTTAAAAAATAAAAGCAAAAATTATGAGAAATATTTTTTCACCTAATATTTAACAAAATTTAAGTGGACAGAAGCTATATGTAAGTTGCAAGACCACAAAATAAAAAAGGGGCACCTGGGTGGCTCAGTCAGTTGGCCGTCCGACTTCGGCTCAGGTCATGATCTCACAGTTTGTGGGTTGGAGCCCCACATTGGGCTCTGTGCTGACAGAGCCTGGAGCCTGCTTTGGATTCTGTGTCTCCATCTCTCTTTGTCCCTCCCTGGCTCATGCTGTCTCTCTCAAAAATAAATAAATATTAAAAAAAAAAAAAAAGACTACAAAATAAATTGTCTACCATTTCCTGTGTAAGATAATTTTTCTGATCAATTTCGTAACAACATGAAGTAATATCCTGTATCTTTGGAGTGACTTTTGTCAAACTGATATAAAAAGGATCATTTTTGCAAAAAGTATTCAAGGGCTTCATCAGTTTTGCCAAGGGCCTGTCTTCATCCTTTGATACTCCAATGACTTTCAAACACAGTTGCTAGAATTCCCGCTGGAGCACTTATCAACTCCTTTTGTTTTCAGACTCTTCTTATTCAGTTATTAACAGAAATGACCCTACCAAATCCTCATTAGCAAATGGTTTTGTATGAGACTGGGCAATTCTCTTACATTTTCATCAATTTCCTGATGTCTTACTTCTTTTACAAAATTTGCAACTTCACTTTGCAACAAACATCAGATAATGAGTGAGCTATGGACTCAATAGTCAAGGATATGTTCTCAGATTTGAGTTTGCCACCTTATGACCCTAGGGACTGAGATAACTGACAATCAGTTGCTAGGCCCCACAACTCTTAACAGTAATAAAGTTTTAATCTAACCCTACATTCCAAATGTTACAGTTTTCTGCTTTCAAGAAGATACAATGAGCTAAGGGGAAAGGGAGGCAAATACCAGTGAATATGGAAAAGAAAATACAAGGTAAAATGTAATTCTCACATCCTGGTTCACAAAGCAATCCATTCCGTTATTGGAAAATTAAAGTTGGTATTTTGTTACATTGAGCCAAAATTGCCTATCCATAATTTTTTTCATTGGGTCTAATTATGAACATGCAATCATACACTTATTCCATTTTCATCTTTGATGAATTTCTAACATTTGAAAATAGTATCCTATCCCTCATCAGTCATTTTTTCCCTCAATTAGTATCAACTCTTCCTTATTTGGGGTGTTTTTCAGAATTCTCTTGTCCTACCTACTCTCTTCTGGATCCTCTCTAGTTTATTGCAGAATGCCGCTCTTAAATTTGGGGGCCTAAAATGGAATATAATATGCTAGAGGGAGCTGAAAACTAAGGGAGTATGATGGAGGTCACACGGCGACTCTTTGCTTTTGTTGAAATTGCATTGTGATTCCTTAAGGGCACTTTGCAAGTCTGCCTTATCTTATAGTTGTAATTTCTTCAACAGATATTTATTGAGCACCTACCATGTGCCAGACATTTATTCTGAGCACTGGAGATACTGCTGTGAACAAAAGAGATCAAAGTCCCTGCCTTTCAGGATTTAGCATTGCTGATGGACTGAAGTGAAAGTGGAAGTCCCCAAATCTTTCCAAACTCCTCTACACCAGAATTTGTCACAAAGCTGCAAATTCACTAAATTTCATAGAGAAGCAATGTGGTTTGTTTATATTCAATTAGTTAATCCGATCCTCCCTTTATGGGTTTTTCACCTTAGAGGCAAACGGAAGGACAACTTAATTTTAGTCCAACTTAATATGTTAAGCCCTATTCAAATTTTTAGCAGTCTCTGTAGGTAAATGCTCAGTCGCTATGGATTAAATTTTCTATTTTTGGGAGTTCTAACTTTCCTCTAAGATGGTTTCTGGAAATATGGGATATGCTAATAAGAATAATATTCAAAATACTAATATTTAACAACCAGCATCAGTTAGAAGAGGCTTTGATCATAAATAATCAACAGGGCCAGACTAGTGTGTACCAGGTGAATATCAGTCAGGGGTAGGAGTGTAGCTTATATGATCTCATGGGAGAAGGAGTCCTCAGATGGACTCATTGTCCTGGGAGCCCTCCTTGATTTCCATGGCAGAGTGGCACAGTGGCTCCTCTAAATTGTTCCTGACTGTATTCAGATTTCTGGCTCCCACCAATGGAGCACGTGATCCTGGTCATTTGTCTCCAAACGTGATGTCTTCAAACACTGCAGCCTTTTGGCTAGGTTACTACAATGCATACAGAGGAAATTCCAAGTCCTCTCTCCAGGCACCCTGCCACCCCCTCACACTTCATGGGGAATTAGCAGCTTTGGATAGCCTTTTTCTTATCACCTTTTTAGGGCAAGAATAGACATGGACCTTAGCTGAGGGCTGGAGTTCTCCAAGGAGTCTACCCGCTTCCTGATGCTGGCCATTAATCTCTGTCCTTAGACAGGAATTTCTGGTTGTTTCTAAATCCTCTCCCCCCTCCACTGTTCCACCAAAGTTCACCCCTGGAAGAACTATTAGGTACCTGAACAGGGATGAGAACAAGGCATCTAATTCCTCTATCAACCTGTATTTCTCCTCCTAGTCCCTCCAGAAGTCCAGCCTCCTGGCTAGAAAGGTCCAGTCTTAGATATTTTGCTTCCTTTTTAACTTTACCTTTCTCCCCCTAGCAAGCTTGACCTCCCTCCATAGGTAGAAAAGTTGTCATCTTTGCATTGTGGAAGAAACTCCATGATCCTGAGTTCTTTGGGCATGGTCCTTGATATACAAAAGAAGGAGATAAAGTGATCTAGGAAAAAAAAAAAAAATCCTTGTTTTCTTAATGCCTGCTTTTCACTATTATCGTTTTTCTAAAAGTCAACATTGGGACTAAATTTGATCAATGGCCCATTTATCCTAGGTTGTTCTGTACTTTCTCTCCTTGGGTTGATAAACCTCTCAAGACTTGGCCCTGAAAGCTACAAGAAACATGATTTTCAAATAAATAAAAAAAATATTGCTGTTAATATTTGGAAACAAGTTTACAATTTCAACTTAAAGAAAGAACTTACTTTTTCCCACAAAAGCTATTTCAGTCCCATCTCTTGGCCATAAAAATAAAAAATCTAAACCTTGTGGAATAATTTGAGGAAACAAAGCAAATTTCCATGAAGAAATGTATAAAATGGAGAAAGTTACCTGTATTATTATGCTAAAAAAATCAATCAGTGACCAATCTACTTGAGCAGCAGAGGATAAAACTAAGAGATAATCACTTGCACTTACAAAACAAACAGCAGTTTGATTACATTGCCCATCAAAGTCATTCTAACATATAGGAAGCAATGTGACCAATGCTAATGAGACAAATTTGAGAGCTGCTTACATTGTCCACACCACTGCTTCAAGTCACCATGTCTCCAGGCCTCAGGAGGCCAGATTTCACAGTGGTCATGTTTCATGCTGTCCATCCAGGCCTGTCAGAAACCCTTGTCTCTTTAGCTTTTAAAAATGAAAACTCTTCAATCTGTAGATGAGTTTTTTATTAGTATTTCACAACACGCCCAGGACAGTGTCCTCTGCCCTTGGAACAAAATGAAGAGCTTTCCGACAAGGTGATGATATTGTGGCAAGTGGCCCAGAAGACCCTCTTGTACTCTCTGGGGACCTACGGGGGAGGCAGCAGTCACAGAAGCCTCGCTGCTTGTTTTCTTGATGTCTGTGCACAACAAAGTCTGGCCACTCATAGTGTCTTCTCTGGAACACAAATAGCTCCTTGGTCCTTTATGGCATGTAAACATCAATTTGATGCTACTCAGCCAGCAATTACCTGTCAAATGCAGTCATAGGGAATAAATTCAATGCCAAGGCTTCTAAAATATACCTACAAAACCCAAAATTTCTATGAAAATAGACCCCACTGGGCCTCTCTGACTCTCCCGGGCAGATGAATTAGGATGTCCTTGCCATCAGCTCGCAAAGATGGTTGATAGGATGCTCCGACAATCCCTTCCTTCTTAGTTGTGATACTTAAGTCAGGCATGTAACATTGTACTCATTACATGTCACCTTGTTTTGTTTGCTATTACTTCATTTGTGTTAGCGTTGATGCTCTGTATAAAGAGCTTTTGGGTTGGGGCGCCTGGGTGGCGCAGTCGGTTAAGCGTCCGATTTCAGCCACGTCACGATCTCGCGGTCCGGGAGTTCGAGCCCCGCGTCGGGCTCTGGGCTGATGGCTCAGAGCCTGGAGCCTGTTTCCGATTCTGTGTCTCCCTCTCTCTCTGCCCCTCCCCTGTTCATGCTCTGTCTCTCTCTGTCCCAAAAATAAATAAACGTTGAAAAAAAAAAAAAAGAGCTTTTGGGTTTAGGCGACACCAACTCATGGAACTGACTTAAACATTAAAGAAGACTTATTTGTTCACATAATGGGCAATTTCATTTGTGACAAGAGTTTCAAGAGAGCTCTGATCCAGGGGTCTACACTGTCAACGGGGGTCTTGCAAGTTGGTGGTAGTGTTAGTAGCAGAACTACAGCTGTTATAATTATTTCTAGCTTACAGATTAGGAATATCAAGAACCAAAGACTGGAAGTGAATTATTCAAGGTCAAATGGCAAATGAGTAAGAGAACCAAGACTCAAGCCTACATCCTGAGACTCCCAAAACCAACGTAGCTATTGAACTAAGACTTTGTATAGTTTTGTTTAGGTTAATAACAGGCATTATATTATGATCATTGAGTACCCTAGGGAAAAAAATCTGCTTACATTTATCCCTTAATTCGATGAATATTTATTGGGAACTTTTTGTGGGCCAGACACTATTTGGCCATCTCTTGCTACATCACGAATAACCCCAAAATGCATCGGCTTAAAGCACCAATAATCATACGTCTCATGATTTCTGTGGGTTAAGGCTACAGACAAGGCACAGTGAGAAAGTCTTGTCTCTGCTACATGATATTTGAGGTTTCAGCTGAAAGACTCAAAGGCTAGGAGTTAGAAGATCCCCTTCTAAATGGCTTGGTCATTTGGCTAACAAGTTGGTGCTGACAGTTTGGTTCCTGTCCATGTACTCCATGGTGCTGCTCAAATGTCCTCATGATATAGCAGCTGGCTTCCCCCAGCATGAAAAATCCAAGAGAGCAAGTCAGGAGGTGCAATTCCTTACTTTATCTAACCTAGGAACTTGTGCACTGCCATTTCTAACACGTTCTGTCTGTCACACTGAGCAGCCTGATTTAGTGTGAGTGGGGATAAAAGAGAGACATGGTCACTGGGAAGTGAGAATCACTGGGGTCCATCTTAGCTACCAGTAGTGATTCTCCTCCACGCTGTAGATACATGCAAAAAGTTCGTACTTATGGAGCTTGTAGCTAGTAGAGGCAATCAGACAATTTAAAAAGATCGGACAGTAAAATACATAGTTTGCCAGGGGGTAATACATGCCACTGAGCACAATAAACTCGGGAAGGTCTAGGGTCATGGCCCACCCTGTCAGTCACTCTTGTTTAGATTAGAAAAAGGTGTGCTCCTCTGGGCCAATAAATAAGGAAAAATCTGCTGTACTCTCAAGCTGGTCCTGGGAAGATATTATGGCCCTGGAAAGCATTGCAATTTCAAATATATGATCAGAGGCATCCTCATTTTCCCTGAACAAAAACTTGAAGGAGGTGTGAGACCGAGTCATGCTGATATCTAGGGGAAGAACTTTCTGGGTCACAGGAGCTGGGGATGTTAAGGCCCTGAGATAGGGAAAAAGAGGTGGCCCTAAGAGGCCATCTTTATTTAGATGCTTCCACCCCTTTTAGGTATTTTTGAAGTTCAATAGAGCTTAGGAGTGGAACTGATGGATATCCGTTTATTTCAGTTTTTCTGCTTCTCAAACCCAAGTGCAACTCAGTTCTCTCAAAGTTTGGCCTAGGACAACATCTTCATATTTACTGTTATGTCTGGCCTGATACCTAGTAGTATCTCCAAACTGGCTTAGAACTGATGATACGCTTATTATTTTCCACAGATAAGCAGTAAAGGGCATATTTTATTTTATTTGTGGGTATTCTATACTGAAGTGGAGCAAACACATGCAAAAAAAAAAAAAAATCCAAACCATAGTAGGGTTCCAATTCTCTATCTTCCAAGGCCACTATGTCACCCTTGATATTGGGGCATGGCAATAAGATTATAACAGAGACCTAAAAAGCAGTAGAATTAGAACTATGCTTGTATAACAATGCAGATCAATTCTCTGTGTTAAGCATACTATTTCATGAGAATAATTCCCAAGGTTGTTAAGAATCCAATGAAACGATATATATAAACTTGCTTTGTACATTGTAAAGCATTCTCAAAGCATTACAGGATTTCTATCACTGCCTTTCATATCACTAGAATAGCAGGGCATCACAACTGTCCCAAGAAAGACTATATGGTGTTACCGTAAAAGAGCCTTGGATTGGGAAACCTGTATAGTGTTCCCAGCTCTGGTGATTATTAGCTGCGTGTTTGAATAACTGAAAATACTTCTCAGGGACTCAGTTTCTTCTAAGTAAAATAAAACCTACTAGACCCACTTCTCAGCTTTTAGTTTTTTTCTCTCATTGAGTATACAGTGCCTCCTGGATATTGGCAAAGCTTGACAATGTTGTACAAGGGCAGAAGTTTTGGCTATGATTTTCTTAACGGGCTGCCCATCACCGTTGCCCACAGACAGGCTCGGGTTCCGTCTTCAACCAGTGGGGGTCGCTGGAAGAACTCTCAAAACTCTGCCAGTTGTAAAGTTTTGCGCATCTATACACTTGGTGGTAATTACAAACCGGAAGTGTGGTTAGCTTGAAATCTGTTTTTAAAAATCCCACGAATGGCTGAACCGATTGCTCTGTAAACAGGGTCCAGAATCCTACTCAAGCACATCTTCGCTTAGAACTCTGTGGCCTGGCATCACTCACTTTGGAACGCTGAAGTGGTTGTTCGGCCACTGCTGCACACTTATTGAAACTGGTATCAGCGAACAAGCCAGCTGTCTTTTCGTGTAAGAGTGTTTAAACTGAATTCGTAGCGAGTCGCTAAGCTTTCCTGGAGCACCTTAGTCACTGGCAGGATGTTACATTGTTCTCTTTCATTTGCTCCCTTTATGGGTGGCAGATGATAGAATGGCTGAATGGACACAAGTAATAACCAAGCTCTAGTCCACCTGAATTTTGACAGACTATATATTTAATGTCATCGTTGACTGTGAAAGACAAGGTTTCTTGAGATAAAACATCCTGCGCACCCAGAGGGGCATTAGCTTTGTGCTCTAGGTCGCCTAGCAACTGACCTGCATTTACATGCCCTTCCACTTTAAATATCAACACCAGCTTGTATTTCCATCCCTCACCCTGCTATGCACATCACAAAATCAACTCCGGGGAATAATTTGTCATAATTTTGTCTCATCAGAACATTAACCTCACGATTGTGCTCCAAGCAGTATTTGAATCCTCTTTCCACTCTTGACAAATTTATAAAGCAGAAGATGTAGTTAGGAAAGAAAATTGCCCTTCCCTTTCAGGTGTTAAAGACATCAGACTGTTCTGAATTGTCTTTACTAACATTCTGGAACGTTTTTTAAGACCTACAGCTCTCAGAAGCCAGGAAGCTGTTTACCAATTTGAAAGATTCATCAAGTTTATTTTCTATCTGTGGAGATACCTAAACTATGAATGCCCACAAAATGCATGAAAGCCGTTTGCACTGGAACGTGCTGAGCACAACACATAATCTCTGGGTTCTTGCAGAGAAAATTTTGCATGATGAGTCATGCAGACAAAGCTTCAGTTAGGGCTGCAGGAGGGGGGGGTGGAGAGGAAGAGAGAGCATATTTACAGGAAAATCATAGGGAAAGAAAAACAACATTCTTGCTTTTTAAAGAGCTTGTTTACTTGTCAGGTCAGAATCACAGAATTAACTGGAAAACGGTTTTGACTTAAGTGTACCAAACCTACTCCATTTAAGAAAGCACTGAGGCAAGGTAGCTTATGTGCCTTGCTCAGGATTACATAGTTAATTAGTGGCAAACTGGAGGCTCTGACCTAGGGTCAAGTTTCATAGTTCCAGCTTTCAGACCACATGATGCTACCTCCAGACAGTTCCCTACCTCTCATCTCCCTCAATGGACTTCATGGTGTGCAGAGAGAATGTTAGTTTACATGATAAAGACTTTCTACTGTCTTTAAAGTGGATAAATTTATGAACACTTGACAAATTCATAAAATAAACAGGATCATTTATTATTTTGTATATGTGATAATTTTTAATGTGGTCACTATATACATGGGGGTTCAAAAACAGACACAGAATTAGTCCCTTGGAAAATATCTTAACGATGCTGCTTTAGAAATGAATCAACAAATCCAGCTTCCAACAACAAAGCACATTTTAAAGCCGCAAATATTTCTCTGGAGAGAGCATCAAAATTAAAACCCTGTTGTCTTTTATCAGCTGTCCTTACCACATCAGGCCGCATGATGGCAGTGTTCCTCGGCAAATGAACCTGGAGGAACAGCTGCAGGATCCCTGAGGGGGAAAAAAACCAAACTTGAGCCAATGCAGATAAAACGTGATCTAGATTTAATCGCAAATATAGATTAAAATTTGGGGGGGGGGGTCTTATCCACATAAACCATATCTTTCCTTATCATATTTTCCTAACAATGAATTTCACTGTTCAGAATTTGCCACGGGTTTATGATGTTATAGATGAATTTCAAGACACGAGCCGCTAACAAATACATAAATATAAATTAAACGTTGTTTGGGGGGATGGGTTGTCCATTTCTTGTTTGTTTTCACCGCAGTGGTATTAAGGACACTAATAAACTAAATACATTTTGTACCGGGTGTCTTCAGGTTCTTTCTAGACCGTTATTGTTTTAGGAGTCTCTGTCTTTGGGTGTGGGAAAGCAAGACAAGCTTGCTTCTCATGCTCACAATTTTCCTCTTAGGCTGAAAATATTCCCTGTAAGACCAGAGTGAGATTTCCTGAGTCTCTTCTAAAAAGGCGTGAAGCCACAGATGGAAGTTAAAGCAGCAGCTACTGTCAGTCAAGGCCCCAGGCAAGACTGTGAAATCAAAGATTTGTTCCCGTTTCCCAGCCCCGGTCCTTTCTAGTGTCTATACACTGCCCTTGATAGCTCCAGGGGGTAAAAGAGCTAGGCTTGTCCTCGGGATCTTCCTTCTATTTCTTGATCCCTCCTGGGTGGACTTTGTATTTTCAACCTGGGTTGTAAGCTTTCTATAAATCTTACAAAGAATGCATGTTGGTTACCTGCGAGGGAATATTTGGGGACAAGCAGGCAATGTACCTCTAACTCATAACAGCTAATAGCCTTGACCAAAAGCTATCCGATGACTCTCTGGGCTTGGTGGGTAGCCCTGTGACTCCATTCCACAATGAAACAACTATTGACGGAGTTATTATTGTGTCGGGCACTGTGATAGGCGTGGCAGAAAGATGAGTAGGAAGCAGCCCCTGATCTCAACAACTTATGGTCCAATCAAAGAAATCAGACAATACTGGCTACACAAGAAGGCAGAATAAGCTATATATACTGTGGAGGAAATACCAAATACAGGAGGGGAGGGGCTGGGGCATTATACAGGGAGAGATCACACCTTCCAGTTGAAGGATCAACAAAGATTTCATAAAGGAAATGATAACTGACATAAGATTTTGTTGGAAACCAAGAAACTAGGGTGACTTGATACATTTGATCACTCCTTGGCACCATCCAGAAATGTACTCGCCCCTAAATCTCCACTTATCAAAGTCTCTTCCCTGTCTTATGTCAACTGTCCTGCATGCAGAGGGTGAGGGCATAGGGGAGAGAATGGTAATCCAATTTCACTATAATAAGAAGTATGTGAACAGGAGAAGATAACATTGGAAACATGACTTGGGTCTATATATATGGAGGTGGGGGAAGACTTGAATTCAAATAGAACAGTTGATATTAAATTCAGCCTATAGTGGGAATCACTAAAGCCTGCCAATACTCTGGGTTGTAATTTTACTTCCAAATTCGATTTCTAGTTGGGCATGAGGAGGGACTATTAAGGAAAGATAGTCATTAAACATAATTTATGATCTGTCTATTCCATTGCTGCCTGGATTATGACAGTGGTTCTCAAATTTTAAGATATTTCAGAATTATCGGGAAGGCTGCTGCCCCCCTCCCAAAGTTCTGATTAAGTTTGGGTGAGATCTGAGGATTTGTTCAATGTCAGTACTGCTGGCCTGGGGAACACACTTAAAGAACAGCTGGTTTATGGGCTCTGTAGGATATTTGCTAGGTTAGAGAAAGCCACCTGATTCTAAGGGTCATACTACAAAAATACTTAAGTGTCTCTTCCTTAATTATTGTTTTTAAATTTCAATGATCAGGAACATCAGATAATCTTTTTTTGGCTTAACCACAGTCCTATTTGGGATAAAAAACATTCTACTACTGAAAACATGGTATGCATAATGATATAATTTTTCTAAATTTGTTTTATTTCCATCACAGACCTCATTGATTTGCAGCTGTATGTTAAGAAATCATAACCTGTTACTGGGGATTAGAATAACTTAGAATATTGAAAAGATATATACAAAAACAATAAAGACACAAGAAAAACATTTACATGATAATGAGTGAGACAACAGATGATCCCATTTGGTAAATTTTATTTCTTTAAAATACTAAAACACACAAGTTATTATTAAGTACTACCATCTATGTATATCCTACTTTTGTATTTGGTTAAAAAAAAAAAAAAGAAACAAAGAAAAATGCAAATAGCTAAGTAAAATATATATATGTGTATATATATATATATACACATATATATATATATGGATGAGGCAATCATTAAAGTGAATAGCTGAGAAAAGTTAAGGCTAAAAAAGTTCAGGACACTTAGGCTCTTGAGAGCTAACGGGAGGTCAGGAAAGTGTATAACCTGACCATGTGATCTTCAATCTGGGCCAGAGCAGTCATGGGTGTATCTCGACTTTTAGCAAATATCACATGTAAAAATCCAACATTACAGAAAAGGTCAGGATTCATTGAATGTTATGACTTTATTTATGACTTCATTTTACAGTTGAGGAAAGTGAAGTCTAAACATAACCAATATGCCCAAAGCCACCCAGTTTCTTCTTTCCACCCCCCAGCCCACCTAACCGGATAGCCAGTGTGAGTAAATACCCATCCCCTCTCCCATTTCCCACACCATTCAGCGGCAAAGACCACAGAGCGGCATTTGCTTACACCAGCCCTAGAGTCCCTCACTATTGTTCCCCATCTGTTGGCTCTGTCTCTCCAACAATGATTGCAAATGCCTCAAAAACAGGAGCCGCTTCTTCATCCCTTTCCTGAATTCCCTATGGATACATTAAGGGGCTGATTATTCCGTTTATATATATATATAAAAAAACTCCAAATTAGAAAAGCACCCACAATAGGATCTGTATTCTATAAGCTCTTTCAGGTTGTAAGAGCAAGGGAGATCAATTGTGCTTCCCTCGTTAATGGGGGTTTATTGTGAGGACAAACAGGACGCAGACTCAGCAGCTGCACACACAGCCGGGCCCCACCGGGAACTCCTCACTGCGTGTTATTGTCCCGGATGAACCTGTAGCTCTTGCGGCCGGCCGAGCAGCTGCTCTCCTAACTTAACTGCTTACCCTCTCTGTGCCTCGGGTCCTTCACCTTTAAAATGGAGATAATAATAATAATACCTACCTCGCTGGCTTGTTGTGAGGATTAACTAGGCTGACACATGTAAAGCCCTTACAAGGGTGTCTGGGGCATAGTAAATGCTAGAAGATGTTAGCCGTCATTATTAATTCAGCGTAGCCCCACAGATCTTGAATATAAGGGTTTGGGCTCCTCTGAACGAGAGAGACACAGAATTCCCTTTTTGTCTTCTTTGAGAAGATGGCTTTTTTTTCCCCCTTATAGTTTCTGTTCATTGGTATCATTGCTGCCCTGGTGGAGAAAATCAGCTCACTACCCTTCACTTCAGAAAAGGCCTCGGAGCAACCGATTCCATGGAAACTCGCCATTGGTGAGCATTTGTTTATTCTAGTGCCAGACTGCTCAAGCATTGAGAGAGGAGATAGAGGACTTATCAGATTGGCTTCCTTGTACCGAGGCAGTTTGATTTTCTCTACAAGTTCTGGCAAATCTTGACTTAACCATAGCATGCCTAAAATATGCAAATACCGTGGGATGGCAAACACAAATTTCCAGGAGGACCCGAGTTGGAATTTTATACGTAGACTTATGTTACTCTGCAGGGGCCCTCCTTGGGGTCAGCTACAAATCTAGCTGAGGTTAACAGTGTTTTATCATTCTGCAAAGAGGCTCCCTTGTAGTTAACCCTGCTGTTGAATTTGGAGCCTGTCCTGAGCCTTTTTGCTCCAGGCTATGCACGTGGACCTTGGCAGAGCATCATTAAAGCCCCTATTAGTGAGAGCTGACTGCTTTCCCCTGTGAGGAAAAGTATTACATTGCAGTAAAATGCAAATCCACTAACAGGCAACTGCAGATTTATAGCACTGCAGTTCCAGAGGAATCACAGGGAAATAGAATCTTCTCTCCCCTGGTAGATCAGAGCTACAGACTTCTCCAGATTGCTCAGGATTTCCACGTAGTTCTGGCTACATAATTTGTGGGGCCCGAGTGCAAAACAAAAATGCAGGAACCTTTTGTTCAAAAAGTAAGACTTTCAAGACGGTGACAATAAAGCATTAATCCAAGTGCTGGGTCATTCAGACTCCAGGGTCCTGAGCGACTGCCCAAGTCACATCCCCATGAAGCTGGATCTGATTCCATGTGTCACTGAAAAATAACAACACTTTCCATGTGATTTAGACACATCGTATGGCCTCTGGGGAGACAACCTTGTTTGCCTAATTCCCTCAGCCCTAGGCACAACAACAGGATGGGGGGAGAATCAAAATGGCCTGTGTTGTTGTGCCTCTGCCTACTTTTATTACTGATATTGTAAGTGCCCCCCTCCCCCCACCAAACACACACACAAGCACACATACACACACATCTCCCTTTGCTGTGCGTCTCAGGGCACCGACACTCCTCCTCTGGTCCTTGTGTTTTTCTGCTTGGCATCCAGTAAGAGATCAAATGACACAATGCTTAAAATCATGGACTCAATACTACTGCTAATTGTGCATCCCTGGACAAGTCACTTAGTCTTTCTGTGCCTCAGTTTCTTTATGTATAAAAATGTGGATAACAATAGTACCTACTGGAGAGAGCATAATATGTTAGCACACATAAAATTAGATTTGTCCTTGGCTTACTATAAGTGGTCTAGAGTTTTAGCTGTTACGAACCTGCCACTTTTGACCCCGCTGTAGCCACTCTTTTGTTGCTACCACCACTGTCGTCTGGACTCCTACGGTGCATGTTGGGCCATTCACTTATTGAACAAGAGGGCATTGGGCTAGGACTCCAAATTCATTAAAGGACCAACATTTAGACAGTTGTTTTTATTTCCAGATAAGGTTAGATATGCACAGTCACAGAGATACACTGACAGCATTGGAAGGTCCCCTGCTGCTCTTACAAATGTAAAAACCATTTTAAGTGCAATACAACACAATTTTGGCATTTCTTCATTCTTAAATATATTGGAGCCTGAAAAAATGAAGGGGGGCCGGCTCAGCATTGTCCAAGGCCATTGGCAGGACCACTCCTGACCTTCCTCTTCTTTCCCTTGGTTAGAAAGGCAGGACTGGAATCCACACTGTTTTGCAAATGAGGGACCCCAACAGGAAAGAGAAGGTAAAAGAACACGGGGTTAAGAATATATGTTTCTTCTGAGTCATGGCTGCTGGTGGTCAGGCAGGATATATACTTCAGAAAACAGCAGTAAGAATGAAGCCAAAGAGGAAAGGAAAAAGGGAGATGTTTCAAAGAGGTTAAATCACTCTGGTATCAAGGAAGGCTGAAAATGGAAACGTGACATAAATGGGAGTTGACTTTAAGGCGCTAGAAGAAAACAGAAGTTGAGCTCACACTGTAAACAGGATGCTATACTATGAGTTGTGTGAATTTCTTTCTCTTGGTTAGTGATAGATTGGAAAGGAATTTTTTTTTTTTAATTTTTTTTTAACATTTATTTATTTTTGAGACAGAGAGAGACAGAGCGTGAATGGGGGAGGGTCAGAGCGAGAGGGAGACACAGAATCCGAAACAGGCTCCAGGCTCTGAGCTGTCAGCGCAGAGCCCGACGCGGGGCTCGAACTCACGGACCGCGAGATCGTGACCTGAGCCGAAGTCGGAGGCTTAACCGACTGAGCCACCCAGGCGCCCCTAAAAAGAAGAAAGGAATTTTAAATGAAACATGGAAATGTCTTTCCTGATGGGGGGAAAAAAAGAAAACCCCAGCTTTCATTTCTATTGAGTTCATGGATGGGCAGAGCTTTGAGACGTGCTATTATGTAACAGTGAGCATTATCAGCCCTCCAGCTTACATTCAGCCCTCACAGCTGCAAGGCGTGTCCAACTAGCAAACAGGAAATGAGAAAGGAGCCTCCACTGCAGCGGTCAGCAGGGTTTTACCAGCCTCTGGGAGGCGCCCAGGGAGACAGAGAATCTTGAGCAAATGTGATCTCTCTGCTTTATAGATAAAAAGAGAATTTTATTGCGCAAGGCTTATAAACGTAGCCTTGGCAACACGTGTTTGTTCATTTGTTTAAAACTTTTAATGGGAAATTGTATTTTATTTGCTTAGATCTGTGCATTTCAAGAGTCTTTCAAAAAGCGTAAAAGAGCTCTTATTGCAGCATAAAGATCAAAGAGAGTTGATTTCCTCCCATAGCTATTTCTTACTTTTTTTTTTTTTTTATTCTGGAATGTTATTTTCTTCCTCCTTTGTCAAATGGTGCCCAGAATGAAAAAGCAATCTGTATTTAAATGTTTGCATTATATTTCTTTTGGAATTCAAGAAATTGTGTGTGCCCAGGCGTTTAGGGGTCAGATTACACTTATAAGAAAACTAGAACAAATATTCAGAAATTGTATACCTGCGATTTGAGGGCAATGTGTTCAAAATTAAAAAAAAAAAAAAAAAAAAAAGAAACTTTTTCCAAGAAGAGGCTCTGTGCACAGAATTGGGATGGGGCTACTCTGATTCAGAATCTGTTGCCATAGCGACCGACCTGGGTGCCTCCTGGGCTCTGTAAGGGAGGCTGGTGTGGTAATTATATAAGCTGAAGCGCCTCTGAATAACCCCAGGAAGGCAAGACCGCCACAGTGCAATTTCTAGGAAACCACTATTTTAAAATTCATACATCATAATGCCTTCTCCTTTTATATGGAAATGTACCTTTTTAGTATTTTTTTTTTTGTATATAAATCTGATAAAACTGATATAGTGGACAATAAAATTCACTAAATCTTGAATATAAGAAGTAAGCCACATGGACCATATTGTATACTCATGAATTTGTTTCCAACAGTTCCATTTTTTTATGAATGAACACTGAACTAGCAATTAAATGCCTTACTTTTTCTCATAATATGCCACATGCAACTTGGTCCTTTTCTTTAATATGTAATATATAATAATTATAAAGTATAAGCAGGTGATTGCTTAGAACGATAAATCAATGCCATATTTAACTAGATAAACAAGTTAAATAGGCTAAGCATGAAGGGCAATTAATACACATTTGTCAATGAAAAATATATTTAAGAAGAGGAATTCATACAAATGTTCTCCTTCTTTATCACATTTTACGTTTCACATTGCCGCATGTCATAAACCTTCTAGGAGAGAGATAATTACTTGACCTATAGGAAATTGGTTTCTGGTGATGATGTGATGTTATTTCTTCATTCAACAAATAGTTATTTATTGAGAAAACTAAATCTTTCACCTTGAACAAATCTTTTCACTTCCTCAGGCCATCATGTTCCCCATCTGTAAAATAGAAGTTTGTACTGAGGGTCTTTCCAGCTCAATCATTTCGACGTTCCAGAACTCACAAGATAAAATAGTCTGTCAGTCACTTAGAACTTTTACTTTGAAGTGAGAAAACCACCATTTATTCAGTATCCATCGTATCCTGACACTGAGCCAGACATTTTACTTATTTGACCTATGGCACTGTAATCCACTTAAGAAATGAAGAGACAGGTTGTATGATTTTAATCTGTCCAACTCAATTTTTTTTTTAACGTTTATTTTTGAGAGAGAGAGAGAGAGAGAGAAAGAAAGAGCAAGTAGGAGAGGGGCAGAGAGTGAGAGAGAGACAGAATCCAAAGCAGGCACCTGGCTCTGAGCTGTCAGCACAGAGCCCCGTGCGGGGCTCTGACCCACGAACCGTGAGATTATGACCTCAGCCAAGTCAGTTGCTCAACCAACTGAGCCACCCGGGCGACCCTCAAATTTTTTCAAAAATTTTTTTGATGTTTCTTTGTTTTTTTTTTTTTTTTTTTTAAATTTTTTTTTCAACGTTTATTTATTTTTGGGACAGAGAGAGACAGAGCATGAACGGGGGAGGGGCAGAGAGAGAGGGAGACACAGAATCGGAAACAGGCTCCAGGCTCTGAGCCATCAGCCCAGAGCCCGACGCGGGGCTCGAACTCACGGACCGCGAGATCGTGACCTGGCTGAAGTCGGACGCTTAACCGACTGCGCCACCCAGGCGCCCCAATGTTTCTTTGTTTTTGAGAGAGAGACAGAGTGTGTGTTGGGGAAGGGCAGAGAAAGAGGGAGACACAGAATCAGAAGCAGGCTCCAGGCTCTGAGCTGTCAGCACAGAGCCCGACACGGGGCTCAAACTCACAAACTGCGAGATCATGACCCGAGCCGAAGTCGGACACCCAACCAACTGAGCCACCCAGGTACTCCCTGTGCAACTCAGATTTCATGTGTTGTGCATGGCACCAAGCTGCCCACACACTAGTGAAGGATCTGCAGCTGCCTCTATGGATGGGTTATTTTTTGTGAGGATAAAGAAATGGAAAGTATGATTGTATGGTATGTCAAAAACTCTGAGAACACTGTTTTCTTTTTAATTATTACAGAATTCTGGAATCAAAGTATCAAATGACAAAAGACTAAATTGAACTCTCGTGAAATAGGGACGTCCAGATTCATCCAAAGGCAATGGGATGTAGAAAGTAAATGCTGTGTAGTACAAGATGCGTAGTACAATGCTGCGTTGTACAAGTACAACCCTAAAAATGGGACTTGGACATTCGATTACTGTTTATTAGTACCCACTTGAGTCTAGTCATACTCAGAGGATTAATCATGGATCCAGGTCTGATCAATTGAATTTTAGAAAAATTAAATATGGTAAAAAATAATTATTGTAATGAGCACTTAATATGACAGATATGACTCAGTACACGCTTTCTTCATTAACCTGAGTGTTTTTCCTACTACTCCCCTGAAAGCACTTTCTCTCTCCCTGTATTTGAAGATGAGGCTGATAATGATGCTGCCATTTGGGTGTCTATATTTATTTGCAAAGCCATTGTGTATTCTGCAAGCTCCCTCCATTGCATACATGTTTTTCTGTTCAGTAGTTTTACATACTTTTTATTGAATCGATACTGGCCTTTTCCTGTTCTGCCCAAAGAAGAGGCCCCCCAAATGCTTTACAACTCAGTGAATACAATTGTCTCTTTATCTTTGAGATTTTTTTCTGCCTCAAGTCCCAGTGTTATACCCCACCTCGTTTTTTGTTGTGTGAAAGAGTGGTCTGATGACAGATTTCATTTCCCAGAATTTATTACCTATTGTGTATTTTGCTGTTCAGCCACAATGACCCCATCTGCATTTAGGTTGAATGGGGGCCCCACCCTGACCCAATTTAATAAAAAAATAATGAGGCCACTCGAAGCTCATAGATGTGTCAGCACTATGAAAAGGGTCTATAATCAATGCAAATGCGATGTTTTCCTGCTTTGTGGAGCACAGAGGTTTGACACCCATCTCTTTTGCTGGATCAAATCAGACTCCCTCTTTGCTTTGAGAATCTAATGAAAGGTATGGACTCTCCCCTCAAAAAAAAAAAAAAAAAAAAAAGCATGTGACTGGATAATTTATTGAAATGTTAATTGGTGGGTTGTTTCATGCTCTATTTTTTTCCTCCCTCCTATTCCAAGAATGTGGTCAAGCCTCTTGAGATGTGAATGGTGCCCCTGAGGTTGTACAGAGCACAACCTGCCAATCGCTCATGGGAGGCCTCCCGAAAAGTTCAGGAGCCTTTGTATACTGTCCAAGGGTGGGGCTGGGAGAGTATCAATAATGACCAAGCTTGGATTTCCTGCCGTCCGAGGCAGAATGGAGCTTGAGGTCAAGTTTAACTTGATTTAAAGTTTATTAAATAACGTGATGATTTTGTACCCTTGTGTGTAGATATAAGTTCCCATCCTCTGTACAGTTTGATGTTCCCACACACCATTTTACACACTCTTTCTAAGGGTTTGTGATCATTCCTCATCCCCCAACCCTTCCTACCCCACTCTCTGAGATCAGTAATAAGAATTTTAACATTATTAAGTGCTTACTATTGAGTTTTAACAAAGAATGATACACGTGTTTTTCACGAAGGGAAGCAAGGGTTTGAAAGGTCAAATAACTTTCTGAAGGTCATACAGGCTTTATTGATAGAGGCAGGGTTTGAATCCACAAACACGGGGTAGTGGTAAGTTATACGTTGTCACAAAAGCCATTGCGCGAAGATGCTATCCTCAGGACTGTATTTTATTTCTTTTATTTCTTTCTTAGTTTCTTTAAAAAACCCTTTAGTAATCCACAACCCTGAACCTGGTCATAACATCCTCAGTGTAAATTCCCATACAGAGAGAGCAATCACCATTCATACTCTGACATGCGAAAAGAGTCCCCTGCTCATGCTATTACCTGTTAGACCCGGCACCCCGGCGCACCTCTCAAAGAAGCGTGGCCTTCACTGCCTACTTTACCTCTCAAGACTTGAGATTCCTTTTCAGAAAAATGGGGATGATAGAAGTGCCTATGATACGAGATTGTTGTGTAAATTATATCAAAAGCTGGGCACATTAATTACTTGGCATAGAGCCCAGTACATGGGAAGAGTTCAATAAACGGCAGCTCATTATTATAATTAAGCTGCGCTATTCTCACTGTGAAGACTTGCCCTCAGTTGATATTTGTTTAAAGGCAGGGAAGGCTGTGAGTCTGAGAGGTCTTCTGTGACTCCTTTAAGCTTTTAAATTCTTCCTTGACATTACTAGAGTATTTTGGACATACTTCATTGTTGCGTTTTAGATTCCATAAAAATTATATTTTCATGTATCTGCTTTCCCTAACTAGACTGATAGCATCATGTTGATATTTGACATCTCAGTATCTAAGAGAGGAGCTAGCACTCAGGCCAGGGACTCCAGGGACACCATTCATATTGTATTCATTGTCAACGGTGCCAGCCCCCACCAGGTGGACCTTGCTGTGACCCCAGCCCCCACCAGGTGGACCTTGCTGTGACTGGGGTATGCCCAGAATAAAACATGGCTCTAATAACAATGATTTTGTGTATTGGAATATTAGGCATGAAATCATATTTGAAACAGAATAGAAAAGAACTGTATTTTCAAATATTTTCCCACCTAGTATTAACTTTTTTCCCCCAGCTTTATTGAGATACAATTGATATAGAAGTATTCATGTTTTTTCTGGTTTTCGTAAGGCGTCACTTAATTTTCTACTGTAACAGAAAATGCGGCATATAGCAGTACTCTAAAAGGCAAGATGCATCCAGTCGTAAGTGGACTAAAGATTTTGTTGGATGCCCTCTTAAGATTTAATTTAGAATTTAGTATTGAGAAAAATAATGTATCATTGACAAAACATAAAACTTCTTGCCTTTCCCCAGTTTGTATAAATTGAGATCATTATTAAGTCAAGATTGGTAACATAAAATGTCTTCAGAGCTGCTGCATAGAACTCCTGTTCCAGTCATTTAAATGAATTCTCAAAGACTTGAAAAGAATCCTGATTTCATTCAATTTACTATTGATGTGTCTCATGGAGAGAAAGGTTGACTATGAACAAAATAGTCAGACTTGAGGAAGGGTTTCAGAGAAAGAAAATGAAAAGCATTTAAATTTTAAAATGTAAATCAAGCTTTTTGCTTTAAGACAGAATATAATTCAGGCCAGACTAATTTCAAATTTATGATAATTTCATTAGCTGCATTGAAACTTTCCTTGATCCAATCTGTAAAAAAGTAGTTTGCTAATTTATAATTATAAAATATGGGAGATATTTAAGGCATTGTTTTCAAGCACTATTTGCATTTGTTGTTTTCAAGCACCATTTGCTCACAAGCTGCTAATTATAATTTTAATTCATTTATTAATCTAAGTCTAACAGAATCTCCAGTAATGTTTTATTATTCATTACGAATGTTATTGTAATTACTTAAAAATTATATAAACACATTTATGTTCAAATAATGTAATCCAGAATTTTTAAGGTAATTAAACTTCATTTTCTGGTGTAGGCTTTGTGTTAACTTTCCATTTACTCAAAAAGATTTAACAGACAACCTCTAAATTCATACTCTCAACAGTATAGTAAGGGATGCAACTGCTATGAAGCAGTTAGTAAGTGAAACATTCTTACAAATATGTTGAAAGCCTGTCAATTTTTTTTTACTAAGTTGCAAAATTTTTATCTGTCCTAAACACACGCTCATTAGATAAAATAATTTGTTTAAGCTTTCTAATGCAATAGGCCATCTTCCCACTTCAGTTAAAATTCTTACATGCCCACAAGTGTCATCATTTACTTTTGTTTCTCTAACTGTCCATATTGATCAGTGATAAAATAGTAACAGTAATTATTCTAATGGATGATTAAATTGAAGACAACTACTATTAATCTATGGTTGCTTTTCAAATAGTACTATTTTTTTTCTATAGATAATTTTATAGACCTGAACGATCCTCTAATCTTCTTCTTAAACCTCTGACAAATCTTTTTAGAAATGGTTCTGAGACCCTCCTTTCACTCTGGGTTTCCCTTGGGATTCCCACCTAAATTCTTCTTCCCTCCTTTTATTTGCCTTTTAACTCAACTGTTGCCATGGAGTCAACGGTAGCAATGATCCCCAATCAATAGCTGTCTGATTTCTCAGATTCAGCTCAATGTAATAGCTGTGTCTCTGTGGTATTTTTTATATTTGTAAGACCAGCATCATCTCAATTTTAAATATTCAGAGCTTTATTAATTGATGCATATATTTTTCCTGCAGTTTGTATTTCTTTGCATAAGATTTTGCTATTCTCAATAAGCATGACTTAATGAATGATAACTAAAATAAAGTCACAGAAATAAATGTTCTTTGTATTCTGGTTCTAGACTGATCCCATGTGGAAGCCTCTATCTTCACAGTGAATATCTATAAATAACAGAAAAGATGTGTGATTTAAACATCTATTACCACAATAACCTTGGAAGAACCCTAGAAAGATGCTAATGAAACATATAGAATTAAATATGGGGGAAACACTACTAAAACATTAATGGGAGCCTGCTGGTTCTAGACAACATGGAGGAAACACATTCCATTTTATTCCTTCCAGTAATCACAATTAAATTTTAGAAACCTAATATAAGACACAGAAGAATCTGAAAGTAGGAGAAAATAAGTGGAATGGCTAGAGACCTTGGGACTTAAGGAACACCTTGGCAGTGAGTTCTCTGAGTTTTTCTTGCCTTATAAATACCTGTCTGAATGCTAGACAGGCCCACAATTGAAAAACACCAAGAGTCACAGACAAAATAGCTCCAAGAAAAGTCTGATTTCTCTAGCCAGAGGACCAGGAAAAGGGTGGTCCAACAAGACAGAAACACTGTAACCATATCTTCCTGTCCTTGAGGTAAACACTGTGAAAAACACCACATTCCTCTCCCGCCAGAGCCCAGAGCCAGGGTGCAGAGCTCTGTTTTTGCCCTTCTCTTTGTGATGAGGGGGAGGTGCCCTTCCCCAAAGACCTCATGGGCAGAACTCTGACTTCCATATGCTCTTTTCAGCAACAGTAGTGCTCTTCCCTGCAGAGTCTTGGGGCATAACTCGGACTTTGACTGTCTTTCTACAATAACAGAAATGTGCTCCTTGTGCACAGAGCCTGTCTGTAGAACTCTGACTTATAACCCCATTTTAGTGACTGGGAGGGGACCATTGCCACATAAGTCAGAGGATAAAGACTTATCTTCCAAACTCTGCCCTCTGCAATAGAGCTGGTATCCCTCCACCTACTCAGTGCTGAGAAGCTTGGCATGCAGTGTTGTCATCTGAGTAGCACAGGCAGAGCAGATCAGAATAATATGGCAGAGGCTTGAAAGACTACTGACATTTGAACTACAGCACACAAAGAATATCAAGATATGCGTTCTGAACCTAAACAGGTTACTAAAGAAGATGCCATAGGAACGAGGGTCTTATAACAGAATACGCAAAATGTCCAAGCTACAGTATAAAATTTATCATATGAAGAACCAAGAAAATGTAGATTTAAATGAGAAAAGAAAAGTAACAGATGATAATACCTAGATGATAACACAGACGTTCAGATTGTCTGAACAGGATTTTTAAGAAGCTGTCAAAAAATGCTTCAACAAGCAATGTGAACACTTCTAGAAAAATAAAAATTAGAAAATATCATCAAAGAATTAGAAGATGTAAAGAAAAACAAAATGGAAATTCTAGAACTGAAAAATACAATGATCTAAATAAAAAACTCAGTGGGTGGGCTCAATAACAGACCGGAAATCACAAGGAAAGAATTAGTGAACTTTAAGGTAAGTCAATAGAAATTATTCAAACAAAAATAAAAGAAAGAGAGAAAGAAAGAAAGAAAGAAAGAAATAAAGAAAGAAAGAAAGATGTTTTAAAAAATAAATTGAGCCCTAGGGACCTATGGGATAATAACAAGAAATCCAACATTCATGTTGTCAAAGTCCCAGGAATAAAGTAAAAAGAATACAGGACTGAGAAAATATATAAAGCAATAATGGCTGGGGCGCCTGGGTGGCTCAGTTGGTTAAGCAACCTACTTCCGCTCAGGTGATGATCTCGCAGTTTGTGAGTTTGAGCCCTGCGTCTGGCTCTGTGCTGACAGCTCAGGGCCTGGAGCCTGCTTCAGATTCTGTGTCTCCCCATCTCTCTGCCTCTCCCATGCTCATGCTCTGTCTCTCTCTGTCTCTCAATAATAAAGAAACATTAAAAAAAAAATTTAAATAAATAAATAAATAAATAAAGCAATAATGGCTAAGAATTTCCCAAATTTTATAAAAGATATAAACCCACAGATTCCAAAAACTCAGTGAACCACAAACAAAATAAATCCAAAGAAACCCATACCAAAATATATCATAGTCCAGATTCTGAAAACTGAAGACAAGAGAAAAACTTTTGAAAGCAGTTAGGGGAAAAAAACACAATATATTACCTACAGAGGAATAATGACTTAAATACTAGCTGATAATTAATTAGAAACCAGAGGTCAGAGGTCAAAATTTTTCAAGTGCTGAAAGAAAAGAATTGTCAACCCAAAATTCTATATTCAGTGAAAATATACTTCAGAAATAAGAGGAATCAATATATTCAAATATTAAAAACAAAAGCTAAGAGCATTTGTCACCAGAAAAATTAAAGAATAACTGAAGGAAGCTCTTCATACAGAAACAAAATGATTCCAGAGAAAAACTAAGAACATCAGAAATGAAGAAAGAACAGCTTAAAGGGTAAATATATTGCTAAGTCCAATGGGATATTTTTCCCTTGTAATTTTTAAAAATTGTGTTCAATAGTTAAAAGTAAAAGGTTTCTTTTTGTTTTTTTGTTTTTTTGTTTTTTTGTTTTTTACTGAGCCTGGGTGGCCTGAGTCTAGCTCAGGTCATGATCTCATGGTTTGTGTGGGATTGAGCCCCACATCAGACTCTGTGTGGACAGCTCAGAGCCTGGAGCCTGCTTCTGATTCTGTGTCTCCCTCTTTCTCTGCCCCCCACCCCAAGAATAAAATTTAAAAAAACACAAAAAATAAATAAAAAATAAAAATGAATCAATAAACATTAAAAAAAATAGAAATTATAACAACGCCTGATACAGTCTCAATGTATGTAGAAGTAATATTTTTGGACAACTATATTACAGAGTGGGAGGGTAAAGTAACCTGAATGGTGGTGATGTATTCACATGCAAACTATTTAACAGTAGACTACAATGAGGTATACTTAATATAACCCAGAGAACAAACACTCAGGAAAAAACTATATGAAGAGACAGACCCAATAAATAACACCATAGATAATCAAAATGAAATACTAAAAAAGTACTCAAGTAGCCCACAGAAAGATAAAGGGGAACCTGAGGAATTAAAATCAGAGGGAGCAAATAAATAATAAAAGAGCAGACATAAATTCTGAAAAATCAATAATTACCTTAAATCTAAAAGGCCCAAAGACATCAATTAAAAGACAAGGATGGGCAGAGGGATTTTTAAAAATGACATGACTGTATATAGTATATATAGTATATACCTAACATGCCTCAAATGTAGTGATAAGTTAAAGGTAAAAGGATAGAAAAAAAGAGAGCATGCAAACACTAATCAGAAGAAAGGTGAAGTGGTTATGTTGATATTAAATGAAGTAGACTTAGGAACAAAGAAAATTACCAGAGACAAAACAGGACATTACGTAATGCTACAAGGGTCAGTTCACCAAGAGACTAACAATCTTAAATGTACAAGAGAGCTACAAAGTACACAAAGCAAAAACTTACGGAAGGAAGAAAGAAATCGAGAAATCCACGATTATCATTGGGGACGTTGACACCCCTTTGTTAGAAATTTGTAGAAACGTCAGCAAAGATTTGAAAGAATTAGACAATATTACCAATCAGTGAAATCTAATTGACGTTCATGAGAACATTTCACCCCAAAACAGCAGAATACACGTTTTTTTAAGCGTTCACGGGACATTCACAAGAGACTGTTTCTTAGATCATAAAATAAACCTTCACAAATGTAAAAGAACTGGACTCATGTAAAATATGTTATCTGATCAGAATGGAATAAAACTAGAGTTCAACAACAGAAAAATCACTAAACACTTGGAAATCAGACAGTCTACATCTAAGTAATCTAGGTGTCAAATAAGTAGTCTGAGAGGGACATTTTTTAAAAAATCAACTGAATTAAAATAAAAACACAAAACTGTGGAAAACCATAATGACATATCACTGCATACTTACCAGAAAGGTTAAAAGATAAAAGAGAGTGACAACACCAAATTCTGGTGAAAATCTCAAGAAAATAGATCTTTCACGCATTTCTGATTGGAATGCAAAATGGTACAGCTACTCTGGGAAATAGTTTGGCACTTTCTTAAAACACTAAACACGCAACTATTATACTACCCAGCAATTGCACTCCTGGGCATTTATCTTAGGAAAATGAAAGCTTATGGTCACACAAAAACCAACAGATGAATGTTCATAGAAGCTTTATTTGTTACAGCCAAAAGCTGGAATCAGTCCAGATTCCTTCAACGGGTGAATGGTTTAACTAGCTGTGGTACATTCATTGACCATGGAAAATTACTCAGCGATTATTTAAAAATGAACTATGCAGCAACTTGGATGAATCTCCAGGAAATTCTGCTGACCAAAAAAAGTCAGTCCCTTAAAACTACATACAGTATGATTCACTTTTATGACAATTTTGAAATGGCAATTTTAGAAAAAGAAGGCAAGGCAAACCTAGTTTCCCTGGGTTAGGGAAAGGAAAGGTAGAAGAAGGGAGGTATTATATAAAAGGGCAACATGAGGGACCCTGGCCGATGGTGGTGTTGGAATTTTTCAGTATCGTGACTGTGGTGATGGTTACAGGAACCTTCAGAGGTGATAAAATTGTACAGCACTATGGACATACCCAAATGAGTACAAGTAAAACTGGTAAAATCTGAACAAGATCAATGGATATTCTCAATGTCAATATCCTAGTTGTGATAGTACACTATAGTTTTTTTAAACATTACCATTGCAGGGAACTGGGCAGATTGTACAAGAGCTCTCTCTATTATTTCTTACCACTGCAAGTGAACCTACAATTATCTCAATAAAAATTTCAGTTAACAATATCTGCTCTATATGGCTAAAGCAATACTTAGAAGGGAATGTAGAGGAATAAAATGCTTAAACTTTAGCCCCGTGGCCAGTAATTTTTGCTCAGAAAGCCCTGATTGTGCAGAAGCTTGAACATACTAGTTGTTTCTGAACAAATACATGTGGTAGATTTAAATGTAAAATGTAATGCTATAAAACTTCTAGAAGAAAGCATGAAGAAAGTCTTTGTGACCTAAATTTACGTAAAGATTGCCTAGGTATGACTCCAAAGGCACGATTCATAAAAGAAGTAAACAATGAATTGGAGCTCATAAGAATTTAAAATATTTGCTCTGCAAAGTACCCTATGTTTTTTTAAAGATTTATCTATTTTTGGGGCGCCTGGGTGGCGCAGTCGGTTAAGCGTCCGACTTCAGCCAGGTCACGATCTCGCGGCCCGTGAGTTCGAGCCCCGCGTCAGGCTCTGGGCTGATGGCTCAGAGCCTGGAGCCTGTTTCCGATTCTGTGTCTCCCTCTCTCTCTGCCCCTCCCCCGTTCATGCTCTGTCTCTCTCTGTCCCAAAAATAAATAAACGTTGAAAAAAAAAAATTAAAAAAAAAAAAAGATTTATCTATTTTTGAGATAGAGCACAAGCAGAAAAGGGGCAGAGAAAGAGGGGGACAGAAGATCCAAAGCAGGATCTGCACTGACAGCAGCAAGCCCGATGTGGGCCTTGAACTAGGAAGCTGTGAGATCATGACCTGAGCTGAAGTCAAATGCCCGACTGACTGGACCACCCAGGTCTCCCTACAAAATACTCTATTAAGAAGATGAGAAGACTAGCCAAAGACTGGGAATAAGATAAACAAATTTTCAAATCACATATTCAATAAAATATTCATATCCAAAATATGCTAACATTCTGAACTCAATAGTGAAACAAACAATCCAGTTAGAAATGGGTAAAAGATTTGAATGAACACTTTAACAAGGAAAATCTATGAATGGCTAATATGTACTTTAAAAATGTTCAGGGGTGCCTGGGTGGCTCAGTCGGTTGAGTGTCTGACTCTTGATTTGGGCTCAGGTCATGATCCTGGGGTTGTGGGAATGAGTCCCATGTTGGGCTCCAACACGGAGCCTGCTTAAGATTCTCTTTCTTCCCCTCTTCTGCTCTCCTCTCCTCTTCTCTCTCTCTCTCTCTCTCTCTCTCTGTCTTCCTCTAAAAAATAAAAAATAAAAAATGTTTAACATGATTAGTGTAGTAGACAGAATAATGTCCTCCAAAAGATATCCACCTCCTAATCCCTGACACCTGTGAATATATTATTTTATTTGGCAAAAGGGACTTTGCAGATGTGATTAAGATTAAGGACCTTGAGATGGGGAGATTATCCTGGGTTACCCAGATTGACTCAGTCTAACTCATATGAATCATAAAATGATGAGAACCTTTCCTGGTTACAGTCACTGATACACAACAACAGAATAAGGATTAGAGAAATGCCACGTTGCTGGCTTTGAAGTTGGAGGGAGAGCCACAAGCCAGAGAATGCTGGTGGTCTCTAGAAGCTTGCAAGGGCAAGGAAATAGATTCTCCCCTAGATCTTCCAGACAAGAATGAAGCCTTGCCGACGCCATGATTTTAACCCAGGAATGCCTATATCAGACTTCTGACATATAGAACTATAAAATAATGCATGCTTTGTTGTTTTAAGATGCTAAAGTTGTGGTGATTTGTTATGGCAGCAATAAAAAACTAATACAAATAGGCATTACCAAAATGCAGATTAAAACCGTGACCTGGATCTCCATGGTTAGAATCGCTAAAAAAAAAAAAATTACTGGCAACAGCAAACACTAGAGAGGATGCAGAAATTGGATCGCTCATCAATTGCTAACGGGAATGTAAAATGGTACAGCTACTCTAGGAAACAGTTTGAAAGTTTGTTTAAAAACTAAATGTGGAGAAACACCTAGGTCGCTCAGTCGGTTAAGTATCTGATTCCTGGTTTCAGCTCAGGTCATGATCTCATGGGTTCAAGCCCTGCATCAGGCTCTGTGCTGGCAGTGCGGAGCCTGCTTGGGATTCTTTCTCATGGCCTCTCCCCCACTTGCACTGTCTCTGTCTCTTTCAAAATAAATAAATAAACTTAAAAAAAAAAAAAAACAACTAACCATGGAATTATCATATGATCCAGCAATTGCACTCCTGGACATTTATCTTCGAGAAATGAAAAGTTGGTTCACACAAAACCTATAAAGTAATATTCATAGCAATATTACTTGTAATAGCCCAAGCTGGAAACAATCCACATGTCCTTCAATGGATGAATAAATAAACTGTGGTCCATCCATACTATGGAATAATTCTCAGCAATAAATAGAAACAAAACACAACAACTTGACACATGCAACAACTTGGATGGATTTCAAGAGCATTATCCTGAGTGAAAAAAAAAAAAAAAACCAAAACAGTCAATCTCAAGGGGTTAAATATGGTCTGATTTGCATAACATTCTTAAAATGACAAATTCTCGTGATGGAAAACAGATCAGTGGTAGCCAGGGATTGGGGTTCCAGAAAATGTGGGATCACTAAGGGATAACATGAAGGACTTTATTTGTGATGATGAAACAGGTCTGTGTTCTGATTGTGATGATAGTCATTTGAATCTCTGTGGTGAAATTACATAGAACTACCCTCCCCCTAAAAAACACAGTATATAGCGGCATCATTCATAATAGCCAAAAAGTGGAAACAACCCAAATGTCCATCAACTGATGAATGGATACACAAAATGTTATATATGAAGACAATGAAATGTTATTTGGCAATAAAAAGGAATGAAGTACTGATACGTGCTATCACATGGATGAAAACATTAGGCAAATCTATACAGACAGAAGGTAAATTAGCGATTGTCTAGGACCGGAGGGAGGAGAATCAAGAGTGACTGGTAATGGATACCATTTTCCTTTTTGGAGGTAATGAAAATGTCCTAAAATTAGATTGTGTTGATGGTTGCACAACTCTGTGAATATGGTGAAAATCATTGAATTGAAAACTTGAAATGAGCAAATTTTGCGGTATATGAATTGTATGGCATATGGTATATGAATCATATCTCAATAAAGCTCTTTTTTTTTTCTTAAAGGAGTGCACGTAAAAACTGGTGAAATCTGAATGAGGCCCATACTTGAGTTAATAGTACTGTAACAACATGAGTTTCTTGGCTTGACAATCTACTACCTACATCGTACTGAGTGCAGAGTATATAGGAATTCTTTGCACTGTTTTGCAACAACCTGTGAGCCTTAAACCATTTGAAAATAATTTTAAGAAAAGGAAGCTGCTCCATGCACAGGGCTGGAAGATTTGAAATAGGAGGGAGCCCTGGGGCACTGATGGCAAGATAACAGGGTTACCACAGTGGGACCTGCCAAGTAGATCAAGCACTCCATACTTCTCTCTGTGTCAAGCAATAGACAAGAGTGGTGCCAGCCTTGAGGTCCCAACAATTCATGCAGCGGCCTCTATTGAAAAGGAAGGACTATGGGGCACCTGGATGGCTCAGCCGGTTAAGCGTCTGACTTTGGTTCAGGTCATGATCTCACGGTTTGTGAGTTCAAGCCCCGAGTCAGGCTCTGTGCTGACATCTCAGAGCCTGGAGCCTGCTTCGGATCCTGTGTCTCCTTCTCTCTCTGCCCCTCCCCTGCTCAGGCTCTGTCTCTCTCTGTCTCTCAATAATAAATAAATGTAAAAAAAAAAATTAGGAAAGGAAGGACTAGGGCCTTAGAATAATGGTCACAGTCAGAAGGAATGAGCAGTGAACATCTCAGAGACTAACCACAGGTACAGCCCAATCAGTAGTCTCTTCTGCTACTCCTCTCAGGTGACTGGAGGCAGTCTGCCAGTCCACTGCCAGGATCACTTCAGGAATCTCCTCCATGTGCATGCTGGAGTAAATGGGTAGAGCTTTTCCACAATGGTCTCACAGGGCATCACAAACACAAGACACACATATGACTATCAGTTGAGATACACCAGCATCACCACATAGAAGAATGCAAACACACAGAAATAGTTAATAGAGTGGGCAGCACTGGATTTTAGAAACACCATCATTACTTTATGTGGTACATATTTCTTGGTCTCTCCAATGTGTACTAGTCGCTTTTTTAACCTCTGGAAATACGACAGTAACCACAACAGGCGAGGTTGCTAACTTCATGGACATTCCAATTTACTGATGAAGACCACGAAAAGAAGTAGATGAAATAAAATATCAAAGAGCAGAAGAGTAAGTAAAGGGTGGGTGAGGGAGAAAGAGAATGTATGTGTGAGGGCACTAAGTGCTGTTTTGGATAAGGTAGTTAGGGAATATCTCCCCGAGGAAGAGGTAACCTTTGAGCGGAGATCTGAATAATGTGTGCGAGTAAGTCTTATCATATCCAGGGGAGAAGAGGGTGAGCAGGGAGGAGTAACAGGTACATGTATTGGGAGGGTTTGAAATGTTGACAACAGCAGGGAGACCAAAATGTCTGGAGCGGAATGGGCAAGGTGGGGAGAGTTCAGAGATCCACAGGAACCTGATCATCTAGGACATTCTAGGTCATTATAAGAACTAGTGATTTTATTCAAAGCTTAATTAATACATTATGTTCCAAGAGATGCAAGAGAATATTTTAAACAGCAATTCTTTAAAAGGAATCAATCAGCAGACATGTAAATTAAAGGCTTCATCTTTGAAATGAATTATTCAATAGATGAGTAGAAGAGCCAATGGACACAAAAAAGGAGCAAATTAGGAAGCTGGAGGAAAAACCCAAATATTTTTTCCCCAGAATACAGGACAAACACACAATTAAGAGGCAAAGTAAGAAAAGGAAGGCAGAGGCTCAAAAAACCCGTCCAGAAGAACCAAATTTTATCTAATAGAAGCATTAGAAGATACTATTATAAAGTCCTTTTAGGGAAAATGGAGAAGAGACAATATTCAAAACAATACAAACATATAATTGAATAATTCTATTTAAAGTCTTCAATATATAAGAAACATTAAACTCTGCATATAATAAAGATATAAATATTTATCAAATATCCATGGATCATTATAAAAATTGACCATATATGACACAACAAGATACATGTTTATTTTATAAGGTTATTATAATTTCAAAATGGAAACAAGGCAAAGACTGCCCAAGATATAAAATTAGAAGGGCGCCTGGGTGGTTCAGTCAGTTAAGCGTTCAACTTCAGCTCAGGTCATGATCCCACAACTTGTGAGTTCGAGCCCCACTTCTGGCTCTGTGCTGACAGTTCAGATCCTGGGGCCTGCTTCAGGTTCTGTGTCTTCCTCCCTCTCTCTGTCCCTCCCCCACTCACACTCTATCTCTCTCTCTCAAAAATAAACACACACACCAAAAAAGAAAATTAGAGGCCAGTTTCACTTAAGAACATAGAGGTAGATCCCTAAATAAATACTGGCAAATCAAATCTGATGGTGTATTTTAAAAAAATGACCAAGTAGAGTTTATCTTTGTAGATTAACATTGTTCACTATTTTTAAAAACTATACATGTAATTTACCATGTTAACAGGTTAAAGTTGAAACAACATTGTGTTAGATGATGCAATTAAAACATTTCAACATTCATTATAAACTTACATTTTATTTTTTCAGATACAAGAGATTTATTAAGGAAAGGCTCTCAGAATACATCATGAAGTGAATGGGGGAAGGACAAGGAAAGGAAAGAAGCTGGTACTGGTGTGGTTTCATGTGAAGTCCCAGCCTTGGCCTGCTTGGCTTTTCATAGAATGGTCAAGCCAGAAGTTCTCAGTGATCCAGAAATCACATTTTCCAGTATTCAGGTGACTGATGTCTTCATTTATCCTTTCTCCAATGCTCTTCCTTTCTTTATGTAGACTTGAGTTTCTGACCTATACTATTTTCTTTTCTCTGAAAAACTTATTTTATCATCTCTTACATGGCAGATCTACTGGCGAAAACAAATCTCTCAATTTTTGTTCATCTGAGAAAGTCCTTATTTCTCCTTCACTTTTTTTTTCAAGTTTATTTAAGTAATCTCTACATCCAACAGAGGGCTCGAACTTATAACCTCCAGATCAAAAGTCATATGCTCTTCTGACTGAGCCAGCCAGGAGCCCCTCTCCTTCATTTTAAAGGTTAATTTTATTTTATTTAAAAAAAATTTTTTTTAACGTTTATTCATTTTTGAGAGACAGAGCATGAGAGGGGAAGGGGCAGAGAGAGGGAGACACAGAATCTGAAACAGGCTCCAGGCTCTGAGCTGTCAGCACAGAGCCTGACACGGGGCTCGAACTCACAAACTGCGAGATCCTGACCTGAGCCGAAATTGGACACTCAACTGACTGAGCCACCCAGGTGCCCCTTAAAGATTAATTTTAAAGGGTACAGAATTCTAGGTTGGTAGGTGGTGGGGGTGGGGAAGATCTCGTCTACACTTTAAATATTTCACTTAACTGTTTTCTTGCCTGCATGGTTTCTGAGGAGAAGTCTGATATAATTCTTATCTTTGCTCCTCTATAGGTTTTCCCCCCTCCGGCTTCTCTTACAATTTTTTTCTTTATCTTTGATTTTCTGAAGTTTGAATATATGTCTAGGTATAGGTTTGTTTTTGTTTGTTTCCTGAGTGTTCTTTGAGCTTCCTGATTGTGTCTGACATCAGTTTGGGGGAAATCCTCATTATGATAGATAGAGTAGGCGGTAAGGTAGACATGAGCTGGAGACAAAGGTGGTGATACATAGGTGACACATTAGAAGCCTGAGAGCACAATATTCTGACTTTGTGTGGGGGGGTTTTTGGCTTTTTATTATTTGTATTTAGTTTCAGGTTTTTATTTTAATTCCAGTTAGTTAACATATAGTGTAATATTAGTTTCAGGTATAGGATTTAGTGATTTGTCACTTACACACAACACACAGAGCTCTTCAGAACAAGTGCCTTCCTTAATACCCACCATCCATTTAAGCCATCCCCCTGCCCACCTCCCCTCCAGCAACCTCAGTGTGTTCTCTATAGTTAAGAGTCTGTTTCTTGGTTTGCCTCTCTCTCTTTTTTATTTCTGCTTACGTTCATTTGTTTGTTTCTTAAATTCCATATATGAGTGAAATCATACGGTATTTGTCTTTCTCTGACTGACTTATTTTGGTTAGCATAATACACTCTAGCTCCATCCACATCGTCGGAAATGGCAAGATTTCATTCTGTTTTATGGCTGAGTAATATTCCGTTGTATTTATATACCACATCTTCTTTATCTGATCATCAGCCAATGGATATTTGGGCTGTTTCCTTAATTTGGCTATTTTTGATAATGCTTTTTTAAACATTAAGTTGCGTGGTATACCTTTGAATCAGTTTTTTTGTATCCTTTGGGTGAATACCAAATACTGCAATTGCCAGATCATAGGGTAGTTTTATTTTTAATTTTTTGAGGAATCTCCATACTGCTTTCCAGAGTTGCTGCACCAGTTTGCATTCTGACCAACAGTATAAAAGGGTTCCCCTTTCTCTGTATCCTCGCCAACAATTGTTTCCTTGCATTGTTAATTTTAGCCATTCTGACAGGTGTAGGGTGATATCTCATTGTGGTTTTGATTTGTATTTCCCTGACGATGAGTGATGTTGAGCATCTTTTCATGTATCGGTTAGCCATCTGGATATCTTCTGTGGAAAAATATCCATTCATGTCCTCTGCCCATTTTTTAAACTGGATTACTTGGATTTTTTTGGGGGGGGGGTGTTGAGTTTGAGGAGTTCTTTATAGATTTTGGATACTAACCCTTTACCAGACGTGTGATTTGCAAATATCTTCTTCCATTCTGAAGGTTGCCTTTTAGTTTTTTGTTATTTTCTTCAATGTGCAGAAGATTTTTATCTTGATGAGGTCCCAATAGTTCATGTTTGCTTTTGTTTCCCTTGCCTCAGGAGACATGTTGAGTAAGAAGTTGCTGCTGCTGAGGTCAAAGAGGTTCCTGCCTATGTTCTCCTCTAGGATTTTGATGGTTTCCTGTCTCACATTTAGTTCTTCCATCCATTTTGAATTTATTTTTGTGTATAATGTAAGAAAGTGGTCCAGCTCCACTCTTTTGCATGTTGCCATCCAATTTTCCCAGAACCATGTGTTGAGGGACTGTCTTTTTTCCATTGGATATCCTCCCCTGCTTTGTCAAAGATTAGTTGGCCATACACTTGTGGGTTTATTTCTGGGTTTTCTATTCTGTTCCATTGATCTATGTGTTGTCTGTTTTTGTGCCAGTATCACACCATCTTCATGACTACAGCTTTGTAATACAGCATGGAGTCCAGAATTGTGATTCCTCCAGCCTTGGTCTTCTTTTTCAAGATTGCTTTGACTCTTTGAGGTTTTTTGTTGTTCCATATAAATTTTAAGGTTGTTCTAGCTCTGTGAAAAATGATGGCCTATCAAAATATCACTCACTTTGTGGTTTTTAACATCCTGGCACTATGCCTTACAGCACCCCAGGGAAGACAGACCAAAAACCAGAGTGCTCTTCTCTTCAAACTCTGCCCCAGGATAACCTATAACTTCATTATAGTATATTTACATTCTGGTTTCCACCCTCCTCCCTCCCGATCTTCATCCCCACTCTCTAGGTGGGGAAGATGGCCATGACATTTCTGGCAAGAACATTATAGGGCCAAAAACTTCCCCTCACAACTGGTAAGAGGCATCCCTTAGATGACTGGAAACAACATCGATTGCAGCCCACCCTACCTATGACCCATAACTTCTGCAAACGTAAAAAAGGAAAGACACCCCTGTCCTCAGTGACGTTACCATCTCTGGGACTGCCCACTTTCCTACCCTGAGAGTGTCCTGTCCTTAATAAACTGCTTTGTGCTTCTCACCTTCCTTCGGGCTGTATTTACCTGAAGGCTGATCCTCACATAAATCTTTCTAATAGGGAATCCAAAAACGGAGACCTCCATTCACTCAATGCAGACCTTCCCACTGATAACAATTTTTGCTTCAAATATTGTTTCTGTTCCCTTCTCTCTTCTGGTATTCCCACTTGGCATTTATTAAGCTGTCCATAACTGTCTCACAGTTCTTGGATATTCTGTTCTGTTTTTTCAGTCTTTTTCCTTTTTGCTTTTCAGTTTTGGAAGTTTCCATTGTCATAGCCCCAAGCTTGGAGATTCTTTTCTCACTGTGTCCAGTCCACTAATAAGCCCACCAAAGGTATTTCTCAGTTTTGTTACAGAGTTGCTGACCAGTAGTATTTCCTTTTGATTCTTTCTTGGGTTTCCATCTTTCTGCTTACGTTATCCATCTGCTCTGGCATATTGTCTATTTTTTTTTTCCATTTGAGCCCTTGGCATATTAATAATCGTTGTTTTAAATTTCTGGTCTGATCATTCCAACACCCTTGTCATATCTGGTGCTTGTTTATTCTTCTTACACTGTGTTTTTTGTGTTTTGATATGTCTTGTAAATTTTGGCTTAATAGCAGATATGATACACTGAACCAAAGGAATTGTTGTGAGATGACCTTTAGCAATGATGTGGTTAGTTGTGGGAGGAGGGAAAGTGTTCTATACTCGTACAATTAGGTGTCAGTCTTTCAGTGAGCCTGTGTCCCTGGACTGGGAAATTTAGTACTGTTTAGTTTTTTCCCCCTCTTAGGTGAGATAGCATGGCGATAGGGAGCTGGAGTTGGATTCCCTTCCTCCAGGTAGTGTAGGCTCTGATAAAACCCCAGCAAGTTAAGTTCTGGTAAAATAATTTCTCCTGGGGGCAGACTTCATTGAGAAGAATAGAATGCAATGGCATAATTTATTTTATTTTATTTTATTTTATTTTTCTTTAAGAGGAGAGAGTAAATGGAGAAGAGGGGCAGAGGGAGAGAGAGAGAGAGAGAGAGAGAGAATCTTAAACAGGCCCTATGCTCAGGGCAGAGCCCAACGGGGAACTCGATCCCATGACTCTGGAATCATGACATGAGCTGAGACCAAGAGTCACTCACTCAACCGACCAAGCCACCCAGGCGCCCCCTACAATGGCATATTTTGAAATGGTTACTTTTCCCCACTCTCTGCCAGAAGGAGAGGGTTTTTTTCTTTGCTAGTCACTGTGAGAAACTAGTTGAGATCCTGGCAATAAAACACATGGAAGTGTGGGGATGCCACACCCCCCTCCCAGGACTGGATCCTCCCGGAGGTTTGAACACTCAAACTGGTCCAGATTGAGCCTACAGCAATTCACTAATTATAGTTCAGGTCTTCCTACCACAACACTGGTTCCAGAAGAGGTTTTTCCTTATGGGTTTCTGTTCCAGTAAGTTGTAATTCTCTGCATCCTCCTGTCTGTCATTCCAATGTGGGACGCAGTGTTTACCTGGTGATTTCACTTCTCTGACAGATGTAAACAAAGTTGTATATTTTTCAGTTTGTTCAGCTTTTTATTTGTTGTAAGGATGGGATGGTGATTTCTAAGCTTCATTAACTTGAAAAAAATAACTTACCAAAAATCTAAGCCACATTCAATGATAGAACTGTAGACACATTTCAGTTAAAGTCATTTTTGCTCTTTTTACTATAATTCAATGTATCTTGGAGGGTTTAGATAGTGTCATAAAAAAAGCAATACAATATATAAATACTAGAAAAGGTGAAAAAAGACCCTCTTTATTTGTAAAAAATACTATTTTCTGCTAGAAAATCCAGAGCGATAAAATAACAAACTTCTAGAATTACAAAGAAAGTTTAGTTAGGCATAAAATACAAGATTAATTTCTAAAATAATATTTCTGTATATCAGTAAGAACAAAGTAGACAATATAATTTTTTAAAAGACCCTTTCACATAAGCAACAAAATCATAAAGTATTTGAAGTAAAGTTGGTTTAAAATTTGTATAATACCTTTGTGGAGAAACTATGAAATTTTATGGAAAAACATAAAAAAAGACTTGGATAAATTGAAAAAAATTCAACATTTTGT
The DNA here is from genome assembly GCF_018350155.1 of Leopardus geoffroyi. Lineage (NCBI taxonomy): Eukaryota > Metazoa > Chordata > Mammalia > Carnivora > Felidae > Leopardus > Leopardus geoffroyi. The sequence goes on along the minus strand of NC_059331.1, from coordinate 98,916,032 downwards.
TAGAAGTCTTAAGCAGTGAAGATATAGAAAAAGCAAAATATAAATGGTGGAAAGAAAGATTTAAAATTGGTCTTTTTTGCAGTCAATAATATTGATTGCTCAGAAAATTAAAGTGAATCCAAGGAACTGGCAAGATATTTTCTTGGATTTTCAGCGAGGGAGAAGAGAAGTATGATCTACATGCAAAAATTAATATCCCTCCTGTATCCATTTAGCAACTAATAAAAAATATGTTAGAAAAAAGTAAGTTCCTATTTGTAGTGGGTTGAATAGTGTCCCCCTAAAATTCATCTCCATCTGGAACCTCAGGATATGATTTTACTGGGGAATTAATCTTTGCAGGTGTAATTATCTAAGGCTCCTGAGATGAAATCATCCTGAACTTAGTAGAGGTCTTACATGTAAGGACTGATGTCATGAGAGAAAGGAGAGGGTGGTTTTGGAGATACTGGGACAAAGGCCACACAAAGAGAGAGGCAGAGATTGGAATATGCAGCCCCAAACCAAGGAATGCTAGGAGCCAGCAGAAACTCAAAGAAGCAAGGAAGAGTCCTCTCCTCAAGCCTTTGCCTATACAGTGATTTCAAACTTCTAGACTCCAGAACTATGAGAGAATAAATTTCTGCTGTCTTAAGCCACCAAGTTGGTGGTAATTTTTTATGACAGTCTTAAGAAACTAGTATAACACTGATGATACCACAAAAAATTATAAATTCCCTAGGAATAATTCCAATTATAAATGTACTCAATCTTCATGACAAAAATCCTATATTTTTACAGAAAAGCTAAACGAAGACTTAAATAAATGGACAAGTACCAAGGTTACAAATGAGATGATTCACCATTTTAATGATATCAATCCTCCAAAAATTAATCTATAAAATCAGTATGCCACATATCTGAAGTCATTAGAATTTTTCATAAACTTTTACATGTTAATTATGAAGTTTATATGGAAGTGTAAAAATTTAAGAATAACCAAGATATTTTTGTTTTTATTTTTTTTTCTAATTTTTTTTAATGCTTATTTATTTTTTTGAGAGACAGAGAGAGACAGAATGTGAGCAGGGGAAGGGCAGAGAGAGAGGGAGATACAGAACCCAAAGCAGGCTCCAGGCTCTGAGCTGTCAGTACAAAACCCAACAAGGGGATTGAACTCACAGACCGTGAGATCAGGACCTGAGCTGAAGTCGGACACTTAACTGACTGAGCCATCCAAGCACCCCAAGATATTTTTGTTTTAAAGAAGATAACTGGGCTGGAGCAATTAAATATGTCCAATCTATGTAATCATATTATGAATTTATGGTGATTAAAATAGTGTGTTATTGGCACACTAAAAAAAATAGATCAATATGAAGAGAACAAGGATTCCAGAAACAGACCCGGGAATATATAAGAAAGCCAGATTACCGAAGAATTATAAATGACAAGCGAATATCCAAAAAGATATTTGGCCTCACCAAGATTCTTAAGAATGCAAATAAAGAGGAAAATGAGATACTTTTTTTCATGCAAGAGTCTGGGGGGAGAAAGTTTAACAATATCAATTGATTATTAATAGAGGAAAAGGTGTTTTCATGTTGCTGATGTGTTAAAATGGTACAGCCATTCTGAAGGGCAATTCCACAGTAATCAATTAATACTGAATATATGCATCCTCTAAGACTTAACAAATCTACTTCTAAAGCATGTACTCTATATAAACATGTGTACTTAGCACAGGAAAGCACCTTCAAGATTATTTATTGCAGAATGATTTGTGACAGGAAAAAATTAGAAACAATCTGAATGTCTATTGATACAGAAACAGTTACATAAACTATGGCACATCTATGCAGTGAAATATTATGCATCAAAGAATGAGTGTTGTTGGGGCGCCTGGGTGGCCCAGCTGGTTGAGCATCAGACTTTGGCTCAAGTCATGATCTCACGGTTTCTGAGTTTGAGCCCTGCGTCAGTCTCTTGTGCTGACAGCTTGGAGCCTGGAGCTCAGAGCCTGGAGCCTGCTTCGGATTCTGTGTCTCCCTCTCTCTCTGTTCCTCCCCTGCTCTCCCTCTGTCTCTCTCTCTCTCAAAAAAAATAAAGATTAAAAAAAGTAAAAAAAAAAAAAAAAGAATGAGTGCTGCTATGAGATCTAGTAACATGGAAAATATACATAGGTGAACATACATTCAGATATATAATTTAAATATCTATAAAAATTTTATGAGACTTTAGTGATGGGAGGTATTGACAGTGTGTAAAAAGAATTCAGGTAAGATTCATGCAACCTCAAAGATCTTTTGAATTAAATGGAAACACATTTACCTATTTTACCCTTAGAAAGGAAAATTAATCAAGTGATGTTCCCACTTGGGTAAGATTTCGCAGTCCAATCCAGTAAGGATAGGACTCAAATCCAGGGATGCAAACTACGTCTGTGGCCAGCCCACTCTTATCGTTATGGAGTCATTGGCTTTGGAAGGATCAGTGCATATCATCATCACAGTGATGCAGTTATATAACACTGTATCTTCTGTCTGTTGTAAAACTCCATCAAGCAAAGAAAACAACTCCAAAATTATATGGGAAAGTAATCTCAAATATGGTGTAAGATAAGATTATTATTCTTTAGTAGGTAACATCTCTCAACCCTAATAAAATTTGAAATTAAGTATATAAATGTCAAGACAAACAAATCTGTGTTTTCAATAAGTTAGCATTAAAATATTTGCATATATTTACATTATATATCCCTGTAATATTTAGAATTTGGTCTAATGGAATAATAGCTAACTAGAACAACAATCTTGTGATTCCAGTGTAATGTTTCTAGGCTTGTGATTTTAACTTAATATCTGTGCTTCATAATCATTAGTGAAACATTAAGAGAACTTAAGAATCACCTGTTTATAATTTTTTTGACATATGAGTTATTTAAGTACTTGGGAAATTTTTGTTTGTTAAATCTGATTATGTAGAACTTTAAGAAGAAATAAAGTATATTAGTTTCATGAACATAGGTTGAAATAAAAATTTAAATAACTAATTTTATAAATTGGTTTTAATATTAACAAAAACCTCCTATAAGTGATTGTTGAAATTTGCTATGAACAGATAATATTTGTAAGCACTGCTTTAAACGTAAGAAATGGGTTTCCTATTCTGTAACTTTAATAAACTATTAACTTTTATTTCAAAACCAAAAATAACCTCTAAGGGTGTTTTCTGTAACAAAAAAAGCCACCCTCAAGGCACCAAAAAAAAGAATTAGCTGACAGTATTATTTAGTAAATCCACATTCACACATTAACACCATTTGTGTCTATAGGTACAAATAATATACAAAGAAAAGAATACATATGAAAGTGTGAATAGCGTTTTCCCTCAGAAAAAGGTCAGGGAGATTTTAATTTTATCAGTAACCTTTGAATAGTTTGCAGTGAAAAAGCATTCATATATTCCTTGTGTAGGTAAAAATAAAGGAAATCTTTCGTCAAGTGATGTGTGCCCATTTTGGGTTCTACAATTAGGGTCACTATATTTCTGACTTTCTATGTTGTCTCAAAATAAGTCTGTTTAAGACAAAGTTATTCTTGCTCCTTTTATAGCAACATAAAGCCACTCTCCTAGCAGTAACATTTCCAACCACCTTCCTACTTGAGGGGCTTTATATAATGGGTAAAACTTAAAACTACAAATAAGACTCAGAATGTAATTGTGGTACTAATATTGAGAGTTTAGTTGTATTTGTCAATATTATCATGGCAAAGGTGAAACATCCTCTAATGGTTTAGGGAATATGAATGAAAAGAAGTAGAAAAGCTTGCTCGAAAGGGGGCTCTGGGGTGGGGAGTTATTGACATACAAGACCTTATTTTCCAAGCATAGCCTGGAGAAAACACTTGTTATTTCAGAGAGTTAAAGGCAGAATTCTTCTAAGACTTTTGTTTGTTTGCTAGCAAAAAGACCTGCAGCCAGGTTGGGAGTGAAATGATAGGCTTTGAGACATAGTCTGGAAGAGACAGCAGAACAGAGGGAAGGCTGAAATCCTTGGCATAAAGATTTCATCCTAAGGCAAAAATGGAAAGGTCCTAATATTGAAGCCGAGTGTCCTTGGATCGAAGTCCTTTTAAAATTATCATCTGTGATCCTGTCTTGAAGAACAAATAGGCAAAATAAAGAGCTCATATACAGAGGTTTTTGGAAGATGGGATGTTTAATTAAAATTGCTGCTGCCTGTTAAAACCTTGTGCTTAGAAATTTTATTAGTTTGTAAAATTATGGGGTTTTAAAATTTATTTATTATTATTATTCTTAAGAAATAGATCAGTAGTACATATTGTCTTCCCTGGCTGAGGCTTTAGTAATATCTGATAGGATTACCAAACTCCTCAACAAAATTGTGTGTAAAAATTTGCCCAGGACAGAAGACGGCTCCACCCTAACCTGGAAACTAGAGCCAGGACTGAAAGATCGACCAGACTTCCTTTGCTCCTACATGCTAAGCCTTAGAAGAGCAAGTCTCAGGCTGTCCAGGTGAGACACCCAACTCCTGGGTCCAGAACCACCCCTCTCTTAACCCAGGTGAGCAGTGGCTCTCCCCCTGCCAAAGGGCAATCTCTAAGGATGGTGGCGATAAAAATCATTTCTGTTCCCACATAGTCAGAATGTTAGGTACAATTAATCCATGAAAGGCCCATTGAAATTATTTACAGAGAAACAACCTCCAGGGGGTTCCTGGGACAATAAGAAAACGCAGAGAGTGTTGGGTTTGCCCTTGGAAAGCCAAGAAGGAGAAAGAAGTGCTGGAGAAATGGATTGATGGGCCAGGAAAATGGCAGGACAACTGAGTTCAAAGCGGAATAAGGACCAGAGAGAAAAGTCCAGTGATGGAGATGACTGGGAGCTAAAACGAGGATAGGTAGAATTAGGTAAAGTAACAGTAACTTTCATACTGTTTATTTGACAGTGCTGTGATGTTACTCTCCTCCATCCCCCACCTACCCAAATCTCCAGTGACGTATACATTAATTGCCTTAGTGGTTCTTAGTTGATAATGAAAGGAAATGGAGGGGAACTGCATGCCACAGGGTGGGGGGAAGAGAAGAGACACAAGGTACAAGACACAGAGCAGAGACGGAATTCTAAGTAAACAAGAGGGAAGGGTGATATGAGCCCCTGACTTCATACCAAGGAATCTTTGTAGAGATTTAGTGTACAGCTTATGTGACATGGGGCTTGAGCAAGTGTAAAAAATATATTAAAGAGAAACATAATCCCAAGGTTTGGTGGTCTGGGGACCATCAAGGACTCTGTCATGTGGATTACCCAGTCACGGACACTAGACATGGAGAAATTAAAAGCTCAAGGAATGGGTCTATGAATTCGAGTGGGCTCAGATTTATCATCTACCTCTTTATGCATTCATCTGCTCATCCATCTATCACAGATTTCATCTATCAACCTGCCCACCCTCAATTTTCCTCAATAACATTTTCCTTTTCATGTGTTTTACAATGTTTGAGAATTTTTTTTTTCTTTTCCTAAGTAGAACTAGTAAACACCAGTGCAGTCTGTGGCCACACCATCTTACATCCAACAAAAACCAAACTTCCACGCAAGCAGGAAAATTGGGTGGAGTGAGAAAAAAATTGTTTTTTTCTTTTTGTTTTTTTTTTCTCGCTGTTTCCCTCTTTGGTGGCAGGAGGTGGCTTACCAGAGATTTGGGAGATTGCCTGGGTGAGTTTTTCTAAATCATCTGTGGTGCCATTAGGACAACTGTCAATCCCAAGTTGCTCTATAGCTGCCCTTGGGCTTGAAAGTGGTCAAAAGTCAGTGCTCACAATCACTGGCCTGGTCTGAGCAGACGCTGCTGGCCCACATGCCCACGATCCTTTTTTAGGTCTTCCTTCCGTGTGTTCCCCACTGTCCAATTCTGAACAATTTCCTTTACTAGGAATTTTCCATTATTCCAACGGCCTGCCTGGACATACTCCTGTGATTTCTTGTGACTTATGGACCTGTAGGCAGTGTCTCACATTGCTAGAACTGGCTTCATTTTCCATTCTTAGACTCTCAAATAACTTTGATTTCTTCCCACAAAGAAGAGTGACAAGACTTTCTTTTAAAACATTATATATACATATACATATATATATGTATATGTATATATAATAAAGAATATAAAAGAGTTTATTAGAAATGAAACATAAGTTTATCAAGAATTCAGAGGGTGTAAGTATCCCTTCCCTCCATCTCTGCAATTGATCATACTTCATGTAAACATCCATTATGTTTTTAAGTCATAAAATGTGAAGTCAACATATATGAGACCCACTATGTATACTTGAAAAAAGTAACTGGCCTGCCCCTAACTCCCATGCCAATAGGGAGCTCGTCTTGCCCCTAAGGCACCCAGGCAAATTCAAACTCCATAGCTTCTGTGAAATACAAAACAATGAAAAAAAAAAAAAAAAAGGAACAGGCTTAGAAAGAAATAATGACAGTAATAAAAAAACATTGCTTGTAGGAATAATAAATGAAAGGCAGAAAATGAAATAAGTCTCCAAAGTAATTCCTTAAGACCCTCATGTCTCTCTTCCTAAAATAATACATATCAAATAAAACCTAAATTCCTTCTGCTTGTCTGTGCCATATGCACAGAGTTCATCAGCAGAGTAATTGGGGTTCTAGGAAATGGGGGCATTAACCGAATAAGGATTTTCCTGGTCTTGATAACATTGCCTCTACAGAGATAGCTCTTGGCCTCTCCAACTGCCTATCACTGTCCCTTCTCTGACTACGGCAGTGGTTGCCTTCAGCTTCCACTTGTTAAAATGTTGTCTTGTCCTCCCAAGCTGCAGTCAGGTTCATGATGTCCCTGACGATGTCAAGGACTAGCTCCAGAATCTGATAGTCGGCTGGCTAATCTTGACTGCTCCTCAGACGTTTCCTTGAATGGGCTTTGAGTGTCCTGTCTACAGCTGAAGGCTGCTGTGATGCTCTCCTTTTGTGTCCTGTGGCAGGCTCAGTTCCATCCATGGCACTGCTTTTGTCAGCCTGGGTGAGTCAAAGCTGTTCACCAGGACAAAGAATAAATGGCAGGAAAGGGTACTCAAAAGAAGAAATAATGCATTTTTCAGAAAACGCGCCTACTTGCAGACATTAGCTGAATAGTTTTTCACTAGTTCTTACTAGATAAGGGCACACCGTCATGCTCAGAACTTAGGAAAAATGTATATAGTTATAGTCTACTACTCTAAATTGATATAATGCTATTTCAGTGAAAAACCACCTTATACAGAATCGGCACTGTGAAAAGTGAAATTAAATGGAGTATGTATGAGTAAGAGGCAATAGCTTTCAAAAAGTAAGACATCAAAATAGGGTCCAAAATTTTTCAAAAGTGAAGTGAGAGAATGAGCTGAAAAGATAAGAGGAGGTAGCAGTAAAATGAGATCTTAAAATTGAGGTTTTGTAAGTATTGTAATTGCTGGTAGTGGCAAAATCTTATAACCATAGGAGCAGGTGGCAGATTAGGGTAACGACAAGGTCATTGGAGGAAAAGAAGTCATGGAACTAAAAGGTTGGGTCTGGAAAAGCTACAGATGCGAATGTTAAGATCACTAAGAACTGAATATAGATAGTATAAAAGGAATTGATTGTGAGCCAGGAGCTAGAACCTTCTAGGACAGGGAGAAAGTGTCCCAGCTGGGGGTCAGAAGATAACACAGAGGGGCGCCTGCATGCCTCAGTGGGTTAAGAGTCTGACTCTTGGGGCGCCTGGGTGGCGCAGTCGGTTAAGCGTCCGACTTCAGCCAGGTCACGATCTCGCGGTCCGTGAGTTCGAGCCCTGCGTCGGGCTCTGGGCTGGTGGCTCAGAGCCTGGAGCCTGTTTCCGATTCTGTGTCTCCCTCTCTCTCTGCCCCTCCCCCGTTCATGCTCTGTCTCTCTCTGTCCCAAAAATAAATAAACGTTGAAAAAAAAAAAAAAGAGTCTGACTCATGATTTCGGCTGAGAACACGATCTCATGGTTTGTGAGCTCGAGTCCTGCCCTGGGCTGTGTGCTGACAATGCAGAGCCTGCTTGGGATTCTCTCTCTCCCTCTCTCTGCCCCTCCTCCACTTTCTCAAAAATAAATAAACATTAAAAAAAAAAGATAACGCAGAAAGTTGTAGAGGGTATTTAGTGAAGACAGTGAAGATATAGGACATTCTGTTGTGACTATGAGTTCCAAAGCACACAAAAAAGGGTTTTGGAAGTTAAAGGGGAATAGGGAGATGGGAGAAAGTACTCAGTCAACTGGGAAGAGAGTCTGGAGAATAAAGGTTGAGTAGGGAGCTGGGTTTCAGATGGTGACCACATAACATAGGGATAAAAGGCCTAATGAGATTACATAGATATTGAAGGTAAGGCATGAGTGTTGAAAAAGAGAGAGGTCTTGACAGAAGCATGTTTCAAGGCTCTCTTGTTACTCCTACCAGTGGGGGTATAGAAGCAGGAGAGGAGCCATCTTACCCAAGCACAAATAACTTTGGAGATTTCTTTCCAAACCACTTCTACCTCCATCTTTCACATGGTTCCCAGTCCCTATAAGTGAATAGTAAATAGGTTTCATTTTCCATGGCTAGGGAGTGACTGCCTAGAACACCATGGCAGGAACAACTTCAAGACCATGCCCAGATTCAGGAGAAAAGGCAAACAGCCACATCTATGCCAGTCTTTGCTTTCCCTGGTTTAAAGTAATTCCCTGAAGTTCAATTCAGTTCCTAATTCTCTGTAACATTCCTCACATTGCGACCTGCCTCCTAGCCACTTATACAACCAAAACGTTTTAAAGACTTTGACCTATATCACTTCACTTCAGGCTACAACCTCTCCCCTTCTTGACAGACATTGATTCAGTCTGCTGTACTGTCTGCTAATGATCCCAAAGTCTTCTTGTCCAGATAAGACCTCATCCCTGAGCACCAATTGTTTGCAATTGTCACCAGGGCTTTGAGTACATCAGATGTGCTCTTCAAACCTTCCTGTCCCAGTTGGCACAGCCCCATTTTCCCTTGTTCAGCTGGGGAACATGTCATTCTCAACCCTCCCTTTTCTCCCATCTCATCATTCACCACTTTCTATGCATTCAACCTCTGACATTCCTTAAATCTGCTCCCTCTCCTCCCTCCCCACTGCCTCTGCCTTGTTCACATCTGTCTCTTCTCTCAAGCAGACTTGGGAAGTACACTTCAGCTCCCCTTCCCACAGCCATCAGAGTGACCTTTGCAAAACACAGCTGTTTCTCCCTTCCTTAAAAGGCTTTAGTGGCTTTACGTCACTTACAAGGTAAGATCGAGGTTCTTAGCGCTTGACACACAACATCGCATATGTCCAGGTACCTCTCTCTCTTGCTAGCCTATGACCACCACCAGGACAGGAATGTGGACCGCCTTTATTTTGAATTCCTAGTAATTGCTTAGAGATGCAGAACACACTCAATAAAGGTTAAGTGATGTAAGCAGGAAAAGGAAAGTATAAAAAGCAACCTTGTTTTGGGGCGCCTGGGTGGCTCAGTCGGTTAAGCAGCTGAACTAGGCTCAGGTCACGATCTCGTGGTTCGTGAGTTCAAGCCCCGCATCAGGCTCTGTGCTGACAAGAGCCTGGAGGCTGCTTCAGATTCTGTGTCTCCCTCTCTCTCTGACCCTCCCCCACTTGCACTCCGACTCTCTCTCTCAAAAATAAATAAACATGAAAAAAAATTTTTTAAAGCAACCTTGTTTTAAAGACCCTCTCGTGTCCATTGGCATGAGATGATTTTCCACAGCTCTCACTACCAGCTCATTCATTTCTCTTCTTGCCACGAATAGCAGAAGTATAGAAATCTTTATATTGGACAATTAATAAGAGATATATGAAGGGTGGAAATGGGGTCTTGATACAAATTTTCTAACACTGGATTCTGGCTTCACCATTCTCCAGGTGTGTAACCTTGGGCAAGACACTTAACCTCTATGACCTCTTAACCGCTGTAATAATAGTACCTGATTCAAATGGTTGTTCAAATGGGAATTAAATGAGGCAGTGTTTAGAAAGTGTTTGACATAGGAACTGTTCAGTAAACAATAGCTCTGGTTGTCACTCTGAAAGAGGTTGCATGCAAGGTTCATTCATTGATAACTGGAGGCATTATTGTTGTTAGATGATAAGAAACATGCATATATTTCCTAGACTAGGGGAATGTCTTTCCTTTTTCTGCAGAGTTCAGGCCATACATAGTCAGCCTGTGAAGGAGACTGGGAGTTTTTGTCTCTGGTCTCCCCAGCTTTTCTTTCCCAGTGTTTTCTACACCTCTGTCCTCTTCCTCCAGGGTCCTGCTGCTCCTGGAAGAGAGGCAGGAAATTGTACAGCCCTCTGTAGAAATAGGCTCGTGTCTAGTGGGGACAGGTAGGCTATCTTATTGACTTTCAACATTATCTTAGAATTTTTTTATTCATATGTCCTAGCTATACCTTAACCCAATTGAATAAACCCATTCATTTCAAACTTGAGCTCCATTATTGGAGCAAATACCTTGTATTTTGTATTTGGGTGTTTTTGATCCCTAAGGAAAACAAATTCATATTGTTCAACCTAATCATTGAAGAATTATAATTTGTTAACTATAAATATTAAAATATGTATATAAATGACTTTTGTCATTGCATTTCTTTATATTTTAATATATTGGATTCTCAATAAAATGACTTGGGAGGCAAAGGTCTCCTTTACTTTTCTCTGAGAAGCCATAGAATGAAGCCATCTACAAAGCAATTCTTTCTTTTACTGATAATAATTATAATAATTATCTTTTATAACATCTCTTCAATATATTTTTGTGTTAAAAGATCTACCCCCTTTTTAAAAGAGAGGTAAGGATGGGGAGAAAAAGAAAAGGAATATGGAGGGAACACCTCGCCATCACATAGTGTATGAAATGACAATAATCATGAGCCACCTATTCCGCAGATTACCGGGGACATTACACATGATAACACAGGCAAAGAACTTTAAAGAGTTAAAAGTACAATCATGAAAGGCAGTCCACTTACAGTGTGCTCCAAAGACCATTTTCAATCTGTGAACTCTTTGTTTTTGGTCCATGGTGAGATAAATATGAAAATTTGAAAGCAAGCATTTAGAAACTGTTATAGAAATTTGACAAACTCATTTTCTGTCTGTTGAATCAAATAATAAAAGATTTGGGCTTGTATTTTGTGTCGGAGTTTTTACTTCATTTCTGGTAATTATTTTCATTGTACTTCACAAAGGCGAAGAAAAACCTGTCCTTCACCACACATAGTTTGAGAAGCATTGATAAAAGGTATTATTATTTCTGAAATTTTGCTTAAGAACCATTAAATTTCTAATTATAAACTAGTTACATGTCATTATTTGAGAAACACTGCTTCAGACCAAGTGTAAAGAGTTGCCAGCATTCAGACAAGTTCCAGAACAAGTTTGTTTTGTATTGGGCAACTTGATTATTTAAGAGTCAGAAACCACTTTTCTCATGAAATAACGTAAACCCAGGGTTATGTTCTTGGTGTAGCCTAGAGATCTGTTATCTCAAAAGATTGCTAAACTATACCATAACATTTAATAACAGCTATATACTACAACATTTAGTAACTGTTCTTCTCCATCCTTCTACAATGGAGAAGATAGACTTCTGATTTCCAGATCAGAAAATCCCTCTCTTCCCCATCTGTCTGTGAGAAATAGCGATTCCCAGCCTTAGCTTAGAGGTGGATATGGGGTAAGAATGGGGGCTACTTCTGCAGAAACTCTTTCGACAGTGACACTCAGCACAACACTCAGCAGGAAGAAAAGTATGGAGATACAGCACTTTTACACAGAGTGATGAGGGAATTAGACTGAGTTTCAGGGAACTCACTGGTCGTGTTAATAACATTAATCGAAAGTTTCTCCAAGATTTTCTGAGATGGAGATTATGCAGGTTCTGCCGAACTTGAAAGCTCTGGTTCTTTACAGCAAATATCTCCATCCTAAATCCTGGGGTACTGTTCCTTTTGTGGCCCAGCATCTGTTGGGTCTCAGCCTCATCCTGAATTGAGATTTGTCTGTGCCAGAGGGACCCATGACACATGTCTGTTCTTTCAAAAGACAACTGTTTTTCTCCCTACCATTCAATATAACCTAATATCCTGTAGGACTGAATCAGAGAAACACACATACAGAAAGAGAGGAGTTTTGGTTTTGGTGGGGGGAGGGGCAGATGAGAAATTAGCATCTATTTTTATTTACAGGTTGTTTAAGAAAGTGATGTTTGTTGAAGATTGGAAATTGTGATGGTTTCTGCCTACACGCTGTAGGATGGCAAATAAACCCTGGGAACCATTGGAAGCTTAGTTCAGGCATACTCGGTCCGTCTCAGTCTGAACCAATAAGCTTCACTTTTACATTTGTTTTTCTTTCTTTCTTCATGTTATGGCTCTTAAAGTAAAAGAAAGCAAAAAACAGTTTTCCCATACACTGATCTGAGATCAAAAAGTGTTCAAGTCTGCAGGCCTCGAGCCCAGATGAAGGATTACCAGGAACAGAATGTCTCTTTCCTTCTGTCTACACCCTGGTATAAAGAATAGTGATTCCAGCATGAGGTTATTTACAAGACAGGACTCTGTATCTTTTCCTGTAATGAAAAAGAATCTTTAAAACTGTATCTAGAAGTTTCCTACTGGGACGAGGAGTAAGGAATGTCTTTGAAGACTAGGAAAATGAGAAAGGAACGCGGGCTGCCTGAGGTCTTTGGGGTTGTTTGGGATAGGAGGCGAAGGAATTCCAAATTTCACGCCCTCAACCTAAACTGGGGCATCCTGGGAAAGCTTCTGGGGAAGCGGGTGGTGACAAAGGCCAAGGGCCGGGCCGAGGGCGGAGCCGGGGCGGAGCGCGGCCGGAGCGGGGAGGCGGGCACCGCCCACCGTGCTCCCAGGCCAGCGAGAGCTTGGCGGCGCCGGCTCCCGAGCCATGGGGAGGTTGGTGGCTCTGAGCTTGCTGGGGATAGCGCTGGCGCTCCTGGGCGAGAGGCTCCTGGCGCTCAGGTAGGTGGGCCCTCGCGCACCGAGGCGCCGGCGCGCGGCCCGGCTGTGGGACGCCTCCCCGAGCTTCCCCCGCGCTCGGGTCCCCAGGCCCGGGTGGCCGCCGGCTGCGGGAGAGGGCGCAGGCCATGCAGGGATTCTCCAGCTGCCGGGCAGATAACTCCGGGTTGTTCTCAGATCCGCAGCTTGTGAAACACCCCACCCCAGCTTCTAGCAAAACCCACACAGTTTGGGCTGAATCTCGAGACTTTCTGGGAAGTTGAGGAGCCCCAGCGAGTGCTTTGCAAGCACTCCCAGGCAAATCCAGCTCTTTAAACTTGAAAGCAAAACTATTACTCATGCACTGAAACTTTCATTATAAAGATTTATTTCAAGTCATTGGTGCTGCTTCTCTTTGTTGCCCAAACCAGCCTCCTTCTTTAATAAAGTTGTGCACCATCCCTCCCCTGCGTAAGTTTGAGAAACTTTTCATCTTTCTAATCTTGGCGCTGTGCATCAAAGATATTTGAGATATTCAGCGACTGGTCTTACATCACTTCCTTATTTATCTCCACTGAGGAACCCTGAAGCCAGAATGTCAAACAGCACAAGCCTAGTGCATGTCCCAATCTAATTATAATGAAAATCACGGATGGGTAGACATCCTAGTTTCTAAGTTACCAACTCAAATTTTATAAGCCTCGTGCAGATGGATTCCAGAAATACTGAGCACCAATTCTGTATGGTGTGCTGTGTTGGGCTCCTGTAATGGAGTCAGGCACTGTCCTCACCTTTAAGAAGTTCACCCTATTACACGGGAGAAGAGAAGTAAAACAAATGTATCAATTTGGGTGTCCAGGACAGGTACAAACCAACCCCTGCAGGCTTAAGGAGGAAAGATGGAGCCCTTGAAGGTGGAGTTCAGGAGAAAGAGACTATTTGAAATTGGTCTTGAAGGATGGGTGAAACATACATGGGGATGAAGGAGGCCATCCCAGATGAAAAACGAAGCATGAACAAATGGGAACGGGTGGGGAAGTTTGGAGATTAGCAGTAGACCAACTTGAGGGGAGTTAAGGGGTCCAGGGTAGGAAAGGTTTTGAGATGGTTAACTAGGAGTTCAAAAATTGGGGCCTGCTTTGATAGGCAAAGGAGAACTATTGATGTTGGTGCGTGTGTGCGTTTCAACAGGAATCTGTTTAAACCATATAAAGCATAATCAGTTGCTGTGTTATAAAGCATAGTTAGTTGTGCTACATAGAGACAAAGCTGGAAGGACGGATTGGAGAGCAGTTCTTAATCCTGGCTGTATGTTAGAATCTCCTGGCAGGCTGATGCCTGGGCTGCACCCCCAAAAATTCTGATTCAGTAGGTCTGAGTGGGGCCGAGGCATGAGTGTTCTTTATTTTATTTTATTATTATTTTTAATATTTATTTATTTTTGAGAGAGAGCGCACACGAGCATGTGAGTGAGGGAGGGGCAGAGAGAAGGAAATAGATCTGAAGTGGGCTCCAACTCACAAACTGCGAGATCACGACCTGAACTGAAGGCAGATGCTTCACTGACTGAGACACCCAGGCGCCCTGAGCGTTTATTTTAAAAGATTCTCCTTATAATTCTTTTTTTTTTTTTTTTTTCATTTATTTATTTTTGGGACAGAGAGAGACAGAGCATGAACGGGGGAGGGGCAGAGAGAGAGGGAGATACAGAATCGGAAACAGGCTCCAGGCTCTGAGCCATCAGCCCAGAGCCTGACGCGGGGCTCGAACTCACGGACCGCGAGATGGTGACCTGGCTGAAGTCGGACGCTCAATCGACTGCGCCACCCAGGCGCCCCGAGATTCTCCTTATAATTCTAATATGCAGTTACAATTGAGAAGTAGTAGAATAGAGAGTAAGCAGATATGGGGAAACTAGTTAAGGTATTGCAGTGGTTTGGAGAGAATAACAGAACAGGGGCCCAAGCCTGAGACCCAGTAATAAGGGGGAGGAAGTCAAAGGTGATACCAGGGTTTCTGTGTCTACTGACCTATAGCTGGAGCTTTATCTGCTGATAAAGGGGTGCAAGCTGGGGGAAGTGTGTGACAGAGGGAAGAATTCTTACTGGTAGGAAATGGACATATTGGCCTTAATTTTCATGTTACATAAATGCCCAACTTGCTCCGCAGGACATTCTTGAATTGGATGGTTTTGTACATTCTGTCCAGCTCTCAGTTTCAAAGGCAGTACCACTAAAATTCACAAGCTCATTAAATTGTCCTGAACTTCAAGCCATCAGTGTTCCACAAGCTGAAGTTTTCCCAAATCATGGGTTTTTCTTCTTACCAATCTTAAAGTTTTAAATTTAAGTCCCTTTAAATGAGTTATAGTTGCAAACCTAAGAAAAAGTAAATGAAGCTTATTTACATAGAATGTCCCTTACAGGTAATTTACAATTTAATGCATCTTTTCTTTAGAGAGATTTGACTGTAATAAATTTTACCAAGCAGTGACTTTCTAGGGTGGTAACTTCATCGGATAGTTGAAGCCCTCAATCGGCTGATGTGAGAATGTTAGGATATGTGATAGGTGGCTAGATTTAGAAAATAACGCAGGATGCCCAGTTAAATTTGACTTTTAGATAACCGACGAACCATTTTGTAGGATAAGCGGATCCTATGCAATATTGGGGCATAATTATACTAAAATATCATTCTTTATTTGAAATTCAAATTTGGGCATCTTGTCTTTTATTTTTTATTTGGCAACCCTGTGATTGTGCCTGCTCTTGACAGATACAGGTGGGGTGCTCAAATGCATAGCATCTCTCCTTTCAGACCCTTAGTGTCTATTTTGAAAAGCAGCATGTCCCTACCTCCCCATAAGGAAAGGCTCTTCAAAAAACAGGCTTTTCTTTTTGTTTTTGTTTTTTTGCTCTCATCTGGTACCAGCTATTTCATTATTCTATTTTTAGAGATGGCGCTTTGGCACTCACGTTATTTCTCTCCCCCCAGGGCGCCCACTTAAATTTCAACCTGAATTTCAGATAAACAGTGAATAATTTTTTTTTTTTTTTTTTTTTTTAGGATAAGTATGTCCCAGATGGATAAATGGAATCAAAGCTGTCTCTTTCCTTCTGAACTGTAACTGGCCAAAGTTCCCAGGGGAGGATGGCATATTACACCCAACTTTTCTACTCCTCCCTAGTTGAGCAATAAAGGGGAAAATAGAAAGACACAAATTTCCCTGGGCCAGTTGCTACCTGCTGCAAAGTACACATACTTGAATGAATCATGAGATTTGAGTACATCAGAGACCTATGCGTGAGCAGGAATCCCCAAACAAGCATCTGAATATTCCGCTTGTTGCATGATAGATTTTATGACAGCCGCACCAAAAAGCTAGCCAGTTTGCCTTTGAACTCTGCTGAAAGTTCAGGTGTTATTTTTAAACTACCATCCTCCTTATTGTTTATTGTGTGACTGCTGTGTGCTGATCACTGTGCCAAAAGTTCTTTATAGTAAACCAAAATGTACATTTACTGACATTTGGAAAGAAATTCCTTTTACATTTATGCCTCCATTCAGTCTTCATATATGTCTTCTTTCCTATATTATACGTGTTAAAACTGAGGCTGGAGGAAGTCAGCTAGTAGCTCAACAGGTAATAAGTGCTGAACGTAAACTCCAAACTAGGTCTTCTCGTTTGCCCCCTGCTTCCCCACAGCCTCCTAGCTTTTCTGCCTTTGGAGTAAATGACTTACTCCCAGCTTACCATGCCTAACCACAAATTCTTAGTTACTAAGTACCAGCATTAAGGGGACTCAAGGGGTGAAAATTCCAAGAGGTTTTACAAGTCTGTATACAGAAGATAAAGCCCCTGTTTGTCTATATTTAAGCCTGTACTTAGAAGATAAAGCCCCATCAGTGGTTTGTAAATTCAAAGGCCATGAGATATGGAACAAAGTAATTCCAGGTAGTAACACTGTTTCCCTAGTTTGCTGAAGATGAGGCAATATAATAATTAACTGCCCCTATCTCATCCTGTTCTGGATGGCTAATGCTGTTTTCCTAAGTGAAAGAAATAGAAATTGATTTCATGGTAATGACTGTTGGTTAAGGGTTCATGCTCTGTGGCCTAGATGGCCTGAATTCATTCCTTAGCTCCACTATTTACCCGGGACCTTGGCTTTTTATTTCACCTTTCTGTGCTTCAATGTCCCGATCTATAGGATGGGGATATCAATACTACCCACTCCATAGTGGGGCTATGAAAACATGAAGTTCATTCTTGTACTTGTAAAGTGCTAAAACAATGCCAAATACGTAGTAAGTGCTCATTGAAAGTTACCTGTAATGACAATGTTCAGGCAGGGTTCTTAGACTTTTGGGCCATAGATCTGTTTGGCAGTCTGGTAAAGTCTTGACTCCTTCTCAACATTATGCTTTTATTTTATTTTTTAATTTTTGTGTGTGGTGCCCCTCTTTTTTTTTTTTTAGTTTTTATTTTAATTCAGTTTGGTAAATCTGCAGTGTTATTTTAGTTTCAGGTGTACAATATAGTGATGCAACACTTCCATATATCACCCTGTGCTTTTCACAAGTCCCCTCCTTCATCCCTATCACCTATTTCACCGATCCCTCCACACCCACCTCCCCCTGGTAACAATCAGTTTGTTCTCCATAGTTAAGAGTCTGTTTCTTGGTTTGTCTCTCTTTCTCTGTTTTCCCCTTTGCTCATTTTTTTTTTTCCTTAAATTCCATACATGAGTGAAATCATATGGTATTCGTCTTTCTCTGACTTATTTTGCTTAGCATTATTGTCTGTAGCTCCATCCAGGTCATCACAAATGGCAAGATCTCATTCTTTTGTATGGCTGAATACTGTTCCATTGTGTATGTGTGAGTGTGTGTGTGTGTGTGTGTGTGTGTGTGTATCGCATCTATCACGTCTTTATCCATTCATCAACCGATAAGACACCTTGGTGTCCATCATGTTTTTAAATGCATAAAATACAATACATAGGGGTGTAAAACAAAATTAAATACTATTTAATTATTTAAATACTAAATACTTAATTTAAATACTTAAATGCTGTTACCAGCCTATTTTAAAAATCTAGTGATACAACAACGTGGGCTTCTTAATTAAAGCCTTAAATAGATATAAAGGTAGTTGAATATGTAGCAATAGATATTTTGAAGTTGCGGTGAGTATAAATGGTATTTTGAGATATCTACAGCAACTGAAATGGATGTAACAATGTCTGTGATTTCTGTTATTGACAGGGAGACATAGGTACTGCTGGTAGAAACTTCTGTGGCTTCTTGCCTGCAGTCATCATTGAAGGAGACTTACTTTCAGTTAGGTTTAAATAAAGATATATATATTTTTTCCCATTTATGTTCATGGATCCCTGAATTTTACCCACGACTCCATAAAGGCCCCTGGACCCCTGCTGAAGAACCTTGATGTACCTGTTTCTGTTAGGGATCATTTGGGAAATGACTGCTGGCTCAGTTGAAGGAAGACCGTGTATATTCTTTGCTGCATTACACCTATCGTATAGTTGTAACTAAAAGAAAAATAACAAAATTTTAATGTAAAGAAGTGAGAAAGTGAGAAAAGCAGAAGGAGCCTAGAGCAGTAGCGGTTGCCTAGAATATTATGTCTGAGGCTGGCTGTGGGTTAAAGGGAAAGAGTGCTATGATTGATTGACAATGTCTGCATGACAGCAGACAGCCATCCCTGACCTAATTCAGTCACAAGGATGCTGTGGACATAAAGTGTTAGGGAGCAAATAGGCTGTAGCAAAAATGTCACTTATTTGTGTTTGTACCATTTATTTGTTTACTTATTTATTTATTATTTTTAAAAATATATTACTTAAAAAATTTTTTTAATGTTTATTTTTGAGAGAGAGACAGAGTGCGAGCAGGGGAGGGGCAGAGAAAGAGGGAGACACAGAATCCAAAGCAGGGTCCAGGCTCTGAGCTGTCAGCACAGAGCCCAACATGGAGCTCGAACTCATGGACCACGAGATCATGACTTGAGCCAAAGTCAGATGCTTAACCGACTGAGCTACCCAGGTTTCCCTATTTATTTTTTTTTAATTTGGCATAAATATATTTGAGCTGACTGATCTCCTAGTCCAAAGAGGTTTGTGTAGTTTTCTCATATATACTCCCCAGACTTCTTAAATTGGTTAACAGGAGTGTTTTCAGTTGCAAATAACATGTATCAAATTAATTGTATAAAAATAAAGGCTTATTTTTCTCACATGATGAAAACTTTGTAGGTAAGTCATTCTATAGCTTTTCCATCAAGCCCGTGGTCATATAAAAAAATTAGATTCTTCTAGTTTTGTCCTTCAATCCTTCACTGTTGGCTTTATGTCCTCATACTTGTCGTGTTAAGGATACTGAATGGTTGGTATGGTCTCAAGCACTGTACGTGTGGTCATATCATGAAGAAGGGAGAAGGGGTGATGCCAGTTAGCTCTCATCTTGTGTCTGCATTTTCTTTTTTTTTTATAATATTTTTTTTAACGTTTATTTATTTTTGAGACACAGAGAGACAGAGCATGAACGGGGGAGGGTCAGAGAGAGAGGGAGACACAGAATCTGAAACAGGCTCCAGGCTCTGAGCGGTCAGCACAGAGCCCGACGCGGGGCTCGAACTCACAGACCCCGAGATCATGACCTGAGCCGAAGTTGGCCGCTTAACCGACTGAGCCACCAAGGCGCCCCATGTCTGCATTTTCTATCAGGAACAAAAATATCTTTCTCCAAAGCCTGGGTCATATGATTGCCTTTAAATACAAAGGGGGCTGGGGAAGCAAATATTTGGCTTGTCTGTCTCTGCAGTGGAAAGGAGCAAGGAAGAAAGGGGTTGAGAATGGCTTTAGGTTTGTTAGCTAATAGGTCCTACCAGCCTTAATGCAGAAGTTCACTAACGGGTAGGGAACTGGTAGTTCTACCAGGTAAAAAGCCTAGCAGTATTCTACAAAAAGGATGTGAAAGTCTTGATGGGCCACAAAGGTTGGAAACAAAACCCTATCTTTTCTTCTAAAGGAAAGATAAGAAAAAATGATTTGATTAACCGGAAGTTCTGCACAACTCTTGTGTGACTCCAGTTTTATTGTTTTTTTAACTTAAAGTTTATTCTTTTTTTTTTTTTTTTTTTTTTTTTTTGAGAGAGAGAGAGAGCAGGGGAGGAACAGAGAGACACACGCACAGAAACTGAAACAGGCTCCAGGCTCGGAGCTGTCAGTGCAGAGCCCGACGCGGGGCTCGAACTCACGAACTGTGAGATCATGACCTGAGCCGAAGTCAGCCGCTTAACCAATTAACCAACTGAGCCACCCAGGTGCCCCCTGCGTAACTCAGTTTTAATAGTACGCAGTCTGCATTTCTAGAGATGATATTGTACAGCTAAACTAGTTGATGAAGTTTACCCTATTAGCAGTGTGTAATCATCAGTCATTTATGCAGACCTAAGTTGTCTGTAAAAATATAACCCACCTAAATTGTTCAAACACATCTGAATTGTATTTTATCCATATAGTTTATCTTGGCAATAGGTAGATGATAATCCTCTCCCTCTTTTTGTGGAGTTAAAGGGACATAATAGTAAGTTGTATAAAATTGACACCCAAGCCAATGCATGACGCAGAAAGTTGATGAAGCCACAGCTGAGGCCTACTGACGTATCTCCATCTGTTTCTGGAGTCATGCAGTGTCCACTGAACCTGAGAGGTCATCTAACCTCATCCTTGTTTTACACATAAAGAAGACTGATGCCCATAGAGATTAACCTGCTGATGGTCAGGCAGTCTTGCTGCTAAGGCAGAAGCACAGATCTCTTCCCTCCTTTCTGAGAAAAATACCAGAGTGGGTTAGAGCACTGCCTTGGAAGGTTCTTCCCAGCAGGTGTCAAACCTCAGCAAAGTTGCTTCACCTCTTGAGTCACTTCCCTCATTCCTAAGTAGGGACAAGTGTACCTACTTCTTAGGATTATTGTAACAATTCAATGAAGTCATTCAAGTAAATCACATAGAACAGTGGCGGACTCAGTGAGTTTTAACTGTTTTTATTATTGATTTTCTTTTACCACCCATGGCTATCAGCAGTGGCATTCCCATTATCACTCGTATTACTGCCACTCTACTACATTAGGCTAAGTATACATATTTTCTCTTTAAATCACTCCGGGGGTGGGGGGCCTGGGTGGCTCAGTCGGCTAGGCTTCTGACTCGATTTCGGCTCAGGTCATAATGGCATGGTTCCTAGGATTGAGCCCCTCCTGGGGCTCTGCGCTGACAGATTTCTCTCTCTCCCTTGTTCTCTCCTCTATTCTTGCTCTCACTGTCTCTCTGTCTCTCAAAATAGATAAACTTCAAAAAACATAAAATTAAATAAAAAATGAAAAATTTGATCCCTCCGGGGACTTGTAAATGTGAGATTTATTGTATTTTGTCTTGCTTTGTGTTAACATTGTATTTTATGTTTAATTTTCATTACACCTACATATTTTATATGTTTACTTTAGTTACTTTTAATTTTAATTTTCTATTTTATTTATATTTGATTCACTTTAATTTTTATAGCCTTATTGCTATATTGTTTCAAGAAATTTGAATACTATTTGAGGTACATGATTCAAAATAACAGACTGATGAACATTTTAATCAGAAACACTATATATGATATGAGTTGCCAAAATATATGGTTGCTACCACCTGTTGGTAATTCTGAGTTAGGTAGGCCTCGACTTTCTACCATGTTGCTGAGATCAGTAGACCTCCCCATATTTGGTGTCTAGAAGTCAGACGCTGTCAAGGGTATGAATGGAAGAGGGACAAGCAGCAACTTACCATTGTCGTCTCTTAAATGTGTGATATATGTGACCCACTTTGAAAAATGTCAGTCACCCTGCAAGCACTCTTAACATTTGTGACTGTAGAGAACAGAAAGAGAAGGGGAGAGAGTGAGCGAAGAGAAGGCAAAAAGCCTATATAGCATGTGGCTTCAAAAGAAGAACTCCCACACCTGTTTGCCCAAACTGCTTTGTGGCCTTCTCTGGTAGAGGGGGGACTGTTCATTACAGTTTGCCATTTTCTCATGATTTCTTCACTTTATTTTTTGCCAAACAGCAACAGCAAGTAGTTTTGCTGAGGTAATTGATGTTCTCAGAAGCTCTCACCTAATGAACACTGTGCGGTGATGGGATCTCCTCGACCCAGTTCTTGACAGCTGCTTGTAGGGTATCTTCTGTGTGCCTGGCTCTGGAAAACCCATCTTCTCTTGGCCTCCTGTCAGGCACCGTGTCACTTTGCAGAGGGTCTGAGCATTTTCCGGCTCCTCCGGGCCCTCGGTAGGAAGACAGGGCTGCTGGCTCCACATCTGGAGCTCTTCCCACAACACCAGAGCTGTCCGGAATGTGACCTGGTGCTGTGTTTATATTTGCACAGGAACTTGCATTACAAGTTTTATTTGTTGAGTTATTGGCTTTCTTTTATGATCCACATTCACACATACAACTTTGTGATACGCATTTTTATTTTAACTTCATTTCTGGTGCTCTTTAATGTCCCTACCCTTGTTTTTCTATCTTCTCTTTCATCTGCTTTAGATTTATGCTATGTTTTATGTATTGCTGTAAGCCTCTTTAAACCCTGTCTGCAACAAAGCAAGGAATACATAAACAGATAGATTTTTTTTTTTTTAAACAGGAATCGACTTAAAGCCTCCAGAGAAGTAGAATCCGTAGACCTTCCAAACTGCCACCTCATTAAAGGAATCGGTGAGTATGAGAAAATGCTTGTTATACTCCTTACATTGTTTGGCCAAAAACACGAAAAAACTCATTAGCAGTGTTTTGGCACACCACTAGCGTTCATCAGGGGAAAAATCACATTAAGTCAATGAAAACCTCTTTGGTCAGTCTTTTTTTTTTTTTAAATCTCATGCACCTGTATTTCTTTTGTCCCCCACTCTCACTGCAATTTGTTAATTATTTGTGTAATCCTATGTTTGTTGCTTGATTTCTTGGTTGTTTAGTGACTTTTCTGAACAAGTTTTATAAAGTTTATATTCTTCGCTGTGTGTGGCCCCTGGAATCTGTGCTCTGTCAGCCTAGAGGTCAGCTATGAAGGTGTCAGAAAAAAGAGAAGTTACAAAATGGAAAATGAAAATCTCTCAACAAAATCTCCATCCCACACAGAAATAACTCCAGAGATAAAGTTTTCCTTATCTTTCCTGATACTTCCAACTCAAATGCAAACAAATACATGCATATTTCACAAACGGCATCTTAATATAAGATTATATTCTGCAACCTGCTTTGTTCTCAGTGGAAGGTGAACAGCTTTCCACATCAACTCATGTAGACCTACCTCCTTCTTTTTACTGTTTGCACATACTGTGGTTTATTTAATCATTTCCTTCTTGATGCACATTTGGATGGTTGCAGTTTTTTGCAACCCCAAACAAATCAGTGAACGTCATTGTACATGTAGCTCTTGTATGTCTGTAGGATGACTTGTTGACGGTGAGATTGTTGTTCAGGGAGCAGACGTGTTTTAAGTTTTGATAGTCATTGCTAAATTGCCCTGGATTGGCATTGCTAATAAAGTACTTCATATCTATAACCACATTCACTACAGGCAGAGTTCACAGTGCTCTTTGAACAAAAACAAAGTAGTGATCCTTTTCTGGATCAGACACAAGGAGGCTTCATTTTCATGAAACCTATCAGTTTTCAGAGCAGCCTTCTGTACTTCAAAGTTTCTTTCCAGTTGTGTTATTCGCCTTCCCTTTCCGCATCTGTTTTTTATGTGCCCTGTGTCCTATTTTCCATTGTTGCTTTAGTCCACCTTCCTAGTTCTGTCTCCCTTGCCTGGACTCCGTGACTTCTTGCTCCTGGGGCTTCTCCTCTTTGTTGCCCTTACTGTTGCCCACACACTTAGCAGGAAGATACAAACTCAGTATCAAATACCACACGGGCAAGATCTGTGCTGGATAATGCAGACAGTTCTAGAAATAAGGTTGTCTGGAGTCCCAAGAAACTCAGCAACTGCATCCTGCCTTCTGGCTGCATTCATGAAGAGCCCCTTCAGAATGGCCACTAAGCAAAAGCCAGATGGCATCTGTGAGGGATGTTGTACAAGGTTGGGAGGGTGAGTGAGTGATCTCGAAGGTTACTCCTGCTACTGAGTTAATAATTGTCAAATTATTAAACAGCCCTTGGCCCTGTGGAGCCCACCTTCTGTGAATTCAAGTCCCAGAGTAGACAATAGGGCACAGCCAGACACATTCCAGGATGAACTGCCAAGTGTATTGCTGTTACAACTCACTGGGATGGAGGGCTCCTCAGAGAAAAACAAGCCCAAAGACATTTGTATTCTGAACAGGCGTCTGTCTGTGTTTGTGACCTTTATGTTGTGATGTGTGTGAGCTGCTGTCTGGAATTGGAAAGAATGAGGAAATATGTCACCTATGGCCCTTCTTGTGAAGTGTTTAATGCCTCTGAGGCACTTCAAAAGGCAACAGAGCGAAGACGATGAGTGATTAGAAGCACATTTGGGATACATTTTTAGATCTAATTAGAATTGTGCTTTTTTTCTTTCTATTTTTTTTTGTTTTTGTTTTTTTGTTTTTGTTTTTGTTTCTGTGGTTAGCACACACTGTATGAACATTTGTTGAATGCTATGTTGGTGATGCATAGTGGTTAATAATAGCATGTAGTTACTTGTTTTTAACAACAGTCACTTATTCAGTGGTCTTTGATTATAGGGAATAACAGTGTGCTGGGCATATACATGCCCATACAGGCAAAAGCAACTTCTTATGGTAGGCAACAAGGGTTGAAAGGTTCTCTTTGTCAGTTTCCACTTTGGGAAACAGTAGTAGCCACGCACTTGAAGCCAGCTATCCCTCCAAGAGGTAAGACCACTTTCCCTACACTTCCATCCCCATCAACACCCACACCCACACACACTATGGTGCTGCATTCACCGTGACTAGAAATGAACTCTTCGCAACTCTTGGGTGCTCTATACATATCATCTCATGTCTTTCTGTTTTAATAAATAATAATCACCTACCACATGCCATTCCAGATGTGTGCCTTCTGCGGGGGCACCAAGTAAGCTCACTATCCTATTTTTTGATTTTCCTTCCGATTGTATCTTACGGACAGAAACCAGGCTCTTACACACCCATGATTTGGCCTAATATCAACATCTAAATAATAAAAAATTATAATGACAGGCTCTAGTTAAGTCTATTTATAGAGACTTAAAAGCTTAAAACATTTTCTAAATGTCTTTGAAAATGCGGGCATTCAGAGTCCTGGACTAAAAGAAAATTTTGAATGGATTGTCTCTCTTGAGTTAATTAGTGGTTTTATACACTTGGCAATCAAGACCTTTACAATAAATGCTGCTGGGGAGATTTAAAAGAAAAAAAAGCATTAAAGTTGGTAGCCCTTGTAATCATTTACTTTATAGTCTACTATGAAAGGAAAACAAAATGTACACTACTGTGAGATAATAGATTTTTTTTCTTTTTTCTCTTCTGTATATAATAGATAAGGACCCAAGACTCAGAGACGTTTGGCAAATTCTCTTTGCAATATAGTATCTTTTCCCAGAGTGACTAACACACATACCTCCCTCACCAGTGAACCAAAAAAGTGGAGAAAAATAGTTACGTTACATATCGGATACTCTATTGGGAATGGCAAGGGCTGATTTGGTGTTATAAAGTTACACCTAGAGGAGAGGAGAGAGAAATTTATTCCCTTTTACATGGCAGTCCAATCCAAAGATAAGCAAATGGCCTAGGGTGATTAGATGGTTGTGCTCCATGTGGCTAATCTGGGACAAAGGTTGATGAAGCAACACGAGTCTCTTCAACATATTGCTGCTTTCTCCAACTGAGTCTCCAACTGGAGACTCCAACTCCAACTGTTGCCATTTCCCAACATGAAGGGATAGAAAGAAAATTTATGTGGATATTATTTTTAGCTTATTTTACCCAGATATTGCATACATATTGTACTCTCGCACCCTGTTAACCTGAACCTAGGCAAATGGCCACAAGTATCTCAAGAAAGGGTAGAAAATGTCCTTAGCTGGGTTGCCATGTGCCTGTAGCTGAAAAGGAAGATGGGGAATATGGATACTGGGGAGCAGTTAGCCATCTCTGACACAGATAATTACCAAAGATATAATAAAAAATAGATCAAAACCTGATATGCTAAGTAAGCTAGAAGACTTTCTAGAGCAAGAGGGTTTTGAAAGAGGTTTTAACAAAAAGTACCGAATATGGATTGGGGAAGATCTTGGTTGGAGGAATGGAAGCAGAACGTTTTGGGAAAAAGCTAACATGTGGAACTGACCACAGTCAAATTTACAAAGTAAAGTGTCTTTAGAGAGGAACCAGGGGATGGTTCTGACATAGAAAATTCATTCACTGCTACGTTGTATTTTCTTTTCTGTGTGCTTTTAAGTCAGAAGGAAAAGACTTGAGTCCCAGCTTCCCAGTTTGTGACCTTGAACAATTTGCTTAACTATTCAAAGGCTCTGTATTCTTTACTCTAAAGAAAGAGGTAATAATATTGCTTCCTAGGGATATAGAAATTGTGTGAAATAATGTATGTAAAGTCCTTGCGAGGAGTCTAGCCCTTGGTAAACACAATATCTAGTAGCTATTATTATTAGTACTAGTACTACTGCTATTACTGAATTCGAGGAGAAAAAAATTTCTCCAGTATTGACTGCGCTTACAGTAATCACACCCAAGAGGTGATAGGAAATGATAAAATCCTGTTGTAGTAATGGATATAGAAATGAAGACGGAGGGAGTAGATCTGGAAACTATTCTAAAGAAAGCTACAGATAAGACTTACTATTTTTTTTCTTGGAATTAGGTGATGGGATTGCACAAAGAAGTTATGATGTAGTTGAAATGAAAATACCTTTCACAAACATTGTTCTTTTCTTGATTACTAAAACGATACTATTATTTGTAGAAAATTTTAAACAAAGAAAAGTATAAAGAAGAAATGAAAATCATTCATAATCCTACCACCTAAAGAACCATTGTTAATTTTTTCTGTATATCCTTTCTTGTTCTATGTGCATAAGCATGTATATGTTGAAATTAAATTGTTTCAAGTAATTTTTCAAGAACGACAAATTTTATTTATTTATTTATTTTATTATTTTTAAAAAATTTTTAATGTTTACTTATTTTTGAGAGAGAGGAGCAGGGAGAGAGAGAGAGAGAGCGAGAGAGAGAGCAGGAGACACAGAATCCAAAGCAGGCTTCAGACTCTCAGCTGTCAGCACAGAGCCCAACGTGGGGCTCAAACCCACAAACTGTGAGACCTGAGCCGAAGTCAGATGCTTATCCAACTGAGCCACCCAGGCACCCCACAACAAATTTTATTTAATTGACTTCCTACTAAATGGGTCTAGAAAGCAAAACTTGGACTGACATGTGTATGTGAGTGTGTGTGTATGTTTGTGTTTGCATATACATACATGTGGCATAGAGTCCCCTGGTCCCTGCTCATTACCAGTTGAGAACCCTGGGATTAGAGTCTAGTGATTCTTAACTTTTTGGGGCTATTGAAGACCTTTTGTTCAACCTGCTGAAAGCCAAGGTTGATCCTTTTCATAGAATTTCTCAGCCATACATCCAGGTGCCATTTTGCATTGCATAGAATTTCAACCAGTTCATAGATTCTGGAACCCATTTGTGGCTCCTTAGGAATCCACAGACCAGGCTAAGAACTCCTCCATCATGCCATGCTTAAAGCATGTGTATGTGTGTGTGTGTGTATGCATATATATGTATATATGTGTGAGTGTGTGTATGCATATATATGTATATATGTGTGAGTGTGTGTGTGTATATATATACACTCACACATATATTATATATATATATATATATATATATACACATATATATATATGTATATATACACACACACACACACACACACACACTCACACATATATCTTCTTGCCAAGGAACAGGCATTGCATGTATTCATGATTGCAGTCTTGTTTACAAAGTGAAGTTCTTGGCATTTGTATTTTCTTTTGCTTTTCTCCACTGTGATAGAGCCGGCGACACTGGAGGCAACCAACCAAATGCAAACTCATGAATCAAAACCAAAATGGCTGCATAGATGCTGTTTGTTTTTGACAACCTAGAAATAATCTTGGAGAAATCCTTTGGAGAGGTCTTAAAGGGGAAGATTGGATTTTGTGGACTCAAAGAATGTGTCATGATTTGGCTTAATCTAAGCCATTTTTATTCCTCTTTTCTTGTGTTTGGGTCTATTATCTGTCTGCAGAATTTACACAGTGAGACCACTGGGAAGGTCTTATGTCTAATTATTTGCTGTGCTGTGTGGAGTGCACTGAAGACAATCAATAAACAATCAATAGTAATTGTAGCCTGCTCAGAGACAACTGTTAGAAGATTCAGCTGGCTTAGGTGCATGGTATTTTTCATTAATTTTCTTTTGCTAGTTGTTTTCTGTAGTTTAAAGCCTAAATTTAAAGATTAAATGGAAAGCTTTCTTTGCTTATGAGAACAAGCAGACATTGTTTTTAAAAGAGAGAATATATAATCCCAGGTGCTTTATCTCTGTTAATGAGAGAAATGTCTGTGTTTGCTTCAGATTGAATGAGCAGAGAAAGGGACAAGGATATTTGCATGGTTAAATGACTATGAGCCCTTCACTCTGAAAGTAATATTCCCCTGATGTCAATTACTTTTGTACAGACATCTGGATGTTTATCATAGGAGTGTACAGATGTCAGCTTTTTCTGTATTATATCTGGAAGTGTGGTGATTGCTTGACTTTGATTTGAGTAAACATAAAATATCTAACATTTAAAGTTAGAGGTTCATTGCAGGAAGGGATTTCGATGGATGTGTATTAAAGAGAGTGCTTCCTCAGAAAAAATTGGAACTATTCCTAAAAATTCAGGCACTGGTAAAGTAAAGAAAGTCCCTATTGTGCTGTATCTAACAAATAATGGAATTTGAACATAACGTTTATCTGTTTTCTTGGACTTCCAGAGGCTGGCGCAGATGATATTGACATACTTCCCAATGGTCTGGCTTTCTTTAGTGTGGTGAGTATCTCCTTCTTTCCCCAGTCTCAGTGGAGGATGTACAAGAGAGTTTGAGGAGGCCTACAGGACAGGAACTTGTTTTTTTAATTCCTCACTTTCAAAACTATGTTTTGAACAAAAAAGACCGTGTAAACGAGGTTTGGGAAAATGTCTTCAAGCTTATCTAAATGTAGAGATAAACAAGCCTTTGCCAGTTGATGAGCTGCTCTTTACGTGCCTACTGCATTGCACTAAAATATTCCAATGCAATCTGTGTTTCAGAAGTTTGTTATTAAAAAGGATATTTTGGGCATTATTACGGATATTCCATACTACATTATGTTCTTTTAAATATAGCATCCATCAGGGCGCCTGGGTGGCTCAGTCAGTTAAGCATCTGACTTCAGCTGAGGTCATGATATCACAGTCTGTGAGTTCCAGCCCCACGCCGGGCTCTGTGCTGACAGCTCAGCGCCTGGAGCTGCTTTGGATTCTGTGTCTCCCTCTCTCTCTGTGTCCCTCCCCTGCTCACGCTCTGTCTCTCTCTCTCTCAAAAATAAATAAACATTAAAAATATATAAATAAAATAAATAAATAAAGCATCTCTTTCCATTAGATCCTCCATTTTAAGCTTATACTCTTGCTGTTATTGTTTATTTTCAAACACTATACCAACTTTCCCAGACGAAGGCTTTTTTTCTTTTTCTAGTTTCTTTCTTTTTCCCACTGAATAGCCTGTCATAAGTGGAAAATAATCAACTGAGTTTATTTATAACCTTCACTTTTGCCTTCATTCCTAGAAGATGAAAAATAGTCACGTTTCTGGGTATACAGTAGAAAGTCTTTAAAATTGACTGTGTTCTGACCTTCACCAGTAGCCTCTAACTGGAAAACTTTGTAAGTGGGAGATGAGGAAGTTCTGATCACCCTTCTTCCCTGGCTTGGGTGCCAGTGACTGTCTGTGGCATTTTTGTGGGTTTGGTTTTTCTTGAGCAAGATGTATCAGATTAAAAACAATTTTTTTTAATGTTTATTTTTGAGAGAGAGAGAAAGAGAGAGAGACAGAGTTCAAGCAGAGGAGGGGCAGAGAGAGAGGGAGACACAGAATCCCAAGTAGGCTCCAGTCTCTGAACTGTCAGCACAGAGCCCGACGTGGGGCTTGAACCCACAAAGTGCGAGATCATGACCTGAGCTGAAGTCAGATGCTTAACCGACTGAGCCACCCAGGTGCCCCAAGACGTATCAGAATTTAAAGGCAGCCTGTAATGATTCTGTTCCCTCTCAGCATCCATCGTTTTCAGGCTCTGAGACTCAGATGTGGAAACCATAGAGGGACTTTCGAAGAGTCACAGCACTAATAAAACAGTTGTGAGAGGTATGGGAAAGCTGAGAGAACTTGGCTTAGAGGAGAATGAGGGTTAGAACACTCTTCAGGTTCCTGATAGGTTTTAGGTGAAAGACTGAACAGTTGGTTGTTACCACTGAGGGAAAAAAGAAACATTGTAGGCTTTGGCAGACACACTAATATTTATATGAAATTTTAAAAATACAGTTTCAAAAGACAAGTTTTATTTAATTACCTACACAGAATGAGTAAAATGATATTTCTAGTAGGTCTCTGGGTTGTTCGTTTGGAAGCACATGCTTGCACATATGTCTATAGGCTTAGGAGAAAACACTGGGATTCCTCATCAAAATTATTCATAACTACAGGCGCAAAAATCCTGAGGAAAGTAGAAAGCACTTGCTGAGGTGTGTGTGTGCGTGCGTGTGTGTGTGTGTATGTGTTTCTTTTTGGTTTTTGTTTTTTTTTTGTGTTTGTTGTTGGTGTTGGTTTTTGGTTTTTTGTTTTTTGTTTTGCAAAGGACGTGTTCTCAGAGATTTGTGTAATCCAGAACTCACCTGTTTCAAGATCTCAGCCCCCATAGGAATAAATCTGAATTAGGAGGAGTGAGGTCTCCAAGCGCATAAATCTATAGCCATTTTCACTAAGGGGCTTAGAATAGTCATAATGATCTTGTAGGCATGTCAACAGAATTTCTTCAGCTTTTTTGTCCTTCCTTGGTGATATGACTGTCTTTTCTTTTTTTCAAATTTAGAAATAATCCCACTTTACTGCTGTTTTTTAAATTACTCAGCATTGTCTCTACTATTTCCCAGAATGCACTTCTTTCTAAATGAGTAACGAGTAATGTGTACCTCATGGCAGCTGTTTGTTCTTCCTCCAAGCATGTTAGCCCATGTAACCCATCCTGTTCCACACTTTGCATAGCTGTGGGTTTGAGGGTGACCTCCAGCCCCACATCACCCTTACTGAAGAATTGTATGACACAGAATAGAATACAAAAAAGATTTAAATGACAATGTGAATGCACTTAACACTGCTGAACTCTACACTTAAAATGGTGAAAGTGATCAATTTTGGTACGTATATTTTGCTGCAAGTAAAAGTAAGTAAAACTTTTAAAAAGAGGAAAAAAACAGATTTATGTGATGGGCAATATTAAAATAATCATGAATAGTTATCACCATCCCTGCTTTCTGTGCATTGAAATCATGCTCTTGTTTATGGGACAGTGCTCCAAAATAGAAGTGGCACTCCCATGTAGCAATAGTACAATTCCAGTTTTTTGCTTGCTGAGCCTGCCAGCCTTGAAGTTAGAGCATTTTGATAGATTTTTTTTTTAATTGGGGAGAATTCCTGTTATGTTCAATTTTGTACACAAAGTGAGACTACATTTTTGTACACTGTTTTAAACTTGCATAAAATATGACTGAAAAGATTTGAAAGAGAAAAGACCTAGGTCATTTCAGTGGGTCCCCAGAAAACACTGAATAAAAATGCAACAGTTCATTCCTGCTTGAAGGATCCCAGAAAACTAGACATAGAAGGTAATTTCTCTGAAACCTACAGCAAACATCATTCTCAGTGGTGTAACATTACCACTGGTGCTACCTTCCCATAAATGTTTAAAAAAGGGACACAGCACCCCCAAATACTGTGACCATCAGTAATCTACTATAGCTCTTTTTATTATTTTTTTTAATTTGAAACAATTTTTTTAAGTTTATTTGCTTATCTGGAAAGAGAGCATACGTAAGTGAGGTAGAAGCAGAGAGAGAGAGAATCCCAAGCAGGTTCTGTGCTGTCAGTGCAGAGCCCACGGGGCTTGAACTCACAAACTGTGAGATCATGACATGAGCTGAAATCAAGAGCAGATGCTTTAACTGACTGAGCCACCCAGGCACCCCTCTACTAGAATTCTTTTTTTTTTTTTTTTTTAAATTTTTTTTCAACGTTTATTTATTTTTGGGACAGAGAGAGACAGAGCATGAACGGGGGAGGGGCAGAGAGAGAGGGAGACACAGAATCGGAAACAGGCTCCAGGCTCTGAGCCATCAGCCCAGAGCCTGACGCGGGGCTCGAACTCACGGACCGCGAGATCGTGACCTGGCCGAAGTCGGACGCTTAACCGACTGCGCCACCCAGGCGCCCCTACTAGAATTCTTAATAACCCAATAAAACAAGAAAATAATAGGAAGTAGAAAAAAAAGTCAAAACTGCCATAATTTTCAGACATTGTCATTACCTGCTTTTTAAACAATCCAAGAGATTCAACTAACAGACTGTTTGACCTAAGGGGAGAGAGAGTTCAATGAAATGGTTGGATCAGACTATTCAGAATGAACATGTAAAACTCCTCGCCTTCTCATGCACTAGGAAAAAACAAATAGAAAATGCAATAGTCATAAAAATAAAAATAATGTTCCATTCAGAATAGCAACTTAATTTTCAAATTTTATACAGGAAAATAAATGAGCTATATATATACATATATATATATATATATATATATATATATATATAGTCATGTATATATGTATGTTATAAACAAAGCTATAGAGATTAAAAAGTGGTATATTGGTACAGGAATAGGCATGAGTCCCCAAACAGATCAATATATAAAGAGGGGTCTAGTACACGATAAAGGCGATAGTTGCAATCAGTGGGAAAAGGACGAACTACCTGCCAGGCACTGCTCCAGGCCCTGGGATCTAGCAGCAAACAAAGGAGGCAAAGTCCTGGCTCATGTTCCAATGGGGAGAGAATGAATATGTGTCAGATGTAGTAGTACTTTTACAAGAAATAAAGGAAGGTGGGGCAGTGGAGAGGGACAGCCATGCTGAGGGTGTGGTCAGGCTGCCATTTATGTACGTGTAAAAATGTATCTATGTCAAATGGCAATAAGTGACCTTTGACAACAGAGATAAAGAATCTAGGAGCCTTAGGTATCTGGTGGGGGGCGGGGGGTAGCGTTCCTAGGCAGAGGGAGCAATGGATATAAAGGCCCTGAGGCGAGAATGTGCCTGGTTTGTTCAAAGACCATCAGGGAAGCCAGTGTGGCCAATAGGAGATGGGAGCAGAGACCTAGAGTGTTTGTGGTCGAGGAACGTGTAGGAGGGTGAGCAGGGCAGATCATACAGGGTCTTTAGTAAATCATAAGAACGTCCACTTTTTAATCTGAGTGAGATGGAGTTTTGGTCAGAGGCATGACATCCTTGGGATAATTTGGATGCTGATGGGAGACCAGTCTTCCATAGGGAAAAGCCAGAAAAAAGCAGAAAGGGCAGTTGTGAGACTGTTGCCACAATTGCAGTGGTGGTTTGGGCCAAAGCAGTCACGGAAAAGGTCAGGAGGAATGTTCACATCTTTATGAAGGGATATATTTTCAAGGTAAAGTCAACAGGATTTCCTGACAGATTGGATC
Organism: Leopardus geoffroyi; assembly: GCF_018350155.1. NCBI lineage: Eukaryota > Metazoa > Chordata > Mammalia > Carnivora > Felidae > Leopardus > Leopardus geoffroyi. The sequence goes on along the minus strand of NC_059331.1, from coordinate 98,882,093 downwards.
TGGGGTGTGAGACAAGGAGGGGAGTCTTGACTGCAGCCATTCACCAAGACTTCAGTCCATATGTAAACTTTCACTTCTCCCATCCTCAACTCTGCCTGGTATCTTCCGGGCCACCAACTTTGTGGTTATCCACTTAAGAGACTATACCCCTGGTCTTGTGCCTCAACTCAGAAAAATCATTTCTTGTTCGTCTTGCAGCTCACCAGCCCCCAATTCCTATTTTTCCTATTGTCTCCTCTCTGCTTTCTTGCCATTTGTAGCTTTAATACCACCACCTTTAATCAAAGGATCTATTTATCTTTTATTTATACTGCCCATTTTAGCCCGTAAACACACTTAAGCCTCTATATTTAACTTTTTCCTCTGTTTTGAAAAGGGTTTAAAATGTCCAGGACTCCACAGCTTTTCCCCAGATAAGCCTGGAGGGATACTAATGATGGATCTAAAAGAAGAAAACCCGAGGGCACTGGAATTAAGAATCAGCCGTGGGTTCAATTTGGCTTCGTTTAATCCACATGGTATCAGCACTTTCATAGACCGCGGTAAGAGCTGATGAGCTACCCACATTAAGAAACTTATCATGGTTTGCAAATGACTGTGGAACATAGATTTGGATCATTTCTATAGTAAGAGAAGAACAATTAACTCATGAATTATTTCTGTATTCTTCATACAAATAAGTTGATCATTTGCCTCTCCAGCTAGCAGCAACTTAGGCTACATTTGAAATTTCTAACAGTTAACACCTGAGAGAATGTTTAGATTTCATAACCTTTTTCACAGACCTATGATTATTGCATTAAAAGAGAGCTATATTTCTGAATTAAACTATAAACAGATTATTCATGAATTCTGTATATGGAGTGGGAAACACTCTTTCTTAAAGGTCAGGGGACCAACGATCAGAAATAACACCAGCCAGACAGTGATGGGAAAGAAGGGGAAGAAGAATGATGTTAGGTCGTCTAACAGTTTATACATTCAACCTTTCCTCGCCTGTGGTATTTAAATGTCAGTGTCTGCCCAGAGGTCCTATGGTTATGTCTTGTAAATTAACTCTGTTCTTTCAATTCTTTAGATGACACAGTTTATCTCTTTGTTGTAAACCACCCAGAATTTAAGAATACAGTGGAAATTTTTAAATTTGAAGAAGAAGAAAATTCTCTTTTGCACCTAAAAACAATCAAACATGAACTTCTTCCAAGGTACTCAGTCCCTTTGTTCATTCTCCGATTTATCTCTGGCATTTCCGTATATTCCCCACGATGGTCCTTCTCAGCCTTGAGAAGAGGTAAAATACACGTATATATACGCATACATAAATATGTGCGTGTGTAGCTTCCTTGTAGAGCAGGGAAAGTCATTGGCACTCATAATAATCAGTGCTCTGTGAGGATTCCCTTGAGAAATGATAAAACACTGGATTACAGGGGAGATGCTCTTCAGGGCCATCTTGGGAGTAGAAGACAAACCTCACTGTTTTTCCTGCTGTCACCTTCCATTTCAGATGACTCATCATCCAAATACTAATAGTTGTCCTGCCAAGGAGGAGTGGCCTGGTTTAAATGAAGTCTGTGTGCTTTGTATGGGACTGATACAATGTGCTTTCACAGGGGTAGTGCTAGCTGTGGGCTAATGGCTCCACAGAACTGGAGGGGTACAGACTGGAAGTGCATCGCTCCTACTTCCCGAAGATACAGCCAGTTGATAATGTGGCCAAAAGAGAATCATGTGTATCATCCCAGCTCAGCGTGCCTTAGCCTACTGCTTCTTTTAAGTCTGAACTTGATGCATATTTTTAATTTCTCCATCCCTGTCTAGGACTTATGCATGGAACTTCCAATCATTCTTCCAAAAATGCACCTCATGATAAGTAGGAGCATAAGTACTGTCCAGGCAGCCTCTGTATCACGGTACTCTTTCAGAAAGAGGGGACTCACCTACCCTGTAGCTCTGTTTTCCATTTAACAAAGAAGAAAGAGGCTCTTTCAGAAATTTTTGCATAGGGTAATTGGAATTTAAATTTAATAACACCCTTGCCTAACTAGTTTTAAAAATGTAATTGTTTTTCGCGTATAAATCTCTCACCTGAAGCATTTTACTATGGCAGTTTCATCATCCGCCTCTCTGCAAGTGTTTATCGAGTGCTCACTAGTCTCGTCAGGTCAGCTTTGTGAGTCAGGTAGAAATTGAACAGTCGGCCTTTACTTTGACTAATCACTAGGCAGAGCAATACAGGAAAATCTAGCAACTGAGTAAATGGAAGCTAGGTAAATGTTATTGATGGCCTAACCAGCTCACCAGCCAATGAGGTTCTACCCAGCTCTGTACCATAGACAGCCGTGTCCTTTCATACTGTTGTTAAACCCTACATTTCTTGCTGTCAAAAAACATACCCTGTTGGCACCAAGTTCTCTTTTCTTTTATAATAGTCCTGCCATAATTGCTAAATGACCTGTCTTCAGATTACCTGTTATCATACAAAACTGTTCTCTGAAAAAATGATATTATAGTAGATTGCATGTGACTACAGCCATTTGATTTTAGCTGAGCTTTTCCTGGGAAGGCTCGTACCAAAAAGTTTGAAGCACATATTATGTACACCTTCTAGAGACTTAATCTTTAGTATGGAGACCAACTGGCTTGTTATTTTCTCTCACACATTATTTTTTCTCTTTCAGTGTGAATGATATCATAGCTGTTGGACCGGCACATTTCTATGCCACCAATGACCACTATTTCTCTGATCCTTTCTTAAAGTATTTGGAAACATACTTGAACTTACACTGGGCAAATGTTGTTTACTACAGTCCAGATGAAGTTAAAGTGGTAGCAGAAGGGTTTGATGCAGCAAATGGGATCAATATTTCACCTGATAAAAAGTATGATTCTTTATTAGAGTATCTTCATTTCTCCTTAGTCGTGGTGCTGGGCCAAATTCTTCACTTTGCTTTTGTTTTTTCCCTAGTGTAAAAAGCTTTCTTGATATTATTTCGGTGTATGGTATATGTATGTATATTATATACATATGTGTGTGTGTGTGTGTGTGTGTGTGTGTGTATTATGTGTTTACATACAGTATCTAAATTTTGGTATATATCATTGTAGAACTTAATTTTATAAATGCATATTTTTATGGAGTGGGACCATATTTACATAAACATATTAAAGTATGAGGTATGTGTTTCCTTTAAATAAATACGTCTTTGTTTTATTGGCTGTATATTATTCCATTATAGGCATGATCCTAAACTGATTAAACCAATTATCTGTTAATGGATATGCAGGAGGCTTTTTCTCCGTTGTTTTTTTTTTTTTTTTTTTTTAAATAAAAAGTACTTTGTATTTCTCATTTAACACTGAAGCTTCTCCAGCTATTTTTTTAAGTATTTATTTTATAGCTTATTTATTTATTTTGAGAGAGAGAATAAGCATGAGTGGGCGGGGCGGGGCAGGGCAGAGAGAGGGAGAGAGAGAGAGAGAATCCCAAGCAGGCTGCACTTTGTCAGCATTCCTCCAGATATTTTTTTTTTTTAATTTTTATTTATTTTTTTTTCAACGTTTATTTATTTTTGGGACGGAGAGAGACAGAGCATGAATGGGGGAGGCGCAGAGAGAGAGGGAGACACAGAATCGGAAACAGGCTCCAGGCTCTGAGCCATCAGCCCAGAGCCCGACGCGGGGCTCGAACTCACAGACCGCGAGATCGTGACTTGGCTGAAGTCGGACGCTTAACCGACTGCGCCACCCAGGCGCCCCACTCCAGATATTTTTAAGGAACAGCCCCCTAAGTGAGCATTACAGCAAGATCCACCTTCAGGTTTGGGGATGATACAGAGAGACCTGGGTTCAAATGCCAGCTGGGCACTGGCTAAATGTAGTGCTATGAACCCTTCCTCTTTCCACATTTGTACAAGTGTTTCTATAGAACAAACCCCTCAGAATAGAACCACTTACTCAAGGAGTGATCCCTTTAAATGTTACCTTGTATAGATTTTGCCAAATCGCCCCCCCCACACCGAGTTATCTCACTGTTTCTATATGTCCAACCATCGTATACAGAAAGGATATTAAGTTTTATTAACTTTCCCATTTACTCCCTGAGCACACTGAACAATTTACTACAAATATAACAGGAAAGAAATTTGGCATTCCTTGGCAACTAAAATGTCATTTTTCATGACACAATTTCTGCTTTTGATTACAGAAAATGAATGTGGAATCATTGTAACTCTCCTGTGAAATCTGTTGTTCTCCCCAACTCTTATCTTTCCATTATGAGAATCAGACTTTCCAGCACCCAAGCTACAAACAATACTGATAAAAGAGGATTCAGCTCTAACTCCTTCTCCTTCACCTTCCTATCCACTGGGGCTTCTGCCCTCATTCGAGTCCCCTTTTCTTTCCCTCTGACACCTGCCTGGTTTAGGTTCTCAGCCTCTCTGGCTAGCGTATTAGACTTCCTTCCAACTTGTTTTCAGTCTACTTCCATTTTTTGCATTGTTGTTAGTTTTGTTGTTCTGTATTCCGTTAGCCTTTGAGGCCCTCCAAGAGAGGGGGCTCTGTGTGCTTCCTCTTTGACTTCTCCTGCTGAGCACTGCCAGGTGCAGATCAAATGCACAGTACTTGTTGAATGGAACTGACCATTTGTTATTATGCCACTTTGTTATTCTAAAAATTCAGAGGGACCCAATTGCTTATCAAATCAAGGCAAGCTAAAGGGTTAGACTTTCTTTAATAGGCGAGCTTCAACTTCGCTTTTCAACTGTTTTCATACTTTCCCTGCTTTAGACAAAGAACTCATTATTTTGCAAATATGCCTCTCTCCTTCTTGCCCCTGTGCCTTTGCTCACATGTTTTCTGCCTAGAAGGTGCTTTGTCCTCATTTCCTCAAATCCGGTCTCTCCTTCCATATCCACTGCAGATGCATTTCCTTTGTGAAGCCTCCTATGTTCTCAGGAGTTAGATATTTCTTCAGTCTCTAGACCTGAAATATTTTTCACGGTACCGATCATGTTGTATTATTTGTTTAATGTGTACAAACCAGTCTGATCATCCCCACATGCTATGAACTTTTTAGGAAGAGTCTGCCTCTTCTTTATGTCTGTCACAATACTGAGTTCATGGCTTTACACAAGATAATTGCTCAATAGAACAGTTGCCATGGAACAGTCAATTCAACGAGTAAAATTACCGTAAAGGAGTCCATTAATTCACCGTCCTTAGATGTAGACGGATTGTTCTGAATAGATACTTATCTCTCACTCTGAAAATTCTCAATATGCTAATAAATATTTTATCGAATGTGAATGACTATTAATAAATAATAAAGTGTGTCCTGCTTTGTATATTTCTACATGAAAATGACACCTAGAAATATCAAATTATATTGTGGGATGTAAAAACTTTTTTCTGGAAGTCAAACATTTGTTTTGTTGTCCTTTCGGCAGCAAATATCACAGATTTTATATTCAAGATAATGTCCTGTATTATTTTCCCCCTTACAAACCTTTCAAAAAATAATTTAAGCAATTCCGGGATTGTTTGTAGCAACAATGAATTGATTTTGAAAGCGTACTTTTTAAATAAAAATTGACCTTTATCAAGTAGTCCCTGAGGGCCCATCATTGATTAACTTCTTGGCAGGTTATTAAGACTTATTCTTCCATACTGTGTTAACGAAGCTTTATACTGGCACAGAACTCTAACTAGTGTGTCCTTTCTGTGAAGGTACATCTACGTTGCTGATATACTGGCTCATGAAATTCATGTTTTGGAAAAACACCCTAATATGAACTTAACTCAATTGAAGGTAAAATACTTATTTTACATATAATAAGTAGACCTTAATCTATTACAGTTTGTAATTACATAGTTATACTCTATTGCCACAATGCTTCACTTAGAAGAGACTATGATGCCAGTGTTGCCATTCTGGGTTTTTAAATATTTCCTGCCTAAACCAGGCAAGTCTCCTGTCCCCAGCAATCACAAGGACTGAGTGATTACACGCAGCAGAGGGTTGGGAGTGATATTTGCATCAGATTTAGAGCCCATTCCGTGCAGTACTGGTAGTACCCAATGAATTCCAATAAGAATTTTCACAATTGAAAAGACTAATAGACGGATTCCACAATGAAGATTTATGCACATTGTCAGCTCTTTCAATAATAAATGAAGGGAGAAATTGGGTTCCACACCATTATTATTTTCTTCCTGCTTGACAACACATATTTTAGATTGATTAAGAATTTCCTATTTTGCTTTGAATGAGTTCCTAGAGCTAACTGATCATTGTGCATCTTTTAAGGGAGAAGGAGTCCATTTTTTAGAGAGATGGATTATCGCCCTAACTTTCTTAATTTCAGGGAAGATGAAAAGTGACTCTAAGCCAGTTTATTAAATTTATTTTAGGCAATATTGGTGCTAAAAGGGTGGAAGCAGGGAGCTGTGTATAATTTTCCCACGTGTAAAGAGGTGAGAAAGGTTAGCCCTAAATTATTTAATCAAGTTTCTCATGTCATTTAGATATTGACGTTTTTTCATTTGGAAGGTACTCAAGTTGGATACACTAGTGGATAATTTATCTATTGATCCTTCCTCGGGGGACATCTTCGTAGGCTGTCATCCTAATGGCCAGAAGCTCTTCGTTTATGACCCAAACAATCCTCCGTCATCAGAGGTTTTTCATATTTTTTAAACCTTAATTTTTCAACTTTAATGACTCAAGTCCTTTTGAACTAATAATACAGTAAACTGTCACAGGGATGGTTTGTTTAGCCCTTTTAAACCAATAATTCAATAAACTTATGCAGTGATTTTCTAAGTGCTGTAAGCCAATAATTGGCAGAATTTCACTTATTCAAATACTTTCAGAAAGATAATCTTTTGATGTACTAAATTACGGTGGAAACTGGTCAAAAGGCATTTTCTATAAAGACATGTGCCCTCCTTGTGTGGTATACTGGCAATTTCAAATACCTAGCTTATTGTCAGCTCACCCCATGACATGACTTCTGTTCCTGCTAAAGTAGTGCGAAAGTACTCACATTGGTGTGGAAATATTTCCATTAATGCTCAATTACTATAATAACAGTAAATCCTGTGTTGGCATGCGCAACTAAACGGTTTAAGAAAGTACTTTCTTTGAAGGTTTAAAAAAAGTATTTTCACTTAAACATTAAAAAGATTGGTAACTGCTGTTTTCAACAGCATGTCCTCTTAATCATTGTGTCATTGTGGAAGACAGGGATTATTGGTGATTGAGTGACATGGGTGTATGGCGGTTCCGTATTAATCTTTTGTATCCCCTGAATAGGTTCTCCGCATCCAGAATATTCTATCTGAGAAGCCTACCGTGACTACTGTTTATGCCAACAATGGATCTGTTCTCCAGGGAAGTTCCGTGGCCTCAGTATATGATAGAAAGTTGCTCATAGGCACTTTATACCACAGAGCCCTATACTGCGAACTCTAAATTGTACTTTTGGGATACAAGTGTGCTAACTTCTTTTAACAATTAAGTTTCTATGAATTGCTAATTCTGTGGGGATTTAACCATGAAAAGTGGACCCAGAAATGTATGACACGTATAGTTAATTTTATTTTAGCAAGGAAAGCCCCCTTCAGTTCTGATAGCACTTTTAAAATAAAAGGAAAAGGGACAGTGTTTAAAACTGCTGAGTAAAGGAGAGAGAACACAGCTGCTTCCAGTCAACTGGATACACTGAACAAAATAAGCCTCATCTCTCTGCCTGCCAACTGCCAGAGCATGCGTTCCACTGAAAACAGGGTAGACTGCATTTCCTTAAAATGTGAGTGACCTCAGCTCCAACAGTGTGACCACTGTGACTGTTCAGAACTACTGATAGATAACATTAGGATGTTTTCTACTTACATCTTTGTATACTATTAACAAGTTGGGAGTTAGATTAAAGGCTAACTGAAATCCAAGTTTTGCCTGTTGTTTAATTCTCAAGGCATGTCTGCAGGAGGAGAATGGGAAAGTGGCCGCTTCCTTATGGGGTTTCCTTGGGATCAGCAAGCATGGCAACATTAATTTCTTTCATTGAAAGCTGAATGTAAATGAGCTCCTTCTTTGAATAAAATGGAACAAAGAATTAACTAAATATTGCAGCTGGAATTCTCAGTGAGTATGGAGTATTTCATCAGCTCTCTTCTTTAATGGGAGCACACCTGCCTACAAAGGAGAGATGAGAAGTTGGAGCTGGCAGGTCATGGCACCTCCCCATTTGAACACCACTGTGAACTTCACTGGGAGAGATGAAGTCAGCCGTCCAGGGCCAGCCACACGGTCAGCCCTAGAAATGCTAGGGACAGGACCGAGGGTGTCTGCCTCCCAGAGGAAAGTTCTTTCCACTCACTAAATGTCCGGTTCAAATCATCTTAAGCCTTGGAGAGAGACTTACATGTGTTTCTACCCACTGTACCCTACCAAGGCACTTTGCCTCTCATACTTTTTTCCCATTGTCAGCATCATTATCATCAAACTATTTGGCAGTTACTTAAATTTGGCAGACAATGCACCAACAATTGTATGTGCATTATCTCATTGAGTCCTGATTACAGTCCTGAGGGAGTAGGTATTGTTATTACATAACTATTAACATTTCACAGGTGTTCAAGGTCATACACCTAGTGAGGGGTGGCTCCCCATCTATTTCTGATGCCAGAGGCTGTACTGCAGGAAGAAATAGAAATGTTACCCACTACAGGAAGCTACTGCCACAGAACTAATGAGGATCTCCTTATTTACTCATTTACCTATTGTACAGTTTCTTCTGTTTTTTTTTTTTTTAGGTATCAATTTGAGTTATACTTCTTAATGAATCTTTTAATGACTTTTATTTTTTTTAAGTTTATTTATTTATTTTGAGAGAGCAAGAGAGCAAGCACAAACTGGGGAGGGGCAGAGAGAAGGAGAGACAGAATCCCAAGCAGGCTCTGGGCCATCAGTGCAGAGCCCAAGGTAGGGCTCGAACTCACAAACTGTGAGATCATGATTCAAGCTGATATCAAGAGTCAGATGCTTAACCAACTGAGTCACCCAGGTGCCCCTTAATGACTTAAATGTAAACTGCAGAACTATTCTTAACCTTGGCCTCTGTCTACTTGACCTGTGTTTTTATTTACATTTTATTTTATTTTATTTTATTTTATTTTATTTATTTTTTTTTTCAACGTTTATTTATTTTTGGGACAGAGAGAGACAGAGCATGAATGGGGGAGGTGCAGAGAGAGAGGGAGACACAGAATCGGAAACAGGCTCCAGGCTCCGAGCCATCAGCCCAGAGCCCGACGCGGGGCTCGAACTCACGGACCGAGAGATCGTGACCTGGCTGAAGTCGGACGCTTAACCGACTGCGCCACCCAGGCGCCCCTTATTTACATTTTAAAGTAGTCTCTTACGTATAATGGAACTAATTCATGCTAAAATAATGATTGTTTTCATTATCCATAAGAAAAAAAAATAAGTCAACAGATGAATAAAGCAAGATTAAATATTGTTCACTAGATATCCAAAACCAAGAAGCATATGTTTTGGATGATAACAGTGACTATCTAAAAATATACATTCATGAAGAGTAGAATAGTGTAGGCATAAAATATACTTGTTTTCTGTTGTATTTGTTAGAAGTCTTATTTGGACGAAAGTAAATATAATTGAATAAGCTCGTGTATTATTTATCTTAGAAATACAAAGAGAATTTTTAAAATAAATTCCATTTTGGCCTGTGTGGGCCAAGGATTTTGTTTTATCTAATCACAAAGGCTGCATTTATATATGGTAATCTTACTGTGATCATAGATTGAGTTTAACAGTTTGGTGGGTTATTAAGAAGCCGTCATTCAAAAAGAGTGAAACTGCAATTAGGATATGTCACCACTAGGTGGATCCAGGGCCCATAGGAGTCCGAGTGTTTTCATTCTTTTTAATCTGACATCCTGTGCTGTGACAATAGGTATCATTTTGGTTTTTCACAAAACCTGAGCTCTTTTTCAACAGCTAAATGTGAATGTGAACACCTAATACACGAACAAGGGAAATTAAATATAAGCGGTGATACAGTGCTTTTTTTCTCATTGTATATATGGATTAATTATGATTAACTCCTCTAAGGAGTTTTTTTTTTTTTTGGTTTTTTTTTTTGTGTGTGTGTTTTTTTTTGTTTTGTTTTGTTTTTGTGTGTTTTTTTTGTGTTTTTTTTTTTTTTTTTTTTAAGTTTTTTAAACTTTGATTTGCTCAGTTTGAATCCCATCCTGGATTCACAACTTAACTAGGCTGGTGAATGTCTATCCGGCAAAGCAATGAAAAATTAAACAGCACCCACCACTAAACTGTGCATTTCCTCCTCTCTTTAGCTACTCAATAATTGTCATTCCTCACTCGGCTTTTCCACAGAGGGATTTCTTTTTTTTTTTCTTAATGTTTATTTATTTTTGAGAAAGAGACAGAGTGCAAACGAGAGGCACAGAGAGAGAGGGAGATGCAAAATCTGAAGCAGGTTCCAGGCTCTGAGCTGTCAGCATGCACAGAGCATGACTTGGGGCTCAAACTCACCAACCGTGAGATCATGACCAGAGCCAAAATTGGACGCCTAATGGACTGAGCCACCCGGGTGCCCCTTCACGGAAGGATTTCTGAGTGTGGAAGAAGGGTTGAGAGAACCCCAACAGCTCTCTTGGTTTTCTGCTCCTGGTTTTGAGGATTTTTATTCCATAAAGCAGAAGGCAGGGAAGAGGAGAAAAAAAGCCTAATTTTTATTATTGCAAAGAGGATAACTTTCAGTTCACTCAAAAAAGTTTTTTAATACATGGAATGGCGTGGTGTACCCTACCTCCTGTCTCTAGGACCTGTAATATAATAAATTGTTTCTCTGTCTTCTCTTGTGGCCACACTTGGCTGACCACTTCATAAAAGAATATGAAACAATTGATTTACTTTGCCTCTTTTTCTTTCCCCTTCCCCTTCCCTCCCTCCTATCTTTTCTGTCGTCCTTCCCTTCTTCCCTCCTAAAAATATATCCCCCCCCCCCCGCCGCCGCCACCCACCACCAACCCTGAATGTAAGCCCCTTGAAGGCAAGGATATCGTGTCCACAATATGTCTTCAGTGCTAAGCAGGTGTAAGGCTCATCAGATACTACTCAATGTGAACGACAAGAAATGTTCCTTGTCTCCAATCTCCCACAAGTTAAATTCAATGGAGGTGAACACACCATTCCAGAGCACAAGTTAAATTGAGTGGATGTGAATACATCTGGTGTTCCATCACAGCACAGTGTTACATGTGACCTGTAATTCTTTGAAACAAATGTTCACATTGACGTGGGAAGCAGTAGGAATAGCAGCACCCCCACATCCTGTTTGTTCATGAATTTCATCCAAAATATGGGTCATTTGTTTTCATAGACATTTCTTCTTACATGTCAAAGATCAAGCTGATATAAAAAGGTACACATTGAGAAGTCTCTTCCTGTCCCATCTGCTCCATTTACAGGAACCAATTTATTAGTTTCTCATGTATATCTTTCCAACTTTTTATTATTTTTTTTTTAATTTTTTTTTCAACGTTTATTTATTTTTGGGACAGAGAGAGACAGAGCATGAACGGGGGAGGGGCAGAGAGAGAGGGAGACACAGAACCGGAAACAGGCTCCAGGCTCTGAGCCATCAGCCCAGAGCCCGACGCGGGGCTCGAACTCACAGACCGCGAGATCATGACCTGGCTGAAGTCGGACGCTTAACCGACTGCGCCACCCAGGCGCCCCAAGACTTGCATGCATTCTTGTGTCACACGTATTGACCCCTCAACTTGGGGAGCATTCTTTTCTTTCTCTCTCACCTCCTAAATCCTTATGAAAACACCATTAAATTTTTCCTCAGTTTGGACTCTTAAAATTAATCATCTTAAAAATAATTATCTTATTCATACAACACTAGACGTTACAGCACTCCTTCAGGATAGCCCTTCTTCCACAGCTTTGACAGAAGCAGCACCATGATTGGCACAGGCTCTGCAGCCAACTGCCTGACTGCCGTTCACCAGCTGTGTGACCTAGGGCAAGTTACACAGCCACTCTGTGCTGTAGTTTTCTCACCTATTACACTGGGATAATGTTAACAGCCTCAGAGATTGTCCAGAGAATTAAAATAGTTAACAAAGGTAAAGTACTAAGTTCAATGCAAGGCACATAGTAGGTGCAGCATAAGTGGTAGCATTGTTATTCATACCATAATTATGTATGGTACCATAATTCATGCTGTAATCATGTGTCCCATAGATCAGGGACCAACTTTTATTTTCTTAACATCTCCAGTTCTGGTAAATCTTGTTCTCAGTTGAACTCAATAGAGCCATTCTTTCTTTCTTTTTCTTTTTTTTTTTTTTTAAATTTTTTTAATGTTTATTTATCTTTGAGAGAGAGCGCGAGAGAGCAGGGAATAGCAGAGAGAAAGGGAGACACAGAATCTGAAGCAGGGTCCAGGCTCCCAGCTGTCCGCCCAGAGCCCGACGCGGGGCTCGAACTCAGGAACCGTGAGATCATGACCTGAGCCGAAATCGGAAGCGCAACCGACTGAGCCACGCAGGCGCCCCTAGAGCCATTATTTCTTTCTCTTGGTAAATAAAAACAGATTACGCTCAAAGATGCACTTTTTTGCTCTGTCCTAACGCCTACGAAAGTCTTCCCCAGCTCCAGCCAGCCCCTCTCCTTCCAACCTAATCTTCATTACAAGAGGGGAAAATTCATTCCTCTCGTGGCAGGAACTCAAGACCCAGCAGAAAGAAGAATCAAGGAGTCTTTTGAAAGGCTAACTTCCCAAAGTAACTCTTTTTCCCTTCTCCACTTTGGGCATCTTCTTGTTACCGATTTATTTCTTTTCCTTCACTTCTGATGTTCTTTATCCCATCAATGATGGGGATACGGACAGTCACAAATCCACCCAGTCACAAACGGAACTGCGCACCCACCATATTCAGCATTCTGAGACAGGGCACAAAGGCCAGGAAATAAGGCCCGGTGCCCCAAACCCTGGAGAAGGGTGAGTTAAAGCTCATCGCTTCGATATCTTCGCGTATCGCTCCGTCCAGTGTCTCGGGATCAATTCTCCAGCTCATCTTGACTTCCCGAAACGCGAACTTTCGGCTGTGAACTCAGTTCCCCGCCTTGCCCCGACCCTTCATTCCGTTCGAGTTGCTGAGGGAGAATTCCGCTGCTTTTAGCAGCAAACTCCCTCTATCGTCCCGCCGAAGGGTGTGTTCTTGCCGAAGCTGCACCCCAGACTCCCTCCTGCACGTGCAGCCTTGAAGACAAGAGGGAATCCCCGCGAGCAAAGGTCTCCTTGGACCTGGCCCTTGGAGACGACCGTGAAGCCAGGGCGGCAGGGCGTGGCGGGGCTGCGAGACCCAGACCTGGACCTCGGCCACGCGGGCAGGCAGCGCACTTGAGGCGGGCGGGGCGGGCACCAGCCAGGGGGCGGGGCCTGGAACCTGCCGACCTGCCCTCCGGGAGTGCACTGCGTCGGCTTGTCACCACGGGGCCCCGGAGATCATGGGGAAGCTGGTGCTGCTGACCCTGCTTGGGGCCGTCCTGGCCCTAATAGGGGAGAGATTAGTGGCGTTTAGGTGAGTTGGCATCTTGATGGGGGTGTCCTTGGTTCTTCCTCTCCTCTTCCAAGTTTCAAGGGCTGTCCCGTGCCGTCTTGTGCCGCCTTCCTAGCAAGTAGGAATGAGCATATTTGGAACTTCACTCCTCAGTTTCACCCAGCGAACTATCCCTTGAGAAGCACTGATGTGTGAGCTGTTTGCCTTTCCTAAAATGGTAGCACAGAAACACCCCCCATTTATTTTCTGAAAGTCATGTCCCCCACTCCCTCTTCCAGGTTGCCCTTAGCGTTCTGCTCCCGAGAAAAACAACTCAGTTGGAAGTGCTGGACGTGGAGGGGACTGGGCTACCAGCTGGATGTTTATGGCCCAGGCATTGCTCAAGACCAGCTAAACATTGATGAGTACTGGGATCCAGAACTTATCCTAGATGAAAAACTAGCCAGACAGCAGGGAAATGAGCTGCAACCCGCAGGTGGTAACTGGCATTTTGCAAGTATTAGGACCTTTTGAAGTGGAAGATGTAGTAGTGATAGCCAGAAATATCTCAAGAAAAGTCAATATACTGGGCTAGAAAGAAATATTAGGTATGATAAGCATTTCGGAGTGTGTCTTAGGCCTCTGCTTGTCTTCACTTGTCTTTGGGTTGTTTTTATTTATTTCTTTAAGCAGAGGCTGATCTCAGAGATTCACATTAGAATCTGTTGAGGAGCCTGATGCCTTTTGTTAATACGTTCTAGTTCAGCTTGAGAGTGTTTATTGTTACATTTGTTCCCAGTGCACCCGAGTGAGAGAATCATAAAAAATAACAATTATAAGGTAGATCTAAGGTGCATTTTAAAACAAGTGACAGTAAGATAAGCTTAAGTGTGGAATCTCCTTGAGTACAATCTAATAAAAATTTCAAATTATCCCTGGTATTTAGAAGAATGGTTCACTGTGAAAACAGGAACACTACAGTGAAAAATAATTGGGCCAATTGTTTACATTGTGGTTAATTTGATGACTTTATAAACTTGCAAAATAGGTCGGCATATTTCTTTTTTAAATAATGAAGTTAAAGCAAAAGCTACAGGGTTTCGTTATTAGGAGACACTTGAGTTTTGGGAAAGCATTTTTGTGGGGAGTCAAAAGACAAGAATATAGGAGATTAAGGGGAGCCAAAGTGCAGATTTATAATAGGCAATACTTTAGCCAATTAAATAATACTATTCTGTACATTTAAAGTAATAATACTGTTCAGTTACCCATATAGTATCATTTATGGGGCAGCACAGTGTGTAGTCCATGTGTAATTGCATTTTAGTCTTTCAACAAGTGGGTGAGGTTAGCTGATGTAGGCACATTACCCACATAATGTCCACATTATGTAAATAAATGTAAATAAAAGGAGGTGCCTATTTACTTGTTATATCATCCATAAATGATGAGAAACAAAGTTAATGAACAAGAAGGGGATCAGAGACCATGTTTCAACGTTGATTTTGGATGGTGTACATTGACCTCCAGTGTTTTTATCTTCTACAGACAAAGAATGAATGCATCTCGAGCAGTGGAGCCAGTAGACCTCCCAAACTGCCACCTTATTGAGGGACTTGGTATGTATGTGACAGTACAATTTCTTGGTCACTAGCCACCTGACTGAGGCTGCCAACTAATTTAATTCCCTGCTACTCCTTAGATTCTCCTCCCGGGGCCTCTGCCCCATCCACTTTACCCAAGCCACCTCACACCAGGTCTCCAAGGGCCCTCCTAAATGTCAAAATCTGTGGCTTTTTCTCAGTCCTGCTTTCCTTTCTGACATCTCTCCACCATTTCAAGGCTGTCCTGTCCCTTACTAAGTGTTCCTCCTGTCCCTTCTGGGACATTTCACTCCCCTCTCTCTTTTTCTGGTACCTACCTTACTTCTTTTCTTTCTTCTTCTGTCTCCTTGGTGATATTCCTGGTTTCAAAATTTATCTGCGAGTACCATGGAATATTACTCAGTCATCAAAAAGAATGAAATCTTGCCATTGCAGCGATGTGGATGGAGCTAGAGTGTATTATGCTAAGGAAATAAGTCAGAGAAACACAAATAGCATATGATTTCACTCATATGTGGAATTTAAGAAGCAAAAGTGATGAACATATGTGAGGGGGGAAAGAGAGAGGGAAACAAACCTTGAGAGATGCTTAACTATAGAGAACCAAGTGAGGTTTGATGGAGGGAGGTGGGTGGGGCATAGGCTAGAGGATGATGGGTATTCAAGAGGGCACTTGTGATGAACGCTGGGTGTTGTACGTAACTGGTGAATCACTGAAATCTACTTCTGAAACCAACATTGCACTGTATGTTAACAAACTAGAGTTTAAATAAAAACTTCAAGGAAAAAAAAATCATCTGCAAGCACCAAGAGAAATATGACCTAGCCCTCACCCTCCAGAACCTCACAGCCTACTCAGGCATCTTTAAAAAACTTAATGAAAACCCCATAGGGGGCTCCCTGACCTCTCAAACTGCAGGCCTTCTTTTCCAGTCTGAAACTACTTTCTATTTTTGTCATTTCCTCCCTCCTACCCTCGGCCACAACTAGCCCTTCTTTAGACTTCTCCTGTGTATGGTAACCCCCTCCTCAAAGGGACTCAGTTCCATATATAGCAGCCTTTGTTTTCTCCTTGTCCCTCATTGTTCCGTGTGAGACTCCTTGGGCTCCACCTCCTCTGTGGCCCCACACGGGGCTGATCTTACCTACTTAACTGCTGGTTACTACTCATTACTGCTCTTTACTACGACGTTCTGCTCATTAGTACTTGTCTGCTTATTTGGGCTCCAAGTTTCCCAT
Organism: Leopardus geoffroyi; assembly: GCF_018350155.1. NCBI lineage: Eukaryota > Metazoa > Chordata > Mammalia > Carnivora > Felidae > Leopardus > Leopardus geoffroyi. The sequence goes on along the minus strand of NC_059331.1, from coordinate 98,865,645 downwards.
TCTCCCTGACACTGCTACTAGAAAAACAATGCCAGGTAGATTCTGTTCACTGTTCAGGGAATACACTTCTTCACTTTCTCACGGTTGCTCATGAAATCTTCTCCACTGATTTCTTCATCTTTGCTTGCTGAGACCGGCTGCAAATTCCTCTCCTACCTCTTAACTCCCCAGCACTCTGAAACTCTCATTCACTTATGACACCTACCACAGGCTTATTTTATGGCTAGCAGTGTTCTCTCTTTCTCTCACTAGCAGACTGTAAACTCCCTAGGGTCAAGGACTGTGACTTATTTATCAGTATGTGACAGGATGACAGCATAGTTTATTTTGATATGAGTCTGTATTTTATTTTTCTTGATACATATATTTCTTTATATATGATATATTTTGACTCTCTTCCTCTCTCTCTCTCTCTCATATATATATATGAGAGAGAGAGAGAGGGAGATAGCCATTGAATTTGGTGTCTTTCTATCTTCCTCTCAGTCCCTTTTCCCCTCCAGAAGCTTCCCATATCTCCAACATATGTCTCTACTCCATTGTAGGTTCCTTTTGTTTTCAGAGTTGCCTGTCAGAATCCTTCTTTCATATATATATATATATATATATATATATATATATATGGAGAGAGAGAGAGAGAGGGAGGGAAAGGAGGGGGAGGGAGAGGTAGGGGTTTGTGTTGCCCCCTAGAAAACAGAAGGAACTGAAAACAAATTCCTTCCTGACTTTTGTTCTCAAAAATCTGAGTTCCTTCAGAAAGTTCTGATGGACAAAGGATAAGAATATGTGGATTTTTTTAAATAACAGGGATCCTTTCCCCACTGCCTGATGGCATTCTGGGAGTGGTGCCAGAAGCCCAAAGGAATAGGGACAAAATATCCTCAAGGGAGGCTGGATTATTTGCACTGGGTGTCCCAACCTGAGCAAAGATCATGTGCCCTTCCAGGACCTGGCAGTGGCAGAACTATGTAAATGACATGAAATGCACAGGCTTGGCAGTGAGTAATTTGGCGATGACTAGTGTAGATTAAAGGCCAGATGGACTTCCCCAAACATTCCGCTTTTTAAAAACTGGCCACCTACACTATTTGCACAACCCTGGCAAAAGACCCAGTAGTGACTGAGACTGAATTTCCCTTCAGTTTAGTGGAATGTGGATTCAGGGTCAGATTTAATTGGATTTTTTTAAAAAATAGGAAATGTAACATTCACTCATTTGTTTACTGTTTTGTGGAGTAATATTCATATTTATTTCACATCTATCTTTCAAAAGATATGAGCCTGCCAAATAACGTAGAGGGGTAATTAAAGTAGATGATTTCTGAAGTCTAGGCTGACTTTCAGATACATAATTCAAACAGATTTGCGAAGCTAAAACTAGGGTTAATATTGTAAGACATAGATCAATGTTCTGATTATCCAAATATTTTGAAAAAAATGGCTTAAATGGTTGGAAACTGGCTGGGAGCAGAAGAAAACAAAAGGGACTTCTTATGTCTATTGGCTTATTTCCATTTTATACTTTGGAGAACTACACAAGTTTGTCAATAGGACAGTGTTGATACATATCTAAAAATAATACCGCTGCCTTATTAAAGGCCTGGTGTCTAGAAACATTCTGCTGAGTCCTTTACAAACACTTACCTCATCCTCACAACCGACCTGTAAGGTGGGTGCTCCTTCTGTCCTTGCAGATTAGGAAATTGACACATAGAAGCATGAAGTTACTTGCCCAGTGGTCTGGAACCAGCAGGTGACGGGCCTAGATTATGAGCCAGGGTGGTTTTCTTCTATGCCTTGTAGTCTTTGTTGTGTGGCACTGCCTCTCTTATCTACTGACAACACATTTGGTTACAGAAGTGTCAGAAAGTAGGATGGCAGCAGAAAACAAAATCTGAGATGCAGAAAGGTGAAATATTAATAAATAAAGCTGACCAAAACAATGCAGGCTGGATATTTAATAAAAAATAGCTAGTGAGACGACCCTCACAGGACCCAACTATTTGACGAGTGAAAAGCTTTATGAAGCAACGGAAAACCACTAAAGGATTTTAGGCAGGGCTTAGTGGGCAGTAACAGAGCTGGAGGAAAATTCTGACTTACATTTTCTTCAAGATCTAGGCTTTTGTGGTTAATTTTACTGATGGAAAAAACTTTCCTTTTTTTTCCCCCTTCCCGGTATTCTTTCTATGAAGAAAAGTTGAAAAGAGAAATATTTCTAACTTGTAGAAATCATATCCCATAGCTCCTTTTGTATTAGGTTTATCTTTTTTCCAAGTCTTCGAAGGTCAAGGATTGTTTTAACCAGTAAGTGATTTGGCTGCCCTTGGCATCTAATCAAAGCTGCATTTGAAATTCAAGTAGCTTTACTGGGGCTCCACCTTTGGCAGGATTATCAAGTAGATAGTCATTGAATTTGGTGTCTTTCTATCTTCCTCTCAGCCCCTTTTCCTCTCCAGCAGCTTGGAGATATGTCAGTTGGAGATATGTCTCCAACATATGTCTCTACTCCATTGTAGGTTCCTTTTGTTTTTATAGTTGCCTGTCAGACCTTCTTTCCTAGATGTGAAACAGTAATAATATTATTTGGTCACAGTGTTTTGTGTGTGACACTTTCTCAGGGTGCCTGTAGAAAATGATCAAAGGCCAAAGAAACAAAGTCATGCCAAGTAGAGGATGGGCAGGTTAAAAAGCAGTAGACACCTCTTCATAAGACTGATTTTAGACTTATCAGTGGAGTTAATGGTAGCTGTGCATAGGCTAACGAGTATGTAGGGAAGACTCGGGGGAGGGTGTCCTGGGGCCTCTTACTCCCCCAGGTGTCACTGTTGCTGAGATACACTATGTTGTCAGGCAGGTGGAGTGTAGGTGGGGGAAGTAGACGAGGAGGGGTGGGAATACTGTGCAATCAGCTGGCAATTCTTCTTCACATCTGAGTGGAGAGCACCAGCATCCCTGTGCTCCAGATTAAGTAAATAAAGACAAATACAACACCTCCAGAAAATACCCACTCCTATTGTAGCTGAATTATCGAGGGAGATTAGTGCTGTCATAGGAGATATGTGAAATGGCATTTGGAAGATAAAAGAACCAAACCAAAGAACACACAATTCAGGATGTCTTGTACTTAGAGATTAACACTCACCTGCCAACAGTTTAACCCAAAGACAAGACAAAGTTCAAGAAACTAACATGGTTTATCTTATTTTGTCAGTCAACCAGTTTTCATTGAGAGTTTTTGTAGTGAAAAGGCAGGTATTATGTTGGGTACAAAGCTAGAGTGGTGAATGAAAACTGGTCCTTATTCCCAGGAAGCTTATTGTCTAGTAGGAAATCAACAAGTCAGCAGAAGGCTGCAGCCCAGGAGTGAAAAAAATATCATGGTGTAGGTAGTCACCGGTGACCATATTAGCACATAAAATGGGTGCTGGAACTGAGAGAGGTTGGAAAGGCTGAAGAGGTGGCCCCCATGCTCTTCTTTAGAGCCCATGATACTCAGCCCAGGGGAAGTGAAGTGGTGTGAGAAAGATGTGGGTTGCCAAGAAGGGGCAGCAGCAGCATGTGCTCAGGCATGCAGGTGAATGAGTCTGACACATTTCAGGAACTGCTAACAGAAGAACCGCAGCACAGCTGGTATAGCCAGTGGGAGTGGGAGTGGGAGCCATAAGAACTGCGACCGGAGCCAACACGTGGAGAATTTGGAATCCAGGCCAAGAGGTTTAAGGTTTATGTTGCCAACCCTAGGAGACCTCTGCAGGGTTTTAAGCAGGACAGTAACAAGATCAACTTTGCAATTTAAGGTGATGACTGTCAGCAGTGCAGAGAATGGTAGTAGGGAAGCAAAACCGACCTGTTAGAAGGCTATTAGGGAAATTCAGCGGGGATTTCTAGAGCTCAAATGATGGTGATCAGTTGGATTTTGGGAGTAAGGAAAAGAAAGCATCAAAGATAGCTCCAAGTTTCCTAACTGGTGTACTTGGGGGATGGAAGTGCCATCCACCGAAATCAAAATATAGAAAATGTAGCCGATTCAAAGGGGAAATGTCCAGATCAGTGTGGGACACATTAAATATGAGACGTGAAAAAGCCAGGTAGGAATGTCCAATATACAGGTGAATGTAGAGGTCTGGAAATTGTTGGAAAGGTTTGGGCTTGATACAGAGATTAGACAGTCAAGGACGCCTGGGTAGAAGCTGAAGCCATGGAACTGGAGTCGACTGCACAGGTAGAACGACTACTCTGCCATGAGAAACAGCCAAGGGCAGGTACAGCCTGGAGAATATCCACATTCATAGCAGAGTTGAGAAGGAGAATAAGGCAAAAGGAAACTGAAAAGGGGTTTTCAGAGAAAAAAAAAGTTGGTTCAAAAATTAACCAACCTGTATGCAATGTGATTTTTTAAATTGCTTTATTCAATTTGCTGGATTCTCCCAGTGTCTGTATTATTCCATGTGGAAACAGCACTAAATCTTCCAGGCCATCAAGATACCATTGATACATAAATCTTGATTAACGGGACTGTTTGGAAAACGGAAAGCTCCGATTAATTTAATTTTCAGGTTACTAGTTGGGGATTAGTTTCAGTAAATGAATATATAATTAAATCTTCCTCTGTTCTCTAGTTTTCAGTGCCCATTGCTCATTATTCTGTTGATTCAAATTTGCATTTTATTTGGCTTTGTCCCACTTTTCTTTTCCCCCCTCCCCTTTTGCTCAATTGCCTTTTGACACACTAGCAACCCATTATCCCATGTAACCATTTCTCCACGTGTTCCAATTACTATAGCTGTGTAACAAACCACCTTAAAACTGAGTGACTGACTTAAATGACAATTATTTTGCTCGTGAATTTGCAATTTTAGCAGGGCTCCGTGGATACAGTTCTTCGCTCTTCTACTTGCGTCAGCTAGAGTGACTCAGAGGCTGGGAAATGAAGTTATCTGACACTTCTCTAGTATCTTCTCTACCTTGTGTCGTGTCTGTGTGGTCTCTCTTCCTCCAAACTTCTTACATTTAAGTTCAGGGTCGTGTTGCGTGTTGACAGAGACAGAGACAGAGACAGAGACAGAGACAGAGATGAGACAGAGAGAGGAGGAAAAAGAAGGGAAGGGATGGGAAGAGAAGAGAGAAGAGAGGAGAAAGAGAAAGAGAACCAGGAGCATTTGTGGTTATGACTTTACCTTGTAGGTCGTGTGGCATCACTTCCCTCTCATTTATTTGTCAAGGGGAGAGAATTCAAACCTTACCTCCTGATGGAAAAATACGAACATCACATTTTAAGAAGGGCATGTGGCTATGATGCATATTGGTCCCACCATATTTATAAAATACCGTTTGCCACAATAGATAACCATTGCCTTTACTCTCAGTCCTGCTTGCTTGGGAGCACCTCCTATGTGGGTCTATCTCTCTATTAGGAGCCATGTGAGCCCTCTTTTCATTCTATTCATGGTCATAACTCACTTGTTATATGCTTCTTTCCGTAGAAAAATGCTTGGGACCAGCTCTCAATGAGAAAGAGAGTTGACTACATTTTTTCAAATTTGTCTACATTTGTTAGTCTTTCCTAAGACCTATTGCTTTATTCCAGATAACAATTACTCAATAATTTCTCAATATGATTGGATGATGATATATTTTTAGGCCTCAACAAGTTGGAAGAGAGAAATATTTGTCTGAGAGGCCTTTAAGAGACCTTCGCAATGAGGACTTTGCAATGTTATCACTCTGTTTGTGAGATCAGTCTTCTATGGGGAACAAAACTGAATCTCTCAGGGCATATCCTAGAAGTTGTTATTCAAAGAACAAATCTAGGATATGAATTTGTTTTATAGTTATTTGCTTTTTCCTCCTGAAAATTGAGTTCTAAAAAAAGAATTTAGTATTTAGGGAATCTGACTCAGGTTTTACTGTAGAGTAGCATGCTTATGGGATTCCTGGAAGTTAATGTAGTTTCCCAAGTAAATAGTTGAAAAAGTTAAACATAGTTTCCAACAGAAGTTTAAAGTTTTGCCTGTGAGATTTTGTTTCTAAGCCTTCATTCATGCATCTTTGTGATCCTCCACTTCTTTTGCAGAAAATGGCTCTGAAGATATTGATATACTTCCTAATGGGCTGGCTTTTATTTCCAGTGTAAGTATTTTCCATGCCCCTCATGTGCTCATGTCAATAGCTATACAGACAGTACATTAATGTTGCCGACTAGAGCTGCCAGATGGACCCCTACACACTCATCCCAACTGTGGCTAAATCGGTCAACTAAAAAAGCCAAAACAGGATTCCAGTAGGCTAATTAGTATACCACAGGTGGGCCCTGGCTTGCCTGCCCCATGTGGGCAGTTCCTTATGGGCAGTTACATATTCAATAGGGGCTCAATAGATGTATGTTGATTTCCATTCCAGTCCTAGATTGGTCTCCAGATTTGTCCATCCTCGCTGTATTTTGCTGGACCTCAGCTTCTGGTAGTCATCTTCTCACTAACTAGTGATCCTCTTGCTACACCTACCTGTGTTTGGAGCTCAGTAAATGTTTGTGAAGTATGTGTTAACATGTGTCAATTCAAAAGCCTGAGCGTTTTGCATCTTGAGGTCCCTGTCGTTCCTACCAACTCTTTCAAAGATAAGTAGAGAAGATCCTGTGTTTTATTTCCAGTACTACCTTCACAGGTTTGGAATGATCAAGAAGCTATGTGAAGAACAATAAATAAATTAAATACAACAAACTAAAAGGTATATGCTATGAAGATGTTGAAAGTTGCCATGTATTTACTGAACAGTTGCAATTTGGAATGAGACCTAAGATTTTGAAAAAATAAACGGACGATATTTTCAATGTGAATGCTGATTGCTGGAATTATGTGCCCTAATATTCCATTTTGACCAGTACAATACTACCATATAATATGAATTTTTAAAATCTGTATCTTTTTGGCTAAAAAGGGACACACATAGCAAGACTTAAAGGCCTTAATTTCTAACTTCTTAAGTATGCCTCATATAGTCAGGGTCTCATTTGGATTTTAAATTGCTGTTGGTGGTGATATTGTTGGGGTGGGTGGGTGGGTGGGAGTGATTTTATTTCTTTAGTTTTCCTCCAAAGCCAAAGATAAAACAAAGCTTGTCTAGAAAAGCTTTCTCTTTGTTGACTTAAATTTTCTATTGTCAATTTAGATTGTTAATGTTATGCCAAATAGACTTTAAAGAATGATTATTCTACTACTGGAAGATTTCTTCTTTGCTTTTAGGAAATAATATTTGTAGTTCCAACTGTGTACCTTCTGTTTTCACTGTAACTAAAAGTACTGAACTATTTCAGTGGAGAATCTAGAGATTTTCATCACAAATAATTCCTTGAGAAATGTTAACATGGAGCTTTAAGTAACAGAGCTCTTTTTTTGTAAACTAATGAGTGACTCATAGGCTAAGGATGATATTTTTTATTCATTTTCAATCTTTCTGAACTTCAAGTCCCTATTCTTGGTTTTTCCTGTTGCCCATTCTTGCCATCATAGAGCATATTTGGAAGCTGCTGATTTAGAGAGAAATTCTGTGCAATATTTTTAGTCTGCAGAGAGGTGCCAAGCAAGCTCTTTGCTTTCTTACCTTGGGACTTGGCATTGGAATGCTTCTCTTTACCTGCTTTCTTCATACATTATGGGCCAGCTCCTAGTTCTCTGTCAGGCCTCACTATGGTGGCACTTTAATTCTGCAGGAAAGTCTTCCCTAACACTCTTTCTGGGCAACGTGCCTCTTCTATGCTCCCTCACATTCTTTGTGCTTAGTCTCTTACATACCACACTATATCTGATGTAGTCATTGGTGCTGCCGCTCCAGATTTCAAGCTCCTCGTGGCCAGGACTTTGTGCATCTGTTGCCATGCTCAGCACCTAATATGCCACCTGACATGCATGGAGTACTTGAATATTTACTGAATGCTTGTGCTGGAGAATGAGGGCAGTATAGGATTTCAATGCCAACTCAACTCACATACACATGTTGCCTGTTGGAAAAAATAAAATGCCTGCCCCTCCAGGTGATTTTCACTATTTTCAGTGATGAATGACATTGCAAGAATGGCTTGCATTCACTTGCTACAAATTCCTACCCAACTGCCTCAAACAGAAAACAGGGTGCATACGAAGCCACTTATTGGAGGTGTTTCAATCATCATGACACTTAATCTAGATCAAGTTTTGTTTTGTTTTTTTTACAATGGCCCACCCTTATTTACTTATTAAATCATTTCCATTTCTAGAACATTCAGTCTTTGAACTGGCAGTGCCCTTGTGTGTCCCTAAGCTACCCAGATGCTTGATGTTCTTCTTTGAGCTTCCTCCCTGAGCGATGTTGCCTGCTGTCAAACCTTTCTTTATGGCATGTCAGGAAGAGTGTGTACAATTAATGATGTGAGTGACTCAGTGAATTCACTTCTCTGGGCTTAATTTTCCTCAGGTGAAAAGGGAAGAAGTAGATGTCTTTGACTTTTTTTTTTTTTTTTTTTTGTCCATTGTTACCACCACCTAAGCCTCTGGGCTTGGTGGCAGTTTGACTATGGGGAAAGGGTAGGCTTGAAGATGGAATTTCATGACCTTATATTGGGGAGAACAGTGATGCTCTTCACTGAGAATAATAGATATGGATGAGAAGAAGGATTTGAGGGGAGAATGTTGACTTTGGTTCTGACAGTTTGATTTTGAACTACTCTTAGGAAGCAGTTGGAAATGCAAGCTAGAGCTCCAGAGAGAGGTTCTAGGTAAATGTGCAGATGTGAAAATAATTGGTAGAGAAGAAAGATCTGAAACCTTATGAATAAGATGTATAAGGAGAAAGTATAGAGCAAGAAGGAAAGAAGGATGGATGAGGATAGAAGGGGGAAAGGGCAGAAAGAGAAGCAGAACTTCAGTCTGGAAATCCTACTCTTGACTTTTCGACAAGGAATAAAGGGGTACATCATAGTGTCAAATCCCATAGAGATACAAATAAGGAAAGCTGGAGGAGTTATCAAAGAAGATATTTTGGAGGGCACTGGTATGACATTTATAGAGTCATTTCTACCAACTGGTGAGAGTTGGAGCAACTCAAGGCAGGCAACAAGATCAAGTGATGTTTCTAAGAGATTTGACCATGAGGGGAAAGCAAGATAAATATGTGTTTGAAGGAAGAGTAAAACTAGAAGATTTGTTTCAAGAAAGGAGATATGAACAATTTTTCAGGCAAATGAAGGAGACACTGGTGACAAACAGGTGGCAAAATTAATAAACTTAAGAACAGAAGAGGGATACCCATTCCTTAAGAATAGTGGGATAAAGGAAGAAAAATTGATAAAATTGAAGAATTACGGAGACAGAAAGGAGGGAGTCAGAGAAAATTCATGTTGAATGGCATGTTTTGTTTTGTGTTTTTTTTTTTTTTTTTTCAGAGAAACAAAAGGTAATGAAATAAATTCAGAATAGAATAGAATTCAGTCTAGCCCTATATAAAAGCTGGACCAGGGCAAGGGGGAGGGTGGGAGGAATTTGATAAAGAAGCAGTAAGCACAGGGTGTGGCTTCCTTAGAAGACTGGGTGTTGGTTGATGACAGATTCAAGGTCTGGAAGGAGAAGTTTGTGGTGAGGGCCATGCAGATCCCTCCTCCAGCTGAGGTGACCTAAGATAAATGAAAGGGAATAATACCCCCTCTGATGCGCTTCAGCAGTGCCATTGTTGTCTGCGGGAAAGCCAGGCTTCTGGTAAGATTTAGATGTAGAAGTACTGTTCTAAAAAAAAAAGCTCGAAGATGTATGTGGGTTGTTTGCAGCTGAAGATTGACTCCCCCAGGGTGGGGGTAGGAATGAAGGGCAGCGGAAGGGTCAAGAATAGTATTATTAAAAGTACACGTGTGTATGTATATACATATTTATAAGGAAGGGAGGAGCCAGGGAGACAGAGTAAGAAGGAAATAATTTAAATCGACTATAAATGGAAATGAGGGTACAAGGAAAGATATGATGTTGATATTAATATATATCAGAGTGATGGGGAAGTGATAGAAGGAGGAAGTGAGCTGAGTTTTATAATTGGTGTGGCACAAACCAACCTCAAGTTTTGACACAATGACCCGGGGTGCAGCAAAGGCCCATTATGTTCAGGATACCTAGTATTGGTTGATAACCACACATAATTGGTTCTTCCAGTAGAAAGAACCACTGTTCAAGTTACTGGAATAAAGTTTTTGCAATATTTGAAGAAAAGGATTTATATCCAAATTTTCAGATATATCTATAGGAACAAAATAGGTCAGAAATAGTCAACTTAAGAGACTGGTTCCCCATTGTGTATATAAACCACAATTTCTTTATCCATACAGAGAAAGACAGATACCATATGTTTTCACTCTTATGTGGATTCTGAGAAACTTAACAGAAACCCATGGGGGAGGGGAAGAAAAAAAAAAAAAAGAGGTTAGAGTGGGAGAGAGCCAAAGCATAAGAGACTCTTAAAAACTGAGAACAAACTGAGGGTTGATGGGGGTGGGAGGGAGGGGAGGGTGGGTGATGGGTATTGAGGAGGGCACCTTTTGGGATGAGCACTGGGTGTTGTATGGAAACCAATTTGACAATAAATTTCATATATTGAAAAAAAAAGAGAAAAAAAAATGAAAAAAAAAAAAAAAAAAGAGACTGGTTCCCCTATGTTAATTCTTGGCTGATTCTACTATTTGGCACTAGATAAAATAATGGATGGGGGCAATATAATGAAAGCATACACCCCTTCTCTCTGCTTTGAGGAAGGTTAGTTGCAGATTATCAGGACTGGAGAGGATCTTAGCAATCATACACTTTAGCTTTCTTATTTAATAAATGAGGAACCAGAGGCATAGGCAGGCCAAGGGACTAACACAGAGTAACCCAGGCTAGTGTCTTACGTTATACTTTTTGTTTTTTTAATGTTTATTTATTTTTGAGAAAGAGACAGAGTGTGAGCAGGGGAGGGGCAGAGAGGAAGGGAGACACAGAATCCAAAACAGGCTCCAGGCTCTGAGCTATCAGTGCAGAGCTCAACGGCCTTGAACTCACAAGCCACAAGATCGTGACCTGAGCCAAAGCCGGACACTCAACTGACTGAGCCACCCTGGCGCCCCATTGCATTATACTTTTTGGTTTAACCCTTTGTCTCTGTTAATAATTGAATATGGATTCTTCCCATTTCCAATTCCCATTCCCAATGGCCTAGATGACATTGGTAGTCTCTCAGATCAGATAATGGAAACAGCTGATTGGAGTGAAAAATCCCAGAAACCTAGAAGAAATTTAGAGCTTTGAATATTTTTGTTAGGCTTTGAGATTTTCACTTCCACATGAAAATATTGTGAAATGTATATATATATGCTTACTTATTTTATATTTTTTACAGGGATTAAAATATCCAGGCATGCCAAACTTTGCATCAGATGAGCCAGGACAGATTTTCTTGATGGATCTGAATGAGCAAAACCCAAGAGTCCAGGCACTAAACATCAGTGATGGTTTTGACAGAGCATCATTTAATCCACACGGAATCAGTACTTTCATCGACAAAGGTAAAGCCTGAATGCTTAAAAATAAGGGGGAAATGAGGGAGATACAAGCTACTCAACCTCAATGACTCAACATAGATGTGAAAGGAGGGAAAATTCTATTTTACCATGAAGATATATACTTGCAAGATAATAAATGTGTATCAAACATTTTTAACACTGCATTAAAGAAGGGTGACTAGAAGGTAGTCATTCCTTCTTCCTCTTATCTCCTTCTCTTGTCATTTGACCTTCAAAACCAGTTTAGAGATTGTTCTAAAAAATCTAATATATAAACTAAAGGCTCTTTGAAAATAATTGTGTGACATTAGAAAACATAACATGAAAGAAAACAAGAGATACACCAGATAGAATCAAAATTAAAAGCTTTCTGCTTCAGCGGCACCCGAGTGGCTCAGTTCGTTGAGCATCCGACTTTGGATCAGGTCATGATCTCACACTTGTGGGTTTGAGTCCCACATTGGGCTCTCCACTGATGGCTCAGAGCCTGGAGCCTGCTTTGGATTTTGTCTGCCTCTCTCTCTGCCCCTCCCCCACTCACTGTCTGTCTCTCTCTCTCTCTCTCAGAATAAATAAACATAATAATAAAAAAAATTTTTAAGAGCTTTCTGCTTCAAAAGACACCATGAAGGAAGCAAAGAAACAGCCCAAAGAATGAAAGAAAATATTTGCAAATCATATATCTGATAATAGACATGTATCCAGAATATAGAAATCATTCCTACAATTCAACAACAAAGACACCCCAATTAAAAAATGGACCAAGGATCTTAGTAGACATCTCCAAACAGATATTCAAATGACCAATGAACACATGAAAATTTATGTGTTTAGTGTCCTTAGTCAAGAAGGAAATGGAAATCAAAACCATAATTAGATACCACTTCATTCCCACTAGGATGTTTCTAATGATAATAAAAAAAGCAATCAATGACAAATGTTGGCAAAGATGTGGAGAAATTGGAACCTTCACCTCACACTTCGTTGGTAGTATTAGAAAATGGTACAGCTATTTCTGAAAGCAGTTTGGCAGTTCCCTAAAATGTTAAACATAGAGTTATCATAGGATCCCCAAACTCCACTGGTTGGTATATACCCAAGAGAATTGAAAATATAGGTCCACACAAAAACTTACACACAAATTTTCATAGCAGCATTATTCCTAATACCCAAAAGGTGAAAATAACCCAAATTCTCATCAAGTGATGATGAATGCATATACAATAGGACATTATTTGGCAATAAAAAGAAATGAAGTCCTGATGCATGCAATGCTTGCAAACATTATCCTAAGTGAAAGAATTCAGTCGCTAAAGACCACATATTGTATGATTCCATTTATAGCAAGCCTGCAAAATTGGCAAATTCATAGAGACAAAAAGTAGATTAGTGGTTGGCAGGGGCTAGGGGCAGGGTGGGAATGGGCAATGACAGCTAATGGGTATGGACTTTCTTTTTGGGGTGATGAAAATGGTCTGGAGATAGATAGTGGTTAAAATTGCACAACTCCATGAATATACTGAAAACCACTAACTTGTACGTTTTAAAAGTGTGAGCTTAGAGGCCCCTGGGTGACTCAGTTGGTTAAGTGTCCAACTTCAGCTCAGGTCATGATCTCATCGTCAGTGAGTCTGAGCTCCGTGTCGGGCTCTGTGCTGATAGCTCAGAGCCTGGAGCCTACTTCAGATTCTGTGTCTCCCTCTCTCTCTGCCCCTCCCCCCTCTCAAAAAATAAAATAAAAACATTAAATATTTTTTTAATTAAAAAAAGTGCGAGTTTAGTGATAAAGTGAATTATATCTCAAAAAAAGCTGTTATAAAAAATGAAAGTTATTAATACATTGCATATGCTTTAAAATAACAGTTGCTCATGTTATTATTACTTGTTCATAGTTCATAATTCCAGACTAATTTAATGTGTAAATGTTTGTGGGTCCATAGGGCAAGTAGAGAACAAAAACGGTGGTCTTATTTCTAATCCTGTGTCTTTTACTTGGGTGAAATTAGGGCTCCAGCCTCTATTGAAATTATTTGGGTGACCATATTTTTTTTGCTCGACCTCTATCTAGACACCATCATTGGAGAAAGTATAATGAGTGACCAGATTAAGTTGGAGCTATTTTATTGCATAGGATAGTGTTGGATCTTTTGTTGTTGTTGTGGTTGTTGTTGTTTTGTTTATTTGTTTTAGGCGTGAGAAGTATGGGTTGGTTTTTTGGTTTGGTTTTGTTTTTGTTTTTTGAGATGGAACCAGTTTACAGATCCACCCTCAAGCATTTAATCAGGCTTTCTGGAGCTGAATATATTATGATTGTAATGTTATTTGTTACCTCCTTTAATTGTACATTTAGTTAATAAGGGCAAAACATTATACGTAAATTGGAATGGAATGAGAAGACAAAAAAATCAAAAACTATTCTGACCAAGCATCTCTTATATGGAAGGAGGGGTCCAATAGAGGCCTAAAGAAGGTATAAAACCAGAGCAGCGCATACAATGTTCCTGCTGTGTCTGGCATGAGTGTCTGGCTGAAGGGCCATGTGGGAGCTAAAATCCAACTGGGGGTCTGTTGGGGCGCCTGGGTGGCGCAGTCGGTTAAGCATCCGACTTCAGCCAGGTCACGATCTCGCGGTCCGTGAGTTCGAGCCCCGCATCAGGCTCTGGGCTGATGGCTCAGAGCCTGGAGCCTGTTTCCGATTCTGTGTCTCCCTCTCTCTCTGCCCCTCCCCCGTTCATGCTCTGTCTCTCTCTGTCCCAAAAATAAATAAACGTTGAAAAAAAAATTAAAAAAAAAAAAATCCAACTGGGGGTCTGCTTGCAAAGCCTCAGGCCCCAGAAAGAGCTGGGTCAGACTAAAAGAATGATCCATCTGTGAGGGAGCACCTTTCCTTAATTTGGGTAAAGGTACCTGTGTGTTTCAGGGACCACACGCGTAAGCTCTGCGTCTCAGGGCTTGGGCTCACTCTACTGCATGGTTGGAAACCCCATCAAGAAAGGAATAGGGGAGATGAACACAGATCAAGGTCTGAAATGGGAGGATGGGACCAGGCTGTTTCAAACTCCAGTGCTCATCTTACCTAGAACTTCTGTCAAGTCAGAAAACAGTGTTTTGAGAAAACAGATTCCCACCCTCAGTCTTGTTCACAGCAGTTCACATTTCACTATGAAAACAGGTGAACATTCTCAGGGTCGGTGATGTCTAGAACTGATGTGCCAGTTTTTTCTTGAATTCATTTTCACATTCCATATCCATTGGGCTCACTAAATATTGTTACTGCAAACTTAGGTAGTTGACTTGTGTCAGTTTATACTCTAGCTGGGACATGTTGCTTGTTTTAAGATATTTACTCAGCCCCGACATTTCTTGAGTGTGTGTTGCAATGTAGGCATTTCTCACAGAAAAGAAAATCACTTCTCTTGTTGAAGGGCCACCCTGGGAAACCACATCCGTTTATGTACCATTGTAGTTCTGTGTCTTCCTGTTGCAGAAGGTATGGAGGTACGGCTGAGGAGACCACTGAGAAAAGTTTTCCCTTGGCTCTGCCACTTGGTGGTGGTGAAATTGTGCATGAGTTATTAACCTCCTGAGCCTCAGTTTTCTCAGTAAAATGGAGATTCTGGCATTTGACCTGTCAGGTGTACTGTGGGGATCAAATGCAAGGTGTGTAAGAAAAGTGCTTGAACGTGACCAAATTCTATACCAAGTCTAATAATAGTTGCAACAGAAGTAAACTTCCTGGAGATTATTCCTTTTTTCCACTTTAGACCATACCGTGTATCTTTATGTTGTGAATCACCCCCACATGAAGTCCACGGTGGAGAAATTTAAATTTGAGGAACAACAACGTTCTCTTGTACACCTGAAAACTATAAAACATGAACTTCTCACAAGGTATGGAATTAAAGTATTTTGCACTTCTATTTATTTTTGCACCTCTGCTGTGTGCTTTGTTTTCTTTGGTTCAGCAGGCTTAAACTTTTGTTTTGTAGCATTTTTTCCTAAGGCTTTCAAGAGGTTCCTATGGTGACACTGCCCGGCACCTCACTAGAAATTGCCGTATTCAGTATTGGATATCTTTATATTTTCCAACTTTGTGAAAGCATTTTAATCCTATAAAGGTGCTCAATTAGATTCGCAGCTCTAATTCCATCCTCCATACCACAACAATGCAATACCTACTATTGGGCTTTCTTTAAACACCTACACCTTTTTCTAGTTGTCCCCGTAGGTTGTATTGTGAGAGCCACACCCACTGGGTGTTATAACCAGCCTCCAGATGGGCCGTTCCTTTGTTCAATAAAAGCTTTAGAGCAGAATTTGGAAAAAGCCTGTGGGCACATATAAAAATTCACATTTATTAAGCATTGACTATGTGCCGGGCACTGTACCAAATACTTCATTTTATTCTCACAACAGCCTTTAGTAATAGGTATGAGTAAACTGGGACTTATGAGGTTTCGAGTTAAGTAACTTGCTCAAGTTGCATAATTTGTAAGTTGCAGAACCAGGGTGTAAACCTAGATCCATCTAAATTCAAAGCCAGACTCTCAGTCACAGTGGTGAAAATCCTTTTTACCATGTTGAGAAAAAAATAAGTTTTTTAGTGGGTAGTTTGCCTATTCCAAGGCTGTAACAAACAATGAAGAATTTGTCTTTTATAAAATGGACTCACCACTGAAAAACTAGTTCCAAGACAGGTTAATCTTGTCTTGAGATAGAAGCATAGGGAAAGAAAAGGAAGGAAGGTCACCTTCTGTGCTTTGCTCTCTTTCTTAAAATTACATATCAATGTCTCCCTGTAGAATTTAGGGGTGACAAAAGCAGAGGGCAGAAGAAGTAAGAGAAGTTGGGGTCACTGCACTCTTGCCAGGAGACATTGTATGGGGTTCTGAGGCCCAGTGGGGACAAGGACTGCCACAGGCTGCCTGAGAAACAGTGGACAAATCTCTCAGCTATGCTTCAGTTTCCTCAGTGAAGTGGGAGTTCTCTCACTGGCCTGACTTACCTAACTGGTGATTTTGAGAATCAAATGCAATAACATATGACCTCACTGAACGAGTTCTTTTCAGTGAAGGTACAGCCTGAGGGAAAACCTAATACACAACTACTTTATTAGAAAGTTAGCGTTCCAGGGGCGCCTGAGTGGCTCAGTCAGTTAAGCGTCCAACTCTGGTCATGATCTCATGGTTTGTGGGTTGGAGCTCCACGTCTGTCTCTGTGCTGACGGGTCAGAGCCTGGAGCCTGCTTCAGATTCTGTGTCTCCCTCTTTCTCTGCTCCTCCCCTGCTCACGCTCTGTCTCTCCATCTCTCTCAAAGGTAAATATTAAAAAAGAATCAAAAAAGGAAGGAAGGAAGGAAGGAAGGAAGGAAGGAAGGAAGGAAGGAAATTACTGTTCCAGGACACAGAAGTGAGATACCAGCCTTATGTAGGGAGATGCGAATGTTATGGGTTGAATTGTGAGGAACTTGACAAGATATGTTGAAATTTTAACCCCCTGACGTTTCAGAACATGACTTTATTTGGAAGTAAGATTGTTGCAGATGAAATCAGTTAATATGAGGTTATATTAAAGTAGGGTGTGTCCTTAATCCAACATGACTGGTGTCCTTATAAGAAGACAGACAGGGAGAATGCATGTGGGGTTGGGAAAATGAGATTGAAGCGAAGCATCTACAAGCTACAGAGTGCCGGGGGCCTACTAGAAGCTAGAAGAGGCAGGGATGGATCTTCCCATAGAATCCTCAGAAGGAGCATGGCCCTGTCAACACCTTGATTTCAGACATCTTGCTGCCAGAACTTCAAGACAGTTCTACTGTCTAACACCACCTAGTCTGTGGCACTGTGTCACAGCAGCCCCAGGAAATGCACACAAGGGAGAGGCTACAGCAAGTGTGTTATCAAGCCAGCCACACTGCTAAGTGCAACTCACTGCTAGAAATCATGGCATTGTCCTCCAGTAAACAACATAGGCCTCATTTCAGGACAATCTGGCAAAGATAAGAAAGGGAAAAGAGTTTATTCAGCAGTTCCTTCTCCTGTTAGTAAAAAAGGAGTTCACTCTTGCACATCCCTGGTTGTTGCATGTGCAAGTCAAGTCTGGTGATATCCTGTGCTTTGACATCAACACAGAGAGGCCCGGAAGTAGGAGCCTGAGGCCCATAACAGACACGAGCTAAGGCAGTATAAGACTGCACTGTGGGAAATGCGTCAGGACCATGCAGAAATGGTGGAAATAGTGCCAGGTAGAACCGGACAGGTGAAGCTTTGAGGACCTAAAGAGGATTTTTGAGAGGTGGCCTGATACACAATATTTACCAAGCATTTCAAGGGGTAAAAAGGGTACTATGGAAACAAATTGTCAGAAGGTCTAATTTAATCTCTGGTGCCAGCCAATACTTTCTGGAGGAAAGAATGCTTAAGCTGAGGACCAAAAGATGAATAGCCTGATGACCTTGGTAAAGTCATTGTACATTAACACCTCATAGTATTTTTTTAAGGGTTGTTTTTTCTTTTGAGACAGAGAGAGAGAGAGAGAGAGAGAGAGAGAGAACATGAGTGGGGGAGGGGCAGAGAGAGAGAGGGAAAGAGAGAGAATCCCAAGCAGGCTCCATGCCATCAGTGTAGAGCTCAATGCGGGATCAGTCTCACAATACATGAGATCATGACCTGAGCCAAAATTAAGGGTCACATGTTCAATGGACTGAGCCACCCAGGAGGCCCTTAAAGTATTTCTTGAGTCATCCAAAACAGTTTTCTAAATTTAATATAAAAATATTTACACATTTTTTTACATGTTTTTCAACTCACTGTCTCTTTTTTACTTTTCCAAGATGTAAATGGCTTTATTGCTCTTTACTCTTGTAAGAGTGTGACTTATTTCATTTTTAGAAGTTTTAATGATAGGGAAGGACATAAACAAGAAGGAATAGTGCTCACAACCCCAATATAAAGAGCAGGATGGACTGGGTTATGTTACAATAAGAGAAAAGGAAAAACTTTAACATTTTTAGTGGCTCAAAACCACAAATTTTGTCTTGTTTTCTTATTCAGGCTACATATCCCATGTAAGTGATTTAAGGACTCAATTTTATGTTGTCCTCATGCAGGGCCATACTTTCAATCATCAGAAAAGTTGCTGGTTACTGTCAAGGAGTATGGGAAGCATGGCGGATCATGCACTGGCTTTTAAAGTCTTACGTCTGGAAGCCACACACATCATTTCATTTCACTGGCCAAAAGCAAGTCACATGGCTGAGCCAGACATCCAGGGCATGGAGAAGCCTAATTCTAGAAGAAAGAGAACCAGAACTATTGGTGAACTGCACTATGACCAGCACAAATAACCATTATTAACATTTATGAGTAAACAATTTGGAATTGAGGTTTATTTGTATATTTATTTGTTTTTGCTGGCTTCTGTGGAAGGAAAGATTGAGAAAATAATAAACGACTACAAGAAAACCCATCAGGTACAATTAAAATTATTTACTTTGTGTGGAATTTTTTTAATGTTTATATATTTTTGAGAGAGAGCACGAGAGGGGAAGGGGCAGAGAGGGAGGGAGACAGAATCCAAAGCAGGTTCCACACGATCAGTGCAAAGCCCAGTGTGGGACTTGAACCCACAAACCATGAGATCATGACCTGGGCTGAAGTCAGAAGCTCAACTGACTGAGCCACCCAGATGCCCCTGGAATTTTTTAATCCAGACTACTTCATGTATACTTTTTCAAACTGATGAACATAATTGTCTTGGAGATTTAGCAATTTTGACCACAATCAAAATCTTTAAACACTCCATTGGTTTTGCCCTTTCTCTTTTTTTTTCACTTTAGCGTGAATGACATTGTGGTTCTTGGACCAGAACAGTTCTATGCCACCAGAGATCACTATTTTACCAACTTCTTCTTGGTACTATTAGAGATGATCATGGATCTTCGCTGGACTGATGTTCTTTTCTACAGTCCAAGAGAGGTCAAAGTGGTAGCCAAAGGATTTAGTTCTGCCAATGGGATCACAGTCTCACTAGACAAAAAGTAAGCTTTTATAATTTTTCAACACTTTGCTCTTGACATTTTAGTGGACTCCTTCCTTTAAGTGGTGGTTATTTCCTTAGGCTTAAGTAGTCAATATAAATGTGGACGGATCAGGTGTGGCCAGGGTTCACACTCTTATGTGTGATCATAAGCATACCATACACCCTCTTGCATGCCAGACTTCCCCCAGTGAAATGATATAAGGTTCTTATTCCAAATTTTCATGTGACTCTAGAAACACAGTTACTTAACACACTTAAAAAGAGAATAAATGCACAATATCTCTGCCCTTTATGAGAGTAATGGTGTTTAATCACCACACTAAGTTGAGTTATCCAAAAGTTCTTTTCAGAGCTCACTTGACTTAGATTTGGCATTTCGAGTGCATAAATTTCAGATTTACCGACATACTACAGCAGACTTTTTTATAGGAAAATACAATTTTATTTTAATTTATAAGAAAATACAAATTTATGAAATTTTCTGAGAAACTCTTAAAGTGTTTTAAAATGGAAGGTTTTTTTTTAAAAGAAAAGTTCTCGTGAATATTAATATGTAAACTTGAGATAATAGAGACAATCCCTATAGAAAACAATTCTAAGTGTTCTCTCTCTTTTTAAAAAGATTGTGATTGAGTTTCATGGTCATCTGATACTTCTTTTCAAGCACTAGTTTTTGGAAACATAGACTCTTTTGGCCTCTTATAGGTCTACTTACCTCCATCCAATTTAAGGAATAAATTGTGACTCATAAGTAACGAGACTGAGCCTGTATGTCATCTAGAAACACCAAGTTCATTACTTTATAGTCATCATCTCATATTCAAAGCTTTTATAAAGCTCTTGAAGAATATTAAAAGTAATACTCTGTTATCTTCTTGTACTATGGTTTAGGAAGACATTGCAGTGGCACTTGGGATTGTTGTGAATTTTTATGCCTCTTCCCCAAAGTAAAATTAATGTTATCTCTCATTATTACTTGCTTACATGTGAATGTTATTTACTTCAAAGGTATATCTATGTAGCTGATGTATTGGCTCAGAACGTTCATGTACTGAATAAACGTGGTAACTGGGATTTAACTCAAGTGAAGGTAAAAGTACCTTTGGCTTGCCCACACAACATGACCTCTTATATTAGCTCCCATGCCTGACCTAGGAATGTGCTCCTTGAAAGGAGGAAACATGACTATTTTGGAAGAACCATCAGCGCGTTTGTGCTTGCCCTTCTAAAATTTAGTAGCAAGGGCCCTTAACAAGATCTGTTTCAGAAAGAGCTGGTGGGAGGGAAGAGGGGTAAATAAGAAAACTGAAACAATGTCTTTATATTTCCTCTTTGTTGGAAGGTAATACAGTTGGGCACGTTAGTGGATAACTTAACTGTGGATCCTGACACCGGAGATATTTTGGCAGGATGCCATCCTAATGCCATGAAGCTGCTGATCTATAACCCTGAGGATCCTCCAGGGTCAGAAGTAAGTTCCTATTCTTCTCTGAGCTCACAGGCAAAGCTTCAAGAACAATTTGTTGAGGTGACTTGGGAGAATTTAGTGGGTCACATGTGATGTTCCAGAACTGAACAAGTTCTACATATGGGAAAAGCAGAGATTTGGGCAGGATGGGGAGATATGGCCCATTAACCCTTTCAGGTCTCCTGGTGCCAATTTAACATCAGTGCTAGACAACATTTCCCATCCTTACAAGGGCTGTAGTTGCTATCAGGAAGAATAGGTAAGAATGAGCTTGATTATTCACATAGACCTAGATTGCATATCATATGTCCAATCAGGATATAGGCTCTGACAAATATAATATGATTTCACTCATATGTGGAATTTAAGCAACAAAACAGATGAACATAGGAGAAGGGAAGGAAAAATAAGATAAAAACAGAGAGGGAGGCAAACTTTAAGAGACTCTAAAATACAGACAGCAAACTTGAGGGTTGCTGGAAGGGTGTTGGGTGGGGGGATGGGGTTGGGTGTTGGGATGAGTGATAGCCATTAAGGAAGGCACTTGTTGGGATGAGCACTGGGTGTTATATGTAAGTGATGAATCACCGGGTTCTACTCCCGAAACCATTATCACACTCTGTTTACTAACTTGGATTTAAATAAATATTTTTTAAAAAAGGATATAGGAACTGAGTAGAGCCTGAAATTAGGAAAAGGGAGAGTCCTATATGGAACCATCTTCTTTCACACTACCTACTATGAAACTCAAATGGAAGGATTTAAATGACTGTGGCCTCAAAACAAAATTAGTTTTTGCCAGCAGGTTCTAACATATATGATAGTGTTGAAGAATGTCTCATTTTAAAGATGTTATTTCTGTTATTTAAAATCTTTTCTAAAACACTAGCATAGACCATTGAATTTTATATGGCATGAAAAACAATAGCAGCATTTTCTATAGAACTGAGTTTAAGAATAGCACATCTCTAGTAAATCCAA
The DNA here is from genome assembly GCF_018350155.1 of Leopardus geoffroyi. Classification (NCBI taxonomy): domain Eukaryota; kingdom Metazoa; phylum Chordata; class Mammalia; order Carnivora; family Felidae; genus Leopardus; species Leopardus geoffroyi. The sequence continues at coordinate 98,843,602 of NC_059331.1, read as the reverse complement.
TATAGAGATAAATTCTTGGCACACATACTCTGAGAGATTTATTCACAAAAATTTATTGAGCACTTATAATGGGTCAGACTTTGTTTTAATGTTTGGGATGTATCAGAAAACAAAATATGCAAAGATTTCTACTCTTTGGCGGGGGGATAGCCAATTAACAATAAGCATAAGAAATAAGTAAATTACACAGTAAGTTTGAAGGTGGTAAGTTCTATGGGGAAAAATGTATAACAGAGTAAAGGCAATCAGGATTGCTGTAAACAGGGGGGCAGGCAGTCCTATTATTAAATACAGAAATCAGGGTAGGCCTCATTGAGAAGGTAAGGTTTGGGGAAAAACATAATGTTTGAATCTAGGTTTGGGGAGTTGGGAAATAGAGATTCAAACCCTAGCCTGCTAATTGGCCCTGGTAATATATACTTAATTCCTCCAAAGTGATACATATTACTTTTCTACACACACCCAACAATGTCTGCTTTAAGACAATAAAAATATGATCCATAACATGATTTTAAATTGTTTGGGATCTTTCTCATGTCTCTATTTTCAAGTTTATCGTTTGTTTATTTTAAAAAATTTTTATGTTTATTTTTGAGAGACAGAGATAGAGCATGAGTGGGGGAGGGACCAAGAGAGAGGGAGACACAGAATCCTAATCAGGCTCCAGGCTCTGAGCTGTCAGCACAGAGCCTGACACAGGGCTCGAACTCACGAACCATGAACTCACCAACCCTGAGATCATGACCTGAGCTGAAGTCGGACACTTAACCGACTGAGCAACCCAGGTGCACCATCATTTGTTTATTTTTGATAAGACTTCTTTCTTCACAATGGCACCCTTTACTTGTAGTTGAGACTAATGTTTTCTACATGAGTTCCAAGTTTGAGTATTTTCATGCAACAAACCTGAGTGAAGTTATAGGATCTTCCCTAAGATGAAAAAGCAAAACTCAACTAAACTCTATTCTAAGAAGTGTCGATATATATTCATGAATCATGAATTTCTAATTGGTTGCCTTTAATTCCTATCATGTCCTGTTTGAGTGAACTTCTTCATCCAGGCTATTTAGAAAACTGGGCACTTACATGTTTACTGATTAGCAAACTAAAGTGTGTTAATCTTGAGGATCAATAACAGTAGTAGGCAGGGATATGTCAGATTGAATTCCAAAGTATGCATTTTTTCTGCTTCCCGGCCACTTTGTAGATGTGAGGGGAGCCCCCGCTGTGACAACTACTATCCTACTGGTTATGAGGTTGGGTTGGCTTGCTACCTGGGTGTCCGTCATTTTGTCCTGTGTTTCCCTCCCCGTACAGTAGGCCTAGTCAAGGGCCAGACCCTTCCCATAGAGGAACACTCTTCACTCAAGAATTAGATAAGAGTGGGGTGCCTGGGTGGTTCAGTCGGTTAAGCGTGCGACTACTCTTGGTTTCGGCTCAGGTCATGATCACACGCTTTGTGAGTTTGAGCCCTGTGTCGGGCTCTGCATGGACAGTGCAGAGTCTGCTTGGGATTCTCTCTCTCCTTCTCTCTGCCCCTCCCTGCCTTACTCTCTCTCTCTCTCTCTCTGTCTCTCAAAAAATAAATAAACATTTAGAAAAATTTTTTTAAAGAATTAGATAATAGCACTCACTGGATCTCAACTTGTTCCTTTAAAGAACTATCAAAATTAACTAAACCACCTTGTTTGGGATTTTGGCTAATGTCAGATAACCAACCAGTCCACTTGACTGCGTAGATATAATTAGAACATTAACACTTTCATCAGAATAAGAAAAAAATAATTGCACACAAATTTTAGTCTATTGATTTCTGGGAAATATATTAGTCCTGGAGTATTTGAGAAGGAACATGTCACTGGCAGCTGTTTTCTCATATAGCATACTGACAAATATTCTTTTCTTGACAGGTGCTTCGCATCCAGGATGTTTTGTCTGAGAAGCCCAAAATAAGCACCAAGTATGCCAATAATGGCTCTGTGCTTCAGGGAAGCTCTGTGGCTTCTGTGTACCACGGGAAACTTCTCATAGGCACCGTATTTCACAAAGCTTTGTACTGTTTGTTCTAGACTCTAGACATTCCAAAAAATCTTGTCAACCAACGAAAGACAAAACTGCAAGCTGCAAAATAAAATAAATGTGTTTATTTGGGGTCTTAGGGATTGCAATGTGGGAGACACAGATTTGACTGGAATTGAAAGCTTGCTCTAGAGAGACAAAGGAGGTTGGAGTTTTTAAAGAGGAAAGGGGGGGCTTACTGAAGTTGTTTGAAGAAAAGGTCCTCAGTGTTGGTATGGCTACAGTGACACCAATCCATGTGTGATTCGTTGCTAGGGCTAGACAGCGCATTTAGGTCCATTTTATTTTTTTATTTGATTTCATTTTATTTTTTGAAAGAAAGCGCATGCACACACACACACGTGAATGGGGGAGGAGCAGACGGAGAGGGAGAGAGAGAATTTTAAGCAGGCTCCACACCCAGCATGGAGGAGCTCAGTCCCAGGACCCACAATAGTGAGATCCATGACCTGAGCCAAAATCAAGAATGGACGATTAACTGAGCCATTCATGTGCCCCGTTTATGCCCATTTTATGCGCCCGTTTATGCCCACATGGTAGATGCCTTGGCTTTTAGTTTGTTTATCACAAATTCTGAGAATTTGATAGAGAAGATGTGCATAAGCCCCACCTCCTCAGTGTCCTCCCGGCTCCATTTTAAATAACTCTGTTAGTAATGGTTATTCCATTTTATTGTCTCCGTTGTCAGTCGACATGTTTGGTAAAAATAAAACGCTAATTATGTGATAAGTGGAATTGAACATAAATGACAAGTACTCACAAAAGTGTATCTGGCTTTTCTTATGGATGGAAGTAAAGAAGCAGAGTGATTACATAATATCCACAAAATTGCAAGTCAAGTTAGTGACAGTCCAATAAGAAGCCATACCTCTCAATGCTTTTTTGTCTGTATTGCCAATACTGTTTCTATAATAAGGTGTGCAAGCTGTGGTGAGGTATCCAGTTCACCTAGGGCTCCTAGCCATGAAGCAAAACTCCCTCCTACCACTGACCTTCTGAGCCTCCTGCTGTCCAGATCAGGAGTGAAGCTCATGCTCAAACACTTATAATCCCCCTTCTCTTCCTTTGATTGTGCTAGACACAAACTGCCAATCGAGTTCCTAGCCCATGGATAAAAGCAAGAATTGACACCATGAGACTGCCCAAAGCCCTCTTTAAACTTGTAGTCTTTCTAGTGCTGGAAATCAGGTTGTGGAAAATCTGACAGCGACAGCCCTCACTGGCTACCTTAGGGCAGAATAGGGCATCTGTCCCTTTGTAATATGTCTTTATTTGTAGTGATATCTGTATCTGAAGTGATATAATCAGCTTGCCTCTGAACCATGAGATGGGGTCTTAAGGCTGTGATCCTCAACTGCTTTAAACTTTCTCTTTTGGTTAATTCAATAAACACCTATTAAGCAATGTGTTATAGACTTAAACCTAAGGAATCAGAAATAGATAATATGATTCTGTCTTGAAGTCCTCTCTTAAGGGCAAACTCAACTTTAGTTTGATGAGAATGAATAGAAATGTCCCTTTCTTGGTCAAAAACCAGGACAACCTTTAGCAAATCACTAATGGGGATCAGTATACCCAAGCACTCCACCCTCTTCTCTTTTTGTGACTTCCACTCAGGAGTAGTTGGTTGATTTATTTTTCCCTCCTCTGGGGTGGGGAATTGAGGAGGCTTCTTTATTTCCGAAAGAATTTTGTTCAATTAGATCTGAATTTTGCTGAAAAGTTTTGTATCAGAGTAAAATGCTACTATGTAGTGCATGCAACCCTTTCTGATTTAGACAGTAAGAATGTAGTTTCCATTGCTTCAAGGGAGAAATGCTTCAACAGAATGTTCTAGTTAGTTCTTAGATTTTAAGTTTCAAAAGCCTAACCATCAGAGAAACACAGAAAAATATAATAACTAAGACAATGTATATAGTTTTAAAAATGTATATAACAGTCTTATTTTCTGTCCCTAACCCTTACACCCAACAGATTACATAAAGTTTACCAGACTAGAAGTAACGTGGAGAAGACTAAGGGCCTTTAGATGCTGGTGGGTCCTGAGAATAGGCCTTGCCCTGCCTTCCCCCCACGCCAAGTTAGGAAAGACTGGATGAGAAAACCCATATAGATATTTGGAGGATCTGATTGCTGAGAGATCAGTGTGTCCTTTGATAGAGAGGACCTAAGAAAGTCACAATGCTCTAGGGTTCTCCTTCCTGTAGGTGCTCCCAATCTTATGTGATTATCTTGAGCCTCTTCTCTCACTTGGTGGGTGGGAAGGAGAGTGATTGCCACTCCTAATAAATGTTGCATTTTGAGGACTCATTGTAATCCCTTCCCTGGTCTTTCCATTTAAATTGCCAGAGACGTGGGCAGGGATATCAGGGTGATGATTAGGGGTGGTTCAGCTCAAGAAGGAAAATAGTAAAGATGAGAGCAAAAACCAATGTGGTAGCCAGAGCCAAGATAGCCCCTAGTGATCCTTACTTCCTGATACTCATTCCCTTGCATGGTTCCTTCCTACATTAAATATGGCTATCCTTTGTCATCAGCAGGATATTCTAGAAATGATGATGGGTGACTGTCAAGGCCAGGTTATATAAAAACATTACCATTTGACCTTGCTCACAAAAAATGTGCATCACGATAAAAGTTTCTGACTGTTTGAAAATGCTAAGTTCGGGAGTACTTTGTTATAATAATTAGTCAACTAATGAAACAGGAAACCACGTATAATGTAGAGATTCAACAAAAGCCAAAAAGTTCATTCTTTAAAAAGATTAATAAAAACTAATACACATCTGGTGAGACTTATCAAGAAAAAGAATGGCTCAATTAACCAGTGTCAGAAATGAAAAATAAGACATGCAGGTTCTATAGACATTAGAGAGATAAAAAGAAGAGTTGATGAACTACTTTATGCCAACAAATTTGAAATTTTTATGAAAAGAACAAACTTCTAAAAGGATATGACACTCTATTAACTAGGGCAAGACTAAACTACTGTCATACATAGAACAAACACAATGCCTTTTAAACAAATGTGTGTTTATTTGTCTTTCATTTTCCAGTTCTGAGGGGAGTGATTGATGGCCCCTTTATGGGGACATTCAGAGACTGGTTGGGATCTTGCAGGAAAGAGAAAGCACACTCAAACAGGGCTTTTGAGGGAAGTTCTTTAAGGGGACTATTGGTACAAGAATAGGAAGTTTAAAGGAAATGACAAGATACACTAAAATATCTCAGTGCTAGCAAAGGAGTGGGAGAGATGGAGGGTGGAGTGGGGGGGGAAGCCCAAGGACTCTTTCTAACCATAGGTTTGAAGGAACAAGGGTTGGAAGCAGCTACTAGAATCAGAAGAGAATAAAGTGGAGACAGTCGCAAAAGATGCTGTGGTCATTGGTAGTTCCTGGAGGCAGCCACCCTGTCACAACGGAGTAGAGAGAAAGCAGAGGAAATAAATATCTTGACTTTCCTCCCTTTCACTCTCCCAACAAGAAGCCAGAAGAAAGGAAAGCTATTAATGGAGCCCACAAAGCCTCCAGGATGCAGAGCAATGGGGACTTTCATAGAGAGTGGATCTTGAGCCGCAAATGTCTTCGTCATGTTACTGCACCACTATCCAGGGGATTGTAGTTATCTGCATGCTGAAAGCTAGGTCACCACCACATCTGTATTTGATCAAACTGGAAGGAGAAACAGGAAAGAGGATGTCAAGGAGAAATACCCAGTGTCTTAAGACCCAGGACTGGAAATGGTACTCATTTCTTCCCTTACTAATGTCAAAAACTAATCACATGACCACACCTAACTAACTATAAGGAAAATTGAGCAATGCAACATGACTGGAGAAGCATATGTTCCAGGGAAAAGAAAGAATATATTTTAGTGAACAATTACTAATCTGTGCCACAGTCCACTCTTCGGCCACTAAATATCCCTCTGCACCCTTCTCCCTTGCCAAGGAATATATGCTAAATTTCTATCCAATTTCTGTATCCAGCTCAAAGCACAGGATCTTTGGGTAATGTCTTGACCTTTGCATTAGGTCCATATATGGCTGCATGTGGCAGCCTAGAAAATAAAATTATTCCTCCCCCCACATCCAATTACAATGGTTAAGTATGAACGGAATAACTATAATGAACACTCTTAGTAAAAGAAAGGAAGAACGGAGTACACTCAGCTCTGTAAGAGTGAGATAATTCCACCAGAGAGGAATTGAGAAGATTTTCTGTCTTGGCAGTGATATACTTTCCTATATTCTCTATGATTCCAAATTTTGCCCTTTGGGAGTATTTCATAGTACATTATGCTTTAAGGCCACAGCTGAAGTGGATCTTGAAAAGAGTGTAATTTTAGTAGCCTCCTTCCTACAGGTATAGTTTGAGAGTCTGAGGACATTTTCAGGCCAGGCTTTTGGTTGCTTTGGAAATTTAAGTATCTAAGAAATTTGATAGGCTTCTGCATCTGTTTGTTTTCTTTCAATGCCATGTGCCAACCACAATGCTCAGATTTCTCTTTGGAACATAGTTTTTAAGCCCACTTTACTTCCTGGTTTCCATGTCTAGCCATTTCTCCCGTTTAAGTGTTGTTTCATTTGAGGCTATCTGAATAATGGGTAAAATGAGGCGACACCATTAATATAATCTTCCACAGTGCCAGATCCCGTAGCTTTCCTAATTGGGAGACATGTGGGAAAAGCTATGAGTCATAGCAATCCTACCTCCTGCTGTTGGGACACAGAACCAAATTTCTAGAACTTCTCTATGGTCTTCTGCTTTATGTCCACTAGTTTCTACCCGAACACATGATTTTTTTAGTGTACTCTACTAAAAACATCAAAGAGCAATGAACACATGTCAACATTCTTGTTACTCTATGGGTAAGTGGCCAGCTTTTCACGTTACTTCAGGAAACAGTTTTATTACATATTTTTGTGATGACATTACAAGGGTCTCCAATTTTGCAGCCTGTGATACCTGTTTTCTCAATTCTAGTCTAACCACATATTCAAGGCTCTTCTTAGAAACCTATTTCTGGGTTCAAATTTCTATATTTCTAATGTCATGCTAAGCTGTTGCATCAAAGTGACCCTAAATATAATGGCTTAAAGAATATAGACATTGCTGAAGGGTACTGCATCATAGTAAGTAAGAGCACGGATTAGGGAACCCAATTTTCTGGTTTTCAATCCCAGTTCAGTCACTTACTAATTCTGGCCCTCTCTGAGTCTTAGTTTTGTTATCTTTAAAGTAGAGATAATAATAGTAACTACCACCTAGGGTTGGTAAAAGGACTAAAAGAGTTGGTATATATAAAACTTAAAACAGTGTTTATTACATGCCGGTGTTATATAAGTGCTTGATAACTTAAAAAATACATTTATCATCTCTTTCACATAAAACATCTCAGATGAGTGTTCCAGAGACAGATCAGTATGAAAATTCAGATCCTTGTGAAACTTCAGGGGCTTAACAGTTTTCATGCACTTGGCATTTGTTCTGTAGAGCATTATCTTCTTCATGGTCAGTCATCATACTGGATTCCATCCCATGGAAATGGGAGAGAGTACGAGGAGGCACACGAAACATTAGGTAGCCCCACCCCAGAAATGGCACAAACTGCTTCCACTGACATTCCATTAACAAGAGCATAGTCATATGGCTATACCTAATGGGAAGCGAGGCTGGAAAATTTAGTTTAACTGGGTATCCTTGTGCCCAGGAAGGAGGGATTTGGGTAAGTAGCTAGTGTCATCTACCATAACACCTTAAATGGACTCACAAAAAGAGTTTGGAAATCATAATTCTATACTCATTAAGGAAGTTGAATTAGAAGTTTAAAAACAATCATCACATTAAAAGACACTAAAAACTAGAGACAATCAAGTGTTGATAAAGTTGAAATGGGTAAATAAATTATAGTAAATCTGTACAGTGAAATACTATTTAGCGATGTATGCCACAATTAGAGGTATATACAATGACATGGACGAATTCCACAAATAATGATGAGCTAAAAACAACAAAATGAATACATGTTGTATGCTTTTATTTTTGGAAAATTCCAAAAGAAGCGAAATTAAACAATGTTGTTTGAGGAGGCATTCATGGATGGTTGAGTTAGAACAGAGAGGTTCTATCTCTCTAGCTATCTCTAGCTATCACAAAAGTTAGGATAGGGGCTGCCTCTAGGGAAAGTGGGGATTATAGTCAGGGAATGATACATGGGGAACTTCTGGGGGTGCTGGCAATATTACATTTCCTGACCTGAATGGTGGTTTACATTGATATTTCTTTTATAATCATTCTATAACTGTGTGTATATATATATATTTTTTTTTTCCATAGATCTTTGGCATAAACAGTGTATCTCACAATAGAATTTTCATGCATATGGAAGAGCTAAGCTGACTTCAAAAAATATAAACGAAGGGCAGAAGTAGGCCTAATAATAAAAACAGTTTAGTATTTGTGAAAGAAAAAAACAAAGAGATAAATCAACGGAATAGAATAGATATCAGAGGTATGTCTCGTTGGGGATTTAATATAAGATAAAGTTAGCAGTACCAATTAATAGGGAAAGGATGTTTGCTTACAAGATGGCATTGGGAGAGTGGATTTACTTTATGGAAGGCAATAAAACTATGTCCTACCCAACATCACTAGCTAACTACCAAACAGGTGTTTATGACCTTTGGAGTTAATAGAAGACACAGTAAGAGGGTATCTTTATGACCGAAGAGTAGGGAAAACCTTTTGGAACAAAATTTCAAAAATACAAACCCTAAGACAAAAAAGTTGATCGAATTTGAGTCATCAAAATCAAGGCTTTCCATTTAAGCAAGGACATCAATGACAAAGATGATAGATGAATATCAGAATGAGAAATATTTGCAACATTAAACTGACAAGGTATTATTAAGCACAATATTTTAGGAACTCTAGAGAATAACAAAATGGAGATAGTAACCCCAGAGAATAAGAGGCAAATGGTGTGAAGAAGCAAGCAATTTACAGAAGAGGGGGGAACAATGAAGCACATGAAAAGATGCTCACATGCTCAGAATCTTTGGTAATTGGAGAAGTGTCATTTAAAACAGCACTCTAGGTGTCCCTGCGTGGCTCAGTTGGTTTAAGCACCCCATTCTTGATTTCAGTTCAGGTCACATTCTCACAGTTCATGAGTTCAAGCCTCACGGCTGGCTCTGTGCTGACAGCGTGGAACCTGCTTGGGATTCTGTCTCTCCCTCTCTCTCTGCCCCTCCCCTGCTCTCTCTCCCCCTCTCTTTTTCAAAAATAAATAAACGTTAAAAAAATAAAACATCACTCTAAATGGCTTTATACCTATTAGACTAGCAAAAACTAAAATGGTCATATTGCCAAGTTCTGATGGGGTGGTGGGGATACAGGGGACATAGGGAACTTCCCTCATCTTTGGTAAGAGGGTAGATGGTTGCAGCCACAATAGGTGAGATCCAGAGCTCAAGGAATCATGAAAACTGTGGGGTTCAGAGCCGTGTCTGTAGTCAAGGCCCATACCAGCAAAACAGATCCTTGCAATACAGCTTCTTTCCTCAATAGGTTTCACATGTTAACCTCATTAAAGCCATTCTGATTTACAGACACAAAACTATATCTGCACTGTGGCCTCAAGATTGTTGGGGAAATATAGGTTCCAGTTTCTACCTCTGCAGAACAGGAAGGCACTTTAGAAGACAAGAGGCAGACCACGTCCTCCCCCTCCCCCGCACCTGAGGTTCAGGTACTGGTATTTAATAAAATGTCTCTACACATATCTACTATGTGGCAGGGTTTTATTTATTTAAAAAAAATTTTTAATGTTTATTTATTTTTGACAGAGAGAGAGAGAGACAGAGCATGAGTGGGGGAGGGGCAGAGAGAGAGGGAGACACCGAATCCAAAGCAGCTCCAGACTCTGAGCTGTCAGCACAGAGCCCCACGTGGGGCTCGAACTCACAGACTGCAAGATCACGACCTGAGCCAAAGTCAGATGCTCAACTGACTGAGCCACCCAGGTGCCCCATCGTGCCAGGGTTTTAAAACTGCACCCCAAGGATATGGAAAAAGAGGTGGGAGGTGCAGATTTAGCGTTTCCACCAACACCCCCACAGGAGTACGTACCTGATGCACACTCGGTATTATTGATGTACTTGTGCTCACATTGTTATTGAAGGAATTTGTCTATGGCAAGAAAACAAATCATGTGCCTCCTGCCAAAACTCATTTTTCACACACAATGAGGTTGTTCAGAAGAGCAGTTTACTGGAGTAAAAGACCGTAATTAGCACAGTCAAGAGCAAGTCATCCAATTGAGGAAAACCAAGAGGAATGTGCTTAAGTGGGAGCAGAGAATGTAATGGAAACCCAGTTTGATACCATAAAGAACAGACAGTAGGTAAAACTCAGTCCATCAGGGATGACTTTGGAAATGGTGAAATGAATACATACCGCAAAATTGTGCTCTTCCAGCTCCAGGTCTTGCCCACCACATGAGCCCTGTGGTTTCTAACAGCTAACTGGTGAGTCACACAAGCCTGTAGAATATCACTGATTTCATTAAGAAGTAAAGCCAAAATGAAGTGCAGATGGAGCATTATGTGGACTGTTAGCGACTTCCACCACGGAAAACATAGTGGCTTCTGCAGCGAATCTGAAGATTGTCTGTGGGTAGAATGTAAACTCAGGATCTTCGGATAATAAACTGTGCATGAATGGATTCTAGAGAAGTCCATTAGCATTCAAAACAATCACATCATATGCTAAAAGTCACACACACACACACACACACACACACACACAGTACACCCATAATAAGTGGAAATGGTAAAGTCAGATGTGCACTACCATTAACACGTTTAAATATTTTGGTCCTTTCCCTATCTTTGTTTTTTGCTGCCCTCCTTCCTCTCCAGAATTTTTCCTGATGAGCACTGTCTCATATCATGTGCTTCTGAAATCCTCTCCCAATCTCTACTTTTAGGGAACCAGACATAGACACTGAACGTCATTCCCATTTGCCCAAGAGAGAAGCCAGATACTCACCTTCTCAACCCTTATCATAGGTTGGATAACTGTAGCCCAACTACTCTGGTTCTTTTCTTGGTATACTATCCTCAGCAGGCTGATGATACATCCCTGAGCTGTTGATCTCAAAAGTGGCCATATGACTTGGTTTGGCCAATGAAATGTTGGTAGAAGTAATATATGTCACTTTCAGGTAGAAATTCTAAGAGATGGTATGTGTTTCACTGTGTCTCTTTTCTCTTTGCCCCCAAATTGGTAGTGTTCTAGATATAGTCTGTTCTGCCAAACTGGATTCTGAATGGGTAACGACAGGAAGCAGAGCTGCAGGCAACCTGCAATGGGGATATAGCATGAGTGATAAATAAACCATCGTTGTAAGCCTCGGTTACAGGACGCTGCAGTAGTTCATTCTTTTTCATTTGTTGTGTATAGTATTTCATTGTATAAATATACCATAATCTATTTATCCATTTCACTATTGATAGACATTTACATTGTATACAAGTGTTTAAAACATATGCACCAAGCTGCCATGAACTTTCTTTTCCAGTGTACTTCAATGCACACATAAAAATATTTCTGTTAGGGGGCGCCTGGGTGGCGCAGTCGGTTAAGCGTCCGACTTCAGCCAGGTCACGATCTCGCGGTCCGTGAGTTCGAGCCCCGCGTCGGGCTCTGGGCTGATGGCTCAGAGCCTGGAGCCTGTTTCCGATTCTGTGTCTCCCTCTCTCTCTGCCCCTCCCCCGTTTATGCTCTGTCTCTCTCTGTCCCAAAAATAAATAAACGAAAAAAAAATTTTTTTAAATATTTCTGTTAGATATATGCGCAGAATTGAAATCGCTGGGTATTGACTGAAATCACAATATGGCAGCTTCAGTAGATACTGAAAAGCAGTTTTCCAAAGTGGCCATACCAATATATTCTCCCACTAATGATGTTAGAGTTCCAGTTGCTCCACTTCCTTGGCAACACTTAATAGTGTCCGTTTTCCTTTTTATAAAAAAAAAATTAACTATTCCAATGGGTATGTTGGCATGTCTCATTGTGATTTTTATGTGCGCTCCTCAGATGAATAATGGAATTAAACACCTTCTCCTGGACTTATTGGCCTCTTGGAGGCTTCTTTTGTATAGAGAATGTTCAACTGTTTGGCCATTTAAAAATTTGGTTGACATTATTTTTCTTATTAATTTGGAGGTATGAGTTCTTTGTGAATACTTGTATTGAAAATATATTCTTGCACTTTTTAAAAAAATTATTTATTTTCATTTACATCCAAGTTAGTTACCATATAGTGCAATAATGATTTCAGTAGTAGAATCCAGTGATTCTTGCCCTACATATAACACCCAGTGCTAATCCCAACACGTGTCTTCCTTAATGCCCCCTTGTCCATTTAGCCCTCCCCCCATAACTCCTCCAGCAACCCTTAGTTTGTTCCCTATATTTAAGAGTCTCTTATGTTTTGCTCCCCTCCCTGTTTTTTATTTTTTTGCTTCCCTCCCCTTACGTTCACCTATATTGTATCTTAAATTCCACATATGAGTGAAATCATATATTTGTCTTTCTCTGACTACTAATTTTGCTTGGCATAATATTCTCTAGTTCCATCCACGTTGTTGCAAATGGCAGGATTTCATTCTTCTTGATTGTCATATTCTTCCACTTTTTGGTGAGTCTTTTCATTTTCTCAGTCATGTGTTTGATAGACAGAAAATTTAGTTTTAATGAAATCCAATGTATCAATGATATTCTTTTATGGATGTTGCTTTGTGTTAACCATTTAACCATAAATAGGTTATGCTTCTTTGTTATCTTATAAACGATTTATTGTTTAATTTTCCACATTCAAATTTCTCACCTATCTGGCATATCTGTTGATATGGCATAGGGTATCCGTTGAGTAGAAATCAAGATTCTTTTGTAGCCACATCTATATCCAATGGATACAAAATTATTTATTGAAAAGAAAATCCTTTCCCCACAGGATTGCAGCAGCACTTTGTCATAAATAAGGAGAGCATCCACGTGTGGGTTTACTTCTGGGCTCTTTATTCTATTCCACCAGACGATTTGTCAATCGTACCAATATCAGATTGTTTTAATTATGATAGATTTATAGTAAGTCTTGATTTTAGGTAGTAAAATCCTCCAAATCTCTTCTTCCTCAAAATTTTTATGGCTACTCCTCTCTCTTTGCACTTCTATTTAAATTTAGAATCTTCTTGCCAATTACTACAAAATTTTGCTAGGATTTTGACTGGGATTGCCTTGAATGTATACATTCAAAGGGGATCATGAACATTATTAAAATATGAGTCTTCTGGGGCGCCTGGGTGGCGCAGTCGGTTAAGCGTCCGACTTCAGCCAGGTCACGATCTCGCGGTCCGTGAGTTCGAGCCCCGCGTCGGGCTCTGGGCTGATGGCTCAGAGCCTGGAGCCTGTTTCCAATTCTGTGTCTCCCTCTCTCTCTGCCCCTCCCCGTTCATGCTCTGTCTCTCTCTGTCCCAAAAATAATAAACGTTGAAAAAAAAATTAAAAAAAAAAATAAAATAAAATAAAATATGAGTCTTCTAATCATTAAATGCATGTTCCAGATTTTCTTTTCCAAACTTGGATTTATTTATTTATTTGCTCTAGTTTAATATTTTGTCAGGTTTATTTGTTTATTTTGAGAGAGAGAGACAGAGAGAGACAGGGAGTGAGAGAAAATGTGAGCGGGGAAGGGGCAGAGAGAGAGAGAAAATCCCAAGCAGGTTTCGTGCTACCAGTGCAAAGCCCCACTTGGGGCTCCATCTCACAAATAGTGAGATAATGACCTGAGCAGATGGCCAGAGTGGGACACTTAACCGACTGAGCCACCCAGGCATCCCTTGCTCTAGTTTAATATTGCATATAGGTGATAATAATGAGTTTCCTTGTCTGTCTGTCAATCACCAGGGAAAGCTTTCAATTTCTCATCAAATATGATGTTTGCTATAATTTCCCTTTTGATTACTGCTCTTAAAACACTTTCATTCCATTTTTAACTTATTAGGAGTCTTTTTTAGTTACAAAAGAATATTGAATTTTTAAAAATATTTTTCTGCATTTATTGAGATTATTTATTTTTTTATCCCATCAATTGTACAATTGATTTAAAAACATTTTTTTTGTAATGTTTTATTTATTTTTGAGACAGAGAGAGACAGAGCATGAACGGGGGAGGGTCAAAGAGAGAGGGAGACACAGAATCTGAAGCAGGCTCCAGGCTCTGAGCTGTCAGCATAGAGCCCGACGCGGGGCTCGAACTCACGGACCGTGAGATCATGACCTGAGCCGAAGTCGGACGCTCAACTGACTGAGCCACCCAGGCGCCCCTGTATGATTGATTTAAAGCTCCAAGCCAAACTTGTATACTGGGTGTAAACGTCACTTGGTCGTAATATACTATCTGTTTATATATAGTGGATTCAACTGGGTAATTCTTTAAGATATTAATGTCCATATTCATGATAAATATTGACTGTAATTTTAATTTTCCTTTCTTGTAATTGTCAGGTTTTAGTATTAAGATTTTGTTGGCTTGTAAAAGAGTTGAGAAAGAGTTTTTCTATTCTGTCGGAGTTTATATAAAAATTAGTATTTTTTCTTCTTTTTAAAAAAAAATTTTTTTTAATGTTTTATTCATTTTTGAGACAGAGAGAGACAGAGCATGAACGGGGGAGGGGCAGAGAGAGAGGGAGACACAGAATTGGAAGCAGGCTCCAGGCTCTGAGCCATCAGCCCAGAGCCTGACGCGGGGCTCGAACTCACGGACCGCGAGATCGTGACCTGGCTGAAGTCGGACGCTTAACCGACTGCGCCACCCAGGCGCCCCCAAAAATTAGTATTTTTTCTTCTTTACGTGTTTGGAAAATTCATACATGAAGCTATTTAGGACTGAAGACCAAATTATAGATTCAATTTCTTTAATAAATATGAAAACATTGAGATTTTCTGTTTTTTCTTATGTGTTTTTTTGCAATTTTAAGAATTCACTATTTTCATCTAAATTTGTAAATATAGTGGAATAAAGTAGTTCAAAATATGCTTCTATTTTTAAAAATATCTTTAAGACCTGTGGTAATATTCTGGTCTTCATTTCTCATATTTAGAATTTTTAATCCCTCTCTCCTTGTGGGTCTTACTAGGCATTTATAAATTTTATTAGTATTTTCAATTATCAACTTTTGAATGTTTTGCCCTCTCTATTTAATTTTTTTAAAGATTTCTTTAAAAAAATATTTAATGTTTATTTATTTTTGAGAGACAGAGACAGAGCACAAGTGGGGAAGGGGCAGAGAGAGGGAGACACAGAATCGGAAACAGGCTCCAGGCATACAGCCAGATGTGGGGCTCCGATCCATGAACCACAAGATCATGACCTGAGCCAAAGTCCAACGCTTAACAGACTGAGCCACCCAGGTGCCCCCTTTATTTAAATTTTTACTGTAAAATTCACATAACATAAAACTCACCATTTTAACCATTTTAAAGTATGCAGCTCAGAGGCATTTAATATGTTCCCAGTGTTGTATAACCATCGCCACTATCAAATGCTAGAACATTTTCATAACCCCAAAAGGAAACCCATACCCATTAAGCTGTTACTACCATTACCCTTTCATCACCCTCAGTCGCTGGTAAGTACTAATCTGCTTTCTCTGTGCATTTCCCTCTTCTTGCTATTTCATATAAATGGAATCACACAATATGTGGCCTTTTGTGTCAGACTTCTTTCACTTAGCATAGTATTTTCAAGGTGCATCCACAGTGTAGTATGGATCAGGACTTCATTATTTTTTATGACTGAATAACATTCTATACAATGGATATCCTTTCTTTAACTCTGTTTTTTATTTCACCGATCGCTGGTCTTATCTTTATTATTTCCATCTTTCTACTTTCTTCAGGTTTTTCAGTTTTTGAGATGCAGCTTAGATAACTGAAGCAAAGTGGTATATCTTTCTGCTGGTTTTGCCTTATATACGTTGAGGTACTGTTTTTAGGTGCACATAAATTAGAATCACCAAAGCTAGACATAAGCATTTGGGGCTCCTACACTTCCTAACTAGATGACTTTGCATAAAATGGGGTAATCACAGTGGTCACATTCCATTTACCAGGATGTTGTGAGATTATGTAGGTGGGAGCACTTTTTTAAAGTGCTCATTTCTCCACTTGAATAGAATTTTAGTGTTTGCTCTGCAATTGTTTTACGTCTACATTTGCAGATATTTTCTCATTTATTTCATACAACAAACCCACAGGAATTATCTTCATTTCACAAATGTTATTTCTGCTACTACAATATTTCAGAAAGTGACCGTGAATCTAGTATTCAAAGTCCAGTGTTTTTGTTTTCATGTTTTTCACCTATAGTTGCTAAAGCTGCTTCGGGCAGAATGGTGTTATTGGAGTTCTAAAGACACTGGAATTTCACACTTTACTGCCAACAAGGTTTAGCTTGCTCTAGAGAAAGAATACCAAGTGCTCCCACCAAATTTACCCTTTTGTGCTTGCCCAAAATTAAACTTGGCAACTGCGGCTCTGGTTCTCTGCCAATATATTGACAGTTTTTACTGAATCCTCAGCGAATTTGGGTTTTTGTGGAAAAATAAAAGAATCAGTATTTGTGATTTTTATCAAGGATGTTTTGGAAGTAACACTTTAATGTGTGTGAATAAATTTTTAGCACATGAAAACAAGGTAAGAAAGGAAAGGAATTATAAAAGTCAGTGTGAATTTTTGACCGAGTTTTGAGTTTTTTACAAGAGTTTTCTTTTTTTAATGTTGGGTTGTAAACTGCTGGTAATAAAAAGAAGTTCTAATTTAAAAAACCTATAACTTTCCACAAATTTAAATTTTTCATATTTCATGGATTTGAATAGAGTCTTTTTTATACATTTTAACAACTTTGAGATGGGAAATTAGTATAGAATTAATAGTTTCTTAGCATTGTGTTGTAGATTAATTGATAGTTTTTTTTCTTTCCTAGTATAATAATAAAATAATTAAAGTAATAAAACAATAAAAATAAAATAATCATATATTTAACACCAATGGTATTTTAAAGTCAATAAAATATGGTATTTTAAAGTATTCCAGAGGCTCCTGTAATGCTTTTCAAACATTCATTCATTTCTTTAATCAATATATATTGGGTACCTAGTCTGTATTTGGTGCTAAACCAACAATCAGGGCTATAAAAATAAACAAAGCAGTATTATATGGGTTTATAGTCTAATGAGAAAATCAGAAAAGTAATAAGGTATTAATAATGCAGAGTGGTAAGAATAATAAAGAAGCATGGGGCAAAGGACATATGAAAAGGATATTTAAGAATTAGGGATCAAGAAAGACTTAGCCAAAGTAAATTCCAAATGTGTGCCTGAAGGAGCAAGTACTATTTGGTTATATCACAAATGTGGAATAGAGAGGTTTGGGGAAAAAAGTGTTTCAAATGAAAGAGTAGTTGCAAAAGCCCAGAGCAACATTCCCACAGACAGCAGACCTTTCAAACTAACTGATTGTGGAGATCATTAATTACTCAAGTTATTTTCACTTCTAGACAAGGATTCTTAGTATCTGGCCCTGGCACCGAGGGCTTCAGTGAAATACTGAAACCTGGCACAAGTGTTTTGTGTATTTCTGAATCCAAGGGAAGAATTTACTGCATTCATCAGGGTCACAGTGTTAGTTGAGTCCCTTCAAAAAAAGTTAAGAATGATTGCTGTAAGGTCTCACAGAGTAAAACAAGTAAACTGGAAACAATATTCATGTATTACCTAATTTATTCAATAAACAAATTAGTAAGTTAATAAATTCACTGGATCAGAGGATGAGGGCGTGGTATCTCTTTGTCTGCTCCCCAACTCACCCCCCAGTCCCTGCTCCTCCTGTCTCCTTTATGCCCCATTCGCTGCCATTTGTTCATCCTTTCATTCCTTTTCCAAATTTTGAGCACCTATTGTGCCAGAAACTGTTCTAGGAGTTGAAGAGAAGGTAGATGACAAATTAGTCAAGGTCTGTGCCCTTCTCAAGTTTACTAGTGATGGAAGGCAGGCTGCCTACACGTAAACAAATAAAGAAGATGCCTCCATATGGTGAAGAGTGCTGTGAGGCAGGGATGATGGAGTCTTTAAGAACCTGCATAGAACATCCACAGTCAGTCACAGCTGACTGGAGCACAATGTGGGTGAAGAGTCTTAGAAACTCTGCCATGCCAGGAAATAACCTCGTAATTGCTGGATCATGACAAAGTGTGTGTGTGTTGGGTGGGGAGAGTTCCAGGGGAAGGAGAATGGTCACCATTGTGGAGGACCTCTTGGGGGGTTTGAGGAAGTATTTACTGACCAGAACAGAGATATGTCATTATTCCAACAACCAGTAGCTTTGTACTGGTGCTAACCATTTCATATCAGCTGTGGGGTCTTAGTGACTGGTGGTGGGCAGAGGGTGCAACAGGAGGCTATTATAAATAGTAACATTGAAAAAGGCCTCATAGGAGAGGTGACGTTTCAGCTAATACCTGAATGGCAGGAAAGAGAAACTCAAGGAACAGTCAGGGAGCAGGTGAACATGAGGGATGGGGAGAACATTCTAGTCAAAGGATAGCAAAAGCAAAAATGATGAGGTATAATAAGTCTGATATGTTTACAGAGTGATAGGAAGGTTAATGTTGCTGGAACATTATGCTGAGTGAATAAGAAATTAGGTCAGGTGATAGGCATAGTCCAGCTCTTGTATGGCCTTTTAGGCCATGATAAGAAAGTTAAATGAGAAGTGGGGAAATGATATGATCTGATTTACATTTTTAAGAGCTTGCTCTAGCTGCAGTGAGGAGAATGGATGGGGGATGAGGGAGAGAAGAGTGAAGAGGAGTTTTTTTGAGCCTAGAGACAATGGTAGCCTGGGACAGAGTGATAGCTGTGGAAGTAGAAAAAAGTGAGCAGATTCAAGATTTATTTGCAAGTTGTGGTGGTTTTAAAGATACGTCCACAAATCCTTTGCTATGCCTCCCCTCAAGAGGTAGAGCTTAATTCCTCTCCCTTTAAAAGTGGAGTGGAGTTGTTTGCTTCTAACAAAGAGAATATGGCAGGAGTGAAGAGGTGTCACTTCTGTAGTAAGATTGTGGTTTCCATTTGGGGGTCATGCTCTCTTGCTCTGTTTTCCACCCTGGGGGAAGCCAGCTACCTTATTATGCTACAGTTCTGTGGAAAGTCTCATGAGGCAAAAGACAAAAGACTGCCAAGAACCATGTAAGTGATCTTTGGAACCTGATCTTACCTCTTCCACCCCACCCCAGATGAGCCTTCAGATGAGAATACAGCTACACTGGTCAAAGTTCTCCAGAAAAACAGAACCAATAGTATAGATAGATGATAGATAGATAGATAGATAGATAGATAAAAGGTGACTTACCATAGGAATTGGCTTACATGATCATGAAGGCTGAGATATGCCACAACATGCTATCTGTAAGCTGGAGAACCAGAAAAGCCAGTGGTATAATTCAATCCAAAGACCTAAGAAACGAGGGGGCCACTGGTACAAATTCCAGAGTCTGAAGGCCCAAGAACCAGAAGCTTTGATGTCCAAGGGCAGAAGAAGATAAATATCTCAGCTTAAGTAAAGAGAGAGAGAGAGAGCATTTGTCCTTCCTCCACATTTTTGCTCTATTTAGGCCCTCAAAGATTGGATGATGCCCACACACATGAATGAAGGTTGATCTTCTTTACTTATTCAGTTTACTGATTCAAATGCCCATCTCTTCTGGAAACACTGTCACAGACACACCTAAAAATAATTTACCCGCTATCTGGGCATCCCTTACTCCAGTCAGGCTAACACATAAAATTAACCATCTTAACAACTCTGGCTGACAGCTCAACTGCCAATTCACAAAAGACCTTGAGTCAGAGATACCCAGTTATGTCACACCTAGGACACTGATCCACAGAAATTATCAGATAATAAATGTTTGTTCTTTTTAACTGCTATATTTTTACCCACTTTGTTGTACAGCAATAGATAATTAATACAGAAGGAAGGCTTATGGGACTGACTGATACGTTTGGTGCAAGGAAGTATTAGAGAAAGGGCTGGGTGAATGAAGATTGGTTAAGTGTGGAGAATTGGAGGACCTAATATGTTGGGTGGGGAATCAAGAGTTCTGCTATGGACACATTTTGAGGTGACTATTAGACATTCCAGTGGGAGTATAAACCAGGCAGCTAGTCAGTGAGGACAAAATGAGTGCTCACCAGTCTATCAGTCATTAAATGTTTAATAAGGGACTACTTTTTTGCCAGGCTCTTTCCCATGCTTTGAGATCATAATGGAAAACAAGACAAAACCCCCAACCTCAAGGAGTTTGCTTTCCATTAGGCAGCAACACTTCACAATCATAGAAGTGTATTAAGAAGATGATTTCAAAAAAATGAGTAATTAAAAATATAGGATAATGTCAAAAAGTTGCTAGAGGTGGGGTGTGCTACTTTATCTAGAAAGATGAAGAATGATTTATTAGAGCCACAGTAATAGACTTGAGCTAGGTGTGTATATTTTGGAAACACTAGCATACTAATGGTATTTAAGTCCACTGGAATTGATGAATCACCTCAAGAGAAAGTGTGGAAAGAGAAGATATTTTAGAACAAGTCCTAGGGCTTCATCATTTAGAGGTCAGAGACAGGAGGACCTGCAAAGAAGATGAGGAAAGTAGGGGCGGTGGGGGGGGGGGTGGCGGGAAATGCAAGAGGGTGGGATCACAGAATGCAAGAGAGGTAAGTATGTGAAAAGAAGGGACTGATGATCTGTGCTCAATATGGATGAGTATGATTATAGCAGAGAAGTAACCACTAGATTTGATAATATGGATATTATGGGTGGTTTAATAAGAACAAATTCTACAGTTGAGTCAAAGGAACACAAGCTATGTTAGAATGGGTTAAATAGAGAATGGGAGATAGGAGACATTCCCTAAAGTTAGTTGCTGAACCAATCATTTTCTTTTTTTTTTATTTTTTTTAAACTTTTTTTTGAGAGAAAGAGACAGAGCATGAGTGGGGGAGGGGCAGAGAGAGGGAGACACAGAACTGGAAGCAGGCTCCAGGCTCTGAGCTGTGAGCACAGAGCCCAACGCGGGGCTTGAACGCACGAGCGGTGAGATCATGACCAGAGGTGAGGTCGGACGCTTAACCGACTGAGCCACCCAGGCACCCCTGAACCAATCATTCTCTTAAGCCCATAAACAACGAGTAAGGAATTTGGGCAGGGCTCAGCAGGTAGATTCTTCTGCTCCACATGGCGTCAACTGGGGTGACAGTGGTGTTCAGTTGGTGGCTGGACTACTCTGGAGTGTCCAAGAAGGTTTCATTCATACATGTGCTGCCTTGGTGTAGATGGCTAGAAGCTGGCCATTTTCCCTCTTAATGTGTTCAGAACCTTGCATGTGGACACTCCAGTGGAGTGGTCAGATTTATTATGCTGAAGCTCAAGGTTCAAGGACAAGTATTCCAAGTGACAGGAGGTGGAAGCTGCTGGTCTCTAAGGCTGTTCCCGCAAACTTGAATAGCACCACCGTGTTTTATGAATTAAGGCATTCACAGAGTCAGCACCCACTTGAGGGGAGAAGTCCTGTGCCTCAGTTCTTAATAGGAGAAGTATCAAAGAATTTGTGGCCATCATTGAGCTGTTACAAGAGATGATAAAATGGAAGCAGCAACTGTTGGCAAATCTTTCAGAGATTTAAATATATATATCTATATATAGATAGAGATATATATTTAAAAATCTATATCTATATCTATCTATATCTATCTATATATCATATATATATACATATATATGTGTATATATATGTGCATATATATATATATATATATATATATATATATATATGAGAGAGAGAGGGAGAAGAGAAAGAGGGCATAGTTAGAATGAGCAGTGAAAGAGCATTTTCCCCAGAATACTATGAGTGACACTAAAGCACATTGGCATCTGGTAGCATTATTCCAGAAAAGAGGGAATGATGGGTGCTGCAGTAGAGACAGGTGTAACTGGGACCAAAATCCTTGAGAAGGAAAGGAAGGGAGGGTCTGGCCTTTAGTGAAGGAGGAAACACTTCATTCATGGTAATAGGAGAGAAAGGAGACATGGCTACAAAGAAGTGCTCAGAAGTCCCCTTATCAGTGAGGTTTTCCCTGACTCCCATTCTTTGAATGGCACCTCAGTGCTCCGTATCTTTCTTCCCTGCTTTATTCTTTTCCATAGAATATGTGCATATCCATAATGCATGCATGCATTACCCACAGCGCTATACAGGCAGTAGTGCTATATTTTACTGATTTCTGGCGCATAACAGGTACTCGTCAAGTGTCAGCGAGTGCCCAGAATAAATGAACAATGCAGTGATGTACTTGCTGAGCTGTAAGGTCAGGAGTGGTGCTTGGAGATTGAGATGCTAGAAATCCAGATGTTTGAAGATGACACACAGCGGTAGCCTGGTGAGAGTAAAGTTAGATCTTAGGGCTTCTAATCACAGCCCTTCCTTCCCTTCCTTCCTTCCTTCCTTCCTTCCTTCCTTCCTTCCTTCCTTCCATGTGTGTGCCATTTCTGGCTGAGTCACTGTGATCACATTACTGAACCCCTCTGAGGCAAAGGGATTAGGACGTTGCTGGCACAAAGTGAGCGCTCATAAAAGCCTGGCTCTCTTTTCCCACAGCTCTCCATTTCCACCAATCAACAGGCTGTCCCCTTCTTGCAGGGCGTAGGCAGCTGTTCTCTGTCTCCCATCTCAAGTCTCAGGGAGCAAGCAGCTCCTGCCTCTGCAGTGCAGCGGGGAGGGGAGGGGAGGAGCCTGGAGAGAAGGTCGGACCCAGGGACCGTCCCAGCGAGGCTCAGGCCACAGGCAAGCCAGTCTCCTGGCCGGGCGGGTTTATCAGTCCAGCTATCCATTCCTATCCAAGCCATGGCAAAGCTGATGTTGCTCACCCTCCTGGGGCTGGGACTGGTGCTCTTCAGGGATCACCGGGCTTCTTATCAGTAAGTTGGGCTGTGGTAAGGGCTGCAGCCCTGGTCCTCCCCCGCCTCGGCAACCCCAGGAGCTCCCCTGAAAGTAGGGTGTAGTCTTTTAACCGAAAGCCTGAGAGAAGTTTTAGATGCACATCTTGCAGGGTTTTCATAAATGTTTGTCTAACTTTCGTGTGCCACTTGAAAACATGTCCTTGTTCATGGCCTGAGACATGGGGTAAGGAGAAAAATTGTCACTGGTGTGATGGCCAAGTTGTTGGCATACACAGATTGATTTTTCATGAAGATCTGTGTGCCTTGGCAACAGAGTCACTTCTCAATCTCTCTTCAGGATAGACTAAGGATCCCCCCCCACCCCGATATTGTGTAGGTTAGGGAAGAGCCATGGCATAAACCCCAGCCACAGTGTAAATCTTCCCAGCTTGCAGATTGTCACCTTGAGGCCACACAGAGACACAGAATGCATGTGGAGCAGATCAGGTATGAGCAAACACACCCTATGAGGGTCTACTCCCCACACCCCATCCACTCCAGTTGGGCAGGGGTGAGGGGTGTGGGAAGGAAAGAACCCTGGCTCAACCCGCATTTGATGTCCTGGGTTCTTGCTATGTCCCTTCCATTATGAGATCTTGGGCAAATCACTTCACAGCTCTAACATTGTCTGCTTGAATAAGCCTGAGCCAATAATCCACACTCATACATAAAGCAGCTAACACAGTGTCTGGGACACAGTAACTATTCAATAAATGTTAGTGCTCTGCTTCCCTTAAAGTATTTATAAACCCTAAGGTACTGTAAAAGGGAGGAAAGTTTTTAAGAACGTTTCAGTAGTTTGATGGTAACTTTACAGGTGTTCAAAGTCTAGAGATCATCCTAGTTCCTAAGCTTTAGTCAGCATCTTCTTATTTACTTTGAAGTAAAACATTACTAAAAATCAAATTGAACCTTTTGGATCTTTAAAAAAACTTATATGACCCTAAGCTTTCTTTCAGAACAACTTTTTGCAAACTATTGGCTTTTTTTCTTCTAATGGTTAATTATTTTTATAATCACAAACTATCAGAGAAGGGTAATGGAGAGTTAGTGATGTGGGTTTTAAAATCATGTAAAAATTACAGTTTGTGGATTTTCATTAATCATAGTACTCTTTGGTGCTAAAGGAAAATCTCTCTCTCTTTCTGTGTATATATATATATATATATATATATATATATATATACACACACACACACACACACACACACTCACACACGCATCCCCCAGCATATGTGTAGATCATGGTATTATCCTGGGATGAAAATAAATGAGATACAAAGATCTAAGCCCCTTCTAGGCTTTATCCTTTCAATTCTGAATCTGTACCTGGGTTTCTTCTGCCCCCATTCTTGCAGAGGCCCCCCACCAAGATGTCTCCCAAAGGATTACAGGTCTGCAAGGAGGGAGTGAGGGTCTATCTTTCTGGTTTACCTTCCTTAATTTACTCTGAGAATGAAGACTGTAGGCATTTTGTATGTTTTTGTGTAAAAGCATAGCTTCCCTACCCCAGTCATAAAACGTTTCTCTCTCAACATGTGGTCTTAGCCTATGTGATTCACCATTAATACTTCCCCAAGTTTGTTCCTTGGAACATGAGCCACAAGATTTGCTCCACGAAAAAATATGTTCCTTGGACACATACATTTGGGAAGTGTTTTCTACTACAGCCTTTCCTACAGATTGGCAATGCATTCTGGCATACGGCAAGCTTTGAAAAATTCTTCAGCTAAAATAAGCAACAACAACACAAGCCATCATTTCACAGACTTATTTGCCCACACCTCCATTCCCTTTTTTGGGTACCATCTATCAGCATCCCGTAGAGCTCCCTGGGATGTAGTATGAAAGGGACTATCCTATAGCAGTGATTTGCACCAAGACAAATTTCAACCCGAAAAAGTTGGGACCTATCCTTGGGCAGCAAGGGGACCTTGGCCTTAGTTTCTGGGCCTCTAGCCTGATTCTGACTTTTCCAAAAGGACCAAAGTACAAAGTATAATGGATGATAGCCCGACATAACATCAGTCCCTGCAAGTCCCTTTGTTGGCGTTACCTGTGGTTTCCTGTCATGGATAATGCATCTGCAGGAGACACTCTGCTGTGGGGCTGCCACTCTGCTGTGGGGCTGCCACAGTGGGAAGATATGGGGTCTGGTTTGGAATTAGGAACTTAATGCTTTATTTTCAGCACCTGGATTCAGCGATGGGGGAGGGAGCCTTAATCTTTAAACTTCTGTCTGTAATCAGACCACCGAGAAGGGAAGAGGAAAGTGTGAGGGAGCTGGACCTCTGGTTTTAGAATGGAAAGGGGGTCTGGAAGAACCTCAGGGACAGGAGCAATGTGGGGCCAAGAGGGTGGGGGTTATGGAGATGGAGAATGGGAACAGCCCAGGCAGGAGAGGGAAGGGAAATTGCATGCACTATTCCAAAGGCCCTGAAGCCTCTTTCCTCAAACGGGCTGCGGACCAGTTGCGCGCAGGAGGATCATCTGGGAGCTGCCTCTAGTTGCAGAATTCTAGGCCCCACCCCACACTACTGAATCCTCATTGGCATTATTTAATAGGTCCCCCGGGAGATTTGTATGCACTTCTTTAAAGGACCTGCAAATCCTGCAGCACCCATGCCAGAACCAGATCAAGAGATTCTGGAGGACCAGTAAATTACCTTTGTTACACTTTTAGAAATAAAGCCTTTGAGTCCCAGAGAAGATTGTGAATCTGCCCAAGGAAGAGAAGGGAAGAGATCGTGCCCTGAGGCCTGCATCAGGAGCAGGCCAACCCCCACAGTGGCTATACCGTCTTTTCTTCAGAGATCGGGTATACAGGAGTGGGGCAGGTTCCCAGGACACTACATTGGCTTAGGGCCGGAGGGAACTTGCAGAAGGACACAAAAAGTGTCTTGAGGGGGTTCCCTGACGCTTTTGAGGTGATGACAGCACAGAGGAAGGAACTGAGAGGGCTCCTCTGGACCAGCAGTCTACCCTGTCCATCTGTGAAGTCAGCTGTTATGACCTGGTGGGGTGTGCATGGGCAAGTCCAGGGAATGCCTTGGACTATGATATAAACAGCGCCCTGTGGGGTGTGGAATGTTACAGCTGGCATCTATAGCAACTTCCCCACTCCGAAGTTGCTGATTGCAACGCGTGACACCGCTGTTTCCCTTCATTAAAAGCTAGTGTTTGCCTTTCTGCCACCTCGTAACCTCTCCACACTCCACACTACAGGGGCAAGAGGGCAGGGGTGGATTCCAGCAGACCTGGGCTGGATGCCATTTCTTCAACTTCCAAGTCACTCTACCATGCTGAGCCTGTCTCTCCACCTGAAAAAATTATGGGATAATAATACATATCACAGTAGGATAAGTATAAACTCTGGCACATGAAAGGTACTCTGTAAATGTTAGCTTTTATTATTGCCATATGCTTTTTCAAAAATCCACCTATGAATGATCCACCTAATGAGCGCTGTTTGAATATATAGTATAATAATTCCTCATGTGACCCTAAGCTAAGGACAAACAAATAGCTCTCCAGTCTTCCCTATCAATGCAACCAACACCATCTTCTCCATCTGATGCACCAGCCTAGTAATTCCAGAAAACAATTTAGCAGACGTCTACGGGGTTCCTTCTCTCTGCCGGCGCTGGGTTCCTGCTGGGTCACAGGGATGAGCAGGATGCGGTGCTATTTACTCATAGATTTCAGAGTTTACTGTGAGCAACAAGACCAAAAACTGATAACTGCAAAACACTTGGGTAGGAGACCTGATAGCTGTATATGGGGAGGTTTGTGAGGATAAAGGAGTTATTCCTATCACAATAGACCAAGAGCAGCTACAGAAAGTCATGAGTAGGAGTCTTCCCCCTGGATTAGGAGGCATGGGTGTTCTAGATGGAGGGAGAAGCTTGAACAAATGAAAAGTGGTGTGAGAGCAATATAGAAAAAAGGGCCCCTAGTATCATGACGCCTCATTTCCAATCCCAGCTCTATGCCTTTAAAAAAGCAACAAGAAGCAACGTACTTTGTTTCTTACCCATCAATCAGGTGAAAATTAATCATCGTCTCAAAAGTAACAAGGAGAGGAGCACTTGGGTGGCTCAGTCGGTTAAGCATCTGACTTCAGCTCAGGTCATGACCTCACGGGCCGTGGGTTCCAGCCCCTCATTCAGCTCTGTGCTGACAGCTCAAAGTCTGGAGTCTTCTTGGGATCTGGTGTTTCCCTCTCTCTCTGCCCCTCCCCCACTTGCGCTCTGTCTCTGTCTCTCTTTCAAAAATAAACATTTAAAAATTTTAAAAAACATTTTTTGAAAAAGGTAACAAGGAAATCAATTGAGGAAGTATGTGTAAGAGCCCTTAGCACAGGTCTTGGCACACAGTAGGTCCCAAAAGAGAATATTGGATGAATGAGGAGTGTACAGTGGCAGAAAGTAGACTGATGGGGCTGCATACGGCCCCAAGGAAAGTTCCAGAGTGGATTTCTTAATACATAAACTAAAGAGCCTCACTTTCTTTTGTAAGAAGCAAGCACATCTTTGCAAAGAATAATTCATAGCAGGGATTGTGTGATTTCTGGTCAGACTTCAGAGGCCTTAGGAATCAGGGACACATCTCAGACATTGAATTTTATCCCTTGGACCCAGAATATTTGGACTTAATCAAGCTCTCGACCAGATATTTCCTGATAATTGAGACTCAGGTAAAAACATATGAGCTGGATTATAGTAACACCGGGAGAATTGTCTTCTGGTGCTTCCTCCGGTTTGCAAGTAGTGTTACCTGTACATTTTGCTTGAGCAGGAGGACTGGATGTGAG
This sequence comes from Leopardus geoffroyi, assembly GCF_018350155.1. Lineage (NCBI taxonomy): Eukaryota > Metazoa > Chordata > Mammalia > Carnivora > Felidae > Leopardus > Leopardus geoffroyi. The sequence goes on along the minus strand of NC_059331.1, from coordinate 98,815,585 downwards.
CTTTGCGTTCATACCTGAGTTCCAATCCCAATTCAGCCGCTTCCTAACCTTGTGGATTTGGAAAGCCGTTTAATCTTAGTCATCTGTAAAATCAGGAAAATAATAGTACTGCAGAGAGGTGTTTGAAGGTTAAATGAAGGCATGTATACAGTACTTGAACTGCAGCGGCAATGATTATTCTGTTGAGCTATGATTTGCTTTTTAGCCACAAATTTGAACTGAAAGCAACTGAGTGCTGTCGTCATGCCTCCTTGATCATTCTACCTTTTTCAGGTTAGAGGTTGTCTTCCATTAGAGAAAAGCCTGAATTAGGATGGGGCCGATCTCTTCTGCTCTCCTTTGCCTTCTAGGATCCCATCAGGCTTGATGAGCCTTGTGAGGCAAGCAGTGCACCTATTCTTCCTGTGTGGTTTTGATGCTAAGAAAAGCTAATTTGGCCACCCTTGGTATTTTTCACAGGTCTTGGCCCACTCAGCATTGAGTCTCTTCCTCTGTGTCACGTTTTTGTGGTGTTTTGTATAGGATCTGCACCTTTAACATCTTTTGTGTCTGTCCTTTGAATCCCTTGGAGCACTTTACAAATACTCACGGAGCTTTCTCTTGACCACTGTTTTTCAAAATGGTGGTCCACAATAGCAGTTTTAGTAGATTATGGTCAGCATTTTAAAATGAATGAAATAGACTTGAATAGAAAAGTTAAGAATGTATTACGTATGTTAGGGTGAGTATTTTTTTTTGTTTTAGGGGTGTGGGGAATATGTGCATGCACACTTGTGTGTGTGTGTGTGTGTGCCATGCAGAATGCTTTTCCTGATGCATCATCATTTCCCCTTTTGTTTCTTTATTGTGAACTTTCATGATTATAATGTCCCATTTTTAAAATACCTTTTAGTTTCTTTTTTTTTTATTTTTTATTTTTAAATTTTTTTTTTTCAACGTTTATTTATTTTCGGGACAGAGAGAGACAGAGCATGAACGGGGGAGGGGCAGAGAGAGAGGGAAACACAGAATCGGAAACAGGCTCCAGGCTCTGAGCCATCAGCCCAGAGCCTGACGCGGGGCTCGAACTCACGGACCGTGAGATCGTGACCTGGCTGAAGTCGGACGCTTAACCGACTGCGCCACCCAGGCGCCCCAATACCTTTTAGTTTCTTAAGTCGTGGGGGCAGATCCCAACTTTCCTTTGAAAGTCCACTTTGTAAGTTCAAGTCCATCATTCAGGGAACCACCCTTTGCTTGCAGGCCAGGCCTTCCCCATCTAGTCTTCCATCCCTGGAGCTCTAGCACCCGCCTGGTGTCTCTCCACTCTGGAGGTGGTTCGGGATAAACTGTGGCGCTTTAACAAAGCTGTTAGGCCAGACTCTTTCCAAAGGTGGAATTGGTAGCCAGTGCCGTTGTGGTAGGAACATGTCATGCTTTTTTCTGAATGAAAGGATGAAAGGTCAAACGCCCCCCAATTCCTATCATTTTATACCAAATTGAGAATTTTATCTAGAATGTCCTCTAGCCCACCCTCTTCCTCTGTGACACTAAATTATGAAGAATTTCTCAGCCTATCTCTAGCCAAATAAGATTTCTGGGGGTCCTTGGATAATTGTTGCTACTCACTAAGACTATATTGTATCGTTAGTTCTCAAAAAAAAAATGTTGATTGTTTAAATCCCTTGGTTGTGCTGATGTTGTGGTCCAGTTCTTTTAAATGCCTCATCAATAGTTTTGCTCTGCTTAGGCAGCCTGCTGGTACTTCCTTCTCACATCTGTCCTTTTTTCCTATGTCCTCCACTCAAATATTCCCCATGATGTTTATGCACTCAGATTTAATAAGTTGCTTTCGTGTGTGTGCGTGTGTGTGTGTGTGTGTGTGTGTGTGTGTGTGTGAGTCTTTTTATATTCTGGCCTTGGGTGTGATTTTCTAAAGTTATAAATCCTTTAAGCGCACCTGTGTTTTTCAAGTGACACACCCGAGAGCAGAGGCCCAGTCCAGGCTTTGGAGCCAGACTGGGCAGATGGGTAGGAGGCCCATCTGTCAGCAGCCCTAAAACATCAATGGAGTAAATTGGAACCATGTTGCTATTTAACCCAAATTTCCACATAGGACTCCTTACACAGCAGATGAAATGGTCCCTATTCCTGCCAAAGTGCACAGAGCTGTGGAGAGGACACTGTGTATTTCTTTTGTGGATCTATCCACCTCTGTTAAATAAACACTGAATGTACCCAGAGGCCCCACCAGCCTTGCTCTGGCCTTGACTGGTAGAATTGCTCAGACTTCAGGGACCACTAACCCTGGGATTGAAATCCAGACAAAGTCCAGTTAAGGAGAACTTTACAGGCAGCTTACTTGTGCAACTTAATTATCATTTCTGAATAGTTTTATGTGTGTTTTGTTCCTTTTTTCTCCCCCAGAGCACGACTTAATGCTTTCCGAGAAGTAAAGCCAGTAGAAGTTCCTAACTGTAATTTAGTTAAAGGAATAGGTAAGTATGAGAGCGGAGGGAGTATCTCATTTGAACTTGCAGTATCACCTTGCTATTTATTTGATTAATACACCTGTTTAATTTTGTTCAAAAAGAGAACTATGAACCCAAAGAGAATGGTTAAGTCAGTAGTTGATTATAAATACCAACATACTTGACTTTTGATTTCACCAACACATTGCCAAGGTATTGACAGTTTTTGATAGTTTGTTTTTGTTTTGTCAGTTTAGCAAAAACAATAGTCAGAACAATGATTTAATGGTAATACAACCTGAGGAGATTACAGAGGAGGGACAGAGGATGGAGAAAAAGCAGTGAGTAAGGGGACAAATTTTAAAAGGTCTTTGTACACCTTGGCAGTTACCACAAGGCTTCACCTCTTTTAGTATCGGGGAGGAATATTTTTCCCAGAAGTTCTCAGCAGATTTCCCCTTAGATCTCATTAGTCAGAGGTAGACCACAGGCTGCTGCCCTAGCTGCAAAGGAAGCTGGGAAAGTAATTATCTGGCTTCCATTGTGGAAAGCAGGCTCTGTCAGCAAAGATAAAAGGATAAGGAAATAGCAGCTGGTAGACAACAACAGGGAGTGTCACAGGACTCAAGTCCCCAGATGGTTTCAACCATCTTTGTTATTTGAGGACAGCTTGTTTGAGATCCATGCTTTTGTTATGTTTTGTTTAGAGTTATCTATCTCAGTTGACTAAGGTTGGACAGTCTAGACCATAAGACATAGTCAGCATCAATAAGGTTGGCCAGATATCTTTAAGTGCAATTTTTCCTGGAAAATAGATATGATATCAATATTTGATATTATTGGATGTTTGTAAAACAAACATGTCTACTAAAAGTGTCAATAGAGGGAGCCTGGGTGGCTTAGTCAGTTAAGTGTCTGACTCTAGATTTCGGCTCAGGTCATGATCTCATGGTTAGTGAGTTCAAGCTCCATGTCAGGCTCAGCACTGGTGGTGCAGATTCTCTCTCTTTCCTTCTCTCTCTGCCCCTCTCCTGCTCATATGCTCTCTCTTTCTCTCTCTCTCTCTCTCAAAATAACTAAATAAACTTAAAAAATAAAAATGCATATGGAAACCTATTTGACAATAAAGTATTGTCACTAAGTATAACATCAAAACATCAAAAAAATAAAAAATAAATAAATAAATATATTAAGTGTAAATTTTAATTGCACTTAGTTATATTAATGTCTTCTCATTTTTATAGAATCATATTAGTCAGTTTGAATAAATGAAAGAGTTAATTATTCTGGATCTATCAAATAAGAGCTAAATAGCCTCTTTTTCCAGTTAGGAGTGATAAAGAAAAGGATCAGTAGCTCTCTGCAATAGCCTGCAACAATCTGTACTGACTAGTCTCTTTTCTGGCAGAATCTGGCTCTGAAGACTTGGAGATACTTCCTAGTGGACTAGCTTTCATTAGCTCCGTAAGTGTTTTCTCTCTTTTACAGTGCTCTACACCATTTTCTAGAACAAGCAGCTTAAGTCTTTCATTTAAGCCTGTTATATACCAATGACCACCTTCAAATAAAATAAGCAGTCATATGGTTCAAAAAACAAACAGTATATGCATTTACACTGGTGTTAAAATTATGATTATGTGCCTTCTATGCATATTTGTATTCCTATGTGTATGCTGAACTCTAATATTACCTTGTCTTCCATTTAGTGAAGATTTGTAAGTCCAATGAGTTCAAGAATGGCTTTCCATCAATGGCCTATTCCTTGAAGCCCTTAAGTGGTATACTCAAATATTTACTGAATTGGGTGTATGTGTGTATACATATATATGCGTCTATATGTATATGTATGCATATAAATATAAACACTCACATGTTGGTTAGATTTTACCTTTTTTTTTTTACACTTTCCAGAATAAGCCCTTTAATATAAAATTGTTGATAGGTCATTCCACAATTTCCACACTTTGAAGAGTGAAGCCATCATGTTTGTTGAACTTCTGCATACAAATGACTGTGGTCGTGACATAGCTTAAAACAAAAGAAGCCAACACTCTTGGCTACCCGTTGTAATTTATTTAGTCCAATTTCCTCCTTTGAAGATGCAAAACTAGTCATCTTCTACAGCAGTGTCTTCCAAATTCCTTTTTTAAGCAACAGAATACATATTCCAAGCAAAATCTTATATGGGATTCCAACATCAAAAACAAAAACATAGCTGTGTTGTTCTAATTGAAGGCTAAGAAAGGAATTGTTGACTTCCCCTAAATCTCTGTCCCTGAGATGCTTCCAAGGAACCTGCCAGGAGACATTTTACAAACCATAACCAATGTTCTCTCTATATTCCTTGCTTTATATGGTTGAAGCTCATTAGCAATTGCCCATTTGGTCTACTTTTCCATTTTTTTTTTTTCTACGTTTCTTTATTTTTGGGACAGAGAGAGACAGAGTATGAACGGGGGAGGGGCAGAGAGAGAGAGACACACAGAATCGGAAACAGGCTCCAGGCTCGGAGCCATTAGCCCAGAGCCTGACGCGGGGCTCAAACTCACGGACCGCGAGATCGTGACCTGGCTGAAGTCGGACGCTTAACCGACTGCGCCACCCAGGCGCCCCTACTTTTCCATTTTTGATCTTTGTCATGATTTGGGAGCTGTGGTATGAGACACATAGGGCTTTGCTCTGCTGTTCCTGCTGCTGAAGGGATGGTCTGTGACTGTGTGTTGTGTGGGGTGGCCTGGTGGAATATATGGCTTCCAGACTTCCAGAACCCTTCATGGTCCTATTGCACAAGCCAACCAAGAGGCTTCCCATACAGCCCTATTGCCTGAAGCAGATAGTATGAACCCATGCGCCATCTACCACCTCTATCAGCTTTTGAGATATTTGTAATATGCCCATTTTTTGTCTGCTTAATGTTTTATAAGGGATTAAAGTATCCTGGAATAAAGAGCTTTGAACCTGATAAACCTGGCAAAATACTTCTGATGGACCTAAATGAAGAAGATCCAACAGTGTTAGAACTGAAGATCACTGGAAGCAAATTCGATCATTCCTCATTTAACCCTCATGGGATTAGCACGTTCACAGACGAAGGTAAAAATATTTAATGTTTGTTAAAAACAAAACCAAATTAAAAAAATGTTAAAGTGAATATTTCCTTCCATTCCACTGAAGTGTAGTCATGGTTAATGTTACTATCCTGTTAAACTTGCCCACTCTGTTGATTAAATATAATAATATAACCACTTTAATGCTTGGGAATGGTAACATACTACAGATCTGTAAAGCACTTATTTTTAAAAATACCAACATTCACATTATCCCTATAATTACAATAGCAACAATATGTAGCACTAATCATTATGGGTTCTCCATTTTAAACAATTTTACAGATCCAGAAATTTACAGGGATAGATTTTTCTAACTGAAGGCATCAGCACTGACAGAGATCAACTGACAGAGAGTCACCATGGTCACTTTTCTCTCAGCCCTGTCACCTTCAGTGTCTTTCTGTCCACTGGTTTCTCTGTTTTGTCTTCAAACTAGTTTTCCACATTTCAAAACTATCAACATATTGCCCCCATCCCTTATGCCTTTCTCTCATTTTTTCCTTCCTTCCTTCCTTCCTTCCTTCCTTCCTTCCTTCCTTCCCTTCTTTTTTTTTTTTTAAGAGAGAGAGAGAGAGAGAGAGAGAACAAGAGCAATAGAAGAAAAGAGAGACAGAATCTCAGGCAGGCTCCATGCCCAGTACGGAGTCTGATGAGGGGCTCGATCCCATGACCCCGCAATCAGAACCACAACTCTCGGATCATCACTTGAGCCCAAATCAAGAGTCAGCTGCTTAACTGACTGAGCCACCCACCGTCCCCATTTCTTTCTTTCTGTTTGCAACCATTTTCTTTGTCTCTGCATTAATTCTCAAACCCAGATGCACACAGAAACCCCTGGGGGATTTTATATCAACTGAATTTTTTTTCTTTTAACCTTTTTACCCTTGTTTCTTCCACTCTCCACTCCCCACCTCTGGCAACCAATCTATGAGCTTTGTTTTTGTTTTAGTTTTTAATTCTACATATAAGAGCTATCACATGCTTTTGTTTTTCTCTCACTTAGTTTGCTTAGCATAATACCCTTGAGGTCCATCCATGTTGTCACCAATGACAGGATTTTGTTCTTTTTTATGGCTGGATAATATTCCTCTGTGTGTGTGTGTGCGCGCGCGTGTGTGTGTGTGTTCATCCATCAGTGGACACCTAGGTTGTTTCCATGTCTTGACTATTGTAAATAATGCTGCAATGAACATGGAGGAACATATATCTTTTCAAGTTAGTGTTTTAGTTTTTTTTAGATAAACACTTTAAAGGAAATTCCTGGATCATATGGCAGCTCTATTTTGAATTTTTCGAGGAAACTCCAAAGTTTCGAGGAAACTGTTTTTCATAGTGGCTACACGAGTTTCGATTCCCAACAACAATGCACAAGGATTTCCTTTTTCTCTATATCCTCACCAACACTTGTTTTTTTGTTTTGTTTTGTTTTGTTTTTGTCTTTTTGATAATAGCCATTCTAACAGGTGTGAGATGGTATCTCATTGTGGTTTTGATTTGCATTTCCCTGATGAGTAATGATGTTGATCACCTTTTCTTGTACCAGGACATTTTCTTGGCCCTCTGTATCTCTTCTTTGAAAAAATATCTTTTTGGATCTTCTGCCTGTTTTAAAATCAGATTATTTACTTGCTTGTTTTTGCTATTGAGTTATATGGGTTCTTTATATATTTTGGATATTCGCCCCTTATCAGATATATGGTTTGCAAATATTCCTTTCCATTCGATAGGTTGCCTTTTCATTTTGTTGGTGGTTTTCCTTGCTGTGGAGAAGCTTTTTAGCTTGTTGTAGCTCTACTTGTTTATTTTTGCTTTTGTTGCTTTTGCTTTTGGTGTCAGGTTTAAAAGAATCATCACCAAGATCTATGTCAAAGAACTTACTGCCTATGTTTTCTTCTAGGAGGTTTATGGTTTCAAGTCTTCTACTCAAGTCTTTAATCCATTTGTAGTTAACTTTCGTGGATAGTATAAGAGTGGTTGAATTTCATTCTTTTGCATGTAGCTGTCCAGTTTTCCCAACACGATTTATTGAAGAGCCCATCTTTTCCCCATGGTATATTCTATATTCTTGGTTCCTTTGTCATAAATTAATTGACCACAAGCCATATATAGGTTTATTTCTGGGCTCTCTATTCTGTTCACTGATCTATGTGTCTATTTTTATGCCAGTACCACATTGTTTTAATTTTTATAGCTTCATAATATAGTTTGAAATCAAGGAGCATGACACCTTGCTCTTCTTTTCAAGATTGCTTTGGCTATTTGTATTTTGGTGTGTGTGTGTGTGTGTGTGTGTGTGTGTGTGTGTGTCTGGTTTCATACGGATTCCAAGACTATTTTTCTATTTCTATAAGAAATGCCATTGGAATTTTGATATGGATTATATTGAATCTGCAGATTACTGTAGGGACATTTTAACAATATTGATTCTTCCAATCCAAGAGCATGCTGTACCTTTTTATTTGTGTCTTCAATTTTTTTCATTAATGTTTTACAGTGTTCAATATATAGGTCTTTCACCTCCTTGTTTAAATTTATTCTGAAGTCTTTTATTCTTTTTGATGCAGTTGGAGATGGGATTGTTTTATTTCTCTTTCTGATAGTTCTACTCAGCATATAGAAACGCAACAGATTTCTGTGTATTGAAGTTGTATCCTGCAACTTCACTGAACTTGTTTAGTAGTTCCAACAGCAGGGAGTTTTAAAAAGCCTAGTGAAGGGGCGCCTGGGTGGCCCAGTTGGTTGGGCATCTGACTTCGGCTCAGGTCATGATCTTGCGGTTCGTGAGTTTGAGCCCCACATCGGGCTCTGTGCTGATGGCTCGGAGCCTGGAGCCTGCTTCGGATTCTGTGTCTCCCCCTCTCTCTGCCCCTCCCCTGCTCATGTTCTGTCTCTCAATAATAAATAAATGTTAAAAAAATTAAAAAATAAAAAGCCTAATGATCAGATCCCAGCCCCAATAATTCTGATTCAGTAGTCGGTTTGAAGAAGGCCTGGGTGGCAGTACTTGTTAAAAGTTCTCCAGCCTTAAAATATAAGGCTGGAGTGGAGAGCCACGTCTGTACTCATGGCCTCCATCTCCTCCGCAGACAGTCCCTCCTTCCATCTTTCTTTCAGACTTTCTCCACTGTGAGTGACTAAAACTGCTGCCCTAAAGTCACCAGCAATGTCCTTATTAACAAACTTTCTTTCTCCCAATTCTCCCTCCCTTCCTTCCTCCCTCCCTTCCTTCCTCCCCTCCCTTCCTCCTTCCTTCCTCCACCTCATTTTATGCTGTTGACCACTTTCTCCTTCAAGTAAATTGCTCCTCCCTGATATTCCAATATACTTATCTATCTTAGTTCTAACCCTACTACAGGCTTTTCCCTGTTCATTGTTTCACCATTTATTTCAAAATCTCTGAACATTCCCCAAAAGACTGATCTTTTGCCTCCTTTTATTTGCTCTATTTCAGAAAGTTCAGCCAAATCACACCCCTTAACTGTCCCTGCTTTCCAAGAGAATACTGTTAATTGGGTATTCTTTTTTCTTTTTTCTTTTCTTTTTTTAGTCGGCTTTTCAGTTCCATTTCTGTAGCTTACTAGATTATTCTATTTGGGTTCCTCTCCTATAGCTGCTTTAAACTCAAAATGTTGAAAACTGATTTTTCATCCTTTTATCTTTTTTCTTTACCTATATACCCCATATGAAGTCTCTTCTTTTATATAGACGTGTATAGTCCCCTTTCAGTGATCTCCCCACCCATTTATCAACATCATATTTTATTTTTAAAACATTTTTAAGTGCAAAGAAATACACTGTTGGGTATGTGTACACTTTTAAAAATAGAAGGGAGTAATATTACACAAACCCTTCTATAAAGTGCTTTTGCATTTATCATTACGTTATGGACTCCCTTCTCTGATTTCTATGACAGTGCATTTAGAGCTCCTTTGCAATGGCTGTTTAAGATTCAGTTGCATGGGAGTGCTGTAATATTGTTCTTCTGTTGATGGATATTCAGTCTGTTCCTGCCTTTATGTTCATTGCAAACAATGCCAAAATAAGCATTCTTGTATATATATCTTCTGTGAATATTTCCTCAGGAAAAATTCCTAGAGGTGGAATCTTCCGCACACAACACGAATCTGGGTTTCAGTCCTCACTTACATTTGATTTCTGACTCCCCCACTCCTCAGCCATCATCAGGGACTTTTGATGCTTCCTGTCAAATGTCCTCCTACCCTTTCTTGCCATTTCTTGTCTATGCCACCCTTCTGGCCCGGTGCCGTCTCCCCACACACCTGGATTACTACTGTAACTTCAGGTCAAGCTAGTCCTTGGCTCCAAGGCCCCAGTGACTAAGCCCTGCGTCCTTACCTTAAGATTGGCCTTGGCTAGCTACATCTATGGCTGCAGGCTTCACACTCTTTCTTTCCCTCACTCTACTCCATCCAGAACCTTACTATTCAGTGAATGTGCCAAGGAAGCTCCTGCCTCAGGCTTTTTGCACACTCTCTTCCCTCGCCTGGAAATGCTCTTTCTCTACATACTCACGTGGTTTGGTCTCCTATTATCATTTTGTTTTCTGCTTTAACATCACTTCTTCAGAACTTCCCTGACTCTCAGGAAGAAAACATCTCATTACCCTTCATTCGGTTGTCTGGTTTTAGTTTTCCCTTTGTAGCACTTAGCACCAGTTAAAATAAACACTTGTTTGTCGAATGGACAAACTATAAGGAGCCTTCTAGTTGACTTCTCTGTTCAAATCTCTTCAGTCCAACCCACGAAACTTTGTATTGTTTTTTTCTTAAACACCAATTTGGTTACACCAAAGGTTTCCAAAGACTTGCTGCTTCTAAAGGCAAAGACTGTAATAATCTAACTTCGCTCGCCAACACTAATCACACCTTCTTGACCACTTAGATTGGCCTCTTTTATGTCTTAAAGCCATACTGACTCACGGAAGCTGCTTCCCTTTGATAACATCTCTCAGGTGTTCTTTTTATGGAATTGATCATTTTACACTGTAAATCGTACCTGAGCACACCTTCTCACATTGGTATTCTCCACATCTTTTATCTCTTTTATCTCAGCTCTGCATCTTGCTGAGACCATTTGCAATAGAAAGCTTAACAAGCTCTTTGGAGTTTTAGTGTCAAGATCTGCTCGTTCTTAAGGTGAGGATTCCTCCCCCACCCCCACCCGTCCCTTGGAGTTTAGAGGTTTTTAGAGACTGTCACTACTTCTTCCTTTAGCCATTTTTCTTTGGAGCAATCACAAGTGCTTCTCTCTACAAGGAGATGAAAATATTCCATCTGCCTGACACCCTAAGTACTATTTGGGGGTGGGTTGAAATTGCTTTCTGGAGACAGGGCTGACAGCTGAGAGCTCAGTTAACGTTTCGAGTTTTGTTTTTCATCTCTTCTCAGATAATACCGTGTACCTGCTGGTGGTGAACCATCCAGATTTTAAGTCCACTGTTGAGTTGTTTAAATTTCAAGAAGAAGAAAAATCACTTTTGCATCTGAAAACCATCAGACACGAACTTCTGCCTAAGTACTGAGATACATCATATTTCTATTTTCCTTTCAAACCAGTGGATGGTTAATCTACCTTTAGTTTTTCCTTTTAGCCAGAGTGGGAGGGGGGAACAATGGCTAGTTGACTTTCCTTTCTAATGACCACAAACTCCTCCAAGTGTTCTTCTGTGGATACTTTTGAGGATTAAAACCCTTGACAGAAGACCTATTCTCTTCCTTTTTCATTTCCCAGGCTGCCCGGATGCTGACTAATGGCTCCCGGCCCAAAATGTCCATTCGAACTGTTATCAAGAAATAACTCTGATCTTCTCCAAAACCACATTTAGTATTTCAAATCCAAACCGGTTTCACAGATGAATTCCACATCTTGAGCTTGCTTATTTATTCATTCATTTATTTTTGTATTAAAAAAATAGAATCTTAGATATTTCTATGAATTAGAAACATATACCCAAGGGAGATCTGAAATCTAGTGCCTCTAAGACCTTCCTGTACTGTCTCTACTGCTGTTTTTTGCATGTGATTTGTGTAAGAAATTTATCTGTGGTTAACACTCAGCTCCAATCCTAGACTTTTTGATAATATAACACAAGGAAAAAGAAAGCACTCAGGGATCCCTGATCAACCCCACATAAAGTCAACTTCCTCACTTGCCTTAGGATTTGGTTTATGAGGTTAGTGATGGATTTGGGACAATAATCTGACGCTGTCTTCCCAAACAATCTTTATCCTTTAATCATTAAGATTTTCTAGAATCCCAGCCTTTATTTGAATAACTAACAGTCAGCATTAGCAGGATTTGTAAATCTAGATTTCTTTTAAACCTTGTGTTATTTACACGCAGGGGGCCTAGCAGAATGCTTAGCATATCGCATCGTATGCACTCAGGGTTCCCAGTATCCCCTCTTCTTTTTTTCTTACCTGGTGGTTTCAAAGACAGAGAAATTGAAGTTGGAGAGAAATGGAGTTACTGGATGAAGGCCAATCCACTAATTAGTAGTTGAGTAGGTACTATATGGCTCAAATCTTCTGCATCCCTGGGATGGGTGAAAATTCAAAGAACAGCTTCTGGTGGGACAGTTCATTCATACATTCATTCAACAAATATATTGTGGAAAGAGAATGAGAAAACTGAGTGTCTGGCAAATATGCCACATATTAAGATCTCAATTAGGAAAAAGTATACTGAATGGAGAGGCTGGGCTAATAATAATAATAATAATGATAATAACAATGAGCTTTAACTGTTAGGCACTGCAATAACCAATTTAAACTGATGACTTTATTATCTTTTACAAATGCTAAGTGCTATTATTATACCATTTGGGATTTAAAACAACAACAACAACAACTTTGAAGCTTGGAGTGTTTAACTTGCCTCAGATGATACTATCAGTAAAATGTGTATAGCTAGGACTTGAACCCTGGTAGCTTGAGACTGAAGCTGTTTCTCTGAGCCACTATGAAATAGTGAAACTTACTTTATTTGTTTCACAACTAATCTTGGAAATCTCAGATTTTTCCAGTCTCCCAGGGTTAGAGTATTTTTTCTGGGCCAACTGCAAAATTATTTGTCTTTGGCAATATAGAACCAAACCGAAAATAACCATAGTGCCACAATTAACCAAAATTCTGCTCTTTGAACCAAAGGACTAGCCATGTATATTTTCTGTTTTGTATTTGATGGTTGTTTATACTGCTGTTTATAGCATCAATGTTCCTGTTACCAATCTATTATGATTTAAGCATATTATTAACTATAACACAGTAGTCATTATTGGTCGTCTGCTATATGCCAGGCATAATGTCAAAGTCTTCGTACTCATTCTTTTATTTTATTTCCCTAACCTCTCAAGGTACAGAGAGGAAATGGAGGCTTGGAGTTTAGTCACATGCTATGGCCCCATATACGTAACAAGCAACGTCAGCATTCAAATGGGGTCTATAAGATTTCAAAGCTATGGGGTGACTGGGTGGTTCAGTTGGTTAATAATGCTTCGGACTTCGGCTCAGGTCATGATTTCACCTTCCTGGATTTGAGCCCCTCGTCAGGCTCTGTGCTGACAGCTCAGAGCCTGGAGCCTGCTTCAGAGTCAGTGTCTCCCTCTGTCTCTGCCCCTCCCCAGCTTGTGCCCTGTTTCTTTCACTCAAAAATAAACATTACAAAAAAAGATTTCAAAGCCATTACTCTGACACATCCATCTCTGCTCCTTTTTATGAAAAACAGGCAAATGATTATAAAGTATACTCATTTTGGATATTTACTTTTAAAAAGGAGAGGGAAAAAAAGAGAAAGAGGAAAGAGGTTTATGCCTGGAGCCTGTACACACTAATCCTAAATTCCTAGACGTTTTTCCTCATGTTGTGATAATGGCCACCATTGACTGAGGGTTTAGTGAGTGGCAGGCTTGCCACAAAGCACACAACAGGCATTGTGTCAAATTAAGATTCTGACCCTTAGTCTTAGACTAATGAGCTGTATGAATTTGGGAAAATTATTTAACCTCTCTTTACAGATGAGAAAACTGAGGCTCTGTATGCTTATCTAACTGGCCCAGGAGCCCAGAGCTGCGTCAGAGCTGATGTGCTGGCTATTACGCCCCTGCAATAGAGCGGAGATAATTCTCTCCCAGATAATAGCCCTGGGGAACTTCTGTCACCTCAATCAGCAAAGAATGACTCACTTAAGTGTTCACTGTTGTACCTATTAAAGCAGAAAAATGGACTCATGTATCTTAGATTTTCAGTAACAGAGAGAATCAAAATCAGAAAGAAAATATGCCATAGCGTGCTGTTTCTGAGCATTCTTGTTCATGGACATTTTACTCAGTTTACAACCATGAAACTTTAAGGCCGGAAGTGAACTTTTAAAGCTGATATATAGACCAGTCCATCTCATCCTTTTACAGATAAGGAAACTGAGGCCAGGGCTTCATGTGAAATCATTGATTTTGCCTAAATTGCACAGCTAATAGTAGCAAAACTTTAAAATGCAATTCTCAAGATTGCCCACTGGCAGTCCTCCCACTGTCTGATGATGTCTCAGATTGTTCTAGATGAGAGTGAGTTCTAGATGAACATAAATAAATTGTGCCCTGATAATGATTCTTGGCCTAATTTAATGTCTACTGAATTTAATGTATCTACACACACACACACACACACATCATAGCACTATTTTTAAGATACAATTAATATGATTTTTAAAAATATCTTTTTATTTATTTTTGAGACACACACACACACACACACATACACACACAGAGCAGAGGAGGGGCAGAGAGAGAGGGAGACTAGAATCCAAAGCAGGCTCCAGGCTCCGAGCTGTCAGCACAGAGCCTGACACGGGGCTTGAACTCAAGAACCTGGAGATCATGACCTGAGCAGAAGTCAGATGATTAATCGATTGAGCCACCCAGCTGCCCCTAATAGGACTTTTATGTTACATTGCTAGAGCAACTTTTTGGGTTTTTTTTTTTAGAGTAATTGTCTTTAGGTGGGACTAATGCCTTATTAATTCTGTGCAGTAATAGCTAGAGTGAAACTCCATCCCACATCTTGATTTTAGGAACAGACATTAATGAATGCTAATCAATGCATAATCCTGTAATGTACAACACCTTTGCCTGTATATATCATATGTGTGTGTGTTTGAATTTGCAGTTTGAATGATATTGTTGCTGTGGGACCTGAGCACTTTTATGCCACAAATGATCACTATTTTGTTGACCACTACTTGAGGTCCTGGGAGCTCTATTTGGGTTTAGCGTGGTCCTATGTTGTTTACTATAGTCCAACTGAAGTTCAAGTGATGGCAGATGGATTTGACTTTGCCAATGGAATCAACATTTCACCTGATGGCAAGTATGTGAACTCTTTCAAATCTCGTACATTCCCCCAGATTCTTGTTAGATATCTTTTGAACATATTCATTCTCTAAATAATGTGGCACGTTTTAACATGTTATCCTGGTAAGAGGAAATTAGGAAGAACTTTAAAATGTCTTAATTTTTCAGGGGATAAAATTCATCAAACAAAACTTTTCTATTTTGTGTAGGCATACTCTTTAAATTTGTTTTGTGTGGGTGGGGGGAATCTATGCTAAACATTTAGTATTGCTAAATAGCTTTGTTTTGAGGGAAGATTTCTGAGTGCATTATAAGATGAACAGCATGCAGTTATATATCTCAATAGTGCTGGTTTTTGACAAGATAAAGAGGTTGCACCAAAATGCAAATCAAGACACTGCTTTCTTAAGAAAGTGTTACTATGGGGGAAAAGTCTGCCCCTCCATCCCCTAAAAAATTTAAAAAGAGCTGTATATCCATCCATATATCCTTCCTCATCTTGTATCATCATGGATTTCAGAGGGTTAGTAACATAATTAAAGGAAACATCATGGACAACTTTCAATTATTTATAGCACTTCCTGGTTTTCCAAAATAACAGATAATAAATCATTATTTCTCTTTTTGCTCTGGGATGCATTGACCACAGGTCTCTGTGATGAGTGTGGCATTGCACTGTGTGCAAAATACTAAATGAACAGGGTCAGGACCAGACTCAGGGGAAGAGGGAGGAAGACTTCTCTCAGATCCAAGCCGAGCATCTTGTCTTCTCTCATGCTTTCTCTGGCCTAAAACAAGAGCCTGATGGTCAAGGGGCTTTCCTGCAGCCTGCCTGAGAGAACCCATTATCCTCTGAAATGCAGAATCTGGGGTTTGTCACTCTATTGACAAACTAAGAGAAGTAGTATAATACATTTTGCTCCCAGATGTTAAGAGCTGGTACTAGGACCAAGTGTCTTCCCTTCTAGTCAGGGACAACTAAGTTCTTATCTTTAGAAATAACTTTTCAGAAATTAAAACTCTTTTGTGTACTATAAACTCATTGAGGTTTTTTTTCAGAATTTGGTGTGCTTTGAGATGGGCCCTGTTTTCCGGTCTCTAAGCAAAGTTTTTTCTTAGGAAGAGTTATTACAACTTCACCGTAACCTTTTGAGTTGCATTACTTCAAGTGCTTTGATGTCGCTCTTTCTTCTTTGAAGGTATGTCTATATAGGTGAATTGCTGGCTCATAAGATTCATGTGTATGAAAAGCACGCTAATTGGACTCTAACTCCATTGAAGGTAAGATGTATTAACACTATAAGTTTGCAGAGTGATAATTAGATTCTAATTGATTTGTGAAATTAAAAGTGAGCAAAAAAGGATTGTCTAATTGGAGTGGGTGAGAACCAATTTTTCACTTCTCTATTAAGAGTCAACAGCACCGTGTGTGTTTGTTGTTCACTTTCATTTGGCGGCAGAGTGGGAAGCAGCAAACCAAACATCCACCTATGAAACTTTGATTCTTTCTGCCCTTGTGAATTTTCAGTTGGGCATTGTATAGCTCAGTTCCCCTTCCCTTCCTCTCCTCCCTCCTTTCTTCCCTCCTCTTCTCCCTCCCCTTTCTCTCTCTCCCTTTTATTTTTTCCTCCGTGTTGATGGAACAGCAAAGAAATGGCCTCAACTGGTATTTCATATGACAGCGCTCTCCACAATAATTATAAATAATATACATATAAAGCCCCATAAAATATAAAGTACTCCCAGTGACCACCACATGCCCCAGCAATCCATCACTTTGCAACCTTTGTCTCAGTGCTTCCCCCTCTTGATCTCGAAGGTTCCTGAGCTCAGCAGGGACCCTGCCTCAGGTGGGACACTTGTTCCCTCTGCTCAGAGCATCTTCTTCCAGATCTCTGTGGCTCTTTCATTCATATCCTTCCAGTTTTCACTAAAATGTCCCTTCAGCAAGGCATTCCCTGGCCACCTAATCTAAGCTTGCGACTCTGCTCGCCTTGCTACACACACACACCATTAGTTTGCAACCTCAGGGGCTTCCTGGTGCAACCTGAACTCACCTCGCTCTACATGGAGGACAAGAAGAGACAAAGAAAGAGGCAGACCACTCCAGATCGGTTGATGGCAGGTTTAATAAACAAGGGAACTTATTTACTTGGCTTGTCTTAGGCAGCTGCAAGATGAGTTTCTCTCCACACCTGCCTGCCAGAATCTTAAAAGTTTATATAGAGGCCTTAATGGGGCTCAGTCACAGGTACCATCCAGATGGGCTCTACAACACCTACCTCTGTCGAGGCTGTGCCCTTGGAATGGTTCCCACTGTGCAAACAGTGGGCAGAATGTACATTTCAAGGGCAGGGAAGAGGATGAATAGCTTTCAATTGTCCAGGTCCAGCTTGAGGGTCAACCAGTGGTCATGTCCTCTCAATGACCTGCTCCAACACTCCATCCCTTGTGATAGCTCTTACAATCTCATCCACGCCCCTCTTTTGCAATGTGCCCAGGGCAGTCAGCAAGGGGTTTCGATAGCATGTGTGCAGCTTGTTTAGTGGCTATCTGGCTACACTGGAGGCAGATACTATAGCAACAATATCGGTACAGGCAAGAGTAAACACAAAGTAAGGCCATGATTCCCCAAATCAGTGGTGATTTCTTCCTCCAAGAGCCCCCAAATCTGAACCACTGATTTATTAAGTTCCCTGAGCTGAGGGTCAAATCAGTCAGGGTATTCACTTGTGTCCTTATGTGATTTAATAAAGATGACACATTAGCAGACTCCTCAGGTATGGACACACAACATTCTGTTTGGATAATGGCAAAGAGGTGGTGATAGTGTTCGAGGCCATCCTATTTTGGATGACAGCTTTTATCATTAGAGACATTTCAATGTTCAGTACAGACAGGCTTTGTTATCATTTAAGGCTTGCTGGATGAATTTGGTAGGGGCTTTGATGTGTGCTCTAACACCCTCCGGGACAATGGAGGGAACAAAGCCAGTGGCCAACTGATCATGCCAGTGGAAATAGAGTGTGCCCACCTGGCCTGGAAGGGAGGGAGCTTGGCAGTTGTTATGGTGGGGTGGACTCTCCCGAATGTCCAGGAAAAACACAGAGTGTAGGGGCCCAACCACATAGGTAGAAGCCATGACCCAAGATTGGGGCCACATGAACACTGGGCCCCACTTGTGGCCACCCAATCAGTACCTGGGCAGTGTGACCTGTCAGCACCAAAGTAGTTGCCATCCTTTAATATGATAGAATAATTATACGGTACGAGCGATATCCATCCCAAGGATACATTCCTGGTACAATTGGGTTGGTTCTGTTTAGAATGATTTTTCTGTTCCCAACATAGGGGTATCTGGGGGTTCCACTGTCTGTAGCCCTGGTAACCCACATAAACCCATCTCAAATCTGAGCATAGCCACCCCTAGCTCCAATGATGGTATTTCTAGGATTCTTCAGTCAGCAGTTTGATGGGGTGCCTGTGTAGTTGGACAGAAAAAGAATACCCATGCCCAGTGTTACTGATAGTGTGTGCCATAAACTGGTATTCTGGATTAGTATTGGTAATATCAGATGGATTGAAAGTACTACTCCTAACTTGCTGTTTCTTTTTTTTTTTTTTTTTTTTTTAATTTTTTTTTTCAACGTTTATTTATTTTTGGGACAGAGAGAGACAGAGCATGAACGGGGGAGGGGCAGAGAGAGAGGGAGACACAGAATCGGAAACAGGCTCCAGGCTCTGAGCCATCAGCCCAGAGCCCGACGCGGGGCTCGAACTCACGGACCGCGAGATCGTGACCTGGCTGAAGTCGGACGCTTAACCGACTGCGCCACCCAGGCGCCCCTAACTTGCTGTTTCTTAATGTACTACTTTAGGGCTTTTGGATCCCCTCCCCAGCATGGTGATACCTACTATGGCAATCCTGACCAGCAAGAGAAGGGCAGCTCTCCACATATCTGACAATTGAATTGATTTTTTTTTGTCAGGCGTATGAGTGGTCCACTGTAGAAAGGTATTTTCCTCGGGTGCCCATTCTGTGACTGGACACTACAGGAACAGCAGAAGTTTTCAGGCTGAAAAAAATAGATATTTAGTAGGAACTTACATGGAGATCATCCCCTTCTTTAAGAATTACACTTGTGGCCTCATCCTTAGATGTTAATGTGGCTGCAGCTTTAGGCATTTGACCATGTGGTGTGTACCATACATGTTGGCCAGGGAAGGCAGCACCGTCAGGCATGAGGAGGTGGACTGGGAGCAGGATATGCCAGACTAGGACCCCTACCCTTTCCCCTCTTTCAGATACAGCGCACTTCAACAGGTCCAGCCTACAGCAGGACAGTGGGATCCAGTGCAGCCTGAGTAGTTCCCCTTCACCCATCCTATGCAAAGTAAGTCGCCCATCCTGGAGGGACATCTCATTGCAAATTCCAGTAGATAATGCTTTGCTCAGGCATGATGGGGCTTGGTGTTTTCAGCAGCATAGTTCCTTGATCCATGGAGAGAGTTGGCACAATGGCTGCCTCTCATGACTTCTGGACCCTTTCAGTATTGGGTGCCTTGGTAGGGGTCCCTAGTCTGGCATCTGGAGAAACAGGGCCCTACTGGTCGATCATTCAAAGATATGTAGTCCACCTGGCCAAGGTGGTTTTACTTGTTAGTAATTTCATTTGCTGCTTTAATATTCCATTTTTCCTTTCTACCACTCTTGCTATTTGTGGGTTATAGGGAAGATGGAGCTTCCATTCAATGTTGTGTTATTTTGCCCAGTTTTGCACATGATGACTTTTGAAATGTGACCCCCAATTACTGTCTATTCAATGATGGTATTCATCCATATTACTCAGCTTCTCTAATCCCCTGATGGTGGTAGCCATGATGACGAGGGAAAGCTTAGTTTAGGCCAGATGTGGTGTCCACACAAACCAAGGCATATTTAGAACCGCACTCACAGGCAAAAGGCTAATGCAGTCAATCTGCCAATCCCAGCAGATGGCCTCAGACTTCTTTGGCAGTTGCCTTGGGTGCTGTTTAAAACATAAAGGGCATGCTGCTACTGGATTGACTAAGTCGCTGTATTTTGAGGGCAATGGAGCCTCCTTGGAGATATACCCTCCTACCAGGGCACTGGGATGGCTACTTTTTTAATGCACCCAATCTCTGTATCTACGAAAGTGTTAGTTGCTAGTGCTTATACCCAAGCCAGGACATCGGCTTCCTGATTGCCAAAGGGTTTCAGTCCCTTGTGAGCTGAGATGTGGAAGCCAGTGAGGACTGACTGTCTCAGGTTCTTGCAGGCAGGCTCAAATATTTTTCCATGTATCCTGACCCCACCAGGGCTTACTCATGATTATTCACCTTTCGCTTTGCCATTGTCCAAGCCATAGGATGAATCCCTTTAGAACAGCCCAACTGTCAATGCAAAGGGTTAATGGTCAGGGTTAATGAGTCATCACCAAATGGCCCCTCCCCTTGTTGGGGCTGCAGTTTCTTTCCGCTTCCATCCAGATGGTGTCAGTGTCGGGCTGAATAGAAACTGCAGCGCCCCTGGATGGATTCCCTTGACTAGATCCATCCCCCACTCCCTCTCTGCAGGCTGTTGGGGCTGCCACAGGAATGGGGCCTGGGAGGGGTGGTGCATCTTTAGGATCTACATACTCTACAGGGCCCAGTAGCGCCCTCATTTCTAGAGACAGTGGGCTGGTGGACAGAGTGCTCCTCTGCGGCAGATAGGAATGCCACTTGGCCAACATGGGGGTTTGAGCCGTGGCCAAACCCACTTATCTCCACTGAGATAAGTCAGTGGAACATATTCTCAATCCACCCCTTGAAAGGAAGAAAAATTCTTACTTTGAGATACTCTTCCTTCCTGAGAGGCTCCACCTGGAGCAGCACTGTATACACTGCTGGGAACTGTTGCCCTATGGGGTATATGGAGTTTCTGTCCCCTTCCAGAGCTGGGCCCAAAATCCTCGGGGAACTCTGTCCTCCTGTGATCCCCAGCCCAGTACCCACTTCATACCTTCTGGAGTCACAGACCCATCTAACTCAAACGGTAGCCCTGCTTGGGAGATGCCCAGAGCTTTAATACCCTAAGCTTTCACTAGTACTTTTGTCTTCTCAAAGGTGACTTGTTGCCCTTATCCACAGACCCACACATGTCCTTTTTTTAATCAGTCCATATAAGGGACAGAGACACGGTGCCAGATGGGGAAAAAAAGTTCTCCCAAACCCCAAAATCCCCACAAAGGCTTGTACCTCTTTCAGGTTCTTAGAGATTGTTAAGCTTGCATCTTATCAATCACAGCTTCTGGAACATGTGTCTGCCTAACCAAATGACTCCCAAAAAGTTTATGGCAGTTCCTGGGCCTTGATTTTTTGTGGGTTCGTGGCCCATTCTCTCTCTTGCAGCTGTTCCAAGAAAGCTTGGAGAATGTCCTGCAGCGTGTTCTTGGATGGTTTCTTCTATCTCCTTATGCTCTGGAGCAATTTATTGACAGTTACCATTTTCCCCAAGGGTGACAGGCCTACTGGTTCCCAGTGGGTGTTTCCTTCCAACACTGGTTTGATTACTACAACCCAGGTCCGGACTTCACAGATAAGAGGTTTGCAGTTTCACCTTGTAGGATGTCAATGCCCAATATGATCTCTGGTATTGGAGAGACAGAAACCTCATATTCTTAGAGTAGAGGGGAACACTCAATTTGTAGTGTCAAAAAACTTTCTTAACCATAACCATTTGTTCTGTGTAACCATTGATGATGCTGAAAACTTCTCAGGCTTACCAGGTATTAGAGTACATTTGGATCTAATATCCACTGGTTACTTCTGGAGGACCAGTGAGTAGTGTGTTCAGCTTGAGGCCTCTGATGGTCCCCAACTGCCCTCACTTCCAGGCAGTCCTGGCCTACATCTATCCCTGGGGTACAGGAGGAACTCACCCCAAATAGGACTGTGTTCCCAAAGCTTCTGTTAGAGCAGGCAGGGAATCAGGGATGGGAAGGGGCAGACGGAGCAGGTCTGAATTGTTGTTCAGGTTTGATGGCTTTCCACAGGCCGATGAGTACAGTGCTGAGTTGTCAGTCCTTCCATTCATGTGGGGTCCCTGCAGCAATCCGGTTAAACCACATTTGCTTCCGGGTTATTTTTACTGGACCTTTATAGTCATTTGGGATAGCCTTTTGTTTTTATGGGTGACTTCTCTGTCTCAAGTCTTTCCCACAGCCATTCCTAGGACTTGTCAGTTTTCCCCAGATCAACAATGGATTGCCCAACATTATAAATGTCTTGTCTCACAACTGGGCTCAACATGGACACGAGTGTCCCATAACGGGTGTTGGGGGTGGACTGGAGTATCCTAGCTTTCATTCTTGCAGTGAATGTGGCCTAATCAGGGCCTTCAAACACAGAGGCGGAGATTGCCTGTCTCATTCCCAGTTCCCTAAGATTGTTGTTCCTCCTCTATAGATTTTCAGGAGTCCACATGCCCAGGTAGGTGCCCCTTATTGGACCAAACATCACTGCAAGCTACAATAGTCTAATCTGTAATGGAGTGAGTACTTTGAGCCTTTGAGCTCCTTCCAGGTGCTACTAGACAGCAGGGTATGTGCTGATATTGCTCATTTTCTCTGCTTCCTGCCCAGTCAGAGAAATGTCATCTCCCCCCCCCCCCCCACTACCCCCCCCCCCCCCCCCCCGCCTGCCTGTATCCCTTAGGTGCATTAACCATGTCAGGATACTTTTCCTGGCTCTTTGCTGGAACTTGGCAGCTGTATCAATAAGCTCACTGGGAGTACATTCTCTTTTCGTGTATCGTTTTGCTCAGTTGGAGGCTGCCCCACTAGCTGGGGTTGTCGTGGTGCTGTTGCTTTCCTTTGTTTTAGGGGTTGGACAGCACGGGGCATTTTGTTCGTTCCACTGTCAATCACCACAGCATCCTCCTCTTCACTATCCTCACTTTTCCAGGGGCTCCACCTCCTAGAGTCCCAATCACACTTTGTCAGGGCACTTGGACCTTAATCCGCCGCAGCTTGCGCCCTCCTAGCTTTGCCAAGCGCCACGCAAGGTCTTCAAATGACCATCCTGCTCTCTCACCTTGTCTGCCAGCTCCAAAGCTACAGAGTAGGGGACACCCACATGTCTTTCTCTGATCTCAACTCTTCTTCTGGCTTTCTTTTTTTTTTAATTAAATCCATTTATTTAAAAAACTTATTATTGATGTATTGTTGACATACGACGTTATATTAGTTTCATGTGTACAATCTAGTGATTGAGAATTCTGCACATGACTCCATGCTCATCACAAATGTAGGCATCATCTGTCACCATACAATGGTATTACAGTATTATTGACTATATTTTTCATTTTTATGACTTATTGATTTTATACCTGAAGTTTGTACCTCTTAACCTTCTTCGCCTATTTTGCTGTCCGCTCACCCCATTCCTCTCTGGCAACCACCAATTTGTTCTTTGTATTTATGAGTCTGTTTTTGCTGTTTCTTTGTTCGTTTGTTTTGTTTTTTTTTTTTAGATTTCACATGTAAGTGAAATTATGTGGTATTTGTCTTTCTCTGTTGGACTTATTTTACTTAGCATAAAATCCTCTAAGTTAATCCATGTTTTTGCCCAAATAGGGGGGCAAGGAGAGATAAAAGAAGAAGGCAGACAGACTGGCAGGTGGCAGGTTTAATAAACAAGGGAACTTACATACGAGGCTTGTTTTGAACAGCCTTAGGACAAGTAGATCTCCACACCCGTCCACCAGAATCTTTAAGGTTTATATAGAGGCCTTAACTGGATTCAGCCACATACACTGTCCAGATGGTCTCAATAACACATTACTCTCTCAAGGCTATGTCCTTGGAACACTTCCCACTGTGGAAGCAGTGGGCAGAATGTACATCCCAAGGACAGGGGAGGGGTTAAGGAGCCTCTGATTGCCTGGGCCCAGCTTGAGGATCAACTGGTGGTCACGTCCTCTTGATGACCTCCTCCAACACACACACACATACACACACACACGTGCACACATACACACTTATACTTCCTTTCTCCTTATAGCTTCATTTTCCCTTCAACATTTATTACTAATACTATATATTTAACTTATATTTTATAAGTGAAATACTCTATATTTTATTTATCTTCTCAACTGTCTGCCTCTTCTACTAGGGTGTAAGTTCCAGAAGGACAGGTAATTTTCTATTTGTTCCTGGAAGAGTTCACCAACATGTGGTAGGCACTCAACAAATACTTGTTCAATTAATATGATAGGTCTGGTACACTTCAGGGGTTTATCTTCTTCCCCTACCAATTATGATCTGGTCTGAAGTTTTGGGTCAAAAGAGGTAAAAACACAAAGGAGAGGAAAGAGAAAGTAACAGCAAAGTGGAGCATTAAAGAAGTAGTCCCTTGTCCCTTACAAAAAAGACATTTGTCTCGCCATAACCGCCCATGGCATAAAGCATTATCACCATGCTTTGTGGAACTGTTCCTGTCAGTACATCCAAGGTACTGTCATGACAGGCTTTGCTCTGAGTAAGTTACCTCAAAGCTTTATCAAATGGAGCATCATGTTAGACATTAAAAATCATTGGCATAGCCCATTTGGTATTAGCTGACGTAAAGCGGAATTTCATACACTCATACTGGCCGAGGGAATAAAAACAGATTGTGGTTATAACAATAGGTACTTCTATAAATTGAAAGTTAAAGAATGTTATAAGACTAGAGCCCTATCTAGTATATATATTCAACACAGAATGATAAAGGTGCTCGTCCTACAAAGGACGTATTTCA
The DNA here is from genome assembly GCF_018350155.1 of Leopardus geoffroyi. Taxonomy (NCBI): domain Eukaryota; kingdom Metazoa; phylum Chordata; class Mammalia; order Carnivora; family Felidae; genus Leopardus; species Leopardus geoffroyi. The sequence continues at coordinate 98,790,854 of NC_059331.1, read as the reverse complement.
GGGTTGACACCCACTTTTGGCAATAGGTAATGCCCACCTCCTGACATTACAATTCAGTTGAGGCTCCCCCTGTGACTGTAATGTTATTCTTTCTTTTGAAGGATCATATTAATTCAGAGTGGGTAATTAGTTAATACCTGGAGTGTCAGGAAATTTGATAAATGAAAGGAGACTGATCTTAAAATTTGTGATAAGCTGTGGGTGGTCTATGTCCTGTCAAAACGTGGGATAGACATACAATGGAATATTATTCAGCCTTAAAAAAGAGTACTAATACGTGCTCCAACATGGATGAACTTTGAAGACCTTATGCTAAGCAAAGTAAGCCTGACACAAAAGGACAAGTATTGTGTGATTTCACTTTTATGAGGTTCCTAGAATAGACCAATTCATAGACAGAAAGTGGAATAGAGGTTATCAGGGGATGGTAGAGGGGGGAATAGGGTGCAGAGTTTCTGTCTGGGATGATAGAGGTTTCTGGAAATGGATAGGGGTAATGGTTGCACAGCATTGTGAGGGCACTAATGCCACTGAGTTGTACCCTTTAAAATGGTTAAAATGACAAATTTCATGTTATGCATATTTTACCACAATAAAAATAATCTCAGGGCGCCTGGATGGCTCAGTCAGTTAAGAGTGTGACTCTTGGGGTGCCTGGGTGGCGCAGTCGGTTGAGCGTCCGACTTCAGCCAGGTCACGATCTCGCGGTCAGTGAGTTTGAGCCCCGCGTCGGGCTCTGGGCTGATGGCTCAGAGCCTGCCTGCTTCCGATTCTGTGTCTCCCTCTCTCTCTGCCCCTTCCCCGTTCATGCTCTGTCTCTCTCTGTCTCAAAAATAAATAAACGTTAAAAAAAAAAAAAAAAAAAAAAAGAGTGTGACTCTTGATCTCAGTTCAGGTCTTGATCTCAGGGTCCTGAGTTCAAGCCCCATGTTGGGCTCCATGCTGGGCCTGGAGCATACTTTAAAAAAAAAAAAAAAAAAAAGGAATTATCTCCTCCTTCACAGAAAGGAAAAAAAAAGATTTCAAGACACAGCCGATGAATGGGTCCCACTCTGATGCATTCCAGTTTTCTAAAAATTGGGATGTTAACAGAGAACACAGTTTTTCCCAATGAGAATAATTTATTAAGTTTCCTTTATCAAGGAATGTCAAATTTTCCACTTGGCTTTGTGGAAGCATGAAATGTGTACATTGTGTGCATTGTAGTGAGTTAGTCTAGCTAGGAATTACAGATTTGCAAGGCAAGAGTTCATTGCTGGGCCCCAAAGGGTCTCCCTGCTGGAGCGTCAGCACCCCCTTGGCAGGAGCCAGGCCTGCCACTTCCTGACGCATGCTCCAGGAGCTGAGCTTCTTGTAGAGCACACGGAGGGAGCTCAGTAACCATGTGTCAAATGAACGAGGCCCCCAGGCTTTGGTGTCCTTCTCTTCTCCCACCCCCAGTTTACATCTCTGTAGGCTTTCGACTGCCATGGAATTCACCAGTTCGGCAGTTACCCCTCCCAAAGATAATAGCAGAGCCCTGAGACCAACATTTTCCTCATCTAATGAAATGACTGTATCAGCATAGAATGTCTGACACTGTGATAGATGGGGGTTTGGCGGTGGGGGGCAGAGAAGGCCCAGGGCTGATTTTGGCCAGAGGATGTTTGCTTGGCCGCCTCCTTTGGCCGACCTTGCTTGCCTCCAGGGTAGGAATGAATGATGGCTCTGCATGGAGACTCTGCTGTGACGCTGGAGCCCTCCAGTCCCTTCATGGGCATGTGGGGATAGCTGTCATTTTGAGGAGGAAGCATGGGGCAGGGCAGCGCTGGTTTGCCCTAGCCGCCTGCCCACACTCTGGCCTTTGCAATGAGTCACCACCAGTTATTACACGGTCTCTGCGCGCTGAGGTATGCTGGCCTCTGTTTGAGGTACACGGTAGATATTACTTCTCCAACTGAGAGTTAGAGGTAAACAAATAGATGTGATTTCTCCCCAGTAGAAGGCAGCCAAGATGATGAATGGTGGAATTAAGAATCATTGGTATTATTTATGATCCTGGTACAAAGCCTCGACAGCAATCTGTGCAGTCATCACATGCTCGCAACTTATATTTAGAAAATAAACAGCAGAAGAGCAGGGAGTTGAATAACATCAGGAAACTAAAGAAGAAACTTTTTCCCAACTCCAAGGCAAAAATTAGACCCTGGGTGATCATTTCTCCTCTGGCTGCACAGCCTATGATTAGCCATTAAAGAAGAGCCTACATTTCATTGACGTGCTCCTCAAAAATGAATCTACATTTCCTGGTTGTTTTCTGAATGCTTGTAAAAATATCATTTGCACATGCTGTTTTAGAAGGAACTGTTTTATGCTGCACTTAAAACTTTTTCTTCCTTTCAGTTTTAGGTTCATGCACAGATGTTAGTCCCAATGGTTTCATCTGACTTCTAACAATCCTTCTTGGCTTTCTGCATCTTCCCCTTCCCTCATCTGTCCTGGAAACTGATTAAATGCTAGCATAGACGGAAAGCTAGAGGAATTCCCTGAGCTGTACTGAAATGGGGAAGAATTGTGTCCTGGAACCAACAGTGTGGTGACAGAGGACAAGACGATGGCTTTCCCTGACATATTGTTCCATCACCTCTCAATTTTTTTTCACTTTCTGTCCTTCCTTCTCTCCTTGGTTTTAATCTGGAAGTCCCTGGACTTGAACACACTCGTGGATAACATATCCGTGGATCCTGTGACAGGGGACCTTTGGGTTGGATGCCATCCTAATGGCATGAGAATCTTCTTCTATGACCCGGAGAATCCTCCCGCATCAGAGGTTGGTTTGAAAAATGAATCTGATCAGCAACCTATTCCCCGCTGTTTCTCGGTTGAAAACATAAATCTCAATTATATGTGCAAATATAAGGAGGGACATGGATAGATGATCCAAATGATGAGATATAAAAAAGAGTTTGACTTTGGGAGGCGTTTTAGTTAGAGTCTAGGCAGGAGACAGATGGTACATTTAAATGGGGTAATTTGAGGGGATTTAATAAGGGCACGCTATACAAAGGTGTGGGCGCACATAGGGAAATGAACAGAAGATAATGCATCACCCCAGGGCTAGCAAGGGAGGCAGGAAATGGTTACCAGAAGCCAGAACAAGAGGAGAGCTGTGTGTGGAGAGGCCCCCCAGTTGGGGGACGCAGAGGAGGGTCCCTACAAGGAGGAAGCCTGGAACAAGTACGCCAGCTCGCTCTCAGTCCTCCCATTACCATGCTGCTACTCCTTGGTCGATCCTGACTCAGAGCCAGAGAGCAGGGGGAGCCTTCACAGTAGGCTTTTGTACAAGTCTGAGCAGAGTGGAGGGCTGGATTAGGGTAGCCAGCAGTGGACTGGAGTTCATCAACAGTGAGTTTCTCCAATTTGAGTATTCACAATAGTTAAAAAAAAAATCTAACGTACCTTCTTGCTATGGTCTAATCGTTTCTTTGTTACCTGCCCTCCCTTTCAACCCCCTCTTTCGATGTGTCAGTATACAATGCACGAGCCCTAATGTGCAAATGGCCATCCTCTCTAAACCATCCCTGTGGAATGGGAAAAAATCAGTCACTTGCTGGAATTATTTTGGTTTAAAAGACCTTTCCTTCCATCTTAGTTATGGTGCCCAAAGACCCCATTCATGTTCATGGTCTTTATTCAGTGGACTATTTTGGCAGTGCAAACAAGAATCTGAAACTCACTTTGCCATAGGCATTTACTATGACTCATCTAGAGTTATCTATTTTGAGTTTTTCAGTATGTATTAATTATACTTGTTATTTACATCAAATAACCAATATAACTTTTGGCATAGTTTATTGCTATGTATTCTTTTTAAAGCCCAGTTGTAAGAGTCGTTCTCACTCCCACCCACCAAAAAAGATTTTTTTTAATCCCATGTTTCTTAGATTTAAAAAAAGCCCCAAACCAAATGTTTGTTTCCAGTTACTTTACGGCCCTTCATACCCTTTATCTCCAGGCTTACAGGACAATTGTGATTGTGTTTAATGGCAGTCCTTTGTGCCTTTTGCTACCTCTTAGCCATTAGGATTGCTATATGGTATGTTTAACAGAACTGAGGACATGTATGCTGTGGTGTGTTCACCGTTCAGAACGGAGCAGAATGTTTGATTCTAATTTGCTCTTGCTTGTTAGCTCATTTGGTGAACTTCAGTCACTTGCTACAGCATGGACTTGGTTTGCAGCTCTGGAAAAAATACTCCCTTTCTAATGATGGATTTGGTAAGAAATAGCAAAAAGTAATAACAATCCATTAACCAATGCACTGCCCCATAGAAGGATGATTTAGTTTTATTAAAAAGAGGCTTACCTAAGCCAAGATGCATCATCACCTATTTCCTAGTAAGTAACTAACACGTCTGTCCTTGGGGCCTGCTGTTTTAAAGAGGTCCTTGTTACTGCTCCCTTGAGCCCTTTATATATAGGCACTGGCCATCCTAGTCCGCCACATTTGGTGTTTTTGTACGTAGGTATCCTTTCTTCTAGTCATTGTATTTTATCCTAAACTCTTAAGAATAATACGAAGTTAGAGCTGAAAAGAAACTTAATCTCGTCCCACACACCTCGTTCTACAAATGAGGAACAAATAGTAAGTAGAAGATCCAAAACGTGACCCTGGGTCCCTGCCTCACAGGGTGCTCTTTACACAGTGTGAATTATATGAAATTGCTGTTTTATTGACCAAAGTGGTCACATATTGGCTATTACGTGTGGTCAGCTTAGCATGCTACCACACTGTTGTGATCAACACAATCATATTTCTGCTCAATAAATGAAGGAAACTGAACTTATAAAACCTTATACATTTAGAGTTGGAAACTTTAGTTCAGAGGAGCAGATGTGTATGGTACAGAGATATGTTTTTTTTTTTTAATAGCCAGAATTTAAAAACCAAATTCCTAGCTTTTCTGAAAACACAAAAAACTGGCCCGAATTCTAGCATGGCAGTAATCTGTTACTAACAGCCTCCCTCCTCATTTGCCATAGTCCCTAATACTCCCTAATGTCTCACACCCAGACTGTGCTACTTACTTCTGTTTCTTGCCTAGTCTAGGTAGTCCTATGTGTCTCTCTGTTCAAAGTCGCCTGATTAAAATCTGTCGTTTTGCCAGTGGGGAAACTGATGTCTTATATAAAGGGTAATTTGGCAACAAAATATGATTTACCTGCAGGCTTCTTCATGTGAAGACATGACCCTTATTTAAAGTTAATTTTGAGTGACTTAAAAAGAAATATTAAGCTACCGTTATTTCTTTGATAGGTGATCCAAATCCAGAACATTTTAACAGAAGAACCCAAAGTTACCCGTGTTTATGCAGAAAACGGCACAGTTTTGCAAGGAAGTACTGTTGCCTCTGTGTACAAAGGGAAACTGCTGATTGGCACCGTGTTCCAGAAAGCTCTGTATTGTGAGCTCTAGTGGGTCGGTTTGCACCCGTGCCGTGGATACTGTGAGCCCATTTCAGCTGTTGGCCCCATCTCAGGGGCCACAGCCATCTGATCTGAACAGTGACCACTGACCCTGAACTCAGACATCTGGAAGGAGGAAAGCGCCGGTTAGCTGGGAACAGAACCAATGCAGAAGGCTTTTTGGAGGGTATGATAGGAAATCAGTCTAGCAATATTTGAAAACCTCACTGACCAGTAAAAAAGTCCTTTTCAATAAAATGGCTAAAATTGCTGTGTCAGTGGTCAGGTCTTAAATAATTTAACGGTATGGGATCCAAATGCACTCTCCCTGAAGCATGTGTTCCCTGAGAGCACATGAGCTTATCGCTGCCTCGCTGAGTCTTGTTCAGACAATACAGGAGCAGGATGATCTCATGTATCGTCATTAACTCTAGTCCTCACTCAAGGGGCTCCAGTTCGCCTGCTGGAAAACTAGATGTGCACCAGTTTCCCTCAGCTGCACGCAAACTTCCTCTGCAAAGCCATCGGACATACTGGCCCAGTCTGACTTCCATTGCCCCTACTGTGGATGACTTTCTCAGTAAACATAAACCTGAGTGACCCTATTTCTCCTTTTCCTTTGATTTATTCAATTCTCCCTTAGCAATGACATGAAGGAGCATCTTAACATTCTTGGGAGTATTGTCACACGAGTGTCTGTTATCTCAGCATCAATTGGACATTGTAGTTTCTTTGACCCAGTGAAAAGAAGAAGTTTGTTCGCATCCATGAGTGGATACAGAATGAAGCCCATAATCGATTTGGGTAAAGCCAAATGCCCCCCAAAGACGAGATTGTTGTTAGAAGTGGTGGTGGCGGTTGGTAGTTTGTTTTTTTTTTTCTCTTTCTTCCTATTGTAACTTGCAGTGGAGGCTAAGAAGAAAACAATAGAAAGGTAAAAAAAAATAATAATAATAACGATAATAAAAAAATCAACAGCCTTGGCCTATCTTCTGAGGGACATGACTCAGAAGAAAAGATGACTTTGTCACTTTCTTGTAAAAGCTGGGATGGAAAGGTTACCTAGCTTCATTTATCTATCTCCTTGGACAGGATGGATGATTTCCCTGGGATGCTACAGCAGTCACATTGCAAACAAAGTTCTAGGGCACTTGCTACGATGACGGTCTGGTAGTTTGGGAAAAACGGCTGGCTGAAAAATTGAGAAGTGCCAACATGTTAACTTAGAGTCATAAACGGGAACATTTTGTTTGGCCTGGAGAACACTTTTCCTCATATCGGATTAGAGTTATTTTAGTCACGATTTCAGTGAGCATAAGACCATGTGCCCTACGAGTGCTCAATTATTCAGTGATGTTGTTTACAGCCCTCAAAGCTGGATTTCCTGAAATACTCTTTTTGAAACTATCAATGGCTGTTGTACGTATGCTGAAAAAGCCCACGCTTCTTTTAAAAAGAGTTGTTTGATATCATCAGTGAAGTAACCATACTCTGTTCTCTCTTGTTCTTGACAGAATAAGCAAATTCTGTCCCCAACCTACCCCCTAAAAAAGAAAGAAGGCTATCCCGTGTGACACAGCATACACTCAGGCTCAGGCAAAAAGGGACACTCATGCCTCCCCTCAGTGAGGCATTTCATAGCAGACCCTGAGGAAGACAAGCCGGCCTAAAATTCACTTATTTTTTTGCACTGCCAAAGGTTTAGTCACAGATCAATTATGGTTCGTGTGTGTACGAGAGAAAGAGAGAGAAATTAATGTCCCTCATTTGCTATGTTCAAATCTCCAGAACTTTTAAGGTTTTAGAAGTAACATCGCAGCAAAGAACCCCGTCCTGTGGGATGGCCTGACTCTGAGCTTGCCCCATGCTGTGTGAGGCCAGCCCTTTAATGCACTTGTCACAGACTTCTCCTGGCTGACAGGCGTCAGAAAGGGCGCTGGTGCAGCTGTGGTGGGAACCGGAAGCTGGCCGAGGAAGCTGCTAGTGCAGCATCTTTCACTTTATGCCCAGTTCCAGAACTACGCTTTCAAATGTAATTCTAGCTGCCAATTTACACTGTTCTGGGGCTCAAACTTATTTTTAGTTTCATTTCCATGGAAAACGTGCACTTTTGCTCTTGATTGATAGATATATTTTGACAGTTAATACAGGTTTACCCAGTCAAGGCTTGTTTTAGTTGAAGGTGAAAATGGAAGAGAAAAAAAGAATTACTCTGACAGATATCCGTATTTCTCTTTTTATTGCATTCGTTGTCTGACAACAATAATACTCATTGGCAAGAGATTTATTTACACTGACAAATTAAATGTAATCACAGGTATTTTTAGATTGGTCAGAAAACAGAGGACCATTGTGATAGTTTGCTTTGAACGCCTCTGAAAACCAAAGAGTAAGAAATGTCGTTTGAAACGGAACAATCTAGAGAAGTACATATTAACCAAGCACAAGAGAACAATTCAGACGTGGCACTATATTGTCTCTTCCATGCAAATGATCAGACACCAAAATGTACAAATTAAAAGTTTCAGATAGCATGCTATCCATACTTATCGGACGCAAAATGATTTTCAAACAACTCTTTTCCTTTAGTGATATATAAAGAAAGATTAAAATAAATCAACTTCTAAAAATGGAATAGAATTCATTCTCTCTTGTTTCTCTTTTCAGCTGGCTGGTTTTGTTAGTGATATGTAGCAGACGTACAAGTGGCTTAGCTGCGACACCATTAAAAAATACAAAAGCAATGCCTGTGATAACCATAAATAATATTAAGGAAAACATATACACACATATACGTAAGGGATTTTGCAAAGCACTAACTAAACCTGATGTTGTTGGTAGGTGTCATCTAGTTGGAGTGCCTGTTAATTCCCACTTGTCAAGGTAATTTAACTATTTTTGGCCAATTGTTCTTTCATGGATGAACAGTTACATCCTTAGCAGAAAACCTGGGTATGTGGATAAAGCAGCTGAAAGAAAGAGAAGGGCACACCTTCCAACAACATACACACGCTCATATCCACTTGCATTATATTTGGCAATGACCTAACCATGCCATCGCTCCACAAAAAAAAGTAAAGAAATGACCGTGTGATGGCAACACTGCCATCAGAGAGCCAGTAGTTAGTGGCTTAAGCATCATAGCTACCAAGTACGTCATCGAAGAGCATGAGCGAATGCACAAGAACACAGGTATAATTTTTAGCCAAGAGACTGCGGTCCGCAGTTGAAAATGCCCAAAGCTGCCTACGTTTCTGAGGTTCAACTCAGCAATGTGCAATCTTGACATCAAAGCATTAACTAAACATTTGAGGAAACTTTATCTTACTAAAATACCAAGTATCTAATAAATCAATTTTACCAAAATATATAAACATGTAGAAGGATAAGTGCATTTAGTAGAAATACTTACATTAAAAAAATCTCTTAAAATCTTATGAGCCATTCCATGTATACACACACACAAAGTGGCGATAAGGCTATGATTACTGCTTGGAGTCCTAACTGAATTACCAAGTTCCTTATACAATGTACATATATTTTATGCCATGTGATTGCAGTGTGTGTGTGTGTGTGTGTGTGTGAGTGCGTGTGCGCATATGTATGTATACATGTATGCGTGTAAGGTGGAAATATATTCACACATATGTAGTTCTGTACATCTCCACACACAGCATGCACATTATTGACAAGTTGCCTCTGGTTCTCTTATTTTTTACCTCTCATTCATTCTTGAATCTCTAGCAGTTTTGGGGTTGGGGCAGGGCCAAGGATCGGAAATCATCACATTTCTTTCCTTCCCCACTCTGTAGATGTGGAAGCGGGTCACAGGCCACTCACCTAGGCGAGCCTTCAAGTAACAACCATTCCCTCAACACATCCACACAGACACTCACGCACAAGCACGGAAAGACCCTCTGTTTACCATAAGGTGGAACTTGATGCTTTTATTTCCAGGGAGAAATTGATTCTGTAAGCTTTTCCCTTGCCCTCTGACTTCCTGGTTGGATGGATCTATTCTGATGCTACTATAAGTTATCCAAATACTACTAGTGCACTGTCCAGTATTATTTTTTCCCCAGTGTTTTGAGCCAAAACTAAACTTCCTGAGACTTTAAATACCTAAGACAAATATAGTTTTTTAAAAAAATCTGTCTATATACCCAGGCTCTTTTCCAGGAATGAGTCACTGAAGCACATTCATATTTCTTACAATACTGTTTTCTTTTGAGAATTTACTCCCCACCCCCGTTATCATAATAAAAAAAAAAAAAACAATTCTAGTGGAAAATATGGACATTTTATTTCTGGACTTCCTCCTTAAATGCTTAGCTTCAGAAGAGCGTACAGGTAGATCCTTGATCAAAGGTAAATTTGAAAAGATATTTTTTAGAAAGCCTGGGCTTTTCTTTTCCATTTCACCTTTCATTCAGAAAGCACTGAGGACTTACCATTAACCAGGTGACTTGAACCTTAGTGCCTGCTGTCCACCAGAGTGAAATGCCCCTCACCGGGGCCCTGCTAGGACAGTAAATTTAACGGCTCAGATGGAATTTGGTAATTCTTGAATATGCCAATGTAATGAGGGGCTACCACATATCCAGATTATAAACACTTGTTCCAGAATTGTTGGGACATCTCTCTTTAGAATCTTCAAACACTGGGTTGCTTCTCTTGAAGCCTGGTCTACAGAACCTTTAATATTTATAATTGAGTTTGAATATCCATATAAATGCAGTATTTTATTTACTTTTTAAAAATATAATTTTAAAGCACATGTTAATCCTATTACACAAAAAAACCTAGTCGAGAATTCTTTGTCTTTAGCCAAAACCATAAGGGCTAATTGAGGGGCTATATCCAACAACCTATGATGGTAGCTCGGGCCTGGGAGAGCTTAAGATTTTGGGCTAGAGAGGACTAGAGGATGAAAGGCAGCAGCAAGGGTTAATTTGGTTCCTCTCCTGTCCTCTTGCCACTTTGTTTCCAACAACAACAAAGAAACACAAAGTAGGTGTTCCCATTCCAGGCCCCTTAAAAAGCTAAGTTTGGAATGAGCACTGTAATACTGCAATCACGAACTGTCTGTCTGTCTCGTGGGTTAAAGATGCTTCTTTGATGTTGAGGGCCAGAAATCCAGGTCAACCCCAGCTAAAGAAGGCTAGCCTAGAACGATAGCTTTATTGTCATGAAATTAATGGCGGACTTCATCAGTGTATCCGAAGGAGCAAAGCTCAGCTTCTCCCTAATGTATCACTCTGAAGTACACTTCCGATTCAGGCAGAAAAAAGAAAAGAAAAGAATGAGAAAACTAGTACATAAGCTGTGAGTTACTTTAAGAGAGGTGGTCTTAAATAATCTGTTATAATAACTAAAGTCGTTTAATGGAAAACTCTGCCTAGACATTCAGCCCATACAATGCTCCCTGTCTACGGCTTGGCCTCACCACGCATTCCCTAACCCCCAAAGCATTACCTATACCCCAAAACAATGTGGCTATTGTTAAAGTCATACTGAGCTGTCATTTAGGAAATATAATTCATAGTAACCAGATACTCCCTTTTTGTTCATTTGCTGATAAATAAAAAACTGCAAAGTCTTTAAGGATCATGAAGCAACAATTCTGTGTTAAACTGTATGGACGCTGAAGAGCACTAGCATTAAAGTAGGAATTGTCGAAGACACTGGAACCCCGGTCAGGCATCATGCACTAGAGTCAAGAGAAGAAATAATACGAAAACCAAATGTTCATAAGATCTGAGGTCCTGCACTTTGTTTTCACACTCTTTGATCAATCAGTTTACACTCTGTCCTTTGTCGGACAGTCAAATCGAGTGCCTTTCACGATTTCAGCAGTTTTAAGTAGTAATAATATTAAAGTAACTCGCTAAGACCTAAAATTACCATAACTTAACTTAACAAACCAAAATAGTTACAATACAAACTAAGTGATTTGAGGAATAAGAATTTGATTTATAATATTTTCAGTTGATCACTGACCTAAACATTGGAAGTGTACAAATAAAGTTCAAGAACAATACTTTTAAGACATTTAAGAAGATGCAATAAATTATGTGCAGAGACTGAGACTTACAGACATTTCCAGTATGTACATCCATTTTCAAATAACACCGAAGTATAAACATAACTTAAAATAATCCTCCTCTATTTCCACTCTTAAAATGAATACAGAGAAAAACTTCCAGTGTGATCCAGATCACCTTTTCTCTCCCAAAGATAAGCAAAAATGGCCAAAATTTACAATAGCAAGCACTAGTATTCCCAGATTTTGACTAATGTAGTCTTTTAGTATTAGACAAGATCTGCTGAATTTTGTAGTTCATGAACAGTGGTGGTTCCTTGTTTCTCATGATATTAATAAATAGCAAAGCACCACACATCTCAAATATTAATAGAGTATCCAGTATGGCAGTTTCATTATCATACTCCAAATGAAGATAGTCAGAAAAACATACATAGTGACTCTGATAATTGTAAAACACAATATTAACTTGTGTCAATGTTTCTGAGTATTGAATGATCTGTACCAGCGACAAAAGGACTGAAGTATAACAGACAATACTCTGTCACTGAAAAGGAAACAGGCCTTAGGGAAAGAACAGCATTATAAATTTCTAGTTCAGCCAATTCCAGATTTCAGATATTCAAGCAAGCAAAAAAAAAAAAATCACAATATTCAAAATACAAGATGGTGCTATATGGGCAAAAGCCCTTTTACATTATCTATGACCTGTAACCTTCAAAAGCCTTCCCTCAAGCTCTGTGTATACAACATTTCTAGTGAAAGATATGGACAGAGGTCCCATTCCCCCCGCCCCCACCCCCACCATTACCCCCACCATGTAGTAAAGGAAGTAAAATACAAGTCCAAGAATTTATCTGGCCTCAACTCTTATTTTGAAACTCGTCCCTTGGAAAGTGGATGGCCTTGTTTTTACAGCCAACGTAGGAAAAACAACCAGAAACATAAGCATAAAAAGCAAAACAACAAACAACAACCAATCATTTGAAATCTCTCCAGATAAATTTATTTTCGCCTCCTTCTGCCCTAATCTCCTACACTTGAATTAATTTGATGAAATACTGAAATCCTTAATACTGGGTTTAAAATAAGTATTAACTGTCTCCACTGGTAGACTGTATCCTGTGTACTCTCTTAAACAAACTTGAACCGTAAAGTGGAAATCTCTAAAGAGTGAAAGAGAATGGCTCAGAAAAACCATTCGAAACATCTCTAAAATGCAACTGTCAGCTCTCCTTTACGGGAACATTCCGTGTGCTCAATAAAATAGCTTCTCTGGTTGAACGTTACTCAAATCTAAATTTTCTCTAACTGGTATTTCTATTTTTCTTAAAAGTACATTTGTTAAAACACTAACTGAGCCCACTTGGGAAATCTTAAGTAGAAAATATGTGACAAGTTCCTGATTGTGTCACAGTCAGGCCGAAGACTAGCCAGAATGTTCCCCAGGAGAGGAAACCTGAAAATGTTGGTTTCCTTAAAAATCAATTTCCTGTTCAATTTGTTGGGGGAAAAAGGAACTACGTTATGTGTGTCAGTGTTGCTGAAGTACTGAACATGCAGCAGTAGCAAAGTAAACAATGGATCCCAATATCCCATGGCTGTGCTAATGTCTGATTTTTTTCTTTGTTCGGCTAAATCTGGAGGATAAATGTTACTCTCAGAACCCCAAGGTAATACCCACATCCACATTCTTAAGGCTTTTTGCTTCCTTCTGGGGTTAACAAATAACTATAATTCTTTTCTCTCTTTCTGATGCCCCGCAAACAGAAGAGTTTGCTTGCCTTTGGCCACAGTACGTAATCATGTTACAGAGCACCCATGTTTCTACAGTGGGGTTGTCTCACTGTCCAGACACAAAAATGAGGGGGAAACTTTCCCACATGCTGGGGTAGATTCTGGAGCCCAGATCTCATGGCAGAGTGGTGCTCTTGGCCATGCAGATATGTGCTATTGCTCAGTTTCAGGATTCCCAGACTGAAAAGTCACGGCCCTCCATTAACAATACCTGGGGTGTTTCACGCTTTTGTTGGGCAGGGTGACATCCATTTTCCAAGCAACGCAACCCACCCAACACAACACAAGAGCATAGTAAGAGAGAGAGAAACACAGCTATTTTGCATCTTTCACAAATGAGATCCTTGGTTTGGCAAGAAACCAAAGGAGGCTTGGGATTATTTCAGTAGGCAAAAATTAAAATAGTATTCGATTATTGCAGAAAATGCAGTTATGCAACACGTGGTTCCCCCACCTGTCTAGCGCGCATCACCCCTGCCATCAGTTCCTTAATCCTCCGGAGGAGAGTGGGGCAGGAAGAGGGGAGACTTGTCTGAGAGAGGGTGTGTGTTACTGCTCACCAGCGCCCTCTGTGGCAGCTGTCATCTTTTCGTTCTTTTTGGACTTCCTCTGCATTTGTTCTTGTTCCTTCCTCCTCAGCTTTTCTCTTTGTTTTTCCATTTTCTCTTGGGCCTTCCGAGCCTTCTCTAGAGATACCTTCATTTCCTTCAGTTTTTTTTTTACCACTGCTCGGTCCTGGGATGACGTCATTCCCAGAGCCTAGGAAGGAAATACATAAACAAATTGAATTTGAAAACCAGTGACCTCTCTGCTCAGGAAGAGGTTGGTATCACAATATGTTCAAACTCAAGGACTAATTTAAACATAATGAAAGAGGTAACAAACTAGGAAAAGCTGATGACATTTGCCAAAAATCTCCATACTTGGGGGCTGAGCTTTATTTGTTCTTTGAAGTTCCTAGCCCAGTAGGCCCTAAACCCCATTAAGTAAGTGCTTTCCAAACTGGTAATTAATGGGTGAATGAATTTTTAAAAGGGGGCACAGTTCTGCTTCCCCAACCTTTGGGCTGTAGACATTTACAAGCAAACATATTGCTAAACTCATCAATATTTTTAAAAGATAGGAGTGGGCACCTGCTGCCATAGAAGCCTCCAAGAAGGGCAGGGAGAATGAAATGGCTTCCTTTCTGCCAATGTAATCATTTACAATGAGGACCAAAAATGTCTTTGAGGCTGGAATGCTCATGTCAGCATGACTAGCCATTTTCTCCCTGTAGGCAGACCTATAAAGGAATCCTGTTAATGAGGAGGCTGCTCGATGAGCTTGGAATTCAGAATAAGGGGAGTTGGTTGCGTACTTTAAATGTTTCATGACCTTCAGAATCAACAGCAGGATGCATCCATCTCCCCAACAGGGACAGCCTTCAATGGGGCCTTCATATTCACAGACTATTGATTGATCTCTAACCTTTTCAAGACTGTCAAGAGATACTCATCTGCCCTTCAGCCCAGCAGGGGGCTGAGGTTGGGGGTGGGGAGCCGAATGTAAGTTCTTTTTGCCCTTTTCCACAGGGGTAGGTACCCCCTCAGTCTCTAAAAGGGATGAACTGGACAGGTGAAATGAGAGTGGGATGGAGCGGGGGGGAGACACGGCCTGCGCGTACTTGGGGAAGAAAGTTCTGTGGAGAATATCATCCCCGTTTTGGAGAGGTGTGCAGGGAAGAGTTGGGGCAGAGAAGAAATGAATAAAGACGGAAAGATTCATGGATTTAGGTTTTAACTCTAATGTGATGAAAGAGAGTCCACATTGGCCATTATTACAACTCATACTACACAGGAAGTCAGTAGAGTTCATACATGGACCATGTGTTGCTAGGGGAAGCAATGGAGTGAGTCCCTAGCTCTCCTACTTGGCAGCCTACTGTTTGGCTTAGAATCCTTGACGACTTTCCAAAACTTCATTTACTACTCAGAAATAATGCAACGTCCTTTCTGCTGACCGTTGATGAGAATTACCTCTCAGATATGCAGAATGCTCTTATCTAATGAAAACATTTTAGGTGCTATGTGCAATACAAATCATACCTGGTAACCTAACACAGACATATAATTCTTTACCTTAAGTTTATTTCCATCCAACTGCAGGAGTTGCTCTCCAGTGATGTTTTGGGCACTGAATTCAGATACATACTGCTCCAGATTTAGGCTCATTAGCCAGTGAGAAACCTGCTGCACGCTCCATTCATGAACGGCCCGATTCTGACACTGACTGTGTTTGGGAGACTGTCCATCATCAAGGATCTGAGGTAGGAATGTTACGCAGCGTTGTTAAAGGACCAAGATGCTAGGGCTCGGCACGGCTTATTACGCTATCAAAAGGAATCTCTTGCCTACTAGAGCCACATTTATTTTTAAACCGTAAAATGATTAAGCTATGGTTCTAGTTGTGTGTGTGACACACACACACACACACGTAATTATCACCTACATTGTTTAGGTATTTGGAAATTTAAAAATTCCCCCAGATAAAGCGGCATTATTAATGTAGGATATTTTATATTGAAAAATACACTCCAATGTTGCAAGTCTTACGCTAGAACACTTTGGAAAGATTATGAGATGCAGAAAACGAGTATTTCATTAATCTCTATATGCAATGCATCACTCTGCATGTAGCCTCGGATAAGACGTTGGAGATATATAAAAATACATTTAAAAATACTGAGGTATCTTTCCCTTAGAAGGGGACGGCATTACGTCCTCAAGCGTTGTTAGGGGAAATTTCACAGCCATGATTTCATGTGAGCAGCAAGCGAACCTGTGAGGAAGGCAGGGCAGGTAATGTCCATAATGACTTTCAATAAACGAGGGAAGTGAGGCTCGGCAAGTCTACAGATCTGTCCGAGACCACGCAGCTAGCAACCGGTAGAGTTCAACAGGTAGTGGTTTATGCCAAATCTTAGGCTCTGCCCAGCGCAGAACATCGCTTTTAATAGTGCAGAGGGCAGCTTGGTCCCTAGCACCTCTAAGCTGAGAGGCGATGAAGATGAAGACAGGTCTGGGAGGAAAGACGAGGGTCACCTTGGGGAACACTGACAAGGGGATGGGGTAAGCCGAGATGAAGGCAAAGGAGGTGGAACAGAATGGACCGTGTCAGGGTAATGGCGATGGGGGATCAGTCGAGGGACTCTGGAGGTAGAATGTGGCGATCCTCTTGACTCAGAAATATCTTTTAAACTTAGATAGAGACAAGGGCAGAGAGTGAAACTATTTAGGACAAGGAAATCCTCCACCACAGACACCAGTATTCTTGCATCGTTTGAGTTTTAAATCATTTTGCAGAGAGAGAAGAGAAGGTTCGAACAATACCACATAAGCCACCACACGCAGCCCACTGATAGCTCACCTCGTCATCTATCATATCCAGGCTCTGAGTGAGGGAGCAATAAAGGAATCAAAAAGAAAAGTGTTATAGAAATAGGAAACACAACATACACAGTACAAAGTTTTAAAATTAAAATCACGCCAAGCCTGAAGAGTATGGGCAGAAACATTTAAGAGAAAAAAGTTTCATAAAACAAAAATCATGTTAGAAAGAAATAACTTAGAACAAATACTCGGAGCAACAATGTCTTTATTTACAGTGCTTCTCTCCCTCCCACCCCCTGCCCTAAATACTGGTATTTGTTCCTCTCCTTACCTCTTGGGGCACTAAGTCAATCACTAATGTAATATCCTGCTTCTCTGTACACATTTATCTTCTGGGAATTCTTGGCAATGCTAATTTGACCCTGGCTTCTAAATAAGTGATTCTCACCCAGTTTTCCTTCCTTTTGGGAACTGTATACCTCTCTCTGTCTCCACTGCAGATGTTTTCAATGAGGGGCCATGCCCTACTCAGAGGGAATATCAGAGTCCTGGGGCAGAGGTGATGGTGGGGGGGGGGGCGAGGCGAGTGAGAAAGGGGATGGATAGTCTGTCAACTCCCCTGATTCCTGAGCTGTTCCCTATGTGTGCTGTCTAGTGCCCAGGCTCCCATCCCCACCCCTCTGGTTAGCATCATCTCAGTTACATCAGAGAAAGGCGGAGGAGGTCCCTGGAGGGCTTAAAGGGCTCGGAAACAGTCCTTTGTCTTCACGTTGAGATAGAGAGGGAGAGAAATCATGATTTCCTATCAAACATGAAACCATGATCCCAATGATTTATAACAAAATCTACTTAAGAACGTCTTCCTGGTGGTAAGTGATGGGAACAGTGGAGGATCTGAGTGCCATGAGCATACCTCATCTGATGACAGCACTAAGGACTGGGAGAGCCCTGTAGTTTTGGGTTCTGCTCCTAGGCCGCTCAGGTCTGCCGAACTGGTGCTGCTGGGACTGAAGTCATCATTGAAGGTAAAATTCTGTAAAAGTAGATGAAGTTCAGTGTTAAATGAGCACAGCGAGGGAACCAGAGGTAGGTGTATTTGCAAGTTCTAAAAAGCCTCTCTTTAAGTAATCTTAGGAGAAAATCATATTTGGTTTGGTGATGACCTTCAAGTGGCAGTGGTTGAGACCACTGTGCCTTTTGCAATTGATAGGGAATTCTGGGTGCTTTCTCCATCAGATAAGAGGATAGGTGTTTTGGAGAAATGATTCTTTAATCTCTCTTCAAGGATACGGCATTCATTATCCTCTGCAACTGCTCAGAGGAGTAATATTAAGAAGCCTATCTTCTTTGACCCTAATTGTGATGAGTAACAGTGCAAGTAAAAATACAAGATGGTGTGGAGAGCCTGAGTTATTAGGAACAGATGGCCATCCATATTAGAAAGGTAGCTTGAGCACCCCCTGGGAAGGATCGCTTGCTGTTGGCCGTGATAAATACTGTGAGAAATGGCAGATCCTCCCCTGGATATAACCTTCAAGACGATGAGTTCTGGGGGAGGTCACAGTCTCAGTGTAAATACACGAGTAGTTACATGCTCAAACACAACTCTCACACAGCATCGACAGAGCACCAAAGAGGCTACAGAACAGGTACACTTTCCAAATAATCACCTGGCGGGGGGGGGGGAGCTGGGCAAGGGGTGAGGGGAGGGGTGTGAATAAAACTTCCTCAGATCTTCATTAAAACGTTCAGTGGATATTAAAGTCAAATACGTTCACAATGACCACATAGCTGCATTCGTGAAAACGTCTTACACCAAATCTGGAGTCTCTCCGTGGCAAGATAATAGTAGAGTTATTCCAACTACATTTAGGTTTCTCAGATCCAGTACTAAAAATGTTACAAGATCAGAGTGATCTACTGCTGCCCAGACTTTCTTGCTACTAATTCTAGAATGACTGGCTTCCTAGGAACTCGAAGCCCTTGGCCAACACCATCTTGTTTCATATTCCACTTCCATAGGGATTGGACTGTTAGGTTTCCATTAGGTTCCCTTGCCACTGGGTTCAGTCGGTTGTCAAAAATGAATACCATGCCAGAGGCTGGAGAAATCAGTTCCAAACAAACCCCAAGGTCTGCTAAAACTTCAGACATGGAAAACAAATCCAAGAACGTGGAGAGCTAGGCTAGTAGAACACTTAAGCAGGAGAGCATTTAACACAACACATTACTATTTGATATTGTCAACAGAGACACAGCCCCAAACCCTGTCAAAACCCTGTGAGCTGTTGACCTCAAGAGAAGAGTTAAATTCAAGTAACATTAATCACACATTTCTGTTTGAGAAAGAAAAGCAAACACAGATAAAAGGAGACCAAACAACATGTGAAAGTTAGCCACCGTATGTGCTTCAATAAAATGTTAGGTAAGGTTTGCAGCGTCATGCTGGAAATAACCATTGTGCATTTGAAAACAAACAACGTCCATGCCTTGTATTTTCTAATTCTGCTAAAGTTAAGAACTTTGGTGATGAGATTATAAGTTTTTCAACATGGAAGTTTGATTTAAAAGAAGATATAAGCAAGGGGGCTATGGCAGCATTGGTTTGTTTTAAAGAGTTTCATTTAGATATATTGAACACGTATTCAGTCCCAAATTTATTTGTTTTCCAGTAAATCTCGAAGAACGCGGTGAAAATAGTCTTGTAATGTAATTTAAAGTGGCATACTTCGTAAACAGATCTATCATACTGGTCCATGACTCAAATGCATCTTTCCCAGCATGGCTTAACTGTCAAACTGAGATTAAACAGCAGTATGTGAAAAGACAGGCAAATCAAAGATTAACGTACAATCTAGAATGGAACAGAATTAAAGAAGGTGATGGTTAACGGAGGCTTTCTTTCTCCCCACACAGGAAATACCATGCATGGTTTATTGCAGTGTTATCACATTGGTTTCTCAGGTCCAGAGTAAACACACAAGTTGAGAATGCTTTCCAAAGACTGAAGAGGAGGAAGGATTTGGGGTTTTCTTGTTTGCTTTTTAAATCCATGTGTTGTCTACCTTGGACCCCTTTTTATCTGAAATTAGAGTTTCAGGAGAAGGCTGAAGGGGACTTGTAGGTGAAGGCAGGTTTCTGAAGGAATACGATCCTTTTCGGCTTTCGTTAAACCACGAGAAAGGCACGCATGGTGAGCGGGTGGTGACCTGCGCTGTGGGGGATGGCTTCGGTTTCCAGTGTTCCAGCCTGCCTCTGAAGATCCTGTATTATGAGACAAATGGGCACGTTAGACAAAGAAAGGGCAGGTGTGACACTTGTTTAACTGAATTCTGAAGGGACTCTGAATCAAGTTCGAAGTAAGAGTTTGAGATACTGTTCTACACAACAGAGGAAAAAATTTGCATTTTTTACTAGGACATTAAGCCTAGTAGCTACCTTGTTTGAACTGAAATGGATTCTACAACAATGGTCAACATTTCCCCACCCCCACCACCTTTTTTTTTTTTTAAGTTACACAGAGCCCCATGTGGGGCTCAAACTCACGAACTGTGAGATCATGACCTAAACAGAAACCAAGAGACAGATGCTTAACCAACAAAGCCACCCGCGTGCCCCGCGGTCAACATTTTCATAGTGCTTTGCCATAGTGAATTCTTAGGAAATTTGCCTGATAAATGGATGTGGGTGAATTAAAGTCAGGGCGGGGCACCATCTTTCTAGAACTGCTATGAGGTTAACCATTGCAGCAGTCCCCTTATTTGGGTAACACAGCAGTGCCTTACCATTAGTGCCATTAGCTCTTAGCCAGCATTCTTTCCTGGCCTCCTCTGAACTCATGCTGCCAAGAGTATGAGACTCTGGAAAATGATGTATTTAAATACTTTGGAAATGTCAGGGCTTATGAGGCTTGAAGCAGAACACATCCCTTATTGCTTTTTCATCATAATCTGAGTGCCTTTTTCTAGGAGGAGACCAGGCCACAAGTCTCAATACCCTACTTGGAGGTCCAGGGTCTACCACCTCTCGAGTACATGGCCTTGGTCTTCTCTTAGCCTCTATTTCCTCCTGTGTAAAACGTGGGTATTTTATGTATCTCCTACGTAGTTGTTAAGAATTACATGAGATAGTATGCGTGAAAGTGCTTGGGAATCTGTGAAAGTATGAAGGTCTATGGTTATTGTTTAACATTGAAAGGATTCAAAGTCATTTGAGAAACACAGTTTGAAGACTGATATTCTTATCAGTGCAAGTACTTGCATATTTACATTTATCTTTTGGTTAGAGAAAAATAATTACCAACAGCTGAGGCAGGAATGGACAGCAGTTAATGTGCATCTTAGAAGAGGTCAACCCTCAATATGTCCCAATGGTATTTGCTACAATGTTTATTATATGTTAGCTGTTGATGTCATGCCAACAAGGAGATTCCTTTTCAGTTAAAAGTGCCTCCACACCACAGCCAGACAACTCAGGACCCACAGGCTTCTCAACTCTCATTTCAAGTTTACATAACTAGTAGAACACTCCTAACAGTCCCTGTTTATTTCCAAAGACTACTCTGAGAATCAAATGGGACAATAAATGTAAAAGCATCTTGTTAACGGCAAAGCAATATACAAATATAAAAGGATTACAAAAATAACGATTAAAGAGAATGGAGACATCAGTGAAATTTTGGTAGAATATTGAGATCGTAGTTTGAGTGAGTAAAATAGTTGGTCATTTAAAGATTCCAGAATACCTGATGATTATGATGGTGAGTTCCTTAAAAAACAAACAGACAAACAATAAAAGGGACTGTAAGGATAAGACAGAAAGCCCAATGAGAGATGTCGGTCAACCTTCAATTTCATCCTAAAGTCTAAATTAAAAAAAAAATTCTGTATCCTTAATTCTACTTACTTACTATTAAAAGATGGGGCAGAGGGGGTACAACAATTGAACTTGAGACATCATACTAGCAGAGGCAGACTGGTATTCTGCAAGAAGCACTTTTTATTCCTGGGTCATGGACCAGTGCAGTGTTTCCCAAACAAGTCTGGTAAGAATCATCTAGGGCAGATGCTCAAATACAGATTCATAGGCACCTAGAATTTCTGAATTCGAATGTGGGACAGAGGAGGGGAGGAGTTTGCCTGGAATCTATATTTTAACACATGTCTGAGCTGACATTTAAAGTTTTTAATAATATCTACATTTATTTATATTATCCTAGATGCAAGGATGAGGTTTCTGGAGCAGAACAAGTTACCATTTACTTACAGAAAATGATTGCACTGGTTCCCCATGCCCTAATTTCTTCTTTCTAGAGGGACACAATGAAAACCAGTTGTCATCCCATACTTGGTCTACACTGTAGGTAAGGAATCTAAACAATGCCAATCTGGGTGATTATATAGGAGAGGGACATAGTGCTGTTCTTACCTCCCCTCTGGCAGAGGGAGAGAAATCTTATCTCTTTAGTGTAAACAAATTCAACTAGGGAAGGATCTTGGGTCCTTACCCATCAGAAAGTAATATATTGTCTTGGGGGGAGATAAGACCAACAGCTCAGGCTGAACAACCCTGGGAATGTCTCCATCAAGCTGGGTCTCATCCTCTCTCCCCATCCTACTCCTTGAAACTTTACCTCTGGCGAGGTAAATCTGTGCAGTTCTCACTATCTATCCAGTCATAATTTAGCTTTTGAGGCTTGACTTTGAAGCTCAGGTCCCAGAGTCCAGTAAAAATGTTCAGAAGCCTCTAACTGTGCAGAAACACAAAAATATTTTTTCTGCAGTTCCACATTCTTATAACTGGACATGTTTGAGATAAACTGGACCTAAAGATTATTTCCCCCTTTGGTTACAAACTTCTGGATCAATTAATCAAAGTATCATGGAAGCTTTTTTTTTTTTTTTTTTTTTAAGAGTTCCACCCATAATTCAAAAAGGCACAGCAGGGTTTAAATATATGGATATTGTTTTAAAGTTTATAAACAGGTTATAATTAATGACAGCATGGCTATCTTGTCCTACTCCCAGTGAACTGCCTTTGAAACAATGCTTTTGGGACAGCCACCACCATCGCCATTTTTCTTTTTAATAGGCGGGAAATAAGAATATTTTTGCCTACCTGCTGTCATTCGAATGCCTTATTTGAAAAGGACTTTCAGTTCAACATCTATTCTGACCATACAACATTTTAAACAAAATTCCAAGACCACATCTAATTAAACTTTTTCATAAAAGCCTCAATTCCAGGAAAATATTCAAGACTAATAATCCCATGACAAATTGTACGTGCAGCACTGAAGACAGATCCAGAGGCCATAGTGAGTGTGATGAATGACATCATGGATGCTCAGATTCCAGTGACATTCAGAGGCTTTCTTCTCCAGCTTTCTATGCAAGATGACGGAAGAAACGGAGGAGCAGTCACGTAGAAAGCAAAGAAAGCCTACTTCTAAGGAAACAACCATGGTCCTCAAAGCTGCAAACCACCAGGTCCTGGCCTCCTTTGAAGAGGATTTTCCAGACTGACCGTGCCTCTGCTGAGGCTGTATCCTGTACCCCTCATTTCCTTGTGTAGCCTTGACTCTAAAACCCCATGAACTGATATAATCTCTGTGTGTTTCCTACTATACCAAATGGTTAGTATGCTTCCATTTGCTTGGACCCAAAGTATATTCACTTAAAAAAGCAAACTCTCCATTACTTTATAATTACAGATCCATCAGCTTACCAGACATATTTTCTAAAATAAATACCAATGTCCCTCTGGACAATATGAATTCTTGGGCCTACAAAAGGAGCAGAGAGAGTTTGGAAATAGTCATGCCTTACTGACCACTCAGAGTCTGTTTCACTTTGTGGAGAAATCTGTCAAGAATAACATAAAATTCTTCCCTTCTTTCTCCTTCCTTCCCTTTCTTCCCTCCCTCACTCCCTCTATTGACTTTTTTGACTCTGAGAGCTGGTTATGGTGTAAGGTGAGTAAGCTTCATATAGATCCTTAATAATCCCCTTGAAAAATCAAGATTGGTAGAAATGAATGTTTACTGGATCTGAAAATAGTTTTCAGAGGGTCAAAATAGGTATGTGTTCTGTAATTCATCTTCTTTTTTAACTTGTACACTAAAGTCTCACTATCATTTTTGGTAAAAATGCAATTACAAGTCACGGATGTAACCCCGATTGTTTTATTGTTAGTAACTGAGAAAAAGAATGGCTTCAAATTAAATCTCTGTAATATTAAATTGCCAAGGGTGTGTGTGTGTGATGTGTGTGAGGTGGAGGGAGTAATTGTTTCCCGGCATTTAAGTGGTTTATAGCTCACAACTCTAGAGAGCAGCTAACCCAATTCCATACATCTTGAAACCAGTTCATCCTGGGGTCAGCACCCCAAAGTTAAGTTGCCCAGGTAAACATTCCTTAGTAATTCTTTTTTTTTTTTTTTTTTTTTTTTGGTTTGTCTTACATTAAATACAAGGTGTGTGAAGTTATTCAGAATAGAACTGAATGTCATCAAGATAAATTAGGAGTTCAGGAACTGGCAGAACATAAAAAGTATAAGCATAATATAGACTTTAAGCAGGTAGTTATGGAGGTTAATTAGAGAAAGTTAGGGGCAATCAGAGGAAGGGTTGCAGACTTCCATTTACTCAAATCAGATCAAGTAATTCTGTAAAGTTCTAACATCCACCAAGGAGACTGAAGTTTTAAAGCCAGCTCCTTCTGAAGGGCACTTGGAGACCCTGACAGTTAACAGCTATGACAAGCAGGTGTCCATGTGTAGCTTAGGCCAACCACCCTAGACATATCCTGCTTCCAGACCCTGAGTTACAGTCTCAACCTCTAATCCATAACCGATAGCCCATATGAGATGGTAACTGTTTAACCTTAACTTGTGACAGGGTTTCTGGACATGCTAACCACAGGATATGGTAACTTGGCACAGCAAATATTTTAAGGTAAAGGAATCTGACAAATGGTAGGTACTCTGACCTCCCCCACTGCTCCCGAAGCAGGTCATAAGACCCTTACATGAGCGGTGCCCTCCCTATATACCTGGAGGAAAGGAACATCTTTATCTCTGTAGATGGAGGGACACTTAGAGAAATCTGAAGGAATGAATGAACGAATAGGCCTTGCTAAGCTCCCCACTGTTTACTACTGTTAGTTCATACCCTTATGTTCTATCATATTTTCCAAGACTTTTCAGTCTTCAACTAATCTAGCATTAAAATGCTCAGGCTTAACTGCTTCTCTGAGTCTTCATTTCCTTATAAAGTTTCCTGCATCACACAAAACTTACATTAAATAAATCTGTATGCTTTTCTCTTATTAATCTATCTTCTGTCAATTTCATTTACAGGACTCCAACCAAAGAACCCAAGAGGGTAGAAGGAAAAAAGGTTATTTTTTTTTCCTCCTCTACATTCATATGAGATGGAGAAACTGTTCCTTTAATGAGGTCCCTCCATATTGGGAAGGTTTTTTTTTTTTAATTTTTTAAAAATGTTCATTTATTTTTGAGAGAGAGAGGATGAGAGAGAAACAGAGACAGAGAGAGAGAGAGAGGCAGAGACAGACACACAGAATTCGAAGCAGGGTCCAGACTCTGAGCTGTCAACACAGAGCCCGACACGGGGCTTGAACCCACAAACCGTGAGATCATGACCTGAGCGGAAGTTGAACGCTTAACCGACTGAGCCACCCACGCGCCCTGGGAAGATTTAAAATGAAACATCAAGAAGATTATGTAAAATAAAATTGATATTATCAAAATAAAAATGTTAGGTTTAGGAATAATAAATATATTGCTGAGGATTTAAGAAAATTTGTATTATTAGAAATCTGAGAGAGAAGTTTGTCTGTTGATTCTATCTTAATATGATTAATTGTTTAAGATGTAAAATAATCAAATTGATAAGAGCACTGGATGTTTACAGTCACTGTGTTACCATTTTAATCTACTAGATTTTTGAGTTTTTTCAAGTGGAAAAGCGTTGGCATGTTAGGAATGTAAAAGTTTGTCAAGTTTCAAGCGCTGGCAAGTACTTAAAAAGAAAACTGAATAAATTACATTTATAAACGCAGTTTTCTAAAATCAGGACAGGAAATTATGGGGGGAACAAGTCTGTGCTACTGAGTCTAAGCTAACGTTATTCAGAGGTCTCCATAAAAGTGACTGCTTTTATTTTTTTACAAAATTTTACTAGGTGTATAAATAAAACAAAAAGATTTGTAAGTTGAACTGAAACTGAAAAAAAAGTTAAGTTGTAAAAACTGGAGACTTTAATAAATTACTTTTAATTTATAACTCAAATAATCCCCTTTTTAAGAATGAAGCAACCTCTGGTCATGAAAAATATCAAGTGAAGGAGAGAATCTGCAGAAGTTATACTGTCAAAATTAAGCACTCTGTAGGAGCTTTACTGAGTTTTCATCACCATTGTTCACGATTTAAACATTTGCTTTAAAACTTGCCAGGCTTGGGGCGCCTGGGTGGCTCAGTCAGTTACACGTACGATTTCGGCTCAGGTCATGATCTCATGGGTCACCAGTTTGAGCTCCACATTGGGCTCTGTGCAGACAGCTCAGAGCCTAGAGCCTGTTTTGGATTCTGTATCTCCCTCTCTCTGCCCCTCCCCTGCTATCTCTCTCTTGCTCTCTCTCTCTCTCTCTCAGAAATAATGAATAAACTTTAAAAATAAATTAAATAAAATTACTTAAAAAAAAAAAAAAAACAACAACCTGCCAGGCTCAAATTATTTTGCTATTTTCTAATGGCCATTCTCTTCTGGCCACTTACAATAGCATTTTTGTTTCCTATTTTTTAAAATAATTTTTTTCTTTTTTTTTTTTTAATTTTTTTTTTCTTTTTTCAACGTTTGTTTATTTTTGGGACAGAGAGAGACAGAGCATGAACGGGGGAGGGGCAGAGAGAGAGGGAGACACAGAATCGGAAACAGGCTCCAGGCTCTGAGCCATCAGCCCAGAGCCTGACGCGGGGCTCGAACTCACGGACCGCGAGATCGTGACCTGGCTGAAGCAGGACGCTTAACCGACTGCGCCACCCAGGCGCCCCTAAAATAATTTTTGAAAAATGTTTATTTATTTACTTTAAGACAGAGAAAGCAGGTATGTGAGCAGGGGAGGGGCAGAAAGACACAGAGAAAATCCCAAGGAGCTCTGCGCTGATAGCCCCAATGAAGGGCTCGATCTCATGAACTGTGAGGTCATGACCTGAGCCGAAATCACAAGTTGGACACCTAACTCACCAAGCTACGCAGGCGCACCTTTTAAAAGCATACTTTTAATATATTTTTTTTAAGAGAAATGTTGGCTCTTCTGTGGAGTGTCTCTGTTAGGCAGAGGCGAGGTGCTGTTCTCTTCAGGCACATTTGCTCGTCTTGCTCATCAACACTTCTGAAAGGGACTGTTTCCACTCCAGCTCAAGAGCAGAGGCTGTGTGCCCTTGCTCAGCAACAGGGCAGAGCTGCCCTCCAGGCACATGTCACTGGAATGTTCTCAAACTCACTGTAATGCCTTGATTTACCTAAAGGTTCCTTGAGAGAAATATCTATGAAGGGTTGTCTGAACTATAATCCCCAGTCCACTCATTCTTCAAGATATCACTAAAATTAACAATGGATGAACAAGATGGCCAGCAAAATACATACAGAAAATACTTTGTTTTACATTCCTCTGATCAGAATGGTTTTAAATAATAATACTAGTAATGATAACTGTTGACATTTATTAAGAACCTAAAATGTGCTTAAATGTGACTCTCAATCCTCCTGATGACCTGAAGAAGTATGAATATTTCCATCTTACAGATGAGGAAATGGACAGACAGGTTAAGGAACTTGCCCAAGACGTTAAGTGGCAGCTATGACTGAATCCAGGCTCTTTACTCTGACATCATGCTCTTTGCTTTTACTGAAAGCTACTGTTATACTTATTATGCAGTTGTTGTTGAAGAGTTTATATTTTAAGTACCAACCTTACTTTTTGCTTTACCTTTTTTTCCCCCTATCCAATTTGCCTTTAAAATAAATTATGTTATTGTATCTTTTGTACCTCTGTGTATAAACAAATTATATTTGGAACACAGAGGAACAGGTATAGATTTAAAAAAGAATAGACAAGAAGGAGTACACATATTGTGATGAGTGCTGAGTAATGTATAGAACTGTAGTTGAATCATTACACTGTACCTAAAACTAATATGATACTGTATGTTGATTATACTT
Organism: Leopardus geoffroyi; assembly: GCF_018350155.1. NCBI lineage: Eukaryota > Metazoa > Chordata > Mammalia > Carnivora > Felidae > Leopardus > Leopardus geoffroyi. The sequence continues at coordinate 98,762,956 of NC_059331.1, read as the reverse complement.
CAATTAAAAAAAATAAAAGAAGAATAAACAAACATGAAAACATGCTAATTTATAGATCAATGAAATGACAAGTTAGAACTCAAAAAGAAGATGTTTTACATAGAATCATACAGATCGACACTATCCAACAGAAATATGAAGTACATATATAAATCAAACTTTTCTGGGAGTCATATAAGAAAAAGGTACAATTACTTTTATTTTATTTAACCCAAAATATTCAAAATATTATTATTTCAATATGTAATTGGTATTATAACATTTTAATAAGATATTTCACTTTTTTTTCATCCTAAGTCTTTGAAATCCTGCATGCATTTTCTCCTACAATACATTTCAGTATAGACTAGCTACATTTCTAGTGCTCAAAAGCCACATCTGACTGGAGGCTAGCATATTGGACAGTATAGACAGAGATGGATGGGGATCAGAGACTATGGAGTTTGAATCCGCCTAATTATTTTTTGGTGGGAAACGAAGCTCCAAGAAATTCAGAGCCTTGCAAAGCAAGGATGAATGCTTGGATTCCGGCACCGTGATTTCCCACAGTTCATACTTTTAAGATGACTGCAAATTCACTTCCGCAAAGGAGTGCCATCTCCCTCCCTTGTCATTTTCCCACATGTCTAGCCTTGTTCTAAGATACACGTAATTGCTCACAGGGCTTCCCATCTTCCCCTTCAGCAACTCAACTGGGAGCTTCTTCCACAGAGCTCCAAAGCAGGCACCTCCACTGACATCAGTGGCTACTTACACTAGAATTAGGATAGTATTTTATTTTACTCTTTGGTCTGAACAAGCTCTGACAACTACATGCTTCCTGCTTTTGTTATGTGCTATGCTGCCTATTTAAATCCACATTCACTGAGGACATATTGGAAAAGGATAGAACCAAGCCATATTTTTGGAAGGGCTTATTTATTATTATAATTACTTAACCTTATCTATTTGTTTCATGTTGCTCATGTATTTCAGTCATTATGCCTCCACAAGGAATACAATAAAGTAAACTCTTAACTCCTGAAGAAGGAAAAAAACAAGACCAAGACGGAACTTAGCAAACTGTCTTGCCTCTTTAGAGTCCGACAGCCTCAGGCTATAACTGATTGAATGACCTCATCAGATTTTTACAGCCTAATAATGAAAAGCCTAAGAGATAAGATTACAAACTCAATCCATGAATCATTCCCTCATTTTTCTGAGAATGCTGCATGGAGGTGATGAGTTTATTCCCAGTCCTCCATAGCTGGAAGGGGACCCTGCAGCTCACGGTGCTTATCAGCTACCTACCTGCAGGGGCCCCATGAAACCAACTCAATGCATTAAGCTCGTACAGGGCAGTAACTCTGCTTCCTGCCATATGTTTTAAAAGGTTCTGGGCCCATCATCAATCTCTATAGGAGAACACAGACTGTCATTAGATTTGATTAGCGTTAACCAATTACTGTGACAGCTCAAAAAGTCATTTATGTGACACAGAAAAAGTCCCTCTTCTTCCCTTGTTCTTTCAGGATTTCAACTCTATGAATTCCTGTCAGTCTTGTCAAAACTTTTCTATAATTACAGATAATTGTACATTTATGATTCTAATTGAAAACGATTTTGTAGCATTGGTATGTGTGTAAATACTTGTGACCACTGAAGCAGAAAGACTCCAGAGTTAATATTTTAAAAACAGAGCTGGCCGGCTGCTGGTGCAAACGCTGGCATTAGCTGTAGGGATAGCCCACCCTTGACTCCCTGCGGTTTGCCTAGAGAAAGGTGAGCACTCACCAACAGAATCAAGATTTGCTTGCTGTTCACTCTGTACAAGGGGGTGATACCCGCTGGCCACTATGATGAAATTGAGTCAAACCTTCTCCCCACTACTGGATGCCTCACTTACATCCCTTTTAGGGTAGAGCCTGAAGGTGACAGGTAGTGACTGTCTCAGAAGTCCAGGGACCAAAAGGACTGCAGTGTTACCAGAGAGGTGTCCCAGCTTCTTTCCCGTTGTGTATCTTGGCATCTCTCTCTCCCTGAAATAGTTTCATTATTTATTGCCTTTTTTTTTAATCCTGAGTATATTTATAGTTTTCTAAACTTAATTTTAAGGCACATAGTAGACTATTTTATATTTCTTACTCTGAAGCCACATGAAGTTAAATTGCTTTTGTGTTGTATCATTGACTTATTTTTCCTGAGACTGGGGTCCTCAATGTAAACAGAACTTTTTATCCTTTCTCCAGTGCACAAAGTTAAAAACAAACAAACAAAACAACAATGGACTAACACAATTAATTTGGGAATTCTCTCTTCTCATCCCCCACCCTGTCCCAGAATCCCAGGAAGAAGGTACAATTTCTCACCAAGTTGTATGCCAGGAAAAGGAAAAAAAAAAAAAAAAGAAAGAGTGGAGGACAACCTATAAAACAGGAAAGTGGTCCCCAAGTGATTTTACGATTTTTTATTGTTAGCATTCTGTTTCCTACTTAGTCTACAATAATGAGATGATCCCCAAATTTCATAAAGAAATTTACACATCATTAGATACATAAATAACTGGAGGTGAGGCGTTGTGTTGGAAAGACATCTCGACAGGAAGCACAAGTCCTGTTGCATTAATTGCCCACTGCACAATTGTGGGCAAATCAATTAAATGCTATGAAGGTGAAATTCTTAATACAGTATGGTATTATTTATTATCTGCCCTCCCAATCTTTTTATAAGGACCAAATAAAGTGATAAATGTAAAACTGCTTTGTAACTTGCAAATAATAATTATAGAAAATTGTTATCTTTATTATTAGCTTTAAATACCTATGTGCCAGGTACCATTTTATTTATTTTTTAATTTTTTTAATGTTTATTTTTGAGAGAGACAGACAGAGTGTGAGTGGGAGAGGGGCAGAGAGAGAGGGAGACACAGAATCCGAAGCAGGCTCCAGGCTCTGAGCTGCCAGCGTAGAGCCCGACACGGGGCTTGAACCCACGAACTGTGAGATCATGACCTGAGCCGAAGTTGGATGCTCAACCTACTGTGCCACCCAGGTGCCTCCCCCACTTTTTTTTAATGTTTATTTTTGAGAGAGACAGAGTGCAAGTAGGAGAGGGGTGGAGAGAGTTTAAAATTTTTTTTTTTTAATTTTTTTAATGTTTATTTATTTTTGAGAAAGGGAGAGACAGAGCACAAGCAGGGGAGGGGCAGAGAGAGAGGGAGACAGTATCGGAAGCAGGCTCCAGGCTCTGAGCTGTCAGCACAGAGCCCCATGCAGGACTCGAACCCATGAACCGTGAGATCATGACCTGAACCGAAGTCGGGCTCTCAACCGACTGAGCCACCCAGGCGCCCCTTAAATTTTTTTTTAATGTTTATTTTTGAGAGAGACAGACAGTGCGAGCAGGAGGGGGACAGAGAGAGAGGCATTTTAAATGCTTTGTATGAAAACTCATTTAATCCTTACACTACAGTAATTAGGTAGCTACTGTTATTTACCCTTACTTCACATGAGGAAGTGGAGGCAAACGGGTTAAATAACTTGTCCAAGATTTTAAAGGTGATAACTCAGAGAGCTCTTATCCAAACCCAGGCAGTCAAGCTCCATGCTTTATTGTCTCCTGATACAAATCTGAAGTTAAAAGTTGACAGCATGCAGTATAAAGCTTACTGCTCTACAGGGAAGTCTTTATTGAACAATAAGCAGAGTTGGTAGGGCCTGAAAAAAAAATCAACTAAACAGCTAAGTCCAGCAAGAGACGAGGGTCTTTCTTTCATGCATGGGGACAGAACAGTCTTGAAAGCCAACAAGGTTCTTAAATGTAAAATTACCCTTTCAGACTTAACAAAAACAGGACGCTAGTACTGTGGGTAGCCAGGCAAAAAACCTGAAATGTGCCCAGTTGACATATCACATTGATGCTGTATTTAGATAAACATTTACCGAAACTGCACATGTGACTATAATTCTGCAACTAAGCCAGTGGATATTCCCAAAGCCAGTGTAGGCTATAACTGGGGCAAGACAAAAACAAGCTGATTGTACAATTTCTCTTTCATCTCACTTCTTGGTAGATTGCCTCAGCTCATGGATACTGACCACTGATTTTGGTGAACAATGGGAGGGGGCCAGAAAGTGTAGATCACCCACCCATACCTGCTACCTGGAGAAAACCTATTGGCTTCTTTTTCTTTCCATTTCTTTCCCTTGTTGGAATTCCTTCGCAAAGGTGCCCTATAACGACAGCACAAAGTCAGAAAGGGGAAACTGACATTTTTCTCTTTTAATCCTTCCTTCACAGAGGGTTTGTGTGTTACATCATGAAATGCTTACCCCAGATCCACAAACTTGCGCTTAATTTTTCCTCCTTGCACCACCAGTGAACTGGATGCCCTTAGTGATTTGGGATCTTTGGCACCATCTAGGATACACACACATGTGAACAAGACCAATTAATATTATTTTTTTAGGGTATGAGTCAAAAGTCAGTGCATCTCGGAATCTAAGGAGTTTACCCCAATTCCAAAGTATAAAAGAAAATAATGTATGCCTTTTTTTTTTTTTTTTAAAGCCAGAGGAAACACAGCTATGTTGAGGAACATTCTGTTAAGCCAGGAGAGGTCCTGCTGGACAGAAGCCCAACACTCATCACAAAGAGTTTTGGCTTCAGATATATTGGAATGAACAAAGTAAGCAAGAATAAACACTATCAAATAATTCTTTTTTTTAAGTTTATTTGAGAGAGAGAGAGAGAGAGAGCACGCAAGTGGGGGGAGAGGCAGAAAGAAAGGGAGAGAGAGAATCCCAAGCAAGCCCTGTGCTGTCAGCACAGAGCCCAACATGGGGCCTGATCTGACGAACCTCGAGATCATGACCTAAGCTGAAATCAAGAGTCAGACGCTTAACCAACTGAGCCACCCAGGCACCCATAATTCTTTACATTCAAAGCAGGGGACTGACATGACTTTCCTTTTGTTCCTTCTCTGGCTTCAACTCTGTTTCAAATGTCCAGGCTCTGGGGGCACTTGGGTGGCTCAGTTGGTTAAGTGTTGACTCTTGATTTCAGCTTAGGTCATGATCTCACAGTTCATGAGATAGAGTCTCATGTTGGGCTCCATGCTGACAGTACAGAGCCTGCTTGGGATTCTCTCTCTCCCTCTGTCTCTATCCCACCCCACCTCATGCACAAGGGCGCACATGAGCCCTCTCTCTCTCTCTCTCTCTCTCAAAATAAATAAATAAATAAACTTTAAAAAAGAAATAATGCCTGGGCTCTGAGCTTCATACCTTTCCTGCCTTTGGGTTTCGGTGCCTTCTGACAGGAACCCAGACCACTTCCCCCTTTTCTCCCAAGTCCAGTACAGAAAGTCAGGCCTGAGAGTCTGGGAGATTCAGGGAGAAAGTGAGAGTCAAAGCCTTCCTTTCTGGTTTCTCCCTTGCTAATGGCCTGTGGCCAGTTCTGGAACTGAGGAGGGCAGATCATGGGGGAGACTTTTTAAGCTGGGGCTCAGCTATAAAACATTTATATCTTTGAAAGGCTTCTCTTAGAAGCTGGGTTGGAGCACTTGGCTGGTCTCCTATGATGAGGAAGATGCCAAAATTTCCTCAGTGTTTGAAGCTGAATGATCTTTGCCTCTTTGAGTTATGCCGGCTCTCAAGGGCAGCAGCTGCTGGGGGATGGGAATACTCAAAATGATGCCAAAAACCAATCAGAGGAGAGGCTTTGAGAATGGCGTTCAATGTCAAACGTAGGAGCTAGATTCCATGGGTGGCATTTATTCCTCCTTAAACATAGTAGATAATTCATAAGGCTCTATCTGGAACTATTTAGCAAAGGATGTTGTTCAGTGTTAAGTTTTAGCACATCCAGTCATCTGAGATGACTAACAAAGGGTGTTTTAAATTTGATGCATATTGGTGTGTGAAACTACTCTTTCCTAATTGTCTGTTGGTGTCTGTCTCTAAATTTGTAAAATTAAAAATATTCCAGCAATTTTCTGGTATGGAGTATAGACAGAAAAGTGCTCCTACAGAAGTGTTTAATTAACCTTGCTAATTAATTTTGCTTATAGTTGTATTTCAGGAGAAATTTCTAAACACACACACAAAACATGAAGTGCACACACAGTTTTTATTTAGGAGTCTACATTCAAAGCTCTTAAAGAAGCACAAGATGTTTACAAACTCTCAAGATTTTTAGCAATGAGCTCTTCATATTTTTAATGATCCTTAGATTACAATAATTCCTTGGAATGTACTTAATGGAACAGAAGAGTCAGAGATATGTCCACATCAAAATCCACTTCTTGTCTCAAATATTTATTATGAATATTTGCATCATCACCCAGGGTAACGGGATTAAATAGCCACAGATGTGAGATACACACATAAAGAAACTCCATGGTCATGGCACAAATACCTTCTGAGGTGATTTTGCTAATGGACATAGAATTTTTAAAAAGTAGGATTTCGATTTTCTTAATAGAAGCCAAAGGAAAAAAAAAAAAAGGTGCCAGATTCCTTCAGATCAATCCTAAGGCGACTCTTAATGGCTAGGACTGTGCAAAGTTTAAAAGGAGACTGCCTAATTATTTTCTGAATTAGAGGTAGCTGGGAGATGTTTTAACGAGTAGTGAGAGGACCAGATGAGACGATGTACATGGAAACACTCTGTAACCTATTAGTGTTGCAGTTATTTGGGCATCTTGGGACTAAAAGCCTGATTCTGCCCATTACAGAGCCTGCTGCTAGGCAACCTCATGTCATTATCTCACACATTTGCCAAACTGTGTTCCAAGGAACACTTAAATGAAGGCTTTCACAAGGCTGAAGAGGCAAGATTAAGTAATAATGCACTTCCCTGTTTTAAATCAATCAAATACATCTTTAATGCATATTAGGACTTCCAGTCTACATAAAAACCGACACTGGATTGGCTGGATTTCAGGAAAAGAAAAAAAAAAAAGCAATTTTGTTTTTGTTTATTGATTCAGGTTTATGTAAAATTTCCATCAGGCTTTTTGAAATCTCTCCAATACTACCTTCAAGAGCAATCGGAAGTCTGAGCCCTCAGGTTGGGCACGGCAGCTTTACACTTTGGCAACCTTGCCTTCATTCTTAAAGGTAGTAAATGATCTCCCCATGGCTACATGCTAAGGCCTTTCTTTCTTGTCTTGTGCTGCATTCTCCTTCCTCTCACTGCAGTCAGAGTCCTGACTCCCTCTTCCTTTCCTCTGGGGACTCCCAAAGCTGCTCCTCCAGACGAGCTTCTCTCCTGACCTTCTTTATTAAAAAAAAAAAAAAAAAAAGAGTTCATTGTCTTCCTCCCATAATATTTCTGATTCCTTATTTTCTATTGATGACAGGGCCATATTTTCGGAGGCTAGAAACCCTGTGATCAGTTTTGTCCTCCTCACTTTCTTCCCCTGTGTCTGGGCAACTTACACTTCAGGAGTTCTTGCATGGCCCTTTTCTGCCATTGTCTATTGTTCCTCTTTAGAGGTTATCCCTCCCAGGGTCTCTTGACTCATCTTGCCCACACCTAATGTCTTTTCCTTTTTATCCCTCTGTTCAAACATCTGTGGTTGCCTAGTAATATAGAGAGGTATCTACAGCACTTAAATCCTACAGCTAATGACTTAACCTTCCTGTTCAATTCAATTGCAATCATCTACACTGCATAAACAAACTGCTTCAGGCAGGCTGGGGCAGCCCCATTCCTTTCAAGCCATCTCCTGTGTGCCTGTCTCTGCTAATGCCACTGCCCTGCCTTATCTGCCTTCCTTTCCCATCCTTCCCCTCGCCCCACCCAAATTGTTCAATGCTCACTCTAATTGTACATTCCTTGTCACGTCTTATTTACCAATCTCAGCTAGATGTAACCTGGCCCCTCCTCTCACCAATGATAAAATTTATAATTTCTACATGTATAAGAGCCTAATGCATTATATCAATAATAAATGAATCCTGTAAAGATTTTGCAAAGCCAGGTTCTACTTGCCAGGACATTAATTCAGCCAACTTTTTTTTTTAAGTTTATTTTATTTATTTTTTTTTTTTTTTGCGGGGGGGAGGAGGGACGGATAGAGAGAGAGAATCCTAAGCAGGCTCTGCACTGTCAGTGTGGAGCCCTCAAACCATGGGATCATGACCTGAGCCAAAATCAAGAGTTGGACACCTCACATACTGAACCACCCAGGCACCCCAATTCAGCAAATATTTTTGAAGGCATGTTCTGTGTCAGGCAATATGCTAACAGGCCTATATACACTTTGAATAATAACCTCTAGAAATCACAAGTAGAAAACTGATAGTGCTTAATTTATTCTTTTTAACCTTATCTGAACAAAAGCCCATTGTTATGGAAGTTTAGAGACCAAAATGTTATTATTAGGCTACTCAAAGAATGAGCATGAGGAAAATATTTTCATGCTTTCTACTGTCATATAACTTGTTTTACAAATCTCTGCAAATAATCTTATGCTTCCTCTTGCTTTAACTGAAGTGGGGATAGATGTTTATCATTTATCTAGTTACAATGGGGACTCTCCATACCCTATTTTCCACTGAGGTCCCTCAAATACAACAAAGTGATGATTTGTGAATGTGGTGTTGACATAATTTAGAAAACATCCAACTTCAATTAGTTGTTCAATAATTCCAGCACGTTGTTAGCCTTGAAACTGTAGTGAAATACAGCTGCAACTTAATTATTACCTTGCAGTAAATTAATAGACCAAACAAAATGGCATATTACTTAAAAAAAATCTAGCTAAATGGCAACCAGAGACTAAGATATTTTCAGAGTTTATACAGCAATGATGAGTAGAAGCACATAAAGGCCCAGACCAGGGGTCAGTATGCTTTTTCTGTAAAGGGCCAGATAGCAAAAATTTTAGGTTTTGGGCTATACAGTATTTGTCACAAATGCTCAACTCTGCTTATTGTAGCATCAGAGTAGACAGTATATAGCCAAATGAGTATGGCTGTGTTCCAACAAGACTTTATTTATAAAAACAGGTGGGGACCAGCTTTGGTTTGATAACCTGCATTGGTTATCTGGAGAGGCATGCCTGTTAATTTTTTCAAGAAACTTATGAAGCATCAATTATATGCCACACTCTTTGATGGGGGCCAAGAACACAAAGATGAAAAAGATGAATGAGAAAACTGGCTCATCCTTGACAACTAGGTTACTTATCATACACAAAGTGATAGAAGCACAGGTAACAGTGTGAAAATTTCTGTGGGATCAGAGAGAAGTGAATAATTCACTGTGCCCGGAAATGGGGAGAGTATACTAAGAGTCCACTAAAGGAGGTGAGATTTAATATGGGTTTGAAGAAGAACACGATTTCCCAGGATTAGAAAGTTACGTAAGAATGTAGACCTGAGGTCTTGCCGAACCTCATTCTAGTTCTTTTTCTGATGAGCCAATGAGTTGTAAGAACCTCACATGTGAACACACACACACACACACACACACACACACGGAGGGAAATTGGGTTAACCATACCTAACCTCTGTTGAGTTCAGCTCTAAATAGATTAGTCTTATATTGCAAGGGACTTAAGAATTTTACAGAATGTTATTCCTCAAATTGGATTTTGAGGACAACAAAGGTAGATCCCACTCTGATAATCCACATTGTATCAGCCCCTGCAATGTCATAACATTTTAATGATACTGAGGTCCGTTTCTTGGGAAGTGGGGAGGGAGAGTCCTGGAGGGACACAAAAATGCTTAAGTAACAGTGGCACTGCGGTGAAATAGGCCATTCATCAGTCAGCCTCGTCTAATGAGCATATTCCGTATACACATCCAGTTAACTTTACTCTCATTTTATGCTCACTGAGCAACTTTCTGATTTATGAACCTACCAAGCAGGGGAGAGAGAACAGAACATATGAATAATGTTGGTTATTATGTCAGCTGTACCTCCCAAAGTAAATCAGAAAATTAGTATTCTGGTCTAGAAATAAGTGTTTTCTAAGCTAGAACAGCAAGAATCAGTCACTCTGAACTTGATTAAATCTGAATGTGTTATTAAGTTTCTGGACTTAGAAAGCTGAAGACTAGACCTTTGACTTTCAAGGTACCAACTGGTAATAGGCTGAGAGTCAGCTAACTGATGGTCTCTTTGACATCTTTCCAGGTATAACAGAGCCTGAGAGGGGAAGGCAGGAGAGAATAGGGCCTTCCCAGGCCCTGAAGGTGACACTGAAGGTGATGATTGTGGGGTGTCAGAGACAGGATCTGTCATAACACAAACTAATAAGATCGCTATCTCTCTATCTCTATCTCTATCTCTATCTCTATCTCTATCTCTATCTCGTCTGCAAACTCCTTGAGGGAAAAGATGGAATCTTGTTAATTATTGTATATTCAGCCGTTAGCACAATGCCTGACACAGAGTAGCTGCTCAATAACTATTTGTTTAATAAACACATAAATGAATGGATGAATGTCAATGAACACAGAAGGTTGGAAATTTTTTATCAGGGGAACAAAAAAATCTGACTCACCGCTTTTATCTGCTCATAGTATCTAACAGTGGTTATTGTACTAGTAACTGACTATTTATAAAATTACTACTTTATCAAAGTTCAATGAACTGTTTCTTCCTTGTTATGCAGAAGCACCTTCAGCCCAGGAAGGCTTCGAGGGAAGCCCAAGTACTTGGCCTCTGGAGAAGAAGCTACCCACCTCCCATCTTGTTTCCTGACCTGAGAGCTTAATCCCAAAGAAGAGAGAGCAGCAGACCAGGGAGGCATTCGGGAAAGGATGGAATTCTCACATTTTAATCCTACATTACTGCTAGTGGACTGTGGAGCACAATCTAAATCCATGTTCTCCTCCTCCCATCTGAAAGGAAACATCTGCTGAGTTCAAAGAATCATAATAAATTAGAAATAAAAGAAATAATCTAAATAATATTTAGCCACAAAAAAATTTAGGAGTCCTATTTCATGTGTGAGTGATCCATACTCCCTGACTATAATGTAAGTTCTTACAGATAACCAGTGATGTCTGATAAACAGTAGACCAAAAGTATTAACCTATTGCCCCAAAATATATGCGTCTGCTGTTTTGTCTTCTTATGGTCTTCAATTACGGTCTATATGCAGTTTTCTAAAGAGATGGTATTGCCACAAGAGTGTATCTGTAAAAGTGCCATTATAATCCACAGTTTAAGTTAATTAGTGAGAGTTTTTGAAGTCTTTAATTCTTTTGAAAGTAGGCCAAAATCACCATGCAAGCCCTCCACCAACTTGAGAACTACCTTTGATGATGAATTAGCAGGATCAACCTATTTTCTTTTGCCTCTACTGGTATTTTTTTACTTTCTAAGTACTCCATTTTTTTACCCCAAAACTTCTAGAAGAGCTGTGCTTAGGACTAGTCTGTGGAAGATAATTCTAGCAGTCGATAGGTTCAGGAAAGGAAACCAGGGAGGAAAATATCAGGAATAAAGCTCTGGTGCTTACCAAGAGTTATAACAGGTTGAGCCTCCCAAATCAAATGTATTTCTATGTTCATGATGTATTTTTAGAAAGATTACAATTTTTGATTTGGGAGAGACAGATGAGTATGCACTTTTCAAAAACGTGGTGATGTACAATGACACCTGCAATGTATCCCACACCACGGCTGACATTGGTTGGTGGAATTCTTTAAAAGTTTTGGCAATCCGATGGGTATTTAATCTAAATGATCGTTTCTCTGATCATCTTTTTCTATAAGTCATGTGAATTTTCTCTTCAAGAAACTATTTCTTTTGCCTATTTTTGACCTTTCAAGAACTCTTTGAAGGTAACTGTGTATTAACGTCTATCAATTAACTTTCTATATGGGATCTTTTATTATGCATATTGACTACTGTAACCAAGAATATTTATAAGATAGTTGTGGAGTATAAAGAAAAACCAATTAAAAAACACCCATTTCATTTATTCCCCCCCCCCCCCCGCCACCTAGTTTATACTTATGAATTATGTCCTTCAGTTCCTGGACACTCCTCACCAAGTAACTGACTTTGTCATTCCCACTTATAACCTGCACATTTTGTTAATATCTCTAAGTAATCCACTAATTTTTTTTAGCATTATAGAAATAAAATCATAGGTATTCTGTAATACCTATGGTATTAGGTCCCTTGCAATATAAGACCTTGCAATATAATACCTATGGTATTTGGTTTATCCTCTCAATGTCTTGTTCCAGAGATTCAGCCCTGGTATTACGTTTCAGTGTGGTTTATTCAAATTTTCGTTGCTGTACAGATTCATCATATGAATATACTATAGTTCATTTAACTTTTCTTACTAGTGATTATTCCAGTACTTACCAGTTTTCAGGTTTTCTCAGGTTTTGTTATCACACAGTAGGGCTGCTCTGAATACTCTTGTACATGATTCTTAGTAGGCAAGTGTAGGCTATATAAACCCTGGATGGGTCATAGGGCATGCACATTTTCAACTTTACTAGGTAAATGCCAAATGGTTTCCAAAGAGCTTGCCTCAGTTTACATTCCACCAGCACTATTTAGTCTCTGGTTGTTTCACATATTTTCTAGTATTTGGTAACATCAGACTTTTAATATTTATGGCAAACTGGTAGGTATAAAATGGTATCTCATCTGGTTTATTTCATACTTTCCTGATTACTAATACCCATTGAACAACTTTCATACATATCTTGGCCTTTTGGTTTTCATTTTCTAAGAAATGCCTGTTCAGGACATTATATATTTTCTCTTGTGTTATTTCTTTCTTAGTGATTTATACAAGTTATTTATATAATCTAGATACTACTTCTACATTAGTTACACAGGGAGCAAATATCTTCTCCAATTTTGTGGGATTCTTTGTTATGTCTTTGAGAAATAGAAGTTCCTAATTTTACTATCATCTGATGTTATCAATCTTTTATATATGTTTCTCCCCCCCCCCCACTTTGTATATTGTTTAAGAAATCTTTCCCTACCCTTAAGTCACAAAAATATTCCATACAGTTTTTTTTAAAAGTTTTATAGTTTGGGGGCACCTGCATGGCTCAGTTGCCATGTGTCCGACGTCTTGATCTTGGCTCAGGCCACGATCTCATGGTTCGTGGGTTCGAACTCCATGCTGGGTGCTGCACTGACAGTGCAGATCCTGTTGGGATTCTTTGTCTCCCTCTGTCTCTGCCTCTCCCTGCTCTCTCTCTCTCAAAAATAAATCAACATTTTAAAAATCTGTTTAATAGTTTTAAAGTTTGCCATTTTCCACTTATTTTCCAGTTAAGTCTTAAATCCACCTTGAATGAATTTTTTTGCAAGGTATGAGATGAGGGGGTCTAATATAATTTTTAAAAATATGGATAACCAATTGTCCCAGAAAAACTCATTAAAAACTCTATTCTTTCTCCACTGATCCACCCTTTTTTATGCAGTTTTCATAAAATAACTTCATATATATCTGAAATGTGTATCTGTGTGTAATCTGCTTCTATGCTCTTTATTCTATTCTTGAATCTGTTTGTAAACCTCTGTACAAATAATATGCATAATTAATCCTGTGGCTTTTTAATAATTCCAGGTATCAGGTAAGCCAGATCTTCCACTTCATTCTTCTTCAAGAGTCTCAGGTATTCTGGCCTTTTTTCCTTTCTTATAAATTTAGGATCAGCTTATCACGTTCCACAAAATGTCTACTGTTCTAAATCTTTATATCAGTGTAGACAAAAATGACCTATCTTTCTGCCACTCAATTTTTTTCAAAAGATAAAAAGTTTTTAGAGTGGATAAATGTATATCCACCATATATCCTCCAATTTCCATTTACTACACATTGCTTTATCAGATAGCCTCTAGTCATCCATTAATCCATTAATTTTCAAATGCATTTCAAGGTAAGTTGAAGACACTTCAATCTTACACACATCAAGGTACTGATTTTATATATTTATTTTATATCTGGCCACTTAATCTTCTAGATGCATATTCATATAATCTTTAAATAAAGATACTTTTGTTTTCTCTGTTGCAATTTTATACTGATTATTTAATGTTCTGTTCTTCCTGCAACTAGAAAATTCTCAAAAACAGACTTGAAAATCTTGATGATGGTTGGCACTCATGTCTTTTTTTTTTTTTTTTAATTTTTTTTTTCAACGTTTATTTATTTTTGGGACAGAGAGAGACAGAGCATGAACGGGGGAGGGGCAGAGAGAGAGGGAGACACAGAATTGGAAACTGGCTCCAGGCTCTGAGCCATCAGCCCAGAGCCTGACGCGGGGCTCGAACTCACAGACCGCGAGATCGTGACCTGGCTGAAGTCGGACGCTTAACTGACTGCACCACCCAGGTGCCCCAGCACTCATGTCTTATTCCTAACTTTTGTGCAAATGATTTAAGATTCACTCTTTAGTGACTGATCACTGGTAAGTAACCAATCATATTCAGAAATGTTTTTCTAATTCCATTTTTACTGTAACAAGTTTTTACTGAAAATGTCTGACGAACTACATCAAATTCTTCTCAACTTCTATTAATGTTATAACACTTGTATGATGATTTACATTGTTAGATCTTCTAATGTTTAAATAGTCTTACATATTCAGAATCAATGCTACCTGATTGTAGAAATATAATTAACTTGCACTCCTGTATTCAATTGATTAGCATCATATTTAAAATGAATCAACATGCATAAGATTTCCTTTTTCCACACAGTCTTTACTGGTTTTTAGGACTCCAGCTATTTAAATAAATGAAAAACACCCTACCTGGAATAACATAGCATAAAATAGAGCCTACGTATTTTTTTTTATAGATTAAGTAGAATTCAGTTATAAAACCACCTGGGTCTGGTGACTTTCTAAATGGAAACTTTTGTGAAAACATATTTCATATTTCTGTGACTATTAGTTTATCCAAGTTTTCTTCTTAGACCAATTGGAGTAGTCCAATTTTGTAGGAAACTCAATTTCCTCTAGATTTTTCTTTTAAAAAATTTTTTTTAATGTTTATTTTTGAGAGAGAGACAGACAGAGCATGAGCGGGGGAGGGGCAGAGAGAGAGGGAGACACAGAATCCAAAACAGCTCCAGGCTCTGAGCTGTCAGAACAGAGCCCTACGTAGGGCTAGAACCTGCAAACCTTGAGATCATGACCTCAGCTGAAGTCAGGCACTGAACCAACTGAGCCACCCAGGTGCCCCTCTCTAGATTTTTAAATGTACTGAGTTTGCATACTACCTTTAAAAAATAATTTTAAAAATCTTTGTATCTCCTTTCTTTTTTCTAATGCTATTTTGTTTGTTTGTCTATATTTTTCTTAATGTGTCATTCCAAAGGACTATTCACCTTTAGCTGGAATAATTTACACTTGTACTATATTTTTGTGGGGAGAGGGGGGGTTAAGAATAGGCTTTTCATTTCAATAAAGATTAAATTCTGCTTATATCTTTTACCCTCTCCTTTCTTTTTCTGTTTTTTGGTTGCTCTGTTCCTATTATTTTGAATATTTATTTTATTTATTTTCAGTCTTTATTTTTAATAATAAAGGAGTTTAAAGCTATACATTTTTCTCTGAATACAATATACTCTAACTACCAATTCAACTTTCGAAAATGTACTCTACGGAAATAAAAGCATCAGTATACAAGAATATACGGGTGCTTGTTATAACTTTTTTTTACAGTGGTAAGCAAACAAGTAAATATACAAAAAGAAATCTTCCAGAATACAGCCTAAATGTCCATCAATATTAAAATGGTTGCCTAGGTTATATTATAGGCTCACTACAGAAAATTCTCTTGTCATTTAAATTTGTGTATGTTGCACTAGGCTGATGTTCTGAAAATACTATTAAATGTAAAATAAAACTGCAGTCATGTGACTTGTATGATTCATTTTTGTGAACAAAAGCATACAAAACAAAATGCAAACATACCAAAAAGTGCTTTTGTTTTTGTATCTACATACAGATACACACACACACACACACACACACGCACTCATATATATACATAATATATACTTATGTGTATTTCTGATGTGAAAGATAATATGACCAAATTTACTTGGTTACTGTAAAGGGGCACATCAGACGCAGTAGGAAAAGAATGAACCTATTCTTTATACATCTCTGCATCATGTAACTTGTTTAACGAGAATTCGTTACTTCTACTTCTATAAATTAAAACAACAAACGTCTATTGGCATGACTGAAGTTTTGGTGTTAATTCTAGGAGCCTATTTTAAAATTTAATTGATTAATCGCCCTCCATTATAGCTTTCCTGTCATAATTTTTGCAATATAAATCACTACTGTGGAGATTTCTTCTAAATAAAAACCAATTAATGGCTTAAAACCTATAACTGCTTTCAGCTTCATATATATGTACATATGTATATGTGTATGTATATATATTTTTATATATGTTATATACATATATATTTTTACATATATATTACATACACATATATTTTTTTCCAGTGTATGTTAATGTTTATTGAAACTCCAGGCTGCTTTTCTACAAAATCTCTAGTAGGCTTCCTGAAGAATTTCCTTCTGTAGTAAACTTATGGAGAGCTGTAGAAGTAAAAACTCTAACCAGGCAGGAAAAAAAATAAATAAATAAATAAACAAATAGGAGACCCATGTGCTCTTATCCCACAACAGCAATATTAATTATTAGCTGTAAGAAGACAAAGGGCTTATGACTATGAGAAAAAAAGCCATCCTTATACTGCACAAATCAAGGTGTTAGCTAAGTCAGACAAAAGCAAAAACAACAAAAAAATCAACAGTACCTTTCTCTTGTGATATTTGCTTGACTGTGGCTTGATGGTGGCAAGGAGATTCTTCCGTATCGTGATCAGATTTTGAAGGAGAGGAGAGTGAAGTGTCTCCCCACGTAGAGGAGGAAGGCTCCTGTGCTGGGTGCAGCGGTCCTCCTTGAAATTCAGTTATGTGGCCAGACGAGAAGGGCACACTGCCTGCCACTGGAGTGAGGGATGGAGCACCAGAATCTGATTCTGGAGAAGTTCTCAAACCCTTGGGCTGAAGTGATTTGGTAATGTGCGTGTGGTTATAGAAACTGTTTGAAGGCTGTTGGTATAAGAGATTATAAAGGAGGTTATGTCGCTGAACATCAGCTCCATGTAATACTTACTTTGAAATCAGACCAAACTTTTTTAGTAAATTCCTTGAAAACCAATGTTTGTTGGTTTACAGATGAGACTGCATAGTTTACAACAATTCATCACATTACCATTGTGGCTAACACAGATCCTAAGACATACAGAAACAGTTACTTGTACATTATTTCCCACTAGGTGAAACCAACAGCTGAATATAAAAGCACCATCACGAATATGACAAAATGGGTAATGCCCTTGGGGTAGTTCATTGAATGAGTACAGAGAGAATTTGAATTACAACAATATAACGAGTTGAGTAAGAATTTAGGAGACAAAGCAGTGAACTATTCCAGCTGTTTCCATCTAGGGCATAGAATCTGGTTGCAGAAAAATCATCACCTTCAATAAGCTGTAGGAACAAGGATACAGCTCAGCACTGCAAAGTCAGAAATTGGTCAAAGGTGCTCACCTTTCGTTCCAGACTGTCTTCCCCATCTGTTGAACTGACACTATCATAGAGTCGTGTCCTAGAGGGCCTCTGGCGTCTGTTCTTCACAGAGAGCTGGGCTCGGGTTTTCAGTGCTTTTGAATCCAGGCGCTCTGTTTCGGGGACTGCCTCATTCAAGTCTAAGAGAAGAATATTGCAAAATAACCAGTGAGGGGAACCTTTGGACAGGATTGACAAAGAGACCACAGATGCTGATAACAAAATCTCAAGGTAATCAGTAATACTAGGCAAAATATAGGTGACAACCATGCCGGCCTGATACCCTGCAGGTAAGAAATAAATCAGTGAGGTTTTGGAGAAATGTACAAAGCATAATGGAAGAAACAAACACCAAAGATGACCAAGGCAACCAAAAGATCTAACATCCAAAGAGCCAGCATGATCCTCTGTGGGCCAACTCACCACCTCTAATCTTGCTGCCTGGAGTCCAAGTCAGAACTCAAAGTTATCATCTTTTTAAATTTTTAAAAAAATTTTTAATGTTTATTTATTTTTGAAAGAGAGAGAGGACAGAGCATGAGCAGGGGAGGGGCAGTGAGGGAGCGAGACAGAATCCGAAACAGGCTGCCATCACAGAGCCCAACGCGGGGCCCGAACTCACAAACAGTGAGATCATGACCTTAGCCAAAGTAGGACGCTCAACCGACTGAGCCACCCAGGTGCCCCTCAAAGTCACCATTATAAAGGGGAGGAGGAAATGTCACCCATCCATCAAAATCTATGTAGGCACTGGCTGAGGAAAAACTCTTCTCTGGTTGAATTTATCTGGAATGTTATTGCTCCTTAGAAATAATGTAGTTTGCTCATCCATCCTTTTTTATCTTTTTAGAGTGGCAGTCATTAAATGAAGTCATAATGTTCACAGAATTAATAATTAAGTGCTTCTGGATTTAAACTATTAAAAATAAAGCAAATAACTGAGTTGTAGAAAATTAATATGTACTGGAATTAATGGGATAACACAGTTTCTTACAGTAGCATTACCTGAGGCAATTCCTTTTCATAGTACTAGCATGAAGGTGTACTCTAAATATCATAAGACCAAAACAAGGAAGCATTTCAGGATATACCTCTCTTACATGTGGAATTTAGCATCTGGCATATGGTTCTAACAAATAATATTAAACCTATTTTTCCTAGGAGGTACATCCTTTGAATGACAATATTTACAGAAGGTTCTGACTTTTCATTTCCTGTATTTGAAAGAAAAGTGAATATTCAGAAAAGTCAGATCATTCAGGTATATATAAAGGACAGCTAAATATTTTCTAATTAGTAGTCTATTGTTTACATGTCAATGAAGAAAAAATAATCTCCTTGATCACTTTAATTTCTTCCTTTCAATAGAATCTAAACTTGCAGCTGCTGATTAAGAGTTCATTAGTTGTGATAATTGGGAGATAATCAACCTTACAAGCTCTTGTTTACATATAAAACATGGAAACACCACCCAGATGAAAGCAACAATATAATTAGATATATCGGCGTACAAGCACGTTTCACAGTTTATCTATCTCATATTTGGACTGTACCTTCTATGACAACAAAGCACAGTCACACACACCAGCTCATGTGTTCTTCACAACAGCCCTACACAAAAGAGCAGCCGAGGATGTTTATTTTGTCCTCTCCTGTAGTTGAGAGACCTTGAGTAACTTGCCCTCTTCTGCGTGGCTAGTTGATGGATGAGCAGCCAAGATTTTTCTAGTTTCTTGACCCCCAGGCTACTACCCTGTGCCCTCCAAATTCAGCTAGTGTTGAACAAGCTACGAGAAAAAGATTTTATTTAATGTTCAGTGTTTTGGGGTTGTAAAATCACATAAAACATGACTAATCTAGGAAATTCATTTCTCCAATTGGCTACATATGAAATATTATTATTAATCTTCCACATATGTGTTAAGAAAGCATAAAAAGGAGGACATGTTGAAAGCTAAGGAAAAAAATTATTTCTCAGATGATTTATTTGGTTGGTTTAATAATAGCTTTAAGTTACTTGGTGACAAGAAGACCCAAGGAGGAAGCTCATTCTAAATGTAAAATGGCTGTAAAATGGCTCCCTCTGCAATAGAATCCTGGCCCGGGAGCACTCAACATAGAACCCACCATCTAGGACTGCAATAGCCGCCCCATCGGTAGGTACTGAACAAAGAAAATAAAGGAACATGAAAGCTACTTAGAAGGGTTTAGAGTGTAGAGAATTTATTCTGGGGCTTCTGGCTCCTTTACTATTCAGCAATTTGCCTGGTACTGGTATCAGACAACTCCCAGATAGCAATCTGGAATATCTGCTTTAATGTCAGCTAGCACTGACTAGGTGCAAACTATTGGAATTACATCTGTTAAAGTTAGCTGGAAAAACCGTGCCTTATGTCCATTATCCAAGTGGCCAACAAACACCTGCATCCAATTAATTTTTGAGGACCTGAAAACAAAGGTCTTGGGGTCACTTTATAACAGTGATTCATGAATTACGAATCGGCAATTTATATCTCATTCTAAGCACACATTTTTTTGAAGTAAAGAATCAGAAAAAAATGGGATGGAATGGAGAACTTTCACTTCAACAGCTTTTATGCCAGCAGAAAGCTGGAGAGAAAGTGGTCGAGAGGAAGCAACTACTAAAGACATCACTAACATCCCCCTTAAGAGTATTAGAAGAGGTATGTGGAACAGAAGGAAAATGTGTAGAGGACTTATGTGGCTGGGTAACTAGAAGCTAGCTTTGGCTACCATGTCATATAAGAACCAGAATATTACAACTCAGAAGAAACTTAGGGATTCTAGCCAAGTCTTCTTTCCCAGATCAGAAACCCAGGTTCAAAGGTTACTAACTTGTTTACTAACTGCATCACACAATTAATCTGTGGAAGAGATTGGATAGAGCTCAGCCCTCAGAAGCCTCTCCTCCTTCTGGAAGGTCACTTTCCAGTCTGAAAGTAAACTTCACAAGTAATCTTTTGCCTTCATCGAATTGTTTAGTCTTGCTTTATGTTCCAAACAAAAATACAAGTCAGGGGATAACTCTGCAAATTTCCATAAGTATATAATATTGAAGGAAGAAAAAAACCCTGAGGGATTTTATTTGGCTTTGTATATATCAAAGGAATAAAATTCTTACATCAAAAAATTAGCTGTCAGTTTTGCGGATGGCACCGTGGCCAAAGAAATCCAACTGGTTCGACGTTTTCTAAGTTACACGCTCCTGAATGCAAGGGCTTAGGTGGCTGCATTCTCTCGCAGTTTTTCACTCTCTGCAGAGACCTTAATCAATAACATAACACTGCTTTTATAATTCCAAGACCCTGGGTCCTTTCTCTACCTCTTCTCTCTAATCTATCGAGTTCTGTCCGTAAAAATCAGAGGAAAATTTCCTTTTCATCTCTCTTTTTCTATTCTTTTTTCAGATCCTCTAGTCTCTTAAAAAAAAAAAGCCTATCTCTGACTCAAATGCAGCTAGAAATACAAAAAAAGAGCAAACTCAAATGGATTAATAAATATAGACAAATACAGACAAGATATGAAGAGGTTAACCATAAAGTGTGGGAAGGACTCCACCTCAATATACCTGCATTTTAAGACTAGTTTCAATATTGCTTCGAATTGGATCCTTTAAAAGGATTTAATGGATTTGATTATGATTTTAGCAGCTGTTATGAAAAATGTTCTGTGAAATTAGGATGTTATATATCATATTACACAGTGATTGGTTCCCTACAGTAATGCCATGAGTCATTCAGTTTTTTCACTAGATTGACGTTATTTTTGACGTAAATGGAATGCTGCCCACAGATCAGATATAGATGGCAAGGGAAGGAGGGGAACGGAGCAGCCTGATGATGGGGTCTGCTCTGCATTCTTACGTGCATTCTTCTCCTCAAAAAAAGAGCTACCTTTGACTATCACACATAACGCTATTATCAGCTACAATGCTGAACATCATGAAACACTTGGTGGCATTTTAAAACTTGAACAGTATATGCATATCACTCACAGTCACTCCAAGATCATAAAAGATGGGCCCATGGGGCTTGGGGTTGATCCACACTGCATTCAGAGGTAGGCTTATGTGTTTCAGGTGCTGTGAAACAGTTACCATGAGAGTGATCTGGAGTTAGTCTTCTTTGAACAGAATCCAGAACCGTGGCTCTCTGGCACCGAATTGGGCAATTTCCCTAACTTCTCTGTCCTTCAGAATCCCAAAGTGCAAAATGGGCATGATAATAACATAACAATAATAATTGCGTTGTTATGAGAACTAAATGCATTAATAGATATGCCGGTGCTTGGAAGAGGGACTGCTACATAAACACTCAATAAATGTATTTTACTGGCGTGGAAAGGCTAGCAAGATATCCTTACATGACTAAAGCAAGTTGTAGAACAATATGTACATTCATATTAAGTACTTAAAAAATTTTTTTTCAACGTTTATTTATTTTTGGGACAGAGAGAGACAGAGCATGAACGGGGGAGGGGCAGAGAGAAAGGGAGACACAGAATCGGAAACAGGCTCCAGGCTCTGAGCCATCAGCCCAGAGCCTGACGCGGGGCTCGAACTCACGGACCGCGAGATCGTGACCTGGCTGAAGTCGGACGCTTAACCGACTGCGCCACCCAGGCGCCCCTCATATTAAGTACTTTAAACAGAACAACATAAAATAATTTTCCAATGGTAAATATATGCATATGATTTAACAGAAAAAGAACTGTTAAAATACACTTCATACTGATGATGGTGGTTACCTTCAAAGAAGCTGTTAGATTTGGAGAGCTTGGTCAATGTAATTTTATCTTATTTGTAAATGTTAAAATGTTTGGTATCATATGTATTTTTTGCATTTATATATTACTTACACATTTAAAATTAGTAAAAAAAAAAAACACACATTCATTTTTTATAGACATCTTAATTCCATTCTAATTTTTTTTAAGTTTATTTGTTTATTTTGAAAGAGGGCAAGAGAACATGAGTGGGCTAGGGGCAGAGAGAGGAGGCAGAGAGAATCCCAAGCAGGCTCCCTGTTGTCAACACAGAGCCCGATATGGGGCTCAAACTCATCAATGGTGAGACCATGACCTGAGCCAAATTCAAGAGTTGGACACCTAACTGACTGAGCCACCCAGGTGCCCCATCTTCATTCCATTCTAATCTGAGAGCTCTAGTGTTTCAGGACTGAATATTCCCAGATGTTGTTATTAGCCCAGGAAACTTTGTCAAAATCCGGGCGATTATTAGCCTGCCCTGTGTGAGAAGGCTGGTCTTTCATGACATCTATGGAGACTGTTTGCCCGCATTGCTCCTTTACTAACTGCCAGATGATTTGGCCGGATGAAGGCCCTGTGGCTTAGCTTCCAGTTGCTACTTTGTTTTAGTATTGCACAGGGGAAGATGTATTGAATCGGATATGGTAATTTGAGACCAAGTTACAAGACCAACTTCATCTCTTATGACAGCACTTTACTTAAGAACCCACCCATGGCCAACTCTCACCCCGGACTCTATTAATTTAGTTGCTTTCCTTATAGTTGCTTAAAAGTTGATAAATTTTACACCCCAAGTACTATTTATGAAATTTTAGGAAGCTGATTTCTTCCAGTTTCAGAACAAGTAGTAGAAGATTAATGCTGTTTCTTAATCTATTAAGTAGGTCCGAGTTTACTGTTGTATCAACTGTACATTTCATTTGCTGATGTTTGAAAAATATTAAAGAATTACTTTTTTATACAGGTCATCTGTATGACCTTTGAAACTTAATAACTGAGTTATCTGTTTTAGTTTAATGCTTCTCCAGTGCAGTCTGATATCCAACTTTACCTTCTTCAGCTTATAGTTAACTTAGTTAGCTCCCTGTTCTCAAGAGGGCAGAGAAGTCTAAATTCTGTTGCCCCTGACTCCTTAGTAATGCCACTAGACTGCCCACAGAGATAGTGGCTATAATTCAGAAAAACAAAACAAAGCAAAAAAAAAAAAAAAAAAAAGCACCACCACCAACTATGTGAGATAACCTAAATCCCACCAAATATCATCTGCAACTCTTATAAGAGTCATTGGTTCCGAGACTATGAAAGGATCCAGAATTTATATTTAGGTAACAAGAAAAGGCATTAAATATCTTAGGATTCCTTTACTGTCAAACATCTTTAGAATCCGACAGAAAAGTACTAAAATTCAAAGAATTGTAAAATTTAATCAAATGGGCAAACTGGTTGGAACTGAGGCCTTCTGTGAGTAGAACCATGAGGTCATTTGCATTAAGCTGGGTCTAGGAAGGTGGGACATGTAAATGTCCTCTTCTTGAAATTATAGCATCTTTGACATAGCAACAATAAACAAGCTTCTGTGTTCTCACAGGGTGGCCTACAAAAATCTAACCAGTTTTCTCAGTCAAAAATCTCTGGATATACTTAGTAATCCCAAGCATGCTACATAGGCAACACCTCCCCCCAATTATATATCATGATATAATAGTTTCCTTGATTAGTATAAGAATTCAGATCTTATGCCTTTGGTAGGAAATAACCTCAATTACTTGAAATGACAGTTGCTGGCTTCCTTAATGGGAAAGTATCTTTCAACTACAGGAAGACTAATTGCGTACAGCATTAGAAGGTTTAAGAAAACTCAAAGGTTATGCTACTTGTAAGCATAATGTAACAGATGCATGAGAATTTAAGTACTTGCAAAGACTCTCAGTCACTAAGAACAGTAGTTAAAAAGGAAATCAAACATAACAAATTTGTAAATGCAATTTAAAATGTTTATAGGTGTTTAATTAGATAAGTTTATAAACAGGAACTAAATATTATTCAAAGATCCCTTAGTGATTTGCAAACCAAATTTAAAAACTTAAGGAACTAGATTTTTTATAATGTAGCTTGAATAAATCAAACATTAATTGTAAAACCAAAATAAATATCCAAGTGACTTTTTGGATGGTCATAAGGCCTTTACCGTCATCACAAAACTCACAGGCAATAGGGTTTTCCATGTACCTACGTTCTAATGTTTCTTAAGCTTCCTCATATGTCACATTTCCTGTAGGTTCTCAGACATAATTAGTGTACAGTATTGAGAGAGAAAATTATTTCATGTCCACTGGAATTCAGTCTTGACATTAGTGTCCTGCCTTAACAGAAAAAACCCTAAGGATTTAATAACTGCTGAAACAATACAGCTGGACGTTGTTCAGAGCCATACATGCAAGATAATCTTCTGGTCCTAATTCCAGAAATCTCTGTTCATTGTTTCGTTTT
This sequence comes from Leopardus geoffroyi, assembly GCF_018350155.1. Taxonomy (NCBI): domain Eukaryota; kingdom Metazoa; phylum Chordata; class Mammalia; order Carnivora; family Felidae; genus Leopardus; species Leopardus geoffroyi. Next base: position 98,738,087 of record NC_059331.1, on the reverse strand, counting down.
AATTTTAAAGATGCTGTGACACCCTGATTGAGCACGTCTCCCTCTTGGCTGGTAGATGGCTTAAGTGAAATCTGTGGCCCCCCCTGAACAAACCACAGGAGCCCACCAGCATGCACTGTATACATAAACCACTCGGGCAGCATATTCTTTTGCATCCTCCCATCCGGACTTCCCAGGCTGTTTTTCACAGTTATTTTTACCTCAGCATAACTGTACATTATCTTCCAGTCTATGTGATGAGAATTTCATGGTGAACCAGAGCACTGTCTATAAAATGTAAGAAACACTTCAGGATACAACTATCTTGTCAAGTTTCCCTGAAAAGGTGCTATATCTCACATTTGAGTTAAAACTATCATGGGGCACCTGGGTGGCTCGTCGGTTAAGCAGCCGACTTTGGTTCAGTTCATGATCTCACAGTTCATGAGTTCGAGCTCTGCATCGGGATCTGTGCTGACAGCTCAGGGCCTGGAACCTACTTTGGATTCTGTGTGTGTGTGTGTGTGTGTGTGTGTGCGCACGCGCACGCGTGTCTCTGCTCCTCCCATGCTTGCTTGCTTTGTGTCTCTGGGGGGGGGGGGGGCGGGGAATGAATAAACGTTAAAAAATTAACAAAACAAAATGGTCTTTACTTCCAGAAGATCATAATCTACCCTATAGTTTGATTCCAAGCAAACAAAATTTAAAAGTCAAAATATAAAGCAGTCTGCTTTTCCTACAATGGATAGAAAACTACTAAGCTTAAGCTCTTTCTGACAAAATAACTTGTTTTCTTCAAAACAACTTCAGATATCTTCTAGTACGAATGCATACCTCACTGGATTGAAGGGTCTGGTGACTTCTGTGAACTTATAGAGAGGCGGTGAGAAATAGGAACCAAGGAGAGTTGTCATTTTGCAACTGAATACCTCCTTCTGAATGCCTCCTTGATTTGGCAACAAAAGTCTTAATGACTTACACAAAGACAGATGCAAAACTTGCAAAAAACTAGACAGGCAATTTAGGTGCTTTGCTTTTTGATTAAGAGAACAGATTTTGGCTCTAATGATATGCCAGAAAACAATCAATAAGTATTGATTTCTCATTCATTTGGCTTGTTCATTAAAATTTTCCATAGTGATTTACCGGGAATGTTCACTCTTTAATTAGTGCAACTCAATAATATTTCATGGTCAAAATTATTTATTGGGGATTAAAAGTTGCTGAAAATGATTTGTTCAGGAAAAATGAAAATGATGAAAGTTTACCAAGAAATTATATCTGTATGCATGATAAAAACAAGCTTGAATCCACTCCAGAATTCTCTCCTGCTCCAATTTAGAACTAAACAATGTGACAGCATGGAATAATTACCTCATTGCTCTGTATCTAATGCTCTTGTAGAAGACACTCCTGATAATGTAGTGCAAGCATTCACTTTCCTTTTAATGACTTTCCATTTAATGAATTCTGGCTTTAATCATGCCTTTAACCTTATTTTAAGATCCTGGGTTCCAATGCTAAAAGTGAATGCTTAATGTACTCTCGGACTCTGTTAGAAAATAAATCAAATGTGGTAGGGGTCTAGCCCGGATTCATATCCACAGGTATCTGAAAAGAGCCACTAACATTGAGGGCTAAGGGAAAGGCAAAAAGGACAAAGACAACATATGATTACAGCCTCAGGATAAAATGATTTCTTGGAGGAGTCCAGTGACCTTAGGAACCTCCTTATTGTTGTAAATGTCTGCTTGGTGTTGGCTTTTTCCCCCTTATTAAGCCTTAAATTTTATAAGTCCCCAAAAATCTTTTGTGGTTTTCCTCATTCTTCCCTTTCAATTATGCTACTTAAAAAGTTCTCCTTTAAAATATCTTATTTACATAAAAATTATACCATATATGTAAGTCATATAGAAAAAGAAGGAAAAAGACACCCATGTTCCTACCATCAAGCCTAAAAAATAAAATTAGTATTTTTGAAGCCCTCTCTATGCCTCATTTCTAGTTGTAGCCCCTGTTTTTTCTCCTAGTTATTTCACAAAAGTATTTCGCTGATTGAGCCACCCAGGCACCCCTGTCTTTTGGTACACATTGCAAGAACTTCTGAAAGCATATATACATGTAGAAGTAAACTTAGTGGGCCACAGACTTGGCCTACCTTCCATTTTACTGGATGATACCAAACTGCTTTAGCAAAATAGTTGCATGAGTTTTCTTTTGTGCTGGCTATCACATATTACCGTGAAATTTTATATTTGCAAATCATTTTATTAAAAAAAATTTTTTTTAACGTTTATTTATTTTTGAGAAAGGGAGAGACAGAGCATGAACAGGGGAGGGTCAGAGAGAGGGAGACACAGAATATGAAGCAGGCTCCAGGCTCCGAGCTGTCAGCACAGAGCCCGACGCGGGGCTAGAACTCACGGACCGCAAGATCATGACCTGAGCCGAAGTTGGACGCTCAACCGACTGAGCCACCCAGGCGCCCTGCAAATCATTTTATTTTTTACTAATGAGATTGAATGCTTACCAAAGTCTACTTTTCTTTTTTTGTGAATTGATTGCTTATGTATTTGTCCATTTTTCTTTTATGTTAGTTGTGTTTTCCTATGATCATTGTGAGTTCTGAGCATATTCTGGATAACACTCTTTTCCTTAAATGGGCTACAAATATATTCTCTCATTTTCTGGCATCTCTTTCCATGTTCTTTATAAAGATACTATAGTGTCTTTCAATGATCAGGTTTTCTTAATATAACTGTGGTCAAATTAATAAATTTTTCTTATGATTTGGAATTTTTGTGTTTTAAATCATATACACATTCTCCTACATTTTCTTCAAAAAGTTTGAAATACTGCCTTTCATATTTGAGACTTTAATCCATTTGGAATCTATTTCATGAATGATAGGAGGTTGGATCCAATTTTATTTTTTTTCCATGTAAATGGTCGATATTCTCAGCACCATTTATTAGTCCATCCTTTCCCCACTATTCTTCAGTGTCAGTTCTACATTAGTCTCAAATTGTCATGAATGGGTCAGTTTCTGGACTCTACTCTGTTGTACTGATCTATTTGTCAATTACTGAGACTACACCACTACCTTAATCACTTTTACTTTATAATGAATCTCAGCATCTGAGAGAACAAGCTCCCTCACACTATCCTTCCTCAAGTATATCCTGATTATTCTGGGCCAGGCTCTTCCTCCATACACATTTTAGAAACAATTCACCAGGGCACCTGGGTGCCTCAGTCAGTTAAGCAACTCAGATCATGATCTCGCAGTTCATGAGTTCGAGTCCTGCGTCAGGCTCCTTGCTGACAGCTCAGAGCCTGGAGCCTGCTTAGGATTCTGTGTCTCCCTCTCTCTCTGCCCCTCCCCTGCTCACACTCTGTCTGTTTCTCTCTCTCTCAAAAATGAATAAATGTTAAAAAAAAATAAAAAACAAAAAAACCCCAAAAAACTTGCCAAGTTCCAAACATCAAAAACAAAGCCCTGTTCAAATTCTCAACAGAACTGAATGAAACCTATAGGTTAATATGGCATTATGGCATGTTTACAATATTGAGGTTTCCTAACTCTTCCAATTTATATAGGTCTTCTTGAATGTCTTATCGTGGGTCTTGAGCTTCTTTTGCTAAATTTATACCGGCTACCTTATACTTTTTGTTGCTATTTTAAATGGCTTGTACAAAAATAACATTTTCTGTTTGTTAGAATTAACGGATATATTTAATGATTCTTGGAGGCATCCATCCTGCTAAACTCTTATTAATTCTAAAAATCTGCATTCTTGAACATTTTTTATGTATTCAATTTTATTATCAGTGAATAATAATAATTATGCTTCTTTCTTTTTATTCCTTACATCTTTTACTTCTTTTGCTTGTCTGGTACTTACTAGGACAACACTGAATACAAGAGGTCATAGTACATTAAGCAGTGAAATGTTAACAGTATTCTTAATTTTTTTAAAGGAAATTCTTGATTTTAACATTTCACCACTTAATCTGATGCTTGATAGACTTGTTAGCTTCACATATCAAGTTAAGAAAGTTCTAGTTTAATAAACTTTTGATCGTGAATAAATGTTCAACTTCATTAAATGTCTTCATCTAAGAAGATGATTATGTATGTTTCTCCTCTAAATACAAATACAAATACTATATACAAATATATATAAATGTATATAAAATACATTTCTGGATTCAGTATTTATCTCTGTGAATAAGTAGGGTGTTTGTTTGTTTGTTTAATGATGAGAATCCTGGCCAGCTAGTGGGTATTTACTCTGCCTACCTTAGAGTAGAAAAGGAACTCTATTCCAGAACAAAACTGTGTTACACAGCTTAAGTCTTATAAAAATATATTAACCCCATCTGCAGCTTAACTGTTTGTTAAATATACAGACCTGTAATCCATTAGTTACATAGAAAACCATACCCTAGGAATTTGCCAAGGTGTATAAACTCTAACTTATTGCCACTCAGTATTTATTAAAAGCTCATTTAAGAACTACGACACCTGTAGTGTATAAAAAGAATTAAAAAAACCCCAAACCCCAACTTTTTGAAGAATTTTATTAACTCTTTACTCAGTAATGCAGGTCACACTCCAACTGCAGAAGACTTTTTTTTTTTAATTCTAGTATAATTAACATACAGTGTTATATTAGTTTCTGGTGTTATGAAAGATATTTTTTTTATATCCAATTGCAGTAGGGACTCATTCCCCTAAAAAATAATTGTTTGGACTTCACATGGAACCAATAAATGGATTGTTTTTAATAAAATAAGGAAGAACTAGCAATACAGCTGGCAAATATCAAATATTCAAATTTAAAATACTGGTTATAAGGGAGAGTCACCAATATTCTTTCATGTTCATAAATTCTGTCATCATTTAAGAGAATGTTTTTAATCATACCAATAAAGTCTGAGGATTAAAAAAAGAATCAGTTGAATGGGAAAAATATTAATGAATATTCAGGACACGTTCTTCTGCAAATATTCTAAACTATATCTGTAGGTATCCACAAAAAGAAGAAAAGTTAATATAAGAAAAGAGTAAATTGGAGAAAAACATCTGCACTTGACTAACCCAAAAGAAAGCAAGAAAGCAGATAAAAATAACAAGGATGTTTTTGTTAGATTACAAACAAATAGTAAGAGCTTAGATTTAAACTCAACATATAAGTAAATAAATAACAACTTTCTAAATGCATCTTAAAAATAAAGAATTGGGAAAATTTAAAGAGATTGAGAAATTGTAATAAAAAAAAAAAACAACTATATGCTGTTTACAAAAAACACTGAAAGTACACAGTAGAAGAAAATGATATACCATACAAACACTAACCAAAAGACAGCTGATATAGGTCTTTAAATATAAGACAAAGTAGATATTAAAGTGAATTACCAAAAATAGAGACATTCTCTGAAGATCAAAGGTCAATCTGTCAAAGAAGATACGACAATTCTAAAGTGTATGTACCTACTAACATCATCTCAAATGTATAAAGCAAAACTGACAAAACCAAAAGAAACCAAAACAATTATAGGGTGAGATTTTTTTTAACATTCTCTCTCAGTAATACATTCTAGAAGTTTTAAACATGGTTACTAAATTTGTCTGATATACATTAAAGAGCACCTGAGCACCACACTAGATTAACAGCTAAGTACTGTCATGTCTTATTCATCCTCTCCCCAATAATTTAAATTAGTTTTACACAACACTACATTATATATTTGTGTGATGCCATTAGTCTAATGTTGAAGGCCACTGTGTGAAAATGTCCTAATAACAATCACCAATTAAGGATGTTATTAATATTATCACTTTTGCATTTTGCATTTATCTTAGGAACACTGTGAATGATGTAATGAACAAAGGTTTCCCCCTTTCCTTCTGACAACTAGAAAGCTGAGAGCCAGGTAAAAGGCCTTGCCTCAGAAATACTATAAGCATGGTATAAATACCTGCAGTATTTCTGGTTCCACTCTTTCTTCACCCTTATTGTTCTTTCTTATCTTGCCACTATCAATTTATCCAATCCTGTCATATAAAGGTGTCTCCCCAAGTTACTTCTAGACAATATATGAATGAAGTATAAGGATAAAAACACATGGGTAAAAAAGGTAGATACTCTTAATGGCATCTGGTTACCTGGCTCTTCCTGATAAAGACTTTATTTAAATCAGAGTACATTTCAAAGAAGTGATTGAATTCAGAGAAATCAGATTCCATGCAAACCAATAAGCTAACCTCTGTTTCACAATAAGCAAATATATGTGGGTGGGGCCTGATGATCAGAGAATTGACTGGCTTGAATATCTAAGCAGGCTCAGAGTTCCACTGACATGTCCACAAGGCCTAGGTTTCAGACCAAGCGTCCTGGGTCCATGATTCAGGTGCAGACTACCATCTTAGGGATGTACTTTTAGGAAATCTAGAGCTTTATTGCAACAGTCAAACCATTTTGTGGAAAAAGTGTAAAAGAAAGGAGAGGAAGTGAGAAGGTATTATTTTCATATCCTTATACTCCTTTATCCAGGATATACTTAAATTACCTGGAAAGTAGCTGATAAATTTTTTTTAAAGACACCCAGGTTTCAGTAATTAATTCCAGATACAATTTATGCTGAAAGTCTAGACTTTCTTACAATCTGCCATATTGCACCTTCAGTCCATTTCTTCCGTGTGAAGAAAAAGACTTCTGGCACAGTTCTTATTAGAGCTACGGAATGGTAAGTAACTAAAGAACTATGAATAAAACGCTTTATATAATCTCCCATGTTTACACTTTAGGGAAAATAACATTCAGTGTTCTCTAGTGGCCCAACGGTTGAGTAAGTGTGTATGAGAAAGAGGAAGCATTTGGTAGTAACACCCAAAATTCACAGGGATACTTGAACTACGTTTACAAACCTATAAGTGACCCAGTTCCTGTTATGCCTCCAAAGTATCAATGGGTCATGGTGCTTACAGAAACAAGTATGAATTCTTCTTCAGGTATTCAAAGCCTACTTTTAGTCCAAGAATACCCTGTAGCATACCTTTAACCTCAGGTCTCATTCTTTAACATAAAGTCTATGAATCAGAAAAAAAAAAAATCATTCTAATTTTATTCATTTTTTCCCTTTTCTTCAAACTCCTTCTCATCTCTTAAAATGTATCTTGTATGTATTTGTCCTATGCCAAATACTTAACCTTCTCCATCCTTTATCCTATAAGTTACATGCCTTGTTGTATAGTTAGCAGGGACAAACACTGTTCTTTCTACCCCGGAGCCATCTTTCTTCTCACTAGTCAGTATGCCACTAGGCTTTCAGGGTTCAAAATACTTTTCTAAAGGTATCAAACTTACTTTTAACCTCTCAAGGAAGGATAATCATAATCTGCCTTCATATGTAACTTTTATCAATTAGTTTTAGTCTTTCTTTCATTATCTCTATGGAATATGCATAAACTTTCACAAAAGAGCCTTTGAAATATTTGAAGATGAAAACAGTTTCATCTTAAGGATCCTGGAATTTCTGAAGTGCAGGAAGCGCATGTCGTTAAAGTGATCTCCAGGGAATTTAATCAAACTAGGACTACAGCCCTTTTCTACCAAGATCTCTCTAACATGACTGTTCTCTGCTCTTATTCTAATCCTGACTTAAAAACCTGGATAGTCACAGACATTTCTAGTCACTAAGGGCCCTTGGATACATGGTAGAGAACTCTTACATAGACCAGCACTACTGAGGCACTAAGACATGACAAATACAAGAGGTGCCTGGGTGGCTCAGTTGGTTAGGCATCTGACTCTTGACTTCAGCTCAGGTCATAATCTCATGGGTCATGAGTTCAAGCCCCACATCTGGCTCTGTGCTGATGGCAAGGAGCCTGCTTGGGATTCTCTCTCTCTCTCTCTCTCTCTCTCTCTCTCCCTCTCCCCCTCTCTGCCTCCCCCACCACCTCAAAATAAATAAACTTAAAAAAAATAAAAAGAAATGACTAACATAAAACAAGGCAGGAGGGCAAAATAATTACTTTTCATGTCTCAGAACACAAGAAAAATAATGCTTTTATTTAATAAATAAGTGCTAATTAATAACTTAATAATTAAGTAATAATCCTTAATAAGGATTTGTCATGGCTCCTGGTGAAAAGAACTGTTCTATTTCTTTTATGTATTATGATAAGAAAAATGTATTAGAGGATATTAAGTTACGGATTTGTATATATATTCTATCAAAATTTTAATGAGATACTTGGATAGGCTTGGTTTATAGAGAGAAGCACACAAATGGCGCTCAAATAGAACTGTAACTGGTAAACTTCTGCATGGCCTGAAAACGATTTTATCACTTACAATACTTCAATGTTGAGAGTCATGTAATTAATCCCTCCTCATTTGGGAAGCCCATTCCTGGAAGAACATGAGTCCTGTGAAGAAATGGCTGCTTATGTGTTCTTCCTTTCCTCCTCCTCCTCCCTTTCTGCCTCCTTCACTCTCTCCTTCTTTTCTCCTTCTTTCACTATTTCATTCTAACATAATTTATCATTGACTTTAAATGATAATCCTTTTACTTCGCTGAGCTGCCTTAAGGCCTAAAAATATGCTAAAGCACTCACCCTATCAATAAAACACTCCAGTGCTCAGAAAGCAAGTCAGAACTGGACAGTCCACAGGAAGTGGGGAGAAAAGACCCTGTATTTAAGGGGCAGAAACTAACAGAACTGACGGCAACGGCTGTACCTATCTTGTTGCAGAAAGGTGGGGGAGGGGGCAGGGGGGGAGCGTGGATCTTGAAATGTCAAATGGCCTGTGTCAGGTCTGCAGTTTACTTCCTTTTCCAAACCTCTAGGTCTTCAGCGTTCCCTAGCAACAGACGCAAAGGATCAATTTAGAAAAGTGCTTTCCAGAGCATTCCTATCTAGCTACTGACCAAGCCATTTTAGTTTATGTGATCAAGCAATTGAAATTCAAGGAGATTTATCACTGACTGTCCTCGGCAGCAAAACTGGAAGAGCGCCGCTTGATATGTATGCTGCTAATGTCTAAGATGACTGATTCTACCTCAACCGCACAAGCATGGATTGGTTTCAGTAAGAATTAGTAGTCTCTGCATCTCACTGTGAACCGACAGTGTTGCTAGGGAAACTGATAATTATGTGGCAAAATGGAGGGTGTAGAATAGGAAAAGGGTTCAGAAGAAATATAAGGTTTTGATCCAAAGCAGCGTGTTAATAGTATAGTTTGTTTATCTTCTGTAGTCACATAATTTAATAAATAACATTAATTATATGTTTGAGAAGAGACAGATTTCTGAATTGAAAGAAATGAACAGAAATGAATTGAACATTGGAAAACTACTGGTTACTGATCATACTTGGTGCATGCCACAGTAGAAATACATGTTTGCTACAAACTACAATTTAATTAAAATACTCAAAAAGAAACTAATTTTTTTCTGGCATTTGTCTTTAGAAATCAATCTTTATAGAGTTCCAGATACAAAAACCAGAATCCTATAAAAGCTCTAATAAATTTGCTTTCATTCACCTCAGGGACTAAGTCATATAACCTCAAAACACATATTGGTGTGAAGAAAAAAGATGCGTTACTATTTTTATATTATACAGAGTAAAGCCAACCCAGAGACGCTGAGTGACCTTCCCGAAGACACACAGGTCTTCGGTTAGCGGTGATGCTGGTGCCTAATACTCCTCTTAGAGCTGCCCAAGAGGCGTCGTGTGCACGTCATATTTTATCAAGGGAAAGCCTCGCAAAAAGATATAAATGCAGTAAATTGGTCTCAAATCTCTAGATCTCACTCTGAAGGAAGATGTCCAACACTTTTCATTTTTCATGGCTACGAGTTTAGTTCTAAAAGTTCATTAACTTGTGTTAATGAGCACTTGTGTATCAGGAAAGTCTCGTTGGAGACATTTTAATATGTGAGAAAGATCATCAAAGAATTAAATAGGTCATTAGTGACAGTTTTACTGCATGGCAAATCACCGACTGTAAGCTGTCTGTCCTAAGATGACAATGCTAATTCACAACATTGTTTTATTTTCGCTTTTTCCAAGGACCACTAGGTACAAACTTTAAAAGATGAAACCAAAGGTTTTATATACTCCTGTGTATTTATCTTGATAAATTCTTATACATTTTCTAATTTATAAATATACCACAAATATTAAAACATTCATTCACATTCATATACACACAAACTACGTATGGGTGTGTGTCTGCGCAAGAAAGTAAGTGACTGATTTATGGTAGGTATGTAAAACACGACAAACATTTACAACAGAAAATGTTTCCAGCGTTTCGATCTTATTTGGTCTTTGACAGGAAAGAATGGGAAGTGTATATAAGGACACCAAGGTAAAAGCATAAAACGATACAGAACTTCTTGACTCAATGAATTCCAAGTACCAATGAATTCCAAGTACCAGAAGTAGGTAATCAGCCTTCTGATGTTAGGAAAAAGATCTTCATTCTAATAACTTAAAAATCGTAAGCTTTACTTATTAATACATAAGTAGTATAGCTTCACCCAATGGGGCGAACTATCATTTTAAGGTAGTTTATTTTTTTAAGGTAGTTTATTAAGTCTATCAATTTTATGATGGTTAAAAACACTTGGCTTGCCTTAAGTTTCAATTTTGTTATTTCCTTACATGAAATCATTGAGTTTTGATAAAACAAGAAAGAAATAATAGGTTCTTATTTTGATAAACCTTTTTTTCTTTCCCATGGCAGAAAAGATTTTTCAACTTTTAAATCTCTGGGAAGGAAAAAGAAGAATATAAAGCCAAATTTTACAGTCATTAAAAACAATTTTTGCGGTAGGTTAAACAAACCTTGACTTAGGCCATCTTGACAAGATGTCTGCTTGACATCCAAGTTCTCCATGGTATCTCCTTTAGAGACTTCACCAAGAGATGTTCTTCTCTCAAAGATGTTGTTGTTATTGTTAACTTGAGTCCCATTTTGCTTCAGTAGTCTGAACACCTCAGCTTCCAAATCTCTAATCTAAGGGAAAAAAAAATCCATCCATGAAACTCTAAGCCAGCACTCCTCTCCAAGTACTAAGTAAAACCATCCTATTCCTTAGTAGTCCCAAGCACATAACTCACCCGTACTTGCAGACCTTGAACTTCCACAAGATGAGCTTTTTCCAAATCTTCTATTTTCTTTCTTTCTGCTTCCTGTCTTTTGATGAAATCAAGTTCTCTTAAGAAGAAAACAAAAGATCTGATTGCATCAGATACCCAATAAATGAGGAAACATGGGAACATTCTTATTTGAAGCAATAAATGGCACAGTGGGATAAATAACTGGACAGCTATTTAAATAGACAAAACTCAATCATAGTTAGAAAAAAAAGGTATCTAGTAATGAAAGCAAATAAAATATTTTAATGGATCTCAAAGTAAGGAAAAATGCTTTGAATCTGCTTACTGTGATTTTCATTTGTAACTCCTGACTCTAGAACACCCAGACAGGTCTAGAGAGAAGCTACTGGACTAATGACCCACCTTGGGTAAGTTTAGTGGAGATAATTACACGTCATGTAGTTATAATTCCACACTTACAAAGTCATATGCTTAGTAAGCTGATAGAACTGGATGGTAAGAGTTTACAAAAGATAATTATAATTTTCCTTCTGTGAATGACAGTGGTGAAGGGTTGGGTGGGTCAAAAACACCGCAAGGGGGAGGAGGGGAGCTGTCGCCTACACACCTGAGGATAATATGGGGAGAGGGAGAAAATATCTCCATTTTGAGAGCCTGGACTACAACCTGAAAATTTGGCAATGCTTGTTATAAGGTTGTTTCATGAAATAAAATTAGGCATAATATTTTTGGCAAGAAGGGTTAAAATAGTGATGTACTGAATTCATGATCACAAAGGGTAATTTCTCCCTTTTTAACAAACATTTTATAGCAATCTCCTTTAAATATTAAAAACATTCTTTCTGTGATAGGAAATGACAGAGACATTATGCATCTTATGCATACACTTAGCTTCTAAGGCTTGGCGTGGGGAAGGGTACCGGCACTGCTTTTTGTTGTTCTAACTGGCCAGAAGTAAACTGTTGAAAAAATTCCGTAAAAATTTCCCTGAAATGACACCAAAATCCAACAGAGGGAAGCAAAGCAGCATGAGTGTGGAAAGAGCTGTTGAAATGCAAAAGCAGAGTGTAGTGCCGGGACTCTCCTTCTGCAGGGGACTGAGGCCCTTGTGTTTTCTCTCCACAGCTGAGAAAGAGAAAATGGCAGGGCAGGGGGTCTTGCTAGTCAGTATTGACACCATCTGAAGTGGGAAAATTCTGCAGTTACTGATTCTAACAGAGACAGAAGCAGCCTCATCAAGGCCCAGTTGCTGCTCTCTCTGTATGTACGGTGGGTGTGCGTGACTTCAACTGGGCTTCTTGCTTCCTGGTCACAGAGTTGTTTCGAAAAGGACAGAAATTTAAATGTTTTCATAGTTACTAGGAATGACTACCAAAAAGAAATCCAGAGATAACCGACTGCCAAAAAACTGTAAAATAAACAAAATATTATCTTACATGAAAACACCATAGAAGTGATTTCCAAAACTATGCTTTCTAACTATGCTTCTTAAAGGGATAACCACGATTATTTTTTCTGTTCTACTAAATGTTACAAAATGATGGGATATACACCTTCTTTAGATGCACACATCTATTCTTTAGTCATTAGAAGCTGCTTACTTTTGTTGAAAATCCTTGATCAATTTCTTTGCCTTGTTGTATTTCTTCTCCAAGGCCTGATACTGGCTTTGAGTTTCTTTGAGGTGCTCGTTCACCGTGTGGCATAACGTCTGAGCCTCAATCCAGTAACTCTCCAGCTTCAACATTCTCTCTTTATTTTCTTCTATATTCTGTTGGAGTTGGGTTTTTTCTAGTTCCCACCTCACTTTCTCATTTTCTGCTGCTTGCAGCTGGAGAAAGCAAATGTCAAGATAAGGATAATCTGGGTATTCTGTAGCAAAAATCCTTCATGTCTTTATAGTATGTTTTCAATTAAGTTCTACTGTCACATATACTTAATCATCTAGAACCTTGAGATGAGAAGAGCAAGTCGTATTTGCAGCATTTCAGAAATTATAAAATGGTAGCCTTGAAAATTGAAATGCTTGCCCAAGGTCACACATCTGATAAATAATACAGCCTGGATTTGATTTCAACTCCCATGATCTTTCCATCATACGATGTGGTTTGAAATTCTATGAACAGTAAATAAATAACGTTTTAGAGTCTGACTGATTCTATCCGATGAACTTCAGTGTACTTTCTTTTAGAGGTTTTTTCTTCATATAATTACATATAAAAAAATTAACTAAAAAGCGAAAGGGGGAGAGGCATGCTGAGAAGGAGAGAAGGGCAAAAGTACAGTTTGGCCTAATAGTTATGAGGGGAGGAGGTGTCTCTGGAGTCATTCAGTCTAGAGTTGAATCCCAGCTCTGCCATTATTGTTGGCCTTTAAACCTTAAGCAGCTAATTCAAGTTCTCTAAGACTCCAGTATATTACCTATAAGACAGAACTGTGATGTAACACAACGCCATACTTGGAACCGCTCCTGGCCATAATCTGATAAATGTTAGTTATCTTCACTTCGTTTTTATCCCTTTTAATAATATGATGGCATCCTTTATTTCAATTGACATGAACATAGTCTGTAGCTCATTATTCTGCTGACAGTGTTCTGAATTTCCAAAGCCTTATAAGCTACAATTTGCATGAAAGTATAAAAGATACTGAAAGTAAAAATATAAATTATTGCTGAATGATTTTAAATCCCTCCTATGAAACAGAAAGGAAGCTTTCTGTGTTTCTGCTTCCAGGGACTCTTAGGAATAAGATAGTAAACTAGTCCAACCCCCTTATTTCTACAGAAATTCAAGTCTGATCGGTTAGGTGAGGGGTCAAAGGTCATTTATTCACAATAACTGACCTTTAAACTAGTGCTTCACCTATTTCACATGCTTCTTCTCAAATTCAAAAGGATGCGGAGTTATTATCAACTAACAATTTTCAAAATCTAAGACATCCCCAAACCATACCACATTCAGCAAATACATATATATGTATATATATGTATATTTTAAACTATATTGACAAAACAGATTACAAAGTCAAAAATAAAAATATTTCAAAATTAGGAATTCAATTTTCAACATGGATATAAAGAGTCATAGTAAAATAAGCTATTATAAATATTACATGCCAATATAATAAAGAACAAAATACAAACTTCTTATTTATAGGATTTTCTAAATTAAATGTTTTTGGTCTAACATATAAGCTTTGTTAAAGCACTTACAATCCACAGGGGAAATCTTTCCCCCTCATTATAACCGGCAATTTTAAAAAAGTCTATTCTTCCATTCTGTGCTAAGAAACAACAGCAATTTAAAATAGGACTAGGTTTTTACTGCATCTTTTATTAAGCAATGTTTTGTATTCAAGTTGTTTATTTATCAACCACTACTAATTTAAAAATGATTATTCACAGAGCTTGGCTGACACCATGAATGATGTATAGACATGTTTTGACTAAGGAGCTACAGAGTTATTAGCTGAGAATACCATTTAACCAAAATAGCCCTGCTAATTCATCTCCATTTAAAACACATGGAAAAAACAAAATAAGTGTTCAGCGTGAACAGGAAAACAGATCATTAGTGGTGAGGGAGAAATCATGTCTTAAGTTTTAAAGGACCATAAAAACAATAAAGAATATCATTTTAAAAGTAATTCAAAAACATTTTTAAATCTTTGAAATGACATATTTGATAAAATTAGACACAATTCTAGTAATTTACAAGTACCTTATAATTCACCAACTAAACATGCCCTTTTGAATCTTGTATTATTTCATATGTAAACTAAGAATACATACTCCCTTTATCAAGAACTGTTTTTTTCCCACAAATTTAAATAATACAAACTAAACTTGTCTAAAAATTTCCAGGAGCATCTGGCACCTCAAGTCAATTATTCACATTTTGTATTAAATTCCATAATATTTAATTAATAGAACTGGAATTTTTTTCCATGAAAAAGAATGTGTTACATTAAAATACATTGTCTCTGATGAATAAGCTAAAAATAAATAAATGATTAAACCTACTTAAAATAAGATAAATAAAGAGAGATACAACCTAAGAGCTTGGATGATAACAGTATAATTAGCGGTCAAATGTAATTCGGACGCTAGAACCTTTAACAATATTTAATCTTTGAGGAAATCTCAGAGGGAACCGGCCACATATGTGCAAATATGTAAATATGTATTTTTAAAATACTGTGCTCTTTTCACGGAGGGAGTATGGTGACACTTGCCCCCTCGGGGTAGGTGTTCTCGCTGGCCGGTTTGTCTACCTATCTAACAGTGGAAATGAACCTCTCACATCTGTACTCTTTCAAATGCACAGGAACAAATCCTTTAGTCCCAGGGTTGAATGTAGTCATAGCATCCAAAGTTTCAAAAGCACAATTCAAACACCATTTAATGGTGCTTACCTTGGTCTTCAATTTTTGAATCTCTGCTTCTGTAACTGCATGTTTGATTTGCAACTGAAAATTGAAAAGAAAGAAAAAAATCTGAACTAAGAGAGTGTATCTATATTTTTTAAGCCTCAGCGGCCAGAAGAATACCTTATCACACAGCAGAAGGCCTAGAAAAGCGCTGCAATGCAGCAGGTTGTAAATTAAAATGTCTGGTGTGTAAAATGACTCACTAGGTGCAAACTAATGAAACACAGGGTTTATGGCCCACATTCCCTAACAGATAGGTTACGAATTTAATTGCTCGGGGACCAAAGAAAAGAAAACACATTTTCTAGCCCCCTTTGCAGCTCTTCCTTTCCGATCTGAGTGTCAAGGAATTGTCTTGGTGCGGAGAGTCTTGTGGATGTCACAGTTCAAGCAGGCAAGTCGGCCCGAGGCCGGGTGAAGATCCGATTCCAAATCTGGAAGAAAGATGGCGCTATGGTCCCGCGAGCCACACGCACAGAAGGCCGAGCAGCTCCCACACCGCTCTGGCTGGCAGCTGTGAGGCGGTAGACGACGGTGCCGCAGTTCCACAGCGACATCGGTGATTTTTTTTTTTTTTTTTTTTTTTTTTGATTGCTGGAAAGGTAGAGATCCAGATTTCACTCCTCCGAAAACCGACTCCTACTGAGGAACCCACACCCCCAAAAGCTTTGGCTACAGTTTATCAGCATGAGAACCACCATTTACATTTGTTTTGCTTCTCCCCTCCCCCCACTTCGTTTTCTCTGTAAGGGTGAGAACAAACGAAATATTTATTTCTTTAAGGAATAAAGGAATGCACCAAAATTTACAAAAAAAAAAAACCCAAAACAATTTATGGGTTGAAAGTCTTTTTTTCTGAAATCCTCGAGGCCAGATGATTTTGGAATTCAGAATTCTCCCACTTTCAGAAAGGCAGTAAGCTGCATTTTCCATAAACTGCATATTGTTCACAACTTGGTCTGTGGAGGCAGTCTGTGATCAAATACATGAATATTTTTGCCACCAAACATAGGTATTTCTCATTAAGTGTGGTATACAATAGCATCCTGTCTGTTTCAGTCAGGTTTACTACCAAATGAGTTAAACTTGCCACAAAATTATTAAAAAAATTTTTTTTAAATGTTTATTTATTCTTGAGACAGAGACAGAGCGTGAACAAGGGAAGGGCAGAGAGAGAGGGAGACACAGAATCTGAAACAGGCTTCAGGCTCTAAGCTGTCAGCACAGAGCCCGACGCAGGGCTCGAACCCACCAACTGTGAGATCATGACCTGAGCCGAAGTCCGACGCTTAACCGACTGAGCCACCCAGGTGCCCCAACCCACAAAATTATTTTAAACAGTTTTCAGAGCATTTTGGATTTAGAATTGTACCAGAAGGACTGTAAATGTCTAATATTACCATAATCAAATACATCTAAGGTTTTATTACCAGAAAAAGCGAGTCAGTTGATGGAGGGATAGAAACGTGCACCTTCGAGGTCACGACACCTCATAAACCTCAGCTCTCTTTGGTGTGTAACCTGCATTTTCCTAGTTTTCACCCAGCTAGTAGGGCATATGGGAAGGATGGAGAGGGATGCTCCTTCCTCGGGTCTCCTGTTATATTGAAGTCCCTAAGGTCTACACTGCTATAGCTCTGTCGCTGCTCTCCGTCTTGGGGGAGATCTGATCTCCGGATCTGAAGACTCCTGCAGTCTTGTCCATGTGGCTCTTGCTCCTCTCATCCTTATTGGTTCGTAGGGGCTTCTGTGCACCAACAGTCTCTAAAGAGGAAGGATGACTCTAAAAGTCATTCTTTTAGGAGGCCCCAAACAGGCAGTCCTAGCTCTCTCAGTTTCTCTCCACAGACCTAGTGGCACAATGCTCAACCTACCAACCTTTAGGAGTTGTTCAGAGCAACAACGTGCCTAGCAAGTGCTGCTCCAAAATCATGGCAACCCCCTTCCACCTTGCTCATGAGGTCTGAGCTTACCCAAAGTCCTAGCCTGGATGAATCTCTCAGGACCTGACAGTGTCAGGCAGCCCAGCTCAAACGCTCAGATACTCCAGTGGATACTCCAGCTATGAGCCCTACAGTGAACAATGCCACTGCAGAATCACCGATGCTTATATTTCTGGACTCCCTTTAAGATGTGGAAAGCTAAGGGGTGTAGATACAAACTGACATTGTTACAGTGAACTGCTGTTAAAACCACAACTAAGAACTTAGATCTCTGGTTCCTGATCCAGTGCCATTTTCCTTAGAAAATAGGATTAATTCAGTATCCATTTATTGAAGAGCTGCTATGCTATGAGGATAACTCTTTCCCCTTCTAATAAATATTAGTGCTAATCTCCCTCACCAATTATAAACTAAAAACCAGACGTAGCAAAATACTTAGATATTAGACATGCCTCACGCTATCAGAATTCTTTTCCATGGAGATCTTATACTTCAGTGTGCACACATGGGCATCCAGGAAATCCATGTGTCTAGGTGATTTTGAAGGATCTGCAATTGTTAGTGACAAGAACAACTCCTTGATCTTTCTACTGTGGCCAAGCGTGAAGAGTAGTTAAGTTAGACTGCTGGGATTCATCTCAGGCCTACCATGAACTAGCTACCTGATGCTGGAAAATCACCGAACCTCTCTTACCTTCATTTTCCTCAGCTGGAAAATGCAGTTCCTCATAGGTCATACCCTTCCTATTGGAAGATTAAATGAGATAACCCATGCAAAGCTTTTAGCACAGTGGTTACAAGAGAATAAGACCTCCACAGTGATCCAAGACTAAGACAAGCGTGATTTTAAGAACCTAGTTTTTTTTTTTTAATTACCCCAACACCAGTTCTTAGTTAAAAGTGCTAAAAGCTACAAAATGTCACACCTGAAATAAAACAAATACCTCTGGTTCTGTTTGAAGAGTAGCAAGAAATCAAAAGGGCAGATTTTACGACAAACACCGCAACCATGGGGAAGTGCCAGATTTTATTTTCTCAGTGGTTAAACTCCCTTCCGCGTAGGGTAACCAAGTATATGGCATGCAACTTTGGGACTTTGGATTTTCTTTGTTCAAATTGTTGTGACCGCTAGTAAACTGCTTCCCTGGGGCCTCGCTTCCCGTATGAAAAATGAACATTTTTCATCTTCCCAAGGCTAGATGGGAAGAAGTCCAAGGCCCTTGCAAATACTACAGGTGTGACATTTACGAAATGAAAGAGCCTGGAGATGGTTGTCATGGTTGCAGAGTCTAGTAATTCTTGTCTCAAGTGAGTATTTTTATTCCTATGAATGCATATCCTAGCTTAATCCACTGGTGTGCAGGACAAACCCAGGTAAAACTGTGAACAGCCAGGTTGATCTCTGGCTACCCCACCCTCCCATCTCACCAAAACAGATTGACAGAAGAGAGTACAACTCATTACCAATAAAGTGAGAACACTGACTAAAGCTTGCACTGTTACTGAGTACAGTCGAATTCTTTCGATACAGGAAAGCGGAACGAAGTCTGTAAATTCAGACATCAATCAGAAGATGGACAAAAGTTTTAGTGCAATGTTTTCTGAGTATTCACAAGGCCTAAAATTATAAAGGTGATTATTTTAAGCCTGTATGTGTATTAAGAGAATTTCTGCAAGTCCATCTCTATGAACAGGAAAAGCATGAAGAACAAACTAATTGAACTTTCGTTTTTATACAGGAAGAAACTGTGGTCAGTAGCACAAGTTGCAGAGCTAGTCAGTGTCAAGGCCAGGCTTTGTACATTTTAGTCCACGGTTCTTTCCACTGAATTTCTTACATTTGTGGGACCCTTTATCTGTTTTATTGCTGTAAATAATAAAAGGGAAGGAGGACAGGCACTGTCCACCTCATTGTTCAGATGGGGTCAGAGGCTCGGAGGCTCAAAGAAGTTACGTGGCTTCTTCAAGTTCCCAGTAGAAGCAGGTGCTGGAGTGGAAAATATCTCAGGGCTGACTCTCCCTACTTGTCTTTCCCCTTTCACCAGGTGCCTAATCAGCTTTGGGATACACTTTTCATTTAATCTTCACAGAAACTCTGAGGCTTGTGTCATCACTGTGACCTCCCAGTTGAGAAAGTACTACTCCAGCTGGAAACCATGGATCACTGCTGGTAGTCTCTGAGTGTTCTGACAGGAAATACAAAAATGGTGCTTAATCAGCTGCTGTGATTATTCATGGAACTTAGGAAGAAACAGCTCTCTCATTATTCAACTAGCATTTACTTAATGAGACGATGTGCTGGGCTAGTCTCTGAGGACACAAGAACATGACACAGAATCTACTCTCGAAACACTGTAGCGAGACTAATAAACACGACCTCCTGAGAGCAGTTCCCAGGTCACTCTGAGAGAAACATCACAGGGACCCTGCTCCGAGATGGCCTGATCAATCTTTTATTCCCATAGCCAGGTCACATGACCTTAGGCTTTGGCCTGTTTGTCTTATCCCCACTTTGGCACATGGGCAGGATGAGACGGAGATACCTCCGTTTCATGGACAGAGGAAGAGAAAACCGCTTTTCAAAGAGATGAAGTGACTTGACAAAAGACGCACAGTTGGTGGACAGCGGTGTTTCCTTATTCTCGAGCAGGTCTCTCTCCATGCGCTTAATAACCTTTCCAAAAGACAGGTCCAGGGGTTCGTCCATCACTGCCTGAGACTGGTCAGGCTGACTGACTGGAGGGACAGGAAGTCAACACGGCTGGTTAACAGAAACCCAGCCTGAAACACCTGTTGGAATTCTGGGGCTTCGGAGAATCTAGGTTTGGAGAAAACACTTGGGAAGCGAGGATATCAGTAAAAAGAAAAGGTGAAGGATTGCAGATCAGTGTCTTAGCTTACAAGACCAATCTCATCTCTTCTGTCATCTTTTAACATGAATACCGTGGAAGTCACAAATAAACATATGCGTCCTACAGAGAACAGTAGCTCTTATATAACATTCTGCAGGGGTACCTGCTGTGTATATTTTGTTTCTTTCTTTCAAAAAGATGAATCCAGAGCATGAACCATATCACTGAATCAATATAAGTTGAATATAATTGCGCTAGAAATAGAAACATCCTCATACAGAAATAGAAATGGTAAGACTAAACTTCTGTAACTTTCTTTACCTATCCTGTGTAAGAACAGAAAACATTTTTCTTTAAAAAGTACAAAATACTATATTTGCAGCAAAGATTTTAAGGCATCTCTAGTGCTAGAGATTTTATAATCAGATGACAGCAATATTCTCTGTTCTTATTTTACAAGGGTGAAATAATAAGTGATATTTGCACAGTACTTTATAAGTGTGGTTTCAGCACCAGAATCAAAATTTTTAGAATTATCTTTGTAATTATTTGATTGAAGTCTGTCTTATCTATGCCAGGGTAGGCTCCACAAAGGAAGGAATGAGAGCTGTTTTTGCCTATACTTGAGTGCTATTAGAATGAAACTATGCCATATTCTTTTATAATTTCTGCTCAAAGTTTTACATATGGTACCTATCTTTACTTTAACAAGTGTTTTCTCAGGGAATAGCTGATGCAAAATTAGCTGAAGTTGGGTGATTGAATAGTATAATAATCCAATCTGAATGATAACACTAATTGCAGCATATGTAGCATAGGGTGAGCTACTCCAACAAGCTCACTCTCCGAGTAGGTATTCATAAACTAGTTATTAATGATGTAGGTGAAAATGGATGTAGGTGAAAGCATATAATTACAGTTTCTTTTTAAATAAATATCTGTTGGCTACTAAGTAAACTATTTTATATAAAGTATTTTATAGTTTCTCTACATGATAATGGAAAGTTCCATAAAGATAACTTTATATTATTATCTAATGCATTTACAACTTTCTCTAGATTATTTTTCATACATTCTCTGTGCCTTAAGTAAAGTGAAATAGTACAATATTTAGACTCCAATTTTTCCCTCAAGACTCCCATGACTTCTGAGGAAGAATGTGAAGGAAAACACTGGACAAGGAGTTTAAATGTCTCCTGACCAGCAGTTTCTGATTCAGTGCCTTCCTTCTTCCCACTAAATTTCCAGTGAAATACATTAAACAAAAGAAAAACTCACAGCTTCAAATGGACACTAAACCTAAAAACATCTGGTACTAGAATATGAAAGAGTCACAAAGCTGAATTTAGAAAAACGTATCCAAGCTTCCATCCAAAGGAAGGAAGATGGTTTGTCCATCCTCAATGACTGCTGGAGATCCGGAGTCCATCCAATGAGAAAGTTGGGCAACCTCTACTGCCTTTCCCAGGAATCGTCCTCAAACAAGGTTTGCCAACTCTCTCAGTATTCCACATCCATTCAGAAAGCAACTACTAGAATAGGAAGAGAATGCAGGAAGGTGGCTGAAGAGTGGCACACTGCAAATACATGCTCCAAAGTGGAGCAGTATAGATAGAGGTGGTCAAGTAAGCATTTTGAGAGCAGGGAATAATCTTTTTTTCCTTTAACTTAGAAAACTGAGTGGCAAGATTTAGAAATATCTCACCTAAACTCAGAGAACTACATTAGATGATAGACCGCCAGAAAATAGCAACCAGACCAGAAACTAGGCACAAGGCACACAGATATGTCCTCTTGATGTGGGACTAGAAATGAGATGCATAATTTTTTTAAGTTATTTATTTATTTTGAGAAAGACAGCATGTGAGTATACGCAAGCAAGTGGGGGAGGGGTAGAGGGAGAGGGAGAGAATCCCAAGCAGGCTCTGCACTGTCAGCAAGGGGCCTGATGTGGGGCTCGAACCCAGGAACCGTGAGATCATAACCTGAGCTGAAACCAAGAGTCAGATGCTTAACCAAGTGAGCCACCCAAGTGCCCCTGGATGCCTAATTTAAAGAAGTAGATGGCTGCTGACTATACAGAAAGGCTTTTGTCTCATTTCCAGATAAATAGAGGAGAAAAAGGCAAACTTGATACTATTACTAAATATTTCAAGTGCAGGTAGAGAGAATATCAACTTGAAAACTCAAATAAGTAAGTAAACTGGAAGAATGATGTATCCCGTAAGTAAAAATATTTTAAGGTAACTCTCTAGAATACTGGGCTGGAGAGAAAGTGAAAAACCATGAGGAATGGATGGAGAATAAGGAAACCAAAAATGTAGTAAGAGAATTAAGTCATGTTAGAAATGCTAAAATGCATAAAGGAATTTGAAGTAAAAAGCATATTTAATGCTACAGAAAACTGAATCATTGATATGAGAGAACACATTTGAGAACAACCTCAGACAGGAAAAAAAAGGAAAAGAAAATATGAACAAGATAATATAGAACACAAAATGTTTCTAGAAAAGAAACAGCAACAGAGAAAAAATAACAGAACTAAAGAAAATATTAATCAACTAAAACCAAACCAAAACACAAACATAAAACAAAGAAAGCAGATTAAAAGGGAAAAAAATCAATGAAAGGAGGCCTATTTCTAAGAAATTATGATAAAAATTTAAAGTACAAGGCTAAAATAATACAAGCATCCAAATGCCAGATTGGTGTTACACTTTTCCTTTACAATATACAATGCTAACTCAAAATAGTGAAGCCTGCCCTACAACACTGTCAGGAAAAAAATGTTGTGAAGCAAAATATTAAGCCTAACTAATTATCATTTCTATGTCATAACAATTTAGATTTTTTCCATTCTCAGTATGGGAAGCTCATGAAAGCTATACCTGCATAAATACTTAATAAATTACTTAAGGATATACTCTGAGAAATGAGAAATTCTGATGTAAGGAGACTAAGAGTTGAAACCAAGCAAGCTAAGAGTGTAACTATTTGTTGTATGTATCATTATGAAGCTAATTGAAAATATGTAAGCTTTTAAAATGTGACAATTATATTTCAATAGCAATCTTGTGTTAGAAACCAATACTGTATCAAAAATATTAAAATTATATTGTTTTAGAACACTCAAAGGGTAGTTTTCTTCTTAACTTTGAAAAATCATAGAAATAGAGATTATTTTTTTAAAACTTGAAGGTAATCCTTCCTAAAAATCAATAAACATAAAGGAAACATAAAGCATAAATGAGATGAGATAAATTAAACTTTGATAATTATAACAATTAATTTAAATTGCTAAAGTTTCTTATTAAAAGAGCAGACTCCAAGATAACATTTTCAAAATTTACAATAAAACAAAGTACTTCAATTAAATTTACATGACAAAAGTACACATGTATATAAAAGTATGTTTATCCAGCAACTACAAACAAAAGTAGATTAGTAACATCAAACAAATAATACTTAAACACAAAAAAACCTTTGAGTCATATTTTATGTGCTTTCAACATAACATTAACATAGATAATCAAAGCTATTAGGCACAGAACATAATGAGGTGTAGTTTTACTATATGGGTCTCAATTTACTAGGTTAAATAGGAAAAATGACAAGGATACAGAGGGTAGAAAACACAATATTACTTTTATCACAAATATGTATATCAATCTATAACAAAAGCACCACTTTTTAACAAAAATCAAAACTTGTAGACAATATTGTCTAACCACAATGTAATGAAACATTGGATTAATAATAAAAAGTTATAAATTAAAACCTGTTTCCTCAATTATTTAAATAAAAGAGAAAATAAAAACAATAAAAATAAAAAATATAGACTATTTGCAAAATGATGGCAACAAGAAGAATGCACACTGAAGCTGAAAGATGTTGCCAAAGACAGCTAAACAAAGAGGGATTCATAGTTTTAAGTGCTTTCATGTTTGAACAATTAAGTAAATTAACATTTAACAAATAAAGTAAATTCAACATTTATTGTCAGAAGTTAGAATAAGAGAAATCAAACATTCCGAAGGATAACAGAATGATGGAATTAATAAAAAAATAAAGGTAAAATGACTGAATTAGGTAGGGGCAAAATGGCCAGGGTAGTGCAACATCACACACTAACAAAAGCTATTTGCTGCCTTTCCTGGATGCAACTTTGAAGATGCCAAAAATGAAGAAAAAAAAAAAAAAAAGGAGACTTATAGGTGTCAGGGTCTCATTCATCAATTAACAAAAAAACTTGTAAGAAACACTTATGAAACAGAAAACAGGTGTTTCCAGATGTGTTTGGAAAAAATGAGTATGAAGCAAGAAAGTGTCTATAAGCAGGAATGGGAGACAGCAATCTAATTAATCTTTAATCTTATACATATGACCTGGATAAACCTGCATCTGCAAATAAAGCAGGGACACTTTATTCCATTCTTCTGAAGTTTAGACACCCTGGCCACTAACTTAACCTTTGGTGCCATGTGGTAAAATAGTAGCACCAGGATAATGGTGAATTAACATCAGGATAGCACTGAAATCCCATTAGAGTTAGGAAGAAGTGTAAGTGAGGTGGAACTAATTACTTTGTAAAAGGCATGCCTATAAACATAGGTAACTAAAACTCCTGAAGTACAAAAAAATTGAAGAGAGAAGGAAAGGCAGAGGAGAGTATGCTATGCCTATTATTTTGTTAAATGGGAGGCACAGCTACTGATCTGCATTCTATGTTACTAGAGGAAAATAACCTATGATTGAGTCAAAACTACTCATGTGTAATCTCTAGAACAGAATGAAAATGTATAACTTTTAAGTAACAGATAAAAATTTGATGTATGTGTAATAGCAAGTAGGTAAAAGAGACAAGAAGAAAGTATGAAAATTGAAAAACATAAAATAAGGTGGCAGCTCTAAGTTCTAATATTAAAGTGATTACAGTAAATGTAAATGGGTTAAACTCATGAATTAACTGACAAAGACTCCCACAGTAATATTAAGAGTAAGATTTAAGAATAGGTTGGCTAAAGGAAACACATTTGAACAAAAGGGTATGAAAT
The DNA here is from genome assembly GCF_018350155.1 of Leopardus geoffroyi. Classification (NCBI taxonomy): domain Eukaryota; kingdom Metazoa; phylum Chordata; class Mammalia; order Carnivora; family Felidae; genus Leopardus; species Leopardus geoffroyi. The sequence continues at coordinate 98,712,682 of NC_059331.1, read as the reverse complement.
GGCTAAAACAAAGATGGAAAAAATAGATGCTGTGAAGCAAATATGATGCAAGAGAAAGGCAGTGTTGAATTTTTTACTATCAGACAAATAAAATTTGGGGTAAAATGCATCATAAGGGACAAAACAGATGTTACAATAAATCAAAAAGTTGTAACGATCCTGAACATATATGCAGCTAATATCAAAGATTTAAAATATGTGAAACCACAACTGATAGAATTATAGGAAGGAAAAAGAACTATAGTTTGTGATTTTAACATGTGCTTTTCAGAATTTGTAGATCAAGCAGACAAATCTAAGCCATGCTACAGAGAAGAAATGTATATTTCTACTATTAATAATATTTACATAAATGAAAAGCATATAAATTTCATACCCAAGCACAGAATACTTGTTTTTTTGCATACATGAGGACTATTTAAACAAACTGTTTATGAATTAAGCTACAAGAGAAGTCTTGAGAATTCTAAGTAGCTATCATATGGAAGATGTTTTCTGACCAGAATGTGATAAAGTTAGAACCTGATAACAAAAGAAGAACAAAACAAAGTTACATATGTCTGGAAAGTAAAATATACCACTAAATCATTCTTATATTAAAGAGGAAACCCCTCTTTTATATTAAAGTATTAAAGAGAAATTACATCTAAATGACAATGGCATTCTAAATGTAAAAAAATTGGAACATGTAACTAAAAATGAATATTTAGATAAAGTACAGCTTTAAATATATTTATCAGAATGCAAGAGTTATCAAAAATAGAGTACTAACTACAATTGATCAATACCAAAACAAGAAAGAAGGGCAAAAATAAGATACTGGTAGGAAATAACAAAATAAGTATTTTTAATTAAAAAATTGGGCATGTAAAGGCTAACAAGATAGATAAAAATTCTAGATAAAACAACTAAGAAATATATTCAAATAAAAAAGAAGAAAATAAGAATAATTATAGATATTAAAGATTTCAGTACTTAAGAAGTATATTGTAGATCAAAATGTTAGAAAATATGAATGCCAGAGGAAATATATAAAATTATTGAGAGATGCAAAATACCAAAACTGGCCCAAGAAAAACTTGAAACCTTGAAGACAGTAATGGCTATTATTATAAAAGGTTTTTAAAATCTTCCTCCACAAAGGCACAGATGGTTTTATAGCTGAATAATAACAAACTTTCAGGGAACAGAAATTAGTTTTATGCAAGTCATTAAGTCTATCTTATAAAAGTCATTTCTAAAAATAGAGAAATTGAGAAAACTTCTTAACTTATATTGAAGCTAATAGAGAACCTTTGTGGCAGCTTTTGATTAATCCACTCTAGTTAAGATCTTCTGTTACTTATAGCTTGTGTAACTAATAGAGGGTATGATAAAATATTAGAGAGGGCCAGAAAAAAAAGACTTCAATTAAACAGATACATTACATAAATGTGGATTAAAAGAGTCAATGTGATAAAAATGCCAGCTCTCTGCAAGTTAATTTAGTAGTTTAATGTAATTACAATAAAAATGCAAAGAAGTTTTTCCAAGGGAACTAATAAAGTGATTCAAATGTTTTCTTGAATAGGTTGAACACTACCAGAATTTTGAAGAGTTAGATGAATCTGATTTACTCCATCAAAATTCAATATATATTCTAACAGCATTGTACCAAAGAATGAGAAAACAGAACTGATTATAAGGCCAAAAGAAGTCCAGAGTGCAAAGGCACCAATTCTGTGGATAATAATGCTGGCCTTCCAAGCAGAGGGAAATGCATAAATGAGTGTTGAATAAAAGTGCCAGCTATCTTGTCAACTACTTGGAGAAATTAAATTAGGTGCCTGTCTTGAATTATACAAATTACGGTGTATGCTTTATACCACTGATTCACCAAATATTTAACCACTAATTATATATGAAGAAATATGTGAAAACCTACAAGAGCAAGCAAAAACAGAGGAGCATAGAGGCTGGTAGAAGATAGGAAATTGGCCAAAAGTAGGACTGATTGAGATAATGTCAGTCTAATACGTTTTGCTCAAAGAGTACAGCATGTGCTTCTGTTTGATACAATGTAATCGAGAGAACTCTCTGTAACAGAAGACTTTGTATAGACTCCAATACACATGACTCTCCACCTCCACCCCATTTGTATGGAATCTTGTGAAAAATATCTAGTGCTGTAAATTACTTGGACATTTATGTCAATCACACAAAGAAATTTAAAACTGTGAGAGTGGCAGTGTACAAGACCCAAATGCTGAGATGGAATGCCACACAGCTGATATTCAGTGGCCATCTCCCGAAGAAATGAATATATTAATCTGTTAAATATATCACAAAAAAGAATGCAAGAATTAGAAGTGAAACAATGTGGTATTTGCTTAATCTTGAGGTGAGGACAAACCTCCAATTCTTAAGAACCAAGAACCAAAATTAAAACAAAACTACAGATTCAGTTACTCAAGCTAAAAATAAATCAGCTGTGTTACACAGAATGGGTCCAGATTATGCAGTGGCATACACCAAAGTCAGCAGTCATTTTCCATAAAAAGCCAGATATCAAATAATTTAGGATTTGCAGGCCACATGGTCTCTGTGTAACTCCTTAACTTGGCTATTATAGCCTGAAAACAGCCACAAACAATAAATAAATAGATGTCCATGGCAGTGTTGAATAAAACTTTATTTACAACACAAGGCAGTGGGCTAGATTTGGCCAATAGGTCATAGTTCACCAACCCCTAGCTCTAGATCATGCGGTTGTCTGCACAATGGTGTACACACCTCAAACAATATTTACAGAGCATTGACTCCTTGGCTCAACTCAGAAAGTGGGAGATATAACCTTCCATATACTATTTCTGCTTTTTATACTCTTTAGCTCCCATAAAAGAACGTGGACCCAACTTCCAGCTCAATCATCTACCAAAAATTAGGGCCATACTCAATTGGCAACATGGGTAAGCTATATTACAGGCCTTTGCCCAGATATACTACCTTGATTTCACTGCCTCAAACCTGGATTGAGAGTTACAACATTCCCGAAGATGTTTTTTAAAGAACAAGTGGTCCATCTATACTTCTAGATAATCTGTATTCTTGGGCCAAATCGGAGCTTCAGGGAAAGAGGTCCCTAGATTACCTCTTCCTCCCACTCAGCCGCTTCCAGCAGAACTTTCTTTTTCTGCATTGCTCTTTGAAGATATCAGTTAATTTAGAAACCCTTTGTAAGAATTGGCCCTAAGATAGGCATTGCTACTCCTAATGTAAAGGAGTATTGTGATCATTATAGAATAGTGTACTTCATTTGTCACCAAGGTGTTTGTATCTGATTTAGAACTAGGAACAGTCATAAATCATCTGGAAAACCCATATATTTTGCCTCAAGGACTCTGTGTACTATACAAATGGAAATGGTTCAACCTGACAAATAATAATAGGTGGAAGAGAAATGGGCACTCTCAACACACTGGGTGGCATAAATAAATTTCTGTGTCACTGAGAAAAGCCATTTTGGTGGCAACTTGGTATTAAGTACCACAAGCTCCCAAAATACTGATATTCTTTGATTGAATAATTCCACTGTGAGAAATTATCCTAAGGATAAGTATAAAAATATTTATTGCAGTGTAACTTTTAATAATAATAACATTTTTAAGCTCAAAACAAAGGAAATGTTACAAGACAAAAATTAAGTAGATCAGTAAGAGATCCATACAGTGAATAAACATCATTTATGGATGAATATTTGATGACATGGGAAAATCCTAACAATGCAATTATAAGTATCAGGAGTAGGAATTTAACATAGTATATACTGTATAATCATAAATACCACAAAATTGGGATCATGAATGATTTTTTTTGGTGTTTATACAACTGAGCATTTTCCAAAATTCTATAATAAACCTAAGGGCTTTTTTTCTGAACAAAAATTTACATTTTATTTAAAAAATTTTTTTAATGTTTTTTTTTTTATTTTTGAGAGACAGACACAGCACGAGTGGGGGAGGGGCAGAGAGAGAGGGAGACACTGAGTCTGAAGCAGGATCCAGGCTCCAAGCTGTCAGCACAGAGCCCGACGTGAGACTTGAACCCATGAACTGTGAGATCATTACCTGAGTTGAAGTCTGATGCTTAACTGACTGAGCCACCCAGGCACCCCAAAAATTTACATTTTAAAAGTACATTCACTTTGTTATTGGTCTCACAAGTATAAATTTATCATAAGGAATTAAAAAGGTAAGTCAATATATAGGACACGGATAGGTATAACATCAGAACATATAAAACTGAACTACTTAAACGATACATCAGAAATTATATTTAAAAAAAATAGAAATTATGAATGAAAGAAAATTAGAAATTAGAAATAAAATTAGAAATTACAAACTTGCAATTATCAACATTGTTTTTCATGTATAGGAGAACCTTTTCTTCCAAAAGGTCAAGTCCCTAACAGGCTGGAAAGAAGGAACAATGGTTTTCAAGCCTCAGTGCTTCAGGGTTATTGTGGGGAAGCTGTAAATAATGACACACTTGCCTTCAATAATGGAGGATGTTCCCTGAAACAATGAAGAATAAAATGCTTGGGGACCCATTCATCACTGTCTCTGTTTTACATGTTGGAGTTCTGAGCAGCTAATTTCAAAGAAGAAGAATTTATGTGGTTGCCTGCATTTGCCCTTTCAGGATCCATTTTTTGCACTTTTCTAATAGTTCCTGCCTCAGGAGGCTGACCTCTTCAGACTCCTGCCTGGGTTTGGCCAATAGGAGGCAATTGCAGGAGGAGAGAAGGGGCTGAGTGTATATGACCCACCCTTATCCTCAGGATGTAGTTTTTAGCAGTGGCTGCATCTTACAAAGATGCCCTTCTTTGAAAAACAAAAAAAAAAGGGGGGGAATCTCTTTTCCTCATTTCCCACTAAAGCCTTCTTTTGGGAGGAAGTTGGAACAACAACTTCCTGCTGTTGCCAGTCCCTGTGCACCTCACCGTCCCTGGGTAGTTATATTAATTCTGTTCAAGGTTCATTCATTAAACTTTAATTTCTTCAATTAAACTCCTTAGGTATGTCGTCTGATTCCTTTTGGGACCTTGTCTATTTTAAGAAAAGAAAAAAAAAACTTTCTTAGAAATCACTGCCTTAGAGGAAAGCTTATCATCAAGTCCCCCAAGTTCTATAAAAATTTAAAAAATACAACCTGAACTTATCATGAAAACCAGACATTTAAGCTACAGCTTAAAAATATGGAACAGACAAGCTGTAAGCTATCACTACGACAGATAATAAGCATTTAAAAATTAAGGACTGTGGAATGAGATCTACTTAAATTGTACCTTGAAATTCAATGAGATTCAAGACAACTTGTTATCAAAAGGTTTTCTTTTGAAAACGGATTCTCAATACATTTTTCAAACAAAAATGTAAATTTAATAATGAAATGGACATGTATAAAAAATAGTTTGCAGATCAGCAGCTTACCTCTTTGAACTTGTGACTGAGCTTGCTTGTGTCCAGGTCTGATGGGGAAAACATGTCCTCATTCTCAGGCAGCTCAAAGACTTCAATGGCCATGTCGCTGCCAGGAAGAACAGGTCCTACCTCATCCTCTTCTTCATCTGTGGCATATTCTCCTGTCTGAAAGGAAGGGGATTTCAGAAATGGAGCCGTCCTTACCCCAGGTGGAAGTGGGTTATTTGAAAATATTTTATAAAAGGGAAGTAAAATATGTCACCAAATGCTGAAGCGTAAGTAGGCTTTTAAGTCAAGCATGCCTCATGCAGCCAATGTTAGAAACAGTTGTTAGTTCAAAGATCTGAAGTGACATGTCTATGCCATACATAAGTGCATTCCTAAAAATGTAATAGCCATCAGTAGCATCTTTAGTATAGCAACAAAAGTTGTTTTCAGTCTAAACATTTGATGGTTTTACAAAATAAAATTATATTGCTAAGGAAATAAGTGGTTCCTTTAAATTCCCACCACTAAGTGGATAAGTCACCCATTACTGAGAGCAGGGAAGAAGGAAGAGAAGATCAAAAGATTCACAGAGCTGGAAAGGACCTTAATTAAGCCTTACAAAGGTTTAGTAGATGAATTCTTCTAAGGTTTAGAGTTCAATCAGTTGTTTTGTTTGTTTGCTAACAAACGTGTTGGTTAGCAAGTGACCGAAAAGAAAGCCAGAGGTTTCTAACTCACAGCCCACAGACGTGTACGGCTTTGCCTGAACAGTATTTTGATGAACCTTAGTATTTTGTCAATGCTAAATAAAAGATTCACATGAGATTCTAGAGTTCCAGTTTTCCTGGAGAAAGCCAAAAATCTGGCAAAATGGGCATGTTGCGACATGAAAACAACTGGCTGGTCAGCAGCGGCTGTCCCCTTTTGGATGGGTCCCACACCTTCAAATACACAACTTTTACCACCCCGTGTTGTTCCATGCTGTTAGCTCACTCCGTGGTACCCGCAGACCCGTGTGAGTACGCGAGTTCATGACCCCTGGAATAAATGTTGCTCCACACCACTAACTTCCTTAACATCATTAGAAAGTAGCTTCTCTCCTGGCAGCACTGGGATATGAGACTCTAATTCAAAATAATTATTTGAAATCTATACCTTATGATGTAACTTTAAGATAAATCACTGAGTCACAGGGTCAAAAAACAAAGTTCATTTAATTTGCCCCTGTTCTTTCAGGTAGTATTACATTTAATACATGAAACAGACAGGAATTCATATTGCCTATAAAAACACTTTCATAAAGTGTGTGGAATGATCTATTCCTTTGATTAAATAGGCTTAGCATCTGACTGCTGTTTTTTTCTTTTGGATCTTTACTATATTCTTCTTGCTAACACTGAAAATCTATTTCTCTTACTGTTTTGCACATGAAGAAAGTCTGGTCATTTACTTCAATGTAATAATTCTTAATGTCTGAAAGACCATTATTAAATTGTCATTCTGACTTCTCTTTTCCAAGTAAAATAACTCTGGTTTCCTCATAGGTCTCATTCTCTGTTCTTGTCTTGGGCCCATACTCAGACTTCTCTCCTAGTCCTCCACACTTGTTTTATTTTTTTTTAATGTTTATTTTTTTATATTGGGAAAGAGAGAGACAGAAGGAGCAACAGAGAGAGAGGGAATCCTAAGCAGGCTCCCCACTGTCAGTGCAGAGCCCCACACGGGGCTCGATCCCACCAATCATGAGATCATGACTTGAGCTGAGATCAAGAGCAGGAGGCTTCACTGACTGAGCTACCCAGGTGCCACTCCACACTTGTTTTAAATTGTGGGGCCCAGAAGTAGGTACGATTCCCAGTAAGGAATCTGAGGGCCATTCACTAGGATAAACAAAGTGCCTCAGCAACCTTCAGACACTAGTTCTCCACATGGAGGCTATGACAGCCTCAATTTTGGTGGCATTTGCATAGAAAGGTAAACTTAAGTGATCTCTGTATGACCTAGTGCCTCAGTACTCAGAACCCCAGGGCTCTTTAGAAACCAGTCTGAAACTGTGTAAATCATAAACACGATTCCAAGTGTCTCTGGCACTGGCAGGAGACAGTAGCTGAGCAGTGAGGGCTGGTGATTCCAGGTACCTTGCACTTATTGGTAAGATTAAATCATAGAAACCTTTTAAAAAAAAAAAATTAACGTTTATTTATTTTTGAGAGACTGAGAGACAGAGCATGAAGGGCAGAGAGAGAGAGAGGGAGACAGAACCTGAAGGAGGCTCCAACCTCTGCACTGTCAGCAGAGAGCCTGAGGCGGGGCTCGAATTCACGAATCATGAGATCATGACCTGAGCTGAAGTTGGACACTCAATCAACTAAGCCACCCAGGTGCCCCTAAATCCTAAAAATCCAGATTTGGTATGACTTTTTGTAAATTAACTCATCTCCTATTTATTCATGTTTTAAGAACCAATAGGTACTTTGTAAATCCCAGTAATGTTGATTAACAGAAGTGTAGTAAGGCTGGTAAGTACACAATCCTGACACCTTGCCAGAAGTTTTGGTTTAGAGACATTAGACTTGTTTTTAAACCTAATTACAACTAGCAGCAAATCCATGCCTTTATTACAAAGGCCTAAACCGGGGCGCCTGGGTGGCTCAGTCGGTTGAGCATCCAACTTCAGCTCAGGTCATGATCTCATGATCTCATGGTTCATGGGTTCAAGTCCCACGTTGGGCTCGCTGCTGTTGGCGCAGAGCCCACTTTCGATCCTCTGTCCCCCTCTCTCTCTCTGCCCCTCCCCCGTGTGCGCTGTCTCTCTCAAAAATAAAATAAATATTAAGAAAATATAAAGGCCTAAACCAGGTATATAAAATTCACTTCTACATCATCGATTTGGTGGATTTCCTGAATGACTCAATAAAATCTTAAGCTAAATTTAAAATCTGATGACAACGTGACACATTACAAACATAAAGTTGAAATGAACAATTTGATTTCCCTTTGCCAGCTTGAAAATAGATACTTTTTCACTACATGTAAGGGAAAGAATATAAACATGTGCCTAGGACAGGGCCTGACATATAATAGGATCTCAACAAATATTTTGAAAAGAATATACTCAAGAATGCCAATTGCATTTGCTTGGTAATACCTATAACCTCCTAAGGGGGTTTTCAATCATATAAAAGAAAAGAAGACCCTGTTAAGTCATTTGTTACGAAGGCAGTATTCTGTCACATTTATTATTATTTTTTTAATACTTCTTACAGTGAATAACAGGATTAGGGTATATACAATATATGTAATTCTTATCTCTAAGTATAGTTCTGGCTTTGTCATCCATTTAAGTTATCAAAATTACCATCATAAATGTAAGTTATTAAGAGAATTCTTCCTCTTGACTCATTTTTTTTTACTTTGCCAATCTCTCCTCAGTATACAAATTATCTGCAATTCTGCTGAAATTCTTTTTTTTTTAATTAAAAACCTTTTTTAATGTTTATTTATTTTTGAGAGAAAGAGAGGCAGAGCACAAGTGGGGGAGGAGAAGAGAGAGAGGGAGACACAGAATCTGAAGCAGGCTCCAGGCTCCAAGCTGTCAGCACGGAGCCCAACGCAGGGCTCGAACCCACGAACTGTGTGATTATGACCTGGGCTGAAGTCCATCCAACTTAACTAACTGAACCACCCAGGCACCCCTGCTGAAATTCTTTTTATCTTTCTTTGCATCTTTCCATTTAGTAATGTTTTGTCTTTTTAATTAGTCTTATAAGCATCCTAAGGTCAAGATAGGGTTTTTTTTTTTAGTGTCTGTTACTTATTAGAAGCTCTGGATAGGGTGTTTAAAAACTCTCATGCCATGTGGAATTTAACAAAACAAATGAGCAAAAGGAGAAAGAGAGAGAGAGAGAGAGAGAGAGAGAAATGCCAACCAAGAAATAGACTCTTAACTACAGAGAACAAACTGATGGTCGCCAGAGGGGAGGTGGGGTAGGGGGATGGGTTAAATAGGTGATGGGGATTTAAGGGGCACACTTGGGTTTACACTATACGTTAACTAATTAGAATTTAAATAAGAACTTAAAAAAAATCTTGCCATTCTCTCTTGATGATCATTTACCATTCCCAACATAAACAGACTTTATAATAAAGGATGCATTTACCACAGAACCTCATCATCTTCTAGAAGTTAAAAAGTTACATTTAGTAGACTAAGAATGATGTGTTCTGATTCTTTGATCTTTACTGAAAATGGATATTACTTTTATGGTTAATCTGAAAATAAATTACATGGAATGATAGGTTAGTAGAATTTCATAAACCTCAAAATTAGATTGGATTGAATCTGCCATTTACAGAGGAAGATGGAAAATACTGCATCAAAAAAAATATTCCACAACAAAGTATTTCCATTGATATCCATCTCCTCCTTATTTCTGGCCAGATTCAACATCTTTCAAGTAAACAGAGACTCCTGAAAGTCCTTTGTCCCAACTTGAAAATCCACTTTAAAAGAAGTACAAGAACTGACAGAGATAGTAAGGGTTCCTTTTCACAAATCCCCATCTACCTTCTTGATTAATATCTTATACTTCCCTTTTAAGTGTTTTTTTTTTTGTTTTTTTGTTTTTTTGTTTTTTAATTTTGAGACAGTAAGAGAGAGAGAGAGAGCATGAACAGGGGAGGGAGAGAAAGAGAATTCCAATGCGGGGCTCAATCAAGAACAGTGAGTTCATGACCTGAGCCGAAACCAAGAATCGGACACTTAACCAACCGAGCCACCCAGGTGCCTCTATTCTTATACTTTCTTATCGCCCTCCCAAAGACACAAAAAATGAATAGCAATTCTTTGGTAACTTACTGAGTGCCCAATACTACACTCCTTAAAACTGTAAGATATAGGTATTACTATGTCACTGTAATTAGAAGAAACTGAGACTCAAGACTATACCCAATGATAGACAATTTGTTATGCTGTTGATGCTACATCCAACACATTCCAAAGCACATGCTCTTTCTTCTGTACTGTGCTGCTTTCAGTCTACAGATAAAGTAAAGCTTTATAGGATAAAAAATGGGAATACATTCCTTTCATATTTCCCCAACCAAAATGCTGGTGTGTAATCCTGTTGTGTTGAGGTGTACCTTCCACATCTCTGAACATTTTCATCCAATTCACTTTGAAGACTTGCACCTGTCTCTAGTGAGCTCCAAACCTTTTGTCCTCTTCTTTTCTCTCATAACATGCTCACTCTGGGCAAGTGCACAGAAGTCTCCTTTGAAGGGTTTGGCCTACGGGTCTCCTCACTGATGTTTCATGCACTCTTTCTTATATAAACCAGAACCACAGCATACAATCTATAGAACTACTGCAGTGTCTTAAAATGGATGGAAAAGATAACTTCCAAGGCAAAATGAATGCAAAATTCCTCAGATGTTTATGGTCTGTCTCTTTTACATTTCCTTCTCACATCTGGCTTTCTTGAGCTACCCATCTTTATTGTTTCTTCCCAAAGCATTTCATCTCCTATTCCTAGACAACTTCCATTATATTTGTATTACATCAGAGCATTTATTTTATTAAAACAGTAATAAGTGCAGCTAGCTGACAGGGTTCTGCCTCTTAGTGAGTATCTAACTTTTGACTGGTGGGAGCAAAAGCATGTAGACATTCTCAAGCTTTGAACACTCAGGAGAGCTGTAGACCTCATTTTAGGTTTTACAGAAGGAAGCGGCATGATCTGTTATATTGGTGAGTTGGTTAAGTGGAGACCAACTAACCAATCTTCACTTTGAAGTCACTTAGGCCTGGATTCAAATCCTGGCTCTATAGTGTTGGTAAAGTTAGCTTCCAGGTCTAAGTTTCAATTTCCTTATCTATAGAGTGAGGATAAAAACATCTCCTTAGTGTAACAAGGTTATTGTGAGGTTAAGTTACATGGTGTTCAGTACAAGGTGTGGTACATGGTAGATGCTCAAAACAAGCAATAGCTGCCAGTCGTGGTGGTAATCCTACAACAGCAACATATACTAAAGCTTCTCCAAGTCTGCATCTTATAACCAGATATTTGCTAAGTTCTGGTCTCAGAAATACAATGCCCTACAAGACCCTGCTACCGTGTCACATGAATCTTTGATAAGCAAATTGGCCATTTCTGAAGCAAAGCTTTTCTTTTCCCTAAACCTGCCCCTCTTCTTATATTCCCAGTTTCGGAGGAGGCATCAGCTTCTGCCCAAGACCAAGAAACTATCAGGCCTCTGTTCTCCTCACTTATGCCCCGCCCCCTTGCCCCTGCCCTCCTGCCCTAGTGATGCAAGATGAAGACCCATCTACTTCCCTCCTCCTATGAGTCTGCTGCTTTAAGACCCTTCTAATCCACTCCTTTATGCTTCTACTATATCCTTGCATCACTCATAAAACTTGGGCCTTTTTTTTATATCTGCCTTCTCCTATTATCCGCTTTCAACTGTAAGCTCCTTGAGAGCATCAGGTATGATTTATTCTTGCACTCCCAGTGTGGCTAGCACACTGCTTGGCATATAGTAGGCACTAAACAAATGTTTGCTGAATAAATTAATACAGTTTTAGCCACATCTGCACAGCACAGCAGAGCCCTGATTTTCCTGTTAATTCTCAGCTTTCAAGTAAGAAATATGGTGGAGCACAGCTGCAGCTCAGGCCTAAATGACCCTTTTGGGGATTTTCTCTTGTTGTCAGGTTCAACCATCAGCAGTAATTTTTGCTCTAGCAATGTTTGCTCTGGTAAATTCCGGGAAACTAAATGGTGCTAATCATAAAAATAGCCTTGATTATGCAGTTTCTGTTGGAATTTGTTTACTGGATCTGAATTTGGTTATATATATTTTCAGACTCAGTTCTGCTAGAGAATAGAAGAGAGTTGCTTTTTCTCTGGAGGAGAAAGACCTCAAACTAACACTTTAATGTTTAAAATTCCTAAATCTGTGCCAGTCATCCAGATGGCTTTCGGCAAAAGTAGCTCCTTCTCTACAAAGGCATCTCTTTCCAGTTTCTGTCAGTTGACTTCTGTGTGTCCTAGTTTTGTAATGTTAGGCCATTTGGTCTCTTTGCTCATCTATAAAATGGGAATAACAGCATCTTCTTCATAAGGTTGTTGGGAGAATTTCCAGTAGCGATACCTTCAAAGTATTAGTCATAATGCCAAGAATTTGCTAAAAGACTAGATGACTTTATGACTATGATCATTTTCACCATCCCTGGCTTCTCCAGGACAATGACAGCCAAAAAAACATGGGCTCTGGGGTTGGCGAGACAAGGGCTCCAAAAGAGAAAAAATAATTTCACAGTTGCACGGTAGCTGGCAAGTCATTTAACTTCTATCTTTTATGCTCACCTCTTCTAAAAAATGGCCCCAAAGATACCAATCTCATAGGATATTGAGAGGATTCAAAGAAATTAAGTACGTAAAACATCCACCATGATGCCTGGCTCAAAATATATATTCCCTACTCCTCTCATTTCTCAAGTCATTCAAAATTTTCTTGTCAGTCTTTGTTCTCAAAATGTTTTCTGATATTTCACTTCATTCTACCTTCTAGAATGTTTCTTAAGCACGATACATCTAACATCTATATCTAAGTTCCATGTTCCCCGCCCTCAAGCACTCAGCTTCTCAGATAATTTGCTGACAAATTATTTTTCCTAAAATTCTGACTAGGTAAATTTAAGATTTGCCTATAAATTTTTTTGTAACAACTCAAACTCATCTTTTCCCTTCTTAAAATTTCCTAGCAATTGTGGTAGACGATTTATAAGTTAGCATCTGATTTTACAGTATTTTAAATGCCTTCTTTAGTTTTATTTTTTCCTCTCTTCCTTCCTAAGTATACTCCTGAAAAGCAGGGGCTCTATTTTCCACTATGGCAGGCTCTAAAATGATCCCTAAGGATCCTTCTTCCTGGGTAATCATGCTCTTCTATAATCCATTCTCCCTTGAACGTGGGCTGGACCTAGTGACTCGCTTCTAAAATCGAGAATACAACAAAAGCGATAGGATGTCCTTTCTGAGATTAGTTTACAAAAAGACCATGACTTGCGTCTCTTTTGTCCTCTTACTCTTGAGAAACGAGCTGCCAGGTTGTGCATGGCTCTATGGAGATGCCTACATCGTAAGGAACTGAGGTTTCTGGCCAGCAGCCAGCAAGGACCTGAGGTGTGCCAGTGGTCACCTAAGGGAGCTTGGAAGTGCATCTTCTGTGTCCTGCCAACACCTGCAAGTGGGCCTGGAAGCAGATCTTCCCCCAGCGGAGCATGGAGATGACTGGGGCTCTGACCGACACCTTATTTGCAGCCAGGGACAGATCTTGAGTCAGAGGCATCCAGTTAAATGGACTCAAAGATACTGTAATATAGAAATATTTCCTATTTTAAGTTGCTGAGTTTGGGTCATAATTTGCTATACACCAACAGAAAGGGGGTACTGCCATTACAAATGCAGAAAAATGTGGAAGTGACTTTGGAAACAGGCAGTGAAGGAAGGCTGGGAGGATTTTGAAGAGTATCTTAAAGCAAGCCTAAATTGTCTGGAACACACTGTAAGTGGAAATCTGGAGGAATGGGGGGGGGGGATTCTTGTGTAGTGGCAGAAAGCTTAGCAACATTATCACCTTCTATAAGGAGAAAGTAAGAAATGTCCCCGGTGAACGGAGTGATCAAGCTAAGTAGATTTCCAAACAAGTGTTGAAGGTGCTGCTTGATTTCTTCTTGCCGCTTATGGTAAAATGTGACCAAAGAGAGAAATTGAGAGGACCATTAAACAGAAAGGAACTAAGACCTTGATGGTTTTTAACATCTTGATTCTAAAAATAAGAAATAGTTTCCAAAGTTCAAACCCAGGGTACTGCCAGGAGAACATGGCCTAAAACTGAAGCAGAGGGTGGAACTAAAATCTTTTGTTAAGAATTCTGAACTTAGGTATGGAGGTTCCTCAAAAAATTAAAAATAGAAATTCCACTACTGGGTATTTACCTCAAAAATACAAAAACACTAATTCAAAATGATATATGCACCCCTATGTTTACTGCAGCATAATTTACAACAGTCAAGGTACGGAAGCAACCCAAGCGTGCATTGATAGATGAACGGATAAAGAAGATGTGGTATGAATATGTGTGTACATATGTATAATTATATATATAACAAAATATTCCTCATTCATTAAAAAGAATGAGATCTTGGGGCGCCTGGGTGGTGCAGTCGGTTAAGCGTCCGACTTCAGCCAGGTCACGATCTCGCAGTCCAGGAGTTCGAGCCCCGCGTCGGGCTCTGGGCTGATGGCTCAGAGCCTGGAGCCTGTTTCCGATTCTGTGTCTCCCTCTCTCTCTGCCCCTCCCCCGTTCATGCTCTGTCTCTCTCTGTCCCAAAAATAAATAAACGTTGGAAAAAAAAAAAAAAAGAATGAGATCTTTCCATTTGTGACAACATGAATGGACAGAAAGGATATTATGCTAAGTGAAATCAGTCAGAGAAAGACAAATACCCTAGGATTTCACTTGTATGTGCAAAATAAGAAATAAAACTAATAAACAAACAATAAGCAGAAACAGACCATAAATACAAATAACAAACTGATGGTTGCCAAAGGGGAGGGAGGTAGGGAGATGGGAAAAATAGGTAAAGGGGAGTAGGAAATACAGGTTTCCAGTTATGGAATGAATAAGTCACGGGGATGAAAGGTACAACATAAGGAATATAGTCAATGGTACCGTAATAGCATTGCATGGTGGCAGATGGTAGCTACATTTGTGAGCATAGCAATATGTATAAACTTGTCAAATCACTGTGTTGTACACCTGAAACTAATGTAACATTGTGTGTCAACTACACTTAAATTAAAAAAAAAAAAAAAAAAAAGAGGGCTGAGGAATAGCAGTTACATGTACTACAATTTGTAATATTCCACTATTGAGGCAGTTTTCAACCACAGTTTCTAAAGTTTTACTTTCTAGGAATATCCTAATTCTATCCATCTCAGGCTCTATAATCTTTCCCCCTTCAATGATTTTACTCTATTGAATCTGTTGATGAGTATTCAAATACCAAGTATCTTTAAAAAGACTTTCTTTTCTTTCTTTCTTGGAAGAAATTCTCTTAAAATAATTACGTTTCTCTTCTTTATTGTTTATTTTTGAGAGAGGGAGAGAGAGAGAGAGAAAGAGACAGAGTGTGAGCAGGGGAGGGCAGAGAGAGAGGGAGACACAGAATCAGAAGCAGGCTCCAGGCTCTGAACTGTCAGCACAGAGCCTAATACGGGGCTTGAACTCATAAACTGTGAGATCATGACCTCAGCCGAAGTCTGGCACTTAACTGACTGAGCCACCCAGGTGCCCCAAAATAATTAAGTTTCTAACTATAATTACATTTATTGAAAAAAATGAAATATAACCCCCAAAAGAAGAATTCTGAACTTAGGGAACACATATATATATTTTTAATAATATGTAATAAGCAAGTCTTTCACATGCCCTAAAGAGAAACTATCTGTTTTCCAAGGCTGTTCACTATACAAACATCATTAAAAAGGTAGTATGAAAGAAAGGCTATCAGTGCCTCTGCTGACATGACACACAGAGAAGTCAGGCCCACTGGGGAACTGTCCCCAATAATATCTATTCTTGTTTCTATACCATCTTGGCTTTTGGTGAATTTTCCCATTAGTATGATTCTCTCTCAGCTACACTGATCAGTGTGACCCAAAGTGGTTGGGACTAAATCCATTCAGTCGTTTCATATAATTAAGACTACTATTAAATGAATTCCAAGCAGCAGAATGAGTCCAATGTATAGTAACTGAGATCAACCACATTCCCCAGGCTTTCAGACCCTACTGGCTAAATAAGTCCTATAAACCATTGGTGTTTGCCTTAGAAACTCAGGTGGCTCTATCCTTAAGCTTTTTTATTTATTTCACTTGGCCTAAGGTATTAGTCCAGATATAACAGGATGTATCAGTGATTGCCCAGACTTGGTATTGGCCCCCAGAAGAAAGTCTAGGATTCAGGGCAATCCTATCATCTTATAACAACCCTGGCCAGCAAGTTGAGATTGATCTGAATGCCTTCCAGGGCTGAGGTGGTGTCCCTGATCACATCACCTAAAGTCAGGAACAAATTTTGCACCATCTTATCTAATTAAATGAGTCTAACCCTAAGAATAATTGCCTGCACGATGCATATAACAAATAAGTCAGCTACCACTCAGGAAAGCAACCCTTAGTAATCAAGAACAGTCTCATTTTAGAAGGATCTCTAGAATCATCTAAGGGTTATGTGATATAATGATGGTGTTTCTTTAAATAC
The DNA here is from genome assembly GCF_018350155.1 of Leopardus geoffroyi. NCBI lineage: Eukaryota > Metazoa > Chordata > Mammalia > Carnivora > Felidae > Leopardus > Leopardus geoffroyi. The sequence goes on along the minus strand of NC_059331.1, from coordinate 98,695,898 downwards.
ATAAGGCCTCTTATGACCACCCTTGTGGTGAAGCTATGTGAGCAACTCAAAGAGTCTGATCAATTGCCACAATCTGTTTCCATGATTTGCCATCTCAAACTTAACCTGTTAGTCCGTAATTTTCCAAGTGACAGACTAATCAGGTAATGGACAACAGCTCAAGAGTCAGTAAAAAAAAAAAAAATAATAACAAGGTTCATCAAGGGGAGTACTAGGCAGAGCCAAAAGAATGGCCTTGAGTTATGCCCATTGAGCAAAGTGACCATGTCCATTTTGGGGTGTGCATAACTAGTGCTGAGGCTGGAAAACCTAGCAGACAGCTTTGGACAGCTTAGCTGAGCCCTTAGTGAACCAAGCCCAGGCATTTCAATAAACTTCTAGGAACTGAAGGCCTCACTGAGCTAGAGGCCTTGTTTCTACAAACTGGAAAGCTGCTACTTGTTCATGTAAATCTAAGATACTGCTGGGCCAGGTTGGTAGCTTTCTTGAATCTATCATTCCCATTTGACAAGCCAGGTTTGTTGGGTCTTTCCAACTTTATTGATCAGGGAGTTCAAGCTGACCTATCTCAAACTGAAACTATTAGACCAGAGGGTCACAAGGCCTCCATGGGTCAGACATGTAGTTTCAGTTCCCACAAGAGCTTAGTAGAAGGTTAATAACTGACTTTTTTTTTTTTCTTTTCTCGGTTGCTGCATCAGACGTGCAGTGTTGTTATACTGGGAAATGGCTGAGTAGTCTGGCAGCCATTACATGTTTAAATAAGCTGTGATTGCTCCTTCTTTGCCTGGGATTCTATACTGTTCCTGTTGGACCGTCTGGGAGGAAACAGGGAGAGTGGCCTACATATGCTACTATTAGTGTTCTCCATGTGGCAATCCCTGAATAGTAAAATCTCCGCTGGCACTAATGGGACAAAGAAGGGCAGGTGTATGTGTAACATATCAGTTCCATTACACATATAGCAGTGGAAGCCACAGTGGTATTATGTTGCATAGGTTCCATCCACAAGGCCATTTTGTTTCCCTTCCCACTGTGAACTCTGCCCAAACCACATCAGTTGAATTTGGTCATCCTTTCTCATGATGGGATCGGTGAGGTGATGATTTGTGAGCCAGTATCCACAGAACCATGAGGTTGAGTGCCTCTCCTCCCAAAGTTCCCCAGCATACTCAAGGGGTTCATACAGCATTTAGTCTCCCTGGAGGACAAAAGAGATCTCAGCCTGATCCCTAATCACCTTCCTCCGTAGAGCAGCTGAGTTCGTGTTAGAAAGGGGAGGTATCAAGGGGCGTAGAGGCAGAGGGCAGCCCTGTGTCACTAATAAAGCACACTTATTTTCAGTTTTGAGCAGTGCGGTGGTTACTCCTGTTTTAACCAAACTTCCAATGTCTACCACCTAAAGCAATATGTAAAGCGCTGTATATCATTACTGATACAACCCAGTGAGCTTTGGGGAGTCTTTGACCCAGCAGTCACAGTTTTGACTCCCATAGCAGGAACTGTTATGGGCGCTATCTCAACCTGGAGTCCAATCCTAAGTTTGGTTTGGTTAGAACATAAGGAATGGGGAAGTTTTCCAACGCGGTGAGGCTGACTGTAAGAATTTAGTTGGGACGCCTGGGTGGCTCAGTCAGTTAAGCGTCCGACTTTAACTCAGGTCACGATCTCGCAGTCCATGAGTTCGAGCCCCGCGTTGGACTCTGGGCTGACGGCTCAGAGCCTGGAGCCTGTTTCCGATTCTGTGTCTCCTTCTCTCTGCCCCTCCCCCGTTCATGCTCTGTCTCTCTCTGTCTCAAAAATAAATAAACGTTAAAAAAAATAAAAAAAATAAAAAGAATTTAGCTAGATTGTTGTGGGACACTTTCTCATTCTCCAGCAGGTTACTTTCATCAGCATGGTAGACCAGTTAGGATCCAAATACTTATGGATGATTTTCCATAGGAGTTTGTCTGTCTCAAAGATCTCTCCCTGACAGGGACAATATTGATATTCCTTTATAGCAACTAAGATTCACCACAAAATACTTTGAGACCTTGTACTGTCTGAATGACTACAGCTGGCATAATAAACTGGGAGGGGCTGAGTCACAAGGCAGCCCGACTGTTGCTATTTCTCCTTAATTAGCATAATATGCCTTGCTTCATAACCTCCACACTGAACTCACTAAAGCTCTAAGGATTTCCCAGGCTCCTGAGTATGACAATTGAAAATCCCTTCCTTTCAAGCTAGATGTCAGTGTGTTTCTCTAGGACTGTGGTCCGACCAAGGTCAGAATGTTCTTCGAACCCAGAATAGGTCTTTGTACTAGTTGACACAGACATATTTTTGTGCTGATTCCTCAAACCCCAATTTCCAAAGAGTGCTGAGAAGAAGGCTGGATGATACCTGCATAAGCAGGTGTGTGTGGAGAGGAACCCTTAGCTAGGTAACCTGCATCTTTTATAACAGGCAACGTTACCACCCTTGCTCCAGGGGAGAAGACTACCTGTACCTTCTAGGACTGTTCACTACACAAACACTGGATAGTCCAGAACAAAGGGCAGTCAGTGCCTCAGAAATATGAAGGTCTCATGGAGAATTGTTTCCCAATTATTAATGGGAAAAAAAGTCTAGAAATTCAGCTGATTTTTAAAGTCCCTAAAATACTGTCCAATTTGCCTTTTTAAAGACAGTCCAACTAGTATTCCTTTCCACATACTCTGCCTGCAGGTAAACTGGTCTTTTTACTTCTTGAACATATCCAATATTGACCCAACTTCTAGGTTACAGAAAACAAACAAAAACGACAAAAAACTTCTTGCAAATAAAAATTAACACCACAAATCTAAATTCATACTTTTATTTTGTACATCCTTCACTGTGATGATCCTTTTACACTATGCTTATCTAGGCTTTTGACAGGTTACCTTGAAAGTGCTTTAAATCCTTTACCATATACATTTACTGTTTCCAAAACAAAATAGTGAGCTTCTTGGGAGTGTAAACTGTATTTTTCCATGAGTCAATATTCCTAATTCGATTCCTCTTAACAAATGCTACCTACTCACTAATATATAATGCCACTGTCTTTAAGTCCCTGATAAATATATTCTATATGAGGAGGGAACTAAAGATTCCTATTTTTCCCACTGAGATCCAGAATTAAACAGTCAACAGACCAAAGTAGACCTCTGTAATTCAAATGTCACACTGCAATTTCAAATTGGCAGCCTTCCTTGAGTTTCATTTTACTTGCCAAGGAAACAATGAAGTGCTTATTCTGATGCCAGCAGAACTGTGGGAAGGGACAGAGAGATTTGTATTTCCCTGAATTTATAATCTGCAGAAGAGAACAACTACAGGAACCAAAGTGGCACATGTTATACGATTACTTTAATAATTCTATAATTCTACAACTAATCGAATCTTGGAAAATACAAAGTGATGCATACGATTGCAAAAATGCGAACCAGAAGTTATAGAAATGAAAAGGTAAAATCAATACAAACATCATTGATGCTACTTCTATGGATTATCTATGAATTGATGATAAACACTATCTCGATTTTACAATTTCCTTTCAGAGAGAATAAGTCTACTCCTTTCCTCACGGCTGTCTGGTGGTTCGTGGCAGCAATTCTTTCTGACAAAGTCCCTGCAACACCAGGACTCAAAGGTCAGTTTTCCTGGCATCTTTAGGCTGGACAACTCCAGCTATGATCGCAGCTAACTCCTTCCCACAAACGCCCATAATCCAAGGCCTGCTACAATGCATATTCTGTTTCACTAGGTCTGAGGCTGGGTGGGGAAATGTGTAATTTTAAAGAAGTACCATGAGACTGTCACATTGAGGCAAGTTTGAGACAGAGTTGTAGGGTCATTTTGTAAATGCTGGGGAGCAGGAACTAGGTCGGAGTCATTTTGTATCCATATAACGGCTAAATGTAAGAACTGTCCATGGCAGATATTAATTTTTCATTAAATATTGAGTTGACAGAATATTTACAAACCATATAGACAGTATATGAATAAAGATAAAGCACTACCAATGAACAACCTAGTACAAGAAAAGGAGCAGTATCACCACATTGTAGAGTCCTCTTGTGTGTGCTTTCCTGTTTTAGTTGCTTGCCCTTCAAAGTAATCCTGCTGGATTTTATCATTCTTGGTTTTTCTTCAGTTTTATCATATTTACGTATAGCAAAACAATGTATCATTTGTTTTTAATGGTTCTAAACTTCATATAAGTGGAATTCTATTGTATTCTTCTGTGCCTTTTTATTTTGAATGGTATGTCCCTGAGATTCTACCAGTTGCCATGGGATTGCTGAAACCACTTCTGTACATCATTCCACTGTAAGAATACACCACAGTATTTTTGCCCATTCTCTTGTTGGTAGGGATAGCAGTTGTGTCCAATTTTTTTCTCTTATAAGAAAAGTATTAGAACAATTCTTACAGTTCATGTATATAAGACTTTTACTAAATGTTTAGAAGAAGTCAACCTTACTAGATAATGTCAAATTGTTTTTCAAGGTGGACAGGCCAATGAATATTCCTGTGTGCAGAGAATAAAAGTTCCTTTTACTCCACATCCTCACCAAAACTTAAAATATTCCATTTAAATCAATTCAGTAGCTATCAAATGGTATTTCATCTTGGTTTTTAATTTTTACATCCTGATTGCTAATATGTTCAGGCATCTTTTCATATGTTCATTGGCCACTGAGGTTTCCTCTTCTATGACATGATCATTAAAGCCAATGCTATTCTTTTCTTATTGGCTCACAGAAGCACTTTTTATATGACTCTCTTTCAGTTATTTATTTTTCGAACATTTTCTTCCAGCCTCTGGTCTGCCTTTTTGCTTTCATAAAGGTATTCTTCTGATGAACAGAAGTTCTTAATTTTAATACAATTTTCTCAATCCTTTCCTTTATAGTTTTGCTTTCTTAGGTGTTTTGTGTAGAAACATTTCTTACAATGAGGTCATAAAGATAGTCTTCTACAGTGTCTTCTAAATTTTCTTTTTGCATCTAAATAGTTGATCCACCTGGAGTGAATTTTTAGATACAGACTGAGATTGGGGATTGCAACTACACTGTTTTCTCTTCACTAAGAAGCCTAACATTCCCCAGCTCACCTGGAGTGTGATCTGCATGACTAATCCAATTTTCATGTATGTGAGGGACTGCTTCCAGACTCCTTGACCAACTTGTTCCTTCTTTTGCTCCAGGGACTAAATTTCTACAGCTTAGTAATAAATATCTCTCTTCTAAGGCATGTCAAATGTTACTTTTTTTTTCCTGGTGCATTGTTCGGATTTCCTATGGATTGTAGCAATAGCTTACCAAATTCTATTTTTAAATTCTTTACAATTCTTTTCACTGGCATTGCATTGAATGTATAAATCTACTTAGAGAAAATTGACTCAATTAAACTACTGAGTCTTCTAATCCATGAATAAGGCTTCTTTTCCTTTTCATATAAGCCTTCTTTAATATATTTCAATAAAATTCTTTCCCTGAGGGTCTTGCCTATGTTTTATTAGGCAAGGTCTTGCCTTTTACCAAAGAAATTAATAATTTATAAGTTATATCCTCTCTCTGTAGACACATTGAAATACATGCTATATTTTATATTAATTAAATGCCCAGCAAATTTGCTAAAATCTTATAATTTTAGTAATTGATCTTTAGGTATATTTGAGGTTTTCCAAATAGATAATCACATCACCTGCAATAATAACAGTTTCATTTCTTGGGGCAACCTGGGTGGCTCAGTTGCTTAAGTGTCAGACTCTTCGTTTCGGCTCAGGTCATGATCTCGTGGCTTCGTGGGTTTGAGCCAAACATTGGGCTCTGCATTGGCAGCACGGAGCCTGCTTGGGATTCTCTGTCTCCCTCTCTCTCTACCCCTCCCCCACTCACACTGTCTCTCTCTCTCTCTCTCTCTCTCTCAAAAAATAAATTAATAAAACTTAAAAAAAAGTTTTATTTTTTTCTTCTCCAATGTATTTCTTTTTTTCCAATGTATTTCTTTTACTTCTCGCCTTCTAGTATGATGTCAAATGCAAGTAGTGACTGATGTTCAAATATGAAACCATACGTGCATTACTGGCTAAACTCTATGTCACCATAATCTCTCTTTTAAATGTTCTTGGATATGATTTGTTAATATCTTATTTAGGCTTTTTCTTTTTGCATTATTTTATGAATAGGATAGGCCTGTAAGTCTTCTTTATCATCATCATATGGTTTGGTACCAAGGTTATACCTCATTACCTCATACATCTCACACTCTCAAGGTTTTACTATATTCCTAGTATCAGAGTTGTTCTACTTTCATTTTTGTCCTCTGGAAGAAGTTATACAGGACTGGAGACACCGGTTCCAGTTTGGTATAATTGATAAAATAATTGGGATCCTATCTTTTTTCCTTTCTCCTTTTTCTCCCTTCCCTTTTTACTTCCTCCCTGCATCCACCCTCTTCTGTTGTCTGTTACTCATGGTGATTTGTACTTTGAAACTGTAAGCTCATTTTTTTGAAACTTTAACATTTAGGCTTTGATTGAAGATGAATACTCGATAAAGGGTATTTTTTTTTCTCTTAAAGGTAGCATAAATTCAGGTTGCTGTGATCAACATGTCTCAGGAAAAATTTTTTCTTCCCTTCTATCCAGCACCAAGGTTTAACAAGGCAGTTTCTCACATAGTGGAGTTTAGATTTTATTTTCATCTTATATAATAGTGTAGCCCATGGGACTCAAGCTTCACTATGGGGGTTTCCAATTAGACATCCCACTTTGGGTAGGCCCTGGGCTTTGTCTACTGTAACTCAAAGCAGTATCAATTACAGTCTCATCATAATATGCAGAATACTTACAATAAATATAACATTAAGAAAGTGAAAGAAGCCAGATATTGAGAAGTGTGTACTTTATGATTCTGTTCAAATGACATTCTAGGATTGACAAAATTAATCTATAATGTTAGAAAACAGATAGATATTTGGTTTGGGCTGAGAGTAAATGCAAAGTTCTATAAGAAAATTATTTGAGGTCATGAAAATGTTCTGTATCTTGATTGTGGTGGTGGTTATTCATGGAACTGTCTATCTACATAAATACATTTACAATTGGTGCATTTTATTGTATACAAATTATCCCTCATTAACACTGATGCTAATATATGAAATATGAATACATAATGATAAAAAGTCAAATTATATACTAAAGATCCATACATTTTACTCTGTCAATTTTATGTCAATAAGATAATTTTTTAATCTCTTTAAGACCTGGAATTTCAGAAATCCATTAAGAGTTTTTACCACTACCCTTACAAGCATCAGTATCAGCTTAAAATAAATGTAATACTTATCAGACCTACTAAACCTCCATAATAAAGCTGCTTTGAAACACTGGTCTTTGGTCAGGTCACCATTTAGTTCTTACTGCTGAAGAAAAGAGATTTCTATGATTGATGGCTATTGGGCAAAATAAGAGAAGATGGCTATTTATGCAATATTGATCTTGACATCACTTAGGCCATTTCAACTACTCTGTTTCTATTGTATGTTTATGCAGTTATGACTAAAAAGAAGTCATGTCAATGTGAGTGACCAAATTCTTATTGCTGAAGTCCAAAGATTTTCAAGGAATGAAGTATGTATATTCATTTTTTTTCTGGTTTTATGTGCAAACAATTTTGGTGCAGTGTGATAGAGACAAGGTCTTCTTGCAAATTCACGTTCTTTCAAAACAATTAAAATGTGGAGGTAAAATCCCACAGAAAGGTGCTAAATCCCAAATACCAAAGGACAAGTACAGATTATTCCTCAGTCCCTATCTCTAATCTCTAGTCTTGCCAGGTTTGACAATCCTTTTCCCATGTACCCTACGCCAGTCTTGCCTCCTTATTTCAGATTATGCTCCTAACTAAATTTTATTCTCCTCATTTAATTCTATTCTCCAATTTTCATCTTAACGTCCTTTGAGTGATTCAATTCAGTTCAATTTCTTGGCTTCCTCTAATCTGCCCAGCGCTAGGCTCAGGCTGGTATGTATTAAAAATCAACCAGCTACTGAAACCTGTCACTGAAGAGATTATAAACTAGTGGGGGATATTTATGGGTAAATAATGGTAGAGAGAGATGTGCAGTACTATTGACTCATACAGAAAAGGGGCCCCAGCCCAGCTGTGACAGTCTAAGAAGGCTTTGTAGAGAAGACACATGAAACCTAAACTGAGCCCTGAAAAGTAAACAGGATCACCGGGCATACAAGGGCAACCAAGAATGAGTGCAGGGAATGGCATTCCAGGAAGAGAAGAGAGAAGGAGCAGAGGCATGGCGAAGCCACAGGATCCCTCGGGCCCACTGGACAGTAAGGCTGATAAGGCCCATCCCCAGTGGTGCCTTTTTATATCCTATAACTTTTTGGTATAAAACTATATTCAACTTACAAATATTCTTAAAGTTGGAAAAATATTGTCATTCCTGTTATTTCTGTGACATCTCTAACACTGCAAAGCCTGTTCGTCATTGTACTATAGAATTGTTCTAGCATGATTTCTAGGATGTGCAAAGCCTATATTCTCAGAGGAATTTAATGGCATAGAAAATTTGATAGAGTTTATTTAGTATTTTGTAACTCACTCATGAATAAATATCATCACAATGTGATAGTTGGAAAGAAAATAACATGAAGATATTCAAATCACTTGCATTATGATAAAATAAAGAAAATAAGCTACAAAAAAGATGACAATATTTAGGCAAAGGTTTCTATTTTAACCTCTATCTTCCCTTGACACAATCCATCTTCCTGTCTGTGCTCAATATTATAAATAATAATTTTTTCACATACAAAGAAGATATTTCTAAAGAAGATCTTTCAAGTATAGGAGGATGTCTAACTCCAGGAGATGGTGTGTGTGTGTGTGTGTGTGTATACGTTTACACTGCTTAGGCTAGATTAAGCATGGATACAATCTTCATCTAAATGTTTTCCAAGCATCTTATGATTCTAGGTTTCAATGACAACGACCAGTACTGTAGATTTGGGGATCACAAACTAAAGGGTGTAATTAAATTTAACGGTTTTAAAGATCCAAATTGGAGTCTATAAACAAGTTGTTAAAAAGGTCTTATATTTCTCCTATCCTTCAGGCTCCTCTTATCACCATAATCCAATCTCCACTTTAAACATACTTGACTTCCATTTTTAAGCTCTCCCATTTCTGTTACGAGCAGCTAAAGATAGTGAGAATTATTTTGTCACTTGAAGTGTAATACGTTTTTAGACATTTTCCTATGTCCACTGTGTAAATCATGCAAAAAAGTACTTGTATAATTTAAAGATACTGTGCATTTAGTTTTTTGAAAAATTAAAAACTCTGTATCCAAAGATTATTTTCTAAAATAACAACATTGGATTTAAAAACATTGTATTGTATAAACATTATACAGCCTTGTTGTTGGGTATCTTTTTCTTCCCCTTTAATATAAATTACAAAATACTTAAAGTGTTAAGGGTTAAAAACATCCATGGTTAAACGTTAAGGATTGAGTCCACCTTGCAGAACCTGTACCTGTAATACGTGCTATATTTCAGAATTAAATATTATTTTTCAAATGGTAATTTCTCCAACTATCATTCAACATAGAAAACACACGGCTCTAGAGTTCTTTTGAGCACACAGCTAGTTAATAAGACACATAGAATATTTAATTTCACACAGGAAGCAGAAAAGTACAGATAAGCATTATTTTCCACCAAAAAAAACAAACCTTAAGGAAATAGTTGTTATTGTTATTGCAGTTGCCAGACACTCCTTGCAATTCAGCCACAGTGTTCTAAAACAGTTGACAACAAAAATTAAAGAAGGCTTTTTCCCTATTAAAGAGAGCAGCCTAATGATAAAGGACAGAAAAAACACTGAAGTTGTGGTGCCTGCTATAACACAAACGTTTGAGAACTGAGAGAATGCCCCCCACTCATAGGTTCTCAACATTAAGAACAGTATAAACTCAATCCACATTATTAAAAGGCCATCCATAGTAACTGCAATCTCTTTTTCACACAACATAAGCTGTTTCCAACCAGGAACAGCAAACTGCAGGAGTCAAATTTAATGTTATCCCTGTAATACTTTTCACCTAAAAATTATATTCTTATAAATCATTCAACACTTATGCAAACCATAGCTTCTACTATATTTCTGTCTCTAATTATTAATGTTATTAATGTTAACACAAGCAATAAAAATGCATATCCATGTAGGCAGCTGCTCTAAATCATATTCAGTATTTGAAAAGATTCTAAAAACTAAACTACTGTTCTCATGATATAGTTATAATGATATTAATTCCAGTAATGAAAAAAATTATGGAAGTGAGATTAAATTATGCTTTAAGAGAAGGAGCCTCGGTTTCTAGAGTGATGATTAACCTTGTTATAAACTACTGCCCGAAGAGACTCTGAAATAACACCTATAATCTAAGATTTTAAAATGTAATAAACATAATATTTTAAGAGTATATTTAAAGAAGCAAACCAAAATAATCATATAATTGCAAAGTGCATGTAAAAGAGTTTATTTGAATGTGAATGACCATATGTATTTCTTAATTCAAAAAAGTGGTACAGCACCAGTTCATACTTCATTTCTAGTCTGAGCCCAACTGTATTTCACATTGCACAGTGATCTTGGATAGAAACATCTACCTACAATTTACATACATGACCCGTGTTACACAAAACATGTATCAAAATTACATCATCCCACCATTGAAAGGCTAGACATTGATAGTTGTGGAGTATGACAGGAGATTAAATTTGTTATTGAAAATTAAAATCTAGTTGAAAACTTTACCATACCCCCAGAATTTCGTGGGAGAGTGCTGACTGTGTGAGGGGCTTACTGAAATCCTCCATCGTTACCTTCCAGATTGTGAAAGAAAGAAAGAAAGAAAGAAAGAAAGAAAGAAAGAAAGAAAAAGAAATGAACAATAATTCTATTATTCAGAAATGCAGTTGCTAATTACAGATATATTCAGATCTATATTTCAGTTATTCAGATTTAATCTTCCTCTTCTTTACAGGATCCTGCCCTTTACTCTTCAGGCTTTTACTCTTCTCTGCTCTTCAGGCAGAGCCCTTTTTATTTATTTATTTTTTTTTATCACAATGTTTAACAGAGAGTAACCAGAAACAGGAATGTAAATTAAAATTGATTTGGTTGTTTGCTTACTTTAAACTCTTCTGGTTTAAATATTCGGGAAAAAATCATAAAGAGCAGAGATTTCAATAAAGTTTGGGAATTATCTATAAATTTTGAATTCTGCTGAATTACCACTTATAATTCTATATGCAAGCACACACTACACATGATGAGGTATTCTTAATCCTAAATATGGTTTTGATAGAGAACTACTGTACTTTTACAATTTCAGGATATATTTCTCACATTGCAATGTTTTCCCCACAGGCAATTCAAGCAAGCAACTCCCCTCTGTCAATGTGACAAGTTCCAAGTTAGAATCAACCTTGGATGATTTGACCCAAACCAGAAGCTATCTATCCTTCAGTAGACAATGCTGATCTAAGCGCTGGCTCTGGAAATTAGTTGGATGAACTCGGTTGTCCTGCATTTAATTAGAGGTTTTCCTGGCTGGCCCAGGGAATGTCACAGGGGATATTGTGAAATAAAAATGATTCTAACTTTGAAATCACAAGATGATTCCATAAATGATAAGAAAAGTGAGAAGCCAAGTGATTGATTACACAATTCAGAATTAACAATGATGTGTAAATCAATACATTGTTCAATTACATATAAAATTAACTCAGTTATTCAAGGACCATTTACCCACTGGATAACCAATATTGGTCCTTCTCACCTTCATTATGTCTGTTGGCCATTTTACTTTTCATTAACAAAGAGGGAGAGAATAAATAAAAAATAGGGGCATACCACTTAAATTGATTTAACACTATTTGGTACTATTAGTAAAAAAATTAAATCAAGGAGATAAAATATTTACGCAAGAGTGGATTTTCATTATTTGTACAGCTTCATTTCTCCTATGCACAGAAAATTAACAGTTGGTTTTAACTGAGCATGTTTTGGCAACACACAAGAAAGGGAGAATTATAAGTCAGAGAGGAGCATGAGAAAGAGACAAAGAAAAAGACTCCTTGACCTTTTCAGTAAAGTGAAGGTTACTTGGAATAACATAGTAGCAAGCACCTGATTTCTATTTCTACAACTTGAAGACAAAAGAAAAAGTAACCTAGAGCTAAACTCTAATTTAAAAAACAAAATCATATGCTCAATTATTCTTCTCTAAAGTCCTGTCTTCACAGGATACTTAGGGATTATCTACCTAGAATAAGATTAATTCTCCAAGCACTTGATTCCCCCATTATTAGAAATACGGAATAAAGAATCACATAACCTAAGTATTACAAGAAACTCCATCACTCAAAACAGGAATCCTCTTTCCAACATCTCTTGTTCCCCAGTTATTCTGTGTGTGCCTGAACAAAGACAGACCCATCAGCCCACTCCATTCAAAAACAGAAAAGTGTTGTAAAAAGTCCCAACTTTGGAGACAGGAAGACTCTATTCCCATACTAAATCTGCCAACTACTGGCTGTATGACTAGAAAAAGCCTCATTTGCTTTGTTTGCCTCATTTTTAGAAAAAAAAAAAAGTCTCTTCTGTGTGCTGTAAAGATTATATGAAATCATCCAGGGAAATGCACCTTGCAAAGTGCCAGGCACTGAATATTTATTTACCTTCCTTAGTCCTGAAAAATACCTGCTCAGGTGACAATCAACTTTGCTTTCTTTAAAAAAAAAAAAAAACTAGGCAAACAAAAAAAAATCTTTATGATGTGCTCTTAGGTATAAAAGTTGAGTAACAAATACTCATTTTGCATTTACTCAAATTGGAGAAAATCTAACATCAAACAAACAGCTTTAGGGGCCTGAGTTGAAAACTTTTGGGGCTGAATGGAATCAGTTCCTCAAAATAACTGCAAGTATGTAATATGTAGCACATGATCTAAAATTTTCACTAGGAGAGCCTTAAAGAGCTATCTTATTTTACCTCTTTCCTTGTTAGACTTGATGTTTTATTTCACAGATTCATGGACTATTAAAAGCTAGAAAGAATTCAGAATTTTAGCCCAATCTCTTAAAGCCAAAGATACTGAGGCCCACAGCCTGGGAAGCCTGGCTTCCTCGTCTTCCCCCACTTGATGTCATCAGAACTGCCCCGAACCTCACCTCCAAATTCTTTCTAGCAGAAGGAGCAGGTAAAAACCAAACCTGCAGAGAATGATTCTATAACCCTAAAACAGGCTTGCAGCCAAACCAAATCAGTGTCTCTGATAAAACACAAAACACTAGCACAGAGAACTGAAGACTAATAGGTAAGATGAAAATTTAAATATCTGACAAAATTGGTTTTTTTTGCTTTTTAATTTTTAAATCCAAAATAACATTTTCATATGTAATATCTCAGAATAAAAAAAAATACTTGCCATTTCAATTGCACTCTGAAAGTGAAAAGTTAAATCAACTATATAAGATTCTAAGAGACTAATTCATTCACATGAAGACTTTGTAATGTTTATTCTTTGGTCAAAAGTTAACTGATGCACCACTTTTACTTTTCTACTATAATAAATGGAGAATACATCCTCATTAAATTACAATCACATAAAGAACTAATATACATTTGGGTTAAAACATTCCAGACTAAAAATACGTAAAATTTCAATGTCTGTTTATTAATCTTCACTATGTCCTGGCTAGAAACCAAAAAAAAAAAAAAAAAAGCTCTGGAAAAAGAATATATTCAGATGAGCAGAGGTTGAATATAAGAAGTTGCACTGTCCTTATATCAGCTGGTATAAATAATATATGTTTTACCTGAATATTTACTATGTTTATGGAGTATGAAATACTATGATTAAATTATTGATGGATTTTTTTGACATGCCAATATGAAACACATGCATGTTTAAACATGTTTATAATAAAGCATGTTGTCCCATTATATCAATGTACATTTGGCATTTACATTAGAAATAGACGAGCATCTGTATTACATTATAACGCACAAGGGTTCCAGAGAGCCATTTTCACTTGGGGGTTAGCTTCTATTCATTTACTTGATCTTCTACAGAGAGCAGGATGCAAAATTATTCCAATATGTATCTACTCTAAGGAATATATGCTGGTGGAAAGGCTTTGTTCTGCATTATGTTAGCACAAATCACAGTGAGCAGATCCAAAGACCTTTCTTCTCCTGGAAAAAAGAAACCTGAAAACACTCAGCATTTTTGAGTACTTTCCTGTGTATGTTTGTGTATGTATGCGTGTGTCTTTTTTCAATCAAAATGTTTACTCATTTTTTTTCAAAAAGCATTACAAACTCACTGTAGGAAATTTGGGGGGAAATCAAAAAAAATACAAAGCAGAGAGAGAACATCACCAAATTCCAACAATAAAGACAGCTACCATTCGCATCTTGGTTTTTTCGCTCTTTTTTGTTTCAGTGAATTTCTTTTAATAGCACAAAGAGGACTTCCTTGACTCCAAAGTCTTTATGCTGTAAATAGGATACCATTACTTGATTCATCAATTAATAACAAATGTAAGTAATATTTATTTTCTGCGGAGTTGAATGTAGACATGTTCTCCTTGAGAAACTGCAAAGAACCTATCCTACTTTTTCCGGGAAAAGAGTTTTGTAAAGTAGGAACACGGTGGGAAGAAAGGCAGGAAGGATGTTTGCAAGCGCCGCTTACCTCATCATCGTCGGCGTCGTACTGGGCATAGTGCTGTTCCAGCAGTTCTCTCTGGCGCCTTTCTTGTTCCAGCGTCTGGCTTATCAACTGGGCAACCTCACTCACTTGTCCTGGCTTTTCTCGCCCAATAACAAATCTGTAGGAAGGTGAAAGGAGACTAATACAGTAAGGCTCTCCAGGCAGAAAGGAGCGCTAAGAAAAAGTAACTAAGCTTGATAGTTCATCATGGTCCATCAAGGCTCAAGAACATAATATCACAACGCACTCTAAATGGTATGCCTGGGCGGGAAGGGGTGGTTCGCTGAGCAACTGAACAGGTTACTCCAGACACAGCCCAAAGGAAAAGAAAGGGGAAAGGTAAAGGACAATAAACAAATTACTTTGGGAGAAGACAAAAGAGATGTAATCCATTCTACAGTATTTCATACATTTTTGATGTCCTACAAAGTGGAAGCAAACTCATAATTTCCCATACAATTGGACTTGAGAATCATTTCCACAATATTGTCCTCTTTACAATGCAAAAACTGCTTCAAAAACAAGCCTTAGGTGGGTAAGTGAAGAGAGGCATTAACTTTTGCTAAGTTACTATAACTTTGGAGATACAAAAAAGAAGGGGAAAGAAAAGAAAAACTAAAGGAGAGGTGATAAATTTGAAAATTCACTTTTGGAGAAAGAGGCGCTATGAGGAAGGGTGTGGTTTCAAGAAATAAAGGGACAAAGGAAATATCTGTTCATATTAATTACTGTAAGAAAAAAAGTATAAAGTAAAAAGAAGGGACGTCATTTACTTATCGCAAGCTACAGTTACTTATGATACATCCTTATCAATACTATGTGTCTGGCTCAACAAATTAATATCCACTTCTTTACATCTTTTCACACTAATATATGGCTATTTTTCTAAAAATATATGAGTAGTACACATGATTTAGATTTAGTTTCTATATATCATTTAATTTCATTATTTTGGATGTGTCTCTTTGTTTAATCTTGTTTCTATACTTAGAACTGATGCTTTCCTCTGATTGCAATAGATTGCTATGTTTGATCATAAGTTTAAATGAAATATACCACCATTCTCTGTACAAATGCACTAAAAGTAAAAATTTTTATACTTAGATGTTAGTAATTGTCTTTATAGCAGTATTTTTACGTAGTTTCAAACAGGATTCTGAAATCTTGCTCAGGTGCTCATTTATCACTTGACTTTTTTTCCTAGGGGATCAACTATAAGTAGAATTTGTAACTTCTCTAATTTCCATCCTTATTCATCCTATAATTTACACATAATAAAATACATCTATTTTAAATGTACAATTTGATAAGTCGGACTAATGTATAAAACTGTAATCACCACACCAACAAAGATATAGAAAATGTCTATCAACATAAAATATCCCATTTCCTTTTCTGGTAAATCCTCCTCACCCTGGGCCCATATTAGATTTGTTTTTTCTATAGTTTCATAAAAATGGAATCACAGAGTGTCTCACTTCTTTGGCTCCCCATAATGTTTTGGAGACTTATCCATGCTGTTTCAAGTATCAGTAATTCATCCCTTTTTATTATTCCCGGTACCAGAGGTACTACATTTGGCTTACCTATTCTTCTATTGATGGATATTTGAGTTGCATTTTGGGTATTATGGGCAAAGTTAGTGTAAACATTTGTGTGCAAACCTTTGTGGGGACGTGGATTTTCATTTCCCTTAGACAAATAACTAATAGTGGAATTAATGTTGTATGGTAGTATATGCTCAGCTTTTAAAGAAATAGCTGAATGCGTTTTCGAAGTCGTGGCACCATTTTATATTCCTACTAGCAAAGCAGGAAAATTACAGTTGCTCTACATCCTCATCAACACTTAGTTTCGTCTTTTAACCTTACACTTTAAACCTTATAATGGTTTTAATTTCCAATGCTCTGATGACCAATTATAATGTGAGTATCTTTTCATGCATTTATTGACCAATCATATCTTTTCCAGTGAAATACCTTTTCAAATCTTTTGCCAATTAAAAAAAACTGGTTGTCTGGCTTTTTACTATTGAGCTGTAATGGTTCCTTATATATTCTGGATGCATATCCTCATCTATCTATACTCTAAATAACAAATACACATAGATACATACAAATAATGCACGTATATCTGTCTGTCTGATTTATTATCTTCTCCCAATCTGTGGTTTACCTCTTAATTTTCTTAATTGTGTCTTTCAAGGAAGTCCGATTTATCATTTTTTTTTTTTTTTTTTTTTTTTTTTTTTTTTTTCAACGTTTTATTTTTGGGACAGAGAGAGACAGAGCATGAACCGGGGAGGGGCAGAGAGAGAGGGAGACACAGAATCGGAAACAGGCTCCAGGCTCCGAGCCATCAGCCCAGAGCCTGATGCGGGGCTCGAACTCACTGACCGCGAGATCGTGACCTGGCTGAAGTCGGACGCTTAACCGACTGCGCCACCCAGGCGCCCCTGATTTATCATTTTTTAAAAGATTTGTCCCTTTTGTTTCCTCAGAAATCTTTGCCTCATTTAAGATAGCTAAGATTTTTCCTATTTTTCTTTTCTTCTAGAAGTGTTAATGTTTTGATTTTATCTTACGTCTTTATTATCTTTCAAATTAATTTCCATGCATGGTATTTGATAAAGGTAGAGTTTCATTATCTTCCAAATAGATAACCAGCTGTTTTAACACCATTTGTTGAAAATACTATTCAATACTGCCACTGAATTACTTCAGCACATTTGTTGAAAATCGGTTGACTATATACCTGTGGGCTGATTTTTGGACTTTTCCAATCTATTCTATTGGTGTATTTATCCTTGTGCCAATACACACTGCCTCGATTACTGTATAGTAAATCTTGAAACTGGGTGGTGTGAATTTTCCAACTCTGTGTATCTTTTCCCAAATTATTTTGACTACTCTTATAAGTTATCTGCATTTTAATATAAATGTTATAGTCAGCGTATCAATTTCTTTTAAAAGCCCACTGATGTTTGATTTGGGATTGCTTTGAATCTATAGATCCATTTGTGGAAAACTGACATCCTAATATTGAGCTGATCCATGAAAATGGTGCATGTCTGTATTTATTTAGGTTTTCTTTACTTTCTTTCAGTAATACGCTCCAGTGCTCAGTGTAAGGTTGTGGCTATAGTTTGTTAAATTTACCTCTATTCATGCTTTTTCAAGTTTTGTAAGTGGTATGGATTTTTAAATTTGTTTCTGATTGTTTCTAGAATGGAGATAAAATTGATTTTTGAATTTTGGCCTTGTATTTTGTGATTTTGCTAAACTCACTTATTAATCATAGATTTTTAGAGATTCCTTAGAATTTTTCCATATATAAGATCATACCCACTATGAAGACATTTTTCTTTCTTTCTTTCTTTCTTTCTTTCTTTCTTTCTTTCTTTCGGAGATATTCAGTTTCTATGATGGAAGATACATAAAGTCTCTAATATGCCCAACTAATCTAGACATATAATGACTATCTTGAATTCATTATATTTTTGGTTAAAAGTCAGAAATGATATATAAACATAAAGCAATTAATAAACTCATATCCTCAAATGATAGATTTAGGAAAACCTAGACTGACCCTTTATGTTTCTTCAAATGCATACCAAAGTGGGGTTTGAGGGAGTATCACTTACCTACTAGAAAGCTGACAGGAGCTTGAAGGAAGCAATTAACGTACCAAACGCTATTAATGGAAAATAGTAGCCAAGCTCAAAGTAAAAGGTAAATAAGAATTCACATTCATTTAAGTCATCAACTCTTTAAACTCGTTTGAAAATTACATTGTCAGATCTTTCAGTTGAACAGTTTTCCCTAAGAATGCAGGAGTTTATTTCCTCTGCAAGGCAAGTATTTAAAATTACTCTGATCACAATTCAGGGAGAGAAATAGATAAGATTTGGTTCACTTGCCAATGAGTTGGAACCAGTGCTGATGGTTCTAGAGGTGAATGAAGGAGTCATTGGTGAGAAATTTCAAAGTAGAAAATTATTTTTAAGGCCCAAATTACAATATTAGAGTATATCATATATATTAAATTATATAATTATATAATAAATCAAAATTCCAATACAATGTGCAAGCTTTTTCCTGTCCTCAAAACATGATCTCTAATTCCAACCTGGAATTATTTGTGATGCTAAAACTAAAACAAAAAAAACAAAAAACCTCCCCCCCAAATATATGCATAATCAATGTTTCAGAGGAAATAAGAATTGTTCCATACTACATAAGAAACCAGCATTTTAAACAAGAAGGCATAGTTGCTCAAATCACAGCATGGCTTTCTGAATTTGCCCTACAATTTAACATTATTCACTATTTTCCCAATATTAGTCTGTATTCAAAATTACTTTACAGTCTGAAAAAATAAAAGTGATTTGTAATTGTACATAAAATAGACAACCCATCTCACGAAATACACTTTTTAAAGTGTTATATTAAAGTACATGTCTTCATTCAGGCAGCTATTTGGGGTAGCATTATAGCACTTAGCTACACACATCTTTAAAACCTTATAATCTAGTATAATTTATAATTCATATATGCAGTAGAAGAATGTCATCTTGATAAGTATGGTTCAGAGCGAAAGCACCCAGAAGCGGAACTAAACTAATCTGCATGCCTGATTTTTCCCTCATGTGATAACTGGCATCTACTCCATGTGTCTAAAGGAGCAATAAAAGAATAATAGATGGTATAGGGGTGCTTGGGTGGCTCAGTCAGTTAAACATCCAACTCTTGGTTTTGGCTCAGGTCATGATCTCACATTTTGTGAGTCAGAGCCCTGCATGGAATTCCTAGATGACAGCACGGAGCCTGCTTGGGATTCTCTCTCTTCTTTGCTCTCTGCCCCTCCCCAGGCTCTCTCTCTCTCTCCCTCTCAAAGTAAATGTTTTTTAAAGTTTTATTTACTTTTGAGAGAGACAGAGCATAAGCAGGGGAGGGGCAGAGAGAGAAACAGAGAGAGAGAGAGAGAGAGAATCCAAAGTAGGCTTAGGCTCTGAGCTGTCAGCACAGAGCCCGATGAGGGACTTGAACCCCTGGGTTATGACCTGAGCTGAAGTTGGTCACTTAACAAACTGAGCCACCCAGGCTGCCCAATAAACAAACTTTTTTTAAAAATGTGGTACAGACATGAAAGGATGTTAGGCACTATTACTATTCTGAGGAAAGTGATAAAATCTCCCACTTGGAAAATGTGTAACATTCAAATTACCTTTCTATATGTTCTTAAATATTTGGTCTGTTTTAAAGGTGTCTTTATAGGGGCGCCTGGGTGGCTCAGTCGGTTAAGCGTCCGACTTCGGCTCAGGTCATGATCTCACGGTCCGTGAGTTTGAGCCCCGCGTTGGGCTCTGTGCTGACAGCTCAGAGCCTGGAGCCTGTTTCAGATTCTGTGTCTCCCTCTCTCTCTGCCCCTCCCCCATTCATGCTCTGTCTCTTTCTGTCTCAAAAATAAATAAACATTTAAAAAAAAAAAGGTGTCTTTATAAATATGGACTCCTGTATCTGTGTGTGTACAATATAGCACATGTAGAATTGGGCAGAAGATGCAAATTTTAAAGTAAGGTTATTATTTTAATTATGAATTTGCACTATATGCTGTGATAGTTTAATTTAGGGGTTAAAAGTGTCTGTAAAAGGGAGAAAAGGTTTTGATAGGACAAATTCACTAAGCCATAAACATGACAGTATGACCAGCTCTGTGACCTTGAATGTATTAACATTTCTAATCCTCTGTTCCCATATTGTAATAAAATGAATGTAACTCAAATATTATGTAATACGTATAAAAAGATTAACTAAGGACCTGGTGCCTAGAGAGTATTTAACAAATGTTTACTGTTGTTTTTACCTGGATAATGTATTAATAGCTAGATAGAGTTGAACACCTTTAAAAGTACTATCTGTGCACCCTGTCCCAGTTACCTCTTATTTGAATCACACTAGATTTGAAAACAGAGTAGTTTTTTGAGAATCAACCACAGTAAAGATAAAATATCTGCACTAAAGTGTGTTCTGAGAAACTTAATTTCAGTTACCACTGAAATATAAAAGTATACATTATATGCTCACTTTAAATTGAAATTTTTCAGTCTTCAAAAATGTAACAATTAATAAAGTCAGCAACAATCAGTCCCTCTAAACATGTGACCAAATCAACTGACATTTACGCACAGTTTTGGTTTATATTTTAGACATTGTCTCCAACTGAAATGACACGCATGTAGTCAAATCATCCAGTTAAATCATCTGTATTTTTTCTTGTTACTATCTAAATTTGTTTTCTTTGCTTAACATTCAAATTACCTTTCTATATGTTCTTAAATGTTTGGTCTTTTTATTTTTAGCTATAAAGCATGAGATAACAGAAGCCAAACTGTAATGGATATTTAAATTAAAAGTTGGGTATTTACTAAGGTTATAATTGACAAATAAAGGCTAAAACTAAAATATAGAATTAGGATTTATGTGTTCAGCATGGCTTTTTTCTGGTGTTTCAAACAATCATCTTGTTTTGATGTGAATTATTTTAGTAAGAACTGCCCCCTCTCCCCCTCAGGCTGAGATACAAGAGGTAAAGACAGATAAATCAGGTTTCCTTTTTCTTTTCATCTATTATCAGACTAAGCCATGTTCATGCACTGTCCCTTAGAGTTCAGATGAGGAGATTACACAGGTTTCATCTGATTAGTTTATTGAATTCTCTGGTGAGCTGTCAAACAAAAACTAAACAACTATAAAATTGCATTTACAATTTGCTGAATTGAAATCATAAAGATCCTACATGTTCAGTGTAAATGATGTGAGAAGTTATGTTGAAAACTGATGAGTTGTGAGTGTCTTGTTTTTCAGACATGTTATTCCAATAAAAGTGATATACTAGTCAAAAATGGCACTTAACTGATGTCAAAACTTAAAAATTTTTCACGTAGAATGAAGCAAGTCGGTAAAATGAAAAGCCATAATAGGATATAGTTATTAGTGTTCATATAATCAATCCTTTCATTAAGATTTTTAACAAATATTTATTTTGCACACAACAAAACCCTACAAGATGTATTTTAAAAACAAGAAAAGTAGATCTATAACATCTCTTCTCATTATACTGGAGTCTTGGATCACAAGGTCACATGATACTTTTAAACATTTTTGTAGAAAATGTCTCATTTTTTTTCTGTTTGATCACATTTTATGGCCTTACTCTGAACTTGACAGCTTTGAAAATACTTGACTTAAGTGTTACTATCTAGAGGCAAAAGTCCTACACAACCAAGGTTTTGACTCTTTTTGTACTTGGATACTCTTACATATTTCTCCTTTCTATATTGGGATTTGGATTAATATAATAATACTTTTTATTTAACATTAACATTTTTTTAAATTCATCTAGGAAAATGTTTGCTCTTAAAAGCTAGACCTTTCTCAGGGGCACCTGTGTGGCTTAGTCAGTTAAGCACCAGACTTTGGCTCAGGTCATGATCTTGCAGTTTGTGAGTTTAAGCCCTTCGTCGGGCTCTGTGTTGACAGCTCAGAGCCTAGAGCCTGCTTCGGTTTCTGTGTCTCCCTCTGTCTCTGCCCCTGCCTGCTCACACTCTACCTTTCTCTCTCTCTCTCAAAAATAAATAAACGTCAAAAAAAAAAAAAAAAAAGCTAGACCTTTCTCTGACTGACTTATTTCACTTAGCACAATACCCTCCAGTTCCATCCAAGTTGCTGCAAATGGCAGGATTTCATTCTTTCTCATTGCCAAGTAGTATTGCACTGTATATATAGACCACATCTTCTTTATCCATTCATCAGTTGATGGACATTTGGGCTCTTTTCATAATTTGGTTATTGTTGAAAGTGCTACTATAAATGTTGGGGTACATGTGCCCCTACGAATCAACATTCCTTCATATGTTTTCACTCATATGTGGAACTTGAGAAACTTACCAGAATACCATGGGGTAAAGGGAAGGAGAAAAAATAGTTTCAAACAGAGAGGGAAGCAAACCATAAGAGACTCTTTTTTTTTTTTTTAAACGTTTTATACCTTAAACGTGTTATACCTTCTCAAGAAGTGACGTTTCTCTATTTTAAAGTTAGCTTTGATGTTTCAGGTTTAAATATTTACACATACAACAATTTAAAATAAAATATTTTAAGTGTTAATCTGTAAAAATTGGCATCAGAAAATGTCTTATTAAGCCAAAGTCCCCTTTAAAACAATTTTTTGAAATCTCCACTGTTTTTTTTAATTTGTTTTAAATGTTTGTTTATTTATTTATGTTTATTTATTTTTGAGAGAGAGAGAGACAGAATGTGAGCAGGGGAAGGGCAGAGAAAGAGAAGACATAGAACCTGAAGCAGGCTCCAGGCTCCAAGCTGTCAGCACAGAACCAAATGTGGGGTTTGAACTCATGACCTGTGAGATCATGACCTGAGCGATCATGACCTGAGCCGAAGTTAGACACTCAACCAACTGAGCCACCCAGGTGTCCTGAAATCTCCACTGTTTTTAATCTTCTTTCTATCACCAGTGGTTGTTGACTACATACACACACACACACACACACACACACACACACACACACACACACACATATATTTATATGTACATATACATTTACAAAATATATTTATAGATATGCATTTATAATATATATTATAGTATATTATAGTATATATTATATTTATAGGTATACATTTATAATACATATTGTATTATATTTATATTATATATTATATATTATAATTATATATTATATATTATACACACACACACACATACATATAATTTACATATAATTTAGAACTTATAATATCTATGGTCCCAAATACAGAGTAGCTGCTCTTCTTGTCTGACTGCAAGGGAGTAATAATGTAAACACAAAATCTACAAGGACTGAGAATTCCCATGAACATGGTGGTGCCCTCACTGCCCTCCATTACAAATGACACTCCGTTATGCACAATTATAAAATCAAGACTCTGAGAAAAAGTGACTCTCTCAATTTCTCTTTGTGCTATAATGGCAACAAAAACCTCATCTTAAAATGATGTGAATGAAGCAAAACATTTCAAGATTTAGTGCATTTCAAATGGAAATCTCAGATATACCAATTGAGTAAAGATTTTTTTTTAGTTTTCATATTTAGAAATTACATGTCCATTGGACTACTCTAAAGGATATAAAATGCTGATTCAAATGGGCATACGCACTGCAGTGTTTAAAGCAGCATTATCAACAACAGCCAGACTATGGAAAGAGCCTAAATGTCCATCAACTGACAAACAGATAAAGAAGATGAGGTATATATACACCATGGAATAGTACTCAGTCATCAAAAAGAATGAAATCTTGCCATTTGCAACAATGTGGATAGAACTAGGGTGTAATATGCTAAGTGAAATAAGTCAATCAGAGGAGGACAAATACAGTATGATTTTACTCATAGGTGGAATTTAAGAAAAAAAAACAGATGAACATAGGGGAAAGGAAGGAAAAATAAAATAAGATAAAAATAGGGAGGCAAACCATAATAGACTCTTCCATATAAGGAACAAACTGAGGGCTAATGGAGGGGAGGTGAGTGGGAAGATGGGCTACATGGGTGATGGGCATTAAGGAGAGCGCTTGTTGGGCTGAGCACTGGGTGTTATATGCAAGTGACAAGTCACTAAATTCTACTCCTGAAACCAATAGTACACTATATGTTAACTAACATATATAAAAATAAATAAATAATTACATACATACATACAAACTAAGGTAAACAACTCAGAGAATATTGGTCCTAGAATAGAATGTAAATGTTATAAGAAATTATATAGCAAAAAAGGAAAGGCAGAAAGAATAGGAAGTAGCTAAGAATATGAGTGCACTAAATTTGCTTACCTTTTAATTGTTTTATTATTTAAGAATTTATTTGATGTTTATTTATTTTTGAAAGACAGATACAAAGCATGAGTGGGGGAGAAGCAAAGAGAGGCAGACACAGAATCTGAAGCAGGCTCCAGGCTATGAGCTGTCAGTGCAGAGCCTGATGCGGGGCTCAAACCCACGGATCATGAGATCATGACCTGAGCTGAAGTCTGATGCTTAACTAACTGAGTCACCCAGTCTCCCCTGCTTATCTTTTTAAAGTGGTAAATTAATGATTATTTTATCTAAATAATAAATCTAAAAATAGGAGCTGAATGATAAAAGAATTCAGTTTTTAGCTTCATCCAACAGGACAAAATTGCAAAGCAATAAGGATATTATAATCCCACATATGTAAGAATGTACATGTATCTGAAATATCTGGAATGACATACACCAAACTGTTAATAGTGATTTCTTTGGGGAATTGGATCCATGTGTGAGAGTGTGTGTGTATGTGTAGGTGGGGAGGTGGTCTCGGGCAAGGAAAACAGTAGACTTTCACCTTTACCTACTCAGTACTGCTTGATTTTTTTTTTTTTTTTTTTTTGGACAAGTATGCCTTACTTTCACAATATAAAAACATTAAACAAATAACAGTAAAAAAAAAAAAAAAAGGCGGTGGGGCGTGAGGGCACCGGGTAGCTTAGTCGGTTGAGAGTCAACTCTTGATTTCAGCTCAGGCCATGATCCCAGGGTCGTGGGATCAAGTCCTGCTTCAGGCTCTGTGCTGAGCACACAGCCTGCGTAAGATTCTCTCTTTCTCAGGGGTGCCTCAGTCAGTTAAACATCTGCCTCGGGTTCAGGTCATAATCTCATGGCTCATGAGTTCAGGCCCCATATCGGGCTCTGTGCTGACAGCTCAGAGCCTGGAGCCTGCTTTGGATTCTGTGTTTCCCTTTCCCTCTGCCCCTCCCCTGCTCATGCTCTGTTTCTCTGTCTCTCTCTCTCTCTCTCTCCCAAAAATAAAAAAAATAAAAACATTAAAAAAAAATTATTTCCTTCTGTCCCTCTCCCTGCTCTCTCTCTCTCTCTCAAGTAAACAAATAAAAAAGAAATTACATGTCCAGGTATGAATCCAAAATATCAAGTGCATATTTATTTAAAAACCTCATCATTCATTTATATTTTTCTTTTGAGTGTTCTAACCTTTCCAAAATGGACAGGGTAATATTTAAGACCTTCAGATTAATTCATTTTTTATTATGTGTGACTACAATTCCTCCAAAATCCTCATCTCCAAAGTGCCATATGGCTCAGTGCCAAAAAGTCATCAAAAACATATGCTAGGGGTGCCTGGGTGGTTCAGTCAGTTAAGTGTCTGACTTCGGCTCAGGTCATGATCTCACAGTTTGTGGGTTCATGCCCCACGTCGGGCTCTGTGCTGACAGCTCAGAGCCTGGAGCCTGCTTCAGACTCTGTATCTCTCTCTCTCTCTCTCTCTCTCTCTGCCCCTCCCCTGCTTGTGCTCTCTCTCAAAAATAAAATAAACATTAAAAAAATTTTTTAAAGCAAAAAAAACAAAAACAAAAAAACATACGCTAGGGATAAAGCATGATGAATGCATAGTTATTGATCATATAGCAGTACCTGGAAGAAAGCATTTAAAGTTTAACGTAAATGGCCCTGAAAAACAAATATACAATGTATTATTAGAAATTTCTCATACTGAAGCACACTCTCCTGTAACATCAATTTCCTATAACTGCTGTCCTCCAGTACTAGGATGGCTGTCTGCAGTAAAAAGAATACCTAAGTCTTTTCCTAGAGTCTACTCTTTCAAATGCTTTGCAATTGTTACTATGTCTTCTTAAAAATTTCTGTTTTAGGCAAAAGTTGGCAGAATCTTTAATTTTTATATATAGAAGGAAACAGTGTTTAGACCTTTCACTCTCCTGGTCAGTCTTTCCTAAATAATCTCAAATGTTTCAGGGTTCTTCTCAAGATAGGGTATGCAACATTAAACAAATACATTTTATTGTGGTATAACATTAATTAGTCTGTCCGTCTGTCCATGCATCCAACCAGTTATTGATCACTACATAACAGGCAGCCTCCGAGATGGATCCAAGTGATCTCTGGCTCCTGATGTTCGAGTCTTGTGTAATTCTCTCCCCTTGAGTATAAGAGGGACTTGTTAACTCACTTTTATCAAACAAAATACAAAACTAATGGAATGTCCCTTTGGATATTAAGTTATAAAAAGATGACAGATTGCACCTTGGGTACTGTCTTGGGTCACTTCCTCTGGGAAATTCAGTCTCCATGTTGTGAGGCATCCCTGTAGGGAGGCTCTCAGGAAAAAACTAGGAAATAGATCCCAGAAACTGTGTTGTTTCAAGTCACAAAATTTTGAGGCAATATGTCTTACAAGAATAGGTACACTAAGTCATTTACATAATAGTACAGAAGATTCGAAAGGTCCCACTTAAAGCTGGAGACCCCCAAAAAAGGGTTCTTAAAATTATATCGCAAATCCATGACTGACTAAGGAAAAGGGTCCAGACAAGAACTTAATATAGATTTTTTTTCTGGTAAAAAATTAATAATAAAATGTTTTTTTTTTTACATAAAAGTATACAGCACAATAACACATACGCACTGCTGAGGAAGTTCAGTTTGATTGCATTTGCCTTTCCTAAGTAGACACTGTCCTCCTTTCCAAATCACCATCACCATCAACATACTTAGTTAGCATGGTGCTTTTTAAATTAATCAGAACTGTTAGCATACTTTAAAAAATCTGTTTTATTGAAGTCAAATTTACATATAATAAAATTCACCAAATTTATTTTGTATGAGTTTTCACAAATACACACACACACACACACACACACACACACACACACACACACAGCTGTGTCACAAATACAATAACCACAGTATAGCACAATTTCATTGCCTCAAAAATATTCCCTCTTAAATGCTTGCAGTTTACAGTACAAAAGCTTTTCTGTCTGCCTTCTTTGGGTCAATATAATAGCTCTGTCAGTCCAATATTATGTTGAATATATTGGTAATTTGTTTCTTTGTATTGCAAAGAAATATTTCATTACACAGGAATACAATACAATTTGTATATCCTTTATCAGTTAAAGGACATTTGAGTTGTTTCTAGCTCTTATGAACAAGGCTCCTATGAACATGCAAGTATGAGTCGTTTGGGTAGATATATGTTTTTATTGCTCTTGAATACATAGCTAAGAATAGAATTGCTGGCTGGTATGGTAAGTACAAGCTTAGCTTTATAAGAACCTGCCAAACTGTTCTGCAAAGTGGCTGTGCTATTTTGCATTCCTGCTGGCAATGAATGAATGTTAAATCTGCTCCACATCCTTGTCAATGCATAGTATTATCAGTCTTTTAAATTTCAGCCATACTAGTGGGTGTGTAGTAGCACCTCATTCTGGATTTAATTTGCATTTCCCCAATGATTAATGATGTTGAGCAGTATTTCATGTGTCTAACTGTAGATCTTCCTTGGTAAAGTGTCTCTTTAATTGATTTGCACATTTTTAATAGGGCTATATATCATCTTATTGAATTATAAAAGTTCTTCATATCTTCTAAATAAGAGCCCTTTATCAGATAATTGTTTTTGCAAATATTGTCTTTGGCTTGCTTTTTCATTTTCTTAATGGTATTTTTTGAACAAATGTTTTAAATTTTGATGTAGTTTAATTTATCATGTCTTTCTTTTATATTTTTTGCTTTTGTGTCTTAACAGATCTTTGATTAACCCAAGGTCATAAAGATTTTTTGCCTGTTGTCTAGAAATTTTATAGTTTTAGCTGTTGCACTTAGATCTACGATCTTGAATTAATTTTTGTATATGCTGTGGGGCAAAGGTCAAGTGTTTTTGTTTTTTATAAATGTGGTTATTCAATTGTCCCAGCACCATTTGTTGAAAAGACTATAATTTCCCCCACTGAATTACTTTGGTACATTTGTCAAAACTCAATTGTTTGTATCTATGCACGCATATGTTGGAACTCTCTTTTCTGTTCCATTAATCTATATTTCTATCCTTATGCCTACACAACACTGCTGTGATTAGTGTAGCTTTGAGGCAGTGAAAGTTCTCCAAATTTGTTCTTTGTCAAAAATATTAATTTCTACAAAAAAATCTTATGGAGATTTTCACTAAGATTGTGCTTAGTATGCAGATTTGGAAAACATTGGAATTTTAACAACACTGAGTATTCTGATCCATGAACATGGTCTATTGCTTCATTCATTAAGGTTGTCTTTATTTTCTCTCAGAAACATTTTGCTGAAGTCATCAACGTATCATGTCAGGTATTAAATATTTCATGTTTTGATGCTATCACAAAAGTTGGGTTTTTTTTTCAGTTTATTTATTTTGAGAGAGACAGAGACAGTGTGAGTGGGGGAGGAGCAGAGAGAGAGGGAGAGAGAAAGAATCCCAAACAGGCTCTGTGCTGTCAGTGCAGAGTCCCATATCAGGCTTGAACTCACAAAACCATGAGATAATGACCTGAGTTGAAAACAAGTGTTGGAGGTTTAACCAACTGAGCCACCCAGGCACCCCACAAAAGTTGGCTGTAATCTGAATTTTCATTTTTTGTTGTTGTTGCTAGTATATAGAACAGAACTGATTTGTGTACATCAACCTATTCCCTGTAATCTTGTTTGACTCACTTATTAGCAGCATCCTTCATAGATTCCTTGGTATTTTCTACAGAGATGAACATGTTGTCTATGAATAAAGGGTTTTACTTCTCCCTTTTCAATCAAAAATGTTTGCCATTTCTTTCTGTTGCCTCAGGGACCTAGCTATGACCCATAGCACAATGCTGAATAGAAGTGGTGAAAGTGGACACTCTTAAATTGTTCTTATACTAAAGAGAAAGCATTTGTCTCCCATCATTAAGTATGATAGTAACTATAGGTTTCACTTAAATGCTATTTATTACTATGAGGAAATTCCCTTAGATTTCAAATTTCCTGAGAGTTTTCTGTGGCCTACATCTACTGAAATGAGCATATGATTATTCTCCATTTTTCTATCAGTATGGAAAATTCCATAGGTTGAATTTCAAACATTAAATCAAACATGCATTCCCCTCCCCCCCAAAAAATGTCTCTTAGCCATAATGTATTATCCTTTTTGTATATTTCTGACTTTAACCTGTTAAAATTTTATTAAGGACTTTTGTATCTACATTCATGAAAAATATTGGCAGTAATAATTTTATTTTAAATGTCTTTTTCTCAGTTAAATGGTAATGCTGGCCTCATAAATATAGCTGAGATGTGTCCCCTCTTCTATGTTCTGGAAGAATTTGTATAGAATTCGTGTTATTTCTCTCTCTAATGTTTGGTGAGATTCACCAATGAAACAAACTGGAACCGGAATTTTCTTTATTGGAAAGCTTTAACTCTGAATTCATCTTCATGTGTACAAACACACCCACACACACACTATTTTTTCTTGAGTGAGCTTTGGTACTTTCTGATAGTATTGTCTTCGAAGAACTTAACTATTCTAAGTTGTAGTTATCAGCATAGAGTTCTTCATAATATTGACTAATCCTTATATGTGAGGTCTGTAATGATGTCCTCTCTTTTGTTCTAATTTATATCGTCTCTGACATAAATTATCCCAAAACTTACAGATGGTTTATCTTTCCTAGTTTCTCTGAGCCAAGAATTCAGGAGATGCTTGACTGGGCAGTTCTGCTTGGAGCTTCTCACTAAGTTCAATCTAATGTTGACTGGGGCTGCAGTCACCTGAAGGCTTTACTGAGGGTAGGGATCTCATTCCAAGGTGCCCCTCTCACATGGCTGGCAACTTGGTGCTGGCTGTTAACAGGCCTAAATTCTTCCTTGTGTGAACCTCTCCAGAAGGCTGTCTGATATGGTAGCTGGATTTCTACAGAGCTGGTGATCCAGAAATCCAAGGCAGAAGGTATAGATATGCCTTTTATAGCATACCCTCAGAAGTCACACATCACTGCTTTCTTTATACTCTAATCATCAAGGCTAGTCAGGAGACAATGAGGTGGAGGACTGAACAAGAGAGGCAATACTAGGAAGAGTGGATCATCAGAGGATTACTTGATGAATGCTATGTAGAAAATATGGTAATGTGATAGAAACTGACTTGGACAACATAAAAAGCTTAATACCAGAGGAACTCATTTACTGAAAAAGTGACTTTTGAACTGAGAACTGATAAGACAGAATTAGCCAAGTAGAGATCACATGATTGGTTTTTTTTGGAGGAGACAGAGAATGGTACAAAGGATAATAATTTGAACATATTACATTTGATGTGCCACATGAAACTTAATTACACTTGAAAGCCACATCAAGATCTCAAGTAGGAAGGTGAATAATTCTCAAGGTTGGATAAGAGAGGACAAACTTTAAGTAGAAAAAGGAAATAGAGAATGGGTCAGAACAGATAAAAAAAGGCCGTGGCTTACAAATAAATTGGTAATATGGTTGATAAAATTGAGAAAACTCTTAGAGTATATTAACAAAAACATAAACAGATGGAGATGACAGAAAGAAGATCTTAGACAATACGGCCAAGATATCTAATCCCCATTTAATCCTGGTTTGAGAAGAGAAAACCAAGACAATGAAAAATAAATAAAGAAAATAATAAAATAATAATAGAAAAATTTCTCAAACTCAAGTGTTCAGACTGACTCCCAAGTAGAACTACAACAAACAAATAAACACAGACCTAGTTATAGCCTGATAAAAATTTCAAAAATAAAATTAAGAGGGGGAAAAATCCAAGACAGAAAACCGGACTACAAATCAGATTAATATTAAAATTCTCTTTACCAATTGTAGATATTAAAATACAATGGAAAATGTCTTCATAATACTAAAAGAAAAAGATTTTGAACCTCAAATACTATACCAAGCCATATTTCAGGGCAAAATAATCCATTTTCAGACATGCAAGCACCCTGGCAGCTATGGATGACCCAGAGGAAATCAAGAAGGCTAGAAATAAATTAAGTCAGTTTCCATTAGAACCTTTATGCTTTGAAACCCTCCCTTACAGTGACACAGATTGAATGACATAAAATTACATTTCATTTTCTATCAATTCAGTCATACTACTTGATTCTAAACTGAATAATATTTTCATAAGCATAACATTATAAATACTGCCTATTGGTTTTAACTTTTTGAATGAATTTATAGAAAAACTACCATGACAATTGTAGCTATGTATTAGAAAGTAAATGTTATAAACTCTTGCAAAAGTTTTTAACTGAAAAAAAAAAAAACCTGCTAGGTGAAAGCTTTACAACAAGCAATTATTAAATTTTCATCTAAAACTGAAAAATCAAGATATGAAGAAATGATTTATATTGGTACTTCCAAAGAGTTAAAGAGAAACTGGTAACAAGGGTCTGTCTCCTCTGCAGACTGTAAGGCCCTGTGCCTTTGTTGGAAATGGCTATACAACTGCCTCTCAGTTTTCCAGCAATCTACATGAACATCTAAGAAGGGATCAGAGTTTTGAGAAGGAAATAATAATCACCAATATTTCATTGAGGTCCAACTTTTTGTAGGCATTTATTACATGTATTAATTCATTTAATAATCATCACCAATGTATGGGGTAGGTACTATCATGATGCCCATTTTATAGGTGAAGAAACTACAGCACAGGGAGATTTAAACACTTCCATGAACTCATGTATCCAAGTAGTTAAACCAGAATCTGAATCCACGAGGTCTGGCTTCATGTGAAAAAAGGCAGTTACTAGAGAAAGATAATTATTCCTAGCACTAAGTGCATAAAGAAATATCAATGAATAAATTAAATAATACCAGAATCAGCTGTATGATTTTACCTATCCTCTAGCTTCACTATAATTCAAATACATTTTTTTATTGTCCACAGAGATGTAACATAAGAGACTGAGTCAACTGTCTACATTTGGGACATCTGTGGCAAAACTACATATGGATATATATACACACACACACACATATATATATATATGTATATATATGTATACATATATATATATACACACATATATATATGTATACATATATATATACACACACATATATATATATACATATATATATCCAAATACAAAAAATATCCATATATATATATATATATGTATATCCAAAATATCCAAATATAAAAGATATCCAAAAATAAATGGAAGGTAGTTTGTATAACTTTGAATTAGTCTCCTAGTATCTATAGATTCCTACTTTCCTTCCATAGGTATGCAACCAGTATTTTTATGTCTTTCAAACTAATCATTATTTTTCTAATGACCTTATAATTTCAAGTTTAAAAGTATTTTTCCCATAACTTTACATGGACCAACAGACATAAGGCTCTTTTAAGGATCTCCAAGAAAAGCATCATTTAGTAAGTTCTGATATAAAAAGGAATTGTGAATAAGTGGATAAACCTGCCGATTCAAATGATCTGAATCTCTACTCTTTAAATTATTTTTCACATAATGCAGGATCTAATAATAAGAATAGAACTTTTTTCTAACTTTTTAACTATATTACATTGGGCAAGTTACAATCTATAGACCACCAAAAAGATTAATTTTTAATTTTAATATTTTAATAAATTTAATAATTTTAATAAATTTTAAATAATTTACAACATTTTCTTTTTAGGTTTTCACCAGGTAAAATTGAAATATATAATAAATATGTTCAAATAAAAAAATTTTGAAGAAGAAACATACAATAGAAACATACTAAATAGAATCTAAAGTCAAAAGGAGAGCAGTAAATGTGTTATATGTAATATGTATTATATAGCATGAGACCACCTGGATTGACAAAGTACTCATCTTCAGAACTGCCTAGAGCATGGTACTGAACACTGGTCAGAGCTGTGAAATGTACTAACCAGGGACAAATGATGCTTTGCAAATATGGGTCCATGAATTGTTTGAAGGCAAGACAGACTAACTTGTCAAAACTGGTAATAACCGGATTTGTTACTTCTACCGGGATTTGGTAGAATCTAGGGGCTGTCAATGATTTCAGTGAGAAATCCCTACCATACGTAGACTTTGTGCTTCTTGATACCAAGATGCTTCATGCACATGCCTGTGGTGGTTTAGAATCTGGAGACCAAGTCCTGTGAGGCCCAGTGCAAGGATGAGCCTGAGTCCTCCATGCCCACCCTGTTAACGCTCATCTTTCTCCTGCTGTTCCTGTGTTGCATCATTTCTGAGTATAAACTATTTGAATCCTGTGGGTCCTTTCCTAATCAATTACATAATTACATGATATAAACACAGTACTTACAGTGAGTGCTTCGTTTTGAGCGATATCAGTTAAGTGAAGGAAATAATAATCATTTACCGGAACCACTTGTTAACCATGGCCCAATGTACGCTTTAATTCATATAAATGATGTAGGGTTGAAAAACGTACATATATCCTTGAAAGTTGCAACATTAAAATAGTTGTAATTTCTCTAGAGCGTTAAAAATGTCATATTCATGGGGTCTTTGTTAGTAGTATTGGTTCATGAACTCAGGTATCGTAATTTTTACTTTACTAGAATAAAGTAGACTGAGGTCAGATGGAAAATAATTCTCTGTAAGTGTGGATGAAGTCACAGAACTTCACTGTATAATTTTGATTCACATCCAAATGGTGACACCAATTTCATACACATGTCAAGGAAATGAGTAAAAATCTTGACCTCCAATACTTAAGAAATAATCACCATTTAAATCTCAGTTTTGTTTTTCTCATCACCTCTAGCTTCACATCTTTCTCCTACTTGGATCTTTAGACCCACGGCTCTCACACATTCCTCCCAGATCTGTGCCTACTAGTTAGGAAAAAATCAAACTAAACTGACTAATTTTGTAGATATCATTTTTTGAGAATAAATTTTAGTAACCACTAAATATGATAGCAAAGTCACCAAATAATAAGAAATATAAAACCATACATATTTTAAATTCTCAGTTTTAAAAAGTTCATGAAAATACAGATCTTGTTTTTGGATCCTATTTTTGTATTAATACTTTATGAAGAACTACCATCTAAAATATATTTAGAGGATTCAAATATTTTTAATAAATTAAAATTGAGAAAAGACTTTTTCCTTATATTCAATTAACTAAGGCCCTGAGTTAAATAATTTGGGGGAACAAAGGGGGCCAAAGGTCTCATTTCAGTATCAAGACTTGTGCAAAGTGAATGAGGAAATAAAATGTATGCCTTTAAAATATGAAAGTAGGGGCGCCTGGGTGGCGCAGTCGGTTAAGCGTCCGACTTCAGCCAGGTCACGATCTCGCGGTCCGTGAGTTCGAGCCCCGCGTCGGGCTCTGGGCTGATGGCTCAGAGCCTGGAGCCTGTTTCCGATTCTGTGTCTCCCTCTCTCTCTGCCCCTCCCCCATTCATGCTCTGTCTCTCTCTGTCCCAAAAATAAACGTTGAAAAAAAAAATTTAAAATATGAAAGCAGAATGTGCTGTCACCTCAAGGTCAAAAAAATAGTATGAATGATGAGTGTTACCAGGAAGAAGAGATCACTAGGTAATATAGAGGTCAAGGAGGACTTCTTCAGGGCAAAGGAGCTGAAATATGTGCCTTAAGATAAATAGGTTCTAAACAGAAGACAGTGTTTTAAACAGAAAAAAATGGCAGACAGAAAGGTACGATAATAAAACAATAACTCACAAGGCACATTTGAAGGAATATGACTACACCAGTCCGACGGAACCAAAGCATGAACATAGAGAGAGGTAAGTGGTAAGACTGGATGATGAAAAAATTTTAATATCTGGATAAAGAGCTTAGATTCTGTACAGAATGGAGGGCCATTGAAGGTTTCTGAAGAAGAGAGGCACATAATGGATGCAGAATTATTATTTCTACCTACAGGTGTCAGACCTTCCAGTGCCAGAGTTACACAGAATGAGTCAATTCCTTTTTCTATGATAGACAGACCTTCCTAGATTTGAAAACTATTATTTTCCTCCACTAGGAGGAAGGATGAGAGGGACAGATTGAAGAAGGGAAAGACTGCAATCAGGGTAGAGTTAAGAAGTCATTTGCAATTTGGACAAGGCTTGAAGGAAAGGGATGGCTAGGATTTCATGTAACTGTAAACTTCTTTGCAACTGAAAAAATGTTCTTATAAAAAAAAGAAAAAGAAAAATAGTCTTCTAAGTTTAATGTATATCTCACTTCACTTTAAAATTCACTTCAAAGCCTAATTGGGGTAGCTTTTAAACCAAGTTCTATACTGACATAGGAAAGTGCTGTCTTAAAAACAGACAACAATCTGCAGAAAGACAAATCACCTGTTCTGAGGGAGCATCAGACAGTTTTTTATCTATGCTCTTTCCAATTATTTCACATCCTTTTCTCAGGACTATGGGCATTCTTGGAGCATCAACACAGCACCCATAAAAGTCACGGATGTGTTCCTTAAACATTTCCTTCAGCATTAAAGGAAATTTTCCAAATGAAACAGTCTAAATTCTAAAACTTAAACCCATGTTTGTGCAACATAAAGCATGCTGCAAAAAAAAAAAATCCTCATGTTACTGTCTTTACAGCAATATTAACTCACTTGGTATTTTCAAAATATTTGGCAGTTCTATTCTGCTGATAACACTAAAACATTTGGAGACTTACCCATACTAAATAATGTCCCCTATATGTTCCTTCATAGGATTGATGGAAAAGTATTAAGACATAAGAAACACTGTATTTAAAAACAAATACCCTATGGGGCAGCTGGGTGGTTCAGTCGGTTAAGCATCCAACTCTTGGTTTCAGCTCAGGTCACGATCTCACAGTTCATGAGTTCTAACAGCACATGAGTGCTAACAGTACAGAGCCTGCCTGGGATTCTCTTTCCCTCTCTCTCTCTGCCCCTTCCCGGCTCGCTTGCTCACTCTCTTTCTCTCTCAAAATAAATAAATAAACTTGAAAAAATACATATATACATAACTAACTTAGATGTAAATTAAAAAAATAAATAAAAATTAAAAACAAAACAAAAAATACATACATACATACATACATACATACATACATACATACATACATACATAAATGCCTTATGACCAAATAAAATGGATTTCTTACCTTGACCTTAGCTGGCTCAGGACTACTTTCTTATTTGTTTTCAAAGCTACAATTTTCAGAACTCCAGGATCAAATATAAATTTCAAGGTCTAAAAGAACGTACCCTCTCTACTTTAAATTGGCAAAGTTACAGTTTACCAAAGATTAGTCTTATAAAGTCTATGAAGAGATTTTTTAAATGCATTTATCAACCTTACATAATTCGTACAGTCTAAGAACCATGTACCACTGGATATAGGTATAATCAGTTCAATTTCAATTTATTATACAACTGGTTTTATTAAAAGGATTTAGAGTCTAAATTCATATTTGTTGAGGATGTAAGTAGAAATTCTATCTAGTTAGGAACACTAACATAGTTCAGTAATTGACCATGTTGATTCACACTGTATACTTCGTATCTTCATGCCTTTCTAAAATACCATAATTTTTGGTTTTAAATTACATTTGTATAAACAAATGTAATTTAACAAATATAACAAATATAAACAAATAAGAAGGAAACATTAAAAACTAAAGGTAGGGGCGCCTGGGTGGCGCAGTCGGTTGAGCGTCCGACTTCAGCCAGGTCACGATCTCGCGGTCCGTGAGTTCGAGCCCCGCGTCGGGCTCTGGGCTGATGGCTCAGAGCCTGGAGCCTGTTTCCGATTCTGTGTCTCCCTCTCTCTCTGCCCCTCCCCCATTCATGCTCTGTCTCTCTCTGTCCCAAAAATAAATAAACGTTGAAAAAAAAATTAAAAAAAAAAAAACTAAAGGCAAGTTTTAAGTATTTAGATAAAATTCTCATTGAAATTACATACATCTATAGGTACAATTCTAGCAGGCTAAAATTCAACATAATATTAAGTATTGAAATTATACATATATGAAACCACATATTTACCTGACATTGCCCTTGGTGTTTCTGAGAACTGTTGCAGCAAAATTCTGTGTGACACCCACCAAGCTGATTCCATCCACTTCCACAATCTGGTCATTGACTTGTATTCTTTGGGAAGAGGGGAAAAATTACCCATAATTAACTTTTCTGATAATACATTACCATTTTCAATACATGAGTTGACAAAACACTTGATATTTAAGACACTCTTATTGATCCAAAATTTGTTTTTTATACACAAGTTCCAGATCTTAGCCAAATGCTTAATGTTTTAAAAAGATTGTTTTGAAAAAACAGATAGAAGCAATACTAAATGGAGAGATTCAGTTTACTCAATATTCATAATCCTATCACAAAGAACTCATAACTGCTAATGTATGGCATACTTACATCATTTTTTTTTGTCCTTAATAAATTACATAAAACATAATACATCCAGCTGAAATACACTGTGGGCCTCATACCTAGTCCTGCCTTCCACTTTTCCTCCTCAAGGAATTGCAGGGAATCCTTCCTATTCAAGTTGTACGCTTGAAATATATAATGCTCATAACCATATATATGTGCATGTGTTCAGACACGTATATAAATGCATGTATTTATTTATGTTTAGGAGCAACACACAGTATTAGTGTTATTTAGTATATAATGCTTTTAAACTTATATATATATATATATATATATACATACATATATACATATATATATATATACACATCTGTATACACACACATATATATACACACACATATATACATATATATATACATGTCTGTGTATATATATATATGTATATATGTGTGTATATATGTGTGTATATATATACATGTCTGTGTATATATATATGTATATATGTGTGTGTATATATATATATATGTTATATATACACCATTTTTTATGTCTCAAAATGAAGTATTTCTTTTTTATTTTCTGAAGTATTTTCAAGTATTTCAATCATGGAGAAGTGCAGAGAAAATTAGCTAATAAAAACCCATGTACCAAACACCCAACTTTATCAAATCTCAGCACTGTGCAATATTTGAGTCATTTTTTTTTTCTACAGGAATGTATTACGGAAAAGCTGAAGCCCCTTTATTATTTGCCTCTAATTCTAGTCTGCTCACTGCTTCCTTAGAAGTAACCATCATACTAATTTTGATGCTTAGTCTTCCTATTGGTGTTTAGATGTAGAAATAACACATATATATGATATGCACAATATGCTTCACCCAGTGTTACGTATGAGATTTAACCATGGTTATAGAACTATTCTACTAGTTCATTTAAATTTATTTATTTATTTATTTATTTATTTATTTATTTATTTATTTGTATTTTGAGAGAGAAAGGGAGAGAGAGAGGGAAGAAGAGAGAGAGATGAAAGAGGGAGAGAGAGAATCCCAAGTTATGTTCCATGAGGTCAGTGTGCAAAGCCTGACACAGGGCTCAAACTCACGAAACCATGAGATCATGATCCGAGCTGAAATCAAGAGTCAGACACTTAACCAACTGAGCCACCCAGGGGCTCCTCTACTAGTTCATTTTAACACCCGTGTAGCATTATCTTTTATGAATATACCAAAATATATTCACCCATTATTTTGCAGATGGACAGTTGTATTGTTTTCCATTTTAGCTCATACATGTCTCCTTATGCACACGTGTTGGATTTCTCTACAATATATAGCTAGAAATAGAATTCCTGAATCAAGGAACATAGGCTTTTTCAAGTTAAACAGACTGATTTTGTTCAAAATGCTATGCCAATCCATATTCTCAATAGCATTGTATGAAAGGTTCTGACTTTCCACACTCTCACCAATCTCACCTTGGTGAGATTTGGAACCTTTTAAATACTGGCGATCTTAGGGCGCCTAGGTGGCTCAGTTGGTTGAGCATCTGACTTGGGCTCAGGTCATGATCTCTCAGTTCGTGAGTTCGAGCCCCGCGTTGGGCTCTGTGCTGACAGCTCAGAGCCTGGAGCCTGCTTTGGATTTTGTGTGTCTCTGTCTCTCTGCCCCTCCCTCGCTCTCACTCTGTCTCTCTCTCAAAAATAAATAAACATTGGGGCGCCTGGGTGGCGCAGTCGGTTAAGCGTCCGACTTCAGCCAGGTCACGATCTCGCGGTCCGTGAGTTCGAGCCCCGCGTCGGGCTCTGGGCTGATGGCTCAGAGCCTGGAGCCTGCTTCCAATTCTGTGTCTCTCTCTCTCTCTCTGCCCCTCCCCCGTTCATGCTGTGTCTCTCTCTGTCCCAAAAATAAATAAACGTTGAAAAAAAAAATTAAAAAAAAAATAAATAAATAAACATTAAAAATTTTTTTTAAAAATACTGGTGATCTTGTAAGTGTAAAAAGATATCACATTGTGATTTTAATTGCATGTCCTTGATTACTAGTGTGGCTGCATGTACTTTTCAGATCTTC
This sequence comes from Leopardus geoffroyi, assembly GCF_018350155.1. Lineage (NCBI taxonomy): Eukaryota > Metazoa > Chordata > Mammalia > Carnivora > Felidae > Leopardus > Leopardus geoffroyi. The sequence goes on along the minus strand of NC_059331.1, from coordinate 98,655,742 downwards.
AAGTTATTTGCCCACTTCTGCAGACTGTTAGATCATGGTTTTTTTTCAACAATTTTTGTTGATGTTTTTGGGTTGAGTATCTTGTTCCTTATTGATTTATTGAAGATGTTCTTATACATCCTGTGTACTAACACTTTCTCAATGAAATATGCTGCAAATATCTTTGGCCCAATCCATAGCTTGTCCTTTCAGATTTCTCTGAAAAATGGTATTTTGAGGAAAAAAAATTTTAAAACTATAATCACATTTGTAATTTCAGCTTTGTATTAGGTATTTCTGTGTTTTCTTTCAGGACTCCCTTTCTGCCTCAAAGTTATATAAACATTCTATACTTCTACAAGTTTTAACATTTTGCTTTTCTGCATTTAGTTATCTACCCAGCTATTTTTTTTTATTTAAGTTTATTTATTAATTTTTGAAAGACACAGAAAGAGAGAATGGGAGGGGTGGACAGAGGGAGAGAGAGGATCCTAAGCAGGCTCTGTGCTGATCAGTATGGAGCTCGACACACGGCTCTATCCCACAAACTGTGAGATCACGACCTTAGCTAAAATTGACAGTCAGACACTTAACTGATGGAGCCGCCCAGGCACCCCTGGAAATTATTTTTTATTATAATATGTGTTAGCGATCTATTTTTATTTTTTCCAAGTGTTATAAACAATCTGCTTAACAACATTTAGTAAGAGTTCACTTTTTCTCCATTGATTGTAGTGCTACGTCTGTCAGGGTTTCAAATGTGTATCAACAAGTTTTGGGTTTTCTATTAGTTTCTACTCATCTGTTTGTCTATCTCTGCATACTCCATTGCTTCATAATAAGTTTTGACATTTCATAGGACAATTCCCTCTACTTAGTTCATTGTCCTCAAATTTTTCTGAACTATTCTTGAGCTTTTTCTCTTCATAATTAATTTTGGACTTACTGGACAAGTTCTATAAAAACACTTGTTGAGGTTTGAATAAAATCATACTGATTTTTAGATTACTTCAAGGAAAACTAACATCTTTATCATATTGACTCTTCCCATCAATAAAACTTGCCTATATAATTACTCTGGGCAAGTGTTGGTTGTATCATGTGTTGCTGCCATGTGTTCAGTTATTTAAAGCTTGAAAACAAGGGCAAAAAGGAGAGCAACCTATCTTTTTTATGTGATGTAGGTGCATTATTTAACAGGTCCAACCAAGGATAATTTGGGGCAATGTATTTTAATTGATCCACTGTTTAAAATTGATTAAAATCCTGGATATACTTAAGTTGTATGTTAATTTGTAGATTTTTGTCCTGAATAAACTCAGATACTTTTCTTCTGTTAAAAAGATAATCTCATAGGCCATGGTTTATTTCCCTGTAGAATATTAACTAGTTTTATGTCTAACTTAGCAATGTTACTTTATTAATGTTCTAATACTAATTGCCTTGAACTATGTTCTTCTAAAATGTCCTTTGAATCACATTTACCATCTCACTGGTTCTCTCATTAATTAGTGAGTTTAGTAAAGTCTAATACATGTTCATTTTATATGTACCAAAGTCATTTTTTAACTCTCTGAATATTAGCCTACAATAGCTTTGGAGGTTCCACCAAGATGCCACAGTGGATTCACAAAGCCATTTCAACTGTCATCACAGGAATGCACTTCATGGGCTGTTTAAACCCAGGCACCTATTTGCTTGGTCTCCACAGTGATTCCAAAGCAGCAATAATGCGCTATGTTTGTTAACATGGTTTTTTTCTAACTTAGTACTTTTGAATTTTTTCTGGTTTTGGTCATTTTGGTTCTGGATCTAGTTTGCACTAGACAGCAACAACAATAAATAGTTCCCCACTGGTAGCAGTAATGAGTACCACTGTAATTTTATAATCTGACTTCTTGAGACGGCTCTCGGGATTCTGGGGATCTATTATCTCTTGTGGGAGATGGTAAAGAATTTGAGTTGCTCTCCTTTAATTTGTTTTTTTACTATTTGTGGGCTTAGGCTATTTCATATAAAATTTCACGGACACTAGAAAGGAAAATAGCCTTTTGAAATCCTGACTGGTGAGTTTTTATGTTTCTTTGATTACTTAAAGCTATTTCTGAGGTTGCAGAACTGAAGTTACATATTCTCTGTGTTCCTGTAATTGAGAAAAGCCATTATCTCTCACCGTGTGTGCGTGAAATATGTTCCTAACATAGAAGGGTATTAATAAATTAAATTATAAAGTCTTGGAATTGAAAGGAAGGATAATCTGGTTCATAGAGAATAGTAAGCATTTTCAGAAATCTTCTCTTCTAGTATCTAACAAAGAAAAAAAAATCTTTAGAGATTCTTCTAGAAGCTCAGAAAAGTTTTTATAGAGAGCCCAGTTCACGTAATAAAAGTGAATCTTTAGACAAATAAGACTAACTTAATAATTTTTGCTTAAAATACATACCTATGTTTTCTCCATGATTTTGTAAAGGTGTGGGCTTGTATTTTCCAAATAAAGAGACTAGTTAATCTGAACTTCCTAATATTCTGATATGGATACACCAGGCACCATGTACAGTATCCCTACATAAAGTTTCACAAGCATAAAAAAATTGTGTTTAAACTGAATCATAATTCTGACTTTTATATCAATAGTAATTATGTTTTAAAAGTATCAGCTTAAAACATGATTTCCAAGACTCTTAGTGATCTCCAAAACCTTAGTCATAAAGCATAGCTTTTAATATAAACAACTCTGCTTCTATCAAAATGTTATAGGGTGGCTCAGTCGGTTAAGTGTCCGACTCCTGGTTTCGGCTCAGGTCATGATCTCATGGTTCGTGAGCTTGAGCCTCTGTGCTGACAGCATGAAGCCTTCTTAGGATTCTCTCTCCCCCCCCCCCCCATCTCTGCTCCTCTCTCTCAAATAAATAATCTTAAAAAAATAAAATGTTATAAAGTTACTATAGCTTTGCATCGTATTCATGAATGTGTTTATCTTTACACTTCAAGAAGATGTAAAAATAGTGTGTGCGGCTGCAGAAATTATGGCTGCTAGTCTGGTATTGTTTGTGTATGATAGGCAATTATTATCAAGTTCTTATCTACTTGCAAAGGTTGTTAACCAGAAGCTGGTTAAGTAAACTGTCAATTAAATGTAGTATGGATAATTGATGCTATGCCAGCAGCAACAGTGATAGAAAAAATATAATTGTGTAGGTGAAGTAATGGGAAGAATTTCTTTTGAAAGGAAGGACGGACAGTAGGTTAGCCCGTTCTAGAATATGAGAGAACATAATGAAGACCAAAAATTGAGTGTGTATAGCAAGTTGAAGAAGGTTTGAAGAAGTGATTTTTATTTGCTTAGGTTTCTACCATCTGAGGCCAAAAAGAAGCTACAGAATGAGCTGAATTTTTTCTGCAATGCATTCAGTTTTGAAGTTAGTCATAATATAATTTAGAAGAAAAGAGTAAAATTCTTTTACTACTACAGTTACACAGAGTGAATCAATTCCGATTTTCATGATATCCCTTCATATATTTGAAAACTGCTATTATATTCCTCCATTAGGGGTAAGGATGAGAAGAGAATGACATAGAAAAGAAAGATTAAAATCAGGAAGACAGTTAAGAAGTCATGTGCAATTTGTAAAAAGCTTGAAATGTTAACAGCACAAAATTATGAATGAGAGTTCTTTTTACTTCATATCCTCACCAGCATTTGATGCTGTTAGTGTTTTGGATTTGGGCCATTCTAATAGGTGTGTAGTGGTATCTCATCATTGTTTTAATTTGCAATACTCATATTGGGAGAAAACATTTATATATCATATATCTGATATGGGGCTTATATCTACAGTATTATAAATAATAGTTATAACCCAATAACCGAAAGACAACCTAATTTAAAACTAAGTCAGGAAGGGGCGCCTGGGTGGCGCAGTCGGTTAAGCGTCCGACTTCAGCCAGGTCACGATCTCGCGGTCCGTGAGTTTGAGCCCCACGTCGGGCTCTGGGCTGATGGCTCAGAGCCTGGAGCCTGTTTCCGATTCTGTGTCTCCCTCTCTCTCTGCCCCTCCCCCGTTCATGCTCTGTCTCTCTCTGTCCCAAAAATAAAATAAACGTTGAAAAAAAATTTTTTTTTAAAAACTAAGTCAGGAAAAGACAAATATCATATGATCTCACTTATATCTAGACTCTAGAATCCAAAACCAACAAACAAACCAAAAACAAAGCTCACATATACAGAAAACAGATTGGTGGTTGCCAGAAGGTAGGGGGGGTGAGAAGTGGGGGTGGATGGAATGAATGAAGGGGTCAAAAGGTACAAACCTCCAGCTACAAAATAAATAAGTCATGGGGATGTAACATATAGCATGGGGACTATAGTTAATAATACTGTATTGCATGTTTGAAAGATGTTATGTAAAGTGTATCTTAAAAGTCCTCATCACAAGGAAAAAAAAATAATTTGTGACTATGTATAGTGATGGATGTTAACTAGACTTACTGTGGTGTTCATTTCACAACATATACAAATCATTATGTTATACACCTGAAATATAATGTTATACGTCAAGTATATCTTAAGAGGAAAAAAAAAAGTGGGCAAAGGATCTGAATAGGCATTTCTCTAAAGCAGACACCCAAATGGCCAATAAGCACATGGAAAAGATGTTCAACATCAACAGCCATTAGGGAAATGCAAATCAAAACTAAAATAAGATACCTCTTCACACCCCCACTCAGAGATGGTTATGCCAAAATACAGATAATAACAAGTGTTCATGAGGATGTGCAGAAATTGTAACCCTCATGCATTATCAGAGGCAATATAACATGGTGCATGCAGCTACTTTGGAAAACCATCCAGCAGTTCCTTAAAAGGTTAAACCTAGAGTTACCACATGACCCAGAAATTCCTCTCCTAGGTATATACCCAAGAAAAATGAAAATATGTCCACACAAAAATCTGTACATGAATGTTCAAACCAGTATCCATAATAGCCAAAAAGAAGAAACAACCCAAATATCCATCAACTGACGTCAGAATAAACAAAATGTGGTATATCCATTCAATAGACTATTATTTGGAAATAGAAAGGAATTAAATGTGATACATGATACAACATGGATGAACCTTGAAAACACCATACTGGTGAAAAAAAGCCAGTCACAAGAACTACGTATTGTAGGATTCCATTTATATGGAATGTCCAGAAAAGTCAAATATCTACAGACAGAAAGTAGATCAGTGCCTAAAGTGGGGGTAAGGGAGGGAGCTGGGAGAAAAGGAAAGTGATTGTTAATGGACATGGGGTTTCTTTCTGGAGTGGTCAAAATGTGCTACAATTAATTGAGGTAATAGTTACACACATCTTGAATATTGTGGAAATGACTGAATTCTATAATTAAATAAGTGATGACATGTGAATTACATCTCAATACAAATGTTAAACATTAAATCGTAAAGAACAACTTTATCCAAAGCACTACCAGCTTCATCATGCTAATAAAATATATTTCTAAATCACTTAGTGTAGCTGTCAAGTTTCTTCAGCATTGGGTCTTAAACTAATTCTGACATTTTTATCCCACATTATCCTTCTTGACATTTAAACTTTTATCACTCTGTCCCCCATCTGCCTCTACCCCCTTTCCCATTTCACCATGCACAAGACTGGATTACTGTACGCATAAGACATAGGAAGTGTTCGTATTTAAGAATCTTTGGTTGACTATTGTGCTAGAGGGTGGGTTCATTAAAAATTAATTAATAGACTAAATATTACAGCGAATTAAAAATCCTAGTATGCAGCATGTATCTCCCTTTTTCCCATTTGATCCATGTGGTTAAGTCCATTACTCTTTTCTCCCATAGAGCAGGTCCAGGATCACTTTCTCCTTTTGTTAATCATTCTTCTCAGGACTTTAGAAAAGCATGCTCCTCTTTAGTTCTCTCGAGCTTACTCTCTACTCCCCGTAAGTGGGAAGATGGATGCATCCACAACTATCTCTCCCTACTCTCATTCCTTCTCTTCCTTCTACAAAGCAGGGAGAACATGGGATTTGCTCAGACGTTCTTAACCATTTTAACCATCCTTCATACTTTTTGCCCATATAGCCTCTTTCTACTCTTCCTCTAGGTCTAAGGAAGCATTGTGGTGGTAACATTATAGACTTGTCTTAGAGGGAAAAAAAAAAGAAATAAAAACAAAAACAATAAAGTCCTTTAGCCAACTCTAGACTCACCTACCTTAAACACTCTGCCAGATTAATTTACTCATGATGAGGTTGTGAGTCATGGCTTTGTGTTATTTGTTTCATATTTTCCTTTATGTATTGTACACATAAAACTGAACTAGAGCTCCCACCTGAGGGAGTTAGGAGAATTGAAATTCAGCCTTTATGCTAGCTGTCAAGCCATATACCCATAAGGTGGCATACTTCTGTGAGAGGTGCATTTTTCACGTTTGCACAAAAGTACAGTATGAGGTAGTAGTAGTCCTACCATACTGGACAGGATAGTCTAGAGCACCAGTTCCTAGGCTGCCTGATTGCAACAGAATAAAATGGAGGAACATGGAAAATGACAGATTCCTGGAGTTGCACCTCCTCTAAAATTCTTGTTCATAAGACGTGGAGTAAAGCACAGGATAGACATTTGAGCTGTTTCCTGATTCTGTCTATTAGGACTAAAATTGTCATTCACACACAAGTTTTAACATAAATATATGCTTTCATTTCTCTTGGAAAATACCAAAGAGTTTAACTGCTGAATTGAAAGGTTAAGTATCTGTTTAACATTAAAAGAACTGCCAAACTATTGTCCTAAGTGGCAGTAAAATTTTACATTCCCACCAGTCACGTACGAGTATTCCACTTCTCAACATCCTTGCCAACATTTTATATTGTCAGTGTTCTTTAGCCATTCTAGCAGGTGTGCAGTGGTATCTCAATGCGGTTTTAATCTGCATTCACCAGTGACTAACGATGTTGAACATATTTTCATGTGCTGCTGGCCATTCATATATCCTCCTCTGTGAAACAGCTATCAAAAAATCTTTTGTCCATAGTTTTTAAATCGGGTTGTTGTTACTGAGTTGTAAATGCTCTTCACATTCTGGATACAAGTCCTTGTATATATGTTTTACAAATATATTGTCCTTGTCTATACTTTCTCTTTTCATTTCGAAACTGTGCCTCTCAAAGTATAAAAGTTGTGATTTTAATGAAATTCAACGTGTCAGTTTTTTTCTTTGGTGGTCCATGTTTTGTGACCTGTTAAATGTGACAATACAAAGATTTTCACCTATGCGTTCTTTTTATAGGTTTCATTGTTTAAACTCTTAGGTCTAGACCTATGATTAATTTTGGCTAATTAATTAATCCAACGTAATTAATTATGGTATGGTAACATTTGTGGCTCGGTTTTTTTTCCCCATATGGATATCTAATTCTTGTACTGCTATTTGTTGAAAAATATATTTTAGCACTGAGTTACCATGGTACTTATACTGAAAGTCAACTGACTCTATGTCTCAATCCTTTTTTTATTGTTTTTTAAATGTTTATTTATTTTGAGAGTGAGAGAGCTAGCAGGGAAGGGGCAGAGATAGAGGGAGAGACAGAGAGAGAATCCCAAGCAGGCTCTGCCTCTCCCAAGCAGGTCAGCACAAAGCCCGATGTGGGGCTCAAACACATGAACCATGAGGTCACGATCTGAGCTGGTATCAGACTCAGATGCTCAACGAACTGAGCTACCCAGGTGCCCCTATATGTCTCCATCTATTCCTTACTTTCTATTCTATTCCATATATTGCTATTTTTATATATTTATTAGATATTAAATATTTCTATTTTATACCAATATTACATAGTCTTGGATACTGAGGCTCTATAATCAATCTTGTCAAATTGGGTAAGGTCAGTCTCTAACTTTATTCTTTTTCAGAACTTTTATTCTAGGTACCTTGCCTTTCCTATACATTTTGGAAACAGCTAATCAATTTCTTTAAAAAAAAATCCTGCTGGGATTTTAATTGAGATTTATTTGAATCTATAGATGAATATCAGGCCATGTGACATCTTAACAATATTGAGAATACTGTTATAAAAATTGTCACATCTCTATTTATTTACCTAACCTTAGTAACATATTACCAACAACTAGTATGAACTTAACTACATTTTCATTTTTAAACAACACCCTCACAAAAATAATAACTGTAAGGCAAGCCATACCCTGAGAAGACTGTACACATTCCTCCCTTTGTATCTTTTACACATTTGCCCATATATCCCTTCTCTGCCCTCTCGAAAGCCTTCTTCTAAAGGTCCAGTTCAAATATTAACTTCTCCTTTGGCATTAACCTGTTTACTCGAGCCTAGCGGTCTTTTTCTATCCTTTGAACCTCTCCTACACCTTATGTTTTACACCTTCACCTAATGTTACATGTTTTCAGATAATTGTTTAATATTTCTTGAGGTATAAGGTCTCCCTGAGCAGATAAATTGCAAACTTCTTGGGTCTTACATCTGAGCCTGGAGCAGTAATTATGTACTGCTAATCCTATTAAGCCAGTTTTGGAGAATAAAGGAAAAGAAAGAATTCCTGTTACATGCAGTTTTATTCTCTGGATGGGACAAAGTTAAATGTCCATTTTTAAGACAACATTTTTTATACACTGCTGTTGATAAGACCCAAAAGATGCAAATGTTCCACTTACTGGCTCCCTTCCCATTATTCTGTTTATGCCATTCCCTTTTCTGTGACAACATCTTCTCTTGGCCATTTGTTATTTAAATATTTTTCTAGAAAACATCCTTCCTGATTAAATGTTACTTAATCTAAGTATCATTTTTTTTAACTTTCTACCTTTGTGCATGTGTATACATAATTTGTGTAACATGACTTAACGTTTCCTTGTGTTATTTTATAAAAGTTAACTTGCGTAGGGATGTGTTGAGGGTGGGGACTTTGTCTTATAAGTTGATTCTAAACTACTTTAATGGCTAAAACTGTGACTTTATTTCTTCTTAACCTTTGCATAAAATAAAGCATAATGCTATGGAAACAATTGCTCAATACATGCTTTGATGACAACAGTTCCTCAATGTTTCCGAGTGACCAATGACTACAGTTGTACAAGTACAGCAGTTCTCCAAGAACCTTTCATGGCAGTTCAAGTGCCTGATTTACTAGTATCTATGGAAGATAAAGGCAAGAAGAAAATTCTTTTTCTTTCAAATATTTAAAGTAGCTTTGCGCAGTGGCAGTATCATAGTCAATGAGGTTTATCTGAGGTGTGATTATTGCTAATTCAAATATTTAAAGTATACTTCATATTTTGGAAAACCGAATTAAAGTTGAATTATAGAATCTGAAAGATGAACACAGTTGGCCTTCCAGAAAAAATAAAGTAAAGCTAAAAAGCTCAAATTCTCAAAAGGAAAATCATTGTTATATTTTTATAAAATGAAAAGATGATAACGTGACTTTAATTAGGCAAGAGCATTTGATAAGAAGGATATTTTAAGAAAAGACACAAGTTTAAGGATGACTGAAAGGAGTAATAAATAAAGGACTGCAAAACTTTAAAACGGGTTTTCTTTTTAAGCTAATATGTACAGGACTGGCATCTACTGGTGAGGGGAAATAAAAGGAAAAGCAAATATAGGTTTTTACATCGTCAATAGACAGAGTAATCACAGGTGAAAGAAAATCAGGGTGATGATTATCTTAATGGACAAGAATAAAAGAAGTACAAGCAAGGTCAAAGAAATTTCTGAAAGTACACATGCTTGTACAGAATAATTTAGATAAAATGCAATGAAACAAATACAATTAAAGGGACATTTCTAAGTAGTCTAATCAGAAGGAAGATAGCACAAGTGCTAGAAAAATATAAATAGAGAAAATAATATGCTTGCTTCATTGATTTGATTGATTCATTCAGTCAGTAATTTAGTAAGAGTGAGTCAATCTTGACTGTATTCCAAAAACAATGAGAGTTATTGGGATACAAATCTGACTGAAGTATGGGGCTTGTGTGAGAATATCACACACACACACACACACACACACACACACACACACACACGTATGCCAGTACAGGGGTATGTGTGTATGCTGCAGAGACTGGAGACCTGGAGTGTGCTAAGTTACACGAAAATTACAGTAAGTGTGCTAAGAAAGGTATAAAAAATAGATTGATATTAAGAGGAGAGGGCTATTGACTTTGTGAGGTGAAGGTCAAGTGGAACCAGAGCAAAGAAAAATGCTGAGAATAGATGGATTCACAACGAAGTCATGGTGTTCTTGCAAATAAGCCAAGAAAGTCACCAGCCATATACAATGCTATCAAAATAAACAAACAGAGATGTGACCCCCCACAAAAACTAGAGACTACTGGAAATTACCTTTAGGAAAAATAACAGAACAAACATTAAAAACTAAAGTTATAAGGAAATTTGACCAAAAAAGACTGGACACTAGAAGTGGAATCAATCCATTCATGCACAGGTTTGAGTGCTTATCAAAAGTCTAGCACCAGTATGTTGCATGTGGTCCCTGCTCTCAATGATTTAACAATGAATCTATGGATACACACTCAATACACATGAATATGATGACAAACAAACATAAATGGATGTTCTACAGACCATTATATTCAAGTGTACAGAGGCCGAGAGTTCAGCTGGGCTCAACCAGTGACCTTTAAATGGTTTCAGTGATGAACGGGACACTAAGTTTAACCCTGAAGTAAAAGACAATGAATGTTGAGAAAAATAGGACTTGGGGAAGGGTGAAGAGTATAAAAGGAAGTATGGAAGTAAGAAAAGAATCTGGGTCTCAGAGTTGCTGAGACCAAAATTTCAATCCTAAAGTTTTCACTTACTGATAATCTAAAAGTCCCCAATGCTGTTTCCCCCTCTGTATGTTGTTTTAGGAATATTTTTTTAAATTTGTGGGATATAAAGAAATAGAAAAAGGAACTACTGGAAGATAGAAAAAGAAAAGAGCTAGAAAGCAGATGGCAGGCTGGGAGTGAAAGTTTCTACAAAGTAGTCCTGGAAAGAGAGAAAGAAACCTGAGGTGAAGTAAATCCAGGCCCACCCACCCTTCCTGCAAGTACTGTGGAAGTGAAGAATGAATGAAGGAGACTAAAGACTCAAGTTACAGCTCTCAGGCCCACATGGCAAACAATCCCCAATCTACAAAACTGGAAAAGCAATGAATACTTGGGGAAAAAAGGTGACAGACTGGGGGATGGGAAATTAAATGCATATCACCATTTAAATGCATATCACCACCAACAGGATAAAACAAATTCACAAGCATTTTCCTAATGCTGGACGGATGGGGGCTGGAAAAAGGTATCCTATTTAAAAGTATATAGCATGCAAAATGTTAAATGTAAATGAATGGTACTGTACCTATTACAGCAAAACTTTATTTTTTTTTATAGCAAAACTTTAAAATGTGTAACAGTCTCTTTATAATGCATTTTGATTGCTTTATTTTAGCAAAAGTTTATTTAGATGCTTTCATTCATTTACCTCAGCACACAGTTTTCTTAATCCATTTTCTATGAAACCTTAGGTTTCTTCAACTATGAATTCCTGAAAGAATTAATCCTTAGTTTAGATGAAGAAGGTTCACTATTACTACCATACTGATTGTAATGATTAGCAAAAATATGTGTGAAAGGGTTAGCAGAGTAATTGATGTATTATATGGCCTTAATACATTGTAGTTTTAGTAATTACTATTTTGACTAAGATGTGCAAGAAGGTTGGGGAAGGACATGGTGCAGACAATAATGTAATCTTCCTGATTGAAGTAGAGAATTGAATATGCACTTAAATAACATTGGTATTCAATGTTAACAAGACCTTGGCCCCTGATTGGCAAAAAATAGAGAGCAACTATACATTATTGTTCACAAAGGCTATAAAAAGTGATAATTGTAGAAAGAATAATCTTGGAACAAGGTGAGGATAAACTGGGAAAGATCAGCTAAATGAAGCCCCAGAAAATATGGCATAATAAGAGAAAGACCTGACACAGAGATATGGCACAAAGAATGAATACAAAAGAAGAATTTGAGAAACATTCCAAGGCAGGGAAATAAAAAATACAATAAGATATTATATAGGTAAAATAAATAAAACAATAAAGGATGACTAGAAAGGTTTACATCTAAAGTAATGAAAAATAGGGTCAACACAGAAAAAAATGGATTGTTCTTATCAAGGGAAAGGAAGAAAAAAAAGGAAAAGAGGAATTCAATTTATGTTAAGTTTGAGATGAAAACAAGATACAAGTGATATAATAAATAGGTTCTATATCCACCAAGATTGGGATATGAATTTGAAAGTAATTTCTATAGTCATGGAAAAAAATCAGTTCACCAACTGAATACAAAAATGAGTTCAAGAAGCTAATTTGGGAGAATTATAATATGGGGTGAAAAATATAAGGAAAAAGATCTATACAGCTGTCTGTCTCTCTCTTTCTCTTTCACACACACACACACACGAACAAAAAACAAAACAAAACAAAACAAAAAAAAAACCCAAGGATCTCATTAGAAATAAGTGATTATGATATGACACTGAAAAGTTTAAGAAGATTAGGTCTAAGAAAAGGTTACTGGATGTCTCAAACACCAGGTAAATAATTTTCAAAGCAGTAAATTGGACAGAAAATTAAGGGTATAAACTAAATACAGAATTTTACTGTGTTTTAGTTTAGAGTTGCTCTTTAATTCTGATTATTGGACTTGACCGTTGTTAAGATTAGCAATGAAAGAACAGATGATAGCACGATTGTAAAAAATGTAACAGGGAAAAAGCAAATGGAAAATAATTTGCAGAAAAAAGATGTGTCTAGTAAACATCTTGAGAAGCTCAAAAAGAAGAAATTAAAATTTAAAGAAATCTTGCTTATCAATGTATTAAAGGTTTTATAACACGATACTCAGTCTTGATTCAGTGCAACAGACTACTCTTAACACTGCTAAGGAGGTACAAACTGAGCAACCTTTCTGAAGGGCAGCTTAACAACATGTTTCTAAAGCATTTAAAATGTAAGGCACCTTGGGGCACCTGGTGAGTCAGTTAGTTAAGCATCTGACTTCAGCTCAGGTCATGATCTCATGATTCTTGAGTTTGAGCCCCGAGTGGGGCTCTGTGCTGACAGCTCAGAGCCTGGAGCCTGCTTCAGATTCTGTGTCTCCCTCTCTCTCTGCCCCTCCCCTGCTTACGTTATCTCTCTCCCTCCCTCCCTCCCTCTCTCTCGCTCTCAAAAATGAATAAAAATTAAAAAAAAATTTTTTTAAAAAGTAATGCGCCTTGACACAATAATTCCACTCTAAGGAAGTAATTTCAAAGAAATAATCAGACATATTCACTATGATTTTTATATAAAAATGCTAACCTGATCAACACCTTGAAACAAGATGCTAGTATAACAATATGTAAATGGTTTTCATATATAATACAATAGCATGATACACTCTTAAAGTCTGTTGTACAAGAGTGTTTAATGGTGTGACATAATATAATGTATTATTTAAGTATAGCCTCTAAAGTCAGATAAGCTAGATTTATAGCCAGGCTTTGCCACTTACTTGCTGTGACTGTATAAGAAAAGTCATAATTTCCTTATATATACAACAGAAATAACAATGATATGTATTTAATCAAAGCTATCAGCAATAATAAATAATTTACAAAATATAAAGAGCATAGGAGACTGCCTGACATATAGTAAGTACTCAACAGATAGTATCTCAATCCTAATTTTAAGTAAGTAAACAAAAGCAGAATATGCACAGAAAAAAATCTGTAAGGAAATTCACTGGCAGAATGTTAGTAGTGGTCAACTCTAGATGTGGGATTACTGAAATTTTTATTTTCTACTTTATATTTTTCTGTGTTTTCTAAACTTTCAACCATGAGCATGTACTATATTAAAACTTTAAAGTGTTTTCTAAAATCAGCAAATGCTAATTTGACAACTAATGATAGCATTTTGTAGTGACTGTGGATAGTCTAAAAAGTTTTCCTTTAGATTGAAGGCATTATAGTCCATGTTCTTTATTAAAAACACATATGTGCATAACCATAAAATAACTCAAGGTTCTGGACTCAATGATCTATAACCTATGGCCCAAAGGCAAAAAAAGGCATTTTCTTTAAAAAAATGTAAAGGACAGGGGGAATTAACACACAGAGTTTTGAGCTTCTGTTTGTCAACGGAAATTTTACACTGCTTGTCATATACAATTAACTTAAATAAGCAGAAAATAAAACAACATTTATAGCACTTTCTCATTTTCTTAATTCATCTGTGTACATGTACTTTTCTTCATGCACTCATGTGCCTAAAATCAGAAAACAAAAAAGTCTAGGAAAAGTACTAAAAGGTAAAACAAAACAAAACAAATACCTATTAATCTAAAATTCTATACACAAAGAAAAAAATATCCTAAAAAGCAAGAGGAAAACAAAAAGAATTTTTCAGACATACAAAGCTGAAAGAATCCACCACCACCAGATCTGGTGATAATATGTTAAAGGCAGTCCCTCAGGGAGAAGGAAAATAATATGAGATGGAAATATGGATCTCACAAAGGAATCAAGAGTACCGAAAATGGTCTCTGAGAAGACAGAAGTGATCCAAGCTATCTATAAAGCACTCCGTGCACCAGTGACAGTGACAACAGATATTTGGCACAGATTTGCTCTCTGCAGTCACACCAGTGTGGGGAAGAGGCATCCCATGATTAAAATGCAGGTTCCTGATCCTACATAATTCTTCTTGCCTGCCTCAATACAGGCAGCATTAAGCGAATGAAGAGAGCTCAGTACTGTTTGATTATTATTTTCATGAAAAGAGTACCTGTTTTAAAAACTCTTCATTCAAAAGTGATACATTCATTACAGAAAAAAAATGAAAACAAATAACAAAAATAAAATAAAATAAAAAACACCAAGGAAATAAAAACTACCTCTAATTTTAAAAAGAGAGGGAGAGAGGGAAGTTCTGTTGAGTTTGGTATTTTGAGAGGTATTTTAATTGACCTTTTTACAGGGGTAGACTCTGTGGTGATTAAGTGGGAAACAAAGCTAAGAAACTAAAAATGAGCGGAAGAAAAAGGAGACGTAAAGAAGCCTGGACAGGGGATGAGGGAAATAATTATTGGCTAAAAAGAAAGGGTAGCAATTTAGATTTACTGCCACCGTAAACTGACCCTACAACCCACTAGATCATAAGCCAGAAGAGTATTTAATACATAAATGGTTATTATGTTAGAGAAAAAGGTTCTCCTCACAGCACAGTAACACTGATAATCTCTCAAATCTTGGTGCATAATTAGAAGCACAAAAAAAAAAAAAAAAAAAAAAAAAAAAAAAGACAAGGGAGGAATCCTGGTGGTAAAAATTAAAATGGACAGATCTCTGAATCAGACCATCCCAGAGCCCAAAGAAGGCAGATAATCTGGGCTTTCCAAAAATTCTCCAGAATAGCAGAGGAAACAGCCTGTTTTTCCTTGGAAACACTGCCTACTGGAATGGAGTTTAGGGGAACGTACCTGGCTAGTTGGTAATCGTTTCCATGTGCTAAATAAACAACAGTGTTCAAGCTCCTGCTCTTCAACCTCAGTGCTGTTTCCGGTATCCCTCCACTCTGAACCTAACACCCAGAACCAGTGGGGGTAAGGCTAACAAAAATATAGAAGTTGGACAATGGTAGGGTTTGTTTAATGTTACTGGATGGTTATCTGTTGACATGATAGATCTGGGAAGGGGAAGCAAAAACAAAAATTCTACCTCATAGGGCTTATGTAAACACAGCAACCAACGCTGAGTGAAAGAGAGACCAGCTGGAGCAACATTAATGAACTCTGGTCAAAGGAGTTTTCCCCTAAATGCCAGAGACTGAAGTTGTAAGTGTATGTGAAAATACATCCATATGAAAGCAGTAATATCCCAACTCTCTAAGGGGCGAACAAGCAAAATATTTGACAAGAAGAGTGACACAAGAGTGTGTGCACCGAGAGGAAACCATCAGCTAAGGAATTATGACAGATGGACACAATTAAAACGGCAGTTTCCATTCAGGTCCTCCCAGGCTGGAGGGTGCCTCAGGGGCACAGATGGGTCCTGCTTGAGGGAGCAGAGGGAGCAAGAGGGAGTGTCTACTGCAGGGAAAGCTAAGAATAGAACTCTTCGTCTGTTTTACGTGTTGGTGCTACCCTAAAGCTGGTCAGAAACAATCAAAATGGTTTGAAAACCTTGAAAGGCTTGAATGAAGGTAAACTACATAGCAACCGTCATTTCACATTTGATAACTTTTTCAAAAAAACTGAACAGGACGGTGTTCTAAAATGTTGATATGCGAAAGCCTGAGAAACAAACATAGGAGCCAGAAACAAAGCAGATCCCAAGTGCATTTTTAATTTGCTTCTTTAGCACAGCATTATTACTATCTTTTGTCAGTTATTATCCATATGACTTATTCTACTATCAGCACTTTCACCTGTGTTGTTATAAAGATGATTTTGCTTTATACATTCATGAAAGAGGATTGGAGAAATAATTAGCGTCCTGTGTACCGACCATAAAATTCATGGCAGCAAAACCTAATGGTATTATTCATAATATTATTTTCACTAAAAATTAATTTTAGTTTACTAAAATTAACCTTAATGAACGTCACTTATTACTAATATTTATTATTAGTATTATTTTACTAAAACTTTAAAACTAAAACAGATGGTGGAAATGGCTATCATCTCATGTCATTTAGCTACATTGCAAGTTACTCTGCAAGAGGCAGGCCAGCACAAAAAAGACAAAGAGGGAGAGAAAAGCAAAAGAAGGGAAGGGAGAAAAAGGTTAGGCCTAAGTAAATGTTTTGAAAGTGATTAACACACAAGTATTAACTCATTCAACAAATATTTATTGAGTACCCCCTGCGTTTCAGGCATCATATCAAAAGGTACAGATAGGCATGAAAAGCTTGACAAGAGAAATTTCAAATGTAGGACACAGATAGTATCAAAAAGTAAGGAAGACTCAAAACTTTTTAACTACATCCTGGGTAATGCAGGAGATAAAATATCCACGGCAAATTTTTTAAAGTGCTCAAAATATGGCGTGTTTATGAGATGTTTAGAAGGGGTAAAAGCAATCACAACAGAAAAGATTTTTTGTGTAGGGGCAGTAAGTAGGGAGGAGGGAGAAAACAATGTTCTATGTAAGTCTATAAGTCTGTTTATTTAACATCCCTTGAAGGAAATGTGACAAAACTGAGAATAAATTGAAATCATTTTCTTAAAGAGTTAAGAAGCTAAAGCAAGCTAGAAAGGTTAAAAAAAAAAAAAAAAAAAAAAGACTTCTTATACTTTTAAAGCTAAAAGGAATTACAAAGAACATCTAATCCAGAACATTAATTTTGCCCATAACTGGAGTGTAAAGAACAACTTTCCTGAAGCCACATGGTGATAATTTTATTATTTTTAATTGTAGATCAAAATATATATATAGGGGTGCCTGACTTTGAGCCCCACGTCGGCTTCTGTGGTAACATCTCAGTGCCTGGAGCCTGCTTCCAATTCTGTGTCTCCCTCTCTCTCTGCCCTCCTCCTGCTCATGCTCTGTCTCTCTCTCTCTCAAAAATAAATAAACATTAAAAAAAAGAAAATACTGGGGCGCCTGGGTGGCGCAGTCGGTTAAGCGTCCGACTTCAGCCAGGTCACGATCTCACGGTCCGTGAGTTTGAGCCCCACGTCGGGCTCTGGGCTGATGGCTCAGAGCCTGGAGCCTGTTTCCGATTCTGTGTCTCCCTCTCTCTCTGCCCCTCCCCCATTCATGCTCTGTCTCTCTGTGTCCCAAAAATAAATAAAAACGTTGGGGAAAAAAAAAATTAAAAAAAAAAAAAGAAAATATTTAAAATACATATACAAGAATTACAAATTCTCTATAGAAAAATTAAATATTCCATATCAACTAAAATTTTTTTAAAATCTCACACAGACTAGAGCCATTCAATACTTTGGTGTATATTAATTCTACATTTTGTGAGAGAAAGAACAAGAGAGAGACAGAGAAGTTGGGTGGGATGAATAGAAACCATATCCACACAAGAATGGCATCACACTAATCACAGTGATTTGTAAGTCCTTAATATAATATTTTTCTATATCCATGAGTACACATAACTTTTTTAAAAACTATTAAAATTAACTGTAGGCAGCAACCAACTGTTCCTTTGTAAATTTTTTATATTGATAAATTTTAAACAACAAAGAACATTTAAACATTGTGCAAATGAGCACACCACTAATGGTGGGAATAATAATATAATTGAAAAGTTGTGAACACTGCCATAGGTCTAATAATGAGACTATATACATCTCCTCAATTTTTATACACATATAATATGAAAAGTATGAATTTAAAGATCTCTAAAGTTCCTCTGAACTCTAAAATGTAACAATTCTGTGCATATTTTATACATCTTTCTATAGTTTTTCATAAGACTTCCCATAATAACTATTTTTCAATAAATTTCAATTCCTACTTTATTCCTACCTCATTCAAGAAAAGTTCCATATGCAAACAGCACTGTGGAAGGCTTTAATTTACATAAGCATATTTAATGCTTACAACAACGCTGCAGTTGTAGATAACATGAAAATTAAGTAATTTGTTCAATATCCCATAGCCGGTAAGTAGAAGAGATAGAATTAAGACTGCTGGTCACATGATCCCAAAGATTCTGTTCATTTCATCAGGTTGCTTCTCTTAATATATTCACTGAGGCATGTATTAAGCATCTATTGTAACAACAGCACGATTACTGTACTAGGTAAACATCCATTTAAAAGGACTGAGAAAATACACACTGGGACCTATAAAGCAAACTTCTCACATCAGTGTAAATACTGAAACTATGTAGGATAACAAATCAGTAAACAGGTTAAGAAAAAACAAACCTAATTTTAAAAGTGAGTGATGGAAAAACAAATAGATCTAAGTTTAGAACAATGGCAACTGACTAAGTGCTAAATGCAAAATTTTCTACCTTTTCTTTTTTTTAAAAAAAAAAAAAATGTTTATTTATTTATTTTGAGAGGGAGACAGAGAGCGAGCTGGGGAGGAGCAGAGGGAGAAAGGTGGAAAAGAGAATCCCAAGCAAGTTCTGCACTGCCAGTGCAGAGCCTGATGCGGGCTCAAACTCACAAACCCTGAGATTATGACCTGAGCCAAAAACCAAGAGTATGCTTAACTGACTGAGCCACCCAGGCGCCCCTCTACCTTTTTGGTTTTTAATCAATTCGTATTTTGGTTTGGCTTTGTGACCCATTTAGACAGATGGTTCATAATAATTTCATACTGTTTGAATGCTAACAATAAGAATTATTCCCTCTGATTTTAGAAAGCTTTTAAAGTTTTGGTGAAACTTAAAGAGAAAAGATACAGATCTTACAAACAACTTTTAGCTCACTTGGAAGAAAGTTTCTTCATTAATAATGGGAAATATTTGTTACTACCATCATATAACTCCTTCAAAGGGTAAAGGGTTATTTCCAAAACTACTTGAAAAGGGGGAAATGTTAACAAATTACTTTTTAACACAAAATATTAATATCCCACTTTCTTTAAGTGCGATACACATTCAATCAACTGAACATTCACGCAAAAGATTAATTTCAGACCTTCTCTGTTCAAGTGTTATGGGAATACAAATGAGGCTATTGACTGAGATGTGGTCCCTTGCCTCACGGAAAAAGAGATGATACTGGTGTGGGTTTCTATTTAAATAAATCAATTTAGTTCCACTTGGAAAATATCTATGTATATCAATGTGTTTTTAGGATTACAAAAGAAATAATGCTACCATGGGTCTCACCAGAGATTTGCAAATGATTTTCAACATGTTTTATCATTTCTTGATAAGATGGTTAAGTGATGTATGCTTAAACCTTGAAAAAAAATCAAAGTGCTCCTAAAAAAATAAGTTAACATTTCTTTGAATCTGGCACTCATATTTTTTTTAAATTTTTTTTAACGTTTATTTATTTTTGAGACAGAGAGAGACAGAGCATGAACGGGGGAGGGTCAGAGAGAGAGACAGAGAGGGAGACACAGAATCTGAAACAGGCTCCAGGCTCTGAGCTGTTAGCACAGAGCCCAACACAGGGCTCGAACTCACGGACCACGAGATCATGACCTGAGCCCAAGTCGGCCGCTTAACCGACTGAGCCACCCAGGCGCCCCTGGCACTCATATTTTTGGATCAACTTTTATTTCTATAGCCAACCTCTGCTTCAGCCCCAACTTGATGCAGCAGGAGCCTAGTGTGAGGATTTAATCAAAATCTTTAGAGATACTTGTAGCTTGAGATGATGAAAGCTAAGACATAAAACAACAATCATCTGATGTGCTGGCATGCATCCAAATTACCCAAAGTGGGTGTTTAAGTAAAGGCTCTCAGATTCCTCTCTGAGAGATTTTAATTCCACAAGTTTACTTGGCAATCAAGAACCTGTTTTTAGTCAGAATACATTTTGAGAAATGTTAGCTCCAGAATTACCATCATTGCAGAATTAGGGTTCCTATTTTTCCTTCTACCTCTGTCATTCTCAAAAGTGCCAAAAATATTACCATTTGTTTTGATATCTCTGAAATGACACTAAATGCTCATCTTCACAGTACATATCCTTCTATAATACACACCCATACTTCTACCCACTTCCCACCAGACAGATGAATGAATACATATCAGAGGTAGAGAGATACAGATGATAGACCCAACCACCTATTTATTTAACATACATTGAAGAAAGCAGGTATTCTGCCTACAAATCATAAAGCAATTCAAAGGCTTTAACATTTTCCTTTGACAAGACACACTCCAAAATTCTGTCCTAAAAAATCAGAAGAAGGAAGCCACTGAAAGAAATTCCCAAAAAAAATTTCTTAGAAGATTTTAGTTATTAATGATAGTAGTTAGCTTACCTGCCATCCCTCTGGGCAGCACCACCTTCTGTTACTGTTTTGACAAATATTCCCAGCTTTTCAAGCCCGGCATCTGCTCCAACACCCATTCCAATAATGCTTATACCAAGTCCATCCTCATCTATGAAAAAGGGCAAAAAAACCACAACAACCTAAGTATTATATGTAAGTTAGCTGGTGAGACTTATTTATTGCCTTTAATTTTGTTCTTTATGGACTACAGGACATGCTTGCCTTGGCAGAATATTTTTTTTTCTATTGCTGCGGAGAAAAGATATCAAATAAGACCCCCCAAAAGGCTTGTGGGTTTAATCTCATTTTATTACTGCAAGTGGCTATTCATTGTCATCCCAAGAAAAAGTAATAATTGGATTACTGAGTAATCAATCTGCCTTAAAACACAGCCTCTCTAAATAATATTTTAAACACAAAAGCATACATACCAAAACACATATATATTACTTTAAATAAATGTGATCTTAGTATATCTAAAATTTCCCCTTCATTCATGTGGTCTTTTCCCTTTTACTTGTTTCATATCGCCATTCATGTTAATCAGGTGGCATGTGTCTTTCATGACTTTCCCTAGTCCTACTATACAAGCATATAAAAGTATCAACAACTACAACATATATGTATATATATGCATAAATACAAGTACACGTACATATATGTATGTGTGCGTCTATGAAATGGCTTATTTTTCCTTCCTACTTGCTTTATACAAATAAGATCACATTGTACCTAGTTCTCTCTGCAGCTTAAGTCTCTAATTCAATGATATATCATGGATATCAACTTACACAGCCTTAACTCACTTCTAATGATTGTATAATATATCCTGGTGAGATGGTGTCGTAACTTATCCAACCACTTCTCTACTGACAGGCATTCTCTTTTGTTTCCATGTTCCTTGCCTTGTGAACAACACTGACAAATATGTTTTTAAATTCATTGACAATAATATGTTTATCCATATTTCCATTTGTCTTTTCTGTGAACATACATATTTTCACATCAATGAAATAAAAGATACACTATTTCGCATTCCACATTTTTGGGTTAACATTCAAAGTTATTTTCTGATAGCCTCAAAGTCTTTGTAACCATTGTTGTATTAGCTAGCTGCATAGAAAAACTGACACTAACCTGATCAATCAGCAGCGTGGATTGTTAAAGGAAAACTGGCTCACAGAGTCAACAGAATGCTTGACACTTTCAGAAGACTTTTTAGCAATAATATTTCATACAGTAAGTATTCTTTTTTTTAAATTTTTTTTCTACATTTATTTATTTTTGAGAAACAGAGACAGACAGCATGAGCAGGAGAGGGGCAGATGGAGAGACAGAGACACAGAATCAGAAGCAGGCTCCAGGCTCCGAGCTGTCAGCACAGAGCCCGACATGGGGCTCGAATCCACGAACCGTGAGATCATGACCTGAGCCGAAGTCAGACACTTAACCGACTGAGCCACCCAGGCGCCCCATACAGTAAGTATTCTTAATTAGCAATTTTTTCAGTAGGGTTCATCTCACTGGTTATTACTCCTTGACACCGACTTCTGCTTTAAGTGTTCCTAAGTACAATTAGTAATCCTAATCTTTATTCTACATTTTTCAAAATCATGCCACTCAGCACAAGTGTGATTTGTTTACTCAGTTGTGTGCTAAAGAAAGATTCATAGAGAGTTCTCCCTGGACGAACTCTTTGATGTGACCCCCACACGAAGGGACTTCCACATTGGTTAGAGGCACAGGTACCTCTCCAGTGTAGAGCTTCAGTGGTGACTAGTGCGCAAGTAATCACCATAGACGTTCCTTCAGCCCTTATGTTTAGAATGTTTGCCCACACGTGACTTCCCATTCTGATTTTATTCTCATCATGTCTCTGGTACAGATACTCACGTTCATCCAGAGGCTGCCTCTGGTTAAAAATTTTCCTACATTCATTACAGCTTTAGGGGCTCTCCCCAGAATGAGTTTTTTCGTGAAAGGGAAACTTACATCCGTACTACAGGCCCTTCCTCACTAGTCACGTGGACAAAGTTTCTTCTCGCCCACAGGAATTCTCCTGTGTGTACGAAGGTGAGCTGCACAGCTGAATTCTTGCTCACATCCATCATACTCACGGGGTTTGCTACAGTGGGAATTTGTTCATGTTGGTGAGAGGCTGAATGGTGACCCAAAGCCTTCCCACAGTGTTTACACACATGCAAGATTTTCTCCCCAGAGCATCTGCTCTTGCTTTAAGAGCCGATCACTGTAGACTCATCCACATTAAATGATGCCATACATAGAGTTCCTCTCATATATGAAAGCTGCTACATATTAAGCATTTAGCCAAATTCTTGCTCACATTCACTATATTTATAGGAGTTTCTTTTCATTGTGAATTATCACACTGTCAAGCCAATGTTGAGCTGTAAGTGAAACTTTCCCATGATCAGTACATTCAAAGAGCTCCTTTCAAATGTAGATTCTCTGTGCCATCACGCCATTAAGCAGCTCCTTCCTGCCACTATCCTGCATGAAAGTGATTTCTTAGTTTTTAAGTGCATTTTCCCTGCCTGAACTCAGGCTTTAGTAAAATTATCTTCCTGCCTTAGCAGCCCTTGTTGCTGTCACTGGAAAATTACGCAGATTTGCAGAGCTGTAAACCCAATAGTAGAAAAAGAGGTAATAGCTTGAGCCATCCTCAATTCCAGTGCAGACTACCTGAAAGACAAGATGATAACTCAAACACAATTAAACGAAGAATACAATCAACCCACAGCGACCAGATGACTGATTTCATCCCTGTATGGCTCTCTGGGAGATGTGTCAAGCATAGGTCAAGTCCAGAGCCACATTCTTGGAAGGCCACTAATTCCTGTGGCTGTCAAGAACCCAGCAGCCACCTGGTCTTCCTCTGCAGAGGGACAGGCAGAGCACTAAGTAAGCAGGCAAAGCAGCCAGAAAAAGATGGAAAAGACTGTGAGGATGTGTTTCCATGGAAGACGCCGGCACCATACTCTGGAGCTCAGAGCTTATTTTTTCTCTCAGGAAGGAAGCTCATGTTGGCTTAGCATTCCGCTCATTGCTCATGAAATTTCAGCTCATATTCATGGGAGCGTGGGTCATTAGATGTTTTTTTCACTAAACTGCCAATTTTTCTACTGAGTTTTCCCTATCTTTCTTATCTGATAATTTGCAAAGGTTCTTAGCATATTATACATGTTAACTCCATGTCATCTACAATGAAGATTTCCCCCCTCACACTCATCACTTATCTATTGCCTCTGTTTGACAATATTGCCTTTAAAAGCTTAAAATTTTGGATGATTTGATTGGACCCTCTTTTGGTTAAGCCTTTCCATCCACATGCTACGTGATTTTTGCAATCAAAGAAAGCAGGTATTTTTGCAATTGAAGAAAGCATTACATTTTAAGTTTTTGTCAAAGTCCTTATTACTTTATTTTTAATATCTAATTAACTCATATAGAGTTATTTTTATATAATGAAAATGAAGGTGCCCAACTTTATATTCTTCCATTCAGATGTTCAGTTATGCCAGAACCATTTGTAAAACACCCTATGCTGTTTTTTAACTGTATTATTATTATTTTATTGATTTTCTCTTCTTTTGAGAGAGAGAGAGCACAAGCAGAGGAAGGACAGAGGGAGAGAGAGAGACAGAATCTCAAGCAGGCTCCACGCTCAGGGCAGAGCCCGACGTGGGACTCAGTCTCACAACCATGAGATCGTGACTTGAGCCAAAATCAAAAGTTGGATGCTTAACCAGTGGAGCCATCTAGGTGCCCCTATTTTATTGTTAAGAAATCCACTTCTATCATTTCATAAAGACTAGGCTGGGCTAACAATAACGAGTCCTAGAGGTAACTATACCCAACTCTGGACTGTCTAGTTATAAGCACTGTCTTTTCTCTCTACCTCAGTTGAAAACCCAGACTCATAAGGCCTCAATCCCTGCTTTCCCTACTCCCGGAAGAGGCCAAAGCCAAAGCCAACTATGTAGGAGGCTTTTCCAGAGAAGACAACTTTGTCTTCCCAGACGACAAATCCTCTACTTTGCTTTATGAGGCAGATAGCAACCCCAAACCACAGACAGGTTGGGACCTGCGCAGGCCTCAATGGCATATTAGCAAATCATACATGTCATGTATTAAATTCTCATGCATACTAACATTTTTCTCTGGATTTTCTATTTTGTCCCACTGATCAATTGCTATATGAATACGATTTGTTCTGATTATAGAGGCTTTACATTATATTCAGATATTTAAGAAATTAAAACCTGTCACATTCTTTTTCATACTTCCCTTAGGTCTGTATTTTCCCATTATAAAATTTAGTTTTACATTATGCAATCCTCTTTCAATCCAACTCAAGTTCAATCCAACTTGAACTGCATTAAATTTATATATTAATTTATAGGTATCAGAGGTGAAGAATAGGAGAGACTTTTCCATACTGATCTTTTCAAAAATCCAAGAATATGGTATATCCTTCTATTTGCTTACATCTTATATCTTTCAAAAAGATGGATTTTCAACAGATAAATACTTTTTCCTTAGTGATAAGTACTTTGTTGTTTTTATGCTATTGTAAATGAAATGTTCCCATTTTCATATTTATGTTCTTAATGTAAATATAAAGAAAAAACTATTAATTTTTTTACATGTATGTGGCACCTGACCTCCTCTTACATATAATATTATCAATTCTAACATGTTAAAATTAGAATCAGTTTGGCTTTTCATTACATTTAGTTTTCATTTTTATATAATTATATATAATATAAATATATAAGCAAAACATTATTTGTCATCTTTTGTTTTCTATTGTTTATACTAATTACTACATTTAAAGAGCATTCCAAATTAAACTTCTGGTTTTAACTTTCATATTTTTTGTGTTTCCTCAATTTATTTATTTTTTAAGAGTTTCTTGAATTTAAAAGTATAATTCTCTGTTGGTATTATGATCTATAGTTCATATCATATTTAGGTATTTATACACTAACAATGAACTATCAGAAAGAGCAATTAAAAAAATAATTCCATTTACAATTGCAGCAAAAAGAATTAAATACTTACAAATAAACTTAACTAAGGAGGTGAAAGATCTAGATACTGAAAGCTATAAGACATTGATGAAAGAAACTGAAGACACAAATAAATGGAAAGATTGTCCATAGTCAGGATTCAAAGAATTAATATTGTTAAAATGTCCATACTACCCAAAGCAATCTACAAATTCAATGCAATCTCTATCAAAATTCCAGTGACATTTTTCACAGAAATAGAACAAACAATTGTAAAATTTGTATGGCACCACCAAAAATTCCAAATAGTTAAAGAAAACTTGAGTAAGAACAAAGCTGGTTTTAAACTATATTTCAAAGCATTAGCGATCAAAACAGTATGGTACGGCCATTAAAAAAAGACACATAGATCCATGGAACAGAATAGAGAGCCCTGAAATAAACCTATGCATATTTGGTCAATTAATTTATGACAAAGAAGCCAAGAATATGCCATGGGGAAAGGATAGCCACTCCAAAAAGTGGTGCTGGGAAAACTGGGCAGCCACATATAAGAGAATGGACCCCTATCTTATATTGTACGCAAAAATCAACTCAAAAATGGATTAAAGACTTACATTTAAGACTTAAAACCATAAAACACCTAGAAGAAAAGATAGCAGGTAACTTCCTTAACATCAGTCTTGGCAATGACTTTTTGGATTTGACACCAAAAGCAAAAGTAAGTAAGTGGGACTACATCAAACTAAAAGCTTCTGCACAGCAAAGGAAGCCATTAACAGAATGAAAGACAGCCTGCAGAATGGGGGGAAATATTTGATAAGGGGTTAATATCTAAAATATATAAAGAACTCATGCAACTTAACAGCAAAAAAAAAAAAAAATCCAATTAAAAAGAGGCGGAAGAAGTGAATGGACACTTTTCCAAAGAAGACATACAAATGGCCATCAGGTACATCAAAAGGTGCTCATCACTAATCATCAGGGAAATGCAAATCAAGACCACAATGAGAAACCACCTTATTAGAATGTTAGAATGGCTATCAGCCAAAAAACCAGAGATAACAGGTGTTGACAAGGATGCAGTGTAAAAGGAATACTTGTGTGCTGTTGCTGGGAATGTAAACTGGTGCAGCCACTTCAGGAACCAGTATGGAGGCTGCTCAAAAAATTAAAAATAATTGTACTTCATTTGGTTCTCTTCTAGCTTAATTTTTCTTAATTTAACTTTTATTATGAAAAACACAAATGAGAGTTTATGAAAACATTTATCTACAAAACGTTGTGTTTAAAGAAGAAAATAAAACAAACGTCCATGTACTAACAAAGACACAGAATATTACCAACACACAAAAAGCCCACTATGCACCCCTCCCTCATATCATAACTCTTCCCTCAGTAACCATTACCCTAAATATTGTGTCAATCCTTCCCTCTTTTTTAATTTTTATATTTTTATTTATTTTATAGAGAAAGAGAATGAGTCGGGGAGAGGACCAAAGGGAGGGAGAGAGAATCTCAAGCAGGCTCCATGCTCAAGCATGGAACCCGACACAGGGCTTGATCCAATGACCCAGGGATCATGACCTGAACCAAATCAAGAGTTGGACACTTAACCAGCTGAGCCACTCAGGCACCCCTCACTCCCTCCTTTTTTAAATACTGCTTTTTAAAACCACTTATTTGTGTATCTCTAAACAATACACTGTTTAATTTTTCCTGGCTCTGACATTTAAATAAATGGAATTACACTGAACGGATTCTTCTGTGATTTGCTTTTTCTCCACTTCAATTTCATGTTTGTAACAATCATACACACTGCTGCATGGAACTTAGGCTCCTTCATTTTACTCTTTTCTATCATTAATGAATATTTGAATTGTTCTCATTTTTGGTATATTATAAGCAATACAATGGCCCACGGCCAGTTCCAGCTATTTTTGTATGGGCCATAAGCTAGGATTGGTTTTTACATTTGTAAATGAATGAAAAATGTAAGTATCACTCTTACATCCTTGCTAACTTCAAATGAGAGTGTCTCTTAATGGAAACAATTAGCCAGTCATGTTTGGTGCAATGACAGGTATTCTTTACATTTTTTTAATGCAAATAATTTGATGCCTAATAGTCACAGTTTTCAACTCTTTTTCCCTGACCTTTGCTGTTTACAACAAGTTGCACCTTGTTTCTTTTCATCCCTGCTAAGCAGTAGCATCCCTATGACTCAGCAATAGCACTGCTAGGAATTTACCCAAGGGATACAGGAGTGCTATTGCCTAGGGGCACCTGTACCCCAATGTTTATAGCAGCACTTTCAACAATAGCCAAATTATGGGAAGAGCCTAAATGTCCATCAATTGACGAATGGATAAAGAAGATGTGGTTTATATATACAATGGAATACATGGCAATGAGAAAGAATGAAATCTGGCCATTTGTAGCAATGTGGATGGAACTGGAGAGCGTTATGCTAAGTGAAATAAGTCAGGCACAAAAAGACAGATACCATATGTTTTCACTCATATATGGATCCTGAGAAACTCAACAGAGGACCAGGGGGGAGGGGAAGGGGGGAAAAAGTTACAGAGAGGGAAGGAGGCAAACCATAAGAGACTCTTAAATACTGAGAACAAACTGAGGGTTGATGGGGGGTGGGGGAAAAGGGAAAGTGGGTGATGGGCACTGAGGAGGGCACCTGTTGGGATGAGCACTGGGTGTTGTACAGAAACCAATTCGACAATAAATTATATATATATATTATATATATACATACATATTATATATTATATATTTAATATATGTTATATTAAATATACAAATTAAATAATATATTATTTAATTTATATACTTATATTTCACATATATTTATATTTAGATTTGTATATTTATATTTAATAATTATATATTAAATAAGTATTAAATAATATACATTATTATAATATAATATATAATTATATAATATAATTATATTACATATACATATATATACATATATACATATGTGTATATATAAAAGAAAAAAAAAAGAAGATGAGGATTTAGCCACGCTTAAGCATGGGATGTTTTTCAAGTCCTCTCACTGCTCATCAACTAGTTAGGCCCTTCCAAATAGGAGTCTCAAGTTTTTTTTGAGCTCAGGAAAATTTCTTCCTTGTTTTGTCTAATATATCTCTCATCACCTTCTTTTCTCCTTCTGTCACCTACAATGTGCATGTTGGGTCTCCTTCGTGATTTCTCATGGACCTTTTTTCTATCATTTTAAGAATTATTTTGGTTTATTTCTTACACCTGACCTAGGCTACCAGTTTGAGTCTCAACAATACCATCTTTTCCTCTTCAATTCCTCCACTGAAATTTTTAATTTTAAAATAGTTTTTGGGGGTGCCTGGGTGGCTCAGTAGGTTAAGCAGCCGACTCTTGATTTTGGCTCAGGTCATGATCTCACGGTTCGTGGGTTTAAGCCCCTCATCAGGCTCTGCACTGAAGTGTGAAGCCTGCTTGGGATTCTCTCTCTCCCTCTCTCATTCTCTCCCCCTCCCCTACTTGCTCTCTCTCTCAAAATAAATAAACTAAAACAAAAATCGTTTTGGTTGCTTTGCTTAAGAATGTCTTTTTTTAAGCCATACTTGATATCCTCATTTGGTTTTTCATTTGCTTCATTTTGTTATTCAAGCTGTCATCTGTTTTTTCTGCTTTTTTCCAAGATTCTCTGAGATATGCTATATCCCTGTTCACTGGGTCCCCCTCCATTCCTGGGTGCCCATCTTACACGAGGATAGACATGGCAGTCTCTGGGGCCATGGGTCCTCACTTCCCACCGCAGGCAGGCTGGGTTTCCAAGAGGAGAAATTGGGAGGAAGCCCCTTGGCTCCCATTCTCCCTGCTCTCTCTTAGCCCTCTCCCTTCAGAGATAAGATTCCACTGCCTTCATTCCAAAATCCATACTCTAAAAGTCCAACACTCTCCCATCTACCACATTCAGAGTCCAACCATGACCACTCTCCCTCCGTCAAGAACTCAAAAACAAAAACAAAACAACCACCCACCCCAAGCGCTCACATCCACCCACTCCCTCTGGACTCTCACCCTTTTAAGGGTACCAACCAAACATGAGGCCCTACCCACACCTCCCTACACTAGTCACCATTCCAGCCAACTAAAGCAGATGGGTTTCTGCTGGGAGTGGGAGGGAAGAAGGAGTCTACCATCTATACAGAGCTCATCTCAACTACTTTTGAAATTTAATAAATAAATTAAATTTTCCATGAGAATTAAAACTTTATCCAACCCTTGGGGGTAGAAGGGCTACAGGTGAGGAAAATAAAGTCATTTCTGTATTATTAAAATAGCAATATAATGACATTACAAACATTGTAGAGCTCATGTACCTTTTTCTAGTTCCACTGGGAAAAGTTCCAGCTTTTCTACACGCTTTTCAAGTTCATACTCGGCAGAAGCAGCCACGGGGTCCACTTCATCGTTTCTCCTGTCATAGTCTTCATTGGAGTATGTGCTGAAAACCTGTAGTAAGAGGTCACAAGAAGATGATAATCCAGAAAAGATGGCTATCTTAATTTTTTTAAGAAACCCTGCTAAGTATTGAAAACCAGGTAAGTTAAAAGTTCTGTACAATGAGATGTTAAGAAAAGGAAATTGAATCAGAATAAAAATAACTTACATTTTAAAATGTATATCATTCTACCACCTTTAATAATGTGAGAGACAACAATAGCCACAGGATGTATTATCTGAATAGCAAAATTCATTGCTTTTTATAGAATCAGAGTATATCATATTAGCTGCAAGGCTTTGCTGGTTCCTGAAGAAACTATGGTGAAGGACCTTGAAGCTACCTAAGCAAATACCCACACTGAACCCGTTTCATGCTCTGACCTATACAAGCATCGATGTTGTGGTATGTCACTACTATAATTATATTTCAATCACAGAATCACTGAAACCGACTTCTATTCTATACTGTGATGAGCGAGGTTAAGCTCTCATTTTCCTCTCTTATTTTACTTGAATGTATATCCAAATTAGATTCTCATTGAGCCTTTCAATGAAACAACTATCAAAATACTGCTCACGAGCTGCACAGAACTAGGATATTGCCAGCTCTTTCTTTCTCACCTAAATCATCTGAAAGATTACTAAATGTGGTCTTCAGATGTAGCCATAAGAAACTTGATTGTCCTTATTTACTCTATTTGAAAAGTAACTGGAAATAGGTATACTATCCTTCACTTACTTCACTGAGGAATATCTAAAAGAAAGAAATGTGTGTTCATCAATCTAATTAATATGTATTATAAAAACTGACATTTTCAATTACATTTAATAATTATTAAGCATCTAAACTATACCTGAAAAAAACTCTGTAATGTCCCCAAAAGCTTAAAATCTAGGAGAAGGGTTTTTTTGTTAATAAATATACATAAAAAGTCATAATCAAAAAAGAAAGCAGAACAGAAGGTCAGAGATGAAAGAAATCAAGTATGTCACCTAGAAAGTTGGCCTTGCTGGTCCAGGTGTGTTTTACATTCATATTATTGGAAAACTGGCAACTCTTGTATGCTATATATGGTAACCTATAAACCAGAAATACATGTATATATAGAAGCAGATGCGTGGTTCCTATGGTATAAATTTATCAAAATCATGCCATTTATAATATTTGTACCAGAATGAATACCGTTTTTCTTCCCGACTTTCAGCATGTTTTCATGGCCTCGTGCCACTCATTTGGTCTCTACCACATTTCTCCACCATAATAAACATCACTGCATCAAAATGCATATTTCCAAACTACAGGGTTTGTACCTTTTTTATTAATCTTTTCATAAACTATGCTTCCTATGCCCCTTCCACAGAACCCTCTAATCTTTTTCTTAAGTTGTCAGATTGATAACATTCTCTTAGACAGCCCTTTTGATCTTTCACTTCCCTTATAAGTTTTGGTAATCGCTTATTCACATTTTATGCATCCATCAACAATTTACTGAGTGCCAGCTCTATGCCAAGCGCTGTGCTGGACACTGGAGAGCTCACAGGTTAGTGGGGACACAGAAATCAAAGTAAACAGCTATACTATACTGTGATAAATGATGTAACAGAAGTTTATACCAAGTAATCTTTCTCATTTGCCTGAGAAAGGGAAGAATTTCATGAAAGGGAAAATATTTAAGTTGTTGAGTCTTTTTTTTTTATTTTTTTAAACGTTTATTCCTTATTGAGAGACAGAGAGAGACAGAGCATGAGCGTGGGAGGGGCAGAGAGAGGAGGAGACACAGAATCTGAAGCAGGCTCCAGGTTCTGAGCTGTTAGCACAGAGCCCGATGCGGAGCTCGAACTCACAAACCACGAGATCATGACCTGAGCCAAAGTCAGACGCTTAACCGACTGAGACACCCAGGTGCCTCTAGGTTGAGTCTTAAAGAATAAACAAGGATTCATATATTCGAGTGTAGAAGATGTAGACTGTTTACTTCAAATATAAGATCCTAGACAAAATAATCCTTATCTATATCTATATTTTTAGAAACACAGAGAGTTGAGTGGACTACAATGGAACATGCCTAGGGGAGCAAACTTTAACAACACACAAAAAGTTACCTGGATCTGGAGCTTACATGCCCTGGAAACTACTGGCAGATATGACTGGAAATTATTCCATTAATGTTTGCTACTTCTCAAAATCTGTTAAAGATCCAAGAATATATATATGATTGCAGAACTTGGATTTAAATGATATCCATTCTGAAACATGGCTCAATTTTGCTACCACATGGTAATTAAGTTAATAAATATGTGTGTGTGTGTGTGTGTGTGTGTGTGTGTGTGTGTGTGTGTGTGTAAAACATAAGTATGGGAGAACTGTTTCAAATAAATTAACACATTCCTAACATTTTTCAGGATCTCAAAACACTCTGCTATCAACTGTTCTTCCTCTATCAGGCTCGTTTAAAAAGTTCATTTGGAGGTATCCTGAAACTAAATAAATAACTGTATGACTCCATATTGGAAAATGGTATTTTAAATAATTTTTGAGGCATCTAGCAATCAGATGACTATATCACTATTTCATTCTGTAGAAAAAAAAATAACGTAAGACACTTTTCATCTTCAACTTACTCATAGTGTGGTAAATTCTGTGGGTATATAGGAAAAACCTATAAACTGAAAAAGAAAAGCCAGAATTCATTACGTACAGATTAAGCTATCATTTACTTGAAGAATCCAAAAGATTTAACATAAACATGATTAGGACTAAAAAGAGTTCACTAAAGAAACATAATAAAAAACACACACACAAAAACACAAAAAATAATTTAGAAAATATAACAGAAAAGATCATAAACTATAAAATACCCAGGAATTACTAATTATACATGTGCAAGGATATCCTTCTCTATAAAATTTAACTGAAAAATACAAAAACACTAAATATGTGTAATGGCATACTATATCCTGGATAAAATTCTTAATATTGCAAAGGCATCTACACTCCTAAATTACTGTAAATGTTAGTTTGTCCCAACTTAATTTATGAATACGGAGCAGTCAAAATTAAAATCCCAGTCACATTTTTCATGGAAAAACTAACAAGCTGCTTGAAAAGAAGAATAGGATGGAAACAGACCCTATGAGACATCAAACATACAATAAAACTTCATTCATTCAGGCAATGAAGTTTTGGCACCAAGGTAGATCTATTTTTATATTCTCTTCTGTTCTACGCCTCTACTTCTCTATTCAAATTAGTTAGGGTAATATATTCAATAAACAGTAGGGAAAGAATGAAATATCTATCTGATAAAAATCCTATTTCATATCAATAACAAAAGTAAAATTTAAAGTGGTTAAGAACAAAAAAAATTATAAACTATAAAAGGGCTAAAGAAAATATGGAGAATGTTTAATTGACTAGATCCTCTTAGGATGTTGCTACAAAGCCACAGATCCTAGAAATCTTAAAAGAAATGAATAATAGTCATAATATTAATCGCCGGGCATGAAAACAGTATACAGGACAGCAGAGAATCCCTTGCTACAGAGATCAAGGGACTAAGGAACAGTCACGAGGAGCTGAAAAACGCTTTAAATGAAATGCAAAACAAAATGGAAACCACCACGGCTCGGATTGAAGAGGCAGAGGAGAGAATAGGTGAACTAGAAGATAAAGTTATGGAAAAAGAGGAAGCTGAGAGAAAGAGAGATAAAAAAATCCAGGAGTATGAGGGGAAAATTAGAGAACTAAGTGATACACTAAAAAGAAATAATATACACATAATTGGTATCCCAGAGGAGGAAGAGAGAGGGAAAGGTGCTGAAGGGGTACTTGAAGAAATCATAGCTGAGAACTTCCCTGAACTGGGGAAGGAAAAAGGCATTGAAATCCAAGAGGCACAGAGAACTCCCTTCAGACGGAACTTGAATCGATCTTCTGCACGACATATCATAGTGAAACTGGCAAAATACAAGGATAAAGAGAAAATTCTGAAAGCAGCAAGGGGTAAACGTGCCCTCACATATAAAGGGAGACCTATAAGACTCGTGACTGATCTCTCTTTTGAAACTTGGCAGGCCAGAAAGAATTGGCACGAGATTTTCAGTGTGCTAGACAGAAAAAATATGCAGCCGAGAATCCTTTATCCAGCAAGTCTGTCATTTAGAATAGAAGGAGAGATAAAGGTCTTCCCAAACAAACAAAAACTGAAGGAATTTGTCACCACTAAACCAGCCCTACAAGAGATCCTAAGGGGGACCCTGTGAGACAAAATACCAGAGACATCACTACAAGCATAAAACATACAGACATCACAATGACTCTAAACCCGTATCTTTCTATAATAACACTGAATGTAAATGGATTAAATGCGCCAACCAAAAGACATAGGGTATCAGAATGGATAAAAAAACAAGACCCATCTATTTGCTGTCTACAAGAGACTCATTTTAGACCTGAGGACACCTTTAGATTGAGAGTGAGGGGATGGAGAACTATTTATCATGCTACTGGAAGCCAAAAGAAAGCTGGAGTAGCCATACTTATATCAGACAAACTAGATTTTAAATTAAAGGCTGTAACAAGAGATGAAGAAGGACATTATATAATAGTTACAAGGTCTATCCATCAGGAAGAGCTAACAATTATAAATGTCTATGCGCCGAATACCGGAGCCCCCAAATATATAAAACAACTACTCATAAACATAAGCAACCTTATTGATAAGAATGTGGTAACTGCAGGGGACTTTAACACCCCACTTACAGAAATGGATAGATCATCTAGACACACGATCAATAAAGAAACAAGGGCCCTGAATGAGACATTGGATCAGATGGACTTGACAGATATATTTAGAACTCTGCATCCCAAAGCAACAGAATATACGTTCTTCTCGAGTGCACATGGAACATTCTCCAAGATAGATCATATACTGGGTCACAAAACAGCCCTTCATAAGTTTACCAGAATTGAAATTATACCATGCATACTTTCAGACCACAATGCTATGAAGCTTGAAATCAACCACAGAAAAAAGTCTGGAAAACCTCTAAAAGCATGGAGGTTAAAGAACACCCTACTAACGAATGAGTGGGTCAACCAGGCAATTAGAGAAGAAATTAAAAAATATATGGAAACAAACGAAAATGAAAATACAACAATCCAAACGCTTTGGGACGCAGCGAAGGCAGTCCTGAGAGGAAAATACATTGCAATCCAGGCCTATCTCAAGAAACAAGAAGAATCCCAAATACAAAATCTAACAGCACACCTAAAGGAAATAGAAGCAGAACAGCAAAGGCAGCCTAAACCCAGCAGAAGAAGAGAAATAATAAAGATCAGAGCAGAAATAAACAATATAGAGTCTAAAAAAACTGTAGAGCAGATCAACGAAACCAAGAGTTGGTTTTTTGAAAAAATAAACAAAATTGACAAACCTCTAGCCAGGCTTCTCAAAAAGAAAACGGAGATGAACCAAATAGATAAAATCATGAATGAAAATGGAATTATTACAACCAATCCCTCAGAGATACAAACAATTATCAGGGAATACTATGAAAAATTATATGCCAACAAATTGGACAACCTGGAAGAAATGGACAAATTCCTGAACACCCACACTCTTCCAAAACTCAATCAGGAGGAAATAGAAAGCTTGAACAGACCCATAACCAGCGAAGAAATTGAATCGGTTATCAAAAATCTCCCAACAAATAAGAGTCCAGGACCAGATGGCTTCCCAGGGGAGTTCTACCAGACGTTTAAAGCAGAGATAATACCTATCCTTCTCAAGCTATTCCAAGAAATAGAAAGGGAAGGAAAACTTCCAGACTCATTCTATGAAGCCAGTATTACTTTGATTCCTAAACCAGACAGAGACCCAGTAAAAAAAGAGAACTACCGGCCAATATCCCTGATGAATATGGATGCAAAAATTCTCAATAAGATACTAGCAAATTGAATTCAACGGCATATAAAAAGCATTATTCACCATGATCAAGTGGGATTCATTCCTGGGATGCAGGGCTGGTTCCACATTCGCAAATCAATCAACGTGATACATCACATTAACAAAAAAAAAGAGAAGAACCATATGATCCTGTCAATCGATGCAGAAAAGGCCTTTGACAAAATCCAGCACCGTCTTAATAAAAACCCTTGAGAAAGTCGGGATAGAAGGAACATACTTAAAGATCATAAAAGCCATTTATGAAAAGCCCACAGCTCACATCATCCTCAACGGGGAAAAACTGAGAGCTTTTTCCCTGAGATCAGGAACACGACAGGGATGCCCACTCTCACCGCTGTTGTTTAACATAGTGCTGGAAGTTCTAGCATCAGCAATCAGACAACAAAAGGAAATCAAAGGCATCAAAATTGGCAAAGATGAAGTCAAGCTTTCGCTTTTTGCAGATGACATGATATTATACATGGAAAATCCGACAGACTCCACCAAAAGTCTGCTAGAATTGATACATGAATTCAGCAAAGTCGCAGGATACAAAATCAATGTACAGAAATCAGTTGCATTCTTATACACTAACAATGAAGCAACAGAAAGACAAATAAAGAAACTGATCCCATTCACAATTGCACCAAGAAGCATAAAATACCTAGGAATAAATCTAACCAAAGATGTAAAGGATCTGTATGCTGAAAACTATAGAAAACTTATGAAGGAAATTGAAGAAGATTTAAAGAAATGGAAAGACATTCCCTGCTCATGGATTGGAAAAATAAATATTGTCAAAATGTCAATACTACCCAAAGCTATCTACACATTCAATGCAATCCCAATCAAAATTGCACCAGCATTCTTCTCGAAACTAGAACAAGCAATCCTAAAATTCATATGGAACCACAAAAGGCCCCGAATAGCCAAAGGAATTTTGAAGAAGAAGACCAAAGCAGGAGGCATCACAATCCCAGACTTTAGCCTCTACTACAAAGC
Organism: Leopardus geoffroyi; assembly: GCF_018350155.1. NCBI lineage: Eukaryota > Metazoa > Chordata > Mammalia > Carnivora > Felidae > Leopardus > Leopardus geoffroyi. The sequence continues at coordinate 98,618,238 of NC_059331.1, read as the reverse complement.
TGTCATCATCAAGACAGCATGGTATTGGCACAAAAACAGACACATAGACCAATGGAATAGAATAGAAACCCCAGAACTAGACCCACAAACGTATGGCCAACTCATCTTCGACAAAGCAGGAAAGAACATCCAATGGAAAAAAGACAGCCTCTTTAACAAATGGTGCTGGGAGAACTGGACAGCAACATGCAGAAGGTTGAAACTAGACCACTTTCTCACACCATTCACAAAAATAAACTCAAAATGGATAAAGGACCTGAATGTGAGACAGGAAACCATCAAAACCTTAGAGGAGAAAGCAGGAAAAGACCTCTCTGACCTCAGCCGTAGCAATCTCTTACTCGACACATCCCCAAAGGCAAGGGAATTAAAAGCAAACGTGAATTACTGGGACCTTATGAAGATAAAAAGCTTCTGCACAGCAAAGGAAACAACCAACAAAACTAAAAGGCAACCAACGGAATGGGAAAAGATATTTGCAAATGACATATCGGACAAAGGGCTAGTATCCAGAATCTATAAAGAGCTCACCAAACTCCACACCCGAAAAACAAATAACCCAGTGAAGAAATGGGCAGAAAACATGAATAGACACTTCTCTAAAGAAGACATCCGGATGGCCAACAGGCACATGAAAAGATGTTCAGCGTCGCTCCTTATCAGGGAAATACAAATCAAAACCACACTCAGGTATCACCTCACGCCAGTCAGAGTGGCCAAAATGAACAAATCAGGAGACTATAGATGCTGGCGAGGATGTGGAGAAACGGGAACCCTCTTGCACTGTTGGTGGGAATGCAAATTGGTGCAGCCGCTCTGGAAAGCAGTGTGGAGGTTCCTCAGAAAATTAAAAATAGACCTACCCTATGACCCAGCAATAGCACTGCTAGGAATTTATCCAAGGGATACAGGAGTACTGATGCATAGGGGCACTTGTACCCCAATGTTCATAGCAGCACTCTCAACAATAGCCAAATTATGGAAAGAGCCTAAATGTCCATCAACTGATGAATGGATAAAGAAATTGTGGTTTATATACACAATGGAATACTACGTGGCAATGAGAAAAAATGAAATATGGCCTTTTGTAGCAACGTGGATGGAACTGGAGAGTGTGATGCTAAGTGAAATAAGCCATACAGAGAAAGACAGATACCATATGGTTTCACTCTTATGTGGATCCTGAGAAACTTAACAGGAACCCATGGGGGAGGGGGAGGAAAAAAGAAAAAAAAAAAAAAAAAAAAAAGAGGTTAGAGTGGGAGAGAGCCAAAGCATAAGAGACTGTTGAAAACTGAGAACAAACTGAGGGTTGATGGGGGGTGGGAGGGAGGAGAGGGTGGGTGATGGGTATTGAGGAGGGCACCTTTTGGGATGAGCACTGGGTGTTTTATGGAAACCAATTAGACAATAAATTGCATATATTATAAAAAAATAAATAAATAAAATAAAATAAAAATAAAAAAAAATAAAAACAAACAAAAAAAACAAAAAAAAACAAAAACAAAAAAAAATAAAATAAAATTCAATGCTAAAATTTTCTAGACAACAAATATACCATAATGAAATTATAAGAAAAGTTAAATATTAGGAGGAAAAACTGCCAAATATCAAGATGAAATATGAATATACATAATATACAAAGAGCTTTACCACCTCAAACAACTGCATGTATAAGTAGGGAAAATTTTAATTAGAATTCAACAAAGAAACATTAATGCTCAATAAATGATGTAAAGTCACTCAGCTTCACTAAAAGTAAGCAAACGTCAAGTACAACAAGGAAATACCAGGAATTTGCCCAAACGAATGATTTAAAAAAAAAAGACGGTGACGTCTGAGTGTGAGAATACAGGAAAAAGAATACTCTTGTAAAGTAGAGGGGAATAAAAACATAATTTAAGAACAACTATCAAGATTTTAAATGTAAATCCTTTGACCTAATAATGCTACATCTATGTATTTAGAGAGATATTTGCAAATGTGTACAAAGATGTTCATGCAAGCGAGTTCATTACAGCACTATCTGTAATAGCCCAAAGTTCGAAATTGCCTAAATATCCACTGATAAAGAAAATGTCTTACTGAATTATGATACATATGAATATGTAACTTTATGCAAGTTTAAAAAGATCTCTGTTGACATGAAAGGCTCTGAAATACATGCTATTAAAACAAAAAAGCACACTGTATATATGTCTATCTATACCCACATTCATATCTTTATCTACATATATAGATATGTATATATATATATAGTGCCAATTGGTATGAGCCCAATTTTAATCTAATTTATAGACTTCCTAAATTCTCTAGCTATGTAGCTCGTCTCAGTTTCCTTATTTACAAAATGGCTGTTATTATAAGTATACCTACCCCATAAAGTTATGAAAATGAAATGAGAAAATCCATGTAACCATGCCTGCTGGTCCAGTGTGGAGGAGGGAAAGCTTGCCCAGGGCAATGTGAGAGGTAACACTACATCCCCAGATACCCACACTCATCTCACATTCTTGTTCATAACTACATTTTGAATATTTCATCCACGATGATACTTAATGTCCCTGAAACCAAAATCTACATGACTATTTGGATATTATTATACAGATTGGTCTGCCAAAATCCCTACCTAGGTCCAGAACAACGGCACTACCTCTACACAATGGCTCCTCACTTGCCTGGCTTTGTTTGCCTTGACCAGAAAAAACCTCAGAGATAAAAGGATGTTGACTTAGGTAAATACTTCCCCTTTCATCAATATGATCTTGATTCTTTCAATATTCTTAAAATGGTTCTATCAATTCTATTTATATTACCATAACTGCTTTGCAAAAATATGGATAGTCAAGTAATAATCAGAACCCAACTATGATGATTACTAGAATGCCAAAAACACTAAAGGCTAACAGCACGTTGGGCCCTAATTTTCAACACCATCACTACATATATATACTATATAGTTCTAAATATATAGTTCACCACTATATATATTTAGTTCAGTCACCTTCATATTGTTCCTGTGTTATTTCACTGAGAAAAGCAAACAAAAGGATGTTTAAGTCTGACTTCTTGTTTCAGAGCCAACAAGTGATATTCTGTTCCTTCATCAAAGGAAACAAAACAAGACCCCATCCCTTGCTTTGCAGCAGACGCAGGCTTTTAGGGGTAACAAGTTCACAAATACAGTTAGCAATGACATTTCTGACCCAGTAACCCAAGGCTATAAAAAACAAATAAAGTTAAAATTAGCTTATTGTAAGATTTTAACTAAGATCATTCTTTTTCACATTTCTGGTGGTTTGAGCTACAGCACTTTTTCAAAAACAACAGCAACACTTTTTGAACAATAAGAAAAAAAATATTTCCTTATGACACATTTCTCTAATCAATGCAGGTCAAAATAAATTCAGAATTTTATGTAAATATTGACTGGAAGGAATCTCCCGCAATGCTTCCACAAGGTCTCAGTTCCACCTGCTGTCTGGGTTCCGCTTCATCTTCCTGACACATCAAAGATGGAAAACGTTCCAGGTTCTAGCACACTGCGTTTCAGATGAGGGCTTGGCACAGCATGCTCCCAAGAATCAGCCAAGCATTCACATGCTTCCACAAACAGGCCCCACTTATCACCAGCTTCCTCAGCAGCACTCGAACTCACCTTCACATGATTTTAGCACCTCTGCGAAAGTGACTCTAAACAGAAGCTAAAAGAAAGCATGGAGCAGATAATCCACATATTAAAGTTTTGAAAACAAATTTGGTGACAAACCATCTACAGAAAGGAGCATGCTAATGGCTTTTGGGCAATATACAAACTCGGCTTTCCCTTTCTTCCCCCAGAAGGCAGTTCATTGATTTATGACAGTGAGAATTCTTGTTTCTTGACTGCCTAGTACATGCCAGAGTATGTTAGGTTTTTGTTGCAAAGTAATGTAAGCCAAACTGGAGTTCACAATTATCAGGTATTTGGAGGCAAACACCGGTAGTCTCCAAAGATTCTAAATAGGTGAGGGCTTTCTCCAAAGATTTCTAAATAGGTGAGGGTTATTTTCTAAATAACACAAATACATTAACGACCAGGAAGGTGAAAAAACAGACCAAGAGCTCTATGTTGTAAACACAGTAAAGTCCCAGGTTTCTGTTCTCAAGTTTCTCTGACAAGTAACCTGCATGAAGGTGTAGTAAAGCAGCTGTGACAATACTCTACAGTGGGATAGAGTATTGTCTATCTAACCTTCTGTTAGGACCACTCAACAGAATCCTACATATCAGAAAATAGAGCCACATGAGTACTGGCGTTAGGTGCTACTCCAAAAGCTGCCAGCTTGCTTGCCTTGCCCAAGTCAAAGTCCATTAACACAAAATATTTCTAAGGCCAATCCATATATTTTCAACATCATTCATTTCACTAATTACTTGTAACATCCTTAACATTAATAAATAACATTAATAAGCCTTCTTGTGTAGATTTAAAGTGCCCAATTCTGTAGAGTCGACTTCTCATTAGGGTCTTTCAAATACTAACTAATCCTAGGGTGAAGATTTGTGATCAGTATACCTGGAATGATAACTAAAGGCTCCTAAAACAAAGTTACACCCGTAAATATTGCAATGCGTATGTTGAAGTAATTGCAAGTAAACTACAGACAGCATAAACTTAACACAAATTATCTTTAACCCTTGTACCAACTGATCCAGTAAATAAAGCAGGAAAGAGTAAGACAGTCCATACTTTTCCTATTTTTATATGAGAAATCTGAAGCTCAGAGAACAACATACGTGGTATACATAAGGATAATTAACGAAAAGTCTATAAGAACAAAAGGTGTATTTCACTATATGTAAGCCAAGTGTTTTCATGGATAACTAAATAACAAGAAGTGAAGAAACAAGCATTCTCTACATAATGATATGTACAGAGTAGGCTAGCTCAAAAGGTGACACAAAGAACCCTATATTTGTCACGGTTCCCCAGACAAACAGAACCAACAGGATGTGTGTGTGTCTAGGTGTGTATGTGTGTGTGTGCATGTATGATATATGGTATAATATACATATAATATTTGTATTTGTGTTAAACTAGATTTATTTTAAGGACTTGGCTCACCCAATTATAGAGGCTCACAAGTCCAAAATCTTCAGGGTAAGCCAGCAGGCTCGAGAACCAGGGTAAAGTTGATGCTGTAGTTCAAGTGTGAAGGCAGCTCACTGGCAAAAGTACCTCTTCCTCAGAGGAAGTCAGTGTCTCACTATTCAGGCCTTCAACTGGTTGGATGAAGCCCATTCACCAATGGGCTTGGACTGCCCAATCTAGAGGGCAATTTGCTTTACTCAACACACATAATAATTGAAATGTTAATCCCATTCAAAAACACCCTCACAGAGACAATAGAATGTTTGACCCAGATATCTAGGCACTGTGACCCAGTCAAGTTGACACATAAAATTAACCGTCACAAAGCCTTTAAAACAGAAAACTCTCTGGCTCCCAAACTAGTCTTTTGACATCTGATAAAGACAATCATATATTGATAATGTTTTTTTTATATCTCTCGTAGTGTTGTAAATCTTCATATCCCTAGACATAGTCATAGAATGTGTATAAAACCCATGATAAAATCAAATATACATTTCTCTATCATCAGTGGCACCAAAAACTTCATACTTAGAGATAATCAACAACCAAATATGGAGGATGTTAACTCTTTAAATTTAGAATAGCTATGGTTGACTCTTTGGAATGATAAAGCTATATATAAGAAGATCTTTAATAAAATATTTCAAAATAGGTAGAGTTTTATTAAGGCTACATATACTCAAATTATCAATGAAACAAAAAGACTATAAGGTCCCTTATTTCTCCATTTTGAGAAAAGAGAACTGAATTATAATTAGTATCATTTATCTGCAAATATGTACTGTTTAAGTACTTGAAAAGTTTTAATATCTCCTTGCAAAGACAGTTTATACTATTGAAGTAATCAGAGAGAAATTCTGTCATAAATAAATATAAATTTAGCTCATTCTAAATCTGGACAAACTCTAAGACAATGAAGCCCAAATTAGTGTGCTTTTCCAGTCAACAGCTTAACAGAAAACTCGGTGACTCCACTGATGTTCATGTTTTTCACAGTATTTTCCAAATTATTATAAACAATTAAACATATCCATGAGAAATTAGCAATGTTCTCTTTCAGCTCAGCCAGACTTAGTTTAAATTGGAGACATATGTTTTACAAACTGACAACTGGTGGCCAGCATGACATAAATTGGTAGCCTTGGTCTAGTTCCCGCTGGACAGGTGTCTTCATCACGGAAAAACTGAACTAATTAGCACCAACTGGCACCTTTTTTGGGGGCAATGGGGTAATCTCCTAAGATAAATAACTGACTTCTCATTCACACAAGTTAACACTCTTGTACAGAAGCAACAAGATGAGTTAGTAAGTCAGGATCTGTTCTAGCATTTGTCTTAGCAGTTGGTATTCGCTTCTTCTACCCTTACCAGTGCCAGCTCTGTTTCTCAAGGCCCATGGAAGGAGATTATTTTGAACTGTCTAAACAGGACAGCCAATGGAGGGGAGTACTAGAGTTTGTGTGGGTGGTGAGGTTAAAGGGGAGAAAAGGAGGAAGTTGGCTACACCAAAAGGGGTGTGAGGGCTTCTCCTGAGGCTAGCTGGGAAGCCAGGCTTTCCTAGGATATAGAAGTTCCCCAAGTATAAAAATTTACAACCCCCATGTGAAGCCCCCAAGGGTGACTGCACCTCTAAAAAAAGGGCTATGAGGTCTCATGAGAACTAAACACTAAGCCTGAAGGATTTGGGAACCTTGGGAAGAGCACCCCAGGCCCTAGATTTTGCCTGGAGACAGAGCATAAGGGCCTTTTAAGGCCCTGGAAGATCTCCTGGAAGATCATTAGAAGTAACAGTATGGGTTAAACATCTCCAATTCAAGGGGCGCCTGGGTGGCTCAGTCAGTTAAGCGTCCAACTTTGGCTCAGGTCATGATCTGGCAGTTTGTGAGTTCGAGCCCTACAATTGGGCTCTGTGCTGACAGTTTGGAGCCTGGAGCCGCCTTCAGATTCTGTGTGTGTGTCTCTCTCTGTCCCTCCCCTGATTGTGTGCTCTCTCTCTCTCTCCAAAAAAAATATTAATATTTCCGATTTAAACTAAAAGTCTGGCTCCTAACACATGGGTCTCTATAGAATTCCCAGAAACTGCATTTACCTAGATGATGGAAGAAGTTTCAAAAACACTGAGGAGGCTGACTTATCTAAGGCCAAACAAGTAGGTGAGAAATCTCAAAAAAGTTCACTTTAGTGTAGCAAAGGAAAGGAATGTGATGTACAGCATCCTAGGGGTGGTGTATGAAAATTGATTTGTACTCCTTAGATAAAATGTGTTGAAGACCAGACTCCTCACACCAAATGTGATGGTCTTTGATGTGTCAACTTGACTAGGCTACAGCCCCCATTTATTTAATCAAATGCTAACCTAGATATCACGGTAAGGTATTTTGTAGATGTGATTAAAGTCCCAAATCAGTTGGCTTTGAGTTAGGGAGATTAATCTGGATGGGACTGATTCAATCAGTTGAAAGGTCTTAAGAGTAGAAATGAAGAAATTCTAAGAAAGCAATGCTGCATATAGACAGCACTTTCAGTCTGCTGCAGAGTTCTACCCTCCATCCTGTCTTGATAGCCGGCCCTACAGATTTCAGACTTGCATATCAACCCTTCTATTCACATAAGTCAATTCCTGGCAATCATCCTTTAATATGTATCTCCTACTGGTTGAATTTCTCTCGTCAAACCCTGACTGAGACACCAAATACTTCAAGTCTTCATCACAAGGCAAAGTATGGTTATTTAGAGCAGTGGCTTCCAAAGTGTTGTGTCCTGCAGTTATTGTGAAATCAATCTAATGGGTTGTGAACAGCATTGAGAAAAGCTAAACAGAAAAGAAAGAAGAGAAAACAGCAGCGTTCACTACAAGTAGAGTGTGCGTTATTATTTAACACTTTTAGTTTCAAATAAACACACCTACACACATGTGCGTGTGCCATGTCTTGATATAAAACAGTAATGATTCAGAGATCAAAGAAAAAGTACACTTTAAAAATAATTTTAAAAAATGGAATCGAGATACAGAATTCCCATATAATTCACATTCTATTCTAAAAGTCAAAACAGGTAATACAAACTTGTCAAACTACTGAGCTCGTGAATAATGACAACAGAAATAATTACCCTTCACACTTCTTTTCCTTTTGAGCCACTGATTACTTCAAATTCTTACCGAGCACCACCTCAGGGGTCAGCACTGTGGTCAGTACTGGAGATACCTTATTCGCCTCAGACCTGTGACTATAAGCAGCCTAAGAGTGTAACAGAGAGATGACGCCGATACTATGGGAGCACATGGCACAGACATCTACACCTGCCTGGGGGAGGGGAGGAGAGGCAAGCATAAAGGATTTCAGAGAAAGCCTAAAAGCACACACTTGGGCCAGCTGCAGTTAGCATCAACAAATAACAAATGGAGGAGGGAAGGTGTGCAGAAGGTATTATGGCAGAAAGAGTACCAGGTACAAGGTAGGAATGAGAGAGAACAGAATTGTAGAACAGGATGTAATTGGATATGGCCAAGCTGGAGTGGAAAATGCCTGGTAAGAGATGGGACAAGAGTATGTAGGGAGAGCTTTGTAGCACATGGTCAGTTGTGTGAATAAAATCCACACGCTCCATCCCTGAAAGGGCATGGGAGTTTATGAAGAGGATTAATGGCAGCCAGAGCTGGAAGGAGAGAGATGAGCTAGAAGCTCTCTCTTCACCCCTTTGGGGGACTTAGAGGCAGGTGAGGCCCTGGAGGTACTGAGACTTTCCCCAAAGTGCCATTACTGGTATGGCCGGTGGATCTTACAACAGAAGGAAGGCAGGGATATGGGCACACTGCCTTTGCAGAGTGACGGGGAAGCAAAAACAACAGAGGCTTCATCAGTCTCAGAAGGAATAAGAACTGAAGTTCCTCTTCCAAGGTCAGCCAGGACACCAGAGGCACATGAGTGACAACAGCAATAAAAGACCTACCTTTGCCAAACAGATCATGCAAGGTAAAGGCCTATTTAAATCCTGCATTTAAATAGTGTGCTGGTCTCTGGAAGAGAGAATCCATTCTTGGGGTCTATCACCATATACTGGGGGTAAAATGATAAAAACAAAGGTGGTACAATTTTCTAAAACCTCAAACAGGTTCAAATGCTGATAGAGCTAAACAAACAAACAAAAAACCTGTTTTAGCTAGCACCAACTGTTCTAGCACCATCTGAGACCTACAGGGCCAACTGAAATTTTTAATTTTTATAAAGGTCATGAGTAAAATATGCTTAATATTTACACTGCAATCTGGGGCCAGACATCACATGGTGGAAAAAGTGGAAAAACAAAACAACACTGAAGTACAAACAACCAATTGTTAGGGAATGCATATATACACAAGGACACTGATGATACGGTACAAGGCTGAGCTTGTAAACCTAAGACTAGATGAAAAAGGAACTTTATTACATTCTGGGCAGCTGTGATCCAATGCTGAAATTAATCCTGTTACCTCACAAAGCAGGAAAGACATCGCTTTCTTATAAACAAACTGTTCGTTGCATTTAGACCTCTCCAAGAACTGAAGTCAAATGTAATCTACTGATTCTGGATTGATGTTGAAAATGTCAACATACACTAAATCGACAAATGGTATCTATCTCATGCTTTCCTTATAGACAAAATGTAAAGGACAGGAGCGACAGGAAACAAGACAATCAGTAATCTTTCTCAAAACACGGGGGACAGTGCTGTCATATTGGTGTGTTTGAGTTGAAAGTTGCCATTGCTTCCATAGGAATCCTTTGCCATAGGATTCATGGTCAAATCTGGGGGTCACTAAGCCTTGAGTCACACTAACTTTGACCTCATAAATCTTGTAATAGAAATGATGGCTGGGGCACCTGTGTGGCTCAGTTGATTGAGCTTCCGACTTTGGCTCAGGTCATGATCTCACGGTTTGTGGGTTCGAGTCCCACGTCAGGCTCTGTGCTGACAGCTCAGCGCTTGGAGCCTGCTTCGAATTCTGTGTCTCCCTCTCTCTCTGCCTTTCCCCTGCTCATGCTCTGTGTCTGTCTTTCGCTGTCTCTCAAAAATAAATATTAAAAAAAATTTTAATAATAAAAAAAAGAAATGATGGCTTTGTATATACTGTGTTAACCACAATGTTTCTTAAATCAATTGTCTCCATAGCCTCAGAACTGTCTATACAAAAAAAAAAAAAGAGGCCAGCAAAGTTAAGTAGTATTTTGTCAAAAATTGGTGAATGCCCTGTAGACAGAGAATAAGAATCACTGCTACCTGGGCCCCTGATTCCACACCGATAGTCCGCACTCCCGGACCAATCTGATGCCTTCACAGCACCTCACACTCAAAATGCCCCAAAGCAAAACTGTTGTGTCCTCTGTTCTCCACCTCCAGCCAGCAATCTCCCAAAAGCTGGACCCTTTAGATCAGGTGGGCTTGAAAAAGCACTGGTCATTAACATATCTTTCTCTTCCTCTCCCCTACCCCCACACCCACTTGAAATTAGTCAAAAGATGGGGCGCCTGGGTGGCGCAGTCGGTTAAGCGTCCGACTTCAGCCAGGTCACGATCTCGCGGTCCGTGAGTTTGAGCCCCGCGTCGGGCTCTGGGCTGATGGCTCAGAGCCTGGAGCCTGTTTCCGATTCTGTGTCTCCCTCTCTCTCTGCCCCTCCCCCGTTCATGCTCTGTCTCTCTCTGTCCCAAAAATAAATAAACTTTAAAAAAAAAAAAAAAAAAAGAAATTAGTCAAAAGCTCCTGTTGATTCTATTTTTTAAAGGATTCTTGTTCTCACTCCTTCCTATTCCATGACTGCTCAGATCCTTAATAATGAATTACCCTGTAATGTATTTACTGCATTCTGCTCTCCTGTAAGTTCAGGTACCATTTCTCAAGTGTGATTCTAATAATGTCACCATGGGTCGGGAACAGACCTGGGAGAAAGGTTTGCAGTGGGGAACGGAAAGAGAGGGTGAATTAATGAGTGATTTTGCATTTCTTTTGCCTCCCAAAGTCCTCCACTCCCTCAAGAATAAAGTTCAAATATTTTAGAAAGACATCAAAATTCTCCAAGACCTGACTCCAGCCTCCATGGCCAGCCTTTACCTGCACTACTTCCTTTCACTCACCTTATCGTGCAAAACTTGTTAAGTTACTATCTTGTTATATGTTTGTAAAGCATTCTTTCATCTATTTTGGGTCTCTCCTATAGAGTTTATCACATTCTGTTACATACTGTATTTATCTGTGACCACATTTTCTATTCAAATAAACTCCTTAGAGGTGGTATAGGCTTGTCCATCTTCCTGTAACCAACTGGTTTTGGTTTTGTTCTTTTGGTTTTTATCCAGCTTTACTGAGATATAATTAACAAAATAAAGATTGCATCTATTTAACATGATGTTTTGAGGTATGCATACACCGTGAAACCTTTATCAGAATCAATATCATCTACTGTTAACAGTAAAATGTCTTTTATAATGTCAGTGATCTATATGTGGATGATAGCTTAAGTCGGAACTGCTTTGGAGCAAAAGAGAAGTGACCTTCAAAAGGCAAAGGGAGTCCCAATCATAAAAAGCTTTAAAATAAGACAACTACAAAATAAACAAGACTTCACATATGCACAGTTTGGGATGTTCTTTGGTGGTCATCCATTAGCTGAATAAATCTGTTACAATACCCAGTTATTAGCATTATCGTTTGCAAGGCTACATTCTAGAAGAGATGATGTAATGAAATGGTCTTCATGATTACTTACGTCAGGGATCACGTATTGTGGAAGAACAAATATTTATTATTAAAATTAATTGTATATCTTATTGTAGATAATACAAGAAAATACCACTACCCTCCTTTTCTAAAGGTCAGTTAGCTCCTGGCAAGAAGTTTTATAATGCTCCCTTTTTGGTCAGTGTAGTGTGACTGACAAAAGAAGTCATTTGGTAGAACTGACACTTTTTTAATGTATTCCAAAATGCTAATATAAAAAGTTTATTGGTAGGAATAGGGTAGTCAAGGGTAATTGGCTTTACTGGTTATGAAAATGTATCATTTGAGAGATATAATAATGCCTAATACTGAGTTCTCTGGTTGAAATGAGGGGCCGGCAGGTGGTTAAAGTGTGTGGATTTAAATATGTAAATATATAAAAGTGGTTTGCTCCCTTTGTAGCCCTGAGTGCAGCATCTGTCTCTAAATGATAAGGGGTCAGTTAAGGCCCTAATGCTGCACAACTGCGGCAGATTTGCTGAATAAATTCCAGCAGTCACTTTCACAGTTCTGCCTTTTGGCCACAGTGGTCTATCCATGAGAGGGTGCATCTGCTGGTGCCTGTCCTCTCCCAAGCCAAGAAAACACAAACCATCCAGTGTTAGAACTCAAGGCTGCCGAAACCTGTCCCCACATCATCTCCACCTGCCACGCTGGCCCCAGGGAAGGTAAATGTGTATGTCATGTGTCCTAAATTTGATAATTCAAACTGCTGTTTGCCTCTTGTGAGGCAACCTGATGTAGACAAAAGTTGTATTAGAGAATGAGCTGAATTAGAGATTTGCGCCTCTCCCTTTCACTTTGGAAGAAACAAACAAAAATGCATTCTGTTCCACTGCAGGCTCTCTCACTGTATACATATCATAAATGTCTATCAATGAGACTGCTATCATAAGAATTAAGAAGATTTCAACAGCGCCCATTAGATGAACCATGAGACGAACCCACCCACTCTGTTAATAAGCAAACGTCAGACTGAGGTGGGCCTTTTCCTTCAATTTCACTCAAAAATACCTAAAAATAAAATGACACGTAGGTGATAAGAAGGAGGTAAGATGAGGATAACTGTAGCTACCACTGAGGGACTCTTCTGAGTTAAGGGTCTCATTTCAATCCAATAATGTTTCTACTTTGCAGATCAGTGGACTTCAAGCTCATAAATGACAGTCTGCCCAAAGACACATGGAAAATATATATGTGACAACTGAAATCCAAGCACAGGTCTGGCTGTATTAAAACTTCATGCTCTTTCCCCCATGCCACAGTGCTTTAAGTAAAGGAAGCATTATTAAAAACACCAAAGTATAAAAGAAGCACCCCTATATAGAATAAACACCACACACACACACACACACACACACACACACACACACACAACACCACAACTGCAAAGGCCAATAAATTGCTGGGGGGGGGGGTTCAAACTTAATAGTAGCTAAAGAAAATAAAGAAATTAAATTACATAAGTCATTTTTCATTTACAAGGAATTAAAACCAGGCAATGGGATAGACAAACTATCAACCTAATCAATCTAATATACTGTGGAGAAAGTAAACTGGCATAACTTTCTGGAGAGCAGAAGGTTAAAAATCTTGAAAACTTTAGAGTCGATTGACCTAATAAATTCTAAGGATTAATCTAATGAAATCATAGATGCACAGAAATATTTATGTAAAACATTAATCACAGTACTATCTGAAAAAGGAAAAAAATTAAAAGCAATCTAAACGTCCAAAAGAAGAAGGATGAATAAATAATGGTATATCCGTAAGATGGAACTCACTGATCCTCACAGATGTACTGTAACAATCATGCTCTACAAGATTATTTAATTACACAAAAAATGTTCAAATGTATGGTATGTAAAAAGATGATAAAAACCATGTGTGTATATGTACACAGAATATGAACGATCCCCATTACGTGTATATGCGTAGACATAATAATTTCTGAGAACTAGGATTATAAATTATTTTATTTTATTTATATTTTTCTGGACTTTTTTTTAAAATACAGAGCTTTGGTAAATAAATGAGAAGTAATAAGTGTTATTTTAAAAACGCTCATTACCAAATCTTGAATGATCAACGAGCATGTCTTCCAATACACTGTTGTAAAAGCAAGTTTGCCTGGCTTTATATTTATTTTAAATGTATTTTAACACCACTTTCAGTGTTAATTTATATATCGGTAACTGATGTTTGCAATGATCACACTAAAGAACAAAAAGACCTTGTGTTTATAAATCTTAAATGCAAAACACAATCATGTTCGTTTGGTTTTTTGTTTGATTTTGTTTTTTATGTAATAGACATATATGTGCCAAGCAGTGTAGAAACCATGGTTTTACAGTTAAGGTATCACTGACCAAAAAAACATTTGTGAGTTTTCACCTTAAATACTAAAACACTACCGAAGTCTTGATCCTCAAACAAAATAATAAAGATCTAGATCCAAATCCCTATTTGAGAGAGGTTAGTTATGAGAACACTCTGGCTTTAAGTCTAAGAATATGTTATAAGAAAGTCAACTGCATATTCTCTTCTTTCAGACATCTGGTCGAGGGTTTATTCAGTGGAAAAATCACCCTCACGCTCAGCAAAAAACTAATACTGTGCTTCAGTTGAAGTTTTCTGGGCTTAGTTCACAATGCCTTTGTGTGTGTGCATGTGTGTGTGCGTGCGTGCATGTGTGTGTGTGTGTGTGTGTGTGTGTGTGTGTCTACATAGAATGATTTTGTCATCATATGAAAACAGGATTGGTCCCCTGAGCTACATCTATAGATACGTACGACATACTCATCAGTCTGAAACATACAACTTTAGTTAAAACTCAGTAAAAATAGAAATTAGTTTCACTCAGAAGAAAAATTAGCTTCTAAAGTACACAATCAAAGAATTTTACAACCAGGTAGGACCTTTGCAGCTACCTAAATCCAGATGCAGATATACTCCACACAAGCCACTCCCCCCCCCCTCCTCCTTCCTATGGTGGATGAATCAGGTGAGTAATGCTGGCCAAGTCCAGCATCTTCCAGACATCTTCAGTGCAGTCACTGCTAACTGATCAGGTTAGGAGAAGGACAAAAGACACGTATTTGCCATATCTGGTCTCATCTCTTATTTTAGTTTCAGACAAACCCATCCAGATCACAGCTAACCGAAGCTGATGCTAGAACAACAATTTCCAGATGTGTTACAGAGTATTCCTGATACTACCTTGCATTCCTTCAGAATGGTTCTCTACATAAAAGACAAGTAGCAAAGTAAGTCCTTTCACATGAACCAAAGTGAACCCTCCCTCAGAAAATAATTCCAATTTGGAGGACACAGATATTCTTCACATTTGAGTTGCATGTGTTGAAAGGCATTTGAAGAGAAAATATGTAAAAGTGATCATTGTTTTAAGACAGCTGGATTATGAACTTTATTATCTTCAATAGTCTCATATTTTGGTTTACTGCACACACACACAAAAAAGACCGGGAAGTGAGGAAATTCACTTAATTTTCTATAGACAAAGCAAAACGTTAGCATTCTCGATTATAAACAGTGTCAGCATGGTGACTCAGAAGATCTGCTCTTCCACTTGTGTTATATGAAGTTGACCTTTTTGGGCCCAAAACTATACCTACAATAGATCTGCTATTTGAAGGAGTATCCTATAGTTCAATTACTGGTTTCCGGTCTTAGCAGTGCCACTGACTACTTAGGAGAAAAGGGACCACTTTCCCCTGGCTTTATTTCACGGGAAGGGACATCAAGGAGCATATGCCTCTAGGCCCCCTTACTCACTGACACCACGCCAGGTAAGAATGATCTACTTCTCCAGCTCGTACTTTAGGGTAAGAAACTACACTTGTCTGCTCTTCTCTTTGGGAGCAGACTACTACAGAGAGCACACTTTCTGCTCATCGCCTCAGTGCTGTCACTTAAAAACTTCTCTTGGATGGAGACACCTGTCGTTTTCCATGCCAGCAGACACTAAGTGGCTTAGTCTAATTTTGGAGTTCAAAATTCAGGAAGGCCACTGTTCCAACAAACCTAAATGGCACCCTCACATCCAGTCTTTAAAAGGGGATCCTCCGATCTCCACCGCTATACTTTTTATCAGGCTATCTCTCAAGTGGTTCAGAATTTATCACAGAAGTGCAATATTGTTCATTAGGCTTCTCAAACTCTAAACCTCCAAAAAAAAAAATAGTAGGTTCAAGAACACAGGTGATCGAGGGTATAGGTCCTCCTCTTTGATCTTTAAGGTTCCCTAAACAGTGTTTTCTGAGTACATACAAATTTTAGTGAGACTTCTGAAATTTCACGTTAGAAAGCATATAATACAGAATACCAGGCTCTTAAAAAAAATGGAGGCTCTTGTAAGGGCATCACCATCCATTCAAGTCTCTTTTAAAGTAGAAATCAGAGGATCAGGTCTAGTGTATTCCATCCCCTTAGACAGCTGGAGTTTCTTCCCTCTCTTCCAGAGACAAATGCCCTTCTGGTTGATAAATTACATTGACTGTTACATATCAATTCCCCATACTACTCAGGTACCACTCTAATCACCCCGCACTGTCACTAGAATACTCTTTGAAAACATAGATTTCATCAGAACCCTGCTCTGCTTAAAGATCTCCAATAGCTTCTTGCAAGCCACCAGATAGAGTTCCAACAATATAACAGATCTTATAAGAATTTTTAATACCCTCACTTCTCATCCTCTTCCTGACATACTCTTTATCAATATCTCCAACAATCTCAAGATCTCAAAGTACTTAAAATGACCAGAATTCCCTTTCATGATCCTCTCATTCATCTTACGAACAACTTAAAGATTGTTCTTTAACATCTTTAACATCTTTAACATCTTTAACAAGATGTAGACCTGACTTCACTTGTGAACTTTCCTGACTGACATAGGTGAAGTTAGGAACAGGAGCTTCTTCCATTCAAGTTCTAGTCTTCTCGATATCATAGCCTGGTGGCCTTAACAAAGTTCCAAGAGATGTCTATAGCTATTACCTAAAAAAAAGGCCTCCTTGGCTTCATACACTGGGAAAAAATTAAACATTACATTTAAAGTGAGTATAATCAGATTAAAGCTACAGATCAGACCTAAGATTACAAAGCAACAATAACAACAACAACAACAAAAAAACTACAAAGCTCAAAATTGGCTAAACTTATTTGGACATTTTTTTTTACAACACACTTATAGACATCCTAAAGAACAGTATTCCATGAGAAACACAAATGTATGAGACCATCTATCCCTTTACTATAAATATTTCATTATGTTTTACTTTTCCCATGAATCTATGAATCCCATAAGCATTATAGCCCACGATCTAGCAAAGAGACTGCCCACATTAGGGATTCAATAGCACTATGAATAAAGAAAATTTATTTTATTTTACTTGTAGTTTAAAATAAAATTAGAGTAAGAACACTAGAATTTCTAATGAGCTACAATTAATGTTACAATTCAACAAACAAAATATTTATCTTTAAATAAACATTGAGAGCATACTTGATTAGAGAAAGAAATCCAAACACATCACCAGATTCTCAATGAGATAAAAGTAAACACCTGGGTGCTATGCATTCACATCTGAATTATGTTTATTTCTATATCTTGAAGGGTGAGGAACTGTTACAGAAGGCAGATTCACATTTCAGTACAATTGCAATAAGGGCATTAGATGGCTCCACAGAGCAGAATGACAATAATTTGCTCAACTTACAGTGGATCAGCTTTACGCTTTTGGCCCTCCTGCATTCTAAATTCTTTTTTTCTGAACTGAAATAGCATTTTCATGAATTTCACTGACTTCTTGTCTCAAGTGTCAACTACTTTATGGGTTATGTTCACTATTTTCCGTGATGTTCTTTTCACGGCTCTTGAGCTGAAATTCAAATGTATTATATACCCCTTCTTGAGTATCCAAATACTAGTATATATATTTTATTAGTGAAGTGCAGTAGAAAAGCGTTAAGGGCAAGCAAAAGAAATGTTTGGCCTAGTGCAGCAGAACTAGGGGTAGGTTTTAGGATAAACCTTTACTTCCCATTCTAGTGTTTAGAACTTCAATGGATGGCTTTGGGGATACTCAATTGACTTCTTATATCAACAAAGTGTACAGCTATAAGTGCTCAAAATAATTTAAATATTCTTTTGGCAGTGAGAAGACAACAGGCTGAAACAAACCACCACTTACCAAGTTGACTAAAATTTTTCCCCAAATTTTCCATTTTTACCAAATGATTCCACACGTCCTAATAGTTTCCTGAAAGCCTTCTATGACAATACTTCTATGTATTGTCTATGTATTGCTATTGTCTATGTATTGCTTCTATGACAAGCCTTCTATGACAATATCCTAGGTCTTTTGCTAATTTCCAAATGCATGCAATTGAGAATTACTGCCAAGATCAGGAACCTTCTCCGTCTTTCTGGATTCAAACCCCTTGGAAATGTCAGATTCTAGGCAACAGATCCCTCCCACCTATGGAATTCTAATGTGCAACCAATTATAACCTAGAATAAGCATCTTCTACCTCTCTGCAAACTGATCTGCAGATATCCACCAATAAGAAAATGAAGGTATAACCTGCTCATATACATGTACAATGGTGACAAAAGCCTAATCTGAGAGGAGCATTCAAAGGCATTAAGGATACCATAATTGATCTTTGTAAGGTTACATTTTTCTGAATTCTAGTATAGAACTCTTTTGTTGTCTTAAATGGGCTTACAGACTTAAGGTTAACTCCTGTTACTTTTTAATATTCTTATTGTTGTTATTGTTGTTGTTATCGGTTTATTGTTAAGCTCCTTTTTCACTAATTAATTAAAGATAACCCAATATTCGGTTACCTCTTCTTAGATAAAACAGAATCAAGCCAGCAGAAAAAGAAAGTAATTGTAACATAGACAAATAGCATGTCTGGTCTTCTTAATCTTTATTTCTGACGTTTGTAATATCTCAAATATAGTTCATGAAGAAGTCATTTCAGTTACAGTATCAAACGGAAGAAAAAATCTACAACCCCACACCCACCCAAAAAAACCTCACAATGCCATATGATTATATGAGGTTTTTTTTTAAATGTTTATTTATTCTTGAGAGAGAGACAGAGTGTGAGCAGGGGTGGGGTAGAGAGAGAAGGAGACACAGATTCTGAAGCATGCTCCAGGCTCTGAGCTCTCAGCACCGAGCCCGATGTGGGGCTCAAACTCATGAGCTTTGAGATCATGACCTGAGCCGAAGTCAGACACCCAACTGACTGAGCCACCCAGGTGCCCCTATATGAGGTTTTAAACTTACTTGGCCAAAATGTAGATTATTATTGGAAGCAAAGTGACAGAAAGAAAGAAATGCCAAATATCACAGTTAAGATTCACTGACCCCAAAGTTTCCTACCAGTAGGCACGTGGGCTTATACAGGATGGAGTTCTGCTAGAACCAAGAAACCTGTTTCTTGCTATACCACAACTCTTTTAAACTTAGAGTATACATACCAAAACCAAGCAACCAACCAACCTGATAGGCTTCCACTTAAGGGAATGTTTACAAATACTGAGCACGAGTATTCTTGAACCTGACTCCCCATCAACAGATCCATACCCATTCTGAAAGCAGAAAGCAGAGAATATATCCAGCAATCTCTAAATTTTGTTACAGTCTGTAGCTTTGCATGATCCCCAGATGTCCAAATTGCCATCCCTTCCTCTTCTCCCCCCCGCCCCCCGCCCCCATCCTCCCACTGAGTTAGTACAAAATAATCTGGATAGTTCTGTGGAATGCAATCTGAAGAACATTACTGCAAATCCGTTTCACACATAGTGTAAGAGATACTTAATATTATATTTAAAAACATTTATATTTGTGTCCATATTTATGACACAATCACCCTGTTCTCACTTGAACCACCTTTAAAATATGTATCCCATCTTTTAAAAAGATAAGAACCATAAAGTGAACCTCTGTAATGTTTCTGCTGTGGAAAGATAAGGTCTGAACTGTGTGGGACAACCTGTTCCTTAGTATGCTTTAAAACCACACTAAGATGTTAACAACCTGAGAGCTAGGTATGAGGCACAGGGAAATTCTTTGTACTATCTTTGCAAGTTTCCTGAAAATCTAAATCTCTTCTAAATTTGTTTGGAGGAGAAATTAAGCCTTTATTTATTTTTTAAAACCAAACCTCTAGGAAAATATAACACAGCCTTAAAATAGCAAACACAGGCTACATTATCATTTCAGTAATAAATTGGTAAAAGACAAGGCCCTTATCTATTCTAAATTTTAAAAGATTATTTGAAGAAAAAAGTTGGGGAAAGCATTTGGTTACTTAGACGAAAAAAAAAAAAGAAAAAAAAAGAAAAAAATACATTAAATTCTACCCCTACCTAATATCATGTGTAAAATAAATTCCAAAAATCCCAAGTGGATTAAAGACATAAACTGAAAAGCAAACTTTTAAAGCTTTTTTCAAAATTTCATTATTTATCTTGAGAGAGAGAGGGAGATGTGTGCTCATGCACACATGCACATGAGGATGAGGAGTAGAGAAAGAATCTCAAGCACGGGATTCAAACTCACGAACCATGAGATCATGACCTGAGATGAAATCTAGAGTCAGATGCTTAACCACCCAGGTGCCCTTAAAACTTTTAGGTGAAAATACAAAAGAAGATATTTATGACATGAGAAAGACTTCTAAAAATGACAGAGAAAGAAGAAATAGCATATCAGTAATTCAGACTACACTAAAATTCAGGGGTGCCTGCATGGCTCAGTCGGTTAAGCATCCGACTTCAGCTCATATCATGAACTCGCGGTTCATGGGTTTGAGACCCATGCCGGCACGTTGCTGACAGCTCACAGCCTACAGTCTGCTTTGGATTCTGTGTTTCCCTCTCTCCCTGCCCTTCCCCTGTTCACAGTCTGTCTCTATCTCTCTCTCAAAAATAAACATTAAAATTTAAAAAAAAAAAAGACTACACTAAAATTCAAAATTCCTATACTATGAGATACCATACACAAAATAAAATTAGAAGTTATAAACTGAGAAAGGATACTGAAAAATTGGTATTCAATACATATTTTAAGAACTCATGAAAACAGTTTTGAGAAATCAACTAATAGAATAATGGGGGAAGATATAAACACAGAACTCACAGAAAAAGAAAATTGAACAGATAACAAAGACATAAGATGTTCCACTTTACTAGTAATCAGAAAAATATATATTAATACAATGAATTCCAGCTTAAATCTATCAGATAGGCCAAGTATTGCTAAGAATGTGGAGGAACAGGAACTGGTGAATGTTGGAAGAGTCAGTATAACCCTCTGAAAAGTAATCTGGGGACAGATTACTTTTGGATCTAAAGTTAAGGATACAATTCTTAAAACCTGACCAGTCCACACAGAGAAAGCCAACATGGAGAAACATTTGCTCCTGTGCATATGTAGATATGTACAAGGATATACACGGCAGCACTGTTTGTGATAGTGATAAAGTAAACAATCTCAATGTCCACAGCTAGAAAATGAATACATTCTGGAAAACACAAACTAACTATGCAGACTAAGTGAACACAAATAAACACAAATTAACTATACAGACTAGTTAACGCATCGATGAAGACAAATCTCAAAATCTTTTATTTGAGAAAAATGTTACCGAAGAGTGCTTTTATTTGATACCATTTACATACAATTCAAACACATAAAATGAAATATCATATTTACATATGTGTTTTAGAAGAATAAAAATGCTTGGTAACTAATTGTCAGCATTATTTTTTAAAAATTTTTTTCCTTCCCCACTTTGTTTTTGGAATCCACTTATACATATATTTCTTGCTACTATTTGTGGTGGCAGTGGTTGATGGTTAGTGGCTTTTCTGAACTAATTGTGAAAGGCCAATATATTCTTTGTGCTCTCTGCTTGGTTAGCTTAGTAGGGAGCTGATAGTTTAGACAAGATTTCTTTAGCCACCTGAAACCAGTAAGTCTCCCAGTTTTTGCAACGAATCTTCAACATCCACCAGGCAGCACACAACTCTGCCTTAGCCTTCGCTTCCAGCTTGCACAGAGCATCAAGGTCGGCCAAAGGTAAGAGCAGATGCCTGTCACAGGTATTTCCTGAGCATGCCCACTGCCCTACATATTTGCACAGGCTTCTAGATCCCCAGGATTATGTCACAGCTTCTTCAAAGCACCCTATGAGCAACCTATTCCCCAGGTATTCCTTTTTGGTTAGTCTATTGTTTGTTCCTATGAAATCTACCACGTCAGGCCCAGGAATGTTTAACAACCTTTGTCTGTAACAAACATTCCTCCCTCCCCCACCCCTACTCACCCAACCCTCCCTCACCCCCCACTTAAAAAAAAAAAAAAAAAAAGAAGGCTGTTAGCACTCCAAGAGTCTGAGTCAGATCAAATCAAGACAATCTACATGAGCAGCGTCTTCCAGAGGATCACTGGACAGGTCAAATAATGACAATTTTGTGGGAATGGGGTTTCAAGAGCACTTCAATGCTATTCTCTCCCTCCAGTGGCTGCCAGGGTGGTAGTTTTCAAGGCCACCATAGAGATGGGGAGTTTGAGGAGGGAGGGTAAGGGAGCACCTTAAAACACCACAAAGTTTGCTGTTCTTACCTGGATTCAGTTGTTTTCCTAGATTAAATGCTTTTATGATTGCTGCAACCTTTCTTTGGTTTATTTCTTTTGTTAATTTTTGAAAAAGCTGACTCTGGCTATTTTTGCCAGTGACTGATGTCATTACACATATATTTGGCCACTGAAGTTATTTCTTGCTTTACTGATGTACCTTTCAGAGGTTTTTTTTCCCCCCAGTCTTTTTTCTCGGTGTTTCATTTTGGTGAGTCTCTATTGCTATGTCTTCAATTTCACTCATCTTTATTTGTCAACTATATAATGTGCAGTTAAATCCATCTAGTGCATTTTTCATCTCAAACATTACATTGTTTATGTCTAGAAGTTTAATGTGGATCTTTGTTTTTTTAGAACTTCCATGTCTCTACCTCATACATTCAGTCTTTTCCTCTAGCATCTCAAACATAGGGAACACAGTCAAAACAACTATTTTGATATACTTGTGCATTAATTCTACCATTTGTATCAATTCAGAGTGAGTTCTGATTGGTTTTTGTTTGGGGTTTTTTTTTTTTTCTCCTCTTTCTGCTTTTTCTCCTGCTTCTTTTTGTATGCTTGGAAATATCTAATTGAATGCCAGATACTGTGAATCAGGTTCTTGGTTGCTGGATATTTTTGTATATACACAAAATTCTTGAGGTTTTTTTTTTTTTTTTTTCTGGTATATGGTTATCTGGAAAATGATCCGTCCAGGTCTTGATTTTAAGCTTTCTTAAGAAGAAATGGGTTTTATTTAGTCTAGGTTTAATTTTTTTTTTAACCCACCAAGAAGGTAAGGCCCTTTCTTTAATACTCTAACCAACACCTATAGAATTAGAGGAGGTTTTCCACTCTAGCTGCTGGGAATAAGTGTTATTCAACACTGGATGACATTTGGGCACTGTTCCCTCCAACCGTGCTTTGGGTATTTTTCTCATTTGCATGCACTGACCTGTCAGTATTCAACTCAATCTTTGCAGAGGAGCCTCTGGAGTTCTCTCCCTGTGCAGCAATTTCTTCTTCATCAGTATTCTGCCCAGTGAACTCTAGCTACCTCAGCTTCCCCAGACTCCCAGCTCTGGCCCTTCACCTCAGTGATAGGGCTGAGCTCTGCCAGGGTTCCACTTAACTGCACCACGGTCTGGTCACTTTCTTCAAGCGAAGCAGAGCTGTTTTGTTCCCACCTCTTAGGGATCACTGATCTTCACCGCCACAGTTTCATACAATTTGTCCAGTTTTGTTCTTTTCTCAAGAAGGAGGATAAATACAATCTTTGTTAGTATATCATGAATGGAAGCAGAAGTCTACTCTTGAAATGCATTTGGATAGACCAACTTTTATTCAACTTCATTTGTTATTTTCAAGCTTTCTGCAGACGGTGCAACTCTGAATAGCATGTACCCAGGGTACGTCACTCCCACTGCCCTGCCCTTGGTGTGCCACTGATCTACATAAAAGCACTGAGGAACATGCAGAGACTAATAGAAAATAACTACATTGTACTAATGAGCTTTCTCAGGAAATAGGTGTTTGTGCTTATCATACTTGATAATGAATGCCAGTCAGCCAAGAGATTTACCGAAACAAAGATCTCAAGAAACATAAATTGGTGGTATGAGAAGACTGGTGTAAACTTCTAATCATTTTCACGGAGCAGAGGTCCGTGAAATACGACCCACGGCCTGTTTCTGTACAACCCACAAGCGACTAATGGTTTTTAATTTGTAAAGGATTGTAGAAGAAAATTAAAATAAGACACAGAATATGTATATATGTGTCCGACATAACCTAAAACATTTGCTACCTGGCCCTTTTAAGAAAAATTGCCTTAACCCTTGATATAGAGAATGAAGGCTAAACAACTCCTGAAATTACACAGTAATATATAAAATAAATGTCATAAACATTTTCTGTGTAAAGTCAGAGAAAAAAATTTGTGTTTCAATGGAAAGCATGCATTTTACAAAGCATACCCTTCGGGGTTAATGAGTTCTAGTTCTGTTACTGGCTTTCAGCTGTTTTGCAACTCTCTGTAACTTACAGTTAAGTGAAATGTAAATTCTGAGCTGACAGATAGTTTTTAAATTGACTTCCTACCCCCTGTGGAAAACTAGGTTTGCTTCCATTTGCAAATCATTCAACATTTCTTTACCTCATATAAATCTGTGCGGTTTTGACTTCCTCTGTACCTATTATTTGGTTCCCACATATGGGTAAATTAAATTTGTTAACACATGTTCATTCTTAAATCTATTTAAAAAAACATAACTTTACCTTTACTCTGAAAATTATTTTTAAAAATTGTTTTTAACATTTATTTATTTTTTAGAGACAGAGCACGAGTGGGGGAGGGGCAGAGAAATGGGGGTGAGGGGCATAGGATCCAAAGCAGGCTCTAGGCTCCGAGCTGTCAGCACCCGACATGGGGCTTGAACTCACGGACCATGAGATCATGACCTGAGCCAAAGTCGGACACTTAACCGACTGAGCCACCCCAGGCAACCCTGAAAATTATCTTTTAACACAGCAAATAAAAATTTAAACTATGAGAGGGAAATGAAGTAAAAAGGATTGGAAATGGTGGGACAGGAAAAACTTTTTCTCTGTTCTCTTAGGTTCTTGACCTGGGTACTACAAATTAAACTGACAAAAGATATATTAACAGGAGAAAAAGGTATACAATTCTTTTTTGAGGTCCTTAAAATGCACAGGGGATTCACAGAAAAGCAGTGAAAACCCAAAGAGTTGATTTGACCTGGGGGGCTTATAAATCATTTTAACAAAAGGCAGTAAATTGTGGAGAAGTGACGAAACAAAAGAAAGGTGGGGGTGGGCTCCTAGGGGTGGCAAATTGTGGGATGATGACAGAAATGTATGACAGACAAGGACAGTTTAGTGAGGTCTGCTATCCAGACTCAAGCCCTCTCCTGTGACAAGAACTGTTCTCATCTTCTTGGTACAGAAAAAGGGAGGGTCACCTTTCCAAATGGATGTTCATTTCACCTTTACAAAGGAAAATTTATGCCCTGCTTTTAGGCAAAAATGGGGAAAGGCAAGGGTTCCCCTGCACCTGCTGTTTCTCAGTTGCCTTCAGCTCAAAATAATCCTTATGCCAATGTGGCATATTTTGGGGTGGCATATTCTAACCCCTTTCAAAGTATACTAATACCCTCACATTTTGTAACAACTTACTAATAACCTCTACCTGATTAAAAAATAATTACATATTATATAAATTAAATTTTTAAAGATCACTACTAAGTATAAATAATGAAGATATACATCATAAAACAAAAACCTACAAACAAGGAAGGACTGGAAACAAAAACTATAACAAAGTAAACTGGCAAAATTAAGATCAAACATTTTTCTCCTAACAGTAACTGTTTACTGAGCAGTCAGTCACTTAAAAATATAAGAATTTCAAAATGGCTTAAAACTAAAGCCAACTATATATTCACAAAAAAAGCTCATTTGGAACAAAGTCACTCAAAAAAGTTGAAAGTAAAATGGCACTTTTTGGAAAAATTCATCCAGTGAAATGAGACAAGAAAAAGAAATAAAAGGTATAAACATTGGAATAACAGCATAAATACTGAAAGGAAAGAGACATGACTATAATTTGCAAACGATATAACTAAAACACAAAAATCAACTGGAAAATGTCAGCAACATTATAATTAAGAAAAGCATCAGACTATAAAATTAATGTACATAAACTAAAAGCTTTCTCATATGTAAACCATAATGACAAAAAAAATATCTAATGGAAGAAAATGTCCTGTTAATGATCATCTCAAAAGTTAAGTCCCACTTAATATTAAGATATTCCCACTGGATTTATAAACTGAATGGATTCTCACTTAGAATAACCTACATATGTTATGGTACTTTTATTTTTAAATATGACAAAAATGTTTAACTTCACAAGGAAGAATAAAATAGAAATTTCTGGATAAAGATAGTGTTGGGGTAGGGTAGCTGGATGTAAGAGAAATTTTAAAGTATTAGAAATACACAATAATTAAGATTGCTTATTACTAGTGTAATAGTAGACTGAAAGATTGATGAAACAAAATGGAGAGTCCAGAAGGATCCAACTCAAATACACACACACACACACACACACACACACACACACACACACACGAAACTTTAGGAGAAGTATACTTCAAACTAGTGAAGAGAGGATGGATTATTTAATAAATGGTATTGGTAAAACATACCATCAGGGGGAAAATATAGAGCTAGATCCTTATTTCATTTCTTTTTTTTTCCCTTTATTTCATTTCTTAGACCATAGTTAAGTTTGCAATGAATCCAAGATTTAAAGGTAAAATTAAAATTACAAAAGCACTAAACAAATAAATTAATCTTCTTAAATGTAATCCTATTCTGCAAAAGACCTTTTGAAAAATGATGTAATACTCAGAAGCAATAACAAAATAAAAATATGTAAATCTGAATACATAATAAATTAGACTAATTATGGCCAAAAAAAAAGAGGATACAAACATATTACTCAAAATTCAATAATGAATTGAGAAAATTATTTATAGTACAGATGGGCTGACAAATGGCTATTGCCTTTAAAGACAAAGTTACAACACACTATGGAAAACATTGATGGACCAATAGAAAAATGAGTCAATTATATAGACATGTACTTCAAGGGAAAAAACACAAATGTCTCAAAAATATGAATAGATGAATTCAAGTCTACTTATATTTAAATAAAACTTGCAATACAAATTAGCATCACCAATCATATCACATTTCAATCAAAATTGAAAAATCAAAAAGAGGTTAGAGTGGGAGAGAGCCAAAGCATAAGAGACTCTTAAAAACTGAGAACAAACTGAGGGTTGGTGGGGGTGGGAGGGAGGGGAGGGTGGGTGATGGGTATTGAGAAGGGCACCTTTGGGGATGAGCACTGGGTGTTGTATGGAAACCAATTTGACAATAAATTTCATATATTGAAAAAAATTGAAAAATCAGTAATGTCTAGTATTGGAGAAGACAGGAGAAAAGCAGTCTCATATATTTGAAGGACAATTTGCCAATATCCAAGGAAATTTAAAACAGTAGTCTTTGGCACCAGAATTATGCTCCTAGGACTTTATCCTACATACTTACATTATAAGTGGACAAAATCTTAAGAACAAAGACAGTGTGTGACGCATTGTTTCCATAATGTAAAATGGGTAAACAGTTCAATAGCCCATAATGGAACACAGATCGATAAATTATAGTAATATTAAAACAGGATAATCTGAAAATAACAGCAAGAGTAAAGCACGTTTATATAATTAACTTATTTGGTGATCACACCAACTCTATGAGATAGACATTAATATCATCCACCATTTTAAGCATAAGGAAAGTGAGACACTATGATGTTAAGTAACTTGCCCAAGGTGTCACAAATAGTAAATGCTGGAACTGGGGTTCCACCTCCACACTATAGGTCGGTCGAGATACTATGCTTTCAACCACAATAACTAATATTACAATATATCTTAAGGTGAAGGTTCAGGTTGCCAAATACTATGTGTGGGTGTGCACAGGCCTGTGTAATATTTTCATATGAAAAAGTATATACATATACAAAATTTATAAAACAATACAAAGGAAATTTATCAGTAGTTCTTCTGGAAAATGAGACTCTACAAAATATTTATTTTTGCTTTATAGTTTTCTGAATTGTTTGAATGTTTGAAAAGTGTGATTTTTTCAAAAATCAATGTTTTATCTATTTTATCCACTAGTTTTCCTAATCAGACAATTTTAATTTTTATATTTCAAAACTAAAGGAAAACTAAATGTCTAGAAATATCAAGGCACTAAAGAAATCAAAAGGGCATAAATAATTCTTTTAAGTTATTTTGAGAGAGAGAGAGAGAGAGAGAGAGAGCGAGCACGCACATTCACAAGAGCGAGTGGTAGAGAGGCGGAGAGAGAGGGAGGTAGAAACTCCAAAGCAGGCTCCACGCTGCCAGTCAGGAGCCCGGTGTGGGGCTCCATCTCACAACTGTGAGACCATGACCTGAGCCTAAACCAAGAGACCCTCAACCAACTGAGTCACCCAGACACTCCAGGGCATGATTAATTTCTTTATTAGTAAAGAGGAAAGAACAAAAAGAAATAAAACAGTGCTATATACTAAAGTACAGAGATACATGCTTTCACTTATAACATCTCAATTTTATTTAATTTGAGATTTATCAGGATCCATAAAAATAAACTGTTACTGAATTTGAGATATATTTACACAAGGGGACCTCGTATGTAATTAGTTTTGAACTGGTATCCAAAACATACATCATGTTAATCTTCAACTAAGATTTCACTGGCCTTGATTAAAAGACTTCTGTATTCAAGGGACGCCTGGGTGGCTCAGTTGATTGAGCAGCCAACCCTTGATTTTGGCTCAGGTCATGATCCCACAGTTTGTGGGACTAAGCCCCACATAGAGCTCTGTACTGACAGCATACACCCTGCTTGGGATTCTCTCTCTCTCCCTCTCTCTGCCCCTCTCTGCTCACACACACACACACACACACACACACACACACACTCTCTCTCTCTCTCTCTCTCTCTCTCACACACACACACACACACACACAAAAAATAAATAAACAAATAAAAAAGATTTCTGTATTAAAAAAACTATACCATGTATTCTGAGATAGAGGGTTGAAGAGGTTCAGGATATGCCAGTCTAAAATATGCCACATGGGCATAAGGATTCTTTTGCATTGAATAAGTAGATTGCTTTGGGTAGTACTGACATTTCAACAATATCTGTTCTTCCTATCCAGGAGCATGGAATTTTTCCATTTTTTTTTGTGTGTCTTCTTCAATTTCTTTCATAAGCTTTCTATAGTGTTCAGTGTATAGATTTTTCACCTCTTTGGTTATATTTATTCCTAAGTATTTTATGGTTTTGGTGCAAGTGTAAATGGGATCGACTCCTTTCTGTTGCTTCACTGTTGGTGTCATAAGGATTCTTTTGAACTGAAGGCAACTGAAAATCAACAGTGAGGGAAGAGTTCTCTGCCCTTCCCTTATCCACCGAAAAGCAAGGCAATAAGTTTCCCTGTGAAACTGGTGCCACTAAAAGATGATGCACCAAATTAAATTACCTGCCATATGATTTGGAAAAGAAGTTTCATGTGCTGACACTTATATGTAGCCTTCCAGAATGACATAATTTTACATAAGAAGACATAAAATTTTATGGACTAAAAAAAAATCACTGTGTGAAGCTTGATAAGCAGTATCAGAACTAAGTTGCACTTTCAAACAGTTTCTGATTCCAGTGTATTTTTTGGAATAGTTTACAATTGTGACCCCATGTGGGTTTGGTGATGTTTCTGAATTTCTAACCAAACAAGTGACTAGATACTCTGATAATCCTGGGTTTATGTTTTTAGTTTAGTTTTATTTATTTGTTTTTTCCTTGAGTAGAGCTATCAAAATATTTTGATATTTGAAAAGATTTGAAAAGCTAAATATTTTCATGTCCTCCTGCCTGGCCTATGCATGTAACAGTCCACTTACCCATCACTATCATTACAGCATTCTGGGCCATGGTGAAAAGGAACAGGTAAATGCAGTAGATCCTAGAAATGCACCTTTAACCCATTCAGCTCTCAAATTGCTTTAAGCAGCATAAAAGACACGTTTTCATGTAGACCCTCCAAATAAGAAGTGTACTAAGCATTAGGAAAAATATTTGGACAGTCTTAATTATGATATCCTTAAAACTTTTAATGATGGTTTCTATTTTATTACTTTTCACAGAAAATGGACTTTGAAGATGGAAGAAATTATTTACGAACATATCTTTGTAGTTCTGGCAGAAGACCATTTCAGGAGCTTTCATAAAGATGGCACTGAAATTCTGTTGATCTATAATTTCAATGGTTAACACCAAAATCAGGGGAGGATTGAAAAAACATTTTTAGTCATTTTGCCTTTACCCTCCAAGTTATCTCTTTAATTAATCCCAATGAATACATTAATGTTCCTATTCTGACACTAAAGTACAAAAGAAATTCTATGAGAACATGTAACACAAGGCTATATATTTCATAAGCCTTTTTACCTTGTAATCATTTTTAAATGAAATTTCAAATGTTTTTGGTACACAAGATTCTGTTCAAAGTCAAACACAGAAAATGGCCTGTATTATTTTGGAAGAATTCTGTCATCTTCTCATTGGGAAAAAGTAATCCAAGTTTTGAACTAAGCCTGCCATTGAAATACATATACTGAAAATGTTTAAAGAAAGTCAAATCCAAATTTAATCTTACATTTTATATATGTCTTTATCTTTATATGTAGCTATAATTATAACAATATTATTTCATACCAACCCTGAAATGACAAAATTATTAACTATATATTTTCCTTTTAATGAGGCAAAAATTGTACATATTCTACAAATATTTTTTTATAAATTTTTTTGACGTTTATTTGTTATTAAGAGACACAGAGTATGAGCAGGGGAGGGACAGAGAGAGGGGGAGACACAGAATCCAAAGCAGGCTCCAGGTTCAGAGCTGTCAGCACAGAGCCCAACACGGGGCTCAAACTCACCGTGAGATCATGACCTGAGCCAAAGTGGTACACTCAACCAACTGAGCCACCCAGGCACCCCTCAAGTTCTTCTTTTTATCTCTGGTGCTTTAGAATTTCACAATTATAAGCCTTGTTGAAAGCTTTTTCTTTACTGCATTTAATAAACCTTTATGTCTCGATATTCACAGGTTGTAACTCTAGGAAAATCTCCTTGTATTATTTATTTGATAATTTCTCCTTCCTTTTCCTCTGTTCTCTAATTTTCTGAACTCCTGTTAGTTGGATGTTGGACCTCCTGGATTACCTTCAATATTTTTTCTCTCCTATCTTCCATATCTACTTCTTCCACTTCTTTGGGAGATTTCTTCAACCCTATCTTCAAAAACCTATTGAATTTTAAAGTATCCACCATCATTTTTACTGTCCAAAAGCTCCTTCTTGTCCTGTATCACTTTATTAGAACACTTTATTCTTGTTTCATGGACACACTGTCTTACATTACTTATCATATTTTTAAATTAAGTTTCCTTCCCCTTCCTGCATTATCTCCACTCTCTTCTACTCCCAATTTTTGTTTCTTTGACTGATTATCTACCCATGATGTTT
Source organism: Leopardus geoffroyi (assembly GCF_018350155.1). NCBI lineage: Eukaryota > Metazoa > Chordata > Mammalia > Carnivora > Felidae > Leopardus > Leopardus geoffroyi. The sequence continues at coordinate 98,586,489 of NC_059331.1, read as the reverse complement.
GGCTCTACACACTTAGAACTGGTGACTTAAAACAACAGAAATGTATTTTCTCACAGTTCTGGACACTACAAGTCCAAGATCAAGGTGTTGGCCAGTTTAGTTTCATCTGAAGCCTCTCTCCTTAGCTTCTACACAACCACCTTCTATCCGTATCTTCATAAAGTCTTTTCTGTGTGTGTGTGTGTGTGTGTGTGTGCAAGTGTGTGTGTGTGTGCGCACCAGCACATGCACACATGCACACACACGTGCACATGCACACATGCATATACTTGGTATATCTCTTTGTGTGTCCAACTTCCTCTTTTCATAAGGACACCAGTCAGATTAGATTAGGAACCACCTTAATAGCCTCATTTTAACATAATCACCTCTTAAAAGGCCTTATCTCTAAATTGAGTCAAATTCTGAAGCACTGGGGGTTAGGGCTTCAACATACTAATTGGGGGAGAGGGGACACAATTTCAGCCCACAACACTATATTTATGTAAAGCTGACTGGAGTGTGATCTCAAGGTGCATTTACAAAGTGAAAACCCAGCTGTCTAATTGGATGATTTCAATTATCACCTAGAATTTTCCTTTGGCATAGGAAGTTTCTCAGAGAGGAATCCTGAGAATCCTGTTGTTCCCAACAGGAGGGAAGGAGACTTGTAATCTTACTATTCAGCCTGCACATATTTGGTTTTCCTCAAATTCTTTAGGTGGGAAGATTCTTATCTTCTCCTAATAATGAAAAGGAAGAATAGAACTAAGTGCACAGTTAGGGAGAAGATCTACTCCTCTTTCATACCTTCAAACAAATCTCCTGATCTTATGCCACTGCACATTCCAATCTCTAGAGGTACCTAGAGTCTCTCAATTTTTTATATTTTCAATGGCTCTTCATTTCTTTATGTGGGTCCAAGTTTCCCTCTGGTATCATGCTCCTTGTGTTTAAAGGACTTCTTTTAACACACTGCACCACAAGTCTACCAGTAATGAATTCTCTCAGTTTTTACTCTCCTTAAAAGGTTTTTTCCACCTCTGTTTTTGAAAGATATCTTTACTAAGTGTATAATTTGGGGCTGCCAAGTTGTATTCTGTCCAGTACTTTTTTAAAAGTTTCATACCTTGTCTTATATTTTGCATAGAAAACTCTGAAAAGAGTTCTACTGAAATTCTTACCTTTGTTGCTATGTCTTGTCTTTTATCTTTTTTTCCATCTGCAAGATTTTCATTTACCCTTTCACTTTCGGCAATTAGAATAAGATGTGCCTACATGGATTTTCTTAATATTTATCCTATTTGGGAATTTCTGAGCCTCTTGGAACCACCACTTAATATATTTTGTTAATTTTGGAAAGTTCTGGCCATTATCTCTTCAAATATTTCTTCTTACTCCATGCAATGGAGCAATGATTCAGTAGTAACTAATACTGTGTTTGCAACAACTTTATAAAACATAAGTAGTACAAATAATAATAACAGACTTTACTTTAAAAGAAATTCTGGGGTGCCTGGGTAGCTCAGTTGGTTAAGCGTCCAACCTCAGCTCAGGTCATGATCTCATGGCTCTTGAGTTCAAGCCCCCCCTCAGGCTCTGTGCTAACAACTCAGAGCCTAGAGCCTGCTTTGGTTTCTGTGTCTCTCTCTTTCCCTCCCCTTCCCCTGTTCACACTCTGTCTCTCTCTCCTTCAAAAATAAATAAACATTAAAAAATTTTAATTAAGGGGCGCCTGGGTGGCTCAGTCGGTTGAGTGTCCGACTTCGGCTCAGGTCATGATCTCACAGTTCGTGGGTTCGAGCCCCGCATCAGGCTCTGTGCTGACCTCTTGCTCAGAGCCTGGAGCCTGCTTCAGATTCTGTGTCTCCTACTCTCTATGCCCCTCCCCCAGTCACTCTTTGTCTCACTTGGTTTCTCAAAAATAAATCAGTGTAAAAACAAAGTTTTTAATTAAAAAATAAATAAATAAAAGAAGAAATTCTGTTGAATGTATAAAGTTAAACAATGTAAGAAATCCAAGTTAACTATTACCAAAGATAAGTAGATCTCAAGTCCCTGTTTTATACTAAATTTTGTAATGACCTCTTTACTTTCTTGAAATGAACTCACATGAGAAAACCTACCCCTACACATAATTTCAAAATAAATAGTATGCCTATTTAAAATATAAAGGAAAAATAAGAATATAATTTATGATAAAATAATACTGTCTTTCATTATAAATATACATCAAACTCAAGTATACTAGAAGACAAATCTCCATAATTTTCCACAACTCTTCTGATAACAACCATTCATTTATGCATTTGGCTCTTTTGTAGTTTTAAGAAAACTGTGATTATAATGTCTATGGCAAGCCCAAGTAACTTTGAATATGTAAACTTATCAAACCAAACTTTATCTTACGCACACATGAGAATCTGTGGTGAATCAGCAAATACAGGTCAAATGTACCTTTAACAGAGTGAGGCATGTATCTCAAGGTTGTACACAATTAGTTTGTGAAGTGAGACCTTCTTAGAATCAATAATGGAATTGCTTTCTCTTTCATCGAAATATTCTATCAGTGACACTTTTCCTAATCACTCCCTAGAGGCCTCTTAGGGTCACAATCCACTGACTTTCTACTATGAAAGTGCATTGACACGACTCAGGATAGAAGTTTCAACGGCTCAGATAACCACTTTTGCTCTTTTTCACATTAGACTTTCAACTCTGCTTCATCGTAACGCCACTCTATCTGACCACTCAGTTTGCAATGGAAGTTTATTTCAACAATATTTGCAAGACAGCAGCTGCAGCCCTGCAGTCCCCCATCTGCCATCAAACACCCACAGTCACTACCGCTACCAAGCAACACTCCCCCTTTCATAAATGGAGAAACAGAGATATAAGTGCTCTGTGACAGCAAAGCCTGTTGTGGTTATTTTTCTTTGAAACAATTAGTAGCTCTGATAGAAGCAAAAAAATAAAATAAAATAAAATAAAATAAAATAAAATAAAATAAAAGGCAGAGAGGGGTAACAAACATACAGTTTTATAATTGTACTGTGACAATCATAACTGAAAGTGAAGCAAACCCTCACCCACCTAGGAGCTGAGCACCTTCTGTTTGTAGAAGCAAGCAGCACCTGCGAAGTTGGGGTTTGCAACTCCCTTCTCATACCCTCTCCAAAGTTAATTACCATGTGCTTTTCATCAAAACAAAAGGTAAAAGAGTCTGAAGATACTGGATTTTGAATCTGTACAGTAACAAAGTCTTAAGCAGGTTCATCAGGGAAATTGGTCTGTAATTCTCCTATTTAGTGGAGTCTTTTGCCTGCTTTTGGAATCAAGGTAATGCTGGCCTCATACAATGAGTTTGGAAGTTTTCCTTTCATTTCTATTTTTTGGAACAGCTTCAAAAGAATAAGTATTAACTCTTCTTTAAATGTTTGGTAGAATTCCCCTGGGAAGTCATCCAGGCCTGGACTCTAATTTGTTGGGAGATTTTTGATTACTGATTCAATTTCTTTACTGGTTATGGGTCTGTTCAAATTTTCTATTTCTTCCTATTTCAGTTTTGGTAGTTTATATGTTTCTAGGAATTTGTCCATTTCTTCCAGATTTCCCAATTTGTTGGCATATAATTTCTCGTAATATTCTATTATTGTTTGTATTTCTATGGTGTGGGTTGTGATCTCTCCTCTTTCATTTGCGATTTAATTTATTTGGGTCCTTTCCTTTTTCTTTTTGATCAGTCTGGTTAGAGGTTTATCAATTTTGTTAATTCTTTCAAAGAACCAGCTCCTAATTTTGTTCATCTGCTCTACTGTTCTTGTTGTTTTCTATATCATTGATTTCTGCTCTAATCTTTATTATTTCCCTTCTTCTACTGGTTTTGGGCTTTATTTACTGTTCTTTTTCAGCTCCTTTGGGTGTAAGGTTAGGTTGTATTTTGAGACATTTATTCCTTGTTTAGGAAGGCCTGGATTGCTATATACTTCCCTCTTATGACCACTTTTGCTGCATCCCAAAGGTTTTGGACTGAAGTGTTTTCATTTTCTTGGTTTCCACAATACTAGCAAATCGAATTCAACAGTACATTAAAAAAATTATTCGCCACAACCAAGTGAGATTTATTCCTGGGATTCAGGGCTGGTTCAATATCTGCAAATCTTTCACATCACATCACATTAATAAAAGAACGGATAAGACCCACATGATCCTCTCAATAGATGCAGAAAAAGCATTTGACAAAATACAGCATCCTTTCTTGAAAAAAACCCTCAAAAAAGTAGGGATAGAAGGAACATACTTCAACATCATAAAGGCCATAAAAGACCCACAGCAAATATCATCCTCAGTGGGGAAAAACTGAGAGCTTTCCGCTTAAGGTCAGGAACACGACAGGGATGTCCACTCTCACCACAGTTTTTCAATATAGTACCAGAAGTCTTAGTCTCAGCAACCACATAATAAAAACAAATAAAAAGCATCCAAATAGTCAAGGAAGAAGTCAAACTTTCACTCTTCTCAGATGACATGATACTCTACGTGGAAAACCGGAAAGATCCCAACAAAAAACTGCTAAAACTGATACATGAATTCAGCAAAGTCGCAGGATAGAAAATCAATGTCAGAAATCGGCTGCATGTCTATACACCAATAATGAAGCAGCAGAAAGAGATATCAAGGAATTGATCCCATCTACAATTGCACCAAAACCCATAAAATACCAAGAGATAAACCTAACTAAAGAGGCAAAAGATCTGTATGCTGAAAACTATAGAAAGCTTACAAAAGAAATTGAAGAAGAACAAAGAAATGGAAAAACATTCCATGCTCACAGATTGGAAGAACAAATATTAAAATGTCAATACTACTCAAAGCAATCTACATATCCAATGCAATCCTATCAAAATACCACCAACATTCTTCACAGAGCTAGAACAAACAATTCGAAAATTTATATGGAACCAGAAAAGACCCCAAACAGACAAGGTAATGTTGAAAAAGAAAACCAAAACTGGAGGCATCACAATTCTGGACTTCAAGCTGTATTACAAAGCTGTAATCATGAAGACAGTACGGTACTGGCACAAAATCAGACACAGAGATCAACAGAACAGAATAGAAAACCCAGAAATGGACCCACAAATGCATGGTCAACTAATCTTCAACAAAGCAGGAAAGAATATCCAATGGAAAAAAATAGTCTTTTCAGCAAACGGTGTTGGAAAAACTGGACAGTAACATGCAGAAGAATGAACCTGGACCACTTTCTTATACCATACACAAAAATAAATTCAAAATGGATGAAAGACCTAAATGTGAGACAGGAAACCATCAAAATCCTAGAGGAGAACACAGGCGGCAAAATCTTTGACCTCAGCCGGAGCAACACCTTACTAGAAATGTCTCCAGAGGCAAGGGAAACAAAAGCAAAAATAAACTATTGGGACCTCATCAAGATAAAAAGTGTCTGCACAATGAAGGAAACAATCAACACAACTAAAAGGCAGCCTAAGGAATGGGAGAAGATATTTACAAATGACATATTGATAAAGGGTTGGTATCCAAATATAAAGAACTAATCAAACTCAACACCCAAAACACAAATAATCCAGTGAAGAAATGGGCAGCAGACGTGAACAGATACTTTTCCAAAGACATCCAGATGGCTAACAGACACATGAAAGGAAGCTCAACATCACTCATCATCAGGGAAATACAAATCAAAACCACAATGAGATATTACTTCACACCTGTCAGAAAGGCTAAAATGAACAACTCTAGAAACAACTGATGTTTAAGAGGATGCAGAGAAAGGGGAACATTTTTGCACTGTTGGTATGAATGCAAACTGATGCAACCACTCTGGAAAAACAGTATGGAGGTTCCTCAAAATTTTAAAAACAGAAACTACCCTATGACCCAGGAATTGCACTACTCGGTATTCATCCAAAGGATACAAAAATGCTGATTCAAAGGGGCACATGCACCCCAATGTTTATATCAGCACTACTAACAATAGTCAAATTATGGAAAGAGCCCAAATGTCCATTGACTAATGAACAAATAATGAAGATATGGTTCATATATACTATGGAATATTACTAAGGGATCAAGAAGAATGAAATCTTGCCATTTGCAACAACATGGATGGATCTAGAGTGTATTATGCTAAGTGAAATAAGTCAGTCAGAGAAAGACAAATATATGATTTCACTCATATGTGGAATTTCAGAAACACAACAGATGAACATAGGGGAAGAGAAGGAAAAATAAGATAAAAACAGAGAGGCAGGCAAACCATAAGAGACTCTTAAATACAGAGAACAAACTAAGGGTTGTTCAAGGGGAATTGGGTGGGGGAATGGGCTAAACAGCTGATGGGCATTAAGGAGGGTACTTGGGATGAGCACCTGGTGTTATATGTAAATGATGAATCACTGGGTTCTACTCCTGAAACCATTGCTACGTGCTATGTTAACTAACTTGGATTTAAATTAAAAAAAAATTAGAATAGAAATAGCAATAATTATAAAATACCATTATACCACTTTTAGTGGTATTAACCAAAGTATGAGAGAAGTGAAAATATTAGAGAAATAATACTTTCAGACTAGAATGGGAAAAAATTGGAGGTTTGAATAAAATCTAAAGTACTCATTTATAATTAAGAAGCCACTGGGTCTAGGGCACTTGGCTGGATCTGTCAGTAGAGCATGCAACTCATGATCTTAGGGTTGTTAAGTTCAAGCCCCATGTGGGTTGTAGAGATTGCTTAAAAATAAAATCTTAAAAAAAAAAGCGTCTTAAGCAGTATGCTCCACTCACCCTAAAAAGTCACCTAATTCGTTCCCCTGACTCCAAGCACCCTGGTCAGCTGTGCAAAGGAGGATCTCTTCTATCTTCAAGATATACGTAATTGCCCTTGCCAATTTTTTTGAGAATTTTCTTCTCAAAGGAAAATAAGAACCAAAACAAGTATCAGAGAACACAAGCTAATAAGACATTCTTCAATTAAATTGCCTTGGTGGTTTAATTTTAAAAGAATTTGGGGTCTTAGCATAGCATATTTTCCCGATAATCCAGGTTTGTTCAAATCATGAAAGTATTTTAATCAAATTCTATATTCATTAGCCTAGTATGTCACTGTTTTTATTTTAAGGTACATTACGAGCCATTTTCAGGTACACTGTTCTGTATAAATAAAGTTTTATTTTCTCCTGAGTAACAGCCGGATTGCTCTACATTATGTCGCTAATAAGGACAAAGCCACAACTTACTAAACACCATTCAAAAATGATAACTCATATTTTTAAAGATCTGTTGTATTTTTTACTTACTTTATCACATAACTGATAGCCTTCCAAACTGTAGTTATTAATATATCACAGAATTTTTGCCTATTCACTTCATATTTTTATAGATATTTCATACATGTTTAAAACTTCCTATAGATTTCCACAGAGAACTTCCCATTGGTGGCATTTTGTGTTAAACACAGCACACAAGGCCAGGAAGGCAAAGAAAGCCAGAAAATTGCAGGTGTTTGTTTGTTTGTTTGTTTGTTTGTTTTGGCCCAAGTGTTTTCATTGTCTGGACCTGGCACTCCCATTATAAGGCAAATTATTTTTTTACTTGCATGTTATAAGAGGATTCTGTTGTAATAAGTTTATATCTCAATATACATCACATACTTAAAGCAAGAGGTAAAATTTCTTTTTTTTTTTTTTTTTAAGTAAGCTCTACACCCAACATGGGGCTTGAACTCATGACCCAAAATCAAAAGTTGCATGCTCTACTGACTGAGCCAGCCAGGTGTTCCCCAGGAGGTAAAATTTCTATCTGTACACCTCATCACTACTCCATATCCCAGCGACTCCTACTGGCTCCCAACCTTCCTGGGTTAACTACCCCATAAACTAGGAATATCTGCTAGCCTAACCACTGTACGTTAATAGTCTGAATTACACTGGGGTTAATGGATATTCACATTCACTAAGAAGCCTCATCTGGAGAGTATACAGTATGTATGAGCGGACTGCCGCATGGTACAAGTGTATTATGTTAAAGTTATATCTAAATTGGAATACGAATCCCCTATGGCCAGTCTGAACCAGTCTGAACCAGTCAAGTTTGTATGGGGCAAAAGTGTCAACTTTCTGTGGGTACAGAACCACACTTAGATGATGCCAGCATCTAAATCTAACTATAGCTTGTGGGGGAAGTTTGGGTGCTTCTGACCTTCTACCTTTAACTATGGTACCCCATATCTTAATTGTGGTACGTAATAAAGCAAGACTGAGTGATTCCACTATCTCATTCATGTAAACACCTGATCTCAGTTTACAGTCTACTCACGAAAGACCTTCTCATTAGGCAGTGGTGAAGGGGGCATGGCCTGGGTGATAACAGGTCATGGCAGCTTCACCTTTCTTTTACGTATCTGCTCTTTATTAGTTAGCAACCAAGTTCAATTCCTAATGTGTACCTTAAACCTTGCTCCATAAGGCCAATTTATATAACTCTCCAAAACTCTGTGCCACTTTCTTGCCAAACTGCGCAGCTGCCTCAAAATCCCACTGTAGAGCAGGAGGTGTCCTATGTGAGACCTTCTGCCGACCCAGGGCATGTATGTGTCTTATATTTGTGTGGTAACAACTCAGATACGTGGATTTCAGTTTCTCAGGTAAACCTGGATGTGTAACAGGCTAAGCTTTAGCCTTAATAAGGCCTGAAGGCACCATGGTACTTACAGAGCTGGTGTTTTAATGTCAGACTCATACCCTCTACTGTATGGGAAAACTGGGGATGGTGAGCTTTAGAGAATCATCAGTCTATATGCTGGGGTTTTTCCATTTCCAGGACTATTTCCAACTTGTCTGTTAGATCTCTCTCAGACTGTAGCTCTTCCTGCACCTTAACCCTTTCCCACATCAGAGGCAAACGTCTCAGTCACACACTGTTCAGAAACTCCTTGATGTTCCTGTATCCCCTCCCACTCTTGTAGGACAAGAGCCAAAGGGCTAAAAGGGCATTGACATCAGGATCCAAGATCTCCACAATCTCAAAAGGACACAGTGCACATTGGGAATGAAGGAAACCAAATAAAATTCAAATTCAAGTTCAAGTGGTGGAGTTTTTTGTTTGTTTGTTTGTTTTTGTTTTTTTGTTTTTTGTTTTGTTTTGTTTTGTTTTTGAGAGAGAGACAGAGACAGAGAGACAGAGACAGAGACAGCACAAGCAGGAGAGGGGCAGAGAGAAAGAATTCCAAGCAGGCTCTGCGCATGGTCAGTGCAGAAACCGACACAGGGCTCAAACACTGGAAACCATGAGATCATGACCTGAACCGAAATTAAGAGTCGGACACTCAACAAACTGAGCCACCCAGGCGTACCTCAAGTGGTGAAGTATTTGAGCTACAAAATTATTTTGTGGGGGCTAATACATCACAAAATATTTTGTCCTCAAAACCGACACCTGATGTATAAAAATTCTGTCATGTTCAACCACATATAAATTGCCTTATGTTTATGTTATGTTCTAGGATTAACATATATAGAAAGATGAATTAATAAAATATGAACTTGGGTGCTCAGGCCATGGTCTATTTGGGGATGTATGCTTGGGCAGTTTAATCATAGTCACATAGCATACTGGCTCAAGGCTCTGTAAATTCTGGGCTGAGAACCTAGTCCCCATTATACATTGTTACTTTCTTGTATTTTAGAGAGAGTGGGATTTTCATAAGGATTAAAAAGCCGCTGTGAAATCATATGGTATGTGTCTTTCTCTGACTTACTTCACTTAGCATTATTCCCTCTAGGCCCACCCATGTGGATTTAAGAAACAAAACAAAGAAAGAATAAAAGACAAACAAACAAAAAACCAAACTTTTAAATACACAGAACAAAGTGGTGGTCACCAGAGGGGAGGCGGGTGGGAGGATGGGTGAAATAGATGAAGGGGATTAACAGGTATAAACTTCCAGTTACAAGAAAAGTAAGTCACACAAAACAGAAGAGACTCATAAATATGGAGAACAAGTGGAGGGTTACTGGAGGGGTTGTGGGAGGGGGGATGGGCTAAATGGGTAAGGGGCATTAAGGAATCTACTCCTGAAATCATTGTTTCACTATATGGTAACTAATTTGGATGTAAATTTTTAAAAAGAAAAAAAGAAAATTACAGAAAAAAAAAAAAAAAGAAGAAAAGTAAGTCCAGAGATGAAAAGTACAGTACAGGGAATACAGTCAATAAAATGGTAATAACATTGTTTGGTGATGAATGGTGACTACACTTACCATGGTGAGCACTGAGTAATGGATACAACTGGTGAATCATTATGTTGTACACTTGAAACTATTGTAACAATGTATGTTAATTACATGTCAATAAAAAAAAAAGTTACCATGCTAGATTTCTCTGGCATTTTATAAAAAGAAAATGAAAGGATAAGCAAGTAACTAATAAGAATGGCTATTTACAAGTGAGGTAAAAGGGAGAGAAGACAGCTAGGATGATTGTGAAATGAATCTTAAATATACCTTTTTATAAAATGTTGATTATTTTTAACCATGCAATGTCACCTATAAAAGTAAAGAAAAAGAGTGAAAAATAGTTAGGATGGTAATTAGAAATGAAAAAAATATGGAGCTGACAGATGAGTAACGAGAGTTTGAAGAATGCCTCTTTGTTGTGAGAACCTTCCCTTGACCCCATCCTTTTTCTCCCCGCCACCTTGGTAAAGCCAACTCTCCAATCCTTTTACTTGACCTCTTACTGCAGCTTCAACACATTTGACTATTCCCTCCTTGAAATGTTCCTTTGCCCTGTCATGACACCTTCCCTGTCTTCTTCCCACTTCTCCGGTAACTGCTTCAATCTCTTTTTCAGACACCTCCGTTCTAACCAAAGGCTAAATAAAGACCATATTTCTGACAACTCCGTGGGAGGCCCTCTTCAGTTCTCCATTTACACTCTGCCTTTGAGAAAAGTCTCATTTACAAGGCTGGATCTATCTCCAGCCCAAATGTATCTATCATCTTAGATACTGTTCTCCTTCTAGGAAAAACATCTTTGCATTTTCTACCATACTCAGTATAACATTTAATATCTAGTAATGGATCCATTTGTAGTCCAGTTCATTATTTTAACTTAGCCTAAATCATTCTTCTTTACTTATATGCCAACTAAATTGTCCAGCTAAAGACAGAACTTTGGAGAAACAAATCTCCAGAAGAACAAAAAATCTTTTTTCTTTCTTTTTAAACAAATCCTTAGAGTTTCATTTAAGGTGACTTAAGAACAAAACTGTCGTCAATTATTTCTAGCACTTATTCACATTCACTTTGAGCTTACTAATAGTCAGAATCTCTGGGTACATACTTGAGAATACATGTTTCCAAATGTTCTCCACAAATTTCTAGTGCTCAGATAGGTTCAAAACCATTTCTCTATGTCTCTAATTGGCAAATATGGTCACTCCAATTATTCAGAACAAAGCCTTTCTAATTCCTGATCTACCACCCATAACTAACGTACAAAATGAGAAGAATGGATGATTAAAATGGAGGTAAGTGAAGCAAATTTAAGAACAATTGTTCGATTTAATTAACTTTTCTTCAGTGCTATGCTAAAAGGTATAGGAAGATGGAATCAAATGGATTTTGTTACAAAGAAAGTCATTCCAAGTAGAAAATTGCATAAGTGGAAGGCATAAAAATGAGTAAGTAAAGAAGATTATTAACAAATGAGTCTTTAAGGGAGGATTAGAAAAAATAAAACACAGGGGTGGTTTTCCAAGTTTTAGAGGTCGTCCAAGTTGTCTGTATTTATTTCTTTAATGTACATAAAATTCATCTGCCAGTTCCTCGTTGGGAAAAATGCCTCAAGTTCATGGAGCAAACCCATATTAAACCTCTCTACCATGACCATAATTTCTTATAAACCACCCCAGAGAGGTAGAATAGTCCACATCTGCACTAAATGAGAAACAAATCACCAGTATTTGATGTTGCACTAAAAGTAAGGTAGTTGCTTACTAAGCTATAGCATTTTGGCTGAATGAATTATTCTATTACTACAGAGACTTTAAATTTTCCCTGTTTAGTTTTCTTTTCTGTATTCTTTGCTTTTCTCCATAGTCAGAAAAAAAATCAAAATCACAGCTACAATTTTTGGCATATATAAAACAGCTGTGGCTGAATGACGTAGTGTTTGAAGTCCCCCAAATGATGTGAGTGTAAACACTGAATTTCTTGAGAACAAACAGCAGAAGAAAGAAAGAAAGAAAGAAAGAAAGAAAGAAAGAAAGAAAGAAAGAAAAAGGAAGGGAAGGGAAGGGAAAGGAAGGGAAGGGAAGGGAAGGGAAGGGAAAGAAAGGAAAGGAAAGGAAAGGAAAGGAAAGGAAAGGAAAGGAAAGGAAAGGAAAGGAAAGGAAAAGCAAGGCAAGGAAAGGAAAGGAGAAAAGAAAAGGATAGAGAGAGAGAAAGGAAGGAAGGGGTCAGGGAAAGAAGGAGGAAGAAAGGAAGAAAGGAAAAAATAAAACTCAGCATGAAAGCCAAACATATTCCCTGATGTGGCTTTTGATGAGGTCATAAATTACTCTTTTTCTTTTCTAAGTGAAGTCTCCAAACAATAGGTGTCATAAAGACAGATCAAAATTCAACATTTTTTTTTTAAAAGCTGTAAAACACACTAATAGTTTAATCAATGTTTATATGTAATGTGAAGTTGTCTCACAAATGTTAGTGATGATGTCCCTGATTATTTTTAGAACTGTCCTGACTAAATGTCCAAATACAAGTATTTCACTTAGATTTTGGCCTTTTTGAGATTCAATGGTATACAAATTCAATTTTTCTTAAAAGCTGCTGTTAAAGCAACTACCTGAAAAAATATACTTAGTTAAAATATTGGGTTTAAACAGATCAGTGATAAGTTTCATGAGGTGTTAATGCCATTAGCATTACTTTAGCCAAACCTGGCTATATTGCCAGGCAACTTCTGGGAACATGGTAATATAATGGGAACATGGCAGTATTCACAAACTGAAAAATGCAGCAAAATCGTATGGCAAGAAAACCCCGGTGTTTTATAACACTATAAGCTGACTACAGTTAATAAGAATGCAACACTTTGTTAACCTCTGACCACTGTAAACTCCAGGGTCTGAAGAAACAAGTACTAAAAAGAAAGGGGGGGGGGGAATCTGCTATGCTGCTCAAAGTATTATGCTCAGATTATCTTGGCATGAGTGAAAACCAGTGTGTTGGTTTGTTTTGTGGGGAAGAGTGAATACCACATAAATCCCATGGTTATAAACTTGTTCCTGGATAACAAATGACTACAAGCTAATAAGCAAATTCACTGAGCTTCCGTCATTCTAATGTAATTGTTTCAAGATAAGAATTTCTTGGGCCACTGAAGTTCTTCGGCACACTATTCATAGGTATCAGTGTGCTGATGATAAGAAAATCAGCCTTTAGGAAATATAAAACACATATGCAATTTTAACCAGCATAAGTGGGAACTTAATATTGTCAATAGTACATGAAAGTGAAGAAGTGGAGATGAATTTTTTATGGTGAAAACACATTTATATGCAACAGTTAAATAACAACACAGGTTAGTAAATAACTGCATTAACCTTTCTTAGGTTGTTTTGTATTGATTTTTGTAATTATTAAAGAAAACACTTAGAATATTATTCCTGGCATATGGTAAGGACTCAATAAATGTAAGTTAGAACCGGTGCACCAAAAAAGTGCAAGAAGGTTTTGAAGTGTGTTGAGATTAAATGTGGGGTGTGTTGTCAGAGAAGTCTTCCTGGAGGATAAAGTACTTGAACGGAAAGGGTATTTTATGTATGAATGAGAAACAAGTGGGGAAAAACACACACACACAGAAATGAGTGTATTAATAAGAAACTGAGGAGATGGATATGAGACAGAAATTAGCATGCAGAGTATGACCTTAACCTCAAAGGCCAGGCTTCGAAATGCAGATGTTTTCAAATAGGCTATGGAGATCACTGAAACATCTCTTTTAAGGAAGATGAACCTGCCTTCGGTAAACCAGATGGGGAAGAGAAAACAAACACGTTAAATGTTATCTTAGTAATCTAGGAAAAAGTGATGAGGCACTAACTTTGGGTGGCAAGTAGTGGTAATAAAAACTGAAATTGGAGAGGTTTCCAAGGAAGAATTAACGGAGCTTAGAGACCGAACTCCACGTCAAGAACAAAAGGGTGGGTACAGTTAAGAGTATTTCTAAGGTTTCTAGCCTGGAGGTCTTAGTAGAAATGGTGAAGTTGGAAAACAGCAGTATTTTAAGTGGCAGAGAAATGAAAAAATGTGTGGTGATACCTTCTAATTATAAAAGCCCTCTAACAGTTTGCAAAGTCCTTTCTCAAACATTTATTTCACACTGATAATGGTGAGGTGGGCACTGCAGGTATAATCCCCTCTTAAAAGATTTGGAAATTGAGGTTCAGGGAAGGAAGGACAGTTAGTGAAAGCTTAAGTAATCCAAAGAAAAGTCCTATCTGTCTCTGATACCAAGGTTCTTTTCCCCCAAAAAACTTTTGTTTTAATGTCCTGATATATAATAATACATCAGGCGTAGATCAGTTAGGTTTTAATCATTCACTTGCTTTTACTCCTTCAGCAAATGTATTTGAACCTTACATACCAGGGACTGTCTTAAGCACAGGAAGTAGGGTAACGAACAAGATATTTATTTTATGGGGAAAAACGAACAGATAAGTGAACAAATACGCACACACAAAATTTCAGATAGCATGAAGTGCTATGAAAAACAAAGCCTGGTGTGCTGGGACGGACAACTTTAGATGGATGAACAGGGGAGGCCTCACTGACGAAATGAGAGTTGTGCCCAAGACCTGAATGACAAGAAGTTAATGAGAGTCTGGGGGCAAAGTGTTTCAGGTAGAGGAAGAGAAACTATAATGGCTCTAAGACAAGTACAAACGTAGACCAGTCCGAGAAGAGAAAAAAAGGCCAGTGTGGAATATGGGAAAAAGTGGTAGATGAGGTGGGAGGAGCAAGCAAGGACCAAGGACCAGGGAAGAGGACTTTAGAGTTCAGGTAACCATACATCTTAGCTCACCTAGGACAGGGCTAGGTACTCCTGGGTCTTCAGGTGCAGTTAGTAATAGCACTTTCTTTCACTCTCAAAAGAGCTCTGATTTCGATGATAAATCAAATGGTCACCCTAGTTCCAGGCATGGTAAAGACTGAGAATTAATTCCAAATACAATGGGAAACCACTGGGGGAAACTGTAATCTAAAATCTAATCTACAATGATCAACGTATCCATTCTAAAATGTCATGGTTCCACAGTCACCCAACATAAGCTATCTATATACGCTTATTGGAAGCTATTCTTTTTTTTAACATTCTCTCCATTAGATTTCTCTTTTCAGTTTCAGTGATTTTAGATTTAGTTCAGTTTAGTTTTGCGATTGCTCTCAAATCTTTCCGATCTTCAATATACCTACATGAGATTAACTATCTATGCTTCTAGAGAGCAGTCTATGAAGTATTTTGTTAGGGTGCTTTCCAAAGCAGTATGGTTCCATTTCTCCATGCTACTGCCTGCTGCCTGAACAGCACAGCTGATGATGACTTCCAAAGTCTGGCAAGAGCAGCAGAAATCTACATAAGGAAAGATCCTATGGCCCATACTCACTACAAACCACCACACAAAGCAGTGTGGCAAGTGGCCCACACAGAGATTCTGAGCCGCCATCTTCTCCTCAACTTCAGGGATCCAAGTTATTAAGAGCTCTTCCCATTCTCTTTCCCACCAGAGTTTAAAAGCAAAGTTACACACAAAATGAGCCTTTTTTATGCAGTTGTTAATATTGTTTGCACTGTTATCTAGTATTTTTACGTTGTTGGTCTTGAGAAATTTAAAAACGTGTCGAATTTTGCTGCAGTCTTTCTTCCGTGTACAAAAAGGAGATTCCCCCAGAGCCAGAGGTATTGTGAGAAAAATATAAATATACTACCTTAGTGTGAGGTCCAGGTTCCACTTACTCGGCTCCCAATTCCCTCTGCAAACACATACCAGTCTTCTTGATAACAGCCATGACCCATTTCTATTACCTTTCCTCAGATGATTTGTGAAAATGTTAATAGTTTTGTTTGGTCTTCTTTCAACAATAAGATCCTTCACATCCATCTCAACACACAGAGACTCAAACAATGAAAAGCACTCTAATGGGGGCAAGTGGAGGAATAGTCCCTCCAACCATACTAAGAAGCAATGAAACAGTTTCTATGAAGGCAGTATGTTTTATCAAGCATGGAGATTGCTCTGAGGGTTTAGTCAATAATGACTTGGCAGAGGGCAGGACCAGAGGCAAGCAGCCTTTGCACTTTTCCTGAGTAGAACCCGTAAGAGCATGACATACAGCAGGAGCCGTGACAAAAGAAAGAAGAGGAAAAAGAGATATTGCAGACTTAGAATTGATGGCACATGGCAACTGATTGGACACCGAAGTGAGGATAAAGGAAAACTAAAAATAACTCCAAGACTGCTGTCCTGAGTTCCTGACAATTGGTTGATGCCAATAATTAAAATTGGGAATGCACAAGAAAAAGGCAGCTCCGGAGAGAAGATGCACTGACAGGGCACCCATGTGGAGATACCCAGCAGGAGGAGGCTAATTTAATGACTTAATATAATTCTATGACATAAAGGATAAAATATATCCGCATCTTCACCTGCTTCTAGCAGCCTTAGTTTGAGAATCAAAAGTCAAAAGCCACGCTAGCAAATTATATACAACATAATACTTTGAAAATACAGGTGAGAAAAACATGGATGCCACATCTTGTGAGCATTAACTACATTAATGTTACAAACATCTAAGAATTTCTGCGTAAGTCCAAGAATGAGGACTTTCACGGTGGTCTGGGCATTTTATTGGCTCAAGTATATTACAACAGAAAAAGAACAAGACAGAAAAAAATATGTAATAGCTGAAACACAAATTCCTTGGTATGTTCTTCACTGACCTGCTATGCTTAGCAAGGTAGGTTCTGCAATTTTCAGAATTCTCAGGTTCTGAGTTCTGCAATTCTCAGAAAAAGGTATTTACTCTTTTTAATATTTTTAATTTGGCTATTTATCAAATAATTAAAAACTATGAAACCATCTTCCATTGTCCTAGGCAAAGAAGGAAACAAAAATTCACTGTATTTTATTAAAGGAGCAGTACAGCAGTTAAAGAGGCTTCTCTACCAAAAATTTTATTGAATTCATTTAATAAAAATGAATTCCTTAATAACCACCCATCATCACCAAATAATATATTCTGACAAATGCTTCCCCCCAAATTTCTTATGAATACTGTTAATTCTCCAAATGCCAACTCAGTCACATAAAACAAAGAAAATTAAAACTTACTGAAAAGTTTTAAAAATGCTGATACCTATGGAAGAAGACTGCAGAATTTTCAGAAACATGAACCAGAATCATATTTTAGAAAAAAGTTTTCTGTTATAGTTTTGTAAACTGGTATTGCTTTGAGTCAGTCACAAATGTTTAAATTTTTCATCATTCAAAAAGGACTTGACCTATTTAAAACAACAAGAATTAGGGTCAGTAAGATGACACAGGCCAGAATCATACTTAAATTGCTCTGACATAGCAAATGAAAATCCTTTAATGAAAATAAAAAGTCAGAAAGGGCCTGTGTCAAAAACAGCTGGTCACCACAGTAATGCCCAAAAACTTTTGTTCTGAAAGGGAAGTCAATACACAGGGCTTCTAGAAAAGATTACATCCTGACCGTGAGGTGAGAACAGTTAGGATAAACTCTCCAAGTAGTTTTCTAGGAGGAGTTTAATAGAAATGCAGAAAGTGGATCCAAATCAAAATATTATGCACAGAGTTGACAATATCACCCAATTAAAGATGTAACCAACAGAAAGGAGGCCAAACCCAAGAGTTTTTTCACCAAAGACTCAAACTTCTTTTTCAAACAGCAACAGTCCTGTGAGAGGTCACATGTGCCCTTTAAAACCCGGAATCCTGGATCTGGGTCTCACAGCCCAGGGAAGGGCCGGAGTAGGAAGGATGGGGCCACGGGTTGAGACCGAGACCGGCCCTTGTGTGAACTGATGGCACATGACAGCCCAAACCTGCTCACCCTGGAGAAGCCCAGAGCAAGACGCCTGGCTGTATCAAACTGTGCAAGATCCGGGCAGCCCAGAACATCTCCAAGACGATTGCCACATCACAAAACTGTATCTATCTCACTGCCAACAACCGACAGGATCAAAGTTTTACCCAGGGCAGTGACAGCCTCATCAAGGGTAAGAGATGAACCTGGTGACCAGGAACTCTAACCCCAAAGAAGAAAGGGATCTTTTGAGGAGCCAGCTTGGGGTCCAGTACACCCGCCGTCCCACCCCCAGTATCATGTGATGATCCCTTCTGCACCTGGCCTCCCAGCCCTTCTTGGATGAACAAAGCCTGACCAGTTTTCAGGGGAATGATTTTGCCCCTCCCTGTGTTGGCCAGAGGTGTTGGGACAGTGTGATTTCTGAGTGATTTCCTACAGTGTTGGTTACTCCTTCCAGGCTGGGAGGCAATAACTACCATCCTAGGAATTTTCAATAAATTTTTATTACTTAAGCTGAAAAAAAAAAATACAACCTGGAATCCAATAGCAAGATTCTGGATTTTCATCCAGTTGATTTTTTTATTGTTGATTTTCAAAATCAACAACTTTCACACACTCATCCTATGAGAGTGGATACTCATTTAGCATCAGCTAAAAGGGCATATAATGACCAAAAAGCTTCTGTGAATTTGATAACTGTATAAATGAAATCACACACTTCACTGAATAAGATCGCTTCTACATCAGCTTGGAAAAGAGCAATACATATGTGAGTCATATATTATTAAGTAAACCTGGAGTCGATGCTGGTTTGTAGAAACTTAGATCACCCAGTACACATTTGCAAGTTCAAAATCACTGGTAAAGCTTATCCCAGAGGTTTTCTTAAAAAGCAGAGATGATATAAAATAAGTTGCTATAATAATATTCCTGGGGCGCCTGGATGGCTCAGTTGGTTGAGCGTCTGACTTCGGCTCAGGTCATGATCTCACAGCTCATGAGTTCGAGCCCTGCACCAGGCTCGGTGCTGACAGCTCAGAGCCTGGAGCCTGCTTCGAATTCTGTGCCTTGCTCTCTCTCTGCCCCAACCCACTCGCATTCTGTCTCTGTCTCTCTCAAAAATAAATAAACATTAAAAAATTAAAAAAAAATAATATACCTATTGTACTTCTTACATAATATTTGTTTATCTTTCACACCCAAATTTCTCAAATTAGCTCCTAGGAAAAGACTATCTGATTTATCTTAAAATCCTACCAGTCACATATTTTTTTTGAATGAATACTTCAAAAAATGATAAATAAATGAACGGGTTATAATACAAGAAGTCATAAAATAGATTTAATGGATGCTAACTATTAAGGAGAAAGACGTTCCTGAATTTTTATCATCTTAGTCAATGAAAGACAAACATCAATATTTCTACATACAGCTGGTTTTATGTTAGACTTTTTGTGCCATCGTTTAATATGCATTTTCTGTATATTAGATGCAGAATTAAAACACTATGAAGTCTTCTTTCTAATTCTGTTGACAGCTGTTCCTTTCTAAAATAAATATTCATTGTGGAAAAATATAACTAAAGTCCTACTTTAATTTGATTATTCAAATAAAAAGTATTCTGTCTAAGGAAAAACAGGAAATATTGATTAACCAGCTTGCCTTTATACTTACACTTTGTTATAACTGGTTAGCCTATAGATTACATTTTTTAACCTTCAAACACCTTTTTAAAAAAAAAATGTTTGTTGTTTGTTTGTTTGTTTATTTGAGGGATGGGGGAGAGAGAAAATCTCAAGCAGGCTCTGCACAATGCACAAACCGTGAGATCACGACCTGAGCCCAAATCAAGAGTCAGACGCTTAACCGACTGAACCCCCCAGGCATCCCTATCCTTCAAACACCTTCTAGACAAGATTTCTAGATGGGTTACTTCCAACTGCCAAGACCTAAAAGAATGAGCTGCCTCGGGGCGCCTGGGTGGCGCAGTCGGTTGGGCGTCCGACTTCAGCCAGGTCACGATCTCACGGTCCGTGAGTTCGAGCCCCGCGTCAGGCTCTGGGCTGATGGCTCATGATGGCTCAGAGCCTGGAGCCTGTTTCCGATTCTGTGTCTCCCTCTCTCTCTCTCTGACCCTCCCCCGTTCATGCTCTGTCTCTCTCTGTCCCAAAAATAAATAAACGTTGAAAAAAAAAAAAAAAAAAAAAAGAATGAGCTGCCTCAACAATATGCTCCCTTTAAATCTACACCTCATATCACAATGCAAAAAGATAAAGAGGTCCTCAATGAATCAATCTCCTTAACTGGCAGAAGTTATTGCAAAGTCATAAGGAAAACAAAGTAGCTGAAACAACCTAGTGAAGCTGGGAAAATTCTCCTAAATCTCCTTTGGTTTCAGCAAAGGTCAAACCTGAGAGAAGTGTACTCATAATAAGACTTTTGGGCTCAACAAGAAAGTCAGCTTGAGCACTCGACTATATTTACAACAAAGCAGTATCAGAAACATTCTTTACTGTGAATAAACAATGACCTCATTCAAAGCAGTCACAAAAAGATCCCGGAGAACTGAGGCAATTATGGTTAAAGGAGTGAATTTTTGAAAAGGAAAGCTTTACAGTGAGTTGGAAAAATATAGTTAAAGATCATGTCACTGAAAACTGAAACTGTATTTAGGCACAAAAACTAAAAAAATGTACTTTAAAACATTTGTTCCAAAATACTCACTTAATGGTCCTTACTCACGAGTTACTAATTTATACTATAGAAGTAAAGAGCCACTAAAAGCAATGCAAAGAGATGACATACTGACTTTAATCTTGGGGTGGGAACGACCCTAACTCCAGTGGAGGTACAAAGTGACAGAACTCAGCAGCTGCTGACAATGGTGTACATTACACAGCACCTGGAGGGCTGCAACTGGTCCCTCTCCGTCTTACTGAATCACTCCATTGTTGAAATCAAAAAATCCAGGAGACAGGCCAGCACCAAAACCAAGACACGCAAAAAGCTTTCAATTACAAGTATCACAACGCACTTGGCTGGGGGTTCACAGACGGCTGCAAGTCACTGTTTCTCTGAGAAAGAACAAGGAAAGAAGACTTGATCAACCCAGTTGGTTATACACATGTAAAAATAATTTTGGAGGGACAACTGGGTGGCTCGGTCGGTTGGGCATTCTACTTCAGCTCAGGTCATGATCTCACAGCTCGTGGGTTTGAGCCCCACATCCGGCTCTGTGCTGACAGCTCAGAGCCTGGAGCCTGCTTCAAGGATTCTGTCTCCCTCTCTCTTTGCCCCTACCCGGCTCATAGTCTGTCGCTCTCTCTCTCTCAAAAATAAATAAAAACGTTAAAAAAATTTTTTTTTAGTAAAAATAATTAATTTTGGAATTGCAAGGTCAGGATGATCTAAAGTCTGCTCTTTACCTGAGGATCTGTGGGCTTTTATTTCTGGTCTAATTTAATCAAAGATGATGGATTATCTACAAACCAGCAATTTTGAACTGGCAGTAGGAAGAAGGAAGTGAGAAGCCAGTAGTTCAACAGCAGCTGATGTCCCCATCACCTGGAATCCATGACAGAGAATCCCTGGGACTCAAGCCAACTATTACCCATGTAGACGTCCATCTTTTCCCTCTAGAAAGTATCTTCTTAGACAATGAACATATTAAGGAAAACTTTTAAAAATTTTTTTAATGTTTATTTATTTTTGAGAGAGAGAGAGAGTGAGACAGTGTAAGCGGGGAGGGCCAGAGAGAGGAGACACAGAATCTGAAGCAGGCTCCTGGCTCTGAGCTGTCAGCACAGAGCCCAATGCAGGGCTTGAATTCACGGACCACCAGATCATGACCTGAGCTGAAGTCGGACACCCAACCGACTGAGCCATCCAGGCGCCCCTAAGGAAAACTTTTAATAGAAACGAGAAAAATAAGTGCTCCATATCATGCTCTAAATTCTGATGTAATTAAATAGTAGGGTCCAGAAGGTTATACGCAACGCAAGGGGTCATCAGGTCACCTGCTTTTAGAAAAAAGTGTCTGAAACATTTAATAGAAATAATACCTAATCTTAATGATACTCAATGCTGAGAATTCTAGTTTCCTTTAGTAGCCTTTTTCAGTGTTTAATAACTCCTTAATTCAGAAATGATACTCTTCTCTGCTGCTTCAATTTAAGACCATTTTCTCCATTTCATTCTTGAAGAGATAAAGAATAGTATGGGTCAGTACAATAATCTTTCATATGCTTGGAGGAGTTAGGCATCTTGCCTAATTTTATAAGGACAAAATAAGTCCCAAGTGTTTTCAGTTTTACTCTTAGGACACATTTTCTATTCTTTTCACCCTCGCTCTTTACCGAACCCACTCAAATTTTGCTGCATCCTTTTAAACCAAATCTATTCCGCTAACAAAAACTGGAAAAAAATTATATCAAGCCCAACAACCAATGGAAAGGATTGCTAATAACAACTTATTTACTGTACACCCTCTATAGTTTTCAAGCCATTTTCATATCTATCTTCTTCTTTTAGACTCACCAGAACCTTTCACGTTGAAAATAGAAAATGGACATGATATTACTGATGTTATATATATACTGCAGGGGCAAAATGCTCACATTTGTTTCTCTGAGCTTCAATGACTTGCATACTGCTGAAGAGACACAAGGGAAAAGAGCACACATGCCGACGTAGAGCAAAAATTTAGGTGCAAGAGAAGGAATTCACTTCGGGTGGCCTCAGTCTCTTCAGTACACAGAAGATGCGAATGATGGATACAGTGTGGCTTTCAGAACGTGAGGAGAGAGGCAGCGGTTGAGGGCAGCCACTGGGGGACGGTGCCTGGAAACTGACTACAAACAACTAAAAAGGCAGTAACTGCCTCATTTCCCTCTGCGTTAGCCTAAGGCTTCTTTTGGCGTGTCTCCTTGTCAGTCAAACTGTGAAACAAAGAGCCCCCAATGTGTTACTTTGCTTCTAAGATAAGTGGCCTATCCATGTTGGCCAAGCTAAGGAGGGAGCCACTAAATCTTACCTCTGAATTACTTCAAAGCCTAACAGAATTACTGAACAATAGGCTTAGATGTATTCAAGGACACAACAGGAGAGAATCATTAAGACAAAAGTTAGAATTAGGAGTAGAAAACAAGCGGCTTGAGGCAGCCTGAGCCAGGTAGAAGTTAAGTCCTTGTTTAGAAAGGATGTTTTAATAGTTTATTAGTAGAGGAGTACCTTACACCAAGTTTTTCATTCATTTGTGCTGTAAGTTATGTATTACTGTCCAAAGTACTTTAATCGTATAGAAAGCACAAGCAAGGGTATTTATTTGGTGGTGGGTGTCTTGTTTTTTCTCCGCAGTTATTCAAGGCAGAAGGAAGTCTTACCACTCTGCCAGAATTATCCCAATGAGGCGCCACTAATCACCTCATAGCACACACATACCTCCAGTGAAAGAGAACCCAAGGGGAATTTAAGTCTCTCTAGAATTCAATTTGAAATCTCATTCCCTTAAGTGATGGAAATACCACAAAGGAATACAATAATACAGTTTTAAAGAAAGTAGACAAAAAAAGACTTAATTTAGCAGTCCCAAATTTTACACATGTTACTGTAGCTACCCCGTAGCAAGATTTCCATGTCTTTAGGTGTGAAGGGAAAACATTTAAAAAATATGGTTCTAAGTTAGTAAAACTGAGAGCAAATGGAATACCTAAAATATTTCTTAATGGAACATTTTTCAGCAAGAATATACTTTTATATGTAGTAGAAATATAAGAATTCCAAAATGAGAGTTATCACCTAAAAGTCTATAACTGGAATTTATTTCAACATGTGGATGATGCTAAAAGCACTGTATTTTGGCAGCTGATAGCTTTCTCTTCTTCTTGATCATGAACATAACATTAGGCAATCTACTGACCAAATTCACCACCAATAAGAAGTTTTACTTCATATCAACACATCGTAAGGATGCCATTACTGTGTACTTGTGGAGAACAGGTATGTGGAACAGGCACAGATATTTAGAGATTATCCAACAAAGAATACGGACACATTGTCAATGATTCAAAACTGAAATGAATCACAGTATACGGTTTATGCCCTCTGCCTGTCCTACTGAAGCTTCTAAGTTTCAAAAAGTAGTAGCACAGGCAGGAATTTCAGGGTTTTAAGCCAAAATTTCAGAA
Organism: Leopardus geoffroyi; assembly: GCF_018350155.1. Lineage (NCBI taxonomy): Eukaryota > Metazoa > Chordata > Mammalia > Carnivora > Felidae > Leopardus > Leopardus geoffroyi. The sequence goes on along the minus strand of NC_059331.1, from coordinate 98,562,170 downwards.
AGAGACCCATTTCATTGCCAGAATGTGTTTGTATCACATATTCCCTAAGCACTTTTCTTCCTTCTCCGCTCTTAATTCTGCATCTCCTGAAAAAGTCAACACTTCCAGTATAATCCTAAAGTTAAATGCTTAGGCATAGGTATATTTCATGTACATACATTTCACATACAATTAGGCTGAGAGGCTAGCTGCCTTTTCTGATAGCCACGTTAATAACTGCTTCCCCCAGGTTCTGTCACACACAGGCCTGCAACCAGAGACAGTCAGGCCCAGATGGATATGAGGACCTTCTCTCCCCACCTGCAAGTGAGGCCTAAGTCTTCTGTTCCCAAGAATGAACCACATGACTTGCCTCACATTTTGCCCTCTAACAATACAAAGGTCCTATGTAAAGAGTTATAATTTACATTTGCAACACTCAGTGAGTGGTCAGTCTCTCAAATTGGCTCTCCGGCCCAGGTCCTGCAATTCTTACTGAAAGCAGTTTAAAGAAATAACGAATTTTTAAATTATCATAGTAACAAAAACATAATCTGTAATAACAAACTATAATTAATATTTTTTATGTAAGTCACTTCAGAATGGTTTAGTACTCATTAAAGACAAGACAGTCAATTATCCCCATTGTACTAAAGTGGGAGATTCCTAGTTACAAGAAATTGCAAATGAAAGAACCACAGCTTTTGTGATAGGAATATTATCAAGTACACGTTCAGATATTTGGATGACAATTGGATAATGCACATATTTCAGGGAGGCTATAAAAGAAGAGCACAAAAACTCATAAGAAAAGAAAATGCATCATTCTCAAATTTGCCAAATAATCCTACATTTGAATTGTTAAAATGAAATATAGCTACAAATGAAATGAAACTGAGCTCTCTGGAAGACTTTAAATTCTGCCAGTGCAAGTTTCCAGAAACGTGGTTAAAATCTATTTTCTCCTGAGATTAAGAGCGGAAAGGCTTTTCCTCCTATTTTTCTGCATGACAGAGTCTTTGCAGATTATAAACAGACACAGAGGCTCACTCCTAAAAATCTTGGAGGAGACATCAGCATTTGGAGAGTCATGTACTAATGTATGTCATGACCTCGTGTGCAGCTGGCCGATTCTCTATGCTCATTACTACCAAGATGACTTCAGTCATGCTTCTTCCTCCTGTTCCCATTCCCAGAAGTTCACATTCTTCATTCAATCCCAGCATTTCCCAAAGTGTACTCTAAAAAACATTACAGACCCAGGAGACGTTAAATGGATATTTCTGTCAAGTAAGTTTGGAAAACATTTCACGGGATATCTCCTCTCCGAAATCACAAAACATAGTTTGTGGCAGAACAGGAGGGTCCTTGAAAGACAGGCTAAAGAGGAAGATTTTATTCTGTAGGCAATGTGAGAAGCATAGAAAAGGTTAAGCATCGGGGAGAGATGATTAAACAGTTTCATGGAGAATGTAGAGAATGCTGGAAAGATGGTACTGGGAAGAAGAATGAGAGATCAACAAAATAATTATGACAGATATGCCAGGATTGAGGCAGTATCTGTAGAATTAGAGAGGTGAGAGCACATTAAATAACTTGTGCAGAGAATGAAAAGTGCCTCATGAAAACTGAACGTAGCATGAGAAAAAGGGTAGAAGTAACAACAGCCTAAGTTCTCTGTTGTCACTATTTTCTCCATGGAACAGAAGGCAAGACAGCCTGAGTGAGGGGCAGGTGAAAATTTAAAGAAGTGTAAGGAAAATGATGAAGGTCAAGTTTGGGGTCAACTCCTGTGGGCAACAGGAAAGGAAGCTGACCACCTGTAAGTACAATGCCCGCTTAACGCCATCATTCACGGAGCTGTCCCTGGCCCACTGGCAGCCAGGGCTAGCTTTTCCTCCCCTAAGTCCCCATGACACTTTGTGTGTACAGTACTTCCCTCGTGATAACTTTAAAATCTTGTATTATTATTATTATCATTATTACTATTACTATTATATACTTTTCTTATTTTCTTCTACTAGATTATAACTACTTGGTTGGGGGTGGGGGGAAAGGGAGGTTATCAGGTCTTATTTTGCCTGCATCACCTTGCGTAAACCATGACACCTGGTGGGCATTTAAAAAATCATTGCTAAACTGAAGGTATGAATATGTGTACCATTAAATACTTGAAACCTCACTTTAACATCCACCTTTCCTGTCCTTGATCCTCCAAAGGTAAAGTATTTTCCCCATCTGGCATATTTCAAGATTTTCTCTTTGCCTTTAGTTTTCAGCAGTTTAAGTACGATGTGGGAGATGCTGGTCTTTGTTTTTAGTTTACTTGTTTATCTGATTGTTTTTGGTATTTATGCTACCTGCTATTTCCTGAGCATCCTGTGTCTGTGTTTTTCATTGATCAATTAATTAATTTTGGAAAGTCTTGGCCATTATCAATTCAAATATCTTTTCTGTTCTTTCCTCTCTTTATCCCCTCCTGGTATTCCAATGGTAGGTATGTAAAACCTTTAAAAACTGTCCCACAGTTCTTGAATGCTCTGTTTTGTTTTGTTTGCTTGCTTTTTTGCTTTTCTTTGGATTTCAATTTAGGAAGCTGCTACTGACCTATTTCAAACTCACTGATTCTTTCCTCAGCCATGTCAAGTCTACTGATGAAAGCATGAAGGCATTCTTCATTTCTGTTACCACGCTTTTGATTTCTAGTATTTTCTTCTGATTCTTTGAGTTTCCATTTCCGTTCTTATATAAGCCATCTATTCTTGCATGTCATCTACTTCTGATTAGAGCACTTTATATATTAATTATAGTTACACTTTAAATTACCTGCCTGATAATTCTGGTAACTGTATCGTATCTGATGACTGCTTTATCTCTTCAGAGATGCCTTGTAATTTTTTTGTTGAAAGCACATGTACTGTATTGGGAAACAGGAACTAAGTAAACAGGCCTTTATGGAAGATTTATGTTCATCTGGCTATGCTCTGGGTCACATTTAATGTTTGCTGTGGCTATAGGGGCCAGAGATAACACATTCCTCTAGTACTATTTCTGTCCCGAGTTCCTGACTTTGGGCTTCCCTACGTATTCCTCCTCAGAGGGAGTCTGTGTCTCGCAGTTAGTTCTTTCAGCTGTAATTCACTGTTATTATACTGGAGACCGGTTGGAATTGTGGAAAAATGTGGTGAGAGGTACCATTCTATCATCTTCTGATTAAATGTCAGTCTTCTAAGAGTCCCATGCCTCTGGCCTGTGACCATTACAAGTGTTTCTTCTTGAATAGCATTAGCCTTACCTCCTTTGAGAAGTTAGGAATGCTACACGGGACTAGAGATGAATGTCTGACTCCCATGGTTCTTGGGCAAGGTTCTCACAAAGTCTTTCGCCCTAAAGAGTAGCCTTTTTATGGAGAAGGCTCTGGGTGTATTTTATGATGATTACTCATCCACTCCTCCAGTCAGAGCCATACTGGCACCATTTTCAGATCTTCACTCTGAGAACTCGGTGGAGTTCCTGTAGGCAAGGCTCATGAACGTGCGAGGGCTGGAGCCCACCCTGAGACTGGAGCACACTACTGCATACTCAGCCTTGAGTAATTTCTCAAAATTACCATTAAGTGTTACCACTTCAGAAGCTTCCGCTCCAGGTAAGCAGATAGTGGCTGATACCCCGCGCATGCCCACATCTCTCCAGATTTCGGGGTAATGGTTTGCCCTGCAACCTTAGGTCTATGATGAGAGGTATTGATTTTTTTTAACTTGTCCAGTTTTTTCTTGTTTGGAAGGATGGAAGTGACAACTACTAAGATCTCTAATTGTCAGAGCTGAGATTGGAAGTTTCAACATCCACTTTTCATATTAATCTGGTGTCAAAATACACACACACATACCATGCACACATTCACATATGAGCACACACACACACACCATTCTTTCAGATCCCTATTCTCAAAAAAAGGGTTATGGAAGAAAATACATGCATTAAGTCCAAAGCTGCTAGTGTTCTGATAGCAACTTAAGTATTACTTCAGTGGTACAAACCTGATATTTGGGGTTGGAAGATCTGGCCTTGAGACTTCTCATATATAATACATCATGTCTACCTTTAATGCTTCAATTCCTAATTCAATCAAATGATAGGAAATTACTTTTTGGTCACAAAAATGTGGGTGTTAATTATTATCATAACCCTATGTTGTATTTTCTTTCTAAAATAAAAAGATGGGAGTGACAATGCTGTATATTTAAGAATGCAATCACTAATGAAAGATTTCAGAAAGTGAGGAGAATCAATATTCTCCTCTGTAGAGGTCTTTATTGCTGTGGTTCAGTTTCTTAGTTTCCCTGCTTCTGTCTGTTACTCTTCCCAACTATAACAGCCAATTTTTAGGCTAAAGAAGTATGAGCAAAGATTTACGCTTATGTATTTTTAATTTCTAGTTACAAAAATTTTCAAAGATTACAAAAAAATAGAGAAAAATAATCGACCACTACGTATTCATACCCAGTCTCAAGAGTTATCAACATTTTTGCCAATCTTGTCTCAGCTCTCCCTCCCACTTTTTTTCCCCAGAACATTTTAGGGCAAATCCCAGACAACATACAACTATTTCAGTATGCATCTCTATTGGATAAGAAAGTCCATTCACTGGGTACAGTGACTGTTCTAATCCATGTGGGGAGAAGTGAGCTCTTTTCCTGTCTAGGAGTGACAGCAGCATGGTTTTGCCACTAGTACTGTCATCTGGACACCTAAGATGAATAGAAGAATATGTGTGAGTATTGAGCAATCAAAGGGGTGAACAGAGTTGGATGTTCCTCTACATAGTTGGAAAGAACCACAAGCTAAGAACTTTTCTCTTAGAATTCTAGAGGGGAATTAGTTCTGCAAATAAAAGGAACATGTCTAAGATGATAAAAGCAGAAGTGAAGCTGAGGCCATTTTCCTGCACCCTTTTGGCTGTTTCAATTGCAAACAAAGACAAGGAAATGTGAGGTTTTCTACAGCAGTGCCTATGATGGCACTTTCCAATTTTCTGGGTGTCAAGAGGCAGTTGTGGCCACAGCAGCAGCAGATTGATTCTGGTTTCCTAAATACCTGACTGCAGCTATGGGCTACATTCATAAACTCACAGCTTGAGCAACAGCCTCAGGTCTATGCAGCTCTTACGTGAATCGGTTCCACACTGTCTGGAAGTCATTCCAGTTGGAACAGCCTAGTACCCATTCTTTATATCTTCAGTCAATTTATAAGCACCTAATTCCCTTGCATTAAATATCTTCCTATTTAAAACATTTGTTTCTGTTTCCTGGACTAGATCTTGACATACAATATTTGATATTATCTGTGGAACTGATACTAAATCTTCATGAACAAATACTTAACTTCATTACACAATACACTAATTTGTCTATTTCATCTGTCCTATTTAAAATCCCCTTAGGTTTATATTCACTTTAAAATAAAAATGTCCACTCTATTCTTCAACTAAAAAACTGATTGCAATGCTTTATCTATTTCATGCCCTTCCAACAGGTTGCAAGCCTTGGTGTAAAAGATACTGCTAGCGGGCGCCTGGGTGGCTCAGTTGGTTAAGTGTCCCACTTTGGCTCACGTCATGATCTCGCGGTCCGTGAGTTCGAGCCCCGCGTCGGGCTCTGTGCTGACAGCTCAGAGCCTGGAACCTGTTGCAGATTCTGTGTCTCCCTCTTTCTGTCTCCTCCCCCCACTCATGCTCTGTCTCTCTCTTCTCAAAAATAAATAAATGTTCAAAAAAAATTTTTTAAAAAGACACTGCTTGCGCCATAGTCTTATTAAGAGAGCTGAGAGTATATTGTACAAAATCACAACAGCATTTACTTATTTTTCTCCTATTCCATCCTAGCCTACATAGTAGGCAATCTGGAGTTTTGCCAGCTACCATTTTATTGATCTCCACCCTAAGTAGGAGACCACTCTCAGGCAAGTCTCCTTGTAGCTAAGAAGTATTTTTAAGAAACAAACACAAATGGAAAACAGAGAAGAGGAAAAAAGTGGTATGACTGACATTCAGGATTAGGGAAAAACTACTCTTAACTTAAAAGAATGAAAGTTTTTCATAAAATCATTTTCTGAAAGCTTTCATTGACCAGAGTTGATTTTTTTTTATTAAAACATACCTCCAGAAACCATATGCAATGTTTGATTTTTTTTTCCTCCATCTACTCATTAGTCAAACAGAAATAAATCTAATAGGGACCAAAGGAACTTTTAAAAACTAAGCATCCTTAAATCTTATATATGAATAGTGAACTATATTCAGTTTTTAGTTCTTGATTCCAAAACCAATAAAATCACAGCAAAATGTTAAATGAATCCACAGATCTCAGAGGATAACAGATCATAAAACTCCCACAGATTTGGCAAGGTGACAGTCACTGACAGAAGGAGAAAAGATATATAAATATAAGTTAAAGTTTCACATTTTTCTATTCTAAAAAAATTGAGCTTTATAAAAAATAGCAGAGTTCTTAAGTATAAAATATTTTTCCTACTTTAACAAATAGATAACATTAATGAGCACTATACTTAGGCGACATATATTCTCCCTTTGACAGGAAAAAAATGCTTTGAATCCATTTGTATCATAAAGCTCAGGAGGCTTAAACTTTGATTTTAAAGCTTTGAATGGAAATATTTCCAAAAATTTAGTATTTTCTTTCTTGCTTAGTGAAACAAAATAAAATGAATATTAATTAGTCATTTGGTGCTTCAGGTTTTTCATTGTCATAATCAATTACCATCCCATTCTGAAGTACTGTGCTGTCCTCAGGAGTTACTGATATGTGGCAAAATGCTGGAGGTGAAAACGTCATAAACTCTGGTGTTGGTTACAACCTGGTTCAGACCAAGGGACGCACAACTTTCTAGCCCTATAATAGTCAAATTAATTAACATCCCTACATTTAGGCTTCATCTGCTATCAAACAGAAACCATATGCTGTTCTCATCAAGTTGTTAGGATTAAATGAGTATATGCAAAAGAATATAGTAATGCTATTGACACTATAAAATCAAATATCTATTACTTCTCAAATCAGAATATTTCATAATTCTAAATAACTGACACAATTTTACAATCAGCTGGTGGGTAAATGGGCACTACTGTCTTTGAAGAATCAAATAGTGTCAAGTTTTACAGTTAAAAGCACAAGATAAGGTGGTAAACTTAAACCTTAAGTTGAAATATATTTAGAATAGATGATTTTTTTAATGTTTATTTATTGTTGAGAGAGCAAGAGAGAGAGAAATAGAGCGCAAGCAGGGGAGGGGCAGAGAGAGAGGGAGACACAGAATTCAAAGCAGGCTCCAGGCTCTGAGCTGTCAGCACAGAGCCTGATGTGGCCCTCAAACCCACGAACCATGAGATCATGACCTGAGCCGAAGTTGGACGCTTAACCAACTGAGCCACCCAGGCATCCCTGGAATAGAAGATTTTACAAATTGTTTCTTTTAAAATCCTATTTTGCTTGTTGCTGCTATACAGACATACAACTAAGTTTTATTTTCATCCGAGACACCATAAATCTTGCTAAGTGGCAATACATCCATCAAAAGATGTATGCATATACATAAAGATGGCTTTATAAAATTTTACTGAGACATGCAAGAAGACCTAGATAAATGAAGAGATACACCATTCAAATGGATTAAAGAGTCAGTTTTCCCCTGGAATGTTCTATGAGTTTAATATAATCACAATCTAAAATTACAAAAGGGTCTGTGTGGAAATTGACCAGCTAATTCTAAAATGTACATGGAAATGCAAAAGGCCAAGAGGAAACAAGGCAACCTAGAAGAAGAAGAAAGTGTGAGAACTCCAACAGATATGAAGAGTTATGATCAATAACTAGAAATTAAGACAACACAGTATTGCTGTAGCAGTACAGAAACAAAAGACAATTGGGACAGATACATAACATATGAAAGAGTCGACTTAGGACAAAAGTAGCATTTCATGAAAGTAGAGAAAGAACAGTCATTTCAATAAACAATGTTGGGACAATTGGATATCCATATGGAAAAAAATTAAATTAGGTCCTTCCCTCACACTATCCAGGGGAAAAAAAAAAACAAACTTCAGATGAAATTTTCAGGCCTTCATGTGAAAGAGAAAACTGTAAAGTTTTTAAAATATAAGAGAATATCTTCATGATTTTGGGGGAAGGAAACATTTCTTAAATAGCATTCTGAAATCATTATTTCCATAAAGGGAACAACTGATAAACATGACTAAATTAAAATTATAAACTGTTATTCAATGAAAACATAGTAAAGAAAAGGAGAGTGAGACAAGATATTGTAACCCATGTAAGCAACAAAGGGATTGCAGTCAAGCCCTATGCAGAAATTCTAAAAATTGATAAGACAAGACAGCCTTTTAGAATGAAAAAAAGAATAAAGGACTTGGGCATGTACTTAAAATAGGCAAAAGTAAAGAGCAAAGTACTATCAAGGGATACATACAAGAATTAAAAAGTGATTTTATTTTAAAAGGAACAAAGTATAAAAACAAACAACTAAATAAAACAAAGTACTTATCATTAAATCAGGGGTCATGGTGACCTTCCAAAGTTAAGGGGCACCTGGGTGGCTTAGTCTGTTAAGCGTCCAACTTTAGCTCAGGTCATGATCTCAACAGTCTGTGGGTTTGAGCCCCCCATGGAGCTCTGTGCTGACAGCTCAGAGCCTGGAGCCTGCTTTGGATTCTGTCTCCCTCTCTCTATGCCCCTCCCCCGCTCATGCTCTGCATCTTTCTCTTTCAAAAAATAAATAAACATTGAAAAATTAAAAACAAAAAACAAAGTTAGAATGACTTTTCATGTCGGAGTGGTTTCATGGGTGTTTATTTTATAATTTATTCATAATTATACATATTGCACAACTGTTTTATACACTTTTGTGTATGCGTTATATCTTGTAATAAAAGCAGATTTTCTTAAGTGTACTAAAAAAATACTTAAGTGTACTAAAAAGTATACTAAGGGGCGCCTGGGTGGCTCCGTTGGTTGGGCATCTGACTTTGGCTCAGGTCGTGATCTCTCAGTTTGTGAGTTCAAGCCCCGCATAGGACTCTGTGCTGACAGCTCAGAGCATGGAGCCTGCTTCAGATTCTGTCTCCTCCTCTCTCTGCCTCTCCCATGTTCATGCTCTGTCTCTCTCTGTCTCTCAATAATAAATAAACATTAAAAATTTTTTTAAAAATGTATACTAAAAAAACAGACCAGATGGTGACAACATTCCAGATAACCAAGACTATATTCACCAAAACAGATTCTCCTTAAAATGTAACTTCTGGATTCAGATGTCCCCATTTTGTTGTTCTAGAAGCAGACTAACCATTGTAGGTCATGTATCACTTTCTCCAGAGAAGGCTACATGGATGAGGTATCATATGGTCTGGGTCTTAAGGGATAAGATTTGGATGTGGGTAGATTGAGGAAGGGATCCAATTAGACCTACTAATCCCACTGTCAGGTTGATGAGGAAATCTTCCTGAGTGAGCTTGCTTTCCTGGATCTCAGTTTCCTGATTCAATTTAACAAAAAAAAAAAAAAAAAAAAAAAGATTATGCCTGAGTAAAAATGTAAGTATCTAGTTTTATTTCCCTGGTGATAAGGTTTCACAACTTGCATATTTGAGGCAAATTCCACAGATCTGCCCCATCTATTAACTCTCACTGTGATCTTAAGCAACCAGAAGCAGACTGAGGAAGACTGTGCAGAAAAAGGGACAAGCTGCATCTTTGACTCAACCAGTGTGAATAGGGAAATTAGAGAGATCAGGAACCAAGAAATTCTGGGCCTCAGCTAACCCTAAATTTAAAATAGAAACAATAACTACCATGCTCCATATTTTGAAGCTCATCTGTCATAACTATTCCCAATGTGATCTGAAGAAGACAAACTGTAAAAAGGGCCCTCGGTTTTCCACCCAAACAGGTTACAGGAAAACAGGAGATAGGAATCAAGTTCTGGTTTGAGTATTTACCAGCGGAGTGGCTGACCAAGGATGAGGGGGACCAATCCAATTCAAATCATGTTAGGTTCTCTTCCCAATTCTGATTATACATACACTAGAACTTCCACGACTATATAACACTATCTAGGGTTCGACGCTCTCTTAATTCTGCTTTTATAACAAACTTAATAAAAAAAACCCTCAGTATTATAACTAAGATAAACTAAAAATCATCACTTTATGAAAAGATTCAAAATAAGGTTTCTTTAAATAGTTTTCCCAGAACTAAAGTGTTAAAGCTAACATTTTATATGTTAAGTTCCTAAAAAGGCAATCAATGTTATATTCGGTTATACCTACAACTATCTCCCACAGCTGATTCAAGAAAAAAAAGGAAGAAATTTCTGTAAAACAAAATTGAAAATGAGGTATAATGACTCCAGTAGATGTCCACACTCAGGGAAACTTGAGGCTGAAACTCAAGAGCTACATTAGGTTCCTGAACTACTTGGCCAGCAGTCGCCATTTCACCGAGGGTGTGAGCACCACTTATCCATACAAGCTGCCAGGTCCCCACAGCCAGGACCCCTGAGAACCCACAACTAAAGATCAAAACCCTGGGAAGACAGGGTGTCCCCAGAACGCCGTGCGGGCCCTAACTCCTTGGTGCCTATGTTATTCTAGTTGTTAAATATTTAGAAAATCACTCTTGGGTAAAGTAGAAGTAAATATTTTTTTCATTCTAAAGTAAAAGCAAAGGGTTAAGGGGGCCAGACTTACCAAATCTTACTACTTTGGTGGTCGAATTGGTCTGATTACTGGAAGCTTTAAGTAGGGAGACAGCCAGTCACTCTTGGCCCTTTGTGGGTCGCCACATCTCTCTACCTTGTTGTTATCATATAGTAAGAAGTTCAGAACTAACACCCGGACAAGAAAACTCTGCTAGACCGAGTACAAAGCATTTCCCTCTAAGAAATCAGATGTCTAAAATATATGTCAGTCTCATTCCCTAATCTCAATCTGTACCACCCCACCCCCCCAAAAAGTTTACAAAAATGGCTTTCACAAAACATGTTGCGATACACAGTTTTCCTTTCACTACAGTCTCAAAGAAACTTAATGAAGCAGTGACTACTGGCTATCTAGAATACCATCAAATGCAAAAAGGTTATCAATTCAATTCAACTCACTGACTAAGCAGTGAGTTAACATAAATAACATTTGAACTGGGCTTTCAAAAAGCTTTTCTTTTGTGTGTGTATGAACAGAATTAATTTTTTTATTATTTATTTTTTTTTATTTTTTTACTTTCTATAATTTATTTATTTTTTATAATTTACATCCAAGTTAGTTAGCCCATGGTGCAACAGTGATTTCAGGAGTAGATTCCTTAAGCCCCTTACTCATTTAGCCCATCTCCCCTCCCACTGAAAAAGCCTTTTCTAAATAGTATCTCATTTGGATCTGACCACTTATCTTGAGATATATGTTATTATCTCTTTCACAGATGAAGCAAACGATGCTCTGACACATTTGCTCAATCAATATTCGCTTCATAAGTCAGAGAGCTGAATCTGGAAACACCAAGTTTTGGAAAAAGAGCAGTAACACAGGGCTAGGCACTGTGTACAGAACAAAGGCAGCCTGAAGTGATCCTTAAAGAAACTTAACGTTCTGAGTAAAGGACAAGTTCAGAGGGATAAAATAGAGTCTGAGAAGAGACAGAGGACTATGGAGCCTCTCTCACACTGTCATTACCAAATTCACCCTATTCCTCAGGCTTCTGAGGAGCAATGGAGAGAGCCCCCTGGCTGGTACCAGCCGCAATGCTCAGGTTGGGCCTACTGTCACTCAAAGTGTAACACAAAACTGTAAGACGTGTACCAATCATTTAATACACTAAGAACCAACTAAAATGGCAATGTATGGCAGTTCTGATTCAATAAAACCTGTGTCAGAAATAAGAAATCAAACACAGCTAAATAATTTTCTAAAAAGCAAATAACTAATGAGTAAGACAGAAAAGACATGCTTCAAAATAAGGTTTTCTTCCCTGAGACTTGTTAGATAAAACTCTCATTTCAAATTAGTTGTAATAATTTCAGCAGTAAAGTGTTATAAATCTACTATACTTAATAGTTCTCACTTGAACTTAGTAAGGAAAAAACCTCTCACTTTACATACATACATGGCTTCTTTGGCAATTTCTTAAGACTGTGCAAACCTTTTGGGCTCCCATCATGGACCGAAGATTGGACACCTAATTATCATTTCAACCTGCATTCTATCAAACTGCTTAGAATTTTAACATCATAAGCTATTGCTTGATAACTGATTATCTAAATCACAATTTTCCTAATGTTTTTCCAGATACTTTCTCTAAATCAAAATCAAGCCTACTTCCAAAACTTGCTTACATTTCCAAAATACTAGAAAGTTCCACTAATGCAGGACTTACTAACAATAACAAATAATAATGATAATAAATTTCAATTGATGTTTTTATACCATCTTTTAAAAACTGGCTTGGTCATCCATGAAACACTTCCTCACTCTATGAAAAAGATTTATGGCAGAGCGGTGTGAGAAAGGAAAGTATTTGGTGCAAAGAATACACAGAGCCTCTGTATATTAACATTCTATCAATGCTACAGTGTCTAGAATATAGTCTAGAGCTTACCCTCCAAAAGGCAAAAAAATATTCAATGAAGCTCTTCAAACGAAGAGGCTCAGCTGTGACATATGTACCAAAAAACAGGAGCTCTATTTTCCTTGGCTTTTTAAAAATAACTTCTGAGAATTTCTTCTGAGACTAACCCACAAATCGACTGTTCACACTGATCTCCCTGTTTGTCCAAGCATGGCCTAACGAGTGAAACCACAACGTTTGGTGAGTAAAGCTATCTTCCTGCTTCAGGCTCCACTCAAAGAGGGCTATTATATCAAGACAGGCCCTGATACAAACAACTTCTGTAGGTGTTCGTTTCTGTCACCAGGGAACGTCTGTCTATGGAATTTGTATGTATTACACAGGATATTCTTGATGTAATGAGTATCCTAGAATAAAACTTATAAACATATTCGAGAGCATTAAACTTCATAAAAGGCATTTTCTCCTGAACATGAAAAAAAGATGCCTTTTTTTTCCCACATCCTTGCCCCACATTCTATTTAGCCAAGTGAACACCTATTCTTTCCCCTACTCCTAAGACATTTATCTAATACTTGTCCCATCACACAATTTCTAGTAAAAACTTACTAGATTACTACATGTTGCATGTGCAATTATATTAATAATATTTAATAAAATTTGTTGTGTTAATTTGTAAATTTCCTTGAGCAAAGCATGAGACTGCTCTTCTGAATCATTCCAAATACACGGTAATCAATATGAAATCATTTTAGTACAATAAAAATTCACTTCTTACACTGCATTTGTACTCTTTATTTTATTTATTTTATTTTATTTATTTTATTTATTTTATCTTATTTCATTTTTCAGAGACAGAGAGTGTGTGAACAAGAGAGGGGCAGGCAGAGAGAAAGACTCTTAAGCAGGCTCCACACTCAGCACAGAGCCTGATGCAGGGCTTGATCCAATGGCCCTGGGATCATGACCTGAGCTGAAATAAAGAGTCAGACACTAACTAACTGAGCCACCCAGGCGCCCCTGTACCCTGCACTCCTGATTTTAAATACTAATTAATACATGCAAAGACTGGGTTTTCATCTCTGGGCGGCTGTTTCTGGTTGTCAACTCTGCATTACCAGGTTAGTCTAAAATTATTCAAAATAATCTCTAAAAGAATTAACACAATCTATACAACTAGATATTCCTGATCTCTCTATAATGTTTTCTTATGAAGTGACTCAAACCCAAAAGACCAATTGATCTGTAACTACAATTACAGACTTTCAACGACAGAAGAATCCTTGGTGATCTGATATAACCCTAAATTTACTAGTTGAGGAAAGTGAGGCCAACTGAAATTAAATTGCTTTTATGTTATCCCCCAACCTAAAAATATGGGACTATATGGACCTGAAATACATAGGCAAATCATTCATGAGACCACAATCAAAACTCTATGAAGCAAATAAAAATGTACCTCTTTTGTATGAGAAAGCTGAACTTAGAAAACTGAATATTCTAAAATTAATAAAATATTTAACATTGTCTTCCTTTTCCCATTTTATTGAGATTTAATTGGCATACAATGACCTACATATATTTAAAACATACAATTTGATGAGTTCTGACCTATATACCCACCCATGCAAATATTATAACAATCAAGAAAACGGGGTGCCTGGGTGGCTCAGTCGGTTAAGCATCTGACTTCGGCTCAGGTCATGATGTCACAGGTCATGAGTTCAAGTCCCACGTCGGGCTCTGGGCTGACAGCTCAGAGCCTGGAGCCTGCTTTCAGATTCTGTGTCTCCCTCTCTCTCTGCCCCTCCCCTGCTCACACTCTGTGTGCCTCTCTCTCTCAAAAATAAATAAACATTAAAAAAAATTTTTAAAGAAAAAAAAGAAAAGAAAACAAACATTCCAACCAGCCTCAAGAACTTCCTTGCGACCCTTTATAATCCATGCTCCACTCTACCGCTGTTATAAGATTAAGACTGATATGCTTTCGGTCATTATAGATTCATTTGGGCTTTCTAGAACTACATATGAATGGAATTACATACTATATATTCTTTGTTTGGCTTCTTTAAGTGTGATTATTTTGAGACTCATCCATAAAGTTGCATTTATCAGCTGTTTGTGTGTCCTTTTTACTGATGAATAGTACAGTCCACTGCATGGGTATAACACAGTTTGTTTATCCATTCATCTATTGATGATATTTGGGTTGTTCTCAGCTTGGACTGTTACAAATGCAACCACTCTAAACATTCATGTATAAATCTTTGTGTGGGTATATGTTTTCATTTCTCTTGTGTAAATAACTAGGAGTGGAATGGCTGGCTTATACAGTACATGTACACACATTTTTAAAGTTTTTGTTTTAATGGTACCTGTATATTTAACTTCTTAAAAAATTGCCTACCAATGCAGTTACACAATGTTACATTATGCTCATAAGTTCAGTGATGGATAAAAGTTCCTGTTGCTCCAACAGGCTCACATTCTAATGGGCAGGTAGTAGGATGAAATTGTGATTTCACTTTGTGTTTCTCTGATGACATATTATGCTGGTCATCTTTTTAATTCCTTATTGATCATGCATAGATTGTCTTTTGTGAGGTGTCCAAACATTTGTCTATGATTTTTTAATTGGATTATTCGTCTCATTATTATATTGAAAAAGTATTGTACATATTCTGGATACAAGTCCTTTGTCTAATACATGCTTTGTCAATGTTTTCTGCCAGTCTCACTTTGTTCTTCCCTAGTGGATTTTTTAAGAGACAAAGTTTATTATTTTGGTAAAATCCCATTAGTCAATATTTTCCTTTATGATATGACTTGCTGTGTCTTCCCCCAAGGTTGCATGAGTTAAGGTCCGTGCTTTTATCAGCAGTGTAGTTTCATGTTGTGTATGTGGGTCCATGAGTCCTCTCATGTTAATTTTTACATCTAGTATGAGATAAAGGTTGATGTTCACTTTTTTCCAGATTTATAATCGGTTGATCCAGTGCCATTGGCTGAAACGGCTGAAACAACTTTCCCCTCCCCTTTTAATTCCCGCGGTACTGTTAAGAACTATGAAAGGTTTGACATGATCCTACTGGTAAGCTATAAGTTAGCCCTGCCATGGCTTCCTTGATGCTAGCAGGAGACCCAAAACTCCTGGGTCAAAGTACCTTATAACTCCTGTTGTAGCAGACAGCATGAGCTTCATGTTTACATTGGCTCCTTTTGTCCCCCAAGTGCCACGGGGGAAATGTACTGATAAATTCAGGTGAAGATGGCTGCACACACAGTGGGTCTTGATCACGGCTGAGGAACCACAAACTCAGGAGACTCCAACAACTCCTATAAAGGGGCAGCTAGCAAACCTGCCCAGCTTCTGCCTAAGTGGGAGACATTACGTTTATTATCATGGGAGAAAACAAATCCAGTCTCTGTTGCACAGAAAGGCACTTTCTTAATCTCCCAAAGCTATTTATTACATAAACATCTTTGTAAAGATGATCTGGAACAAAGCCGCCAATGCCTCTTGCTTAGAAGATAATTAGAACTTTCAGAGAATTATAAGAAACTGTCTCACAAAGGCACCTCTATTAAAAATCAATTGATCAGGGGCGCCTGGGTGGCTCGGTTGGTTAAGCGTCCGACTTCGGCTCAGGTCATGATCTCGCGGTCCGTGAGTTCGAGCCCCGCGTCAGGCTCTGTGCTGACTGCTCAGAGCCTGGAGCCTGTTTCAGATTCTGTGTCTCCCTCTCTCTCTGCCCCTCCCCTGTTCATGCTCTGTCTCTGTCTCAAAAATAAATAAACGTTAAAAAAATTTTTTTTTTTAAATAAAAAAAAATCAATTGATCATATACAGGTGGGTCTATTTCTGAATTCTCTGTTCTATAGAACTTTACCACACCAAAGTGTATTGATTACTGTGGCTCTCACATAGTTAAGTTTTCAAATCTACTACAGTAAGTTATCCAACTTCATTCTTTTAAAAACTGCTTTGGCTATTCTGTCTTTTAGCTTCCATATAAATTTTATAATCAGCTTGTTAGTTTCAACCAAAAAAAGCCTGCTGAAACTGTGGGATTACACTGAATCTATAAATCAGTATGAGGAAGATTTCCATCTTAAGAATATTGTGTCGGGGCGCCTGGGTGGTTCAGTCGGTTGAGCGTCCGACTTCGGCTCAGGTCATGATGTCGTGGTCTGTGAGTTCGAGCCCTGCATCGGGCTCTGTGCTGACAGCTCAGAGCCGGGAGCCTGCTTCAGATTCTGTGTCTCCTTCTCTCTCTGCCCCTCCCCAACTTGTGCTCTGCCTCTCTTTGTCTATCAAAAATAAATAAAATATAAAAAAAAATTTTTTTAAAAATATTGTATCTTCCTGGGGTGCCTGGGTGGCTCAGTCGATGAGTGTCTGACTCCTGATTTCAGCTCAGGTTATGATCCCAGGATTATGGGATCAAGCCCTGCGTCATGCTCTCCCACTCTCTTCCTCTCCCCTGCTTGAGATCTCTCTCTGTCTCAAATAAAAAAGTAAATAAATAAAATTAAGAACATCGTGTCTTCCAATCTCTGAAGACATAATATTGAACATGGTTTAATCTCTCCATTCACTTAGGCTTCTTTAGTTTCTTTTAGCAATATTTTATATTCTTCACTGTAGAGGTCTTAGTCTTCTGTTGTATTTACACCTAAGTATTTTATGAGTTTTGGCACTACCATCAATAGAATCCCTTTTAATTTCATTTCTCAATCATTTGCTATTAGGATATAAGAATACAACTGATGTTACTATACTACTTTGGAGCCTGTGGGATGCCTGGGTGGCTCAGTTGGTTGAGTGACTGACTTCAGCTCAGGTCATGATCTCATGGTTTGAGTTCCAGCCCCGCGTCGGGCTCTGTGCTGACAGCTCAGAGCCCGGAGCCTGTTTTGGATTCTGTGTCTCCCTCTCTCTCTGCCCCTCCCCCACTCATGCTCTGTCTCTCTCGGTCTCAGAAATAAATAAACACTAATTTTTTTTTTTTTTTTTTTTTTTTTTTTTTTTTTTTTTTAACTTTGGAGTCTGCAATCATGGAGATTCACTTTTTACCTCTGGTCACTTTGTGAATCAGTCCAATCAATCCAATACTGAATGGCTCTAAGTTTTGAAACTATTATTAACCAACCTCCCTAAAGCTTCTACCAGCTCAATGATCCTAGTTCTGCCTTCTGTAAGAATTATGCCCATTGACAGAAATCTTTCCTTCAAATCAAGTTCCCCACTATTCCCCTTCACCAGACTTCTCATGCCATTCCTCCAAATAAAATTCCTCTTCCTCAAAGCATGTCTTGTTCACTCACATGGATGGATGTCCTACTATTCCTTAAGAAATGATGTCCAAAATAGAACAAGTACTTTTGAAGAGCTGATGACCCAGTTCACGGAGCCCCTTGGAAAACCTGATTTTAAAACTAACTACTATGGTCCATTATTATTGTGGCAATTTTAGCTGCTTTATCATATTGTTGGTTCTTATAAAATAGGTAGTCAACAAAAAACATTTTGTTGTGTTTTCTTGAACTTAAGTGGCTATTCTGCGCATCCTTAAATGCAGGCATACACATGTATCCATATTAAATTATATTTTTTTGCTATGATAGCATATCAGCCCATGGAGATAATTTTCAGTTCTAATTTACCCACTCAACCCGTTAGCTGTTTCTTTCAACTTTACATGAAGTTGCAAAGTTGAACTTCATGTAGTAAGTGGAATATGACTTAGACTTCATGATTTGGGAGTCATCTAAAGTCATTCAAATAAAAAGTGGAACAGAGTTTAAAAAAAGAGTTCTCTTTCCAAGCTGATACTGATTCATCTAGTCTGCTCTCTTTCAGAATATTTAGCCACCCAGCTGTGAATTATTTTAACTGAACAGTTGTTCCCTCTAGTTGTTTTTAAATGTTAGTCCTCATGATAATTCCTGGCTAGTAGTAAATGTGTGATGGATAAACTTTAATTGAATAAAGTAAAAAACTATTAAGGAATTAAGGAAGAGAAATCGTTTACGGAGAAAATAAACATAAAAGTATAAAAACACAGGGGCACCTGGGTGGCTCAGTCGATTAAGCGTCCAATTCCTGGTTTGGGCTCAGGTCATGATCTCACGGTTTCATGGATTTGAGTCCCACATCAGGCTCTGCACTGGCATCATGGAGCCTGCTTAGGATTCTCTCTGCCCTTTCTCTCTGCCCTTTCCCCACTCGCACTATCTCTGTCTCTCTCAAATAAATAAACTTAAAATATATATATAGATATATATAGATATATATATATGATGAGTACTTTTGAAACATTATCATATATTTTAATTTGATTGCTCAGTTTAAAGAAAATTAAAAAAAATAAATAGCATCTTTATTTCCCCTTACAATCAGTACTTCACAAAATAGACCACAATCTGCCAGGACTCTCCTATAAAAAGAAAGTCATACTCACTCTGAAAAAGACCAAGCTTGCCAAAATTTTCAAGTTGCTTTTACTTGTAAGATAATCTAAAAAACTACCTTGTAAAAGAATGCTGTATTATAATTTCCACATTTAAAAGTATAAAATTAATTTTGGTGTGTTTAATTCAGATATTAATGTTTGAATGCTTCTCATTTTAAATTTAACATATTTACCATGAGGTATTTTAGATGGAATATGCTGATATGAAAAATATCTTTAAAGAAAGGCTAAATTCTGAAAGGCACTATTGTTATCTTAAAGAAATCCAGGCCAAGTGTAAAGAGAGTTCTATCCAAAGAGGAAAATTCTCTTCTCAGACCGCATTTCTGTCAGGCACATCATCCAATTCACCATTTCTATCCACTTGCTATATGCAACACTGATATCAGTGGAACTTGTGTATTTTTATGGACAATAACACATACAATTAAACACAAAATATCAATATGAGAATATTGTTCCCTTAACAAATCTTCCTGTTTATCTTCAAATTTTGAAAATGTTATCCATTATAGCAACAGAAAATAGAAGCACAGCATGAAACAAATCTGAAACATTTAATATTTTTTATTTCTACCAATGAGAAGCATTTAAGATATAATTCAATATGAACTATTTCTTCCTGGTTGAAATAGTTTTAATTTTTTAAAAGAGCAGCATTTCAAAATTTAAAAAACACCACACACTTTGATTATATATTATAAAGCAAGCCAAAGGAGAGGACAAGTAAAAAACTGTTCCAAGACCTACTAACTACAGAAGATACTGATCTGTGTTGCTCATAATACACTGTCAATACTGAGTACCACAATACTAAAAGCCACAAACTTCAACTTAAATATCATATAACTTGACCCTCCTGCTTCTTGCTACAAATTCACTGTAAGGAGGATTCAGTGAGAAACCAAAAAGACAGAGTAAAATTAAGAGAACAAATCCCTTTCATTTAAAAAGCAGAGATAGGGGCGCCTGGGTGGCTCAGTCGGTTAAGCGTCCGACTTCGGCTCGGGTCATGATCTCACGGTCCGTGAGTTAGAGCCCCGCGTCGGGCTCTGTGCTGACAGCTCAGAGCCTGGAGCCTGTTTCGGATTCTGTGTCTCCCTCTCTCTCTGCCCCTCCCCTGTTCATGCTCTGTCTCTCTCTATCTCAAAAATAAATAAACGTTAAAAGAAAAGTAAAAAAAATAAAATAAAATAAAAAGCAAAGATAACTATCAAACTTAAAAAGAGTGGGAGAAGTTCAGGAATTAGATTGCATTTAGAAGAAGGTATGAAATTTACTATCTGCAAACAGTCTTTGATATCCACATTCTCAGAACTATTGACAGTTTGTACCCTCTGAATAGTACATATAGTACCAAAAATGCTGTTTTTTTTTTTAATAAGCTCTCTATCATGGAAAGGTTCTTAATAGCATACATCATTCATTAAATGGGTGGTTTAATACAAAGGTGTTCTGTTTTTCTTATAATCAAATTGTTTTCTATATATTTATTCTCTAACTTCTTATATATTTATTGGTACACACAAGCTATAAAATAAAAATTACCATTTCAACCCAGTGTAATCAGACCTTGAAATAAAGTTATTATTTCAATTTAGTAAAAATTTATTGTATTTTAACCTACATATATAATTAGGAAGGACACATGTGGTTCTCAACCAGAATTTTGTTCCCCAGAGGACATTTAGGAACATCTGGAAACATTTTTGGTTGTCACAAGAGAAGGGAGAAAGTACCACTGACATCTAATGGGTAGAGACCAGGAACACTGCTGACTAGGTTACATCACACAAGACAGCCTGGCAGAACAAAGAGTTACCTGGTTCAAGTGTCATAGTACACAGATTGAGAAATCCTGCCTAGAATAATTAACAATCTAGGGCAAAAAACTCTCTACTCCAAAGAAATGTTCAAAATTGGGTCGCCTGGGTGGCTCAGTCAGTTAAGCGTCCAATTTCAGCTCAGGTCATGATCTCATGGTTTGTGAGTTCGAGCCCCATGTCAGGCTCTGTGCTGAAGGCTTGGAGCCTGGAGCCTGTTTCTGATTCTGTGTCTCCCTCTCTCTGCCCCTCCTCTGCTCATGATCTGTCTCTCTCTCTGTCTCAAAAATAAACATTTAAAAAATTTTTTAAAAAACGAAATGTTCAAAATGTAGGATGACCATTCAAAGAAAAAAAGTTGCAAAAAGATGGAAAGGTAGATCATATGTTTAAAATACACACACACACACACACACACACACACACACACAAATTAGGCCTTGAGACTGTGTTTCTCAAGGATGAGAGAAAGGGACATTGGGGAGATAACTGAATTGCTGGAGAAGCAAACAACCCTGTCTGACCTCAGGTTGACCTTGTCGGAACTGAGAAGAGGGAGGGTTCTGGCAGGGTTCTCTTTAGAATTAAAATGAAGTAACTTTTCTTTTTTCTCCAGAGTACCAGAAGGCATTACCTACTGAACAAACAGTTTCTTGTGTTGTAAAAATATTTTTAAGCACCGGTTATAACAGGTTGTGCACCTTATTTAGGGCTTTCTTTTCAAAAATCAAAAGGCATAAAAAAATGTTTGTAAGATCTCAATTTATTTTCAATCTTATGTGAATTTTAAATTGGAGCAAGCGGTTTAGATCTCTCAAATGGTACTCTTGGCAAAACTTAACAAATAAGGCTGCTGCAAGAATATTAAGGCACCAAAAGCTTACTAAAAACACCCCTCCACAGAAATATCACCAGACTTGTTACAAAATTATCTATAATCAAAATGCTAAAAGTAGGTAGGTATACATCATTTCTAAGACCCTCCCCATCTCTAAAATGATGATGCTGAATTTGTACATCATCAATGTTTTGTGTATTTTTAGATGAGAATAATTTATGCCAGATAATAGAAAAAAGCTAATTAATTTTTCTATTAGTGTCTGTTCATGGTAGCAGCAGTGGGTGGCGGAGGGTGGGGGGAGATTCACAAATATTGTGCTAGTAAGTTTATAGCAATTATTTTACTGGCTGCTATAAATACAGCCAGGACATTTTTCTGAACCAGAGATCTTAAAGAAATTCTATATTCACTTTTCTGGTAGATGTTGACCATAACCAGATGCTAGCGTATATCATATTTTACAATATATATGGTCCTAAAATGATGTGAAATTTGAGTTTTTGACAATAAAATTAGGTTTAAACTTACTAGGTAAGTAATTTAAAACCATTCTGTAGAAAATTTTACACAGTTTTTTGAAATGTGAATAATCCAGTATGATTCTGAATGGAATTCTTTAATACAGTTCATATCTGTGATTACAATCCTGGGAAAGTTTTAAAATCTTATTTCAACTCTTATAAAAGCTTACTATAAGAGAAAGGCTAAAGACTAATATTGAAGTTATTAGTTTTTAAACTGTTATTCCCTATAAAATTAATTCATAAATTATTAACAAATCATCAGTTTTACTAAGTGTCCTTAATAAGCTGTAAAATGTTACCAAATTAGCCCTGTGGAGAAAATTTAAGTGGTCATAATCACTTAAGTGGATATAATCACAAAGGCAAATAACAAGTAAGAAGAATAAAAAAGCCAAAAAGTAAATGAATGACTTCATCAAAATCTAAAACATTTTACTTTTATTGAGGATACAATAGTGAGCAAAACAGACAAAAATCCCTGCCCAAATAGAGCTTAGAGTCTAGTAGCTTGGTTCCCAACCAACAAAATGCAAATTCTAGCATACTCCCCTAACAAGAGTATACATTTCCACCAAAATTACTTCCATCACCTCTGTTTTGGGATAATCAAAAATCTCTAATTGATTGTCAGAAAGATATATTCCTTCTTTTCCAGAGAGAAAAACCATCAGATTTCTGATAAGGCATGTACTGCCATCATTGGGAAAGAATCACTTCCAGTGTGTCCCTAACTTCAACATGGCAGTGCGCAGAAGCCAATGTTGGATGTTTAAATAAAGACCACAGGCGACAACACCATGTTGTATAAGAGTGTGTGTGTGTGTGTGTGTGTGTGTGTGTGTGTGTGTATGAATATGACACCAGTTATACTATGTACTGCTCTGGAATGGGGGAAAAAAGTTAATTTAGGCATATAGTGTCCAGAATTGCTATTAACAACACGGATCTCTATTCTTCTTTTCAGAGTCTTTAAACAGTTACAAATATAGGGAGCTCATTCAATAAATGTGTATTCATAAGATTAGTTAATTTAGAAATGTCTATAATTAAGTTTAGATAAGAAGTATAGCACAAATATGATGATGGCAAAGTAAGCTTTCTTTAAAGATTTTAAACCCTTCTCACAGATTTTAAAAGAGATACACTATAACCCACTTGTGTCCTCTCTCCCTCTCCCTCCAAGAGTAGCTTTTTTTGGCTCTCATGCTGTGTTAAAATAAATTTCTTTACAAAACTACCAGTGATTGCCCTGCCATAACTTAGCCAAAAAGCGAAAAGGAATGCTTTTAAATTTCTTTGGTTTGAAATGATATACACATCTCTGTTCTATTCATATATTTTTTTGACAGACTACCTGATACTCTTGGCACAATAATTTTTTTTCCTAAAATGCTAAAAAAGCAAAAGATGGTCAACTTTTTACTCAAAGTCAAACAGAACCAGAAAAGCAAAAATAATCTATCATTCCCATCACTCTTGGCAAGACATGCCACCACGCTGCAACATTCAAAAACATTACTTCCAGAACCACATACTAGCCTATGTGCCCTGGTGCACAGGATGTAAACCCCAGGGCTTCTTCACCTGCTGCTTTATTTTGAGATCTTGGAATAAGCATAGATGTGAAGCTCATGCTACAGGTCACTCCTTTCCTTTGTCCCTTTCTGACCTCATATAAAGACAAAGAAAGTTCAACTGAATGTTTCCAAGGCAGTGGTTCTCAACTCTGACTATACATCAGAATTACCTGTAGAACTCAAACATTTCAAAGCCCCCTCCGGACTAATAATAGATCACAACTTCTGGGGGTGAGACCACATAATAATTTTAAGAAGCTCTCCAAGTGATTTTAAAGAGCAGCCAAGGTTGAAAAGTAATGTCATAAGTCAAGCAAATCAGGAAGTATCTGACCTATGTTTGGAATTGAGAGTTGCCTCTCCCTACTTTAAATTATTGCTATAAAAATCTATATAAAGATTAAAGCCAGAATTTCTCATCAAAAGAGAAGATTTTTGTTCGAGTATCGAGGGAATAAACAGATGTTATATTTTTGTTTCTGCATCAGAGTTTTCAAATTGAAGGGATATATCCTTAAAAGTATCATGTTTTTCCATTCACATGGTAGACCTTAATTTCTAAATGATTTCACTGAAATCAATAAGGAAGCAGAATAACAGCTGAGTAACCATGTTTTGTAACAACTAACAGAACCAGGAAATTGTATATCCTTGTTCATTTTAGAGACAATTGTGGACCTACATTTTATGTATGACTCTTCACATTAATTGAGACATAAAAATAATTACTTGTTTTTCATAAAGGATTGAATCTGACTACTGAAAACAGAAGAAAACAATTGTTTTAAGAATAACTAAGAATAGCACCTTACTAATATAATTATTCATGAACCCTAAGGAGAAAAAAGAAATTTGAATAATTCAACATTTTTAAAATGCGATTTTCTGCTTATTACTCTTACACACTTTTTGAAACATTTATTTGTTACATATATCTGATGGGGTTTCTGTAAGCAACATAGGCAACTCTCCAATCAAAAGGCCTCATGATCAGATTCCCACAGACATAACCACTGAATACTACTGCAATGTGCCTATCCAAGGAGTTACGAGCCTGACTCATTTTACTAGTCATTGTAACTAACACTAATGGAATACGAATACTGAGTAAATTCAGATGAACACTTTCATTACAGTGTATGGACATCAGAAGAGCATAAACTATATACAGGTAAGTTAGACACCCAAATGCCATTCAATTAGCTGACTCAGGATGAAAATCTGCCCTGATTTCTTTCTGACCCCCATTGTTCTATTTTTCCTAGGAGATGTGAATTTCCTCTTTCACTTTTCAATCCTGTCAGATCATTCTACTTCTGATCTTAGGCCACATAATAGCTTTCAACTCTGTATATTTCCTATTAACTCTGTGTTCAGAGCCCACAAATCCATTCTCAGGTCTAAACTGCACTCCTAATTTTCACTGAAGATCACTGTGTCCCCCTAACAGGAATCCCCAGCTAGACTGTCCTTTGATTTCAGGCACCTAGCACCTTTTTCAGGTTCCCTAAGGCTAAGCTTACTCCAATCTTCAGGTACCCTACTTAGATACCCACCCCAGCTACCTCTCAACTCCTCCTTGCTTCCTTTCTTTCCTAGGACTTTCAGGACTTGGATAAACCACCAGATCTCCTGACTTCTGCCTCCAAAGCCCTCTTAAGTGAAATATTATTCACATCAACATGTAAGACTCTCAAAGTTACAGGCATACCTTGGAGATATTGTGGGTCTGGTTTCAGACCACCACAATAAAGCAAATATTGTGTGTAAGGCGAGTCTAATGAACTTTCTGGTTTCCTAGTGCATATGAAAGTTTTATTTATACTATACTGTAGCCTATACTAAGTATACACCAGCATTATGTTTAAAAAATTACAAACCTTAATTTAAAAACACTTTACTGTTAAACAATGCTCACCATCATCTGATGGCTTTTGCAAGTCATAATCTTCTTGCAGGTAGGTCTTACATCAATGTTGATGGCTGCTAACTAATCGGAATGATAGTTGCTGAAGATTAGTGTGGTTGTGGCAATTAAAATAAGACAACAATGAAGCTTCCTGCACTGATTAGTC